>NW_024065905.1:0-1200000 GCF_011947395.1 Colletotrichum karsti
ATCTAGTGCTAGGGGTCTTTCTAGAGAGTTATAAGGATATTATAATACTATTAGTAGTTTTTAAAGGGTAACTTACTAAATAGGAGTAATTAAAGTATTATAGCTAGCTAACTAATAGTAGGTTTATATTAATAGTAAGTTAGGGATTAAGAACTATAAATAGTAATTAGTTATTCTATAGGTCTAATTAAGTAATTATAGGTCTTTAAAGGTCTTAGTGATTAGTTAAAGCCTTAATAAGAGTTATAGAGTAGTTATTACTTAGGTATAGCTAAAAGTACTAGTAAGGGTAATTATAAAGTTAATTGCTAAAGAGCTATAGAAGTCTATCCTTAAGCTGGACTTAAGTCTATCCTATATATAAGTCCTAGATACTTCTCTTCCTATATGGACTGCAATCTGAGAGTTAGTCCTCCTTGAGGACCGCCCTTAGTACGTTGGTCCTGATCCTTATCCTGGTCCTAGGACTGCTTATTGAGAGTTGGTCCTGCTTATTATTACGTGACTTATACTATAGTTCTTCTGTTCCGGGCGAGCCCCTTATGTTCCCGTGATCCTATATATAAAGGTGACGTTCTAACCGCCCGGTATCCTTGTGGGGCGTTCTTTGTTGGTTATGCCTAATGGGTTGTAATATCTTATTAGTAATTAACTAAAGAGTAGAAGCTATTTAAAAAGCTATAAAGAAAGTTAGAGAACTTTAAGCTAAGAGGTAAATTAATAAAATAATAGCTACCTATAATAAGCTAGATATAATAATAATAATAAGTGTACTTATTTTATTAAAAGTTTAAGTTTATTATAAAAAAAAGGCTAAAAAAACCCCTTTTACTTTATTAATATAACTAATAAAACTTATATTATTAATATAAGCTATAGCTTTAAAACTTTTCTCTCTATTATTATTATACTATATATTTAGGACCTTAGAGAGAGTCTTTAGCCTCTTACTCTAAATAATAATAATAATACTATTATACTTATTATACTTAAAACCCTTAAAGATAATGCTATTACTACTCTATATTATAGTAGCTATATCTAAAAGGAGAGCTATAAGCTTATAGAGTTCTATTATATTAGCTACTACTTTATTTATAAAATTAACCCTCTTATTACTCCTCTTATTATTTATATACTAAATAAAGAAAAGAATAACTATAAGTTAATAATAAAGTTAAAAGCTAATAGTATTATAATTATTTTAAATTAGCCTTTTAAAAAGTCCATAAAGAAAGAGATAATAATATTTAACTATTAGAATATCTTTAACTATATTATAAAGATAAAAGAGTATAATAGTAAATAAATCTTTAAGATTTAAATAATTAATAAGATTAAGAGTAAAGCTATATCTTAGCTCTATAAGAAGTTATAACTAATTACTATTAAAGTTAATAATTATAATAAATAGTTTATTTTAACTTAGTTACTAATAATTTAATAGTATAGCTAATAATTAATTCTTATTTTTACCTTATTACTATTTAAATAAAATATAACTCTCTAGCTAAAAGATATTACTTAAGCTTATATCTAATTAAAAATAATACTTAATAAAAGGATTTTAGCCTACTTACTTAATAAAATAAAAAATTAATACTCTCTTAATATTATTATAACTATTATTAAGCTACTATATAGACTTATTAAAGCTAATACTTATTAATAAGCTATATATAATAAGTATTATAAAGAGAACCTTAAAATAATATTATCTATATTTAACTTATACTTATTAGTTTTATTTATTATAAATCTATACTTTAATATTATTAATATATAGATTAATAATACTATTAGCTTTAATAATAAACCTTTCTTTTAGCTTAAAGAGATAAAGCTTAAAAAGGCTAAGTTTATAGCTAAGCTTCAATAAAGACTCTTAACTATAAAACCCTTAATATTTAATAGAGATATTACTACTTTAATAGAAAATAATAACTTTATTCTTTATTAAAAGGATTAAAATAAGAAACTTAACTTTATTAATAATAAGGTATTAATTAAGACTTTTAAGAAGTAATATATTAAGTAATATATCTATAATACTTATATTATCTCTATTTACTAACTAGAGGTATATTTTAATTTATTTATTACTACTTAATATTAAGATCTATTTATTAATAATATAAAAGTACTTAATAAGTAAATTTAGTAATAAAAAGACTACTTTAACTAAAGATTTATATTTATCCCTATTAATCTAAAGACTATTAAGACATATATATTTATAAATAAATCCTTTATAAATAATAATAACTTATTATTATAACTTAGCTTTACTTTTATTTTTATTAATAAGACTATAAAGAATAAGGGAACCTTCTCTATTATTAATAATATAATTTACTATAGCTCTATAAAGTATAAAAGAGTTATAAAAAGCATTTTTACCTCTAAGATCTATAGTATAATAATAAATATAAATATAGCTTTTACTCTTAATATTATATTTTAATAAGTAACTAATAAGCTTAATATTCTCTCTATCTTAATAATTATCTATATAGACTTATACTTACTCTATAAATATCTTATTAAGCTTAATATAATAAAAGAGAAATATTTTATAATAGATATTATAATACTATATTAATTATATAAAAAGAGGGAGCTAAATAAAGTATAATAGATATATAGTAATAATAACCTTATTAATATATTTATAAAGATAATACTTAATAAATCCCTTAAGAGATTTATTAATAATAATAAAGCTATAATATATATAGAGGGATAAATTATAAAATTATAAAAAGGGTAATAATTATTATATAATTATTACTATAAAATAGATAGGTAAAAAGGAGATAATTCTAACTATTTAAGCTAGTTATTATATTATTAAAAAGAGATAATTCTAGCTATTTTAGCTAGTTATTATATTATTTATATATTATATATTTTAGCCCCTTTTTAGCCCTTTTAGTACTAAAAAGAAAAGACTATTAGTATAGGTTTAGCTAGTAGAATTAAGTAGTATAAGTAGGTAGTATAAGGCTTAGTCTCTACCCCTACTATACTATTGCTATTATATACGCGCCTACTAGGCTAGAACTTCCCTTCTCTATACTTAATATATTATTACTAATAGAGCCCTATATTACGTACGTACAACCCCTTGTGATACCAACAAATAAACCTCTATAAGTATAACTAGGAATCCTTCTAAGAAAGCTGAGAAATTGCTGCCCTTGAAACCCTCTCCCGTAAACTTTGATGTCTTTTACGCTACTGGCAGCTTCACGCCCGTGAGCTTCTCCCAAAGCTGCAGCAGTTGATCCTGTTTCTTTTCGTCCGTCGTGAACGTCTCCGCGACATCTTCCTGCTTGCGCGGCTTGAAGTATTTCCCACTGACGTCTCCATTCCCACTGCCCTCGGCAAGCATCACGTATGTGGCAACGCCGTCCTCAGCGCTACCAGTAGCGCTCTGTCCGCCCATCTTGGTGGGAACCCAGCCAGGATCGACAGAGTTACTCTTGACGTCGGGCCACAAGCGCGCAACGGCGTTGGCCAAAGTACTGACGTGCAGCTTTGAGTCGCAGTAGGCCTGGTTATCGTTCCAACCTTCCTCGCCTCGCTCTACCCATGTGGGGTCCTTGAAGCTGGTGTTTCCGCTGCGATGCATGCCGGAAGAGATGTAAATGATTCTCTTCGGCCTGTTCATGATGCAAGTGAGGAGGTACGGCGCCATGACGTTCACGGCTATGAGGCTGGAGAGACCAAAGTCGGTCTTTCGGTACGGCCCGCGATAGAAGCCGGCGTTGTGGATGACGGCATCGAATGTCCCCAGCTTATTCGCGTCTTCGGCCAGCTTTTTCGTCTCTGCAATCTTGGAGAGGTCGCCGATGAGGACGGTCTCCGCGCCGGGGACGGCCGATTTCGCGTCTTCGGCCCGCTGGGCGTTGCGGGCGTGGAGGACTACCTGGTGGCCGTTCTTGATGAGCGTCCGGGCAGCCACAGCTCCCAGGCCGTCGGAGGAACCAGTGATGAAAATGCGAGCCATGTTGGTGTTGATTGTGTCTGGTTTGGTTTGGTTGTGTTGACGTAATGTTGAGATGAAAGGTGCGATGAGTCTGTTTTAAGATCGTTCTTGCTGATTAATCCCACTCGGGCATCGGATCCCGCCGAGAGTCTTAGCTTACGCCGCTGAGGCTTTTGTCAACTGCACGACTCTAACCCTTGAGTCAAACACAAGCAAAGAAGTATGAACTTGCTTATCAATCACCTCCCAATTGAAGACGACATTTATTGGTTTCCGCCGCTTGCTTGCAGCAATTCCGAAATGGCATCGAGTCTTATCGGGATAGCCGGAGAGGGGTTGTTTACGTCATGCATTCTTCGAAGTTACGCTGTTCTGCTCGGTGTGTTGTTCAGTCACCGAGACCCGCTCTTGATTGGAATCAGAATGAGACCAGAAATGGCGACTTGACGCTGACTCTCATCTCATTTGTCAAACATTTTACTGGTGAGGTATGAATGGTCGGTGTTGTTTGAAATCTGAGATAGCAACTTCTATCTAAGTGTAGTGCGTTGTTTGTTCTCACCTCGGTGAGATTCTCAACTTGGAATAGAAATTCGCGCATTTAGAGACAAGTCGCATGTGGTCACAGTAGCGAAGATCATGTATGCTGGGTTACACCCTTCTTCATGATACAAAAATTGGGCCATTATGTTGCATTTTCCCTTTTCAACAACTCAAGACATAATGCAGTTAGACATAAGAATTGCTGATGTTTTGAAGCTTGCTTAGGCGTAATTTGTTTACTTGGCGGAGAATGAAGCCCTCTGATAATAACTCAAGTGACCTCAATTTAGGTACAGTTGAGAAGAGAACTGGGACTTCGGGTTCTTGCCAAAATTTGTGAACATATTTTGGTGAGATAGCTTCACACCGATGGCTTTCATCAAGACCGCGACTTCATGCAAGCAATAGAAGACACCTGCGAAGTAGTGTCAAGGCACATATAACAGATCGAAACAGCCATTGCAGTCTACCTACAGGTAGCAAAATGAATCTTCATATAAATATTTTCAATGATCTGTGTTTCTCACTGTGTTGCCGCCTACTCCATACTTCTCTATCGTCTGATCTCACAGACGGATGAATCTTCCCCACGAACAGCAACTTCCTGCGGCTGAGAACCAACCGTTCTTCAACCTGGAAGAGGCTCGACTGCAAGGACCCCAGCAGCAAACGGGATTTCTCCGTCGAATCACAGAGAACAAGGAGCAACCCGGCTTCTTTCAACACGGGCTCCTCCGCTCCCCGCATTACTCCGCAATATTTGTGTGGTCAGTCTTAACCATGTTTAGCGGACCATCTCCGCGTATCCACAATGATCGTGACTTTATTGACATTGCTTGGGACGAGGAGGCTATTGATCCCGTTTCCAGATGTCGTCTCAAGCCGGACGGCATATCTTTGCCGTTCAGTTGACTTGGCTTGCGTACTTGCTCCGAAATCGCCTGAGGCAATTTCAAAGCTAAGAAAGACATCAATTTCATTCCGCCCGGAGTAGTCCGTTGAATAAAGGCAACAGAAATCCAAGTATCAAGAAGAGCTTTTCTATAAAATCACTACTTTCGAACTCTAATGACTCGTGTCAGAGTGTGCAGAGACTCTATTTCACGGAGGCCAAGACGCCAAGAATCTCACCATGTGGTCTACAACAATCTCTACCTTCCTTGGGCTGCCATTGCTAGCATCTGCTTTCTTGGCAGATCTTCCCGCGGCCTTCAATGACACTCCAGCAACATGGGCATTTGTTTCTTACAGCAACCCCTCCGTGGCCGTTCTCTCTGGGTCATTCAACCGATCTGCTATGGCTGCTCCTCACGAAGGCGAGACGAGCGACCCCGAGTTGAAGAAGGCGTGAGTTCACTCAAATTCACTGACTCATAACTTATCTAATCGAAACCAGCAATGAGTTTCTCAACAAGACCAATTTCATTGCGTATGATGAGAAATTCTTCGATATCTTGGGGCCGAAGGCGAACGTGAAGCAACTGCAACAGCTCGCATTCCAGACCCACCAAGCCCCATGTTACAACAAGGACACGAAGGAACTCTACTTCGCCGAATGGGGCCCTCCCGGCGGCGATGAGGGGATTCATAACTGGCAGTATCTGCTTGACACTACCAACAACACGCTGAGAAAGATCGCCACGACTCCACCGACAGTAAACGCTCACGGCTGCGTCTACTACCGTGGGGCTTACCACGTCGTAACTGACGGGTCTCATAACGAGACAGGCGCTCTCGTCCGTGTCAACCCGAAAACGCTTGAGAAGACTACGCTGTTGAATAACTACTATGAGCAACCTTTCATGGGCTTCAACGATCTCGACATAGACTCCGAAGGTAACTTCTGGTTGACAGACTCGAAGTCCGGATGGGTAAGTAGATGCAGTTGAGTGTGAGACAAGAAGCTGACCAGATCAAGGGCCGTGACATCGTTGACTACACCCCTCCAACCAACCCCACTGTGTACATGGTAAATGGCACCACCATGCGACCGAAGGTTGTCCACATTACAACCGGCAATGCCAACGGCGTCGCAGTCTCGGCACTCAAAGACGGCGGGCACACCCTTTACCTGCCTGACACCGGCGTCTCCGAGTTTAAACCCGTGTCCAAGAAGAATCCGTATGGCAACCGCGCTCTCTTTGCCTACGACATCGCGACCGGCGGTGTGCTCACAAGTCCCCGCCTTCTGAATAACCCCATCTCGTACTTTTATGACGGTATCAGGGTGTCAAGAAATGGTTGGATCTTTGTTGGTGCGGGTGATGGAGTCGATGTCATCGATCCTGTCAGTGGTCTCACGCTAGGTACAATCCGCGTTGGTGGAGGCGAGAACTTGGCAGTGAGCTTGGCCTTCGGTGAGAATGAGCTCTGGATAGTCGGACGGGGCGGCGTCTGGCATGTGAGCGACGTCGCGGAGCGGCTGGATCGGGACTGGTAGGAGATGTAAATACTGGAAAGACCATCCTCAGCTTAGGCAAATCAAGCCCGAAACCCTTGACCGTGTTGGCCTCACAGTCCAAAAACTTAGTAAATACGTCAAAGTATGAAGGCTTCTTTCATTCATCAAAGGCTTCAAGCCTAGCCTCATTGGACATTAAGTGCGCTACTTCCTTTAGTAAACGTACACGAATTCATCGTTCTGGCGATCCGTCAAGTCCAGGAACGCGTTCTCTCCCAAGTTGGCGCCATCCTCCTCATTCTGAGTTGCGCCCACGTAATGACGCTCCATACTGAGATCCTGAATCTTCTTCGGCTTTCCATTTGCTACTCTCTTGCGTGCCTGCATCTTGTTGGAGATGAACAGGTTGATGACCTGCAAGCCGATGATCGCAAGGAGGGCACACGTAATGCCCATGACCTTGGTGAGGCCAGGCCTGTACTGCGGAGCATCCTTGGAGTTGAACAGGAGGGGTCCAATGATGTTACCAGCAGAAGACCCAGCGTTGTACAAAGACATGACGACGGACTTCTTCGTGGTTCCTGCAATGTTGGAAATCATCCATGAAACGATGAGGGGGTTGCCACCGAAGAGGAATCCGAGCATGTAGTATGCCGCCAACAGGGGCGGGATGTTGTCGCGATCCAGGATGTACAACATGACAGCGCCTGCCAAGACAGGTGCTAATAGGCCGGCCAGGAAGACTGACTTGATGCGGAAGCGGTGCGCCAGCCATGAAGCCGGGAAGATGACGAGAAGCTGAACTGCGCCGAACGGAATGTTCAACAGAGACGTAATCTCACTGTCGAATCCAAAGCCGGATACAACGATAGGTCCAAAAGTGTTCGTGACGGCGGCTGTAACGTTGAGGCAGATAGCCATGCCGATGAAGAGCCAGCTCTTGGGCTCCAGGAGAGCTTCCCATACTTGACAGAGCTTGAACTCCCGGCTTCCCGTTCCGGTCTGATTTGCGCGCAAGCGCTCGATCGCCTGGAGCTTCTCGGTCTCGGTGAGGAATCTGGCGGAGGGGATGTCGTTATCGAGGAACATGTAGACGAACGGCGCAGTCAGCACCGTCATCGAACCAACGAAGATGAACAGGATCTGCCACGAGTGGATCGAGCCGTTGATCTGGCCCAGTCCGTACGAAACAGCGGCGGCGAACATCGTCGCGAGCCCGTTCGTGCCGTACCAACAAGCTACGCGCATGGGTTGCTCCGCGCGACGGTACCACTGCGAAGTGATGACCGAGAACAACGGCAAGCAACCTGCCTCGAATAGACCCAGCAGGAATCTCGTGGCCAGGAGTCCTCCGTAGTTGTGGCAAGCAGCCATGCAGATCTGTGCAACACCCCATCCGAAAACGAGAGAAGGCATGAGGATTCGGTGTGGGACCTTGACGATGAGCCACGAGGAGAAAGGCTGCCACGCCAGCTGTGCAATGGCGGAAATCGAGCTGACCATCGAGTACTGGTCGCCGGTGAGGTTGCAGTCTTGCCTCAAACCGAAGATGGCGCCATATCCGAGGACTGATTTGTCGAGAATCTGGAGGAAGTAGACCCAGACGAGGATTGTGAGAATTCGCTTGTCGGTTTTCCGGCGGATGCGCTTATTCTGTTGTGGAAGTCGTCAGTAACGTTGCCAATATCAGGCGTTGTCGAAGCTCTTGTACATACATCCTCTTCCGTGAGCTCGATGTGTTGATCGCCAATCAGGTTTGCGGCGCGGTCGGCACCCCTGGCGTTGTTCTGACCCTGATGCTTCACCTGTTCGACATCTTCGGTTCGGTGTTGGGAGGTCTCGTCTCCCGTCTTCGTGACAGCGTCCATGTTGTAGTGAGGAGGGGAAGAGCGACGGGTTTCCTGGCTCGCCACGAAGCTCAGAAGGGCGCAATGACGATCTCAAACACTCTTATACGTAACCCTTGTGTTGCAATTGCAATGTTGTCAGCGCGGTGTGCTCTCCGCAGCGGCCGGACTCTCGGCCTTGAGCCTGAGCCAAGTCGTCATAAAGCTGAAAAATCAATGGAACTGCATCAAACCCCATGTCGGGAATATCCAATGATGGCTGAGACGTTATGAGTGTTGTGGATGTTTTTCCCCATGGGGGGATGGCTTTCCCCTCTCTTGCTGGGTACACTAGTCAGTCTCCAGCATGGGGAAAAAGAAAGGGGAAATGGAGAAGGCCTTTTCCCCTCAGACTTGCGACCACGTCGGCCTCGGGTTGTGGGGAAACATGCGTTCCGCGTGCGGTGAACCGGCAACACGAGCAGGTTGTTTGCGACCTTGACGTGGACCTGGTGCGACCCTGTACGGGTTTCCTCGGCACGCCTTGGAAGTCGAATCCCCCCCACGTAGACGTTTTGGATTCCGTTGACATCATGGCAGGATCGCGGCGGGAGCTTCGGTAGATGGAGTGGTTCATCATGCTGTTTAGTCTTGTTGAAGCTATCTATGCTTGGCCATTCTCTCTGAGAAGTCTAAGATTCGTGCCAGTCAGGATGATGTATATGGTATCCAGCGTTGGTGTCGCAATGCCTAGTTCTTTGCCCTTTCTGTATGGGTAACCGAGAATGATATCCACCTCCATTGGCCTGCCGGCCTTGTAGTCGGCTTGCATACTGCTGCCGATAGGATGCATGGCGAGGATCTTATTGATGAGCTTATCGATCAGATCATAGTCGATGGGCACGTTGCACCCCTTGGCGACATCGATAACTTCTGTCATGAGACGACGTGTCAAGGGCGTGGCTCCCTCTGAAGAGCTAAGCCAAGAATGTGTATCGAGGAGCGTGAGAGTTGTCAACGAGTTCCAGGCCGCGTTCCAGACTACCTTTTCCCAACGTTGAACCTGGATGTTGGGGACTACTTGGAAGACGGTCTTGCCCTCGGTCAGGTAAAAAGCGAACTCGTCAAGTCGCTGCTTCTCCACGGCTTGATCTGCGCCGTCGTTGGGGTACAATCCGATTTGCATGTCCTCAGACTTGGTGTGAAAGATGTGCCCCGGCTGCGGCTGGGAAGCACCAGTCCATGTCTGGCTTGGTCAATATCCATCCACATCAGAAGCATCGATGGTGCCGGGAAACTTACGACACATGAGACGATCGTCGCGTGGGGGAACGCCTTGCGGAACGGCACCTCGTTTCCGACACCGTTCTGGATGATGACAATCGTGGACTTCTGGTCGTCCACTGCTGGAGCTATTTGAGCAGGGACCGCATCCTGGGTGATGGCCTTATGAGCGCAGACGATGTAATCAAACTTGGTGTCTGCTTCGGCCGCATTGCGCACAACTGTCGCCCGATGAGCATATTGATTCTTCAGCACAAGCAGAGATGATCAGAACTCACCTTTGTACGGACGGATTGTGTGCTCTCCATGGTTTTCACTTTTCAGGATAATGCCGTTCTGCTTCACTGCATCGTAGTTGGACCGAGCAACAACCGTCAATCGTACATTGGACACCCTGCTAAGCACAAATGCATAGAACGAGCCAATCCTTTAGACATAATGTCAGTGACGGTTCCCCCAAACACTGTCTGAGTGTCGACTTACGCCCCTAGTCCATAGAGGAGAACCTCGGTCTGCTTCTCGGTGGCCATTGTGGCGGGAGCGGTGTGTAGGCTTCCTTGGCTCGGAATACCCTTGAACAGGGTAATATCTGGGTGTGGTGATGTCGCAAATTGCGATTGCTGTATTTGGAGTCGGTTGTTCGGTGAGCCTCCTCACTCAAACCTAGTATTTGTACATGGAGATTACCAGGAAAGCGGCCGAGAGACGGACGAGTTCCCCTCACCAGCCGGCCGTGCCCCTCCCCCGACTTTCGGGGACTGAAATCCTGGGGAAGTGTTGGTGTCCGGGGAAGATCTGTGTCTTTGGGGGTTCCGTGGGGGTCACACACGATCTCAGGCTTCGGGGATGTGTCCGTGGAGCTTCCCCTCACTCCTCGGTCATCTTCCTGGGGAGACGCGGGAAATCCGGCACTAGACCCTTTCGTTGACTGGAGGCCTCGGATGGTTTCATTGTCAGAGAAGAAATCATCAGGGCTGATACGATCACAAAATGCCCAGGCATCATGTTGCTGACATCATTTGGATAGGTTCTTAAGACCTCCATGTCAGCAACTCGCACCAATGAGTATAAGGAATCGTCATCTGTAACATTGACTCCTTGGTCTCTAACTGGTAAATTAATGCCCTTCATATAACCATTATTTACATCTTCATTATAGGTTACAGCCTTCGATTGATTGGGCTTTATTCGTTGGATGACACTATTTCCATTGATTGCAAATCCCGCTGGAGCTTATGTCCGCAGCTGCGAGGTTGACTTCTTTCGCTCCAGCTTCTCACCCCAATCCCGCGCGCAATTTGCAATCTGCAGAGCTGTTTCGCGGATACGAGTCGCTTGTCTGACGAGTCTCGTTCTCTCCGTCGGCGTTTTGGGTGTTTTCGACGTCGCCTCCGATCCTTCCTCCTCGATACAATGTCCCCATTCATCGGCAGATCTTGCTACTAAACGAGCAGCGTCTTCGATTCTCTTTCCGGGAACCTCAGTCCCGTCGTCGAAGAAACACTCTTGTGGCTGGGTCGCGATGACTCCGGCAATCAGGTTCCAAACGGCGATGAGGTCTTCCTTCGGGATCGTTGGAGACATGGTGGCCGATATCGATCGCCGCTCGGCGGAGTAGCTCCGTGTCAGCCGGACCGCCGATCCCGGGCGCGCGAGGGCCCGGGAGATGAGACAGTTGCTGCATGCTCCGTTGTGGATGCTGGGGATCTTCACGCATTCCGGGGAAACGCCCTCGCCTCTTTGGCATCTGGGACACTCCTCGTCCGGAGTTTGGACTTCTCCTCGCTCGTGAACCATGATTGCTTCCACAACCTGGGCTCGTGAGGTGTCTGGCGGTGCTTCGCCCGATCTGCCCCTCCAAGCCCTCCGTACTGACAATGCTCCCAGTTGCCTCATGACTTCCGTTGGCACGGTTTGCGACTGCGCTGCATAGTGTCGGTCGTCGCTGTCTGTCGGGGCGTAGTGATCGGGTCTCTGCGCAGTCGCCGTGGCCGGTGCGTCCTTTTGTCGTCCTCGAGGCTCTTTTGCGCCTTGATGTTCTCTCCATACGTTTGTTCCGCCACCCGGAATCGCCCCGGGCTGCTGTTCTGATCTCCCATGATACTTTGATGCATCGCTCGAGGTTCCAACAGCCGGGATGCTGCTCCCAGACCGTAAACGGGTTGCCAAATGTGTTGAAGGCATTCTGCTCTGCTCCTTTATCGCAATCTCTCCAGCCTTTGCCAGCAGCTGCAGCGTGATGTCTCCGATATCCCTTTCATCACCCATCACTCCCCAGCTCGTAGGGGCATGATAGGGAGTTATGAGATCGCACTCCCGGCCAAGGTCCGCGGAGAATAAAAGAGAGAAAAGAGGACACAAGTAACAGTATGGATCCAAACACCCAACCTGACGACGGTGAACCTCGTGATACACTTCCTTAGATCCAACAAACGGTCCACATCTTGACGGTACGACATCATGAGCCACTTATAAACGTCTGCTGAAGCAAAAGATTCTACTTCACTTACGTAATTCTATTGGTCATGCCACAATGCTGCGGGTGGCCGAGACCATGATGATTGGCCGGCAGCATGTGCCGTGACGGTAAGATTTTGAGACCGGTTCTGGACTCCTCTCGGGAGGAGGAGAGGGAGGAGAAGCTTGTTGAGGGATCAGGCACTTTTGCTGTCAGGTCGGCGTCGTCCGCGCCTTGCCATCTGCATCATCTCTGCTTGGGTAGCGTGAGTTGGCTTTAGGGATAGTTCGTCCAATCCGACGGTACGCGGACCGTCCACTAAGAACGACAATATTCCCCGATTGGATGCCGTCTCAGAAAAGACAGGATCGGGTCCTTTTTTCCGTTTTCTGGGAGCCCGAGAGACCGGATTGGCAAGTGAGATGCTCACTGTCACGCGGTGTGTGAGAGGGAGCGAGATCCGGTGCCGGGGGCGGGAGTGGGATGTTGTTACCGAGCATAGCCGGCCGACGCCGATCCGTTTGCTAATCTGAAATCTCAAAAAGTAGCCACCAAGCCGTGAGAGGGTTAGCGGAGGCGAAAGAACAGCAATTTGGACGAATTCTTTTCCCTCTTCGGACCACGAATTGTCTGACGAGAAGCAAAACCCCCACGGGGAAATGTCGTCGACTGCGCGTCACTGAAAGGAGTCGAGTCGGCTTCTCGTAGGACCAGCGACAAATTCAGCGAGTCGCGTGCGGGAGGAGGAGGAGACCACGCCGTTCCCACCGCGAATGCCACCGTCTCGACCGATCACCGCACCACGCCGAGTCCGGGGGGGCCAGAATAGTCCAGGTACATGATCTGTTCGTGTCTGACTTTGTGGGGAACAAACAGTGGAGATGATGGGGTAAGAAGGACGAAAGATGCGTTTGGAGTTGTTGGGTTTGAGGGATTCCCTGCTCGGCCGGGTTGGCAGGACGGAGGTAATCGTCGGTACTAGGAAAGCCCCCGCGGGATGGTCTCCGAAACCTTTCATTTGCACCGATCTGTGGGGGACTAGGTGGAATCTCGAATGCCTCGGACCCGGGTCGGTCTGACCGTTTGGCAAAGGTGCCAGCGTGGGGGTTTGTAGTCGGTCTGGATTGTTTGTGCCACTTCTCAGGAGTCTCGGGGTTGACAAGCTGTGCGCATGACTTAGATGGCCGGTCAAGAGGCAAAAAAGGATGGGTTCGGATGATTATGCATAGCCTTTCGCTCAACTCCATACTCTCTGGAATTTCTCCTTCTACAAAACACCACTTTACATCGGACGTCAGCATCTTCCCGAGTCTTATTACCTCCAACATACCCAAAACTTCCTTCCTGTTTGCCGGAGTTCCATATCCTCGTTCCACAAACCTACATAATCACACATATCATCATGTCGCCTTCAGCAAACGGCAACTCCACTCCCCACAACGGGAATGGCGCCGGTCATGCCTCCAGACCGGCCCTCACTCCGGGCTTGTACGTGCCAACAGTAGCCTTCTTCCGCTCCGACGACTCAGTGGACGTTGAGACAACCACGTCTCACGCCATCCGACTCGCCAAGGCCGGTGTCGCCGGCCTTGTTACTCACGGCTCCAACGGCGAGGCCGTCCACTTGGACCACGCCGAGAGGCAACTCATCAACAAGACCACACGTGCGGCCTTGGAATCGGCCGGGAAGGGTGACCTTCCTCTGATCGTCGGCTGCGGCGCTCAGTCAACACGAGAGACCATCCAGCTCTGTCAAGAGGCCGGCGCATCCGGCGGCGACTACGCTCTTGTTCTTCCCCCGGCCTACTACGGGGGCCTCCTCTCCACCGAACAAATCCTGCAGCACTTCCGCGAAGTCGCGGATGCCAGCCCGGTTCCGATCCTCATCTACAACTACCCCGGTGCTTGCAGCGGACTCGACCTCAACTCGGATACCATCATCACTCTGTCGAGCCACCCCAACATTGTCGGCGTGAAGTTGACGTGCGGAAACACCGGCAAGCTTGCTCGGATAGCTGCTGCTACGGTGCCTAAGAAGGGCGACACTGGTATCCCCTTCCGAACTTTCGGTGGCAGCGTCGACTTCACCCTGCAAACACTTGTCGTTGGCGGTCATGGTATTATCGGAGGAACTGGCAACATTGCGCCCTTCGCTTGTGTGAAGTTGATGAAGCTTTGGGACGAGGGCAAGTTGGCCGAGGCCAGGGAGCTGCAGGCCGTTGTGGCTCGTGGCGACTGGACAGCTATCCAGGGCGGCTTCGTTTCCGTCAAGGCTGCGCTGCAAGAGTACTACAACTACGGTGGTCTTCCTAGGAAACCCTGCGCGCTGCTTGAGGGCGAGAAGCTGACCAAGCAGCTGGATGGTTTCTCTGAGCTTGTTGGGGTAGAGAAGACGCTCCAGCAATAATCGAGGGGACATTAAGTTAATGGGAGACACTGCATCATAGGTTATTCTAGCGAAATTGCATTGGATTGCCCCGAGTTGAGGGCTTTCGGCTGACATCTTGGCGGGTTGCTTGGAGGGCCTAGGTTGTGATGTTTGTTTTTGTCGAAGACATGACTGTGATGATTACCAGCGTCTATCGCCTTTCGTGTCATTTATCCGTATTAGGAAGGTTGTTACGATGACACGAGCTTCTCACAGATTGTTGAAGACAGCGACAAGTCTTCGTAGGAAATGCTTACGCTTTCCTGACTCCATCCTCGACATGATAAATTTTGAGCTTTGTTCAATAAACTCTTACCAGCGGCCTGGCATGCGTGGTACATCTAGCAGACCGAATGTCTCTGGGCTGCGCCAGTGGCACCATCCATTGATGTTGCCTCAATCATTCAAGTAATGTCAATAAAGTATACTGAACTCCCGATTAATTTAAGCCTTTGTAGGTCATCCTTGCATGATACTTTAGTCCACAATCATCATCAGCAATCATCACGAACTATGGCAGCTGATGACTTCGCCTTTCAATACGGTGTTGGTCTTCGAAATACTGGCCAGGACAACCTTGAACTGCATGATAGACTGATGTATTAGCCTTCATGTAACGAGACCAACATATCATATCTTGAGATTGAACACGTGATGATCACATCAGGAGTTTCCTTCCATCTTGGAGATAACATACAACGCTGTATGTGGCGATATACCTAAATAATACCCCCGTCATGGCCTAAGGTCTCGAGGTCTAGCTTCAACATCATCATCTTCTTTCCATAGACTGAAGACGCCTTAGCTCTCACTATTGATACCACCATCGCCAGCTACAACGGTAAGCAGCGGCCGCTTGACCCCCACGGAAGGGCATCGGCCCTAGTCCGGTGTCTAGGCGGCTCTGCGGGTCCGGATTTACGGGGCTGACCCCCAACCGACTCCGTATTAGATTGCGGGGAGCGGGTCGGGCGCGAGGAATGGAAATCCGCGGTGAGGGGTTCCTTGATCGGAAACGTGCTGGTGCGTTCCTGAGTTCCACTCACACCCTTTCACGCCAGCATTCCCCGCAGGTTCTTGAGTTCCCCATGGGAACGACGACTCGCGTGAGCATTGGGTCGAGGATTCGTAACCAAAACCCCTCGTTCGGCCTGTACATTGATCATACGTGTGGTGACACGAATCACCTGAGTTCCACTTCATGCACAAACCCGTTTCGAGCCGATGGTCGGAACTAGACATGGGGAATAGTGCGGGTACAGGAATCTACTCGTGGGGGTCGTCTACGTGATCGAGGTGGAGGGGCTCGTGAGATCTGAGATCAAGGCGATGTTCATCATAACCAGGTGAATATGAAGTCAAAAGCTGAGTCGTAGACGTGAGTTCTGTATCATCAACTGGCAGCTGCTGAACATCCTAGAAAATGGTGAATATTGTGGAAAAGCTATTCTCATTGACAGGCCGCACGGCCGTCATCACTGGTGGCACAAGGGGAATCGGCCAGGCAATGGCCGTCTCCCTTGCCGAGGCGGGATCTGATATCATTCTCATCCAGGTCAGTGACTATGCTCATTCCGGTCAACAATTCTGCGACGCTGACTTGAATACGCACAGAGAGACGAAAGCAACACAGAAACCAAGAAGCAGATTGAGGCCCTGGGCCGGAAAGCCACCATCTACACGGCAGACCTGTCAAATCAGGAGCAGGTAGAAGGCCTCACAAAACGCATCCTGGCTGACGGCCATGATGTGAGCATCCTAGTCACCTGTGCCGGCATCCAACGCAGACACCCCGCACACCAGTTCCCCATGAGTGACTGGGATGAAGTCCTGCAAGTCAACCTCAAGACGGTCTGGACGCTCTGCCGAGACATCGGCGCCTACATGCTCACGCGCAGCCCGAAGCCCGTCAACGGCCACCGCGGCAGCATCATCAACGTGGCGTCGCTGGTCAGCTTCCAGGGCGGCATCACGGTGCCGGCGTATGCGGCCGCGAAGGGTGGCATCGCCCAGTTGACTAAGGCGCTGAGCAACGAGTGGGCTAGCCAGGGCGTCAACGTCAACGCCATCGCGCCCGGCTACGTGGCGACGGACATGAACGAGGCGCTGATCAACAACCCGGAGCGCGCGGCTAGTATCTTGGCCAGAATCCCGGCCGGCAGATGGGGTACCCCGGATGACTTCAAGGGGGCCACGGTGTTCCTCGCGGGGGCGGGGAGTCTGTATGTTTCTGGGGAGCTGCTTACCGTGGACGGGGGCTGGATGGGTCGATGAGACACCCTGGCGGCATGTAGGTGAGCAGATCGGGAAATGGACGGCGGGCTTCAACGAGGATATGCCTAAGATAGAAATAAAGAGCGTGATGTTACAACGGCACTTCTGTCTGTTGATGAACCAGCCCCGCCCGATCATCCATCATGTGTGTCTATTTAGGCAAGTAGTTGGCTAGGGCGTGTCAGATCTTCGTCACTGAAGGTTGCAAATGTAGACTCGAGTGAATCGGTCGACCATGAATCGTGGGGGCGCAGCTTCGACCTCATAATTGACCGTGAGAGGGAGTACCTTTGACATAAACTAGCTTAGATAATAGGGAGAATATCTCCTTTACAGCAACTCAACGGACATTAAGACGGGCAGAAATCTCATCATCAATGCGATATGTTCAGGAGAGATATCCTGGGACTTCGGGGCGGAGTCCAAGATCATGTTCGGGCGTGTCTGTAGGTCATGATATCAAGGACAGTCCAGACATGCAGTGAAACTTCAGAATTGATTATCGTAATGGATTAGAATGTTTCAACGTATAAAGTCGCTGACACTGCTCTCATCCTATCGTGTTCACTTTTATCGGGGTTGAGACTCATCATGATACATCGGTCTCATGTTCTCGCTCATGATGAGACTTGTCCATTCAATCTCGATCTAGGTTTCATTGGTATTACAATCTTTGCCATCCCGCAATCTGTCCATTACCACTCGCGAATGCTTCCGTCGGGACCGTGGAACACCTTGCACTGCCACGGCTCAGTCTCCTTGGAGATCTTCTCCACCATCTCCTCATCAATGTCAACACCAAGGCCGTAGCCGGTCGGTGCCTTCACGTATCCCCCCTCAATGTCGAACACTGAAGGGTTCTTCAAGTAGGTCAGCAAGTCAATGTCGCCAGCCTCGGTGTTGTAGTGCATTCCGAGCGACATCTCAAGGATCGAAAAGTTCGGAGACGACAACGCGACTTGAACGCTGGCGGCGAACGCTACGGGGCCGAGAGGGCAGTGGGGCGCGATGGCGACGTCGTAAGCTTCGGCCATGGTCGCGATCTTCTTGGTTTCCGAAATGCCTCCGGCGTGCGCAATGTCGGGCTGGAGGATGTCGACGCTGGCGTCCTCGAGGAAGCGCTTGATATCCCAGCGAGTATACAAACGCTCGCCAAAGGCAATGGGGATGGTGGTGTTGTTGGCGAGTTGCTTGATGGCTTCGGGATGCTCGCATAGCAACGGCTCCTCGATGAACAGAGGTTGGAGGGGCTCCAAAGCTCTCGCCAACTGCTTTGCCATCGCCTTGTGCAAGCGGCCGTGGAAGTCCAATCCAGCATCCAGACCAAGGGCCTTGACCTGTCTAAGACGCTCCACGGTGGCATTGAGCACCTTGGGCGAGTCGACCCAGTTGAGGTCCTCCGTTGCGTTCATCTTGACGCATGTGAGACCTTGCTCAATGCGCTTCTTACTGTGCAATTGTCAGCATTGAATAGAACAATTATCCACTTCATCATGCTGGCTTACGCTGCTGCTTCCACGTCTGAGGGTCTGTCACCACCAATCCAGCAGTAAACCTGGACCTTATTGCGGACCTGGCCGCCCAACAATTCGTAGATGGGAACCTTGAGATTACGCCCTTTAAAACATAGAGTCAGCCTAGGAACTATGGGACATTCGAGGGAAGAGACTGCATACCCTTCAAGTCCCACAATGCGATGTCGATTCCAGACATGGCGGACATGAAAACGGGGCCGCCACGGTAAAAGCCATGCCTCCAGAATAGTTGCCAGATGTGCTCAATGTTGCTGCCGGTCCAGTGATCAGCTTCGAGCTCCATGAGCGGCTCATGACGTACGATGTTATCTTACTTTGCTTCCAGACCAACTATCCTAGGGATCATCTCCTCGAGAGTGCCCTCCACCGCCAAGTCGTGACCTTCGAGCGTCGCCTCACCCCAACCATACTCGCCATTCTCGTCGGTGATCTTCACCATCAGCCAGCGAGGCTTCACGCGGTAATACCTAACCGACTTGATCTTGGCCATGGTGTGTGTGATGGTGTGTGGTCGTTGCGGTGCGGAACAGGGGGGTAATCGGGTAGATCTGGGGAAGAAGACTTGGAGTAGGTACTAGACTGGGGAGCAGGCTGTAGCAATCTGGGGATCACACGTCCCATTCTTAACAAAGCTTCGGGACATCGTGGACTTCCAACTTCAAGGTGGCACATGTGCAGTCTGATCCACTGAAAGGTTTGGGGTCGATGGGGTGAGACTCCATCAGTTGCGTAAAACCTCCGCGTTTGAGATCCCCCACCACCCCAACTTGACCCCCACGAAAAGCCGTGCACTGAGAACAGGACCGAGTGCGGGGAGGCCATCCCACGATCTCCACTGAGTGAAGTGCGGCACCAGTATCCTCGGGCTTGTGTCCGTCACCGTCGTTAGAGATAGATTCCCCGCCTTTAGACGTTTGTTGCTTTGGAGTCGCCAAGTTTGGGATGGTAGTAGATTATCCAAACCTCATGATATTGCTGGATTCTAGGTATTGCACCAGGAGCTCTGATGACTCAATACGATTCGATTTGTTTTGCCCTTAAACAATGATCATCGCTTTAGCTAAATATTCCTGACCTTTGGAGCATTTTGGTTATGCACGTCGACCACTTTCGTAGTCATCAACTTATTTATGCCTAGTCAACCTCCCATTTTCAACTCCTAAGAAACGTTTGTATTGTTTTAATGACCTTGGAAGAAATAGGAATGATGAAGTGGAAGCGAAGAAAATTCGAAGATGGCGAAACCGAGTTTAGGACCGACTTATCATCTTCAAGAACAGGTTTATGGCGCCAAAACGAAGTTATTCACGACTGTTAAATATGCGCATTAGTCCGCTCCGTCATTTCGTCTCATTGGAAGATTTCGTCGGATTAGCTGCCAGATAATAATCTATTATAACTCCCTGAGCTTGCCAAGCCATCTAGAGAGGCTGTAATGAGGGCTGTCTGTATCTAAAGCCTCTTCAATTTGTGTATCGAGAATCCCTAACGACTATCTACGCTTCCATGTATTTTGATTTCCCTTCTAATGCACCATTAGTTCGTTAGCTCTCAGGGACGCGTCAACCGACACACCCAAATCTACGCCGGAGAGCGAGAAGACTCTGACTGTGATCGGTGAGTTGATGCCTGCTGTTGTCCGTTCTCCTCATTCCTGCCATGCCTGTCCTCTCCCGAAGATGCCTCCTCCTCGTCTCTGCTCTCACTGGATGAAACCTTCTCCTCTTCAGGATCTTCAATCGGCTCCAGACCTCGGTCTTTGATGAAGAAGCACCCGAGGAAACAGAGTCCAACCAGCGGAATTTGGAAGATAAACACCGCTCGGCTGGCGGCCATGTAAGCGTCAAGAACCCTCGACTTATCGTCCCCACTGAGGTCGGGAATCGAGTAGGTGCTACTCGACAGGTACTTGAACTCTGATGGAAGGTTTGCGCGAAGTGTTGCTTGAAGGATGGCTGCCGATATCGCAAGACCGCATGCACCGCCGGCGCAGCGGAAGAAGTTGCGGTTTGAGGTGATTACTGCCCGTCGGGACTTGATGCTGTGTGCCTGCAAGGCAACTAAGGTTGGCTGGAAGATGAAGCCTACACCGACTCCGACAATCAAGAGAGGTATGACGATAATGCCTGGTTTCGTATCGCGGTCGTAGATCAGCGAAAGACCAGCTCCCCTGTCGATATTGTTAGCCTCGAAACCTCTCGAGTTTAGGAGCATCAACATGTACTCACAGTGTCCAGAAGCCAAATCCTAGCCAAATCACTTCCCCATATCTCTTGGTGCGTGATATGTACTGGCCGGAAAGGATGGAAAAGACTGCTTGACAAACTACCAAGCCAACGTAGATGATAGCAGACTGCAATACTGAGAATTGGTGCGCGTTCTGAAGATAAAGCGGGACGTAGTAGAGATATGACTGATACGCAGCGCCGAAAAGAAAGGTTTGCGCCAGCATAATGACGACAGCCTTATTTTTGAAAATAGGAACTATTTGCGTGTAAGTGACCATAATCTCCCAAGAGATTGGAGAAACCTACTAGGCATCATAGGTAACTTGGCGAATTTCCACTCCACGATCACGAAGGAGACAAGAGCGAGTGCGCCAATAGTCAACATGCTGATGACCATCGCGGAGTTCCAAGGAAAGTAGGCACCACCTTTTACTGAGTTAGCAGCCGCTTCAGCTGAACGTGACTTGACCAGAGCTCACTCACCGCCTGAGATAGGAATCAGGAGCAAAATGACGCCAGCCGACGAAGTAAAAGAGCCGGCGTAGTCAATCTTCTTCACACTGCTCGAGAAATCCTCATCTGGAGGGTTTGAGGGTAAGAAGAAGTAAGCAATAACACCGACAGCCACTCCGAGTGGCGTCAGCATGTAGAAGAAGGCCCTCCATGTCGCTCTCTCAACAAAAGCCGCGGCCAGGAATGGGCCAAGAACATTGCCTAACCCGACCATGCTTCCTATGATGCCTTGGTACTTTCCACGCCGCTCGAGGGTCACAAGATCGGAGACAATAATCATGGCCAGGTTCGTGATACCCCCACCTCCGATTCCAGCAATGCCTCGGAAGATGTAAAACATTGCCGCGTTTTGCGAGAGGCCACATAGCAAATCGGCAAAAGCCAATAGGCCAATTGCGCTCAGAAAAATGGACTTTCGGCCGAAGATGTCGGAAAATCGTCCGTAAAGCATCTGGAACATGGTATTGGCGATAAGTGACGATGTTCCTGCCCATGAGATGGTGTCTTCGGCGTCAAGATCCGCGGCGATGGTGGGTAATGTAATACTGATGCCATTTTGGTCGATAAATGCAATAAGGAGGGTAACCGCCAGGGTTGCAAAAACCACCATAAGTTGCCTAAACGGAAGTATGTTGGTCTGGTCGTGGAGGTCCCGTTCGGCCTTGGTCGTCTCGAGATCGCCTCCCATTTTTCAACCTGTGCCGGCTATCACTTGCAATGAAGTGACCAACATCAAAAATAATTTAGCAAGGTAGTCAGAAAAAACAGTGAGTTGAAAGAGAGACTAGAAATCAGCCAACTTCAAGATGTTGACTCAGCCAGAAGGTCGTGTAGTATCTGCGGTTGGAAAAAAAAAAAATTGACCCGTCGAGTGTGGATCGACCCGGAGAGCCAAGGACCGGAAAGATTGGCTCATCGGCGCGCTGTCGGCTCCGGGCTCGGCAAAAAGGTCTCCAGAGGCGAATTGATGTGAGCATGAAAAAATGGGTGCGTCACAGTTAACAGGGTCATCGGCAACTTTTGAAGCGATCGTCTCCACAAGAGCTGCGTTCATGTCGGAACGTCCGAAGCCGACCATAGTGAAGTCGGTTATCTCATTGTCGGATGTCCGCTGCACCTATCTGAGAGCCCTTGCTCCACTGATGGATGGTTGATTATCTTTATGGACTTGATGGTTCCCTCTTGGCTGGATGATTGTTCTTATCAACTTAATCGTAGTTAGATGGGTGGTATGGCGGTATTTGCGAGAGCATGGTGGTTGATAAGAACACTTGAGGTAGTTTAAATGATTTTCAGCCCCGGAAACAGAAATGAAATGGGCTGTGAAGGAGACGCGTCGCAAAACTCGCATTTCGAGAGAATAAGTTGAATTTTCTTGGTTCCATCGCTCAAACCCGCGAGGCGTCACTATGGGCCGAAAAGAGAAAATGCGAAGAGCTTTTTCTTCCCCAAAAGAGTTCAAGCATTTCATCCAAACAAAGGAGCATCCGGAAGATGGACCCGCGTACTACAATGAAGACCTTCTTCCAACGCCGCCCTGTAAGAACATAATTTGACTGCCGGAGAGGGGGAAAGTCACAACTGACAACCTCTTAGCCCAACGCACATGGACGGCATTGCACTTCTTCACGTATTATCTGACTCAGACGTTTTCTCCAAGCTCCTACAACCTTGGCGCAACCTTGATTTCTATCGGACTCGTAAGATTGCCACTCTATCACCGTTGCTTTCCATG
Organism: Colletotrichum karsti; assembly: GCF_011947395.1. Taxonomy (NCBI): domain Eukaryota; kingdom Fungi; phylum Ascomycota; class Sordariomycetes; order Glomerellales; family Glomerellaceae; genus Colletotrichum; species Colletotrichum karsti. The sequence goes on from NW_024065905.1 coordinate 23,217, forward strand.
GAAACGGCACTAAAACTTCTTTCAGCAATGGTGGCATGGCATAGTTGCGGCAGTCATTGGCTCAGCGATTCTCAGTATAGTTGTCATACTTAACTCTCGAGGAGCAACCCGGTACCATGTCGGATTCCCGGTGTACGTCAGAGCTGCAGCTGGAGTCAACGGAGCTAAACTCTTCATCGTTGTTCGGGCGTCCGTTGCAATCATCTACTTCGCAACTCAGTCATTCTACGGAGGCATGCTTACTTCAGTCGCCCTTCGCGCCATCTTCGGTTCGTCTTGGGACAACATCCCCAATACCTTGCCTACCAGCGCGGGTATCACATCCAAGAATCTACTCGCCTTCTTCATATTCTGGATCATCCAGTTTCCCGTCATGTTTGTGCACCCGACTATCTTAAGGCACTTGTTCGTCATCAAATCGGTCGCGACAACTGCAGGTTTGTTCGGTGTCATGGGATGGGCAATCCATATGAACGGTGGGACGCTTGGTAACTTCGACTTTGGAGGCAAGGCATTGAGCAACTCTGCACTAGTATGGCCCATGATCCAAGCCATTAACAGCGTCATGGCCGCATTGTGTCCGATTCTGGTCAACCAGCCGGATGTTGCTCGATATGCAACCAGTCCTGCGCACGCGACTTGGTCTCAAGTTACGGGCATATTGGTCAGCAAGGTCTTGGTCATGTTCCTGAGCTGCGCGACCACGAGTGCCACAACTGGGGTTCTTGGGAAGAGCTACTGGAATGTTTGGGATCTCTACAATGCCATTCTCACGGAGTACTGGGGTCCTGGTGCCCGAGCAGGCATGTTCTTCGCTTCAGCGGTAGGTTTTCTCACTCATCGTTCATGAAGGCCAGCAGGCTGACGAGTTATGATTCAAAGGGGATGATCCTCGCCATCATTGCGACAAATGCCGGCTCCAACTCTTTGCCTGTTGGCGCAGACACCAGCGGACTTTGGCCGAGATATATCAATATCGTCAGAGGTCAAGTTATCTGTGCTCTCTTGGCACCTCTTTGCGTTCCGTGGAAGATCATTGCAAGCGCCAGCTCGTTTCTCACGTTTTTGGGATCGTATACTGTGTTTCTCATGCCTACATGTGGTGTATGTGCTTGAGTACCTTTCTCATTCAGCTGACGACTTGCTAATAAACTTCACAGATCATGATTGTCGACTATTGGATCTTACGTCGAGGCAACTTCCATGTTCCAAGTCTCTACACAAAGGCTGAAGGCTCACCGTACTCCTACTACAACGGTTGGAATCTGCGAGCCGTGGCTGCGTGGGTTTCAGGTCTTGCTTTCACGGTCCACGGCATCGCAGGCAGCCTTGACCCTGCTGCTGTTAACCAAGCCAGCAAGAACATGTATAAGCTTGGATTCTTGCTATCGCTCATTATGGGTTCCCTGGTCTACTACATTGCTTGTCTCATCTGGCCTCCTCCAGTCTACCCCGAGGGACTGGAGTCTCAAGCGACGATGGATTTTGAAGACATGGCATCGTCTGAGGGTTTCTTTCCGGGAGAAAGTGTTGACACTATTCGCGGTGTGTTGTCGGCAGTTGAGGGTCCGGAAGGTCAAGTAGGAGGAAAGACCGTGGGGACAGAGTCCGTGAGCGAGAAGAACATAGTTTAAGTCATTAGGCAGCTCTTCTAGATCCATTGAGAGATACTAACTTCATGTTTGGACTGATCACTGCTGTGTCTTTTTCTCCAGCCATTGAAACAAAATTATGCCGGATGAGATGGCCGCTGAACCTAATCATGCCAAGTTCCTGATAGACTCTGCAACTGTTCGAAGTTTGGCATCCAAACTGGACTCTCTCCGTCTTGGTCAATCCAGTTCGCAAGCTCAGCAACCATGGGCCAAGCACCCTCAAATTCGCCGACCGCAATTCCAGCATCTCCAACGCTTCCCAAAAATTGTTCGAAATTCTCGTCGGTCATCTGGCCAATCTCGGCTTCAGCAGCAGCTTCTTGACGCCGTTCTCCCCCTGCAAGGTCCTGCTGCCGGCCCGCCCGCATCTGAGCTGAAGCCATCTCGGCAAGCCCAGACTCGCCATCTTGAAGTTTTTCCATAGCTGCATTGACGAGGACTTCGAATGCATCGCGGTACTTGCGAACCCACGGTGCCCTTTCTCCCATCACGAACAGCACAAGAGAGCAGGCCCTGATGTCATTCGCTAGCGCTACTGACCAAAGCTCGTTGCCTTGTGTCCAAAGACCGTATAGTAGAGTAACCCCTGCAACGAAGACGGTTTGAACGGCGATGAAGCTGTGGCCATAGTCCAGGGTTTGATGCAGTCGCTTATGGGCCTGGCAGATATCTCCAGCGGCCCTCATACAGAGCCCGTAAAAGTGGTCTGAAGATGACAGAATAGGCAGAAAGGGCTGAATAAGAAGACGAATAGCTCGATTGTAAAGCAGCAGTGCGTAGTTCAGTTCCGGATGAGAAGGTGACATTGTGTCAGAGAGAGAAAGTTTCCAAGCCTGAAGCCGCTGATAAAGTCGATCAAGTTTGGGTCTCAGGGCATCCAATGTCTTATCTGTCCTGTAGACCGAGTGGTGAATCTTCGATTCGATGCGACGCAGTTTGAATAAGACCACAGCAAGCGTTATGTCGTTTCCGGTAGTAGTCAAGGCAGTTGGACTGAGGCTTATCCGGGTGTTGGGCAGGTCGACGTCGATCTGATTATCAGCAATGCTCAAAGGGCGGCCAAGTGATATTGCAATCGTCCTTTCCAGTGAATACACAGACCAAAACAGCCTACGTCTTCTTTGAACCACACCTTCGGGGATGTTGTGCTCATGAGCCGCGCGGTGAAGACCTAGGTCAATGGACGTCCTCATCGCCAGACCGATCATGTACCATAACCCATGGCTTGACGTTGATCGGAGATGAAACATGACCAACAGTGTCATTGCCTCGATATTCTGGACGGTTCGCGACTCTCTAGCCGCAGAGATATGCTGAAGGGCCGAGATGTAGAGAGCCTGTGTTTTGAATGTCAGAACACGAACATATGATACATGTCTTGTCACATACCTCTGGTGAGAATCCAGGACCCCTTTGGGTTAGTTGTACCAAGGTTGCTCCCATGGCATAAACCAGATAGAGTTTGAAAACCCCGAACCTCTCTGTCTTGGTAAGGTTTTGTGGTGGCGTGGCTGCCAATGCAATTCTCTCGCTATGCAACTTCCACAGCTCCTCTGGCTCGAGGAATGGGTACTTTGAGTGCAGTTGAGACATGTAGGCTCTCAGCATCTTCGACCCTTGCTCATCGCTTGGTGGCTCTTTCACCCCGTGGGCCAGAAGGTCTTCCACCGTAAGACATCTCGGGCCTGGGTTGATGCATCCAGTCGCTCTGTTGGGGTTGGAACCGTCATGGATGTCCGGCAGCATCTTGTTCCATACAGTAGCCTGCACCATCTCGCCGAGATTGAGAGCCAAGGATAACCCGGCTGAAGGGCCAACGTATGCCGGTTGCTCGAAGTTTCCAAGCGAAACCTGAGCTACGACATCACTCAAAGCGTTCTTCTCTCTACTCGAGTGACCTGAATGAATGCTTGATCCTTCTCTAGGCGTTGTGATGTTTTCAGGCGTGGGTATCTGGGCTAACTTGTTCTCCAAGTACGCCACCCGCTCCTCTAATGCCCGAGTGTATCTGTATCAGCTTCAGCCAACAACCTCAATTCTCTCCTCACTAGCGTACTCACGCAATTGATGGGGCTTCATCAGCCACGTCTACCTTGTCGCACTGAGCCCCAGATCGTCGGCAGTTTGAGCAAGTGGGATATTGGTCGTCACACTTCAAGACAGGGTCAGATAATTCGGTCAAAGATAATAGACGTGAAACAAGTCTTTGTTTGATACCTTTTGCTTACGACTTTTACATCTCGTACATGCAGTTCTTCCTCTCTTCCTAGGGTTCGATGCGCCTGCCGCAGAGTGGACAGCTGGCGACGAAGCCAAGCGATCGGCGTCGGGCGTCATATCCGCGCCCAGTGTTCTCGGTCTCTTTACGATAACGAAATATGAGGTGAACACGCCCCGTGTCTTACCAAGACAGGCTGGCGGAGGTCCGATTTACATACCTGTCGGTCCATACGGCCGGTGCCGATCTCGCTTTTCTCGTCGGACTAGCTCCGTCTCACAGTAGGCCGGCTTCGGACACTTTCCGAATAATGCCGCCGGCATATCCCCGATCGGAGGCTCCGAACGTGCCCCTCAACACGGCCAGTCGTCTTGTTGTTTTTGTCATCGAATCGAATGCGTTCTTCCCCCCAACAGATCTTCAATGGATCTCGCCGAGCTTTTGAAACCGGCGATGAACTCATCTAGCAGCTTGGCAAAATTTCGCATCTTAGATGAGGGAGAAATAAAGGTTGATGTTAAACAGTTTGGATTGAACAACTGACTACTTATTGCTAGATGACAAGATTTCAGACGCCTTTCACCCATTCGCCGTTGGGCTTGTAGGGGAACTTCTCCCTCATATGTTTCGCGATATCTCTTCTGGTCGTAACCCAGACCCCTTCCTTCTCCGCAACATATTTCATAAACTTCCTCAGAGCTTCCGATCTCCCGGGCTTTCCGATGATGCGCGTGTGCAGCGGGATGTTCATCAACTTTCCACCCTCTCTGTAAAGACAGTCGAAGGTGTTCTTCAGATATTGCTCGTATGTCTCCGCGACAGAGCTTCCAAAACCAGGGGACATGTGGAACTTCCCGTCGTTGCAGTCGTAGTTGTACGGGATGAGAAGCATGCCCTCTCTCTCCGCCTCTGGCAACTCCTTCTCCCAAGGAAGATCCAGCCAGTATGGGACGTCATCGTTGTAACACTCCGAAGACCAGAGGAATTCTCCTCCGAGACTCTTCCAGACCTCTGGGAACAAGGAGGGCGTGTTGGGAGTTCCGCGACCGAAGTACGCGCCAACAGGCATCTCACCCGACACTTCTTTCAGCATCAGAATGTTCTGCTTGATATACTCCTTATCCTCTTCCAGGGAGTAATTCCAGATGTCAAGCCATCTCAGCCCGTGGCATGCAATTTCGTGGCCATCTCGCACGAGAGCCTTGGCGAAGGTCGGGTTGCGCTTCAGAGCCATTGCGACCGCGTACGTCGTGAAGCTCCATCCGAATTCCTTGAACAACCTGATCAAGCGCCATGAAGCAGACCTGCTTCCATATTCGAAGTCTTGCTCGGCATTCAGGTATCTGGCGCCGTCCTTGTAGCCACCAGACGCACCCTTTTCCCACAGGTATGGCTCAGAGAATGCATCTCCGTCCAAAATGCTTCGCTCTCCACCCTCTCTAACAGAACTTTAGCAGCTGAGATCTTTGAACATGGTAGCTGACGTGGTCTTACTCATAGTTCAGGACGAAGGAAATCGCAATGCGGGCTCCGTTTGGCCATTTGGGATCAAAACCTTCTTCGCCGAATCCTATGCTATTGTCAGACACACATGACTATCTCGTTGTCAAAGGTATACTCTTACCCTCAAAGTCTCGGGGGACTTGCAGACTTTCCTCAACGTGAACCATTTTTTGGAGAATTGCGAGTGTGAAAGGGCGTCAATCAGCGAAGCAATCTTCAACCCAGCCGATGGTATCATAAATCTACAATCTCATGAACCAAGCAGGGGCATGTTCGAATTATATCCAGCGACGCGCCATGTTATGAACTGCCTTACCAGGCAAGTTCGCAACCTCGAGGCAGTATCTTATCCGAGGAGAACTCTCTAACATCTCGATAGCTTGTGGGGTGCATATCAAGGTGGGGGTGATCCTGCATCGAGATAAGGAAGCCGTTGGATTGAGGATGCGTCGCGGATGCGTCGCAATCGCTTCTCTTTGTCCGATAACCACCAACAAGACGGATCGGATGGTCCGAGGTCGGAATGATAGTCGAGGCCTAGCTATGAGATAGCTCCGATAAGACTTCTTGTCGGACGCCTCTCACCTATCTTATCTCTTCTGTTCGTTTGACTTATCCAGTATGGCTGACTTTTGTTCAGGCGCCTTTATGAGCTGGGTTTATAATCGCAGTAGGGAACTCATATGAACACAGCTTTCAAGCTGGGTGAGAATAACCCGGTCTTCCAAGTGACTGTCACCATCATATCACAAAGTATTCAATATGTCGGTCTTTTCTTTGGATGTTGAGAAGGCGAATCCTGTCACTTCGCAGGTCCTTGACGACAGCCTGGAGACTTTAGGAGTAAGCCTACCAGAAGGCGAAAAAGATGAATATCAAAGACTGCTCGCAGTTTTCCATGAGTCAGTTGTTGGTCTGATGTCTCTGCCAGGTATTCAAGATCGTCACAAAAGATTGGGGAATCAAACTAATCAGGTCTTCCTAGACTATATACCGCCAGTTGATGAGTCTAGATTCCCTCGGGAGAACATACGATTTCCAGAAGCATCGGAAAATCCCCTCCAGGCATGGGCGTGGCGCTGCCATGTTGAAGACAAGAACAGGAAGGGTGGCTTGCTCGATGGCAAAAGGATTGCAATCAAGGACAACATAGCTGTCAAAGGTGTCCCGATGCTTTTAGGCACAGACTTTGTCAAGGATTACACGCCGGTAAGTTTGTTATTGCGTCCGCTGGGTCCGATAAGCTGACGCATTATCTAGAACACCGATGCTACATGTGTAACACGATTGCTTGAAGCTGGAGCGATCATTACTGGAAAGTCGGTTTGCGAAAACATGTGTCATTCAGCCACCAGCAGCTCCTCGTCAACTGGCCATGTGCATAACCCATACGCACACGGTTACAGCAGTGGTGGCAGCTCGAGTGGCTCCGGCGCCCTAGTTGCCAATGGTGATGTTGACATGGCTCTCGGCGCGGACCAAGGAGGTTCGATTCGCGTGCCTGCTGGTTGGTGCGGAATCTACGGCCTCAAACCAACTTTCGGTCTCGTACCTTATACAGCATGTGGCTCTAATGAGCCGACAAACGACCACGTTGGGCCGATGACACGCACTCTGCTGGACAACGCACTAATGCTACAGGCCATCGCTGGAAACGATAACATTGACGACCGATCCTTCGCTGCGCCGTCACCCGACAAGATTCCCAAGTACTACGATAATCTGGTCGCCTTGACCAAACCAGCAGACCTTTCCGGAGTCAAGATTGGCGTTTTGATAGAGGGCATGAATCAGCCTTCCGTCGAACCTCGAATCAAGACTTGTGTAGAGGAAGCTTTGAAGGGCCTCCGTGAACTCGGAGCGAGCGTTGAGGAGGTCTCTGTGCCCCTACACTCCAAAGGTGCTGCCATTTGGACCGCTATCAGCAAGACAGGAGGTTATCTCGCCAAGAGAAACCTCAATTTCGGCAGAAGGGGTCACGTCATGACGGACTTGACTGAGAAGTTTCAGGATCTCACACAAGAGCAGTGGGATAATGCCTACGTTTCGTCCAAGAACATATATCTTAATGGCGTCTACGCCCAGACTGCATTTCCTGGGTTACTTGGAAAAGCCACCAACCTGAGCCGAAAGCTACGAGACGATTACGACGCCGCACTCGAGAGGTTTGATGTGCTTGTAGCGCCAAACCTACCTTACGTCGCCAACTCGCATACTCCATATGGGGCGTCGCCCTTGGAGAAGATCTCCAAACAGGTAGGGCTCACGGCCAATACTGCCCCTTTCAACCAGTCGGGGCACCCTGTGCTGGCGATGCCAATTGGAATGCTTCCCATAGAAGAAGGGTTTCTGAAGGGCTCTGGGACAAAGTTGCCCGTGAGCATGCAGGTCATTGGAAAGTGGTGGCATGAAGAAGATGTGTACCGAGTTGCCTACGCTTGGAGCTTGAAGAATGACTGGAAGACGAAATAAAAGATGGCCAGACTTGCAATACAATTACAAGTAAAGTAGAGATAACATTTGCAAAATATTGCCAGAATAACCCATTGACTCTTTACCCGATAGGCCTGAGGGTTAAAACATGATTCGATTGCGCCCAACTGATGCCCCAGTGCGCCATGAAGAGCCCATATCACACAGAAGCTGGTCCGTTTCTTCTATTTTCTCTCCCAGGGGCTCACATGCCCCAGTGGTTGAAAACAGAATTTTGACCACCGGGATTCGTGTCGAAGAGCGCTCGACTAGGCTTTTGAGAAAGCCCACAAGCTCATCTAGTTCATCGTTTGTGCTTCTGTGGACATCGTCCTCCAGAATATTCAATCCATCTACTATAATGAGAAGAAGTGGTAGTCGTAGACCGGCGATCAAACGTGAAAACAACGCCAAGGCATTTGGCCACGTTCGAAGGGTTCCGTCCAGCTCTAAGACTTCATCCAGAGAGCCTATGTCCCCTTCGGAGGCAGTCCCAATGGGCAGCAGGGCAACAACCTGCCTGATAATGGAATACACCAGCCCAATAAGTCCTATTGCCTCTCGTGTCCTGTGTGCAGGCGGTTCATCGCTTTGCAGAGAGCAAAAGTGAGAGATGACGGGTAGGCCGGCTTCACGAGCCAGAGAAGCATACGCAGACACAGCTTCTCTTAGCAGATCGGGCTCTCCTGGATGATATCTTGATTGAGCATAAAGAATTTGAGAATTCATTATCGTCGTAAACACGTTCAGTCGTGTTACGAAGGAGGCTTCGGCCGCCACGGACTGTCCAGGATCCAGATCCGGGATTATACTCGATGGTTCGAAGTAATTTTCCAGTTGCCGAGTCCGCGCTTCAATTTCATTCGCACGCTGTAGGGTCAACTGTGCCTTTGACATGAAAGACTCCTTGGCGACACTTTGGATGCTGCTTGCTGCAGTGGCGAATAGCGTTCCCGATGGTTCTATTGCCGTTAACCCCTGACATTCAACATTTATTGATGCGATGCTTACCATCCACGCCATCGAAATCAGGTCCATGGGGATTGGGTACCGTCCGGGACGCTTGTTGCTCAAGCAACTCCATCATGGAAGTCCCTATAATCCCAGAAAACAGTCTGTTACAAAACTCTTCCATGGTGCTCTTCATTGCCTCTTTGATCTCTTCCGTAGAGGAATCAACGCTGATTTTCACTCTCTTCTCAACAATATCTGCAACGGCGCGATTGCGTACCTCTGAGTCCCGCTGCCCATTCTCGTAAAGGTTCACGAGGTACTTTACATCCTCATTGGTTTCCTCTACGATGATCCTATTTACTTTCACGTCGGCAGAAACGTACCTCTGTATGTGCCGTGACAGCAATCGCGAAGTATCCTCCACCCCGGTTAGGTGCTCCTTGAACCTCTGCTCTAAATTCTCGTTGAAACTCAATGCAAATCGCCGTCGGCTTCCGTGGTGGTCTGAGAACCATTTGATGAAGTGACTGAGATACTTAAACACATGCGAATAAAGTCTCATCGCTAATCGCCTAGTCATCTGGTTTTCGTAGGCTTGGCCCCACCGGACAATACTGACGGCGTCGTTGATAGCTATGATGCCTGCAGTGAAAGCCTCGGTGACTTTGATATGGTTGGAGGCCGCCTTGCACTCAATTAGTTCAAACAGTCGAGACCTGCAATGTTGGGAGGGCGGAAAACCTTGAGAACCATGGTGACTGCTCCAGCAATGATAGATACCCACTCAGTCTCGGAAGGAAGCATCTTGAGAGCTGCAGAGTGGTTATTGAGACCATCACAAACACGTCTAAACCAATCTTTGACGCGCACTGCTGTGTTGTCTTTGTGCTGTGTGTCCCATTGCATCTGGACAGTAGATATTATGGTTTCGACCTCGTCCCAGCTGGAAGGAATAGTCTCGCTGGAGGAATGACCCAGGATGAGAGCCTGGAAGCCTGCCATAGACTGCGAAAGGTCCTTCTCAGCACGTTTCAGCGCGACGTAGTCTTGCTGCCTTTTTGTGTTCGTCAGTCAGGGATCGGATTTACGGGTAGCAATCGGCATCCGTCTGATCGATACCCAATTTCCATGAGCTCTATACTAACCCTTCGGAGGAGAATTGGGCATCGATTTGCCTGATTCTCCGTTGCCGTTCTTCATTCTTTCTTTCCCTCTCCTCAATCAAGCCTTTCCTGGCTCGGCAATACTCGTCGGTATTATTCGTGCTAATATCGCTAACTTCCTCGATTTGGGACGAGAACCGAGCGACAAGATCAAGCGTTGGATCGCTCATGATTCATAACTCTGGATCAACAAAACCAGCAAGTTTCTGGTGAAAGACTATGGCAGCAGTAGTAGAAAGTGACGGAGAGCATCGCAAATACTCTGAAGGCAACCACTCACATCATCTATTTTGAGTGCCGTTAGAGTGAGGCGAACGCAATCAGGCCACCAGTCTGATTTCTGCATTTCTCGGGACCAACTCCGCGCGATAAATCCGAGCTGTGGAAATTTGGCGGAGCAGCCTTCAAATTTCAGATGCCACGTGTCTAACGCATACCAGATTCTACTGGCTGGTTGTGGAAAGCCTGGTGCTTACTTGCATGTCTGCCGCGAGTTCCATTCGCTGGTACTCGGAATTCGGTGTGCTGAACGGTGCTTACTTGCATCTATGCTGCATGTTCTATTTGCTGGTTAATTGAGGAGATATCGCGTGATAGTCATGAAAGCGGGGAATCCATATTTCCCAAGGACAGTGGGAAAAAGTCATAAGTTTGACCTCGACGAGTCTGATTGTCTTGCAGTCTCCCGACAAAGAGGAAGGCTGTTAACACCCAATGTCTGGCAGTCTCAGTCTAACACAGATGAGCGACGGCACCGCCGGCACCATGACTGCCACAGAACAAAACACACCTCCCGCAAGCCCCATCGGGATGGATGTACGTTTCCTTGAAGCTCTCCCTGGCTATCTCTCATAATTGATCTCTAGACTGCCAATGCACCCGTGGAGCAACCTGCAGAGCAACGCCATGGAAAACAGAAGATGAATTTCTGGGATGAGTACGGTCATGGCATGGTTAAGCACAAAATTGAGTACGTCAGCGCCACTTCGGATAGGTTGAAACGAGTGTTCGACAAGGAAATCGAGCCGATAACCGACGAGGAAGAACCTGCTGTGTTCGAATACATCGAGGTTCGAATTGCAGAAGACCTACACGAAACCGACACGAAAGAACATGAGCCCAGGAAGTATCACACCAAGTACAAGGGCAATGCTTACATTCGGGTCATTTCACCGGCAGTCAGTGAAGCCTTACGCTGCGTGGTTGACTGCTATCCAGGTATCGACTTGGGCAAGAATGTCATCACTGTACCAGAGCCCTTCTGTGTATTTGTCCATTACGAGAAGGAGCTCACTACATATCGTCAGAGGCTGGAGCATAGAGCATCCACCGAGCCATCATCTTGCGCAAACAGGTTCGCATACAAACATATCGGCATTGTTCAGGAATTTGTGCGACAACAGACTTCTTCTGCAGTTGAGGAAGAACGAGAACGCCATGCGAGAGGATATGCAACATTCCGCATGCTCTGGCTTCTGTACAAGCCAGGGTCAGAGGTTTATGTTGATTTGGAAAGGGCGGGCGACCCTAATCCCTACATCATCAAAGAAGTTGATTTCACGCTGGCCAACGGTAGTACCAGCATATATCACATCCGCTACTGGAATCTGGATGCAAATGAAGAATTTGTTTTTGCTGCAGATGATGTCTTTCATTTTGCGGATTACCCAGGGGAGAAAAAGATCGATTCTTTACCGCTGTATCCCTGCGAATATCTCCGGTTCGCTGAAGGCGTCACCGACCAGGACATTCAGCAAATCAGAGCTCACTTTGTGGAGCGTGGGAGGAAATGGTATAAGACGAGACAAAAGCCGCAGTGCTATTACTTCGACGGCTTGACGACAAATATTCCACGTGAGCAGGTACGTACTCTTTTCAACCATGTCAGGGGAAAGGATCGAGACACTCACGGCGATTACATGTAGTACAGCAGTTTGGTCTGGGTTGATCCAATCCAATTTGATGCAGACTCAGACAATACGAGGTCAAATCAGCTCTTGGCTACACTTGAATTCGCCCCTGGACCGCTCAAGATTTGCTCTTGCGACGACTGCGAAAGGGACATTTACAAACACGCCGTGACTCCCCGATTCTCGGATATCTCGAATCTCAACCCTCACAGGCTTCCCGATATGAGTGACGAACTGTACTTTTTGTGCAGCCCGGAAATCGAAGCCTTCGTGTTCAAGACAAGAACCTGGCGTGAGTCGATTCTTGGCCTTGAATTGATATAAGACATCGATGTTTCAAGCTTGGTCTGACATACTCCAGAATTGCTCCACGCAGACGGTTTTCAACCTGCAACGTTCGAGAAGAACCTGTTTGATCGTTTGGTCTTGAGTCCCGAAACTAAAGACCTGATTCGTAATCTTACCGCGATGTACATCAAGAACGACCTCGCAAATCAACTCCCGACGTCAGATGAGCACTTATCGACGCAGAATATAACTACGATACACAAGAAATCGCCAAAGACCGGCGTGGAAACCTCATGGTCCACCGACTTCATCAAAGGCAAAGGCGAAGGGCTGACATTCTTGCTCCACGGGAAGCCCGGTGTCGGGAAGACATATACTGCAGGTAAGCCGAATAAATCAGGAAGAGCCCTCTGGGTTTGAACGCTAACGTGCATAGAATGCATTGCTCAGTACACCAGCCGCCCCCTGTTGTCCTTGACGACTTCTGACATCGGTGTGCATCCCGATAAGATTGAAGATAACCTGACCAGATGGTTCAAGCTTGCTGAAAAGTGGGGTGCTATCATGCTCATCGATGAAGCGGACATTTACATGGAGCGAAGAGAGGTTCGAGACCTTTCTCGCAACCATCTCGTTGCCGGCTTTTTAAGAGCACTGGAATACTACAAGGGCATTTTGTTCCTGACTACGAACCGTGTCGGCACTTTCGATGAGGCTTTCATCTCCCGCATCCATATTCAAATCTACTATCGCCCCTTTAGCGATGAAGACCGCGAGAAAGTCTGGGACACCTTCTTCCAGAAGCTGGAGGAGGAAAGGGAGACAACAATCCGGATCATGCAGTCGACCAAGGATTACATACAATCTGACGAGCTCAAGGCCTTGGAATGGAATGGAAGAGAGATCCGGAATGGTAAGCCTTCTTCCATGCCTGTGAGGTGAGTCTGGTGCGGACGAGCTAACATCACCTATGCAGCCTTCCAAGTTGCAGTAGCACTGGCAGAAGCTCGAGCTGAGAAAGATTCGAAAGGCAAGATCATGATCAAGCCCGAACACATTAAAGCATCCGCGCAAATGTCGAAAGAGTTCAAGCATTATCTCACAAAGCTCCACAAGCAGGACCCCAGCAAATTGGCGGCGAGTATGGGTAACCGGTATGATGCCTTTGGTGAGCCGGAAACTCCTCGGGCAACAGGCGAGAAGAAGTACTAGACTTGCTTGGAAGCAGCAATGGCCATCAGATTTCGTCGTGTATCGAGTTTTTATTTCCTATAGATTGGTCAGCCGTTTCTACATTCAACACATCATGAATACTGCGGCAAATGTCACGAACGGCATTCAAGTGATTCATCGTTGTTCAATGTAATCAAATATGCATAAGAACACAATGATGGCAACTTTGTATCCATTCATCTCGTTTAGAGTGTTCTCGAATCTTTCTAATTTCTACATTTGTTCTCAAAACTATTGATGTTAATCTTTGCGGCCGGAAGCCCATCTCTAGCCCTTTATGTTGACTCTAGTTCCCAGTTCCCCGTGTCCTAATCGCCCGTTTCAATCAAGTCTATAGTCTTTCGTCGCCTCTAGAGCTGTTTTGTCAAAATATCATCCGTCTGAACGACTGAGCCAACAACGAAGTCATGAGTGCCGACTCGTTTGTATCCCCATTTCTCATAGGCTTTGCGGGCGCGGAAGTTCTCTTCCCACACCCCAAGCCAGATATTCTTGAATCCCTGCTCCCTGGCCATATCCTCCAGCCTGTCCGCGAGTGCTTTGGCGGTGCCTGTGCCGTGGGCTTTAGGATACAGGTATATCCGCTGCAGCTCGACAGTAGCCTCCAGGTCCGCTACGCAGGGCTCCGTCGAGCCGCGTGTGAGCATCGCGAAGCCGAGAATGTCGCCTTCTAAGTCGGTCGCGAGAATAGTGTCCTTGTTCGGGTCGCTTAGATCTTTGGCGACGGCCTCGAGAGAGTATGATTCATCCAGGAACGCCTTGAGCTCATGAGGCTCTACCGAGTGGCCGAATGTGACGGAGAAGACGTGGCAGCCGAGTTCTGCGATGGCTTGGGTATCGTCTAGAGTTGCCGGCCGAATGTTGATGCTCGGACGACCGTCCTGTTGGCTCTCTACCGACTTCGCCATCGTGTTCGGGGCTGATGTTGAGAACGCGCTGAGGATCTTATGAGTTTTGATGCGCTGGAGATGTCGGGCACTGAAAAGATTGGGGAGACGCCGAAACGCGGCGATGGTTTCAGGCGGATGGTAGTTCGGACTAATTTTCACGGGGATCGGAAACTTGAGACCATTGGTCTTTTGTACGTATTTCAAGCATCGCGAAATTGCAGTCATCGTCGCTTCAATGGGTCTATTGTCGTCCAGAGTAATCTAGAATGCACAAGACACGTTGCGCTAACTCAAATTTCCTGCAAGGCGTGAGTGACATTCTGCCTCGAAGCGAAGGACTCGGCAATCCTCGCCTCTGTTAGTGCGCCTTTGTTGACAATGTCATCCCTGAAAAGCCAAAATAATTGGTCTTATCTGCGGTCGGTCCACTGAAGTCTACGCCCTTGGATTGACATGGGCGTCTCCATGAGCAAGATCTTAGTGATCTCCGTCGGGAGATTGTGTCACAGCCAACTTGGTTTGACATGCAATCATTCCTTATGGAATTGAGACACAGTAATTCTATTGACTCCTCAAGTCTTTGAAAGCTTTTCCTCGTTTTGTAGCGCATGCTTGGGGATGAAAGCAGCTGCCGGGTAAATGACTCAGTGAGCACTCCGCCGGACTGGAAAATTCTCCCAGCAACAAATCATTGAACCAACCCACGTTGAAATTCTATGTATTAACTATGGATGTAATTGCTGAAATGAAAAGCAGAAAAAAAGCAAGAGGATATACCGAGTTCAATGTCGCCTAATTTTCCGTAACCGTTGACCTTCATCCAAACCATGCCACCCACCCGGTCTTCACGCGGCCTCGGACTTTACCTCCGGGTTCTTTCTCGTTTCTGGGCCGAAGATCACCACGCAGCAGACGGCAGCACATGAGATCGCAACGAAGAGAGCACTCACTGTGGAGAACCAGCCAACGCCAATGCCCTGCACTCCGGGAAGGCAGACTGCCGTCGCGATGGCAGCCACCGTGTATCGAATGAAGTAGTTGCTAGCTGCGAAGAATGAGAGGTCAGTACGACTCACTTATTCCGGTGCAATTCAATTGACAGCCGACGTACCCATAACTTCTGACGCTCTGTCTCGGAAGACGTCCAAGCAGTAACTGTTCAAGCAAGGGAAACATATCATCTGAGCGAGACCCTGAGTGAACATCATGATGACAGGCAGAGGGATTCCGCCCTTGGCCTTGTCGATAGCCCATCCATAGATGATCGCACTTCCGGGAATCACGAGTCCCATGGCGATAAACGCACTCCGCAAGCGATCTTCCGGTACTCGCTTGCCCCGCTTCTTAATCCACTTCTTGACCGTATGGTCGGCAAAAGGACCGCCAAAGAAAGTCCCGATGAGATAGCCCGTGCCGGGTGCGAGGAAGAAGAATCCGGATTGCAAGGGGCTCGTGAGGTTGAACCTCGGGTTGATGACGTAGCGGACGGGGGTGAGAAGAACTTGCATGTTCCACATGATCGAAGACGCCGCGATGCCCTGGGCGCGTGTTAGCCGACGGTGAACGACTAGAAGGCCTCTTACCGCGTTGAACATCGCGCTGTCTGCGCCATGTCGAAACTTGCCACTGCCCAGCTTGGGCGCGGAAACCTAAGATGTTTCTTAATGTCGAGGGGCTGGAAAACTTACCACGATGAGAATCTTGGGGTATCGGAATAGCGAAATCACCCTAAACGGGTTGGTCCATTCCCAGACCTGGGCGACCTTCTCCTTGGCTGAAAGTCCCTCCAGTTCCTCGGACCATTTGCCGTGACTCGTCTCTGGCAGAAATGCGATGGCCAAAATCATGGCAACACCTCCGAGAGCACCTTGAAACCAGAAGAGCGACTCCCACGTCGAGTACGTGACGATGACGCCTCCAAGGAACGGCCCAAAGGCAGGTCCGATCAGAGTGCCTCCAAGGAACCAGCCCAGAGCTGTACCACGCTCAGTCGGCCGATATACATCGCTGAGACAACTTGAGCCGACAACAAGAAAGCAGGTGCCTCCGAATGCGGTGATGGACCTGAAGATGAAGAAGGCGGCCAGATTGGGTGATACTGCTGTCGCGAGAGAAAAGGCGCAGAACAACACCGTCGAAGAGACGAAAACCTGCGATATTTAGTTCAACGGAACAACCACGAAAGGACGCAGCCAAGAGTTGCGGTGAAAAGCGTATTCCAGAGACTACTATTGTACATGATGAGGCGAGATACAGAGGTTCTTGTGCTTACCCATTTTCTGCCATAGACTTGACTCAATGGACCCCAGAACAGGACACCGATACCCATGATCAACAGGAAAAGGGCGTTGGAATAGTTGATGACGGTTCCTGTTGTGTTGAAAGCCGTAGCCACTTCAGGCAGGGCTGACAACACCAACAGGGCCGCCAAGTTGATTCCAAGGCCACCGAAAGACACGATGGCTGTGATGAGCGCTTTGCGCTTGGGCGTGAACTTGGCGTACACCGTCTCATCTTCACGATAAGAAAATGGCCGACTTGGAGTTTGCGCAAGAATGTTGACACCCTTCTCAGCGTTGGAAGTCCTCAGCGCTAAGAGATCCGGGGGCAGCTCATCCACTCGTGTTGGGACTTCTGACAAAGTGTGCTCTGAATGTGACGACATGGTGCAAATCTGGCGTTCCTTGTGACATAGAAAAGAGACCACGGAGTTGCATGTGATGTATTTGCCAGCTTGAGTTGAACTAAAGACAGGATGAGAGAGTCGGCGACAAGAAAAAGTGACAGGAGCTTCAAATCGGCCAAGAATATTCCACCTATTTCAACAGCAATCATGCGTAAAGGTATCAGTTTTTCAGAGGGAGAGCTCCGCATTTAAATAAGAACCCAACGCTCTGGTAAGGAGCACGAAGAAAAAACTTACCCGGCCGTACCCACTCGGACAGGCAATTCCGAAGTCGGCCAGTAACAATCACTGGATCATCGCCTCCGAGACGCCTTCGAAGACATCATCCTTGGTTTCTGAAATAACAGAACCGGCAAATTGTTTCATTGGGCCGGGTCCGGACAAGAAATGCAAAGCAGAACGTCTCCGCAGCGGGGAACGCCCAAACAATCTGCGACTTCTTCTGCGTCTGTCACCTCCACTTCAGGTTGAAATCAGGCACGATATTGGACAAGGGCGGCCTCCGGGTCTCCACTAAGGCTGCAATTCCCTTATCTAACATCTGGGACACCAGCGGGCTTTGGGCCTGGAATTCATGTGGGAAAAAATGGAAATTTTGCCGGGGCCGGATGCGGAGCGTGGGGGTTCCCAGGAGTGTTGGTTTTTGCTTGTGTCGGTGCCGGCCGAACGGGCAAAACGCCGAAGATGAAGGGCCCGAGGTCGGCCGGGACTGAGGCCGCCGAGACACTCTGAGCTCCGCCTTCGGACCCGCTACTGCCGGACGCCGCATGCCGTGACGCGGAAGAAGAGGTTATGACATACACAGCGCTTGCTTTGCAGTAATTCGCGAACTATGCTGTACACTCACTCATGCAGATCAGTGTGACTACGCTCTATTGCGAGTGACGGGTCATTAGCCAGAGTGTACGCACGGAGGAGCCATCTGTTCTGAACGCAGGTTTTCACCGCCAGGGACCTGAGGACTTGCAGCTGTCGCTGAGGCACAAATAGACAATGAATCTGTTGTTCGTACATGCCGCGTTTATCTAATTCGGTTGGTTCCCCGCATATTCGACAAATGATGTGTTCGCGAGGGGTCACGTCGAGGCCCTTTGGCAGGCCCAACCAACATGATGGCTGTGTTTCCCAAGGTTATCATGACTCCTGAGTTGATTCGCCTTGACCGCCTTGTATTGGTGAGAGGGTGCAAAGTGCATTATGCATGCCACATTTGGTCGCATCGACTCCCTTTGAGGACAATCTTGCCGACTTGAACCAGACCATTCGCCTTTCGGTACGCCTCGGCCACCTCTCATGTTGGCTGCCTCACAATTGACCTCATCTACTCAACCAAGACGAGGCAGACTGTAGCTTATTAAGGGCGCTTAAACCAGGGTTGCTGACCAACACCTAGGTAACCCATTGATGCGACCGGCCTAAGAGCTTGTCAGCCCATTCATGCTGTTGGTGCGGCCGGCGCCAACTCAACTCAAGGCAATTGGTGTAAGGGTTGTTTCGTTGGACAGCATGCGTCTCACACTCAATCTCTCAGTGACTATTTCGATTTGCTAGACTTGCTCACTGAGCACTTTTGGTTATATATATTTCGCAGACATCCTCTTATTTTCGAAACAATTTGGCGGTAGTTTCCAACAACAGTTGACGTGCAGCCATCTGTCAACACCAAGCCTTCCTGGCGGAAATGGCATCTCCACTTGTTGTTCAGAGCATGCAGGAGAAGTGGAAGGTCTGTGAGGAGCAAGAGGATCAGAAAAGATCATTGATTACGGTATGACCTCTAAATTTTATAAATATCCAGGACTTACTCACGTAAACAGGAGTTGTTCAATCACATAGAAAAGCTGTCTTTCAAGCTAAAAGAGTCAGAGCAAAGTCTTGATGAGAAGAATGTTTACATACAATCCATGCGAACTTACAAAACCGAGGCACAGAAGCAAATTGATGAGCTTCTTGCTGAGAAAGTATGTCAAAGGCTCACTTTAAACGTGTCTGGTCACGTAACGCTAACGATCACAGGACAACCATCGTTTTGCACTGGTGGTGATTGATGGCGACTGTATGCCTGTAGGTTCATTCTCTGCCCACTAATTTGGCATACGAACTAACGCAGCTTGTAAAGTTCAAGGATGATCTGGTCAAACAGGGCCTTGAAGGCGGCAAGATGGCTTCAGGCATGTTGAAGCAAGCAGTTCTGAAGGAACTTGCTGCTTTAGGCCCTAGTCTTTCACATCACTTACAAATTGTCATTCAAGTTTACGCCAACCTCAGAGGTCTGATCACAGCATACCATGGTTGTGGCATCTTGACCAGCTCTGAGGTAGTTGAAGAGTTTGTTCGGGGCTTCAACATGGGGGCCTCTCTGTGTGATTTCGTTGATGCGGGGAACGGAAAAGAATGTGCTGATGAGAAAGTGAAAGGTGTGAAGGAATCCCCATGCAGACTTGCA
This sequence comes from Colletotrichum karsti, assembly GCF_011947395.1. Taxonomy (NCBI): domain Eukaryota; kingdom Fungi; phylum Ascomycota; class Sordariomycetes; order Glomerellales; family Glomerellaceae; genus Colletotrichum; species Colletotrichum karsti. Next base: position 42,635 of record NW_024065905.1, read on the forward strand.
AGGCTATTTAATACGTTTACTGACCAGTATTAGCAAACTTTCAACTTGCCACAGACAATGTCCATTGCAAGCAGATCATCTTCGGGGGCTCAGGTGACAACGGGTACGCTCGCCTGCTTGGAGAACTTCTGGCAAACCCCGTCAAGCGAGATCAGGTTATCTTGCTTGAAGGGCCACCTTTCGAAAAGGAGCTAGCAGACATCAAGGGGAGGTTCAACGTCATGTCGTTTCCGGACATTTTCAGGAACCAGAAGCTCTCCAACGTCAAGCGCAGGGTTCCACTGCAGCTCACACCTCCATCAACACCATCGGTTGGTTACGCAGCAGCTGCCGCGAAGGGTTCATCTACAGCGGAGAGTCCACATTCAGTCGGTTCTCAAAGTGCCGCGCCGCTCGCTCTGATTCTGCCTCTGGCCGGTGTGCTTCGCAACAAGGCAGGTCAGCGTGTCGATGCACCTCTCAATTGTACCTGGCGAGAGGTAATCATGATGAAGAACAAGAAGCTGTGCAACATTTTCCATTTTCGCGGAAGCTGTCCATACCTCAGCAAATTCGGCAAATGCCAATATCGACATGGTCCGAAGTTGTTAGAAAGAGATCTCCAGGCTCTTTGCGCGGTTGCCAGGCAGTCCCCTTGTCCGTTTGGGTTGAGTTGCAGTGATGCAGACTGCATACTTGGCCATGAATGCCCAAGGGACAATTGCACTGGCACGGACTGTAGGTTCTCTTTCGAGTTACACAATGTTAAGAAGGACGGCATAAATTGAGTGCTTGAGGGACTCGACACTACTGAACCAAGAGGTCTAGTTGATATTCCGGGAAAGAGAGTTCAAGCCATTTGAAATATCGAGATGATGGCTCGTTGCCTGGTATTGTGTCTGGCTGAAGTATGAGAGTAATTCGGTTTCGAATCGCTCAGCCGTCGAGAGCTACGATGAAATTCAAGGGAAATATCCGCTATGCTTGAGTCGTAATGAATTGAAAACCGATGGAAAATCAGACGTTCAGTTTACAAGAATTTGGCGACGAAAATGATTATTGTTCGGGTTGATTTCAACCAACTCAAAAAGGGAAGTTGCTTAGAAAATGACTCACTTGAAGCTGTCGTGATGAGATGACCAGGGGCCCGGCCCACCCCGCCAGATGTTTTGGGACGATGACCAATCATCATGAACGCTTTCGTCTGATTTGGTGATGATGCAGAATGAATCATAACAGACCATGTCGCATTCGGCGGTCTTGACCGGAGGTCGCCAGGGGTTCCTGGGACTTTGGTCTGTCTGTGCGAAATCTTAAAGTCCATAAACATGCGTCCAGTTCCGTCTATCATGTGCGAGAGATAAACTGTATCAAGTCGTCTGACTTTTTCATCGTTTTCTCCTGGGAACTCCTCAAAATCAAAGTCACCACATCATACGATTCAGAAAATGACGGCCGGAACCGGGGAACCAGCAACGGCCGGGCATTACAGTGTCCTTGCAACCCGCAGAATATTCCCAAAAACGCCAGCCACCGAGCCAACCATATCGAAACTGTCAATCATTGACGCAACCGTCGCTCGATTCACGCCAACGGCTGCGATATGGCTTTACGACAGAAGCGAAAAGATTCAACTGCCTTTTCCAGAGCTTTGCGAAACCCTTGGCCTCGCACTCAGCGATACGTTGGACGATTATCCTCATTTTGCCGGCCAAATTCAGTGGGCAACGAAGGAGCTGGTCAAAAATGATGCAGTTCCGCGCCATCTTGGTCGCCCGGTAGTCCATCACGGCTCTTCAGACGACCCAGGAGTAGACCTGAGTATCGTTGAATACGACCTGAACTTGGAGGAAGTCGTACCCAGCAGAGCTGAAAGGGCGGAAAGTCTGAAAGTGTGGAACGCAAGCGACTTTCGACAGAGCGACTTTCTCCCCGACGCAAAGATCGCCCTATCCTCTCTCAGCTCCATGGACGGACTGCCAAGTATGGCTATTCAACTCACGAGATTCAAGTGCGGAGGTATCGGAGTCAGCTGCATGATTGCGCACCCGCTAGCAGACGCCGTGTGCTTGATGAACTTCATGAACTCTTGGGCAGCTAGATCAAGAGCCTTACTGAGTCGTGAGTCTTCGACTATCAGCGCAGAGCTGCCAAAACCAATATTTGACCCGACTTTACTCGATCAAGTTGCCGGTCTCAGTCCCGGCAGTCCACCCGACGCCCTTCAAGTTGAAAAGGCACGTTCTTTACCAATGCACCGATTCGACTGGTGGGCAGAGGATGCCCCTGGCTTTCCTGCGGGGACGAAATCTTCTACCCAAGTCACAATGCCACCCCCGGAGGAACTGGAAACAATGACTCTCAGCCCTTCATCATTCCCACCTTGGCCAACATGGGACATGGCAGCCCCAGTCGATCACTATCAGATACGATTCACTGCGGAAGAGGTTACAAGGATGAAGCAGGCTGCACAAAAAAGCCTGCCAGACAACATCAGGACGTGCCACATCTCTCGACTGGATGCGGTGTTGGCCCATATCTGGATTCTCATAAACCGCGCGCGAGGACATCAACATCTCCAAGACAACGTCTATCTGGATATCACGCTCGGTCTAAGACCAAGACTACAGCCTCCACTGCCTGAAACATTCGTTGGATCTCCTCTAGCCATTGGATACGTCAAGAAGAAAGCCAGCGACGCCGCTTCACTTGAACTTGGTGAGATTGCTGCTGCGATCAGACACATGACGGAGCGCTTTACGCCCGATGCTGTCGCTGCCTACATACACGATGCGGCACACGAGGTCAGTCCGCAAAGACTATGGCAAGCCTTCCTTGGTACACATCATACGCTTGTGACATCCTGGGTGAGGGCCAAGGCTTATGAGCTCGATTTCTTCGGGACGCAGGATTTGGCGAGGTACGTACAGGGAGTCATGCCCAAGATTGATGGACTCGTTCAAATCATGGACGTTGCACATACTGGGGATTTCGACGTCAGCATCTGCATTCGGCGTGAGGCTATGGCTCGGTTCTTGAAAGATCCTTCGCTCCGGGAATATGATATCTCAACTTCATAGTGTGGCTAGTAAGCTGATAAGGATCTTGTTTCTTTGCAAGTAAAGACTCACAGTCCAGTAGCTTCACACACGAGGCAGCCTATAGCAGTACAGGCAAAAGGCTTCACCGCAAAAGACTAATAAGTTATGACTAAATGCTTTTCTCCGTGTTTGATTTCACTATGATCATTGAGATATACTCGCAACATTAGACCAATAAATGCGACATTCGACCTCAGGAATCTCAAGTATTAGGGACGACATTTCGACAGGTAATTCTCATTAGAAACGAATTACTGGTCGTCTTCATTATTCCTCCAATTCTTGATCCGTCCACTCTACAGATATTTGTATGTACATCAAACCTACCAATGAGACGCGGTGTTCTCAGAGATAGCTGTGGAAATATGTATGATGAAGAGAATAGTCGTAAGATACAGGAACGCTGAATCTTTTCCATGAACCATACAAATACTGACTGCGTGTGCTTAGGCGTAGACGTAGCACAGAGGTCCGCCAATAGTGTTCAACAGTTCACTGATGGTTCGCTTCTCTGCGTTAACGCCCAAGTTGATGACGTCTTCGACAGTCGCATCGCGACTCGCTGGCCTGTTGTTGATGGTGATGGTGCCAGCAATGTCGAAGGCGCTCCACAGATGCAGTGCTTGCCAAAGCCAGTAGACGCGATCGACCATAGCATGGTGAAGAAAGAAAGTAGGGTCGACGGGGGAAGAGTAGAGATCACTTGCTTCGCCGTTGACGGAGAAGTGCCCAGCAGCGTGCATGCCGAGGAAGCCATCTGAGAAGCGTCCTTGAAGCTCGTTTTGGAAAAGCTCAATACTCCTTGAGGCTGCTCCAACGGTGATGTTGAGCATGTTCTCGTTGGTCATCCAGGTCGACATGACGTATGAGTTGAGGTCGCGGCTCAAGCACCGAGGGTTGTGGCCGAGTCTGCCGTTGGGGTTTGCTTCCAGGCCGTCCATGCCGGGGTTCACGGGACCGAGATTGACCGTCATACTGGATAATGGTTAGCACTGAGAGCAGATCGAGGTTACCGGCAGTAGGACTCACTTGACGAAAGGTCCGCTCTCAACGCATCCACCGCCGTTGCCAGATGGCAGAGGAATGGCACCGGCACCGCTAACGCTGCCATTATGTTGGAGGAAGACACCGTCACCGCTCATGCTTGTATCACTACCATCGAAGACCGGGGACTTGGTAAGGTCGTCCTGGTACTTGAGCCAGTTCCAGTACTGGCAGTCAAAGTTAGATAGGCAGAGAAGCGTTCGACATCGAATCATCCGAACTTACTGGTTGTGATCCCTTGTATCCGCACTCGTTCCGAAGAGCCTCCTCGTAGGCCCAAACGAAATACCGGTGCCATGTCAGAAAATTCCCCTTGCCCACATTGTTAGTATCTCGCCACAATGGTGAACATCAGGCCTACTTACAGTGCCGTGGATCGTAGTGGTCTGGTTGATGTGGACGGCGACAAAGTCATCGTAGCGGTTTCTTGCGCCGGGCGCAAACTCCGGGTCGGATTTCGAAGGCGACGTCAACATGCATTGAACAGCGCTGAGGTACTCTTTCTTTTCCTTGGCCGAGAAAGCCTCCCTTCACACGCATATTAGCATCTGCAAAGTCCCCGCAATCTTCGCGGTACTGCGGGGGAAGTACGAACCAGTCCCGACGGTAACGCGCATTGAAGATGTTACAGCTGCTACGCTTGTTGACCGCACTCGGCTCAGCCCTGAGGGCCTCCATAGCTTGTGCCTGGAGATCCGTAAGGACATCTCGAGCTGCAACGGGAGAGGCGAGAACCGGCGCGCTCAACAGCCCAACGGCTGCGGCCACGACGCTGATGGGATGCATTGCTAACGGGTGTTCGTGTTTGAGAGAAACGAGCAGAATGCAGGGTAAGCGCGTGCGAACAAGGAGGAGGTGTGGTCCTGAGTTACGTTTGCCACACAGGACTGATCTCCCGTAAGCACTGAGAACGCGTAAGAATCGAGGGCGGTGGGAGCGGGATTGACGGTCCGGAACTGAGTTCGAAGTCCAAGAGAAAGTCCAAGTCGGTCCGCCAGAGGGACAACGACCCTCGCTAGCTATATACACGGATGCCTGTCGGACGTTGAGAATATATTAAAATCCGTCGTCTAGCGCCTCCGGAGGCTGTCTGCAGGGCTCCGGATCCGCGCCGCGGACATGCTAGCCACACTGGGCGGGACGGCAGTCTGTGCTCGTAGGGTAGGATTCGCTGGGAGGGGGCGAAATAGAGTGAGGATAGCAAATCGAACGGTTTTAAGCGGCGGGCGAGAGTCGAAAATTCGATAGCCCAGATCCGGGGCCCACGATGCTGGGATGTTGGGATGTAACCCTCCTCGGTCAAGAGAGGTGGATGAGATGCAGGGGATGGATGTCTCCGCTGTTGCCACCAATCGAGGCGAACAAAAAGAATGGAAATCGGAAATAATTGATAACGAATTCAAAGAGAAATGTGGCCAACAGTTCACGGCTTCATGACTGAAGGTTCTCACATCAAACATCATATTCGATGTTCAAGAAACAGGCCAAACCGATCCATATGCCACATAAGCTTAAAGCCAAACCATCGCAGCTAAAGCGCAAATGGTTCATCCCAACTTAGTTACGTACAGAGAAAACGACAGTGTCCATTTTGTCGGCCACAATTCGCCTCCACATAGTCCGCTTTCAACCTCGGGGATGATCAACCGATCCACGACAGATCACATTCTGGCGTGGTTTGATATTCCACCGTCCCGCCCGCCGGCCCTTGGCATGCATACCATGGCGTCGGAAAGACAGCCCTCTCTGGCTCTGGTAGGTGAAAGAGCCAGTCGGTAAATCACAGGCGGCCGACTCCGTCGCTGTTGTTCCTTTCTTCGTAGGTCTGCCGTGGTCGTCAAGATCTGGTTGAGCATGCCCTTGGCCTTCCGGTAATTTCACGTTTCCCTCCGAGTCTAGGGCAAAACGACCACCGTGTCTGCTGGACCGGCCAAACCTAGAAGGTGAAGGACCAATATTCCACGCCTCCGCCACAATGCACCAGGTAACAAATCTACAATCAAACGTGATTACTTTCTGTCTTGTGACTTCTTTTCCGTATGGTTCCCTGAGTCCGCCTGGCCGCTCCGGATAGTCGGGTCATATCTATGACTTCAACTAGACATGTGCTAGCTTTTGCATGCGGGAGTCGGTACAGAAAATGCACGCCTGCGGCACCGTAATGTGGGAGTCATCCTTGCTATCTTCCCTGGTACCTCCTATGCGATTTGACCACTCACATGTTCCATCGATGATCCTGCAAACCAGCGTAATTATTCCAGACTCCACCCCGATGCGTGGAACACTCCGGCCGAAGAATATCTGTTCGAAGTTTCGACACCTTCTGTTCTGATAAGATGGATTTTATTCCTCACCCTGCATTGGAACACAGTATAGAGACCATGGGTCGCACGACACCTTCTCGGTCCGGCTGGGCCACGACAGCAGTTTCTCCAGTTCCTCTAAGCGACCGTTACCGAGTGACGCATCCCTAATTATTTCAGTTTCGGGATATCCCTTTTTGTCCCATGTGTCCTGCATAATAGAGGAGTGGTGTGGTTCCGAGGTTTCCTTATGAATCTCAATCTCGTCGGGGCCGAAGGGCTGAAGATGCTTAAAATATTGCGCCGACCCCCTCGCTGCCCCCAGTGCCCCCTCTCTTGATCTTCGTAGCTCTTTTTTGATTCCGATTCTTCCAGTCCCCGTGCCTTTCCTTACCGCGCCGCGCCGCGCCGTCGACAGAGCCGCCGGTATGTCTTCGACCATGTCCACAACGGCGGTGGACCCGGAACGTGCCAAGGAGAGCAATACTGTTATGATCATAGCCGTCACCGGGTCGTTCCACCTCATCGCCCTTATCTTTGTCTCTCTTCGAACATACACCCGGGCAGCTATTGTCAAGACAATAGGAATCGATGATTACATGATGATCATGGCCGCGGTAAGACGGCCCTGGTAGTTCGGTGCCTCGGCCCCTATGCTGACCCTCTTCAGCTATGTGCGTTGGGTGGAGGTATGGTGACATTTATCATCCAAGCGTTTTACGGACTTGGAAAACACAAAGATACAATCAGCACGGCCGACAATGTCGAGTTTTCCAAAGTTGGCTTTTTCCAGTCAATCATTTCGGCTATTGCTGCCCTAGCCTTCCTCAAAATATCAATTGCACTATCACTGCTGCGGTTGAGCAAGAACTCCTGGTATTCCCGGTCTTTGTGGGCACTCATCGGTAATATTTTAAGATATTTGTAAATTCTCTCCATTCTGAATTGCAACTAACATTTACAGTTTTTGTTGTGCTATACACAATAATGGCCTGGCTGAGCTTCTTCTTGTATTGCACGCCACTGGCGGGTTACTGGGACAAGAGCCTCAAGCCTAAGACATATGGTATCAAGTTGTTCGTCAACTTTGCTCTCATCAACACTGGTAAATGCTCCTGCCATTCTCTAACAGTAGTCTTTGCTGATTTGGATCAGCTTTCAACATCTTCACCGACGTTTGCTTCGCTACACTGCCCATTCCTATCATCTGGGTCCTGCAGATGAAGCTGCGCACACGCGTCTACCTCATTGGGGTACTCAGTTTGGGATACTTGTAAGACTACCAGGAGATTCATCTAGCATCATACTGACCGTGTCAGTGCTGTCATCATGGGAATAATCAAGGCGGTCTATCAAATTGCACAACCCGGTAACAAAGACGGAACGTTGTATGTTCAATTCCATTGAGACATTGAAGGCAACATGGCTGACAACCAAACCTACACATAGCTACCAGAGCGTCCAATTTTGGGGATTGTAAGTGTCTCGCCAAACACATCTCGTTCCCGACATTGACTAACGAGTCGCCCGCAGCCTTCAGCTCAATCTCGGCATCATCGCCGCCTGCGCACCCGCCATCAAGCCCCTGGTAGGCAGAGCCCTCAAGATATCTTCGAGTCGTCGGTACAAGAGCGACAACCTTTACGAGAACCGATACCCCACGGGCCGAACCGGTAGAACTGGAAACGTCACGACGAACGCTCGAAGACATGGATACAGGGAACAAGGGAGCCAGGGCGCGCCGGAATTCGAGCTTGAAGAGACACCGTTCTCCCCAGGCCCAGAGCTGTACAGGACGAGCATCAAGGGAGGGAACCATCCGGCCGCAGTGGCGGTGTATCAAAAGAAGGACAGTTTTGGTGACCGGTCAGGGAGCGAAGAGATGATATTGGAGGCCGCAGGGAATTTCCAGAACCGCGGTATTATGAGAACGACAGAGGTGTCAATACAACGCTAAGGTTTAGGAGATCCATGTATACGCACCGCATCTTACACACTTTACGATTGAAATGAGAGTATCTAAGTATGAAAGTCACCAACCTTCTCTTACGCCAGATTCCTTGTCCTTGAGGGTTTTTTTTATACTGGACCCTGAGCACTCCTGTAGAGGCAACTGATTCGGTCGGTAAGGATTTACCACATCTTCGCCTCTGTAAAACGTACTTGGGAAAGGGATTCCACATATTCATGTCAATGCGACATCCCTCCCGTGTTCCTTTGTTCGTGAGATAGGCCAGGTTTGTGAATATTCGAAAGCAAAACTTTTCGTGGCTCAGGGAGCCTGGGGACTGTTGGCCGTTTAGACTTTCGATAGGGGACAGGGTGAAATGTTTGGTGACAGTTGGGGCAGATTCAAGGAGTTCCCAGTACATCGGCTTTGTCTCTTGCCGATGTTAAATTTGAACACTATCTTTGTGACCATCCGGATGTTGGCACAGCAATTGTTAGTGAGCAAACCAACTTGTACTCAAAAGTTCTATTGCGGCTCCTGTTGTTGTCTGTTGCTGTGCCCTCGTCTGCCACAACAGTATGTAGCGTTGCAGTGTATCATAGCTTTTGAGATCAAAGACACCCACAAATAGAGAATTCAACATATTCACAGTGCTTTGTGGCTGATTGAGTGTTCATATCCTTGGACATAGTATATGTTAGTGACTCACTGCTCTAGCGGCGCATAAAGTTGACAATATAAGAACGTCCCCGTAATTTCTATCCATGCTAACATACTCCGCTTCAACATTGAATCAACACCGCGACGAGGAACACCGCAACGTCAGCCAAGCAGAGTAACAACCACCAGCGCATCAGCCATGATGCACCTACCTTTCTTGTGCTTTTTCTTTGCACTCATACCACTATGCATTCGTGCCGAAAATATCCTTGGTTTCAACTCAGGCGCTAGACTCGCAGAAACCAATCTAGTCAAGACAGAACAGGATTACCTTGACGAGTTCGAGCTTGCTCCTCGTCTTGATGGCACGAACGGAATTTTCAACAGCGTCAGATTATTCACGATGTTGAGGGAGTACGACTCACCCAACCCATACGGAAGAATCGAGCTCAACCCGGCAATCAAGGCGGCCATTGACACAAACACCACCATCCTGCTCGGTATCTGGTGCTCGGGCACCGCCAATATTCAGGAACAGCTAAACGCCTTGAAGCTTGCTGACGAACAGTTTGGGTCCAGCCTAAAGGACTTAGTGGTCGGCATCTCGGTCGGTAACGAGGACATAATGCGTTATGAGGAACGTAAGAAGAACCCCGAGAGCGATGTGGGAAAACCCATGGAGGCGATCATCAAATACGTCGAAGACGTTCGGCGGACGATCAAAGGCACGAGCCTGGAAAGCAAGCCAGTTGGTCATGCTGAACCATGGAAAATCTTCACAGAGCAGAGATTCAAAAACCTCACTCAGACCATTGACTTTTGGGGGGCAAATATCTACCCATTTTACCAAAACGATGGAAATGACGCCAACATGGCTCAGAAGTTCGGCGAGGCCTTCTTCTTGCTGAAAGCCACCGCGAATGAATACGGAAAGCCTGTCTGGATTACCGAAACGGGCTGGCCAGTCGCTGGATCTAAATCTGGGAATGGCCCTGCGACTGCCGGTATCGAGAACGCTGCACGATACTGGCAGGAAGTAGGATGTCAGCTGTTTAACGGAACATTCGAGGACACCAATGTCTGGTGGTACAACCTACGAGATTCGAACTCGGGCATCAAGAACAGATTTGCGGTAGCCGGGGATCTCCAGACACCGGTTTTCCCACTGGCTTGCGACAATGCAAAGAGTCAAGATACTCTGCCATCACAAAGTACGCTTTGTGGAAGCCCGTCAGTCGCAACATCCGTTGCCGAGCGGGATGTGGCCTCAGTTACTACCACTCGACCTCCTAGCACCACTGATGAGTGTCCCGAGTCTGCAACCTGCACGGTCACGATCACCGTTCCAGGAACTACAGTTATACACACTCAAGCAGTGACCAAAACCTGATAAGAGAGCTGGTAATCACGTGTGGCGTTTATTGTCTGTACATACAAATATTTAGCAAATTGAAGATTGAAGATTATGGGCTGCCCAATATGGTAGCGAATTTAACGTGTGTTAGCCACAATTGCTTTCAGTCTTTTATCAAGTTGACCAGGGTAAAAACTCACATTGAATGTTCTGCATACATATAATCAAACTTCGATGCTTTCCTTGCCGAATCTCAGACTCTGGGGGTGGATTTCACCAGTTTCCTCCATTTCCTCCCACCATGGCAATTTCTGGAACCTCCCCCACCACTCCCTAAGTCGCTCCAAGCCTTCCCCCTCAATAACATCAACCTCGTAAGCCAACCATATGTACCGAATCCATCCCGCAAGACATACATCGGCAAGGCCAGGTCCATCGATGCCGGGAGTCAGCCATCCCGTCTTACTCAAAGAGTCCTGTGCCCACTTCTGCATCTTGAGCAGACACTTGTTCATCTGAGCTTTGGCATTCAGAGCTGCCTTATGATCTCTTTCAGCATCATCCAGACCAGCGAATCTGCATGCGATGGGGGATGCATGACGAAGGTAGTAGCTGAAGTCGTCCTGCGCAGCATTGATGGCCAGAATGATATCCCCCATGACGGCCTTGTCGACGGGGTCGGAGCTTTGAAGGGCGGGAAACTCCGGGAAATTATCCTCGAAATAAGCTGGGATCGCAGTACTTTCGTGAATCCAGGTAGTCGTGTTACTACCAGCGTCGACGATCCGCAGGCACGGTGTGCTCTTGTCGGAAGGTTTAGGATCATCGACGTCCACGGACTCAAGCTTCTGAGTGTCGACATTGTAATTGATGAGGTTGATTCTGAGCGATGGTATGGCAGTCTTGCCCTGAAGAATGTCGCTGGGGGTTGCCAAGCCTTTGATGAGAAGGTAGTAGACGACGCGACGGGGATAAAACCCCTTCGGCCAGAGGAATAGGGTGTGCTTAGACAAAGTCGCCATGATTTAGTTCTTTTGAGAAAATGCAAGTTGTTGAAAAACTTGAGTTATGCTTCAGAAAACGGTAGGAATAATATTCAAAGTGCTGCTTTCCTTGCAATCCAGATGACCACAAGATCGCAGTCGTGATATTTATAACCATCAGTCGGAAACTTTTGGCGTAGTCGAGCATTCCTTTTCTTTTGGATCATGAGCAAGTTTCGATTACATTCATCCTCAATGACACACGAATGGATCCCATCTGCCAATCACGGGCACGCCTACGGAGCAGAATACCGGAGGTGAGCGGTGCCCGGAGACTTTTTCGCCGACTTTCGGGCCCCACTCCGCATTTGTCTCCGAGGACCTCCAGGTTCTCACCGGAAATGCGCCTCATGTCCTCCGGCTTCCTCGAATCCTCTCAGTCTGCATCATATTTGTGCATATTCCCAAGCGCTCCCACGTCTTATTTACCTGAGTAAGCAGGTAATGACCCAAGTAATAGCCGCCCGGTTGTCTGCTCCGTACTGGTATTTACCAAATTATCTATATGACCCACTATCTCCGCAATCGCCCTTCCGACCCCGGACCCATAGTTTCCCGCCAGGGTCCCACCGGTCCGGCTCCGCGATCACCATCATACCATCATTGGCTATTAGTAGAGCAATTTGGACGACTAGGTAAGTACGTGCCAGCGTTGAAAGTTAAAAGGAGAAAAAGACTGGGCTGAGTGAACTGCGACTGTGAGTTTTCTCTTTCTGAATCCTTGGGGTCTATGTGCCATGCAGGATTGAGGTGGTAGTGGTGGCTTTTCCTCGGATATCGATTGCGCTATCAAAGCGTCTGATGTCGTTATGAACCCAAACCTGCAAGGAAGATGATTGATTTTGCCCGCGTTTACTTCATCTGGAAGGTAGCCAATCAATTCAAGACCCTAAAACTCGATTTTGGTCTTCCAACAAGATTTCTTTAGTTCTTCCAGCGGCGTGTCCGCCCGTGCCCAGCCTTACGCGTAAGTGATGTTGTGATCGCTACGGAGATGATTTCTATCAACCTCAAGTTTTAGCCAACATTCGTAGGTCTTACCCAATATCAATGAATGAAATCACGTGGCTCTGTGCTTGTTATGTTCTTTCTGAAAGCCACCAGAGAAACTAACAGCTCTTGTCTTTCTACCTGATCCTGTACGTGTTTTCTTTCTGGAGCAATTGGATCTTGTCGGGTACGTGTAGCGTTATCACCAAAGACCATCTGGCTAACTCCCGAGCTGTTGCATGTTTTCAACAAGAACGCGTCTCTTACCGGTGGTTTAGCCATTTACGGTAGATGTCGTCATTTGCCTTCGGTGTCACTACATCGTAAGCTTCCAACGGCTCCTTGTCGAATTGTGGGTTCGGCCGCGTGGGGGTGGAATTCCCCAGTCACTTTGACAGTCGTCCTGAGCGAGTGATTGACAATTGTGCACTAGGGATGAGCCGCTGTGGGAACGCTGTCCTGGAAAGACCTACACCATCCTCGGGGCCCGCGATGAATCCTGACCTTTTGTAGTATATCATTTCATGAGACGTTGCAGCCGCCAAGATGTGGTCCGAGGTGTTCACGGCCACCTCGCAAGGGTCGAGACATAACCAACCTATTGCGTGCTGTCGTACTAGGGAAACTCTACTTGCCAAGGGACCAACAGAGCGATTTCAAGTTAGCCACACCATGGATTGGGGATTAAGCCAAGAGACAACCGATTGTGTGATTCTAGCCCATGTCTTCATCGCTGCAAACACGAGTCGGGGAGACATTATGACAGCGGTTACGCAGCGTATATAGGGTCTGGACGCGTCTGCGACCTTACTTGGGTTCACTTCTTCTAACCCATCTTCTCTCCGTCAAACGTCACGTTGGTTCCCATCATTGGGTTGATCTTGTGCCTCCCTAAGCCCTCTCCCGCGGTTGAGGGTTCCGTTCTCTGCGCGCATCATCTCATGGTGAATGACGATGGCCTTTTCAAAATTCTTCGGCGGCGGCGAGAAGTCCGGCCCGGAGTACCGGGTTGATCCTGAAGCCAGCGACTCCGAACCCTCCGTCATTCACGATGGCGACCTCGCGTATACTCGACAAAAAGGAGGAAACGGCTCGAAGCCTTCATATCAGGAGGCTGTAGGTGCCCCTGTCGAGTCTACCTCGCCGCTTGGGTACCACGTCGGCTGGGCTGCGGTTATTTTTCTGAACATCAACATGATGATAGGAACTGGTGTTTTCTCAACTCGTGCGTTGGACCCGATTGCTTGATTCTTTTTGCGCACTATCACAAGTGGAAGAAGACTAATAGTGAACTGCGCAGCCGCAAGCATTCTCAACCGTACAGGTTCCGTCGGTCTAGCCCTTATGTACTGGTTCATTGGCTTCCTCATGGCCGCAGCGGGATTCAGCATCTACCTGGAGTTGGCTAGTTACTTTCCCAACCGAAGCGGGTCTGATGTCGTGTACTTGGAGCAGCAATATCCAAGACCAAAGCACTTCTTTCCTGTTGCTTTCGCGGTTCAATCCGTGATTCTGTCGTTCAGTAGCAGCAATGCCGTTGGTAAGCTATTCCACTCATCGTAAAGTATGTAGCCTTGGTGACTAACGCTGCGTTAGTTTTGTCGAGATATGTCTGGAGAATGGCCGATATTACGCCTTCAGAATGGCAAATGCGTGGTGTTGCTATTGCAGCTTACACCTTGGCCGTCATCTGCGTTCTTGCACACAACAAATATTCTCTTTGGCTCGTCAATGTCATTGGAGTACTCAAGATTCTTACTCTGGTGTTGTAAGTCATCTCGTCGGAGATTATTCGTGGATCATCACTGACAATTTCGCACAGTATTAGCATCGCCGGTCTAGTCGTGCTCGGAGGCAACGTCAAGCACATTCCCGACCCTAAGGCGAACTTCCGCAACGCCTTCGAAGGTACCACGACGAACGGAAACGATTTGTCAAACGCGCTAGTCAGCATCGTCTTCTCCTACGCTGGATACAACAATGCCTTCAACATGACCAACGAGATCAAGAACCCCATCCCTACCCTCAAGCGCAACGGCATCATCTCGCTCGCGACCGTCGCGATTCTTTACATGCTCTGTAACATCGCCTACTTCGCTACAGTTTCAAAGGCCGAGTTTGCGGAAGCCAGCGAGATTGCCGCCGCCGTTTTCTTCTCCAAGCTTTTCGGAGACAGCAAAGCTGCCGCCAACGTCTTAAACTTCCTTGTTCTTCTAAGTGCGTTCGGAAACCTCCTGGCGGTTCTGATTGGTTCTTCTCGCATGATCCGTGAGATTGGACGGCAGGGCGTGTTGCCGTTCACCGAGTTCTGGGTTTCTACGAAGCCTTTCGGAACGCCCCTCGGTCCGTATCTGCTGAAGTGGGGGATGACTTTCATCATGATCGTGGCGCCTCCCGCCGGCGATGCGTTCTCTTTTGGTACGTTGTTTTGCTCCCAGACGTTGCAAATGTGCAGGTTCTGATCAATGTCACAGTCGTTGATCTTCAGACATACCCCGGTGCCATGTTCAACTTCGCCCTCACCTACGGTGTCTTCATTCTGAGACGCCGACGTAGGAGGTCTGGCATCGGCGGTGCCGAATTCCGCGCCTGGAACGTCGTCCTTCTCTTCTTCCTTGCCATCCAGGTATTCGTCTTAGCCATGCCTTGGTGGCCGCCGAAGGGAGGACCCTACGCTGGGAGTGTCAGCTTCTGGTATGCGACGTATTGCGTCGTTGGTATTGGAATGTAAGTCATCGACATGATCACTATCTTCAAGTAGAGTGTCCATGATTCGTACTAAGACATCTAGTATGATTCTTTGCGGTCTATATTACGTGTTCTGGATGCACTTGCTTCCAAGGTGGATGGGTTACGAGATCCGCACCGAGATTGTAGAAGTCGACTCAGACGGTGCCAACACCCATCGCTTGGTTAAGATCCCCAAGGCTGAGCTTCCCCAGTGGGATGCCACGCACGATGAGGCTGGCAACTTGCGGCGGCGAAATGTGACGACCGTCGAGCTCGAGTCCACCGGCTCAAACGAAAAGACGGCCTAGACGGTCTCTCTAACGACATGGAGACTGTGCTGGCCTTTGGAACAGTCATGTTGTATCAATCGAACACCTTTTTATCCGCCAAAGACTATGAGAAGTCTAAGTGTACACATCTTTACCTGCATGCAATATAAGTAGCTTCCTATCTTGCAACATGAAGTTTGGGTTAACAAAGAGTGCGTGCCATCATGTTGTAGAATTCAACAGCTGAGACGGCTTGCTAATACGAGTTGAGTGATAATTAAATGCTAAGGACAACTGCAAATGACATTACGGACCTGATAACACCAATCTGGCAAGCCGATAACCTCCTTGGACCTTCCGATCCGTCGTCGTTGGTACGACTTCCAAGACCATGTTTGATCGTCTTGTCATTAAAATTACGCTTCAGTTGGTAGACATGCTCCGTCATTGGTAATAAATGACCTTCCTGGCAACAGTCGCCTAGGAAAACGTCCACATTTTGTTTATCAGCAAATGTCAAGTGTCTGAGTAAACTGATCGCATGCCGGGCTTTTACGGATCGCCGGAACCGGAACCTTGAGCTGGGGGGCTGGGAATGTTTCCCGCTTTCTTATCATTTGAGGCCAAGGATCCCCCGCCGTTTGACGAGTCATTCTCGCGCCTTTCGATCCACAGGCCCGTCAACCCCACAGAATGCTACCGACGGAGCTGCAAGACTTCAATAAGCTGCAGCATGAACAAGCTAATTCCCCGGGAATTTCTTTCATATGATGCCGTAATTCTGTCGGCTTTTGCATCCTAGCTATCTAGATAAGTGGCAGATAAGACTACTAAGACACTAGCAGTCTGCAAACAAGGGGAGGAGGGCCAACTCCAAGGTCAAGGTCGGTGTGCGAAGTCGGTCTTTTTGGTCGGCCTGCCCTTGCCGATGGCATTTGAGGTCATTTTGCCGACTGATAAGCAGAACCGACAGCACGGGTCCAGCGTTCGCCTAGCTCACGTTCTTTCAGACCCCAACCACGTGCGATTGGGCACATCGTCCAAGATAAGGACGACAGGTCAGGATCTTGGCTCGAAGTTAGGATGAACCACCCGTATTTCATGGTCTTTAGTGCGAAATCATCGGGTTCAGGCGAGGCATTTTCCCTCTTGGTCGAATATTGGCTCCAGTTTGGGCATCTCAGGTCTTATCGGCATGGCCTCGCCGACTTCAATCGGAGAAATCAGAGAAACCATGTCTGAACGGTAACAGTATAAGAGATTCCCGACATCCCGTCGAAGACAGCTTTGATTGAGCAAGAATAGTGCAGACTTCTCACTCTCAACCAAGCCCATTGCTGCCTCAAGCCAAGTTCTCTCCCGGAACCCCCAAGCAGCAACCAGCAGTCAAGATGCAGACCCGCAACATCCTCCTCGCCGCATCCCAAATGGCCCTCGGCCTGGCCGCTCCGGCTCCGGTCTCCGCCTCCCCTTTCCCGGCGCACCGTCTCTCCACACGGGAGACGCACTTCAACGCCAGCCTGCCCAACGTCACAATCTTCGCCACGGGCGGCACCATCGCCGGCTCCGCCTCCTCAAATGCCCAGACCACAGGCTACCAAGCCGGTGCCCTCGGCGTCGACATCCTCATCGACGCCGTCCCGGAGCTGTGGAACGTCTCCAACGTCAAGGGTGTCCAGGTTGCCAACGTCGACTCCGGCAGCATCACCCCCGAGATCCTGCTCAACCTCACCCGTCTCGTGCAAGAGGCCCTCGACGACCCGTACTGCCAAGGTGCCGTCGTCACCCACGGCACCGACACCACGGAGGAGTCTGCCTTCTTCCTTGATCTGACCGTCAAGTCCGAGAAGCCGGTCGTCGTCGTCGGTGCCATGCGCCCCGCCACCGCCATCAGCGCCGACGGCCCCATCAACCTGCTCGAGGCCGTGACTCTCGCCGGTAGCGACAAGGCCAAGGGCCGCGGAACCATGATCGTGCTCAACGACCGCATCGGCAGCGCCTTCTACACCACCAAAACCCACTCCAACTCCCTCGACACCTTCAAGGCCGTCGAGCAGGGATACCTCGGCTTCTTCCTCGACATCAAGCCCGTCTTCTACTACCCTCCCGCGCTGCCTTACGGCCGTGCCTACTTCAACGTCACCGAGGCCACGGAGCTGCCCGAGGTTGACATCCTCTTCGGACACCAGGCCCTCCAGCCCGCTCTGGCCACCGCCGCCGTCGCGGCCGGCGCCAAGGGTCTTGTCCTGGCCGGTATGGGTGCTGGCGGTTGGACCACCCCCGGCCGTGACACGCTCAAGAAGCTTGCGGAGGAGAACAACACTCAGATTGTCGTTTCCAGCAGGACCATGGGAGGTTTCGTCGAGGACTCCGATGCTCTGAACACCTACGGCGGATGGAACCTGAACCCGGAGAAGGCTCGCATCATGCTGCAGCTCGCGCTGAACGCTGGTTACAGCTCCGAGCAGCTCGCGACCCTCTTCACGTACGCGCCTTAAGAGTAATGATTTATAAGGTTATGAGATCATGAGTACATAGAAACATTTATAATAGAACAGAATTTAATGTTTATCACCATGCTTGCTTCCATCCAATGCGTGCCGTTAGCCAGAATGCGCGTTTAGATCGGTTTAAGTTCCGCGCTTGCAGCATTTCCTCTCCCAGACTACTAACCACGCTGCGGTTCGACAGCCAACAGCGCTTCTCATCTGAACTGGATGAAATCACGCTAAGTTCCAATACTAAATGTGAATTGAGGAGTCGCAATGATGTCACCGAGGAAGCCAAGGCTAACTGCTGATAGCTGGCGCGGGCCTTGATGCAACCTTGCCCACCGCTCACCACCGCTTCCCTGTTTCGGCAGTTGACTTACCCCAGGTTTGAAGGTGACAAGCCTCGGTTCAGCTTTACAACTCGTACGGCAAACCAACTGTTCAACAATGAGACATTGCATCAAGAACGCCGACGAGACGGGTAACTCACTCTGCTGCCTTGGTGCTATCCATGCCTTAAGCTGCTTTTGTGTCTGGGTATCTAGTTAACCTCCCCTCGGCAAGATGATATCAGGCGTCGTATTCAACTCTCTTCAAATTTGCGCCTTGGTTCTATTGTTACCTCGCTTGACAAGAGGAAACATTGGTACAAGACAGATGCGGTAAGCGATGCGGGGTGCCCCTTTTCAGAGTCATAGGAAGACGTGATATAGTTGCAGCCCAGCTCGACGAAAGAAGCCAGTCTTCAGTACTGAATAGTCAAGTCATTTATTCTGCTCGACACGTCTTTCATCTGCTGCGAATCTTTGGTCTCATTATTTCTTACTGCTCATCCCATATATATAAGCTGCCACCTGCATTGCAATGCTTTTCTGACTTTTGAACAATTCGATCAAACTCCCAGAAGCTGCCTCAATTGTCCATCCGCACCATAATCTCTTTTATTCAAAATGAGCCCAAGTCTCAGTGGACGCCGCCTTCTAAGGCTGATGATAGCCTTGAGCGCCATCGCGATTCAGCTACCCTTAATCCACAGTCTTCCGACATCTTCATCCGATATTGAAGAATCTTCAACCGTGCTGGAAGGAGTACCAGCCGCAGGCCTACCCATGGAGCCTCGTCAAGATATCCCCGATGTTCTTGCAAAGTTCCCCTCCGGCCCATTGAACCAATTCCTCAGGATCATCAGCACCCTTCCTGCAGGCGCAGCTGCGCTCGACGCCGTTGGTCTCGTCCTCACACCCTTGCAGCAAGGTTTGGCGG
Source organism: Colletotrichum karsti (assembly GCF_011947395.1). Lineage (NCBI taxonomy): Eukaryota > Fungi > Ascomycota > Sordariomycetes > Glomerellales > Glomerellaceae > Colletotrichum > Colletotrichum karsti. The sequence goes on from NW_024065905.1 coordinate 61,814, forward strand.
ATTCAGTCGGTATTGACACCTCCGAAGATGACTTGAAACAAGATGCTGCTTGTGCCGATATCACTGTCATCTTTGCGCGCGGGACGACCGAGCCTGGAAACGTTGGACTCGTTACCGGCCCGCCCTTCTTCGACGCCTTGAAAGCGCAATCCGGGGGCAAATCCATCGCCGTTCAGGGAGTTGAGTATCCGGCTACATTTGCCGGCTTCAATAGAAACGGGACCGAGGGTGTACCGAGCATGTATGTCAGCTTCTATCTATATCGCCTTGCCGGTCGTTTTGACGTTGTCCACAAGCATCTTTTCAACCAAACACTGACCCAACTTCCGCAGGACGAATTTCATCAACGAAGCAACCACAAAGTGCCCCGATACCAAGATCGTCATGGCTGGGTACTCCCAAGGGGCTCTAGTCGTTCGAGGCACGGCCGAGACGTTGCCAACAGACACAATGTCAAAGATCAACTCGGTCTTGACTTTCGGAGACCCCAGAAATCCGGCTCCTATCCCTGGTGCAGAGGGAAAGACGAAGATAGTGTGTCATGAGGACGATGCTGTTTGCAGTGGGGGGTTCATCACAGTTGATCATCTGACTTACGCTGAGGATGCCGACGCAGCTGCTCAGTTTGTGCTGCAAAGAGCTGCTGGTGAGAGCCCGAACTTGTTGTCTTGACATGCGCACATGAGGCTGATCGGGCACTTCAACTCGTTTAGTTTGAGCTTTCACAGCCTTATAGGCTGGGAACGAACTTACTACTCGCTTCGGTATGCGGGTTTGAGGAGGTGGGAAACAAGAAAGCAACACACTGGCGAGTGCACGAGATTGCATGCTCTGAACTATACAATCAGTTCGTCTGACGGAAGGTGTTGGATCATGTTCGTGAGATCTGTATCGCCCCACACACCCAAGGGCTTCAAGTTCAGGCGACGATACCGGCTTCAAGTTGAATTCCTAAGAAACTACTCCACAAGAAGACTTCAGGCCCGCTAGAAGCGCCATTGCAGAATGCCACGTCACGAGCGATTGTCCTCACCCGCCGAGAACCCTTGAAGAGACCGCTTCCAGTGCCGTGAACTAGACAAGGGTGTCGTCCACTTTTAACATGTTGAGCAACTGACAACTTCACTAAGCGAAGGGGGCTCATCAGAGCCATTGGATAGATCGCACTTCGCGCAGCAGTCCAAGTGGACTGCGAAAACTCACTAACTCTGCATTGGTGTTCCGTAGATTTTCCTTCACCGTTTTCTGCAAGCCCTTTCGCGCGATCACAGGAGCACGAGATTACGTGGCACTGAGGAAGTGATCGACCCGACTAAGTCCCTCGTCGAAGGAGCTGCATGTACTTAAACAAGCCTTATGCTGGCCAAGACATCCTCGCATGCTGAGCTTTAGTTTAATTCCACCTCTCTTCAACCATGGCCGAATTCGAGATCGCGGATAAAGACCTCGCCGGCCTCGAGGGCAAGGTCGTCATCGTTACAGGAGGGTCCTCGGGCATCGGCCTTGCAACGGTCAACACCCTTCTCTCCAAGGGCGCCTTGGTCGTCAACGCGGACATCCAGCCCCCGGCTCAGCAGCCCGAGGGCTCTTACACGTTTGTGAAGACGAACGTGACCGTCTGGGCCGAGCAGATCGCCCTCTTCAAGAAGGCAAAGGAGATCCACGGGCGCGTTGATCACGTTTTTGCCAATGCCGGCCTTGGTCCTCAGGCAAATTACCTCTCCACCGAGGTCGACGAGAACGGCGACCTGAAGGAACCCACGCACGCTCTGTTGGACGTCAGTCTCACGGGTGTGATGCACACCGCTACCATCGCGATCTATTACATGCGACAGCAGGCCGAAGGCGGAAGTATCGTTATCAACGGGTCCACGACGGGTCTTCAACGACTTCGCGCCGTTGACTACTGTGAGTTATGAGCCATCGCGATGTAACCTCACCGCCTCCTGTTACTGACATCATGGCTCAGCCACCGCCAAACACGCCGTTTTGGGTTTCGGTAGAGGTCTCATTCCGCTGCTTGACGCGGCCAAGATACCCATCAGAGTCAACACTCTGGCGCCTACGTGGACGGACAGTAGCGTGCTTCCGGATCTCAAGGGGTTGATGAAGAAGATTGGGGTGGAGGTGCAGCCGGCGGAAGCTGTTGCCAAGGGTGCGGCTTTCTTGATGGCTGATACGACTCGGAATGGGCAGGTCATTCATGTGCAGCTTGGAAAGTACAAGGAGATTGACGAGACTGTTCTCCTACCGGCATTCGAGTCAATCAAGGGACCGGATTATCCCGGCGAGGATGAGGTTTTCCGACGACTGACGGAAGTCTTGATGGGTGGTTCGGGCTGAAGAAATATCAATGCTGCGACTAATTGAAAAGATACGTCAAACTGAGATATGTTTGCAATCGAATGAATCTCTCCCTCTTGTAAAATGCATGTCTACGGCAATTGCAAACCAAGAAGAAGGACTCTGTGATAAGTTGATCGTATCTTCCAGACGTCCAGACCAGAGTATCCGGGCTATCCGAGATCTACATGTCGCAGCCAGGTCAATTTGTTCGAGCAGCTGACTGCAGCACACTCACAACACCATAATTCGCCGCCAACCTCCTCCGATCAAAACTCCGTGACAACCGGAGCACTCCGCTCCCGTAAGGATCCATTTGCCCGCCCGCAGATCCTCCGTGCATCGCACCCTTCGGCATCCGCGTTTTTCGCAGCGGGCCCCGGTAATCCGGGGCTCTCGGGGCACCCGTTCAAGAAATACCGCACCCCAGCGCCAAATGATCTATGGTGATTCAGCTGGCCATGCATTCTTGCGACCCGGAACCCGAATACGACCGGCAGACGCAATTTCGCTTGGTGTCTCGAGCCAATTAGACACGCCGTCTTGCTGACGCTTGGCGGGAAACTGCTGATGGGCCGATCCGGATGGTGAGCCTCCCGGATGCGCCAATGCGGGTCCCCGGGCCCGCGACTTCCCTCGGATTTTGTATATCTGTGTCTGGCTCAACTTCACCCAACGACATCTCGACATCTACACTCACCAAACAACCAATTCAGCAAGTCAACGACAGCTCCGACCCTCCACGATGGCTGCGCAAATCATCATGAACGACTCCGTGCCTCTGCACCCCTACTTCCCGCTGGACACCATGCTCCCGGGCTATGCCGAGAACAAACTCGGCGCCCTGGCTCTCTGCAGCACCTTCGCAGCCGGCACCGTCGCCATCCTCGCGCCAACGTACAAGATCATCCGCCGGACGAACCCGAACCTCTCGAACGGCGAGGTCGCGACGGCGCTGTGGTTCGTGCTCTGCGGCTTCATCCACTTCTTCTTCGAAGGTCAGTTCCCTTGCCTTTGCTCCTCAAGCACCTCAGTCAAACAAAATTGACACTGACATGACCAAAAAGGCTACTTCGCCTACAACCAGTCCAAGATGCCCTCCATGACCGACATCTTCGGCGAGCTCTGGAAGGAGTACTCCAAGTCCGACTCGCGCTACCTCACCCAGGACTCCTTCGTCGTCTGCATGGAGTCCATCACCGCCCTCTTCTGGGGCCCCATGTCCTTCGCCTGCGCCTGGTGCGTCGTCCACGACCACCCGCTGCGCCACCCGCTGCAGGCCATCGTCAGCCTCGGCCAGCTCTACGGCGACGTGCTCTACTACGCGACCTGCACCTTTGAGAAGCTCGTCGAGAGGCTGGTCTACTGCCGGCCCGAGGACTACTACTTTTACGGCTACTACGTCCTCATGAACGCCTTCTGGATCGTGATTCCGTTCGGGCTGTTGGTCAGCAGCTCGGTGGCGACCAAGAGGGCTTTTGCGAGGGTCAAGGAGATGGAGAGGGCGAAGGGGAAGAAGATGCTCTGAGGGGCTCGGGATTCGGGGTGCCAGGTGGAAAAGCTCTCGTGAAAGTCATGAGTGGTGGTTGATATTAGATTATACAGTAGAGAGGAAAACCCTAGGCTATATCTATCCAGCCGTTCTTGTAGTCTAGACTCTAAAATATGCATTCCACCCCATCCCAGAGCAAATCACCCTTGCTCACGACATCTATCACCACCCCCATCTAACTCGCCTCCACCAGTCTCCAGCCATCGCCCGCACACGACACACCTCAGACACTGCCCTTCTTCTCAGCCTTCTTCTCCCGGATATCAACCCAGCCCATCCCCCAACCCAACAAAAACACGCACCCCGAGAGCCCAACGCACAGATAAAACACCTCGCCGATACTCCTCGCATACGCCATCACCACCCCGTCCAGCTCCCCTTTCCCGACAACCTTTCTAAACCCCGTCCCGCCCGCGTCGAGCACCGTCTTGGCGTCCACCGAGGGCGCGTACCTCGCCAGATTCCGCCCCAGGCCCGAGGAGAAGATGAGCTCCGCGAAGGTGAGGAATACGGCGCCGCTGAGGGTCTGGATGAAGACCAGCGTCGCCATCGACACGGAGAGCATCGCGGCGGGGAGGTTTGCTTGGATCGCGATGATGTGCTGGCGGGAGGACGTCAGTCGAAGAGGTCTGGATGAAGCAAAAGAATGAAGAGATGAAGATTGTAGGTTTGACTCACCATTTGCATGCTCGAACCGCGCCCGATGCCGAGGATGACCTGGTACCCGATCCACATCGCCGCGCCCGTCGCCGGAACCCACGTCGAGATGAGCCCGCTCCCAACGGCCGCGAAGCCCGCGCCGAAGAAGACCCAGGGGAGGTAGTATCCCAGCCTGCCGACTACACCATTTCGTCAGCAACCCTCGAAACTTCTCACGATCCATCTATCAGAAAAAGACTTACCAAGAGCCCCCGAAACAACAGCAGAAACCAACTGCGCCAAGATAGTCGGCAAATAATCAACACCCCCGCGAAACGGACTCTCCCCTTTCACACTCTGAAAGTACATCGGGAGGTAATAACTCCCCACGAGCGTCGTACTCATATTAACCCCGCCCACCAGCGCGCTCGTCCAGACCACCCGTCGCCGGAACAGCCCCAGCGGCACCATGGCCCTCCCGTCGCCCACGCGGCGCTCCCAGAGGAGGAAGAGGAGGGCCGTCACGCCCGCGCCGACGAAGAGGCCGATCACCACGGACGAGTCCCACGGGTGCGAGGTCCCGCCGAACTGCAGCGCGAGGAGGAGCATGACGGCGGCGGGCGCGAAGAGGGCGAAGCCGGGGAGGTCGAGGTGGCGCGGGAGTTGGCGCAGGGGGAGGGGGTTGGCGATTTTGGAGGGGACGTGGATGAGCGCGAGGAGGATCGCGACGAGGCCGCCGATGGGGAGGTTGATGTAGAAACCTACAGCAGTCACAATCAGCAAATCCGAATCTATCGTGCGAAAAAGAAGAAAGAATGGAGGTATGACACTTACACCACCGCCAGGTCGAATACTCCGTCAACGCGCCCCCGACCAACGGCCCGACCACGAGCCCCATGTTCGACAGCCCGATGACGACGCCGATGATGAACGGCCGTCGCGCGAGCGGGACCGTGTTCCCGATGATGGTCAGCGCGCCGTTGAACAAGCCCGCGGAGCCCATGCCCGCGACGGCGCGGCCGACGATGAGCATGGTGGACGAGGTGGCGAGGCCGCAGACGAGGGAGCCGAGCTCGAAGAGGAAGAGGAAGGCGAGGTAGGTCCGTTTGGAGCGGATGTGGGTGTAGAGTTTTCCCGCGAAGGGTTGGAGGGCGGCGCTGTGTTGGAGTTGGGTGTTTAGTATGGTGAAGGTTGAGAGGGAGAAGAGAGAGAGGGGAAGGGTTACCCGGTGAGGTTGTATGCCGCGCCGTACCAGCCCACGTCGGAGAGGGAGTTGAACGCCGTGGTGATTTGCGGGACGGCCTATGTGTCGTCTTAGCTGTGAAGTTCTGAATGTGAGGTGAGGCGAGGTGAGGTCGGCTTACGGTGACGACGATGGACATGTCGAGCAGCATCAGGAACGTCGTCGCCGTGAGAGCGGCGAGGACGAGCCAGAGCCTGACGCCGGTGATGTACTCCTCCTCGGCCTCGCCAGCAGTCGCACTCCCGCCGCTTCCTTCATTCTCATTCACGTCCTTCTCCGCGACGTCGGTGTCAGATTCGTGCTGCAGAGCCGTCCTCGACTTCTCAGCGTCACCGAGACCGCCCGGCATCGAAGACATTGCCGTGGTATGTTGTCCCACGTAGGAGCTTTTCGAAGAAGGTCTATCCATGGCCATTCTGCACGTCGTCTAAAACAAAACTCTCGTCTCAACTCAAAAACAAAAGTCGTGAGAACAGATGAACCATGATGTTACACACCAACCGCCCAACCGCCAAGAAAAGGCGGGCTCATATAACACTCAACCTTGGCCTTACATCCCGCCCACTTCTCATCGAAACTCCGCTTACACCCAGCGGAATAACATACAACAGTGGTCAGACAAACAGAAACAATACCAATCACAACTCCGATTGCTGACCAAACGATTGAGTCCCTCAAAACCAACCCAACCCAACCCAACTCCGAGACCGGAATTCCGAACATGGCATGCCTGGCTGATTGCTGAGCACGGGGTTAGCGTCGAACCCCGGATGTGCATGCTGTGTTGGTGGGGACTTTTTGCGGTTAGATTTACGACGCGTGCGTGGGAGGCCGGATCTGGCGCTAGGCGTCGACTACCGCTCGCTAGTCGGAATTCTCAAAATGCTTAGTTTCGACATGTTGGTCTTGCGTCTTGCGTCTTGCGTCGTGGAGTTCGAAGGAATGGCGGGCGTCAGGAGTTGGGTTCGTGATGCCTCGAGTCATGAACTCCGTCCCGTCAGCCATTGGTCTTACACAAATCCCGCTCACGCTCACAATTGAACGATAAAAATCCCGAGACGGGGGGATGTGTGAGATTTTAGGCAGAAACCCCCGAGAAAAGAGGCAAGGAACTTTCGTCCGGTTTTGTAATACACGTGATCCATTAACCCGCCCATAATCCATTGCCTTGCTGTTGAGAGGCGCATGTGTGCATGTGTGTGTCCGTAGATATCCCGGCAAATAAGCCACCTTTCCAACGCCCCCATTCATCCTAAGAGTACTGATACACTATTGTTAACTCCGCCCCTCAAAAGTCAAACGGGGTAAACATGTCCGTAAACCACCGGTTATCCATCAGATCCAGCCCGAGCTGACTAAACTCCACATCCCCGACCCCGGCCGGCGGAGGAGCCCCGGCGCCAAGCACGCCCGCGACCCCGGCATCCGCACCGGCTGTCGTGGTCGCCGGCGGAATCAGCGGCCCCAGCGTGGTCTCCCACGTGCCCCGTAGCCCCTTGATGGTCTTGACGGCCTTGGCGAAGGCGTTGCCCTCCTCGACGTCGATGTTGAGGCCGGCCTCGGAGCAGACGCGGGTGAAGCGCTCGGCGACCTCGTCGAGGGTGGAGATGAGGTCGAGGGTGTTGCGCACGCTCTGGCGGTCCCAGACGGGGTCCTCGAGGACGGTGAGGCGGTAGAGGGCGATGGTGCAGTGGGAGAGCTGGGCGAAGAAGGGGAAGGGGATGGCGTAGTAGGCGGCCGGCGGGAGGGTGAAGAAGTGCTCGAACCAGGACTTGACGGCGTGCAGGCAGGCGTAGAGGATGTCGAGGCGGGCGACGTCCGGGAGGTTGGCGGGGACGCAGGCGCCTGTCTTGGAGGAGAGGGCGATTTCTTGGATGGCGAGCTCGGTGGAGTGGAGTTGCGAGATGATTGTGTCTGTTTGGGTGTGTTAGGATGAAGCTCGAGGGGGAGGTGGCAGAGATAGTACCTGAGCTTTGTTGTTCGGAGGGTAGGTTTTGGAGGATCTTTTGGAGCTGGCCCTGGAGGAGCTTGACGTACATCGAGGGCGGCGTCCTCGCTGCGTCGGTCGCGTCGTAGGTTACTTCCGGACGCCACGACAGGCGGCCTGCCTCTTCGTTGAGGAGCTGCATCCTGACGAGGCCGACGAGGGTCTGGTCCGACGGGACGGCGGTGTTGGCCTCGAGGATCTGTAGGGACTCGTCCATGTGCGGCGTCCAGCGGAGGGGATCCATCTTGCCCAGGAAACTCGCGACGCTGTGCCAGTCAGTCTTCTCATCCTTGATAACAGAGGCCCGCGGCTTACTTGGAGGTGATCATGTAGCACGCGAGGGCGGCCCTCCGCTGCTCCATGGTCCTCGGCATCTGGTTCTTCAGAAACAGGCTCTGGACGTTGCTCTTCTCCTTGTCGGCCCGCTCCTGGGCGGCCTTCCAACAGAGGAACGGGTTCATGCCGTCGACGGGGTCCTTGGACAGGCCCAGGTCGAAGACCAGACCGATGGCGATCTGGCAAAAGAGGCACATAAAGGGCTTGTTACCCAGCTGATGATTTGCCCTGGTCGCGAGTCAGCGTCAATAACTCAAGAAAAAGGCAGGTAATGAACTACTCACCACCCCAAAACACAAAGTAAACCAAGCAGGTAGTCAATACTCCTCTCGTTCTCGACGAGCAGCTTCTGCCCCACGATGTGCCTCACCCTCTGCCCCAGCGCGAGCTGCTGGCTGGCGACCCTCGAGGCGACGGTCATGATGCAGATCCACAAAAACGGCTTCTCCGCGCGCAGCTCCCGCGCCGTCATCGTACTCCTGAAGTGCAGGAACGGAAAGTACCGCAGGTTCTGCCCGCGGAACGCCTCGAAGAGGGCTTCCGCCTCGTCCGGCGAGGGCAGGAAGTCGTCTCCGTCGCCGTACCCCGTCCCTTCCGGGCTGGCCGTCTGCGTCGGCGTCGGCAGCGAGGTGCCCCTCGCCCCGGCCCCGCCCTCGCGGCCGCGGGACGCGCCGTACCCGTTGCTGCAGATGTCGGGCTGCTCCGAGGACTCTTCCCTGCCTGCTACGCCACCGCTCGACGAGGCAGCCGAGGCGGCAGCAGCAGCAGCAGGCGGGGGCACGACGCCAGGAATCCCGCTGATGTCCACGCCCAGGCTCGCCGGAAGGTCAGGTCTGCCGGACTGCTTGAGAAGGGTGACCAAGCCGTCGAGCTTCTCCTCGAGCTGGGCGGTCCGGCTGGAGGGGGGCTTCTTGGAGCGTTTGCGCTGGGGGTTGCTCGGCTGGCAGATCTTGTTGAGGCGGTGACAGCGCTCGCAGGCGCCGCCGACGGGGCGGAGGATGCATTTACACTTTGCGCGGGAGCAGTTGGTGCAGGCGCGGCCGTACGGGGCGGCGATGCCGCTGCCGCCCGAGTCGGTCGCGTCGGCGGCCGTGACCGGATGGGGCCCGGCGTCGCCGTGAATGCCCCCCGTCGGCATCCGGGATTCGGGTCCTTGACTTGGTTGTTGGGAGGGGGGACCTGAAGACGCAGTTCAATTCAATCCCGGGCGCAAGGCTCGATCCGGGGAATGGCGGGCCGGTTCGGCCGTGACGCAAGACCGGGCCAGACCAGCAGACTGTTGTAAAAAGCCCCCGGCGGCGGGTTTTCCCTTGTGGTTCGTGAGGCAGGACCCTGGATCCCGAGCGAAGATCCGTGGGAGAGACCAGCGCGAGAGCCAAGCTTTGATGTCGCAGCCGAGCGGGCGGACGGGCAATGTCTCACGATCGTGTGTGTATTTCCTTTCCCGACAAGCAAAGCCGGGCTTCAGATCTGATTTGTCCCACCAAACGCCGTTCCTTGGGGATCTGCAAGAGAGAGGAGGATGGAAAATGGGTGACGAGAGTGACGACGAACAAATGCAGGAGGGCGCGAAACCCGGCGGACTTGGCACAGGGGCGGGACGTTTTCGAGGAACGCTGACGCCTAAGTATGCGGACAGTCGGGGTTGGGGAGAGGTTTGGTGAAGTCCGGCCGCGGTGCTGACGAAGTTTTTGGGTGGTGGCTTGGTGGGCGCACGGATGGGAGACGGAAAGTGGAAAGGCACCGAAGGCCGAAGTCCGGTTCTGGCAGCCACACAGAGACGAGAGAATCCGAGATGCTTTCTGATGTAAGCCATATTCGGATATGACGAACCATAAAAGGGACGACATTGAAACATAAAGAAGAGTTTTAATGTCTATGAAAGACTCTTTCAGAGCAAGGGTGGGGGTTAGCTCAGTTTCATCACATCAAGACAAGCATTGGCATGTGCTGCAACCATCACCTTTGATGCACTCTCAATAGACATCACAAGCATTGTGCAGAGACGTGAGAATCATGTGTGAAAGGGTATACCATTAGAAGTTATCAAGCAATGTTCCTAACGCCGCCAGTCACAACTACATGGCAAGCAACCAGAGCCCCCATTGGATATACCACGCGTGTTGCCTTAAAAACGAATGTCAACGTCTCCGTAGAGATGGTCATGACCGACTGTTGACTGTCCTCCAACGCCCAAGACACCCCTCCCTCCAATTACTCTACACAAGAGTCAGAACCACCAAGCCTCTCAATGGATCGGGTGGGCAGCATCTCCTGCCAACGCCTTCAATCCTTGTACCGCCCCAGTTATACGTAGCAGATGATCCCATTCTGGGCGAGGCATCAAAAGTCGTGCCGCATGCAAGATCGCAAATTCAGTCGCAGGGTATAGTCGTACTGTACAGATGCCGGTCCGAAATGAGTTGAAACAGTCGCCCCTCGAGAAGATGATTCCTCTCATCAGATTTGACAAGGAGCTTAGACGCCACCGCCCATGAAGGCAGCGAGGTCGTCGAGCTCCAGAAGCTGTCGCTCGAATGCAGAGCAGAGCTCACTAGCCGTCATGTCCTGAGGCACGGGAGCAACAGACTCGGCGGAAGGAGTGACGCCGTTGCTGACGATAGGCTGGGCAATAGGTTCAGGCGACGCCTTGGACTCGGGCTGCTGCTGGGGCGGCGGGCTGGCGGAAGCCGGGGTGCCGGAGACGGAGCCGCCGTTGATGGTGGCGACGCCGGGGCGGCGGGGCAGAGGAACAGGAGGCTCGCTGTCGCGTCCGTTCTCGCTGACGGGGGCAGTTCCGTTGTTGACGGGGGGCTGCGGCGCCGGAGCGTTGGAGGTCTGGTCGTAGTCCATCGCATCCGGGTTGGTGTCGGGGTTGGAAGCAGCCTCGTCCTTAACGGAGGCCTGATCGGCGACGGGCGGGTGGCCAGCAGCAGGGGGAAGGGAAGTAGGGCGAGCAGAGGGGCTGCCGGTGGCATCATTGCCGAGGACTCTGTGCATGACGGCGAGGTGACGCAGCCACGAGCTGATGAGGGGCCAGGTTTCGACGCCCTCCTGCATGAAGTGCAGGCCGTCGCGAACAATGTGTCCCGCGGTCTCCACGGCGTTATTCGGTGTGAGGCCCTTCAGAGACAGGTAGGCGACGGTAGCGCTTGCGGTGAAGGAAGAGAAGAGCATGAAGATGGGGAAGCAGATGATGCCATCCTTGTCTGAGCCGGTCTCGAGCGCCGTCAACATGGCGATGGTGCTGTGGCACGAGGTAAAGAGCCTATCAATGATCTCGTGGCACTGGGGCGACAGACGCCAGGTCTCGACATCGAAGCCGGGCGCAGTGACGTACTGCAGCAGGCGGCGGCGGTTGATGAAGATGGACGCGCAGTGCAGCATGCAGTGCAGCATGGCGTACGTGAAGCCGGAGCCCATGGTAATGTGCAGGTTGATCTGGCCAGGCTTGTCGACGTACTGCATCGACAGAGAGTTCCTGAGGCGCTCAATCTCCCCCATGAGACCATTGCAGACGCCGTCGTTAAAGGTCTCGGTGGTCGTGGTCATCAGCATCTGAACCACGTCGCGCCAGATTCGGGTGGCCATGACGATCTGGCCGAACTCGCCGATGTCGTCAACGCGGGTTCCGGCGGGCAGACGGGACGGGTCCGAGAGGTTGATGGTCTGGACGAAGACGGCGTTGCCGAATGCGAAGTTCATGTCGGAGCACGGCAGCGAGACGTCAGCGGTGTCGTTGGACGACAAGGCCGGCTGGCGACCGGGCGTGCTGGTCAGCAGGCAGTCGAGGATGTACAACAGCCATAGGACACGGCGGAAGGACTCGTCCTGGAGGAAGCGGTCGGCCTCACTGACAGCGGCGTGATGGCTGTGCAGGATACGGTACATCTGGACCATGCGGCTGGCCTGGCCAAGGTAGATGTAGGCGCGCACGGCATTGCGGGAGCCCCATTCGTGAATGATGATCAAGCAGATGGCCTGAATCTCAGCGAGACTCGGCGTGTCGAGGTTCTGGTTGATGATACCCATGGCCTTGGCGGCGAAGTGCTCAGCGGCACCGGTAGCGCCGGACTGTCCACCATAGCGGCGAATCAAGGTGGGAGAGCTCCTGCAAGGTACAGTGTTAGCGTTGCAATTCCTCTGAGCGGCGATCGACTGAGTCGGCCGAAAGTCAAAAATTGGAGAAGGGGACGCTTCGGGCCAAGTCCGGACTTTTGGGGCTTAGCGAGCCGAGGACGCAGGCCCGACCGGAAGGCCGCGCCACCCACAAAAATATCGGACATTGCGGGGGAGTTGGTGAAACGCCAGGGCAGGGAGAGGATGAAGATCGGGAACAGCTGCAAAACAACCGTCAGTGAAGTACGTACCGAGCAGCGCAGGTGAGCAGCGCGTAGATGAGAGCCGGGTCCAGCGAGGCGTTCTTCAGCTGCTGGATGAAAGACGGCTTGTGGAAGGCGACACAGGCCGGGTACGTCTTGGAAATGACGCGTTCGCATTCCTGGATCAGCTCCGGAGTGAGCCTGGGGGGTTATGTCAGCGTTCAAGTTCGGTTGTCATTTTCTCGAAATGGAGACGGCAGCAGAAACCGGCGAAAGAGCCGGGCGTGTGGAGAGGGCGAGCCAGGGTGGAGGGGATCGGGATACGACTCGGGAAATGAGGATGCGATGGCGCGCGAAAAAGGGCTGTGGAGGCAAGGGGATGGGGTTCAAAGAGCCAAACAGCGGCTCCGAGGCCAGGTTAGCGGCGGTGGACGATGCCGCCGGGGGTGGGTGAGATTGAGGGCCGCCTTCGGGAGATCGAGGCAAAGGCCCAGAGATCTTGGGGACGGGAGTCATGGACTCTTGGGAGAAAGGGGGAACCAAGCGCAGCAGGAGGTGGACAAGACAGAGTGCGATGAGTGATGAGAGAGGGACAAGCCACCGCGCCCAGGCCGCATGCAGAAGGGGCCGAGCTCCCTCCCTAGTCGGCGGTCATGGGCGGCGAACACAGCCGAAGACCAGAATAGCACGCCGGGCACACGGGGCGCGGCAGCTGAATTCTCGGGCGCTGTGGGAGGAGGAAGAGGACAGGATGGGGCAAGGGAGACAGACGGGCGGTGGATATGGTGATGACGACTGCTGAAGGCCGGAGAAGACTCGATAAAGACGAGGTAGAGAGAAAATGACGCGTGACTTACTTTTCGGGAGGCTGAACGTGTCGCGATCCAGTGGATGCCGGGTTGGCGGCGCGCGTCTCGCCGGCCGGGACCGAAGCTGGCAGGCTCTCGCGCGAAGGACGATGAGCGGTGGTATGGCGAGCGGGCGACTGGCCGTGATGATGGGCCATGGACTCGGAGGGCAGATAGCACTCGTGCATGCCCTTGGCGCAGTTCTTGCATGGAGCGCGGCCGTTCTCGTAGACGCACTTGGTCTTGCCCTTGCGGCAGCGCACGCAGGCGCCGCCGGCTCTGAGGGCGGTAGACCGCACAACACCGGTCGACATTGTGGGTGACGGTGAGTGATGTGTTGAGATGGTCAGATGTGGTGGTAGAGATGGATGAAGCGGTGATGTTTTGGTGTGGCGGCGACAAGAAGGTGATCTCGTCGAGTTGAGGTTGGCGACGACTGACGACTCCGGAGTCGCGTCGGAGACGAATATGCGATGCGATGTGATGCGACAGCAGGCGCGGCGCGACGCGAATGCGAAAGGCAGTGTTTGCGACGGTGATGTGTAGTGTGCGACAACCGTGACGGGTACGGCGGTGTCGGTCGCGTTGTGTCCCGGAGAAGGAAAGGAAGTTGAGTTGCAAGAGAAAAGACGGGAGAGAAAAGGAAGAAGAGGTCGGAGGGGGAAATGGAGCGGGAGGTGGTGTGTTTTGTTGAGGGGGGGCGGGCTCCGGAAGAGAAGAGAGTTTTGGGGCCGGGTGACGCAGAGAAAAGACGACCCGTCGCGCCGAGATTATGGAGCCTCTGGTGCCTCTGGTGAAGGGTGGCTCCAGAGGCGAGACCCCCAGGCAGCGGGCGGCGGACGGGGGCAGAGGGACGCTTGTGGCCGGTGTTAGGGCAGAAGGCGTCTCCGGAGCGGTGTCGGAGCAGACCGATGGTGTTTTGGCAGGCGACGCGAGCAGATTTGTGGAAGAAATGATTCTGTTGGAAAGGAGAGAGATTTCGGAGCAGGAAGAGGACACGGGCGGCCGCGATTTCTCGGTGGTGGGCGAAAAATCCGGGCGGTGGTTTCTGGTGGCCGTTTCGGTGGACTTTGGGGAGGGGTGTCTTTTGAATCAATGGGTGTGGGTGAAAGAAGGGTACAAAGGGCATGTACCTTTGGAGAGTAGGGCAGGAGTGGGCAGCCGGACAAAGGAAGAACTGTGAAAGGATGCAATGTCAAGATGCATAACAGCAGACAGAATAATTCACTTGAAAGCAATTAAGATGTATTACTTAAGCTGAGAATTAATTATTCAAAATGGCAATGACAAAATCCGTCTTCTTTCCCTCTCTCCTTCCTCTCCCCCAGGCAGACGCGGCGCGGAACGGGTCACGGTCGGGTGTTGTCAGCGGGTGGGTCTGGGGGCGTGCGCCGAAAAGCAAAGGAAAGAAGTGGAAATGGACGGGAGAAACGAGGCGGGTGCGGACCACCTCATCACACAGAACGGAAGCCGCAGCTGCGAAATGAAAAAAGGCCCTGATTTGGATTTGGGGGCGAGGACCCAAGGCAGAGACCGATGAGAGGACTCAGTCTTAATCTCGTTGTCTGACTGATTGAGGTGACTGAGGTGATTGAGCTTGAGGACTGAGGTGAGGACTGAAGGTGAGGGAGGTACGGCGATCGGCTGGTGTGCCGGAGCTGAATGAGGAGGGAGGCAACGGAGACACGGGAAACCAGGAGGGAAAGGCCCCACTTTGCCTGCTGAGCTCCTTCCTTTCACTCGGTGGTCCACGGTCCACGGTCCTCAGTCGCTGCTTCCCTCGCATTTCGGTACGTGCCAAACACTGCTGACTTACACCGTGTACCGAGGTACTTCTCTCCTCTCCTCAATTCTGCAGGCGCACCTGCCCTCCGATCTGTCCGTCGTGTCGTACCTGCTTCATCCAGAGCCTGGCACCTGGGGAAGGAGGAAGGATGAGAGATGCCCGGCAGGTGCCTTCCACCTCAGTCCTCATCCTGCTCCTGCCCGTACTGCTACCACCGACATCATTTTTTTAATTGTGCAAAAAATAAAATAAAAATTCAATTTCTTCATTCTCGACACTTCTCTCGTCAAGCTTCATGCCTCATTGATATCCTGACACGACAGCTGCCGGCTGAAAGCCAAATGAATACCTACAGTGCAGCACAGTAGACGCGGCAGACTCCCCGACACATCTCGTGTCTCGCATCCATCCGTCCTCTGCCCACCGCCGCCGACCGATGCCTCCCGTTTGCAAGAGACGACGCATCTGAAGATCATTGCTCTTCTCTTCCAGCCATCTTGATTGCTCTGTCGCTCTGTCGCTTCTTCCTGGTCTGGGTTGACGACGCTTCAACCTCTCCAACAGTCCTTCATCGCGCAAGAAAACACCAACGACCATCTCCGGCGGCAAATCCGACCCGACCGGCAGCGCCTGTCAGCTTCAGCGTGCGACACCCCCGGGCCCGCCGATTGCTACAGCGCCTTTCACCTCGGCACCACAGAGTCAAAAACCCTGCCATGCCCGTCGCGCGCCCGGCTTTGGCCCACTCAAAGACGAGAGAAGCGCGGACTGGGCCATCGGACGATTCCCCAAGAGTCAAGACTTTCTGACTGGAACAACGACTCGCCCTCACAACAACATTGGTGGTCTCTAGACTCTGCCGCCTACGACATGGGGGCGTGGACGACAAACGCCGCCGGCCGGGCCTAGAAACGCCCCGCCCCCTGCTCTTTCTCCGTCCCGTACCCTCCTTCAACTCTTTCACCGTCGAGTCGCCTCTCTCTCTCAATCTCTCAGTCTCCTCCCGTCGCCCGTTGGTCTCGCAGAATTCTTCCACGGAACGCCCACCTCCAACGCCGGCGGCAACACGTTCTGGGGCTTGCCTGCCTGCCCTTGCTCGATCAAGGTCACTACGGCGCCAACCGTCCCCAGCAGAGCGCCCTACGCGTGCCTCGCCTGCAGAACTGTGCGCTTCGCCCGTGGCTGTGGACCTTCATTTACGGCACGGCCAGCCGGTTAAGAATCAAGACGGCCGGGTTACGTGCCTCCAAGTCTATCGAATGCCCTACGTGGCCCGTCTCCTTCCTGGGAGCCATCGGCCTCCCGCGCGGGCGCTGTCCGCCTAAACGACGAGCAGAAGCTTGTCGCTATATTTAATATGCATCCTGCACACCCAATACGCTTTCATCTGGAGCGGGGCCGATGGCTGTCAGCTGGGCTTCCTCCGGCGGCGCAGGCACTTTCCGGACCTTGGCCTCCATTCTCCCCGTCCCCAGCCCGTCTGATCCGTCGCTGCTTCAACCAGATGCGCGCAGAATTCCACGGCCATCAGCGACAATCCAGTCGATCGTCTTCCATCTGGCAAACCCCCTTGCCGGTTTGGTCTGGATCGATGGACTGGCATGCTCTCAACTGGCAACCGTTGCCACACTTCACCAGGCGGGCAGTCGACCTCCGTGTGCTCGTATGCGCCTGTAGCATCACCATTTACTACGTCCGGTCTGCCGCTTGACTTGATTGCCTGAATTCCGTCATTTTCGTCTCCTGTCTGGCATCATCTTGAAACGGCACCGCCGAAGCAGCTCGGCAACTTTTAATTACCACAGCAAGCCGGCGTCGTGCACAAAACCACGCCCGGCAAAAGCTGCCGCTCTGTCCGGGCGAGCCAGGCACCTTGTTCCGTCTTCGCTCCGGGGGCACCCACCCTTTCCCCTCTCCCAATTTTCGCCATGGAGCGACAATCCCGAGAGCGTTCAGCGCCATCTCGTTCCGGCGACGCGCCAAATTTGTGTTAATCAAACTCAACCTGCCCCGGCCTGGGCCCTTTCTTTACCCGCCCGTGCTGAGAGCGGACTTGCGCATGGCGACCCACCCCGGCCGTCTCTCGCCAGCACGCAACCAAGTCTCGCGGGATACAGCAAACGACTGCGGCGCCATCTTCAGCGAATGCCAGTTCCGATCTGGTTCGATTCCCAGAGAGAGGGCTGCATCGACCTGCTGATGCTCTCACGAAAGCGAACCCGCCGCCAATCGCAACGTCGTCGACGTGCAGAAGGTGTCGGAAGGTGGGAACACCGGCGACATCAACCTGGGGGCGCTCGGCTCGCTGCTCTCGGAGCTGCCCTCTGCGCACTGTCGCCGTGTCGAATAGGGGGTCAAGCCGAGTGTACCGCGGTCGCGACCCCAAACCCCCAAGTCCACGCGCTACGTGCTCCAGCCGTGAGCAGAGGTTCAGGCCCCGTCACGCCCACAGGCAGGCGCCGCGTCAACTATTGCCAGCATTCCCCGTTTCTGTAGTGAACGTAGTGAACACCTGAACTGGGGAGGACGGGGCTGAGACAGAGTACAACGATCCCAGGAGGCAATAGGCATTTCCCGCTGCCGTTACGTCTCCCGCCGGCGCCCACCTGCTTCGGGTCTCGCTACGTTGCTCTCTCGGCCGGGAGATGTCTGGCGTTGCATTCTTGATGCGGGACGTCTGAACAATGTCCCGGCGACCGAAAGAACGCATGTTCGCAATGGGCTCGGCAAATCTCCAGACAGGCTTACCGGCCGCTGTCGACATCTTACTGCTGTTATTCCGAGACGATCCTCGGTTGACGAGAATCGCGACATCTAACACCGGATCATGTCGCTGGGCCTTCTGGAGCATATCACTCTTGGCGGTCGCGCTTCTTTGGTGCGATTTCGGACACCAAGTCTTGGTTTCCGCCCCGGATGAAAATTGTTTCCACTGCCTGGGGGGTTTGCCGCAGGCGTTCCCGGCAATCTGGCCAGTGCGGTTTCCTCGAAAAGCCGCGCCGACCCGGGGCGTGCCAGTGCCAGTGCGGTTCGTTCAGCCGAATCAGCCCAGGTCAGCGCTGCGCAGCGGTCCGCGGCACAAACAAAACGAGAGGGACTCTGCTGGGCTCCCATCTGCTACCGATACAGCGTCATCCGAAACCCAACATCCGACACAGTGCAAGCAGCTGTGCTACCTCGTTTCTTCCAGCGTTGGTTCAGAAACAAACGAGCGTTCCATCGGCCATCCGTCCGCATTCCGTAGAGGCCCAAGGCCGTGGGTGTGCCGGCCAAGAGTAGCAGCGACCGGAGCAGCCCACCGTCATGCCACTGAAAGGTTGCCGCTGCGGTGCGCCATTTTCTCTCTTTCGAGCGTCTCCGGGCGAGCGGTCAATACCCAGAACGAAGGCGCTTGAGGCTGGATGGCAAGGCCAACCGCATGCCGGCGCGATGAACCCGTAAGCTGATGAGCGCTGACGACAGCCACGCTTCCTTTCTCCGTGTCTTCCGGAGGTCGCGCCCACTTTTCCCTGTCCCTGTTGGCCCCCTTCCGGAAGCTCTGCCCAGAGGCACCACGCCGGAGTTGATGTCATTTTCCAGCAAACCTCCGCCCTAGTCTCGCTCTTCTGCCCCATGTTGTCTTGGTACAATGCATGTAGCCCCGGCGCGTAATGTGATCCTCTTGACTCTCACGGATGTGGTGTCACGGGTTTTGTCCGGCACTCACTCGGCGATACTTCAGCCAGATTCGTGGGAAAGGAATGCCCACGAAAGTCTGCCAGGGAGTGGTTTAGCACAGCAGTTAGGCATCTGAACGGCGCGAGTTTGAACGGGTGCAACAACTGATCCTGCTGAATCGGTCTGTACCTGCGGACGGGTGCCGAGGACTGCGCGCTTCCTCGGAAGTGTCCCGACTCCCCTGCTCCTGGAGTCACTGGATCGCCAAAGGCGATGAATGGGAAAAAGCAGCCGAAACGATGGCATTTCTCACGCGACCGGCGATCAGTGCACCGACCAGGATGGGTGGCGTTGTGGCCTTGAGGCCTCGCGGCACTCGCGACTTGTGGGTCGTCCCGGAATCACTTCCGCCGGTTTCCGGACCATCGGCGCGGGCGAAGGCCCACTCGGTGAGGCCTTGAAGCGCCTGGCGCCACACCGATCCCCGCAGCCAGCATTTACGAATGCTGAAGCCGCCCAACTATGATGTCGCTGGCACGATTTTAGGCCTTCTGTCGGAAGATATCTGATGCTTTTCATTTCGCGAAAGACATGCTGGACATCTGGTCGCCCATGGATAACGGACTCAGAGGGTTCCACAGCGTACGGCCGACCAACACCCGTACCCGCGTGGCACCATGTGTGCCGTGAGCGTCCGCCCGCAACTCGAGAACGGTGCCCGACCGGATATCCAGCGGCGCGAATACCTGCCCCTGCGGTGCCTGCCTCGGAGTTTGGACGGCATTTTTCTTGGAAATCGACCCCTGCAAATCGCATTCTCTAACGGGTGTGGCACCTGGCTGATCTGTGACGTGTAGAGTGGTTCTGCCCCCCGCAACTTTGATTGCAACCCACGGCGCCGTCGAGCCAGTCCGGGCTGCCGACCTGGTCGCCGTTTGGAGGCTCCGCGGCAAGCGGGAGGCCTATCGTTTGCAGGAATTCGCAGCAATTGCAACTTTGGTTCGCGTTCTCCAGACGTTGTCGACCCTGACAAATTCATCGGCATTAGCACGATGTTAAATCCGAAGAAGAAAAATGCCGCCGGAGAACTCGGCCCCTCCCGGCAGCTTTCCCGGATATGTCAGCGGGGTCCTCGAATCCTCCGTCGTCCGAAGATGCCGAAACGGGGCATTCTTGCGCTTCGGCTGTTGGAATCAGTGAAGAGCTAACAGAATAAGCTTTCCAATAGACTGTCGCGTTTGTGCCCAGGCGTTTCCGGGCAGAAGTACGATTGTGCGGAGCAAGCTCACTATCGTCCGCAGTTCTACCCCGGATTCTGTTCTGTTCCACGCCTTCGGATTCTCAATGCTAGATTCGTCGAGGTTCCATATCTTGTTAGATATTATTTTCACCAGAAAAGCAGCGATGGCTTGTCCTCTGTTAACATGGATAGGAGGCAGCACTCTAAATGTCACCTACGCACCTTGCTGTCTCATTTGTGACTGCCTGTCGAGAAATGCTGGGGAAATTATAGGATACAGAGCTCCAGCCGGCTATAGCTGACCTAATTTTCCACTTCAGAAGATCCTCTTTACTCTGCTAGCCAACAGTTGCACACATTACATGTGCTTGAACCTACTCAAGAAAGCTGATTTTGGCAAAAGCTGCCGCGTATGGGACAGCCACCATCGGAACATCCGAGAAAACACGGCATAAACGACGCCGACCGCGCCGATTACCTACTTCTCAGTTATCAGATGGTCGGCGAACTCAATGGAAATATGTGGCTTCCTGTGCCCATGGTGTTGGGGACGATGTGATACCGATTTAGTGCCGAACAACCATGATACATTACCGAATAAGATCGCGTCTATGCACCAAGCGAATGAACATCGCAGTACACGACCTCTCGCATTTCCAGAAGCTCTCGCTGTTCAGATTTATATACATTGAGCCCACTCAACGCCGTGACGTAGGACCGACTCCCCCCGCACTTCCGGAGCCGCGGCGGCAGTCCCGGTGGGGTCTGTGAGCGGTAGAGGGACGGCAGTACGGGGTGTATCGAGACGCCGATCCCAGCCGTCGACGTCGGAAAACCCGAGCTGGTAATCTTGATATATCGATTATCTGAAAGAAAAGCAGTTTGAATCTTTGACGAAATTCTTGTAATTCGTCTGGTCGCTAAAACACATCGATAATGGAAGCAACGACGAGACAAGGTCTGCTAAGGCCGGTGCTGGAACACCCTAAAATCAGTCTCTTTCTCATAACCATCCTCGTCCTCGCGATATACGCACAAAAGCGGAAGAACAAGGCTCCGGGACGACGGGTACCCGCGCAACCCCCCGCGACCCCGATTCTGGGGCACCTCCCGGAGCTGATCCGGGAGAACAGGGCGAGGCGGTGGCATTTGAAGTTGTGCGAGTGGGCGCGGGAGTATGGGCCTCTGTTTGGGGTGAGGACGGGGTTTGTTGTTGATTATTATGTCAATTCGGATGTTTTGGTCAAGGTGAGGTTTTGTTGCCAAGGGGAAAGAAAGTTGAGAGTGGTTTTCTGACGATGGGTGTAGGAGATCTTCGACAAGAGGTCGGCGCAGACCGCGGACCGGCCGACGTGGATCATGTCGAGCGGGATCCTGAATAACGACTTCAATGTGTTGTTTTTGGATGCGAGCCATCCGAGGTGGAAGGTATGATATGATGATGCTCGCGAGAGTTTTGGATTTCGAGAGAGAGGGTTGTGTGTGGGTGCTGACTGTGAGGCAGAATCAGAGGAAGGTGATTCAGCAGCTCGTGACGAATGTGCAGCAGGCTGATAAGATCGTTCCGTAAGTCACTTACACCAAATGGATCGCGGATGATTTGACTATTTTTTTGCGCGGTAGGACTGATTGAAGGGTACAAGGCTTCTGGAATACGAGACCCTCAAGTTCCTCCGTGAGAATGTCCTCGACGAGAGCGGCGGGCTGGCTGGGTCGAAGCTGTATCAGGCTATTGGGAGGTATACCTACAGTGCCTTTGCGACGGCATTTATGGGCATGGAAGTAAGTTATCTCCTCGCTTCTGCGTTTCCATGTTTGCTGATGGTGAGCAGATTCCGGATACAGATGACCCGGTGATTCCCTTCATCATGGGTGAGTCGCGCTGTTTCCGATCTTGAATCGAGAGGATGAGGCATGCTGACGGAGTGTGTACAATAGAGGCCGAGATACAAATCATCAGTAAGCCGACATCCCTAGCTAGAACCGTGACCCGTCTGAAAGCTGACGATGGCGGTGCTTAGATACGTTCCCGGGTTCGAATATCATCGATCTGATCCCTTCGTTGGGAAAACTTCCGATGTTCCTCAAGCCGTGGGAGAGACGGGGACGAGCGAGGTATCAACGGGACTTGGCTTGGGCGATGAAGCGCGTTGAGGTTCGTCTACGTACTCCACATTTGAATTTCGGCTGCGCGAGTTGCAAATCTGACGGGGAGGTTGTAGGCCATCGAAGAGCGTCTGGCGAAAGGCGATACGCTAGTTGAAAATACGTTCCTTGGTCAGGTACTGCGACACGAGGAGATGAGGGGGATGTCTTGCAAAGAGGAGGTCGCGATCTTGGGTCTTTCTTTCATCGTTGGGGCTGCGGACACGGTGAGTCCATGTTTTTCCTCCCTCGTTAAAGCTCCTTCGAGGATATACTGACGGATATGATGTGGTAGAGTCGGATGACCACGTGGGCGTTCCTGGAGGCCATGATGATGTTCCCCGAAGTCCAGGCCAAAGCTCAGCGTGAAATCGGCAAGTTTTCCCAACCTCGTCAAGCTTAAACATCGTTGCTGATGGAAATGGATACAAGACCAAGTCGTCGGTGACAGGGTACCGACATATGCCGACTTCCACCGGATCCCATACGTCCGCATGATGATGAAGGAGGTCTGGAGGTGGCGGCCGCCCGTCGCGCTGGGACATCCGCATATCACCGCGCGCGATATGCAGGTTGGGGAGTATTTCTTGCCAAAGGGGTCGAGGTTGCATATCAACGCATAGTATGCTTGTCTTCCACGAGGAAAAGGGGGAGGATGAGGCTGACGGAGGTGTAGTGCGATTAGTCACGATCCGGCGAGGCATGAGGATCCGGAGCGGTTCTGGCCTGAGAGGTTTAAAGATGATGAGACTACGGTAAGATCACTTTCTTGCCGCTATAAAGGGAGGTTGGATATTGATCGTGGACAGACGATGGAGAGTATCAACTCGCAAGACCCGACGAAGAGAGACCACTTCGCCTTCGGGGCCGGCCGTCGCGTTTGTAAGCTTCACCCCTCCGCCGCTTTCCCCTTCTCAAACTCTCAGTCAGACATACAAACATCTGACCACAACACAGGCCCCGGCTACCACGTCGCCGAGCGCTCCTTCGTCATCACCATGATGCGCATCCTGTGGGCCTTCGACATCGCCCCGGCGCCCGGGACGAAGACGCCGTTGAGCTTTGCCGATTACGCGGGGGCTTTGCCTGGGAATCCGGCGGAGGATATGCCGGTCAAGCTACGGTGTAGAGGGGAGGGCAGGAGAGGGGATGTGTTGAAGGCTTTTGAGGAGGAGAGTGTGGAGAGACCGGCGATGGTGAGTTCGCGTTCGCGAGAGCTTTGATTGAGTTAATATGAAGCTGACGGGTGGTGTGTAGGTGCCGTTGAATTTGGGGGAGAAGTCGATACCGACTCCGGATGAGTATTTGTGAACTCAAGGAATGGGTAGAAGGGAATGGGATGCACTGGTAATCCAAATGCGTTGATAACTGCTGCAAGTCAGCGACTCATCACAAATGTCGTGTAACACAGACGAATTTGGCGACACGCATTTGTCTCCGCCTATCATCGTGTTGGGCATCAATGCAGAGGTATCTCACACAAGCCAAGACCTTAGTGAGAAATCTACATATATATATATATGTAGGCTCCATCCTCTCCTTTCATGTTTGGTGTATGACAGCGAAACCAAACTCCCTACACTGATTCACTTTCGCTCACACCAATGGACGGCTCGAAATGTCCCGAGAATGGCAACTCCACAGACTGTCTTCTTCGCAACATACTCCAGTTTCTGAACAACTCTCAAGCGGTCGACGCTGCCAAACCCGAATATGAGCTATGGAACCTCTACGTCACGATAGTAGTCGGTGTCATCGCCAGCTATATCGCGTTAGGGTCATCACTAGAACGCGTATACATCCGATCTGCTTCGATATATAGGAAATGCAACAGAAACACTATTGGAAAATGGTTCAGCTTGAATCGATTAAGATGGAATTTAGCGACAATGAACTTTCAAGTCACAGCAAATACCCCTGTATTGGGGACAGCGTTCTTGCAGGAGTGGAAAAGGCAACAGAGCCTGGTCAGTAAACATGAAGGACACGCGAGCTTACCGCAGAGGCAAAAGCGATTCAAACCCGAAGCAGCATGGTGTGAGTTTCTCGAAGAAATTGGGCTGGATGGAGTAGATCCAGAAAGAATGAATGTGGGCAATGCTTTACGGCCAGTACTAGTCGATCACTTGCCCGACGATCTCGCAGCACCTCCTGCTTATGCTCAAATCGGGTTCATCGCTGCAGCTGTCGCATCCAAGGGGGTCCAAGTACGGTCTTTCGATTCGAAATCAGGAGAATCTACGTTCATCAGTCCTGCGTTCAGGTTTGACTTACGCCAACACGCAACACTTGGGCTCGTGGGAGTTTACCTACGACACCAGCCAAAGGACACTGAGGTACCCCCATTATGGGGAGAAATACGGAACAACATGGATTACGGGCGTGGTATCATTGGTGTCAAAACCAGGAAGACGATGGCCTCTTACGGAGAGAAATCGGCTCAAACGGAGGTTATCCATCTTCTCGATGGCATGAATCGCAACCAGATCTCAGACAGCTTGAGCGGCTCATCGGCAATTTTCTCAAGATATCCAGACTGCTTCTGGCCGCAAGAAAGCTCTCTGCCAAA
Organism: Colletotrichum karsti; assembly: GCF_011947395.1. Lineage (NCBI taxonomy): Eukaryota > Fungi > Ascomycota > Sordariomycetes > Glomerellales > Glomerellaceae > Colletotrichum > Colletotrichum karsti. The sequence continues at coordinate 86,481 of NW_024065905.1, forward strand.
AGACTTATTGCTGATCTTCAGCCTCTTTTTCTGCACCACCCCGGAGACGGTTCCAGGTCTCTTCCCGGTCTCGGCGCTGAAGACGAAACATCCGCTCACCATTCTTGCCTTGAACGGCAACTACTGGGCGAATGCTCGGCTGGGTGATTTCAGCGCCTCGACATTCTCCCCGGAAACGAACTTTTCCGAAGTTCCTCAGTGGAAGAACGTTTCGTGGTGCGCAAACGCCAAATCCTTGATGGATATCAAAGTCGACTTTGGGGGCAATTTTTGTGAAATTCGTCGTCAGATCGAAGACGAATTTCGAGTAACTAAAATTGCAACTCCAGACTGTGCTCCTAGCGTGCTCTCGGCCACACCAGGAAATACAGAAGATGTCACGGCAGCTCCAGGGCCAACAAATGAACTCAATGGGGACGTCATACATGACCAGAAGGTCTACAGAGGCAGTAAAACAGTTCTTCGTATCTGTTTGAAACTTCTCCACAATCCCGACGAGCTCGAAGACTGGTTTTCGAAAGCCTCGCCCTGGACCCGGGAGTATCTACGATTGCTATCCTTAGAACAACTCCGGCAGGTGGACGAATCGATAGAGGAGACGTCCCATGGTGCTCAAGACGAAGACCACTGCCGTGTCGCTACTTTGACCGCCAACTCTATGATTCTTTATAAGGCAATAGAGGTGTTAGACTTCGACGAAGGCAACGCCAAGGACTCAAAAGCGACAGCGAAGAACGGCGATACTGAGCAACAAGAATCTGACGAAGATCATCCTGTACGAGACAGTCCACGCGGCCGACATTGCGATTTGCTATCAGCGCTTCGGGACCTTCTCACCACCTTCAATCGGAACACAAATACCACCGAAGTTCTTGCGGAAACACGCAAGCCGAATGAAGAAGGCCTCAGCGACGAGCATAAGTCGGCGGAATTCAGGGGAGCGATTGACGACCCATTCGACCTGCAGTCGTTCTCCCGCAAGAATAAGAAACACCGCAGATGGCTCTCGCATCTCAGTGGCGGTCCACCAGTGACGGGCGATCAAGTATCCAACACGAACGAGGTCTTACGTAGGTTGGGTAGAATTGTCGTTAATAACATGGAGTCTGCGGATGACTGGCCGCTGCGAGGTCAGTTCAGTGGGGAAAGAGATCACGGAGGGATGAGAGATCTGGATGATATGGTCATATACCGCTGTCTGATACTGGTGCTGTTGTTCAGGACGGCACAGGACAGCACTGAGCTATTACGATCCGGGATGTGGGAGCATGTTATTCCTATTCTATAGATTACGAGAAGAACAATGGTTATATCGTAAACGGAGAAAATGTCGCGACGTCGTGTTACCGGGGGGCCAAAACGGAAAGAAGATCGTGTCATACAACATCTCGAGGAGTATATTTCCATGTAGGACATCATTCAAGTGCACTTGCCCGCGGAAAAAAAAAAAACGTTCAACATTCTCCTAGACAAGGATAAAGTCCTGTCTTCGGCCATCTTCTATCCATGCCGGGGCTAGGATGCGTCCCCAGCCCACGCGCTGGTAAACAGCTCTTCCGCAGCCTTCAGGATCGACCCGGCACACAAACAAGCACCACAGATAGAATGGTTCTGCCGTGTCCGCGGGCGGCATATACCACGGCGTTGCCGATTCCTTGAAAAGCGGCAGACAACTGATCGGCCCAGGCGTCTGGTTTATCTCATCGAAAGCACACCAGCCTACGTTTCCCCAACGTTGATCTACCAGCAAATAATGCTGCTCGTAATGGTTTGAGTGACCAGTGCACCAGCTGATGCTGCCCGGGGCCGGATGTCGCAGCGTTTCAGACTCCGCATCGATGGCTTGAAGATCCTCGAGGTAGGATGGGACACAGTCAAATGGCCCCGCGATGGCATCGACTTCTTTCACCAACGATGATTCAAAAAGCAAGGCGCCATGCGGGTTAGATTCATCATTTGGTCTAACACGACCGCACAACGCCTTCATTCCCGGCGTCGCCTCCTCGTTCTCTCTCATCAAGAAGTCCAGACTTCCTGTCACCGAAGCCCACGACCACGAAGGCGCCCCTTCCACATCACGCACAAGCTTGTCGTCGCCGTGTCCACTCCAGAACCAGGCAAGACATAGCGGCATGTCTTCTAGGAAGAGTCCATAGTGAGGCGTTTTTCCCTGCTTGCTACCCCATGAGGACGCAAGACCCTGTATTGCGATAAGCTTGTCAGACTTGTACGTGATCTCGCGTTTGGAATAACTTCGAATAATGTTCTCCCATGTGTTTGGAACCGGGTGAACAGTCTGTTTCCCGGAGTCATACTCGGACACAGCGACGGCAGGGTCACGGGAGCATGTCCAAACGACCCCCCACTTGGTGAAGTGTGCGGTTCTTCGAGCGAGAACATACTCCTGGAGGACCCATGCCCGAGTATTCAACGGCCCGTTGTCAACGAGACCCTTCGGCCCGCGGGAATTATAAGCCATAACTCCGCTACGGACGTCTCCTTTGTAATTCACCGGCGCGACGTCGTCTGGCAGCCTGACCCCGAAGAGGCCTTGACTCGAATCGGTAGCCGCCGAGGCTGCGATGACAAGGAGGGCTTCCTCGTAAGTGCGGCCCATGATGGCCGCTTCCGTCTTCCAGTCCGTCGCATCGTCCTGGACGATGCAGAGGGAATCGATCCACAAGTATTCGATACCGAGATCACAGCAGAGCGCACACGCATCTTTGAAGGTTTGCGAAAGCTTTGTCCATGGAATACCCTCCTTGTGATGGGAAAGATTGCCCTTGAGCGTGCAAGGGGGCCGTTTCTCAGGCGGGCCCCAGCAGTGGCTAAGCGCTGCATACTTGACTGCAAAGCCGGAGTCCGTTTCCATTTCCACAAGCCGTATCTGCGATGGCAAGTTCTCTCCTCTCGCAGTAACGACGTGCAGCAACCGACGAGGGGCTACGGATTTCCCTCGTTGTTCCACATCATGCCCTGAGAAAGACGTCCGACAATCTTGATGGCGAGATATACAGATATCTAGACGTTTTCTAATGAACTGACTAGGCCGTAGCGTATGAGAATCTAGAGCTACTGGGAGGTCAGACTCGACAATCTCGCCGCTCAGTGACGCAGGGCTCCCTGACTTGCTGGTCAGCAAAAATAAGTCTTCGAAAGTCGCTCAGATACGTGTACACGAAACATTTCAACTGACCTTTCTCAGCATACAGTGGGATCTCGAACTTCAGCTTCCCCGGCCCTACAACGTGGATGCCGCCAAACTTGGTAGGCAAGACTCTCACTGGCCGTACTTTCCATTCAAGAATTTCCCGATAGAACTTTACGGTCGTTTCTGCGAGATCTTCAACCAGCCCCGTTTCTGTCAAGTACGGCTCAGCTTGAGTGGATCTTCTGAATCGCAACTCTAAAAGACGACAGAAGGGGCATGCCAAGGCGACACCTTCGAAAATCTGGCGAAGGGTGGCTTGTGGAGCAGAGTCATCCGTTTCTGGATCCGATGAGTCGAAGGCGGGCGGTAGACGGTAGATGTCTAGCCTACTGCATCGCTCACACAAGTCCATGTTCATACCTGCGATTTGCAAGTAGAACCCGGATCAAGGAAGTGCAAGATACAAGTCGTAGACGCTGATGATGGGGGATGGTGAGGTTGAAAAACAGGTAATGATTACAGCCCAACGATATTGCCTAAAAGTATTACAACATACTGTTTGAATATTACGTAACCACTCTGCCCACAACTCTCTCATGAATGCCGACTATGGCTGGCGTAGGCCAAGTGCTGTAATTATGCCTCATCCTTGGAGATTCGGCTCTGCAACACAATTTTGCGTATTGACTCCATGATTCAATTCTTTATAAGGCTCAGAACGCGCTGACATTTAGTGAGCACAACTCCAAGGACGGCTATAGGTACAATATCCATCATTCAACACAATGAGAGTTCATAAGCCGAAAGATACAAAAGGTGAGGTCATCGCGAGTTACGAAGAAACAAAAAGGAAATAAACCCGTATCATACAATATCTTGAGGAATAACTTCCCACATGACGCGATAGAAGTGCAATACCCAGCATTAAGCAGAAAGATATATATAAGCCCTTCCAGGGGCCGAGAAAGCAACTATACATGTAATACTTGCCAGTTCAAACGATTTCATTACATACTAGACAAGGCAGCACCTCTTTGCCAAGGACGCAAAATATCCGGCTGAACGGATCACTTTAGTGATATACTCACTATGACTGAAAAGAGATTCAGCTAAAGAGGTTTTGCAGCCGCTATGTTATAGAACCAGACGCCACCAAGGTGAACTACAATGTTTACAAGGATTAAGATATGAAGTTCAAAGTTCGCACCTGGCTTGTCTCAATTACCTCGTTGACAGCCAAGGTGCGCAGAACTCTATTCCGGCCATCTATATCATAAGGGGTACAGAAAACAGCAGAATTTTCACACTCCAGAACATCCCATCCAACAATCACGTCGCCGAATCTCAGCCTCCAAGCCATGGAGGCAGCACCCGAGAAATCAGCAACATGTGCCTGTCCCGAAAGCGAAAAGGAGTCGAAACCTCCCCAACAAACGGAAGACTTGAGCCATCGGGATCTCGAACTCAAAGATGGACTGCGACCAAGCAAAATGACGGTGTCGAAGATACCCAAGAACCTCTACCCATCATGTCTCAGGGGACTTGAGATAGCGAATAGCGAGATCGTGAATTTTGCTGCGCCGATGAGAGGCCTTGATCTGCGGGAACCTGAAATAATATCCCCTTTCTTGCACACTCCGACCGAACATCGTTATTGTCTGCTACACAGGCCAGAGGCCAAGATGTTCGCCACCAAGGATTTAGACAAAGACGAAACGATTTACGAGACGAACAATCAGGTCTGGCCGAAGACTTACAGATTGAGGTTGGTCAGCCGACACTGGATTCCGGGCTGGCCGTACACCGCAGCCGTCGTGATTCATCTTCAGGGCCTTCCGCAACAGGTTCAGGACGGAGCCGGAATCGATTGGGATGACCTCCAACAGCACTTCGAATTCACGCGCAGCTGGTGTACCGACCAGGAATCTTGGAAATCCACGACGGAGTGGAAAAGGTTTCGACTAGGGGTTCCCAAGTGGGAATTGAGGGTACACTTGCAACACTATTCGCTGAAGCAGGTTCATCACCCGGATTGCCGAGGACTTATTGACCTGAAGAAGATGAACTTGTAAGACTTTTCCAATTGTGAATGTCATAGTATCTTGGACTTAACTAACATGCTTTGATTGCTCTTAGTCTCAGCATATATGAACGCATCGGTCTCGATCACCACAAGGAGGTTGTGAGGTTCGATCAGAACGTGATGTATGGCAACGATCTATCAGGCCAAGAGGTGCAGGCATGGAACACCGAAGATATGCCAGAGGAACTTCAGGCTTTCTTGAAGTCGTTGTATCCAACTCCTTAGTAGGGCGACTTAGGAGATAGACATCAGAGTACCCACAAGCATGCTTGCTACGTTGGAAGGTGGACCGTATGTAACTTTCCCAATTTTCTTCTTGAGAGAAGCATCCTATAGGAATTTGATATTGCCTCTTCATGTCTTTAGAGTGTTATTTGAATAGTCATTGCAGCCCTATCAAATTCCCCATCCCGCCAGTAACTGACTCTCAAATTGCCATCGCCATATTGCCCAGGTTCAATGTTGCGTCGTTTGACTGATCTCTCGGCCTGCAGTTTTGCGTGTTGTATGTAACCAGATCCAATCTGCCTCAGTGCTTGAACAGCGGCTGACGAGATCTATAGAAGACAAAGTAAAGGCCTCCATACTAGTAAGCTTGATTCCTCTCATCCCCGACGCTCCCATTTAATTTAGCACTCGCAAGCTAATTCTTGACCTCAATGAATAGCCACAAATTTCATCGGCTAAAATGACTAAATACGAACTCCATGCATAGGCCTAGTGCATGCGTTCGCTTGAGCATATCAAAATGGCCTAGTGGTAGTTCCACAGTCTCACAGCCTTGTAATAATATTAACGCAGATCGACGGAATCAGCTTTTACTTGCATGCCAAGTCACCATGCAATGCACGTCGAAGTAGCCATGAGTCTCACATCTCCGCCTCACCGCATGTTGGGCAGCAATGCAGATCTAATCTTGCTCATATAACCGACTCAAGCCCCGATCCGAAGTTGCTTCCAGGCAGGTTCTGGCACTCCCACACATCGCCGCTCACACGCATATCTTTTTCCTTACACATCTTGTTCTCATCCGCTTGTACCATGAAAGTCGACGGTTCGACTTGTCCTGAGGACAGCAACTCAACGGATTGCCTACTTCGGACGCTACTTCAGCTTCTGAACGACAACAGAAAGGCTGAGGACGCCAAAACCGACTGGGACCCTATCACTTTTGCCTTTACTGCAGTTATTGGTGTTATTGCTATTATCTTTGCCTTTATCCCCATTATTCAAACTCTTCTTGCGGCTGGGAAAGGAAGACGAAAGACTAGCAGCCGAGCCATCGGAAAATGGTCACAGAAGAGGGAATGGCATTGGAACGGCGACGAGTGGACAGTCGAATTCACCGCATGGACTCCTGTCATCACGGAAAATTCGCTCCGCAGGGCAGCCCAACGAAAACCAAACGACCTAGAGAAAACAGGCCAACCTGCATCTCGACATGCATCCGCAGCTACATGGCTTGGATTCTTTCAAAGGGTCGGTCTTGATAACATTCCGATGCCTAAAAACCATGAGGGCTTGCGGTCCGTTGTTCCCGACTATCTTCCGGATGATCTCGTTGCTGCTCCGGCGTACGCACAAGTTGGGGTGATTATTTCGGCTGCTGCCACAACAGGAGTGCGAACGCTGTCAATCGACAGGCAAACGAATTACCCCCTCATCATGGGCTTTGATTACCAGTTTGACTTCCGCCAACATCCATTACTTGGTATTGTTGGGGCATTTTCACGGAATGAATATGACTCACGGGACGATACCTTACTGGTTCCGACCCCAGACGAAATTCTAGTAGCGTTGCGCTATGCGAAAGGTTACATTCGAACATGTTACCGACACACAACAGAAGAACACGATGAACCAACCAGAGATGGCCCGAATGAAATTGATGTTTTCGGAGATAATACGGATTTAGTCTTCGATTCGATTGCAAACGACACATATTGTGAGAAGGCTTTTACACAATATCACGACATGATTCTGCCAGACTATGATCTCATGAAAGAGTACTGCGAGCCGATTTCCATTCTTTTTTTGGCCAGTCCATTAGAACGTCCTCCAGCCTTATTTCCAACTTCGAGGCTCAGATATACGCATTGGCTCACAGCACTTGCATTAAACGGGAGATTTTGGGCCGAAACACCACTCCAGCAATTCAGCAAAATAAGACTCGCAGACTGGCCTTCATTTCAAATACCCCCAGATTGGCTCTTCCCGTTTCGAAGGGGCGAACAAGAAGCGGCATCCACAGGAGATCAAGAAACCGGTTTCTCAGATTTCTTGACCCAACAGCAGCAATCGTTTGCGACAAAGACAATCCATGATCAAGATTCACAATCTGGACGTCTTGTCGTCCTCAACATGTGCATGAAAATGCTCCACGACCCACACGAGCTCCGATGGTGGTTTGCAATATCAGATTTGGGAACTAGGAAATACTTGCGATGGCTTGCTCTTGAGCAAATCAAAATTTTGGACACATGGTTGAAAGCCAGACACCAGAAAGAACACGATGGCCGCTGGCCATTGCTTTGCAGCACCACCATTGTTATTTTACAAGCAGACAAAGCTATTCGCGAAGGCATGTTGGCGGATTGGGTGACAGACGAGCGGCCACGCAGCGATGGAGAAACCGTGCGCAACCGCCATTCTGATATGTTGCAAACGCTTCGACGATTTCTAGATTATATGGCTCTTGATGACGCATTTGAGGTGGTTAATCTTTGGAACTCTAAATGGAGTCACAAGCGGGATATGTGGGGTGTCGACGATGCGGCGGAAAAAGTCATCTGGGATGAGATTCAATCAGAACTTTCCGTCGAAAAGTTGGCTAAGTTTGAGATTTACTCCAAAACGGTTCAAAACCAAAGCGCCTTCATCAGAGAACTCGGATTCAAATTGGGTCAATTCACCGATGTAGAGAGGCTCTGTTCCGTGTACCAATTCTTACATAGGCTCCGTGTCGTAGCATCACCGAAGACCGAGGAAGCAAGCGATCGGCAGACGTTGGACGACATGATCATTTTTCGGTGTCTTACTGTAGCGCTAATTTATCGAACGGCAGAAGACAGCGGCCCGATGCTAGAATCCGGCTTGTGGGAGCATGTCGTTCCTATCTTGTAGCATCCAGTAGAAATAGCACTGAGTGGCTCTGATTTTTGCGCAGCCGTTCGAGCAGCTTTGATGCTGATTTCCATAGACAGGTATGCGAGTGAAATAGTCATAAATGAAATCTAAGGTTTGATGAGTTGCTGATGTTCTGAAGTACTTACACCATTGGCAAAGCTAGGCTTTACATCAGCTTTGCTGCCCACCGATGGATCGGATAGAATTTTCCTTCAGCTTTCATTTCAGTTGCTGATACCTACCATGGAGAGCACCTTCATAAGAAGCATTTGCCGCAGAGCATCATCCTTTGGGAGTGTCGCGATCAAGCCAGGTGCAACAAATGCAATATGCCGCGCAATACAATGCAGCCACCCTTATAATCTGGTCATTGATATCAAGTCAGGTGCAGAGACGAGTATTTCAAACACAATTCGACAAAGTGAGTTGGACACAACAAAGAAACAGTAGCACTATGATTATTATTCTTAGTAACGATGCAAGTCTCAAAGAACCGCATAGGGTTAAGCAAAAGGCCAGTAAGCCAGCTCGTAGATATATCCCGTCGTCATCTTGGCGTGCTGCAGCGCGTGGTCGAACGAGACATGCTCGATGGTGTCGTTGGGGGTGTGGATATGCGGGTTGTGGTTTCCGAAAGGCGCCTCGAAGATGAACGACGAGGGGTAACCGTTACGGTTGGCAGAGGCGTGGTCGGAGCATGCGTATCCGCAAACAGTCTCTTCGTACGGAATATCGGTGTACTGTTCACCTTGTCAGCAAATATCTTCCTAACAGAATCACGTAGAAACTCACAGCATCGATCACACGCTTCATGTACACAACCTGATCCGCGTCCGTCCAGTCCGTAACGACACCAAACCTCTCAACGCCATCGCGGCCAACATACCCAACCATGTCCTGGTTCAACATCGAGACAACCTGCCTGTTGCTCGCGCGATACTGCGTAAAGATGTCCTGGCTCCCCAGTAACCCAGCCTCCTCGGCGCCGTACCAGTGGAACTCGACCGTGTTGAGCAAATCCCCCGACGCGATCCTCGGGTCCGAGAGGATGACGCGCAACACCTCGAGAATCATCACAGACCCAGATCCGTTGTCGTCGGCACCAGGCGCGCGGCCGGCTCCGCGGTCTCCCGAAATCACGGAGTCGAGATGCGCGCCCACGACGACGGTCCTCTGGTTCTGACCCGGAATGGTTACGATGATACTGGGCTGGGACCAGGCAGTGTGCCTGACGTAGCGCACGTTGGCGGTGGGATGTCCCGCGGCGTCGACGATGGCGCTGATCTGTCCGTGCAGCCACTCTGCCGACTCCACGCCGGTACGGGAGAGGTAGTAGCGGTTGTGGAAGGCCGAGAAGCGCTCGAGGTGAGCCTGCATGCGGTCCTTGCTGAGCTTGGGGATCAGAGCTTCGACGTGGCAGGTCTGGTTCATCGCCGTGGGGAAGGGCAGGGCAGCGGCCAGTTTGAAGGTGGTCTCGGAGGCGACGGAGGCGACGGAGGCGACGGCGGGGACGTCGGCCCATTCAGTGATGTCGAAGAAGTGGATGCGTTTCTGTGTGGCCTGTTAGCGGTTGTGAGTAGGTGAGGTTAGGAAGGGGGTTGCGTACGTCCATCATCTCCCACTTCTGCTCCTCCGTCACGGTGACGGTCTCGCCGGGAGCGATCTCGAGGGTGAAGAGCTTGTTCTCATCACGCTTGATGGTCTCGGCGGTTGCGGAGGAGGCCGCGAGGGCCGCGAGGAGAGTGGTGAAACGCATGACGGCGGCTCAGCGAGGGACTTGGGGATAAAGAGAGGAGGCTGTCGAAGGGGAATGGGAAGTTGAAGTTGGGGGCCGGCTGTTGATATACTCCTCCACCCAGGAGGAAGCTACATGGCCATCGCGCTCCTGCGTGGTCGTCGTGTATAGCGCCTCGCAGTTTCCTCCGAGTAATCCTGCCAAATCTTCGCTGAGCGGCTGAGCGGGGAAAGAACCGCCAGCTTGAACCATGCACGCCGAGAAATGTAACGGGCAGTTGGTAAACCTCTGGGCTAGGCGGTGACCCGAAACCTAACGTTGAACGGCTTCTTATGACGAAGGATTCACGCGATGATTGATGGGAGATCTGCAGGTACGGCTGTTGTGTATCCAATAGTCTGATGATCCCAGTTGATGATGAGTAGCCAAGTGCTTGATGACCTTGGCGCGGCCCTCCAAGCTCGCGGACTGAGTTGTCAATTGAGTTTCCCCGCCATCTCCAATTCTTTGACTTGAAATGAGGAGATATTTCAAGTTGACCACTTTCTGGACAACGTACATTATCCCGTTCGTCCCCTTCCAAACTTCTAGCATCCTCCATTCCAACCGAGTCCTCCAAACCAGACATAACCTTCTCCCAATTGTGTCTCTTCTTGTCTTCGTAGAGACTTTCCGGATATCCGCATCTCAACTTTGGTTTTGCCAGTGTCGCGCAGGGTGCCGACGCGCCAAGAGCGGCTGTAATTGGAAGGTGACTTTTGGCCAAGAACGTCGTGGTGCGGGGAATCGAATTGAGGGGTCGAGAGGTTGAAAGTCTGCCTGGCGAACTCGTCTTACTTGCAGTTGGAACCGAGCATATCCCAGGCCGCCAAGTAACCGTATATCGCGACAAGAAACAAAGGTTCCATGCGTAATCGGCGGGGACTGACCGGAGGCCGTGGCGCCAGATACTCGGGCGAGTTCGAGAACTTTTGTTTCCAGTCGAGCATGGAACATAAGCCGGGCGGTGGGCCGCTGCGCTGCAACAGAGGTTTGTTGGCCAAGCTTCTCGTCTAGGAAAACCTGCCCAGGAGGCTCGTAGTAGTCGGATGTGCCATTGTTCTCATCCGTCCGACAACAAAGGCTGCGTCTCAGCACTCGCAATGCTGTCAGCATCTCCCCCATAACCACGAGTTGCGATCCAGAGTAAAAGAAGCTGTCCCAGAGCAAAGAAGCCGTTATTCACCACGGGCCATCCGGTCAGACGGTACCACTCATCCCAAGATGGCAGGTAGGGAGGGTACTTGACCCGAATCATCCAGGAAATCGCCAAGATTGCAAATACGACCGCTTGTCCGGCTAAACCTGGCAAGCTCAAGGCACCGGGGCTTCCTCTCTTTCGTGTCATGCGAATTTGGGGGATGACCGCCGCAAGGATGAGTATGCTGGACAGCGGCAGGAAGAAGAGGTAGTGAGCGAAGAGGAAAATCTCTTGAGCCCAGCGTCGGGGCTCTGACCGAGGGTCCGGGTTGGCGGCGTCAAATACAACCGGGACGAGAGAGATGGAGAGGACGAAGATGTAGGTGGCCGATGTGATGTCCCTGGTCAGTCGTCTTCCATCGGTGGCCGAGTAGCGGAAGCAGAGGATGAGTCTAACCACGCATTAGTCTGCTGAAGGTTGGAAGCCAGGACGGCTACTCACAGGACAAGCGAACAAATCCAGACGATCGCGAGCTGGGCTAGGTTGAACCAGTCGCCCGCCGTGGCCGGGTTATTGACGAAGACATCCTCCCTGGGCGAGCCGGTGTTGTTGACATTGAGAAAGAAGCCGACGGTTAGTTGTTCCGTCGCGCTGATGAGATTGAACAAGACGTAGTAGAGGGAAAGCCCTTCGCTGTCGCCCTGTTCGAGTATGCGATGGTACTGAGGGAGATATGACACAACGGTTACTGCAGTCAAGGCTCTAATGGAAGTCAGCTACTTCTGTCGGAGGACCATGAGGGACAATGGAGATATCTTACACTCTGGCCCAGTCGGGCAGAATATTCGGCACCATAATCTCAGAAGCGATGTCGTCGTTCTCGTGTCGTCAGTCTCTCAGCGAGTTCGCTCTCGGTGCCGGCGTTGCGGTCGCGTCTCGGATTACAAGGCCGCGCTAGTCGAAAGCCGGAAACTAACTCGACAATAAAAACACAGCGGTCGAAGACATTGAAAACGGCGAGGACTTTACGTCTATTGTTGCCTGCGGGCTGCCTGTGCGTTTGGCGAGGCCTGCTGATCCTGTAGGATTCCTCCATTTCGCCACGTGGGACGAGCGAATCATGGGCCGCTCAAGGGGTCAGCTGCGCTTTATGGCCGAAGATCGGATGCCTTCTTGCTGCGCATGCCTCAGAAAGCGATTGAAAGTCGGTCATTTTGTGGTGATCTTGAATCGAAGAAGGATTGCTGCATGGTACTGCGCGGCGAATTGATATTTGTCATCTTGAATCGGCAAAAAAGACAAGAATAAGGAGGATGTAGGCGACGAAGGCGACCAGAGCAGCATAGACGACAAGGAGATGACAAGGAGAGCAAAAAAATAACAAGGACATAGAAAATAACAAGCACAGCAAAGACGGCCGCGTCTTTATGCGATCATGTTAGGAAGAAAGAAGATGAAGGAGAGAAAGCTGGGAGCTGATCTGAGGCCTTTGGTGGTGGTGAGAAGGTGCCCCACTATTTGGCTGAGGACCTGGATGGTCTCACAAGGAGCAAGATCAGTGTCATCAACACCAGCTTCACTTGGTATCCAGATGGTGACAAAACGGCGAAAAGCGCTGACAAAAACAAGCAGCATCACTGCCCTGAGGTGGTCAAAGGTGCCAAAGAAAGTCTATGATTATCATTCCAGGAAGCTCTATGCATTATCGGACTACTTTATTAAGACTGGAGCTCAGTCGCCTTATGACCTCGGCATAATTCATGCCCCAGAAATATCAATCCATCCTCGCTCCCAGTCCGAATCTCAGTGCAATCATCTCGAAAACTTTTCCCCAAAACCAGAACCAGTCGAAAGAAATCCATGCTCATGGCCAAATCTCCCAGAAGCTGCCAACCTTGCTAACCCATCGGTCCTCGAAGTCGTAGCTTAAGAAGCCCTAACCGCGCGTGCGACGGTGGGGGTTGTCAAGCTTCTCGATGTCGAAGCTCAGATATCCAACTCTCCGATGGGGAGGTTGGGGTTGCGCCAGAAGAGGCGGAATTCGCCATCGAACTGCTCACCACTGTCGTCGCCATCGATCCAGCACTTGACGCCCATCCGGGCCTTGGTACCGCCGTTAGCGGTCTGGCAGTTCTCCCAACGGACAGCATTGTCGACAAATCTGGTCATGTCGTAGTTGTTGACGATCATCTTGGGCTTGGTAGTCTGGAACATGATGCCGCAAGTGCCGTGGGCGGCGAACTTGGCCCAGTAGTTGAGATCGCGTTCCTTAAACTCGATGAGGGCGTTGCTCTTGGCGACGAAGTTGAGAAGCTGCTCGCAGTCGGATCGGCGGGGAATGGGGGTGTCGTCCCAGGTGGAAGACAGCCAGGTGGGCTTGCAGTTGGGGCCCTTGATGTTCCAGTCGGTGTGGATGAGGAAGTGCTTGGAGACAGTATCGTTGATGATGGCACTCAAGTCGGTAGAGTTGTCGACAGAGGCAACTTGAGCATGGCTGTGGAGAACGTAGGCGGAGGTGTTCTTGGGGATCATCTCGAGGGAATCGACGACAAGAGGAGCAACGGGTTCAGCGTCGCGAGCCTCGACGGTGGAAGGAGCGACGGGCTCATCGGCACGGACAGCGAGGGCGGCAGAGGCAGCGCGCTCTTGGAGGCGCCAGTACATGGGGGCCTTGCCGACGCTGCCTTCGACGACGGCGCAGTCGGCTTCACCAGAGGCAGAGATGCGACCATTGACGGTCCAGGCCTTGCGGCTGAGGGTTCTGTCGAGGAAGTTGGCGACGTCGGCGTTGCTGAAGACGAGGTCGCGGTCGAAGGTCTTGGCGCGGAAAGCACAGGTTCCAACCCAGAAGATCTCAGCCCAACGAGCGGTGTCGGCGTCGCCATCCTCGAAGTAGACGACGACGTTGCGGTTCTTGATGTAGTCGTGAAGAGCCTGGCAATCATCGCGAAGAGGCTTGCCGGAGCCCTCCTGCTGGGTGGCGACGACCTTGCAAAGCTCGGCGTAACCATTGACGCCCTCGATCTTGACGTGCTTGGCGACCTTGGGAGGCGCGTTGTTGAGGTCCTCGCCGACGATGCCGAAGCCGGCGCCAATGTTGAAGGTCACATCAGAGCCGTTGGAGGCAGTGAAGGTGAAGGCGCGAGAGATGGCAGTGGAGACCGGCATGGCAGAGAGGGTAGTAGTGACACCAGCGCCGGGGACGACGTTGGCACCAGCGACGCCATCGCGGGGAACGACGAGGGCGCTAGCGGAGGCCGCGAAGGCAAGAACGGGCGCGAGAGCTTTGCGCATCGTGAGATTGAGTGAGTGGTGATGTTGCGGGTAGTGAAGGAAGCAAAGCAAAGCAAAGCGAGAGTTGTGAGGGTGAGGATATCTCGAAGGATGAGGGAAGGGGGACGCTCAAGGCGCGATGGTGAAGGGGGGTAGGTGAGAGACAGTTGAGATGGAGGTAAGCCTGACTCAAGAAGTTTTTGTGAAGGAGAAAACTCTGTGGGTGGTGGGAGAGGGAGAGAATTCTTTTGTCTGTGGCCTCGAGTGAATTATTTTATCGAGGTGGGTAGGGTTGCTGGGTGGACGCGGGACGGGATGGCCTCACTTGGGTGGCGTAGCCTCGCTTAGATAAGAAAATAAAAGGTCGTCAGGTCAGGTGACTGTTGAATTATTTTGAAGATGGAAAGAAGGAAGGTGCGGTCGTGCTGGGAGGTGCCTTCCGTGCATGGAGGAAGGACGAGAGGTCGGTCAAGTTTGCTTCCACGCGCTGGTAAAACGTTGACCGAAGAGAAGGCGCGACGCGTTAAGGTGAATGGATCGTATGAGTGAGAATTAAGGCTTACTTTAAGTGGCATCAATGCAGTTACTTAGATGGATATCTGTGGTGAATCATGCATGATGGACTCCCTCAGGTCCAAGATTCCTACGATGACTTCTTCGATGTGGCAACCTGCAGAGGCCACCAAACCTACATTTCTTTTTCATATATCCATGTCAAAAGATGTAGAAATTGCTGCTGTGGTATGGCAGACCGCAGGTTAAAGACTGGGCTGCTTAGATCTATCTAATCGGGATGGCTTCCCTCAGCTGTTTGAACATGTGATACAACGCAAGGGGTGCATAAATAACAAAGGACACAACCTATCTGCATACCGGAGCGATCAAGCTGTCAGTTATGAACAGCATGCCATATTGATGCAATATGATATCTGCGTCAGCTAATCTAGATCTATCCGCTTGCTGGGTATTTAAAAGTGCATAGATACGAGGACGACGGCAGCATCTGAGCTGCAGTACTAGCAACACTTTGTAAAGTAGTTGGTCTGTAATATCACAAGATGAACAAGTTCAAGGCCGAGCAGCAAGAGAATATGTGGAACATGAGACAATCAATTATGTTGATTCGATAAAAATGCTGAAAAGCTCGGCATACATCGTGGTACTACGCCAACTCCAAGCTTTGCTTTGCTCTAATGTCCCCCGCCGAGAACCCAAGCATGAACTCATACGCTCCTTCCACAAATGTCTCTCCCTCAGTACTAACATCCCAAATCCTCAAATCGTTCTTCGAAACCACCATTTCCACGATCTTGCTGCCACCAGCCTCAACTTCAACTTTGCTGAAAGCCTTGAGCAGTTTCGGCGGCTCCTTCGCTGCGTCAGGGTAACCAACGTACAACTGAACAACCTCCTTTGCGTTGAATGCACCTTCGTTTGCCAGAGTAGCTGTGACAATAACAGCACTGTCATTTGCTGATGTTCTCAAATCCCATAGGGTGAAGTTGGAGTACGTCAATCCGTGTCCGAACGGAAACAGGGGCTGAACACCACTCTCGTCAAAGGCCTTGTATCCAACATACAGCCCCTCAGTGAACGGGACGTCGATGTCCGTATTAATCTGGATCGTATCATGCAGCGCCGCCGGGAATGTCATGGGCAACTTCCCACTCGGACTGATATCCCCGAAAAGCAGACGCTCCAGAGCCAGGCCGACCTGCTGGCCAGGATACCAAATCTCCATCACCGAGTCGACGTCCTGAATCCAGGGCATCAGGACAGCAGAGTTGGTGTTGAGAACCACGACCGTCTTCTTCGACACGCCTGTGATACGACTGATGAGAGCATCCTGGTCACCCGGGAGAGATAGTCCCAGTCCGCTATCCGCGCCCTCGGATAATCGGTCGGAAGCGAAGACGATGCTGATGTCCGCCCACTCGGCCAACTGGTCGGCGGCAGAGTCGCGCGTCTGGTTGCCGATGTCTACACCGAGAGTGACGCCGTACGCGCCGGTGGAGAGCGAGTAGCCCATGTCGTACTGGAGCACCATCTTGACCTCGGATCCGGACTCCAGATACGCGGTGCCCTGTACGTAATTTCCAAAGTTGGCATATGACATGTTGGCGACTAGCTTGTCGTCCAAGTACAGAAGCGCCGTTCCTTGGCCGTACATGGAGAAGTGGTACGTGCCGGTCGTGTTGGGGAGGAAGACGCCCTCGTACACGGCCGAGAATACGTCCGGGTAGGCTTGCCACAACTGTGACGGATACGTCGCGATGGTGATGTTTGAGACAAACTCCGTCGTGTTGATGGGCCCAGAGAAGTCTGTCGTTGTGTAATACGTCGCATTTACTCCTCCGTTTTTGAACATCGACGAAGGAATGGTGGGAAACTGTCCAGTGCCGGGATACGCCTCCGAGTACTTAACAGAGATATTCTCCGCGCTTCCGCGACGGTTGATCGCGTCAAAAGGTGCCTGGACTACCATTGTCGAGTCAATGACGAAGCCGCCGTGGTTCTCCGAGACCTGGTTCTCGGTGGTTGCGCCGACTCCGAACACGGCGATCTTGGAGTACTTGGCCGGAGACAAAGGAAGTGTGCTCTGCTCATTCTTCAACAGCACAGCGCCGTCTTCCACCATTCTCTGCGCAAGGTCGAGATGTTCCTGGGTGCGAACATGCGCCGTCGAGTCTCCCGTGACAGGATCGTCGACCTGTCCAAGCTTGAACATGTACCGCCACACCCTCTTGACCATATCATCAAGACGGTCTTTCGGAATCGAACCATTGTTCACAGCCTCGACCAGCAGATCCCCGTAATATGCGGGGAAACCGTAACTATTCGTCAGATCCCCGCCCGGCATCGAGATATCCAACCCAGCCATGACAGCCGGCACGGTGCTCCGCGTCGAAAAGTACCAATCCGCAACAACAAACCCCTCAAACCCCCAGTCCTGCCTCAGCGTCGTGTTCAAAAGCCAGTCATTCTCACACGTAAACTCGCCGTTGAGACGGTTGTACGAGCACATCACACACGCCGCGTCCGCCTCCTGCACGCTCGCCTTGAACGCCGGCAGATACAACTCGTGCATCGTCCGCTTGTCCACCACGGCGTTGACGGTAACCCACTCCGGCCCGAGACCGAAGCGGTTCGTGTCCTGGTTGTACGCGGCGAAGTGCTTCGGACACGCCAGTGCGCCCTGGCTCTGGATCCCCTGGGTGACGGCGACGGCCATGCGTGCGGTGAGCCACGGGTCCTCGGAGAGCGTCTCGGCGGCGCGGGCCCATAGTGGAGAGCGCAGGATGTTGATGGTCGGGGCGAGGACGATGTTGCGGCCTTTGCCCATGTGCTCCTGCGCCAGTGCTTGGCCGTACTCGTACTGCACGGATGTGTTCCATGAGCTGGCTGCCATTACTGGAGCCGGGAATGCGGTGACGTTGTTCAGGGAGTTGCCGACGCCGGCGGGACCGTCGCCCATGCAGATATCTGGGATGCCGAGGGTGTCGTTGCCCGCGATATGGCCAATACAGGCGTTCACACCGGTGCCGTTGTCCGTCAGCTGGGATTTGGTTAGTTTCAAGACGTTTTATGGCCTTACAAGGGAAACCAACCTCGGTGTCGCCTTGGACCATGGCATATTTCTGGGTGTCATTGAGTTGGGCGATGAAGGAGTCCAGACGCTCCTCAAATGACAGACTCTTGTC
The DNA here is from genome assembly GCF_011947395.1 of Colletotrichum karsti. Classification (NCBI taxonomy): domain Eukaryota; kingdom Fungi; phylum Ascomycota; class Sordariomycetes; order Glomerellales; family Glomerellaceae; genus Colletotrichum; species Colletotrichum karsti. The sequence continues at coordinate 104,730 of NW_024065905.1, forward strand.
TAGCCATGGCTGTATTGCGAGGGCGGTTGATGCCCACGAGGCAAATGCGAGCTTAGTCTGAGGCTTCATGGCGAATGCTCTCGGAAGGAAACTTCATGAACATCTTACAAGTCAAGATCATCATGGGGCAGAACCTGAAGTTTTGAACATAACGGATGCAGTGCCATTTGCACGCGGAGTATCCGCCATCGGCTATCGATATCCTTGTTGTTTAATTTGGTGCTTGTCAACCCCGTGATCCTCCAAGCTCGGGGGTGGAGAATAAGTCGGTGTGGGCGTCCCCGACGACCGGGCTCTCAACGATCGCCCCTTCAACTTTTGAATGCCGGCCATTACGACGCCACGCACCCGGTTGATCAACAATGACTTCCAGATGATCGGCCTTATCATCGTTCCTGCAGTGTGTGGAGAACAATTATCAGGCTAAAGAAAGTGAAAATTAGATTTCTCGGGACTTATGTCGACGCATTGGCCTTAGCTGCAGGGATATCCTCGACTTTGACCCGAGCAACACGACGACGTTGATTCACGTCTTGCAGGAAACATCACCATCACTTCAATCCTGCCATGACTAAATGCAAAAGAGTACATGCGAATTGAAGTACTCCGATCCCAAATTATCAATGTGAAGTCCACTGCTCAACTGGCCGAGGCTGAGATCGAGTACATGTATTATGAGTTAACGATACTCGCCTCCGCAATCACCCATGTCCTCGAACATCTCCAGCCTACTACTCCTCTTCAACACTTCCTCAATCGACGCGCGATCATTCTCGTCAAGCGACCACCCCAAGCTCGCCGTGTTCTCATCCGTGTGCTCACTGATACCCATCCTTGCCCCGACGATGACGGCCCCGACGTAGGGGAAATCCAACACCCACCGGATCGCAACAGTGGAAACGCTGACGTGATGCTTAGAAGCAATTGTTTTCAGCACGCGCAGCAATTCTTGGAATAACGTCCAGCCACCCCAGCTCCGGATCATGGCGTAGTACTTGCGCTGGCTGGGCGTGATCGACTCGGCGTAGAGGTCGGGCTCGTCCTTGCCCAGCCACTTCTCGGCGAGGAAGCCACCGCACTAACAAAGAAGATCAGAATCATAAGAGCACTTTAGTCAAATAGGACATAACTTACAAGAGTTCCGTACGTAAGAAGTTTCACGTCATGCTGCTCGCAGACCTTGGCCATGCGCACAACGGGGCGAGAGTCGATCAAAGAGAACTACATGCCGTTTAATATCGTTTCCAGTGTGAGAAGATCAATGTTTTGCAGCTGAATCTTACCTGGACTTGATTTGAGTAAACCTTGATGCCATTGTCCAGCACTGCTTCGAGATGTTTGGTGTCGAAGTTGCAGAGACCAAGGGTAGACACCCGCTCATCTTCGGCCAAGAAGCGCAAAGCGTCGAGGTACTGAGAGTCGTCATACTGTTTGTCGGTTAGATTCCTGGCTTAACACACATCATGAACCTTGGTTCGACTCACGAACTGCCAGTGGAACTGGAGCAGATCAACCTTCTCCGTTTGCAGTCTCCTGCATCTCTCGGACACATTGGCCTGCACAGCCTCGCGGGTGACTTTCATCGGGCTGAAGACGCAATACTTCGTCCCAGCAAAAGTGACACCTTTCAGAGGATACAGATAGTTGAAGCGACCCTAGTCATATTAGCCAATACCGCAGAAACCATCATATGTTGTATCACACTTACGAAGACTATTTCTGCGTCGCCGTAGTGGTCAGCCATGTCGAAGGCCACCATACCAGCTCGGACATATCGAGAGAATTGGGCAATGATCTTGGAGGTTGGCGCTGAACCCCATGACGGACTAGACATTTGCCAAAGCCCCGAGAAGATTCGCGGTAGTTTTCGTCCGTTCAGCTCGAAGGTCTCCTTCGCGACTGGCGGAGCTGAGTGTAAGTCTGCATCAACTGAAGCCAAGTTGACAGTCTCCGGCGCAGGGATTCCGAGAAGGATGCAAGTCGCCGTGAGCGCTCTCGTGTAAGGATACTCCAACTGGTTTCCCCCGGTCGCCGTCTTGCAGTCGATAAGAGATTTGTGAAGGCCGTTCAAGATACTCTTCTCCTCGTCCAGAAGTTGTGTTCGGCCAGCACTGGATAACGTCTTCTCGACTGCGGTCACCAGTTGCACGATATCGCCGTCAACCGATGCCAAGAAGTCCTCAACTCCATCGACGGGCTCGGAGCTCTGGAGCAGATCAGCACCCTGGACAGCCAACTTGCTCATAAGAGTAATACTCTCATGGCTGAGACCGCATCCCAGCATGCACCGAATTGTTTTCTGAGTATCTTTCAGCGCAGATATGTCTGGCTTAGATGCTTGTTTCGAGATCTTCGGCAGAGCGACATCTTGGATGTACGTCTTGGTCTCGGCCTCAAAGGTTGAGGTGACGTCAGGGTGAGATGCCAGTAGCGACCGCAAGACAACGCGGAGACCTTCAGCTGAGATGTTGGTGATGATGGTGTCGGTCATCATGTTAACGTGGGCCGTTTTGGCTCTGCGGCCATCCGAACCTGCCGCCATTTTGACACGCTGTTGAGGCAGGCTGCGACGAACTGGTTGGTAACCGTTTGACTATCAAGCTTCTCGCTCATTCGAACTCGTTTTGATAGCGAACAACGATGTCGCGCTTCCTCAAAGACAATCTTCGAATCAGAGGCTGTTCCTTTGGCGGAAGACGGGAATAAGCCGACGTCTGCAGCTGCGGAGATCCCCCTGCGGCCGGCAACTAAAGGTCGTCATAGATCACCGGCGGCACCCTGCTATCGAAGTCGACAGGGAACCCAGCGGAGGCGGGGAAGCGGAGGGGACTATTTGGGCATAGCGTTGATAAGTTATCATGAGACACGGCCATGGAACCTTGTCTTGAAGAAGGGCGAACGATACCGGAGGTGGGGTTCGCCGAAATTGAAGTCGGACTTCATCCGATGAATAAGATGCCGGCGTCGGCAACAACAGGTTCGCCCTCCAGATCGCTCTACCACTGCTGATTTGCTGGACCGAAACGATGGAAGTCCTCAACGAGACCCCACGTGGCCCAAAGTCCGTGTAAGACCCTTGTGCGGTGGATTGAATGTGTCTTTGCTGATGAGGAATCGGTGGACCAGGAGCAAGGCCTGCTTACAATGCAGGAGTGTGAAGATGAAATGTGTGACTGGGGAGAATGAGGCGAGGTGTGAGCGTTGTACTCGCAAATCGTTGACATGCGTCTTCCAAGATCATCGACGAGGAAGAAAGCCCGGGACGCGGTTTGTGGTTATCCTGTCATGTGTACAGATACATTCAACCCGCTGACTTGAGGCCCAGTATTGCCAAACGAAATCCTGTCTCTTCCAAGGTTTTTGATGAGTTTACAACGCCACGGCAACCAACATCCGTCGGTGAGAGACAAGATGAGACAACAGGAAGATCAGCCACTGAAAGAAGCCCGGATTGGGATAACGGAACACTCCAGCCAGCTGGAATATTCAATACTCAGACAACGCAAAAGGGCTTCTGTCTGGGAAGTATCTTGAATACGTCTGACTCCACGCCAACTTCAGATATACAAGAAGACGTCCTGACAACCTCATCCGATGATCCTGTCCAGCTTGGCTTGGTTAATCTGTCTATCGCTTCATCATTATTCGAAAAGTATGTTCAAGCCTGTCACGGCCATCTTGGCCATGCATAGTTCATGTGTTGACGGCCATAAGTTTCATGAAGACTTTGAACCCCTACATAAGCCAACTAGATCCTCAGCTTCATACCTTCAGTTACGTGAGGCAACGGTCCTCGTTTCTCGTGACTACGGTACTTGCAGCTGCTGCTAAGGCATTCAATCCCGCTCTTCATAAGAAACTTCGCGACCATGCCGAAGACATGCTTTCAGATAACCTCCGAAAGGGCTCCAAGTCAGTCGAGACTGCGCAGGCCATTATGATTATGACGTACTGGAAGGATCCCGACGACACCCGGGCATGGATGTATCTAGGGTTTGTCATCAGGATGGCCATGGAGCTCGGATGGCATAGATTTACTCCATACAGTTCCAAAGATCAGGAGAATCTCGACGAAGTTGGCGCACGCGAAGTCAGGAATACTGAAAGAACTTGGCTGGTGTTATTCGTCTATGATCGAAGGTGAGAACACCAACGCAGTGAAATCGAAGACGTTCGTTGGCTGACCGCACACCTAGCATGAGTCTTCAAACAGGAAAGCCGTGGATGATTGAAAGAAGCGGATTTATCGAATCTGTAGAAGCGTGGTGCAAGGACCCTTTGGCCATCCGGAATGACAGACTTCTCGGAGCGTTAGTCACCTTGAGGCTTTTGAGCTCCGAGGTCTTCAGACTACTAGGGTCGAGATCGAACCGATTTCAAGCCGGGCAATTACACACGCTAGAGTCTCTTCTGGCTATCATCAATAGCAGGATAGAAGAATGGGAGTCAAGGTGGCTCGCGATGGCCGATCGAGGTACGATCCGGCGGTCTGAAGCAGTGGTCCTTCGGAAGTCATTGACTCGTTGTTTACAGATTGCTGTCATCCTTTCTTGATCCAGTTCTACGGGACGCACCTACGGCTACAACTATTTTCGCTTCCCTTGCAAGAGGTCCTCGGGCAGCCCAACCAAGACGCATCGTATCACTTGGAGGCGCTATGGGTTAGCTACTCAAGCGCCTTAGAGATGTTACATCTCATATGCCGTCACGCCTCCTGGCTCTACTTTGCCCAGGACTCGATACACGTGATGACTGCTTACAGCGCCGCGTTTTTGATCAAGGTAATGTGGACCTTCGTTCCTTCTCGAAACTGAGAGTACATACTGATGCTTGACAATAATAGCTCTTGATGTATTCACAAGAGTCAATAACACGCCAGGTGGAACCCGCAATCAAGAGCGCCATATCCGGCGCCGCGCTCGTCTTCTCTCAGCAGGCTGCTCCGGTAGGCTCGAGTTGTGCGTTGCAGTCGAAGTTTCTCGACAACCTCATGTCCAAGTTTTCCAGAGAACCTCTGCCTGGTCAAAACCATGACAGTGACAGTGCTGTTGGGTCAGCCAATGAAAGACCGCAAAGCCAGAGGGGAACAGGTGTTCGGGAAGCTTGCGATGGAGCACGTTGGAGTTTGACCGATGCTGGAACTCTTGCTATGCCCGGGCGAGGGACCGTGGCCGATGACACTGGTCTCACTTTCGAGTCTGCCGAGGAGGCTACTTGGGCAAGTTTGATAGCCGAAGCTGGCTTCAGTGCCCAGGATGGGGTTTTCTTTACCTGAAAGTCTCTACGGATGCAAAAACAAACCATTTGAAAGTTTTTGGGTATCTTCAATTGATAAGAGCGTGGCTTTGTGAGCCCTGTAAATGTGTTTGAGATGTACTTGCTCAACCAGTTCGCTTTCCGAATCCCCTCCTCTACGCCCCAACTTCAATCGCTTGCCTCCTTTGGTAGTGGTACAGCGGTAGTTTCGGAATGGCGGAAGGTTCGAATGCCCTCCCGGATGATCTTGAGTTGAGAGGGACAGCATGGATCTGGGCATGCGATCAAGGCGTCGCTGGTCATCCAGTCGTTCTTGGACGTGACTCTTTGTTTGGCGGGGAGAAGAGGAAGGACTGATGCTACATGGAAGTCCATGTTAATAACCTCCGAAGCTCTATGCGAGCTTACGAATGCTCTCAATACGTACCCAAGCTATAGATACTGATCCCCTGATCAGGAGGCAGGTGCAACATTTCTCCTTTCAGTGTGAAATAGTCGCCCTCTTTTGCCCCGCACATGATTCGTTTGCCGGGCGGGCAAACGACTTCGACGCGGAGGTCAAAGAGCTGAAATTCGTCACTCGCAGTAATACTCGATGCCATTGCCAATGATTGCCGGAGATATCTCCAATGATAGAACAATCAAGCAAGCCGATCCTCAATCGTTTAGCATGCCTTTGTCTTATCCCGCTGTTGTTTACATGTTATGTTAATGGCAAGCTTATCGACCGGCGTTCTACCCACCGAAATGGACCCCGCACCGGCGTCCAAAATGTCGGTGGCATCCTGGCTGGCCAGCTATCTTGATAGGACGTGGAGCCCAGCAGATAAGTTCGTCCGGTCGGCCCAAATGCAGTAATCCCCTGCTGAGCAAAACGAACGGCAAGTCAGTTGCCCAACCCGAGGATATGGATAAAGCTGCGGATATAACTTGGCCAGAAGCGCCTAATTATGCCGGGCGCGGATGAGTGCCGGCGGGTCTGTCAATTGGGAAAACCGCACGCACACCTCACGACGTATCATTTTTTCCCGGCCGTTTCGAGTCTCTCATGTTGCCATACAACATGATGGAGAGCAAAGAGAAATATGACGCGACGTCTGATACGGTCCCTGAGCCGGATGTCGGCGGTGGACAGAACGTTTCTGTTTCGGACGAAGATGGCGGCATAAAACGGGACTTGAGCTCGCGGCATATCAACATGATTGCGATTGCCGGAATGATCGTTAGTTGATCGATAAGAGAAGAAAGGAATGTTGCTAACGTTGTTTCAATCATAGGGAACTGGTCTGTTCCTCAGCTCAGGCTCGGTAATCGCGACAGCAGGTCCAGCTGGTGCCCTGTTGGCGTATATCGTGATGGGCCTGGTAACTGCGGGAGTGTCTTACACCACGGGCGAAATCACCTCCTTCATGCCGCGAACTGGTGGTTTCATAAGACATGCGACCAAGTTTGTTGAGCCGGCTCTTGGAGCTGCAACTGGGTGGAACTTTTGTGAGTCTAAAGGACAGGTTCCTGAAGCAAAGAAGAGAATAACTCTAATAGTCATTAGGGTACACGATGGCGATATCCGTGCCTGCAGAGATCAGTGCAGCTGCGACACTCATTCAGTTCTGGAACACATCGGTGAACCCAGCTGTGTGGATCACAATCTTCTTGATCTTTATCACCGTTGTCAACTTCTGTGGAGTCAGAATCTATGGTGAGGTATGTCGTCCCTTCCTCCTTCGGCTTACCGGTATGAAGAGCTTTGAAGCATCTCAACGCACTAATCATATGAACAGACTGAAGTTGTGTTTGCCTCGCTGAAGATCATGACCATCATCGGCCTCATCATCGGTGGACTAGTCATCAACCTCGGCGGCGGACCGAACCACGAACGCCTGGGCTTTCGCTACTGGCAAGACCCCGGCGCGTTCAACAGCTACATTGTTCCTGGCTCGGCCGGGGGTTTCTTGGCTTTCTGGAAAGTGCTGCTGTCCGCAGCCTTCAGCTACGGCAACATCCAGGTCGTTGCCATCTCTGGCTCCGAGACGCGCCAGCCTAGAAAGATCATCCCCGCCGCAACGAGAAAGACGTTCTTTCGAGTCTTTGTCTTCTACGTTCTGAGCATCCTCATTGTGGGAATGATTGTGTGAGTTACCTTGTCTGTAACCGAGATGAACTTGCAAAGCTGAATGGTTGGATAGACCCTCCAATGACCCTGCTCTGAGCATTTCGACCGGCACCGCTCAGCAGTCTCCATTCGTCATCGCCTTTACCCGCTCAGGAGTCTCGGTGTTGCCGTCAATCATCAACGCAGTTGTATGCACCTCTGCGATCAGCAGCGGATCAGCCTGTGTCTTTATCGCGTCTAGGACTTTGTACGGACTCAGTTGCGATGGGCATGCCCCGAGGATTCTTCAGCGCTGCAACCGTTTCGGCACGCCCTATGTTGCCGTTGCTTTGACGTGCGTTCTGTTCCCGCTGGTCTACCTCAACGTCGGAAACAACACGTCTGTTGTCTTTGGCTGGTTTGTGAACATCACGACCGTTGCGGGCTTGATCGGTTGGATCGTCATTGAAGTTACATATCTTCGCTTTTATGCTGGTCTCAAGGCGCAAGGCTATTCACGTAAAGGTAATGATCAAATTTATTGACTGCCGAAGCTTCAACTCACCATCGTTTGGCAGATCTACCCTACCGAAGCCCCGGTCAACCATACGTATCATGGGTCACGTTGATTGCGGTGGTTCTCGTCGTGTTCTTCTCAGGTTCGTCTTCATGGAGGTATAGAGTTGCCATGCTCTGTACTTACATATCTCACAGGCTTCGACGTATTTGTCACGGGCAACTTCACTGCCTCTGGCTTCCTGACTTGTTATCTTAACGTTTTCATTTTCGCCGGTAAGCCATTCTCCCCGTATTCCACCGAATCAACCTGCTAAGCACTCGTCGCCCATTAGCTCTGTACGCGTTCTTCAAGTTCTACCTCAAGTCAAGAGTGATCTCACCAGCAGAGATGGACTTTGAGGAGGAGTTTGCGTCCATCAGGTTGGAAAAAGCAGCGGCAGAAATGTTCGAGACGAGGCAGACTGGATTGAAGGCTTCGTTGCGCAAAGTCATCCACTCGGTTTAACTGACTGTCTGTAATCGGCGTTAGAAGGAATTAAGATAAGGTTTCGTCATCTTCCTTGATGTGAAGTTGCCAAGTGTTCCTCTGCAACGTCTCGTGATAAGCTACCCCGCGGCGGGATTGGAGGACTTGTGAGTTGCCTTCTTGGTGCTCTCGATCGTCTGCATATTGACCCTTTTCAATCCCGAGTACAACATCGCTAGAACTCAACTGCCAAGCACAATGAAACATTTGGTTCATACTGTCAATGTTACAGCATTTGATGCAGTTCAACCTTCCATTGCAGCGTCATTGGTCCGGCCTCAACTTGAGTCCGTCGTCCAACTCAAATCAGATCGTTCGCCGCTATGCGCTGTCGAATGTGTCGTCTCAACCAGATTGAGTTCCAAGAGATGTTCGTCTCACAGCGTGGGGGCATCAGACGGGGGCTTTACTCCGATTATTGAACTTCTCCTGCATCTGTACGTAAGAGGATACTTTTCGCCCGAAGGCCTCATCCGCGGAAGCCGCTCCAATTGTGTACCCCGCATCGCCAAAGCACGATGAAATGTTGTCCAACCACCTAGTTTTAGATCCTAGCCAGGGGTCTGTCAGACGGCGGGTGCTCCCGGGTCGCCGCGTGGCGGCACGGGCATCTGTACATGTTGCCCAGATTGAAGTATATGCCATTTCCTGCAATTGATATTTCAAGTTGGACTCGATTCAATGGCCAGACGTCTTGTGTCTACACAACGATCGTTGCTGTTCAGGAAATATCCGTGCTTTCTTCAGCAGATTGAACACCTTCTTCAACAGATGAATCAGGTCTTCTCCGGATGCCAAGAAGAACAGAACTTGGGAAGATGAGACACAATTCATCCCTTGCAGTCGATCTGGGCCAATGAATAAGCAATTACATCTTAAGATGGCCATTTGCCGTCCTTGGCGGTATTAGTGTCGGGTAAAAGGCCGACGTGGGTGGCATCGCATCTCGCGTCGCCTTCTGCCAGTCGAAGCACGTAAGAAATCTACCGAGAGCGGGGTGCTGGGCTTTGCCCAGGCCATTTGTCTGGGTACACGTATCTGGCTAAACTTGGGATATTGAAGGTGGGGGATGTTTCTAAATTGTTTTCTTATTCTCATTTGGGCTGGACACGTTGGCTGGGAAAACACACGAAAACACCACACGATGCGCATGAGGCTTTTTACGGAAGTGATAAGAAGCCAAGAAAGTGGTGCAATCCTGCGCCCTGCATGCAACGGACAGTATCCGATTGAGTAAAGCGAGACACGAAACGGAGCTAAAACTGCGCGGCGGCGGCGCGATCATCACCACCACCGGGACTAGCCAAGTGAATTCCCACTTTTGATACGGAATAGGCACCGAAGGAGCTCTCAGAAAGGTCCTCAGAGAGAGCTCCAAGATGCTGCCATTGATATTCCTGGTTTGGCGCAGCCACACATGTGATATGGGGATATGTGCCGATTGGCCCGAGACCCCGCACCGCTGCATGAAACTCTAGGTCTCACTCTCAATGGCGATGTTGGTGCTAATCTACTGAGCAATATGGAAGGAGGATAAGACAGCTCGAAGACGCGGGCGGGTAAGTTTACGCAGCGTGGCAGCTGAGAGCAGTTTAGCTGAACGTGAGGGGCAAATGCATGATGTGAGCTCTCTCGTATTCAGGGTCCAGGCCTGGCAGCTGTTGCTAGGCGCGAGAGCTTATAAATAGGAGGGACCGAAAGCTTTCCTCGTGCGGGCCTGGGGAGAGCTGGTTGTTTCTCTTCTTTCAAGGACGCTTCTCTGATATTCAGATACCTCACGATATCTTCTTTTTCCAACTACAAATTCTTGTTTAAACTACATCGAACATCATGGGTATCTCCACTGAAGTCCCGCAGACCGTCGAGTGGGCGGGGAAGCGTGTCCCCATCTACCCCATGGAGACGATTGACTTCGGACGAGTGCTTTCTCAGGAGCCCGCCGAGCTCGAGAACCTGCTCCGCTGCTGCCAGCAGTCCGGTTTCTTCTACCTAGACCTCGACAGCCTCGACGGTCAGAGGTTCCTCGATGACCAGCAGCAGACGCTGAAGCTCATGCACCGCTACTTCGACCACTCTTTCGAGGAGAAGAACGAGCTTGGTCTGGTCACCGCACACCTCGGGTGAGTAGAACGAACATTAAACTTCTTGAATCATGAACCGGAGCTAACGAGCTACCAGCTACGAGCCCGTCGGCTCCCGCACCGGCGGCCTTCCCAACACCAGAGACGGATATGAGATGTTCAAGGTGAGATCGACAGCACCCCTCACAGCCACGTCCGCACGCAGCTAACACCCTGAAGGTCTCCAGAGACGAGATCCAGCGCAAGGACCCCAAGTTCCCCGCCATCCTCCAGAACACCACCGACAAGAGGGTTCTCCGCAACGCCATCTCCGGCTCCAACATCGTCACCAAGGCCGTCCTGTCGGGCCTGTCCTCCGCAATGGGCCTGACCGGAGCCTCTCGCTTCGAGAACGCCCACCGCAACGACCGCCCCTCCACCTCCACCCTGGCCATGATGCACTACGTCCCCTCGGACCCCCTCAAGGACAAGGAGATCGGCCACCAGAAGCACACTGACATCTCGTCGCTGACGCTCCTCTTCGCCGAGGAGTGGGGTCTGCAGATCCGCCCTCCCGGATCCAAGGAGTTCGGCTTCGTCGCCCCCAAGCCGGGCTGCGCCATCATCAACGTCGGCGACTCGCTCCGCTTCGCCAGCGGTCACACCTTCATGTCCTGCATCCACCGCGTCGTGCCCTTCCGCCCCGACGAGCACCGCTACTCCATTGCTTACTTCCTCCGTGCCGAGAACGACACCATGTTCAAGGACAGCGAGGGCCGCTACATCACTGCTGGCCAGTGGCACGACGAGAAGTTCTTCCTCTTCAAGGCTACCCCCGATATCCAGGCCTTGGCCCCGCCGTCGATGTTGTACGGTGGCATGTCTGCCGATGAGGAGTTCACTCCGTATGCCCAGCCGGAACTGGCTAAGGCGAAGGTTGAGGAGGCTCAGTCGGAGCCCTTGGTGAAGGAGGCCCTGGTCCAGGCTCACTAGATATACAAACGACCATACGAAATATGACACGACAGTGCGATTCAAATGAATAAATGAAGAAATTACACATGTTCAGAGATTCTGATCTAGATGACATTTCTTACCCATAAAGTGTCCATTATGGTGAACATTTGCGACCAATGCGATGCACGTTAGATCCATCGCCAAAATGAGGCTACGTCCTCCCCTCATTCATCAATAACAACCTCTCAGAAGAAAGTAGTCTCAGAATTCAATCCAGATGATGTCTATGGGTGTTCATTTTGATCCTGAATCTCGTTCTCAGAGCAAAGACATGATTGAGCGTCCGAGAATAGTACCTCGTCATCTTCCATCCCGAGGGACATCCGATCTGCCTGAATACAGCATGCCCCCCTAGCTTAGCACGATTTTAGGCGAGCATCCGTCCTCATTATCCCTGCAATAGCAGGGGCTCGACCCCTCAAGGTGTTCAAGCTCTCACTCTTCGTCCCTGACGGGGTATTTGAACCATCTTCCGACGTCTTGACTACGTCCTCGTCGGCATCATCAGTCCCGGGAGACTGAACGAACGATGCTCATGGCCGACGTAAAGAGCGAGCTTCCCACTTACAGCGCCGCCGTCGGGGTATCCTCCGCCCCCGGCGCCGTGAGGGGATGGAATCCCGATCTCCAACTTCCCCGCAGATCGCGAGTGCTGCGCGTATTCGGTCTGGCGTGCCTCGCGTTCATCGTCTACGCGCAATGGAGGCAAATAGCACCCATTGATGCTGGCTCAAATTCGGAAGCCAATGTCCACGGCCTGTCAATCGAACAACTCCAAGAAGATCTCGCGACATGCGGCAAACTGCACCACAAACCGGTGGACCCGATCGGCTACGGCCGGACAAGGAATGCCCGCTACGTGGAAGGCAAGAAACCCACTGTCATCAAGAACGCGACGGTCTGGGTCGGAGAACCGGCCGAGGGGACGACGAACTTCAGCTGGATCTCGGCGGATGTGTTCATTGAACATGGAATGATTAAAGAAGTGTCCAAGAATATCGCGATCGCGAGTTTACCAACAGATGTCTTGGTTTACGAAGCGAAACGCAGGCCTCTGACGAGCGGAATCATCGACATGCACAGCCATGCCGCGGTACATTCCCTGCCAACGCTGCATGGAAATGAGGACGTCAGCGAACTATCAAAGGATATAACACCATATGTGCGATCCATCGACGGCATTCAACCGACCGATCATCAACTCCAAGTCATCAAGTCCGGCGGCGTCACGACCTCTCTCATCCTACCCGGGTCTAGCAATAACATCGGCGGCGAAGCGTACGTGATCAAGCATGTGGTGGGACAGCCCGACGGACGCAACGAAACCGGTGTCATCGACATGCTAGCGGACCCGGATCGCACGTGGCGGTACATGAAGATGGCCTGCGGCGAAAACTCCAAGCAGATCCACGGCAAGGCCGGCGAGCGAGGCCCGTACAGCCGGCTGGGCGAAAGCTGGGAGTTTCGCCATGCCTTTGAGCATGCCACCAAGCTGAAGCGCGAGCAGGATGACTGGTGCAGGGCGGCTGCCCGAGGGCTGGACAATGTCCAGACGTATCTGCCTTTCGAACTCGAATGGGAATCTCTCGTGGCTCTCCTGAGGGGCCAGGTTCACGTGCATACGCATTGCTATACCATCAACGATTTGGAGGCTTTTGTCGACCATACCAACGAGTTCAAGTTCCCAATCAGGGCATTTCACCACGCCCATCAGACGTATCTCGTGCCCGAGGTGAGTTTCTCACATGTTCGTCCCATGTGCTCGAGAATTCCCAACTAACTCGCTCTGCCTCTTCCAGATCCTCAAGCGGGCCTGGGGTGGAGATCCGCCGGCATCAGCCCTGTTCGCGGATAACATGTGGTACAAAGCCGAGGCCGCCATAGGCTCCGAGTATGCAGGCAAACATCTTTACGATGCCGGCTTGGTCCCCATCTACGTGAGCGATAACCCAGTCCTCAACGCGCAGCACGTTGTCCTCGAAGCCGCCAAGGCCTATAAGTACTGCCTGCCATATCACGCAGCGCTTGCATCGGTCACGAGCGCTCCGGCGGAGCGTTTGGGTCTTGGTAGCAGACTAGGAAAGGTCAAGCCTGGCTTTGATGCGGACATCGTTGTCTGGGATAGCGACCCGTTGAGTGTCGGCGCGACTCCGGTCCAGGTGTGGATCGACGGCACAGCGCAATACGAGAACCCAGTCGAGCTGAAGAAGCCGTTTGAAGGAACCATCGTGCCGGACAAAGACCTTGGCAGGATTTCGGAGCAGTTGGCGGAGGTAACTGGTGATGTTGTCTTCACCGGAATCTCCGAAGTCGTCCTATCTCTTAAGGCATCCGGCGTTGCTGCCGACGGCGAAACCTACAACGTCGCCATATCTAATGGCAAAATTACTTGTGTTGGCCTCTGCAAGGCTGAGCTAGAGATGGCATCCCGAACGGAGGGTGCCGTGATCTCCGTCAAAAATGGGTACCTCTCCCCAGCATTCACCGCGTTTGGATCAACTCTCGGTCTCAACTTCGTCGAGACCGAACGAGCGACTGACAACGGCGACGACGGAGGGCACTTCAGCCGTGGGGTAGACGGACTTGCCCTCGATAACGAGAAACTCCGCGTCGCCCATCGCTACGGCGTCACACGGGCCATCTCGGCGCCGAAGTTCGCCGGCGGTGGGACCCACCACGGCACCAGCGCGGGATTTCTCACCGGAGCCGAGACCGTGCTCGATTCCGGTGCTGTTTTCGCACGCGACGCCGCCCTTCATTACACTCTCGATCTCTCAGCCAAACGCGGCGTTGACGGTGCATCTACCACGTCGGCGGCGGTGGGTGAACTGCGCCACAAGCTGCTGAAGGCTGTGGCTTCGGCAGCGTCTGATGAGCCTATCAGACTGGAAGAGAGTTACTCGGAGGCAGCGTTTCTGCGCAAGGTCATTCGGGAAAAGTTTCCACTGGCTATCACCGTTCATAGTGCGGACACAATTGCCGCCTTGATCGACGTCAAAGCTTCAGTAGAGCGAGCTATGAAAGAACTAAACGTCGGACAGACTCTTCGGGTGATCGTTGTCGGAGGCGCTGAGGCTCACATGGTTGCGAAGGACCTTGCGTCTGCTGGCGTTGGTGTCGTTCTTGCTCCTGCGCAATCGTTCGCCGTTTCTTGGGATCAGAGGAGAGCTCTCACAGGAGCACCACTGACTAACGGGACGGCAATCGATGCACTAGTGGATGCTGGGGTCGTCACGGCTATTGGTCTCGAAGAAGACTGGCTCGTGAGAGATCTTGGTCTGTTGGCTGGTGTTGCCTATAAGAACGGCGAAGGAAGACTACCCGAGAAAGACGCGATTGGTCTGATTTCACGAAACATAGTCAGCATGCTTGGTCTCGAGCCCGCCAGTCCATATCAGGACTTTGTGATCTTTCGAGGTAGCCCCCTCGAGATAGACTCGAATGTTATGGCAGTTGGGGGTCATAATGGGAAACTTCACATAGCCTTATAGTCTAGGAGTAAGATGTTATATGGTTCTATGGAAGTCTAATCTAGCTGCGCTTTATCAAGTCTACCTTAATACAACTCAACTCGGATCAACCGCGTTAGGTTCGATCAGTGAGCGATTAAACAAATGGCCAGTTCATCCCTCTATACCAGTGTAATATCACATCGCTTTCTCTTCGGAGTAAGAAGAACGTAGTCGACCATGTCCATACTGTCAGCAGGCATCTTATCGCTGAGCGTAGCCCCGCGGCAGTGCCGAAAGAAGACAGCAGTGGCGAGGCGAAGCTCCATCATCGCTAGATGTTGGCCGAGGCAAACCCTCGCTCCAGCTCCAAGCGCGATCATGGCCTGCCGCTGCTGCAATGCTACTTTGGAAGAATCGAGGTATCGGTCCGGATCGAATCTTCGTGGAGCAGTGTTAGCTTTCATCACATAACTGCCGGGGAAAGCCATTAAACGTACTTTTCAGGGTCCGGAAATATTCTTGAGTCGCGATGAAGTGTGTAAGCCGGACTGTACACTACCGTGCCGGCCGCTACAAAATACGACGCGAGCGTCACGCCTCCTTGAGGCACGGTCCGTGGCAATGACGACGGCACAGCTGGGTAAAGCCTCAGAGTCTCTTCGATGACCGCGTTGAGAAGGGGACATCCTTCCAATTCTTTATCGTCGAAGTCCTCACCCAGACAAGCAATTTCGTTTTCGAGCCTTGTCTGCAAGTCGTTTTGCTTCAGGACAGACCAGATCAAGTAAGTCAGCACGGCAGCTGTGGTGTCAGACCCAGCAACCATCATGCCAGCCGCCTCGATCCTGACAGTGTCATCACTCTTCCACCGACGCCCTTCCTTGACGCAGTCGTCGATCATCTCTTTAAACAGGCTTTTCGTCTGGTCGTCTCGCCGAGAGAGCTTTTCTACCCCGTCTTTACCCGCAGCGTCGCACTGCTCGAGACAGCGCGATAACGTCTGGAGAGAGGACTTTGGGATGAGTCGAAAGAGGAAGTGGAGGAACGGGATCTCGCTCTTGAACACAGCTCCAAGCAGCGCTGTCTCAATCGCCCTCATGTAAAGTGTGCTCTGATGCATTGTCAGCAAAAGAATGATCACAATCAACCAACTACGTTGGGCAGAGCATCTTAACTATACCTTTCCAGTGCTTAACATCCCAAATGACTGGCCGAATGACAGTTCGCTGATGATATCCGCCGCCATCAGCGTCCACCACTTGTGGATATTGACTGAGCTACTAAGAGCTTCGGCCTTCACCTTATTGACTGCTAGGTTAACGTTATGTCTAATCTCAGTTTCCCAGTTCTGACGCAAAGACACCAGAGAAAACGATCGTTGAAGAAGTCTTCGTCGTTCTTTTGCCTCTTTCTTGTTGGTGAGAAAGGACAGGGAAAGGGAGGGTAGTTTCTCTGCGAAGTCGCCAACCCATTGAGCCTTCTCGAAGCCGCCGCCCATCTTGTAGACGCGGGTGAAAGATTCAAGATCGACGCAGGATATCTCGTTCGGGGCAACCCTCACGATATCTCCGTACTTCCTGTGAAGGTCGTAGATGTATGTCATGCGGGTGCCGGTCAGCCGGCTGAGCTTGAGTCTCCATCTGCAGTAACGTGTGTGCCATGGTCCTGGGACGTGGCTCAAGGGCGACCGGCGACCTGCCAGCCATTGCTTGGTTTTGTCAGTGTTTGCTGATTTGCCCTTGAACAGAAGTATTATGAAGTACCTGGAGGAGTAGAAGGAGACATGATGCCCCTAAGAGCAGGATGGTCCATTCATAGCAATTAAGGCTATCATGAGAAGTAAGGTTGTGGGTCAACATTTTGTTTTAAGTGATTTCAGTCTGATGAGGAATTGCAAGAGAGCAGGAAAACATATTGATATTGTTTTATAGTGGTATGATTCAGCTCAAGAGTTCCATTTTGAGGCATTATCTGTACTCCTAGGCATAACAAGATGTCAAGTCGACTACGTGACCCCCAAATGTAGGCAACACTTTACAATATTCAAGGGTTCAACATCATTTCTGCTGAATTGTTGGCAAGCTAAGATAGAACGAGGTGTCATGTGAAAGATAGCGGCTGAGCCCGAGACTCAAACAGGGCAAACCGAAGTGCTGAATTCTGATCTAGGGGTCCAGCTGAGCTGGGCAACCCAGTTTCGACATGGGTGTTGAAGCCACCGAAGATGGTGTCGACATACAAATGGGGCACAGCATTCGGTGTCTGCCTGCGGCTTAGAAACCTCGAAACCCCCAAAACATCTCGTATGATGGCTGAACAGCCGCGAAAAAAAATTGGGCAAGCTGCCTGGCCCCCCTCGTGTTGGTGCCAACACGTGGGGTCGAGTAACGCGGATAAGTTGGCGATTCGAATGAGATATGAGTACTCAAAGTCTGCCTACGCAGACTTGGCGAAAGTCCAGCGAAAGTACTCCATAGAACGGTGTTCGTCATGGTAGACTATTCCTGTGTCGCATACGTATAAATATGATTATTCAACATAATTATAATAGGTTTCTATCTCTGGCCTGCACACGTGGGCCATGCCCAATAATTGTTAGAACAATTGTCTCTTACAATGCGTACATGAAAAGCGAATGAGGAGCATCCCGTGCATTATGGGAACTTGTGTAAACATGTTCTAAAATGCCTAAATTCAACTACACTTGAGATTTGGACGATAGAGTAAAAAACATGAGGCAGAGACCATCATTCTTCTCATATTCTGCTCAAAGTGCCATCCCAAATCTTTCTTCCAGATCCATCCAGCTCCGATATTCGTACCGAATCAACAAGTAGGTGACAACTTCTTCTCACCGTCATCACTCTGAATACTACAAGTCATGCGAAAAGCAAAGAACCCACCGCTGGATCATCACTGTAAACGAATAATCTTCCCAATTCTGCCGTGTTCAGATATCTCAGCAAATTCGTGCAGCCATTGATCTCCAATAACGCTTTAATGATGTGCGACTCTCAATCGTCAAGTCATGATGTTCAAAATCGACCAATCTTGGTCCCTAAGCCCGAAACCTTCATGGAATGGTGATGAGTGGATTATTCATCGCTATCACTTATGAGTCCACTTTTGACGAATTCCATGCGAAACCCAATCTTATGACAGGCGAGATGCAGATATGCCAATGTCCAACTAAAGTTCTAAACATTCGGATCAAACGCGAACTGCGGTTTCTTGTTTGTGGGGTACTGCGGTTGCGAACTCAATGGCATGTGTTTCTGAACCTCGGGCGAATCACAAGCTGCATGCATGCTGCAAGGACGGTAGAAAGAAGAACTGTAAAATCTGCGGAGAACACCACCAGTACCAGTTGCCCAAGCCCGAACTTGCTCGGAATCCGGCGGGATTCACATTGTTGGTGATCCGGCCGGGCGCGAAGTCGAGAATCTCCTGCTCAATATCTCGGCGCTGGCGGCGGTGGGGCCGTGCATAGTCGGTGGGCGGGGAGAAGACACTCCGACGGATGGAGACCCGAGGACCCCGAGACCCCGATGGCTTTCGACGAACGCGGTTTCACAGGTGAGATGAATGACGTACACGACCGGAATGGCTGTAGCTTCCTTTACGCGTATGGGTTTGGGAGCTGGGCTGGCCAGAGCTCCCGCGTAGCTCTCGCGAGCTCCCACTCAGGAATCACCTCATCCTGGTTGCCCATCATGCGAAACAATGAGGAGTATTTCAGCATTTCTGCGGGAATGGCATCAGCCTTTTGTTTGAGCCGTTGGACGCCCAGGCTACTTCTGTCCCGCATCCCGCATCACGCATGTAGGGCACATTGCAGCCGTCTGGTGTTCTCTCCGGCTCGCCCGGGGCCTACAGTCCCATTGGAGGGGATTGGGCGGAGAGAGTTTCACGTCGCTGCTGTTGTCCGATCACCTTGACGTCAGCTGACGATTAGATCTCTCGCTCGGCTGGCGTAGCACTACTGTCTGCCTGTGGTGCCTCCAAGCGTGGGTTGGCGTATCCGCATGCTTCTCCCTTTGAGATGTTCTCCAACAAAAAGGTCCCCTTATCTGCCGCCCTGCACTCTCTGCTTGCTTCTTCTGACTTGACAATCCATACTCCCTCTTATCAACCTTTTCTTGTAGACCAAAGATAAGGTGTATCGTTATCTGGGAAATATTAAAACGAATTCAATATGAAGGCTGTTGCTGCTCTTTCCTGCGTGGCTTTAGCCAACGCTTTTATCCTCCCCGACCCCCAGATCTTCGAGCAGGCGGCGATTAAGAATGACGAGCGCCCCTCCTGGTGGGACCGCGTTCCCTCCAAGGATTCCATCGTGAACACCGTCGAGGAGGGCATTGATTCTCTGTCCTCTCAGCTCGAAAGCGCCTTCCACTCTCTGGAGGACACCGTCGAGAACAAATTTGAGCACATTTTGGAGGAGGAGGTCTTCAACGGTGGGGATGGTGACACGTCCGACAAGTCCATCTTCGATCTGGTTGCCGGCAGCAAGTACACCACGACGCTTGCGAAGCTCGTCAGCGAATACGACGACATCGTCGAGACCCTGAAGAGCACCAAGGCGAACTACACTCTTTTCGCTCCCACGGACCGAGCTTTTGAGAAGCTCCCCAAGCACCACAAGCCTAGCAAGGAGGCTCTCAAGTCGATCCTGTTGTACCATGTCGGCATTGGCGAATACGACGCGAAGAGGGTTCTGCGCACCCACACCCTCCCCACGCTGCTGAATGAGCCCTGGCTCGGCGACAAGCCCCAGCGTCTTCGCACCAGTGTTGGTCTCGGAGGTGTCCGCGTCAACTTCTACAGCAAGGTTGTTGCAGTGAACATCGTGAGTATTTTGCTTGACTACGGCTGTTGGATGGAGCAGTCCTGACAGATTTTTCAAACAGCGTGCAAGCAACGGAGTCATCCACGGCATCGACAGCTTGCTCGTCCCGCCGCCCCTGGTCGGCCGCGAGCTGACTCTCCTCCCGAGTCAATTCTCGACCCTCCTCCTCGCCTACGAGAAGACCGACTTCGTCAAGTTCATCCACGGCGTCAAGTCCACCGGCACCACCGTCTTCGCTCCCTCGAACAATGCCTTCGCTCGTCTCGGACCCAGGGCCAATGCCTTCTTGTTCAACTCCCCGACCGGACTCAAGTTCCTCAAGGCCCTGTTGAAGTACCAGATCGTCGCCAACACCACCCTCTACAGCGACGCTCTGTACCGCCCCGACAACAAGGGTGATGCCAGTGTCGAGGAGCACATCCACGTCGACCTCCCGACTTTGCTCGGCGGCAAGAACATCGCCGTTGACGTCGCTGTCTGGCGCGGATTCAGACGCGTCAAGCTCAACGGCTACATTCCCATTGTTGTCGCCGACGGTATTGCGAAGAATGGCGTGATTCACGTCCCCGCTCGCGTTCCTATTCCCCCTCACAAGCACAAGGCCGACAGCGAGGATGGCTCAATCACTGTTGAGGAGCTGAAGGAGCGCTTGGCTGAGTACGTCGACGAGGATGACAAGAAGGACGAGTGGTCTTCTGAGCTCTAAGGTCGAATTACTCAATTGGACGCTCCATGATTGGAACATGGAGCCCGCAGCTGGCCCGACTCCCACATGACATCGGATATGTATTCTATCAAGCATGCCCAAAACAAAAGTCTGTCGTGATTCGTAATGAACTGTTTTATCGCAACGTGAAATGAGTAGTATCATATTGGGAGAAGACCTTGAGCTCATTTTCTTCTTCACGGGATGGCTTCTGTTGAGCAAAAATGTGACAATTGTTGTCAATTGGGCACTAATATCTCTCTAGGCCCTGCATGTTAATAGACGATTTGAGCGCAGAAGGAGCAGCTTCAACCAAGTCAAATACATAGACAATTGTTAGCTTGGGGCTTATTCTAGCAAGACTTCATTCACATTGAACGTTACCGCGCCACCACCTACAATTTGACCAGAACCGAGGCAGATACTCGCCCAGCCAACGGACTCACAATACTGCAGTATGGCTGAAAGGTCTGTAGCGCTGCCCAGGAAACACGGGATGCTAGCCATCGGACGTAGTGAAACACCAGGACCCCCGGCCTCGAAATAGCGGGCTTCTCGATTCATGTCGCTAACCGTCCCAAGCAATTCCCGACTTCAGCCCTATGCTTCGCCGCTGCAGAGCATTCCAGCCACTTGAAGGAAGTTAAGGGAGACCCTGAACAGCGGTAATGCCGGCAGTGCACATGTGCAGCGAAGCTATTCTCCTAGAGCTCGAGCTCGAGCTTCTGCATCATCCTGTCAGAAGCTTGGCCCGGTCTGGTTCCATCTTTCAACCTCCGCTGGATGAAGAGATATCCTTTCATTCACGACGTGCCATTCTGAAGCCCATTCTCACCTAATAGAACATAGGCCAATGGCAACTTGCGGTATTCTGAATCTGCCCGTCCAAGTATTTCACCACAACTCTTTGCAAGCCGCTTAGCCCGCGTCAGCTTAGCCCAAAGCCGGATAGTCTTTCGCACCAAAAAGTGCCATGGCTCAGCTCTGCCGTCCCCGAGTACGCATCTCGACTGGTGTCGCCGAGATGGCGTGTGGGCGCGGACTTCAGCTGAGGACGAACGTACGCCTCTTTCAACCAAGAGTTGCAGTGATTGGTTCCCAACCCTTTACTCACACGCAGCAAACCCACGACGTGCGAAAGCCGACGCGGTCTCAGACACGGTCAAGCGGCCTCCCTCCCCTGGACTGATGGGGCTGGACCGCGCCGGCACAGAAGACGGCAACGAACCAGCGTTCGTCGAGATTTGAAGTTTATGGCTGTGCTTGGCCACTATCCGACTGTCTCAAAGCCAAATGTAGGTGCGAGAAAGGAAACGGGCTCGAAATGAGTCGCTTGCCGCACTAAGAGCTGGCAGACCCGGGGCCATGGTTTGGACATTCTTCCAGCGCCAAGTGGCTCAAAAGATGCCTGGGCCCCTCTCGTCGTGCTTCGTTTGGGTCTCTTTAACGAAGTTGAAAGTTTTATGAATCACTTGTCTCGCAGAGATCGTGGACGGTGGAGGAAGACATTCATTCCGTGCCGGCGACGGTACTTCTTCGACGATGCACCAACCTCCGCCCGCCGACCAGTCGACCTTTGAGTCGCAAGCGCAGTACAACCCGCAGGCCACCGAAGATGTCGACGAGGAGCAGCATTCTTTGGAGGAAAAGAAACGTTATGCTGCCGAAATACCGAAAAGGCCTAACTACAGGCCGAAGCCGTTGCGATGGCCCTTCATCGCCGCCATGATTGCCTTATTGGGGTTACTCATGGTTTTGGTCATCGTCGCTCGCACGACAATGCCAAACTCCGACAGTACTGCAACTATTGAACCTCGACACATGTTGGTGGTAAGACAAGATGGCAGCTCTGCTGGACAATCGCCATCCCCGGCCCCGGAGCCCTCTCCAATCCCAACACCAGTCAACTCGGCGCAAGCTCCGACAACCGAGACTCAAGCTGGGACGCCGAGTAATCCAACGCAAGTGTTGATACCGTCTAGCACCAACGATCTTCCAACAAAGTCTGAGGCTCAACCATCAGCAACATCGATATCACCAGCCACGTCGGCGCTGCCATCAGTCAAGCCGTCAACGATCCAGGAACCAAACACCTCGCAGGAGAAGCCATTCGTGGCCTCTTCTGCAGACAAAGAGGTCACACCAACAACGAAGGAAGACTCTGTAAAACATACTACAACTTCCAGTGATGTTGTTGAGCCGAAAACAACCAGCCAAGCAGTAACTCCATCACCACCGAGCCCTATCAGCTCGGTGAAAGACACGGGATCTCGGCAGGGCAGCATTACTTCGACAGGTGACAAGGGCGACACAGCATCAACAAGTGATATGAAATCCACATCGTCGAGATCGGAGACTGCGATCAGCGCTACCACTCAATCAGCCTCAACTTCATCAACCGTGTCAGAGAGTATCCTCGATTCTTCCACCTCTGATCTGTCCGGTCATCGCAAAGCACCGCCGATCATCACTACTACAATTTCTCAATCAAAAAACACATCTCCCACGCCAACTCCCAGCCGCGACGATGAGATCATATCAGTCATCACCAGCGAATTCACATCCACCATCACCAAGCCCGGTTCCACCTTCACTTACACTACCGAAATTGTGACCAATATCTCTTCCACTTACACGACCGTGATTAGGACCACGTTTCCGGGAACTACCGGTGAGACAACCTTCACCAGAGTCATCACAACGAGCATACCGCGCACCGTCACAAAGTCTGCCGCAGTCAGCTACTCCTTGACCACATTGACGATGCCCGGGGAGACACAGGTCAAGACAGACACCATCAGCGACGAGAAGACTACCTACATGCAGACAACGACGAAGACCATCGCATACCTCAGCACATCTACGGCAGCCGTGACTCGCCCGGAAGTCGTCGAGACATCGTTCGAGCAGGTCGTTACCACCTACACCTCAAAGGCGACATTCACGCAGCCCGAGAGAACCAGTGAAATCACCTCGGTCGTCGTGAGCGCTGTGCCTTCCACATATCAGTCCGTCGGAACTTCTGCGGCGCCCGGTCAGGTCTATGTACAGGTCGGAACCACGGAGATCACGCGAGTGATTACGGTGCCTGGTGGCAACCGAGGGAGCCCGCCGACACAACCGCCAGTCGTCCAAGTCATCACCAGTGTCGTCGATGGAAAGGTTGAGACGATCGTTGATAAGCCTGCCCCGCAGACTATTGTCACCAACGACGGAGGTGTCTTCCCGATTGTCTTCACGCCACCCGCGGAAACCAGAGTCACCCACGTCGGAGGCCAGGAAGCTCAGGTGGTCATCACTGTGACACCTTCTCCAGAGGTAGCCTTCGTGGCTGTTCCAACAACTAAAGACGGAAAGCCAACCATCGTCATAGTCCCCTCTACATTGAACGCAGCAGCTGGGGCTTTCAAAGAAGTAGCGACTACTATCAACGGGAAGGCAACCGTAGTCAATGTCCCTGTGACCCAAGAGCCAGTTCTGGTCGCTGTTCAGACGACGATTGATGGTACACCTACTGTGCTATTGACCAAATCGACCCAGTCAGCGGGCTTCAATCCAATATCTCTGACTCTGGTATCCGAGGTAGGAGGTAGCACTGGCGTGTTCGTCACCACGGATGCTCTAGAGGCTATCAAGACAACCATTGATGGGAAGGAGACGACAATTGTGACAACTCCACCCCTGCGAACGTTCACCTCGGTATCGGGAGGAACGCGGACGACTATGACGATAGTTACGACTCCGTCTGGGACAGCACCGCTGGAATTCACGGTAATCACGACAATCGGGGGAACCCTAAGCACCATCGTATCGACTCCCAGTCCAACAACATTTACTACGACGATCTCTGGAAGCCTGAGAACAATCATCTCAACCCCAAGTCCCACGACTTACCTCTCCACAATCAAGCCCGCGACCACTGTCATTACTACCACCTCCACACCAACACCTACGAACTCCGCAGACACCGTCATCACGCAAGTCGAGAAGTTCGCTTTTACTAATGGTGATTACTTCGTCGGAAAGTTCTTACCTGTTATCCTCGCCGTGATAATCGCCGTCCCGCTCCGCATCATCGATCTCAACGCCAAGCTGTATCAGCCCTTCCATGCGTTGGCACAAGAAGGGGGCTCTTTGGGAAGGAACAGTATGACATTACAGTTCGACGGTTGGAAAGGCTTCTTGGCCCCGTTCGAAGTGTTGTTGCAGGGCCATCCAGTGCCATTCATCACGACACTGATGGTTCTGTGTTCGTCACTCCTAGCGCCTCTGGCCACCGAGGCAATAGGCATGAAGCTACACGGAACGTGTAAGATCACGGCAATCGAGGGCTGCGGAATTCAGTTGGGCGTTTCCACCATGTCAGCCAATGCCCTGGTAGCGTTGCTCGCGCTCATCATTGTACTGCTTTTAGTTCTCCTGTTCTCACTCCGCAGCTGGGAGACTGGGCTGCATGCCAATCCGTGGAGTATCGCCGGAATTTCGTCCCTGGCCCGGAACGCCGATATCAGGTCACCCAATATCGACTTCATAACCGGCAAGAAGGCCATGATGGAGAAGCGATATGGTCTCGGGTACTTCGAAAACAGCCTAGGACGCGACGAATACGGCATCGTCTGCTACAATGACTCGGCAGAGAGCCCTCAAGGCACCCCGGCAGCATCTGGAGCTATCCCGGCTGATGAGGAGTTGACCGGTGCATATCAGCGGGACGTGGCGAAGAAAGAGCGTAAGCCGGTCCCATTCATCGCGCTCACGTACTGGTGGCGCATCGTATTTGCCTTCTTCTTGGCCGCTTTGTTCATCGTTATACTTTATTATCACATCACATTGGGTCTCCGGACTTCTTTCAAGGATTTCATGGATAGCCAGACGTTCGGAGTCAGGTTCTTTTTCGCGGCGCTGGGCGTCATCATCATTTTCTGCTGGGAATCCATCTTCGTCAGTAAGTTTGCTCGTTCAATCCTTTACTTCGAGAAAGCGGCTAAGAAACCACGCAGGCATCGCGATTATCAGCCCATACCATCACATGGCGCGCCGCTCCCAGCCACCGGAGAAGTCCATTCTTCTCACTCGGCCTACGAATGGTTTCTACGGTATATATGCCGCTGTTGTTGAGGGCAACATCATCCTCATGCTCACGGCTTTCATGTCAATTTTGGCCGAGTTCCTTCCCATTCTCTTCGCCAATATCCCGTACAACCTCACGCAAACACTCATGTCTCACAACGTCTGCGCAAGAGTCAGTCTGTCGATTCTAGCTCTCATGTTGGTCACCATAGTGGCGAGCCTGTTCATCAAGTGGCCCGAGATGCCAGTCGACCCTCGAAGCATTGCAGGAGCCCTGTACTACGTCAATGAGAACAAGCTGCTGGATGACTTTGAAGGACTGTCGAAATTGGACTCGGGGGAAAGAGAGAAGAGAGTGAAGGAACTTGGCCGGAGGTATTTCTACGGTGGCATCAACGGAGCTCATGGTAAGAGGATGGGCGTTGAATCTGTGGAGGGTGTTGAGGATACGGCGTACACTGGTGGGCATTGGTTATTACCTCGGCACGAGGAGCGGCGTGCGGAAGATGATGACCATGGAAATGAGGAGGAGCGTTTTCTGGGAGCCAGCCGCGGTGACGAAGAGGAAACTGAGGAAGAATCTCAGGAACGACAGGGCTCAACGAACCTTGAGCCCAAAGATCAGGATCGGGATCAGGAGTCCCTGTTGATCGAAAGTCAAGAGACTCAAACAGCACAGGAGGCGGAGCAGCTTCGATGAGGGGATCGCTCCCCGTCAGGATGCATTTGATGTCAACATGAATGTAGCCAGCGCCTGTCCTGACTTTGCATTTGCTCGAAAATTTCGTAGATCACAGCCACCGTATCAAATGCATAGCGAAGGACTGCAAGTCAAAAGGAAATGTTATTTTTATTATTACGGTATTATGAACCCGAATCTGCAATACATGTATTGCAAACGCTTGGTAATGATTAATCCTCAGTCTATGCAAAAGCACTTTTGATCCCCAGCGAGGTCAAAGAAACCAATGGTTCTGTCCTCGACCACATCATTCGGACAATGCAGTGAATGGATCTATAGTTGCAAGGAGAGTTGTTCAGCAACGGCCGTCGCCTTTTGTTTGTTTCTTGACGTAAGCCTTCATGTCCTCGTACTTGCCCTTGCGGACGTTTTCGATGTGGTTCAACACGCGAGGGTAAACCTCCTCATGCGCAGTCGGACTCATCCAGGCGTCGAGGTGGCCACGACCCTCGAAGACCTGTCTCTCGTAGCAGAAGCCACCATTGGCCTCGCTGAGAGTAGTGAATGACAGGTCGGTGTTCTGGGGCTCGTAGACGGCGTTGTCGGATCCCGAGAAGAAGAAAATGGGAAGACCCTTGAGACGGGCGATGTTCTGGGGAGTCACGAGGTCCACGTTCTGGTTGTCCATTACGTGGCCGGCGAGACCTGTCGACATGAGGTGTTGAAGACTGGCCATGGACGTTCCGCCGATGAAGTTCTCCAGCTGTGCGTGGGTGGCGTCGTTGAGGTGCTTGTGAGACCAGAGGCTTTAGGGAAGTAATTAGTAACCTGGACATATACATGACGTGGGCATTAGGATAGCTTACCGTCCAAACACGAGAGAGCTCCGATGGCAGACAACGGAGTTGCAGATCTCATCACGGCGACCGACGGGGTAGAATCGGAGGACCTGGTTGATGGCTTGCGAAATGATTCCATCTTGAGGTGAGCTGCTGCAATCAAACCAGTTGCCCTGGAACAGGTTGTAGAGAGTCGCCGGCGAAATAGGCAGGCTGGCCTTCAGACTGTTGACCTTGGCGAACATCGGGTTCATGAAAACTTGGGAGGCGGTCACGCCGCTAAGCCATTCGCGAGGAATCGTGCCGTCGAGCAGACCGGAGGCAAGAGCAACAGAACCAGCGCAATGAGCAATGACGTAGGTCTGCGGATATTCTATGCTGTCGCTGTCGTCTTGTAGGCGCTTGGAGTGCCTCTCGCGGATCATCTGTAGAGCGGCCTTGATGTCGCGGCGGGCATCATATGTGGTCCAGTTCTGCTGGGCAACAATCGTCTTGCCCACTCGGTGAACCATAGAGTACACGCGGAATCCCTTGCTGCGGTAGTAGTTGACAGCGTTCTTCTCAATGGTGGGCAGTGCGAAGATCTGTTGATCGACGGCGGCGCCAGGGATGAGGAAGACGATCGGGGCGTTCGCCTCATCCCAGTCGCGCTTGTCATATTGCTCAGTGAATTGCGGACTCCAGTAGAAAAGCTTGGTCTTGACTTTGTCGGTTGCCTCGATAGTGATCTCTTCCGTGCAGCGAGAGGGGTTCTGATAGTTGGTGAAGGGGAGGCTTGGCCATTGCATGGGGATGAAGGGGGTGAGGAAAGCACTGGCGGCCTTGGCGGTGAAGTAACCCAGGAAGTTAGCGGTGGAAGAGACGCGGGCGTAGAGAGTCGACCCGGTGGTCTCCATGGTTGTGACCTCCTGGAGGAAGGAAGATGGCCGAATGTGGATGACACCCTTGCCACGGACCTTCTTCTCATCGGGCTCTCCCTGCTCGTTGAACTCCGTGATGGTGCAGTAGAGGGTGGTGGTAGCTCTCCACAGGTTGAGAGGGTTGAGAACGACGTTGGAGTTGACGACCTTGTAACCATTGAAGTGGAACCTCTTGCCATTGGGGCAAGACACCTCGAAGTTGTAGGTGAGGTTCGTGGTATCCGGAGCACGAGGGTCGTCGTTGAAGAGCTGGAACTTGCCACCCTGAACCATGCATGTTCCGCCCAGTCGAGGGCAAGTGAACGTGCCGGTAAGCGTGGCCATGTGGTCCTTGTCGTGAACAACTGGCCAAGTTAGTGATGTGATTGACTAGTCATACTGGAGAAGCTTGCTTACGGTTGTGAGTGTTCCAGGAGCGAGCGCTCAGGAAGAACCGAGAGTATTCACCACGGCTGCGGGCAGTGGCGGTAGCACGGTCAAACGACAAGTCCTTGAGGCTCTCGCCCTCCTCTCCGATGTGAATCCATCCATCCATCATCTCAGTGAAGGCAACTCCCGGAGTCTTGTCGTCTCTGGCCGTCTGGATGATGTCCTGGACTCTCATTACATGCTGATCGCTGTCCTCAAAAGGGGCGTACGCCGGCTGACCAAAGAGATTCAGGGGACCTGTAGCATTTTAGCATCCTCTGGTAAAATTGTTGCTGTCGGTCTTTGCTTACCATTTGGCGTTGTACTGATTGTGCGGCCGAGGTCTTTCAAGATGAGATCCATAGATCTCTCCGCCAAAGCCGTGATGGTCGCGAAGGGGTTCACACCAAGGGCTGCAGGGACAATAGCGCCGTCGCAGACAACAAGTCCACGATGAACATCCTTGCCTTCACCCTTGAAAAGTTGCCCTACGTCGTTGACACCACCGCTGGCGCCCGTGTCGTCGTTGCTGATGCGGGCACCACCACTGGCTCTTGGTCAGCATTTGGGAGTGATCGAGATGAGGGCATGGGCTTACATGGCGTGGACGGTGATTTCCTTCTCTCCAAAGGCAGCGTAGAAAGGACTGTCGACATAGGTGCCACCAATCAGGCTGGTAATCTTCTGGAGGTAGCCTGCCAGCTTCGTGGCCCTCTTAGATGTGCCGACTCCAGAGAAGTTGATCAGCGGCCTGTCATCCACCAGCTGCATCGTAGCCTGACTGCCTAGATGTGCATGTTAGATGATTTCGCCCAAATAGAAGCGATGGTACTCACTGTCGTGGGACATGATGAGATAACATTGTGTTCTCTCAACACTTCCTAGCGGGTTGTAGGGTCCGAAAGCTCGGCTTCCGAGAGCAGCAGCGACATGTTGAGCCTTCTGGGTGAAGGTGAGGTTGTCCGGGCCAACACTACCGGGAAGGTATTGGAGCATCGTCTGGTAGAAGGGGGCAAGGGCTGCAGGTACGGCACCCTCCTCGATCACGAAGCCGTCGAGCGGGTTTTCTTGGTCACGGCAGTCGATGACACCCGTGATGCAAGGCCCAACAGGACGATTTGGTGGGGGGTCTGGCCGGCCGATTGAGTTGACGTATTCGCTGGTGTTGTAGCTGGTTTACCGTTAGACACGTACCCCTTGAACGATGATCGAGGTCCAGAACTTACCCAAAGGCCAAGATGTCACCATTTCCGCTCATTCCGTGGCCGACGTCTTTGCTCATCTGCAGACCAAACTTCTGGCTGCGGAGAAGGATCTCAGTGGTTCCGATGCTGCCAGCACCGAAGCACACAAACTCCTTGGCGTGAACCCACATGAGGTCATCGTAGAAGATGTTGCTGAAGTTGCCACGCTTGCCACCGTGCCAGCCAAAGTGCACGATGTAGCCGTCTCTGTCTGGGGCTTCAGTGACGTAGCGAACCTCGCACTGGCAGAACATCTCGGCGCCCCAGTTCCAGGCGTCACTGAGGTAGTTGACCAGGGTGGTCGACTTGCTGCCGTCGTTCAAACCGGTCGTATCTTGGCCGGTAAGGGTAGACGCCCTCATGGAGACGCCAGTGCTGTTGTCGCCGTCGACGAACTTGGTGGTTTGAGGGACGCGGTAGAATTTGTCGCCCCATCCCATGAGCTTGGCTTGTTTCTCCAAAGTCTCAAGCTTATGGAGCTTGGGATAATCTTCAGGGTACGTCGCAGGCTCTAAGACCTTACGAGCCTCATTGTAGTCTGATTCTGGTTAGGAAATCTTGTCATGACACTCAGCTCTTGCGGAATGCGCCACTTACAATGCTTCAATCCCTCTTTTCTGATACGGTCGGGCCAGATGGGCAGGTCCATGGTGCCTTTGTCTGCCTCGAGGAAGACGTTGGCGTTCAGAAGACTAGTACCACCGAGGCCATTTCCGACGAATGCATTTTGGCCATCGCCAACAATAAGGTGGTAAAGCCCCGTGGGATCACCTCCCTCGGCAACCTTGCCTAGGCGGCCAATGAGGCCATCCGTGGCTGCGTTGGTCATGTGAAGCTCCCTTGAAGCAGGCAAAATTTCAGAAGGGAACTCTCCAGGCCACTTCTCCTTGCCACGCTCCAGGAGACAGACGGTCTGTCCAGCTCTAGCCATGCGGCTGGCGGCGACAGCACCGCCATATCCTGAGCCGATGACAACGACGTCGTATGAAGGGCGGATCAGCTCGACAGGACGGGAGATACGGGGGTATGACCCAGTCACGGGATCGAAGTTTCCGTCTCGTTTATCGTAGCCATCTGCAGACTCATCGGTCTGGACATCCGGAACGCTTTGATTTCTACTCTCGGGCTGGTCGACGCCGTTGGTGTGGCCGTTCTCGTCGTGACCGTTGGTCTCCCAGTCGTGGCCGTTCATGGTGCCTTTTGCCACACGATTAACAATCAAGTATATGCCTTTCAAGAATCACAAAAGAACGTGGTAGTAAAGGCTTATCTCAACTCGCAAACTATCAAGGTGCCACGGACACCATCATCTTCTTATAACGAGATGCTCTGGCGTTTCTTTCGAACAACGATCAGTCGCGACGGAAACATCCTTCTCTGTTCTCATCCACATGCGTCTTACAATATTGTTTTCGGTGTACATGGAAAGGAGAGTCATCAGTTCGTACATTCGCCGAATGCAGCACGATGGCTGTGCTCGGCGTCAGCACGAGAATTTCTCACAGCCGTCACATACAGTCAGCAAGCTTCTGGTGGTGTGGGTGCTGAGCCGTTCGTGTCCGTAAGAATCGGTTACATTGCGCCTCAATTCTTGTCAGCCCAGCTATGTAACAGTTCCCATTCGCTCACGATATTGTCGAGGCTTGCGGGCATGTTTCCCGGAGAGGCCGATCTGACCTTTGGCATGTGATTTGTGTACACTTCGGAAATGGCACGCTGGATTTTGTTATCTCTCAGAGAACAGATTTTCTGATAGAGTTGAAGACAAGACAGGATCCGGTGAGATTGTTCACCTCGAGCTCGTTGCTCTCTCTGCAAGCAAACGTTTTCGTTAGTTTGACGATGTCTTGCAATTGGTCGAAGTATAAAAGTTGACCGAAAAGACCGACCGCGACGTGGAATAACGCGGGGGCGGGCACTTTCAGTGAATGTGAAAGTAGCTGCGTATTTGGGCGTTCCGGTTTGTTTACAGCAATTTCCACTATTGAAGTGCCGCATTCCTGAAGATAGTAAACAAGTCGGGCTTGGAGTAGTACCGGCATTGATGTGGCTCAACGTTTGGAACCCAATTCCCCAGTCTCTCGGCCGTTGTGGCTGTTCCCAATCTGTCTATGAATCAACGAAAGAGGTAAGGTTTGCTTGCACTGGTGATTTGACCGTCAGGGATGAATTGATCAAGTCCTACCTCGGACATGTCTTACCATGGAAAGCCTCCCGATTGGCGAGCTGTCAGTCATCACATCAATACCAGCACCAGAAGCAAGCGCAGGCATATCTGCGGCAGCCCCAGCGGCCCGCAAACGGAGCTGAGCTATTGAGGGGTTCCGGGGCTAAGATGCTCGTCGCGGAGTGTGTGGAGCTGCCAAGTACGGAGGGGGCCGTATGCCGCGCAGCTCCGAGACAGAAAACGAATTTGCCTCGCGGTGAGGCTGCTTGGAAAGTACACTAGCAATCAGCTTGTCTCTTCTGGTATAAGAGCTGCGCCGGGTTGGATATGGGAAAGGCCCCCAACATGCCACCTTTCAGCCCTCCCGCCCTTGGAGAGGAAGCTTTCAACATGCAGATGTCATCCCGAGCTGACGCAGGCGGCTACGGCAACTCAAGAAGAGTGGAGGAAACAACGCCGTAGAAACCCTATCTCAAAAGCCGTGGGGGATTTTGGGGCTGAATCCCACAGCATTCACCCCTGAATTGCCATGCTGCAGGCTGACTGCCTCATGGCAAATGCCTCGACACGTGAAAGTCGGAACCAAAGACATGTGAGTGAGAGACAATAAGGTCTGATTTTGCATTCTCAGCTCGCGTATCCTCCCTTTCTCATGCTTTACATGAGATAACGATTGAATTCCAGCCTGCATGAACGCCAATAGGGGGGTGACGATTTCCTGGCATGATGATATAAGAAAATAGTCCGCCGCTGAATTGATGCAGGCCGTCTTGGCCCAGTCTTCAAGACAATATTTTTCTGTTGGTCAATTAGCACCACCTTTCCTTCAGAATGGCGCAATCACCCGTCAATGTGTATCATTCCCTTCCCAGGGACTTGAGCAACCAAAAGATCGTCGCATCATCGGTCCGCCCAGTCACGACCGCCGACCTCCGCTCCCTCCTGAGAAAAGAAGGCCCTGTGCGTCCCATCAGGGACAGACCTGCCAAACTAGAGCTTCGGAAGCCCGACTATTACACCGGCTCCCCTTGGAAGCTAGCGAAAGACGATGCCATCTTGTTTTTCAAGAACATTCTTTACCTGCCGGGTATCGTCTTCCCTCTCTGGTCTCGGCCTCCCCAGCGCTCCTTCGACATCGATAGCCGCGCCGGCGATCAATCAGGCTTCATAATCGCCCGTCTTAGGCGTCAATTTGAGGTCTACGCCCAGCAATACTTCCATTCCGGCCCCCTCGACGAGCTTTACCCGTCCTTTGCCAACTTCTATGACGTCACGTTTCACTTCATCCTCATTATTGCCCAGTCGGCTTTCCTCCTGTCTATTCCCTTCCTCTCTTTCTTCTCCTTCAACTTGGTTGTCGCCTACATCATTGGCTTCACGGTTCTAAACTACGTCGTGTGCTATGGGCTGAACGGTTACTTGCCCGATGGTTACATCCAGTCCACCGATTTCCCTGAGGCTAGTCTCTGGGATGAACAGCACAAGAAAGAGCAGTGGATCTTCCTGAATGGAGTGGCGGTCGGGTGAGATTACTTCCACCGATATTGGCTGCGTGCAAACTGACCGCCGGACAGACAACATTGGTTGCGAAGCAACATCGACAGAATCTCTCTGACCTTCCACCGCCGAGTCATTGGCGTTCACAACAAGACGTACGCAGCCCTTTTGAGCTTCAAGAGATCGCCGCTAACATTGAACACAGCAATGGCATCATCTTCGACATAATCCAATGCCTCCTGGAGCGCTGCTTGTACTTCGGCACTTCCGACACCAGAGCCTGCTTCGCCCTCATCTCCGAGGCCCTTCTCAGGCCTAACAACGAGAAGGTCGTCCTGATTCTCCACTCCCAGGGTGGTCTTGAGGGCAGTATCATCCTAGACTGGCTCATCAACCAACATCCGCGTTCCGATCTCCAAAAGCTGGAGATTTACACCTTTGGCAACGCCGCGAACCACTTCAACAACCCGCGCATCTTCAAGGACGCAGAGCCTGGCCAGGAACCAGGCACCAACCGTGCCATTCGCCACATCGAGCACTACGCCAACTCTTCCGACTTCGTCTCCCGCTGGGGTGTCATGAACTTCAAGAAGAAGACCGCCGACCAGCAGGACCGATCTGTCATCTACAACCTCAATGCGTCCGTTCTGTCTGGCCGCACCGAGCCCAAGAAGCAGCTCAGCAGGAGGCAGATCAACGAGAACAACAAGCTGCAGGAGGCATGGAACTCTTACGCTGGCGCCCTTTTCGAGCGCACTGGCTCCGGGCACCAGTTCAACCAGCACTACCTCGACAACATGTTCCCTCTCGACAAGGGCCTTTCTCGCGTCCAGCAGAACGGCGATGGATCGCCCCTGCCGGGTACCTTCATGGCAGCCGAGGTCAACGTCTTCAACGACCCCAAGCAGATTGACAGGCTCAGAAACCTGCACAACGGACACCACGATCATCATGGCGGCCACCACCACCACCATGGTATCAACGGTGACGTCACTATCAAGAAGGTGTACCAGCTCAGCCGTCTGTGGGAGTATGTCAATGGCAACAGCCCCAGAGATGAATATGCGACGGAGTACTAAGTCGCGTGAACGGAGATCACTGCAATAGTAGTTGTGCAAGCAGACAATGTTGCCAGGGCTCGCTGTAGATCCCGGCAACCGCTAGTGGGACACTTGTATTATTCCAGATAGTAAAAGTTTTCATGTCACTTTGATAACGAAGAAGACCGTGAACATACCTATTGAATGCATCATTTGCGTCAAATTTCTGACGACCACCTCCGCATCTGGCTGAAGTGCCGAGGGAAGCCTGCTGTGCAAGTCACAGCCGTGCATATCGCTTCTCATAAATGGAGTTCCTGACCCCGACACTGACTGGCAGCTGAGATTCATTTTTTGAAGTCCGCGGATTTTGAAAGGATTTATACTGACATGACATCAATCTGCCGCATCACATCGGCACCGAGTTGTGACCTCGAGCTCAAGTGACTTAGGCTCATGCTCTCCGGAGCTCTATGCTCTCTTCTCAGAGTCTCGAGATGTTTCTTTTTTGTTTGTCAATTGGACAATCGCCTGGTTTCAGACTTATTGATTATACTGATAACCGAAAGATCTCATGGCTTCCAATGAGCGCTGCCACGCTGAAGGCTTTTACGCCCGTCTGGGTGGGCTTGATGATGGCGAGCTGTTTAGTTTCAATGGAGACCGCCTTTCTGCATTCTTGAACTCAAAGTTCGATACTCACCACATATAGCATTACATCATGACCTGAA
Organism: Colletotrichum karsti; assembly: GCF_011947395.1. Lineage (NCBI taxonomy): Eukaryota > Fungi > Ascomycota > Sordariomycetes > Glomerellales > Glomerellaceae > Colletotrichum > Colletotrichum karsti. The sequence goes on from NW_024065905.1 coordinate 139,805, forward strand.
GCTATATACCTAATCGCTTTTAATCGCTGTCAAGATGAAATATTGGCTCTCTTCATGTTGGAGGCTTGGACGCAAATGTTTCCTCCCAAGCCAAGTTTGACTGGGACCGGGCTTCCGGATCTATATGGAAAGGTGAGCAATACAACTAGGTTCCCTAGATCTGAGAATGTATTAGGAGAAACTTTGCTGAGGCGTTATGAATCATAGGTTTACGTCGTCACTGGGTCAAACGCGGACGTGGGCAAGAAGCAAGCTTAAGTGTTCTACGCCAAAAATGTAAAGGTCTACATCGCGGCCCTATCTGAGTCAAACGCATTGGCGGGAATCAACGACATGAAAGCATCAGTAGCGTCGTCTACCGGTAGTCTCGCGTACTTGTATCTTGACCTGGGCGACCTGAGCGGCATGGAGGAATCGGTGGGCTTCTCCTCACAGCAGACAGAGTTACATGATCTTTTCGACCGGGCAGCAAGCCACCACGCGGACTCCTCAAGGACATGAAGTCCATCTGGGGATCAACAACTGGGCACGTTCCTCTTCACGAAGCTCTTGACGCCGATTCTGGCGGGCACGGCAAAAGTGGGACTGTCCGGCGCGGTCCGCGTGGTGTGGGTCTCCTACTCCGCAACGGAGATCTTCGGCCTTCCTTCCATCGCCATGCCGATAGAGGAGCTTTCCAGTTATATGGATGGCTCTTCATCCGTGAAGTATGTATGCCAAGCGTCACCAAGGGAATGGCATTTTCAGCGTTAATGTCAACCCAGGAAATCTTAAATCTGAGCATTTTCGCGAGGAGGGCCTGTTCATGAGGATCCTGATCTCGTTGGTGGGGTATCCTCCTGTCAATGGTGCATGCACACAGCTTTATCCTGCACAGAGACCAGACTTGGTTGACGCAACGAAGACTGCGAAAGACGGAGGCAATGGCACAGCTCGGGAGTGAAGCGAGGGCCACGTGAGTCGCTGTTCCTGAGCTGCGTGTGCTGGACTTCATGTTTTATTAAGACCTGGAACGATTTGATCATTTGATCTTCTGTTGCTTTCAACTTTCGTCCCAACACGCTTTGTAATTACTCGACCCATTCTGACGAAAATCACAACTAAAAGGGGTTGAGGCCCTGTTCAATAGTGTCACGTAAGGTGGGAGGAACACTTGTTGGTCCCGACATTGCGCGGCCCGGTGCAGGGTGACGATGCAGCTCGAGTCAATCAATTTACAAGCGCTGGCCGCACCAACAGCGTTGGTGATCTGCAAGAGCTGGGATGGCACGGCCTGACGGTTCCCCGGGAACGAACCGACTGCTCGATCTTGAATCAATATTACATGCTGACGCGATTCCCGCGCGAGCCGTTCCCGTGCCAGTAGTTATGCAGCAAAGAATTTCCGAGAACTGACGAGAATCTCACTTGAGATATATTATTATCTTCTCTGCGCAAAATGCCTTGATTGACACCCGCTGGGGCTGAAGACATCGCCAAGATCTAGAATGGCACAGCGGCTAAAAATATGGATCGTTGCAACGCGAACCCGCCAGAATGTAACATGTTGTTGGTGGTTTTGAGATTGCTCGGTAAACTTTCAGTTGATCTCTGGCGGTTAATCGCATGAGCACACGACACCGCCCGGGCCTCTGGAGTCGTTTTCAGGGGCGCAGAAGAGTCCACCTGGCTTTGTCTGTGTCTTGGGCATTTCGCTGGGATATCTGCTGCAGTTGGTGGTGTTCGCAAACAAGACTAGGGATGAAGAAACCCGCCCCCAAGTGTGAGTCGCTTCGCCATCCATGTCCTGTTTTCCTGCCCAACCCGAATAGGCAAGACGAAGTTGATTGACGTTTGCCAGAATCCAAACGAATTTCCCGCTTCATTAAACTCTACATAAAACCAATTGTTTCCAATCACTATCTGTACACAATTAGTGAGACATTCGATGCGTTTGCTACCCCCTAATTACATGCCCTCAAGTGGAACTTCCAGCCACTTTCGTAGGATAAAGCTGATCAGTCTCACCGATGCTGTGCCTCCTGGATTTCCGTGCCCATCAGTTCTCTGGGCTGCCCATCCCAAGCAGCCGCGACTGGTGTTCCATTCATCTCTTGACTTGGGTTCGGGATCATTTGCGAGTGATTTGGACTAGTGCTCAAATGCTGAGCCGAGCTTTTGTCATACCCTGGCTGAAGGTGTCCGCTGTTGGTTGGTTGTTGGGTGATCTGATGCTGGTTGTTTCGCCTTCTCTTAATGAATACCCATGTCGCCAAGGCAAGAACGATAGCAACCAAAGGGATGCCAACGCCGAGGCCAACCTTGAGTGCGAGGGATTCGCCAGAATCTCCACTGCCTGAGCCCGGGCTTGAAGCACTGGACTGGCTTGTACTCGTCGTTGCCGTGACTGTTGCACTTGTCGTGCTCGTCCTGTTGATCGGTGAAGGAACAGGCAGGCCGTTTTGGTCCAGATATTGGAGATTTTGCGTGTTGCCGCAACATGAATTGAACCCTACGCGGCAACAGAATGCATCCTGTTCTGGGCAATGCTCCACCCTAGGAAATACGCCATCTGCCCTACCTGTATTCATCTTTGTCTCCTCTGTGTTTGGTCGGTCAGCCAGACTGGAGCCTCCAACTGAGCACAGGTAGAGATCAACTTACCAAAAAGACAGATTTGTGCGCAGTCATAATCCCAGGATTCCGATAAACAAGTGCCGCGAATGAAGACTCCCGGCCCCTCTCCGTCTAATTTGCAAAGTCGGTTCTGTTGGCACGCAGCCCCAGCTCCACAGCAAGCATTGGTTCCTGGACATTGGACTTGGTTGGGTACTCTCCCCCCAGCGTAACTGTTGCAAATGATGGCGTGAGTCCTGGACGTGAGGGTGGACAGTAAAGCGAGGAAGCTGATGATTTTCCAAGAACAAGCCATAATGATCACGTTGACCAAGTTCTAGGCCAAGCTTTCGACGGATGAGCAATCGAGTCAATGGTCCTGACAACAAACCAAAAGAACCGAACTAGCAAACAACGATTCAAAAGAGGACAGCATCGAGTTTTAACCGACGTCCTACCCCTCTCCCTGTGAACAAAAGGCTATCTTTCTGACTGCGATGCCAAGATGCGTAATCATCATGTCTTGCTTTAGTTCAACCTCGTGGCTTGAGGGCACGTACCTGGAAAGGCAGATGCATGTCACCGCCCGGTGGGACCCACGCGCGTGGTACCCCATGCTCAAAGTCGTAGCTATTTGCGCTTCTGTTCAATGTTGCTTTCGCGAACCCCTGGACTTGCATAAGGTACCTAGTTACACCATGTTGCTAAAAGCAAAGCTGATTCCCCTACCCCTTTCGATGTCTCGGTTCTCTTCATTAGTCTTCTTTCGTTTCTTTTCTTATTCTAGCATGGCCGTGGCTATAGTGAAATCGCCGAAGGCGAAGGCCTCAATACTTTCTGTCTGCCTTCTGTTCATGTTTCTGTACTCTCTATCAAGGCTTGCTCCGTCTTATCATTCGACGCCACCGGCAGCGCCGGCACCTCCGGAACCGCTAGAAGTTGAACCGCCGCCGAACGACCACGATGAACAGGTTTCCCAGCATTCGGATCACATCAGTTTATCAACATGGCAGAAAGAGGCCCAAGTGATTCTTCAAGAAGCAAGATCATTCATTGACGCTCCCATCCAACCCCCCTACAAGCACAAATTCTACGATCTGGGCCAGCGTACACAGGTTGCTCGCGAATGGATCAGGTTTCTCGACAACGCACCACCATCCGGAGACAAGACTGTTCTTCTAGAAACAGTCGAAAGCGCAATACGAACAATGTTCCCTTATCTCGAACACTCGCCAAAGAATCCCAGCAGCAAGACGCCGCTGAGCGACCTTCGCGCTTCCATAGCCCCCGGATCTCGTGGCATCGTCATTCCAGCGGGGAAAAGTACCAAGAGATATGCCACTCATCTCATCGGCTCTCTTCAGGAGATTCTTCAGAGCAATCTGACAATCCAGATTGTTTATGCCGGAGATGACGACTTGCCCGCCGCAGACCGCGAACGGTTGCACGCCCGGTTTCGCAATGTCGAATTTTTGGACATGCTCACGCTCATCGACGACACCACCGTTAAGCTTGTCAACGGAGGCTGGGCTATCAAGGCATTCGCTGCTCTCTACGCGCCGTTTGAAGAAGTTATATTGCTGGATGCGGATTCGGTCTTCGTCCAGAGACCGGAGACATTGTTCATGGATCCCTCCTACGTCACGTCAGGGGTTCTACTCTTTCACGATCGTCTTCTTTGGCAACATTATTTTTCTGAGCGACATGACTGGTGGAAGTCGCAAATTCATGAGCCGAGCGCAACTCTCAACAAATCGCTCGTATGGACGGAGGATTTCGCTGAGGAGGGCGACTCCGGTGTCGTTGTTATCGACAAGTCACGTGTGGATGTGCTGATGGGACTTTTGCACGTCGCTTGGCAGAACACGCATGCTGTGCGAGAGGAGGTCACTTACAAGATGACGTACGGTGATAAAGAAACCTGGTGGTTCGGATTTGAGCTTAGCGGAGCGACGTACTCTTTCGAAAAGCACTATGGCGCGATGGTTGGTTGGCTCCGTGACACGATGGAGGACTCTGTGGTGAGGATCTGCAGCTTCGTCATCGGGCACGTCGACGTGAGGGACGAGCTGATCTGGTATAACGGAGGGCTCCTGAAGAACAAGAAGGTCGACAAACACGAGTTCGGTCTTCCAACACATACGATGGTGGATGGGACTTGGGAGAAGGGCGCGGACCGGACGGAGATGAGCTGCATGGTCGGGAGTAATGCGAAACCACTGACGCAGGACATGCAGTGGATTTTGAAGACATCAATAGACTTGGCGAAGAAGCTAGATGATGAGTTTGGTTTTGTTTAGACAGTAGTAGATCCTCCAATACATACCCCGAGCAAGTTCAACCACGTGGAGAGTATGATAACGAGCAAGGCGCGTTGCCATTTCGTTCGTCTAAACCCCCAGGCCATTCAATACACTCTATGGTTTGTTCTCAAAGCCCGTTGAGACAATAACTCCGAAAGGTCTTCAGTTCAGAAGCCCCGGATACTCACTGTATTGTTTCGATGTACAATGTGTTATACATAGCGAGCGAAGACCGCCCTGCTACCGTACAAAAACTCCGGTTAAAACGTTTTTGTAATGCAGCTTGAGAGTTGAGCAGAAGTGCTGCGAAGAAAGTTTAGTCTTCTTCAAGTCCACGCCACAGCCGTCATTCGACTGGTCTTTCTGTTTCTGTGCTCAGATGCTACCAGGCTTTGAACCAGTCGACTGCCTGAAAGAAAGCCTGTTCCTTGCCGAACTTTTGTTCGGGATTGCTGATGTTGGCCCTGGTGCCAAATCCATGAAACGTGCCGGAGTAAAGGGCAACTTGGTATGGGTGAGCAGTCTGGTTCAACAAGCCCTCAACCTCGAAGCGGCGTGCAGGCTCAAAAAGAGTGTCAATTTCTACACGTGCGGAAGCCGCTGTTAGTGTGTGCTTCCCTTTGCAGAGAGAGGGACAATAAAATGAGCGTTCAACTCACCGGCTGCGGCAATGCTGGCGGGACCACTGATGGCGAGGACTTCGTCATCTTGGAGGAAACTCGGGTGAGCTGCGAAACCGATATTGGCACCTCGACCCTCTTCGAGGAAACGAAACGCGTATCGGCCACCAAAGCAGTAACCAGTCACGGCAATTCGCTCGAACGAGAGCACATCACGCATGTAGCGGATGGCTGTCTCGATGTCGCGGTCAGTCACGTTGGTCGTATGCTTGGCGAGGAACTCTTCGGCATCGAAGGTTATGTCGTGAGGCGCGGGTTCTCCTTGAAAGATGTCGGGCATAACGGTTGTGAATCCAGCCCTGGCGAAGCTGTCTGCCAGTCTGTGATTGTGTCAACTTTGAAGCTCTAATTCGTGTTCGATACATAGACATCAGACTCACAGCTTATTCTGTAAAAGTGGAAGTCCAAACGCGTCTGTCAAGTACAGGACGGCCTTCTTGGGGTCATCGGCCTGAGCTGCTGGGCTGATATACAGAGTGACTGATCGAAAGTTAGCTTCTAAAGCCATCTCACATTATGAAAGTATACCTACCTCCCTCGTGAACTAGCTCACTTCCCACAGGTTCACCTTCATGTTGAATGATGTCACCGGGAGTTGACTTCGGAATGTATGCTGCGGAGGCAAAGCTGCCAACGACAAGTTGAACAACAAGGTAGTGGAGAGGAACCATTTTTCAAACGATCAGATTGTTTCGTTTCGTGGTGATCAAGCGGTATGGTTGATGGAGGATCAAACGCAAGTTCAGACGGAAGATGGGATGAAAGCTGAGACGGAACTTGGAGAAACATGGAACGAGTCAAAGAGAGTTCTCGAACGTTTTCGAGCGGGGGAATGCAACATATCTGCCATATCACATCTTGGGTTCTTCACTATTCCTCCCTAGTTAAACTATCCATCCGCCAGCCGTGGCTCAATGCTGTTCTGAAGGCTTGAGCAGCAAGATGCTGTGATTGGAAAGTGATGATACGCAGCTGCCAAGGCTGTAGCCGACATGCTCCTGACTGCCGGGTGGATCTAGATTTCGGTCACGGTCTCGGTTTCGGTTCCAGCAACGAATCACAACCCCGCGCCTTGCTATAATCACTTTTAACTTAATTAAGCTTAAAAAGTGCCTGGCTTGATGAACAGATTCCATAGGTCCGATGAACTTGAGGGGACTAAATGGTCATAGTATTGGCCACCCCCGACTCTCTGCTAACGTACGTCCGTGTCTTGGCTCTATGGAGAGATTACGCTTCATGCATTCAGGCAGCGTTGCGTTCGGTCTCGGTGTATTTCCTTGGTCCAACCCGTCTTCTTGGCCGCGGCCCGCGCGGCGTTTTGCTACCCCGTGCCCTCTCGGGTGTGGTCAGTATCGCCGGCCGGCGCCGAGTCCACTTCCGGCCCCATCCAGAGCCCCCGGGTTTTCTGAACACGACCCCTTTCTCAACATGGGGTATTAGTTCCCCAGCCACGAGTCCTCGCCGTCATCCTTGCACTAATACTTGATGTCCGGACTGGTCGGCATACTCGCTATCGCTTTTCTTCCTCGGAGCTGCCCCGCAGTACCTTAGGAGCTGCAGCGTGCTTCCCGCCTTCGCTAAACACCTCTGCCCAGTCATATCTCTTTCGGACTCATCCCCTGGCTCGCTTTAGTGATTCACTGTAACTTTCCGTCTTTGCCTTTATGGATATCGAACTCCGGTCTTCCAGTTGTTTTCTCAAGTGGCGAGGCCACGCCATTAGGTTACCACGGATGCGCTAGTGGTGAACAGCCATGCTGCTTAAGTGCCTTGGCACTATATCTTGTGGTCTGCCCAGACTTTTTGAAATAGATGAGCTCGGAAGATTAACTCGTGCTAAAGTGATGTCAACCAGGTTTAGGGACCGAGCACGTGGTTCACGGCGAGCTTACACCCGCAAACGATGCTTTCGCGAGAATGCAACACAGCGTAACGTCCCTTTCGCGGCTTTCATGTCATGGCGCTGGCGGCTATATAAGATAGTTATGACAACGCCCATCGAAAGACAGAGGTTTAGAAGCATCCATCGCACATCGTCTCTACCATCCATCTTCTGAAGATTGTCACTCATTCCTATTGCGCTCGTTCAGATCAAAATGTTCCATCAGAGCTCGGTCCTCGGGCTCACCGCATTCGTTGCGGGTGTGCTATCTGCTGCCGTTGACGATGGATGCAATGCGTTAGCTTCTCAGCACCCTGAGAAGACATTCTTTCCCGACTCGGCCCGATACAAGCATGAGAATGAATGTAGGCGTCTTCCACACATTTCTTGCACTTTTGAGGGTGTTCCGATGATGCTAACTGTACGTAGTGTCCTGGACCTCGATCACTCATCTTGGGCCGTCTTGTGTCTTCGCACCGCAGTCTCCGGCGGACGTACAGTTCGCCGTTGCTACGTTCAAGGAGCACCAGGTCCAATTTGGTATTCGCAGCGGAGGTGCCATGCCTATCGACAACGCTGCCAATATCGGTCCGGAGGGTATTCTGATGGCTATGACGAACCTGAGCACCATGGCTATCTCTGATGACCGCCAGACTGTCACCATTGGATCGGGAATTACTTGGCCCCCTCTGTACGCCTATCTGGATCAGTTCAACGTCTCCGCCAACGGCATTCGCTCCGGTAATGGTGGAGTCATTGGCGCAATCCTCGGAGGTGGCCCGTTTGGTTTCATGTCCTACGAATTCGGAATGGCGAACGTCGCTAGGTCTCTGGATGTGAGTATTCCTACGCCTTCGAGAGGACCTCTGCCCGGTTGACTGTAACGCCCGATCTAATCTTGCTTCAGTGCGTTCTTGCGGATGGAACTCTGGTTACGGCCAGCGCCGACGAAAATGCCGACCTCTTCTGGGCTCTTATCGGAGGCGGCAACAACTACTGCGTTGTCACCGGGGCTGTTCTCAACACCCTCCCTGTCTCGTCGGCCCTGATCGGAACGGTCTCATGGGGACCCGGTGTCTCGGAGCAATACATCAAGAGTGTTGAGCAGTTTGCGCTCCACGGCGCGGAACACCCCAAGGCTTCCTTCGAGGGTCAGACTCGTTGGGTGCCATCCCGCAGCAGCGAGATCTCATTCGACGGATATCTGTGGTACAGCGGCGAGGGCGACGTTCCTTTGGGATTGGAGAACTTCACCGCACCCGTCCTACCGATCAAGACCGGCAACATGACGCGCACGACCATCGGCGAGTGGTCGAACCGATTCAACTACGCTCCTCCTCTCGGCACACGCGCGACCTTCCACTGGCTCACCAGCAAGGCCGATGCCAGAGCCGCGAGAATCGCTTTTGACACGTACTACGAGTCAATCGCATCTCTGGCTGACGTCGAGGGTTTCTCAACCGCCTTCAGCATGCTTCCGATCACCCCCATCGTTGTTTCGGCGCCTGAGAACGCTATGGCCTTGGGCGCGGACGACGGCCCTGCGATCTGGTATGTTGAGAGCCCTCTGTGGACAAACCCCGCAGACGACGAGCGCGTGTTTGGTGTCCACGCCGAAGCCAACGTCAAGATTCGCGAGAGACTTACCGAGGCTGGGCTTGGACCTCTCCCGTTCATGTACCTCAGCGACATTCAGAAGACCCAGATCCCTGAGACTTTCCCGGCTTACGGAGCTGAGAACCTGAAGAAGCTCAAGGAAATCAGGGACAAGTACGATCCTGAGCGCGTGTTCACTGAATTGGTACCTGGAGGTGCGAAGGTCGCCTTGTCTTGAGCGAACAATCATACTTACGGGCAACGGGTATGCGAGAGCGCAAAAAAAGCTCGGCAACGTCCACCTTGTAACGAGATTCTTGATACTTCTCCTCTTATTCTCGAGCACTGCCAATAAACACCTCAGTCCAAGAACAAAGGTTGCGCGTTGTGAGACTTTCAAACGAGGCTTTTCAAACTTTCTATCTATTTGCCCATCAATCGTGAAACAGAAACATAGATAATGTCATGGAACAGCTTAGACAGGTTCATCAGCCCAACATTGAACTCAAGCCTGAAACCGAATCATATTACCATTCAAGCTACCTTTCTGCTAATCCATCTTCAGACCTGTCAAACCGAGGGACACCATTTGATCTAAGGCTGCACTCAGGTTTCTGTTCACTTCGTCACTTTGATGTCCTTGGTCGAGGATTTCCTTGAACCTCGATCCCCAGCGATTCCACTTCTCGAGCCCCCACTTAGGCTCATTCGTTTTCCTCATATCCTCATAGATGACCTTCCCAGCGTGAATAATCCACTCAGATGCCACCAAAAGTCGGCACTCTCCCAGCTTTCCGCCAGGAAGATCTTTCTCCAGAGCCATGGACACGTCGATGCTGGGGTACTTCAAATGGGACGGCCATGGCTCGTAGATCTCGGCCCCGTGATAGCGGGCTTGGAAGGAAGAAAAGTTGACCCATTCATCGCAAGTTAAGATGAAGTCTTCTTTCAACTTTGGATCCTCGGGCTCAGGGCCATCGGCTTCGTAAAATTAGCTGTTAAAGTCATTTCAAAGGGAGCGAATTCTTCAGCATACCGAACTTAGCATTCCAGTTGTCCTCACACATCATACCGAAAACAGGATCGTCGTGGTATGCATGGTGTTCTCTCTATAAAAATGGGTTAGCTGAGACAGTCCGATAAATAGGAACAACAGCGTAATGTACCCCCTCGCTCTTGTATGAGACTTTAGGCAGATTCTTGAGCTCGATCAAAAGCCTGACCAACAAGTCCTGGCGAGAGTCGTGGTAAGGCAACAACCAAGACTGAGTAAGAATCAAGTCATATAGCCTTGCCAGATACTGCGGTATTCCCTTGTCTTCCAACCTGTAAGGCCTGTTGAGAGGATCCTGGCTGGAAGGGAGAAACTTCGCCCAGTAATCGGCGCCAATCTGAAGAGCAGCCTCTAACGCTGCTACGAACCCCTTTTCAGGGAATGATAAAAACATCTTCAGAATGATTGCAGATGCCTCGGTGTTTTGTTGATCTCCCCAGCTCTCATCGACTTCGATTTGCTCTTCGAGCTCAGCTCTCCAAGGCTCATGAGAGGTATCGGCTTGGATTTCTGCAACGCTGCTGATAGCCATGTTGTGAATGCGGGAAAAGGTTGAATGGGATCGATAAATGAATCTGGAAGGATGAAAATCGGCTTAAGAAGTACGCGATAAAAAGTTCGTTTGAAACGAGGAGCACAGGTTGATGATAAGAGTGACAGAACTTACCGTTCTCCAAAGATTGTGGCTGTGAAAGAGGAGTAAGCGCTTCGCCGTTGGTCGGGTCTCTTCGCCGGGCCGTGAAGAGTTAAGCGCCGACCGGGGCCGCTGACAACACAGCCCACTCGGCCTGTTACCGGCTGGCCAGGGTCGGAATAGGCCAAGGCGAGCCACCGACCATGAGCAGCCGGACCAACAACAGAGCAACTGTAACAAGGTTTCTGGGCCCGGCGTCAATATTCTCGTATTTTTTGCCTGGTCTGATTAAGGTTTTGCTGGGGTTCGGCCGTGCCAACATCATCGCCAGACGTTCAGATTGATGTTGACAGGCCAAGTACCAAAGTCTCCAACGCTGACCTGCAATGCCATGACTGTTTCAAGACGCCAGAAATGATACATAATTATAGATGGGCGGCTAGTAGTCTTCATGGCGGGAACAGTCCTATAAAGATGGGTGTTGCGAGGCTCTCTTGCATCTTTTCGAGATCGTCCCGCTCTCAAGAGAGATTCATACTTCCTGGTGAAGTAGCTCTGCATTTCTTGTTGGGTCCCTCCCGTATCAGTTGAGACTGTATCTCGTACACTACTTCACTTTCTAAAACCCATCACGCATCTCGCCATCCCAGTCACAATGGGTAACAAGAACTCCGCCCCTCAGAGGCGCAACACCGACAACAAGGAGAATCAGCTGGTACGTCTGGTCACGGCACTTGGGCACGTCGTCGAGTTTGCCATACTCTGCGTTTTTTATGTGATCGTATCACTCATAACAACGCTCATTTAGCAATATCGTACCGCGAATGGGGCTGTTCCAGCTGTCAACGTCCCTCATGATCTTGAGGATGTTCCAAAGCCCGGCACTAGGACACGATCCAAATACCCTCATGTATACCGAAACCAGGAAGGCGACAAAAAGGTTCAAACTCAAACTTTCGAAAGCTACACGACAGGCCCCAAGAACTCTCAAGGGCCCGCTGGTGGCCTTCACGAATACCCAATTCCAACACCGAATGCACAATTTCGATTCGACTATGATCGACCGTGTGCATCTGCTAGCCGAGTCAATCGGCAGATTCATCCTAGGGAGCGGGCTAACGTCATGGGACCGGCTAACGGCAAACCTCTGAATGATCCCCAACAAACCAGAGCGGCTGTTCGCGTCGCGAATGTGGATGGCAAGAACGAGAATGTCGTCGTTGGGGTAATGGAGCATCCGCCGGGGGACAAAAGAAAGTTTCAGAGAGCACCCTTCGAGCCCTTGAATCGAGAGGGACGACAAGCAAAGGACCGACAAACCGATGAAAAGGGTCGATCACGAACTTATCCGCCCCGAGGCTTAGACGCAGGATTTGTTGAGGTCGTTGAGCAACGGCATCAACGGGTCAATCAACCAACTTATCCCAAAATGAGGGTTCGATAAGTGTGGTTTGAGTCACCAAACAGTTCTGGAAATAATCATATAAGTAAATGCCTACAATCTCGGATTTACAAAATCATACAGGAATGTTCGTCTCGGTTGGCTGAAACTGTTATTCGTAAATGTGCATTGGGTGGGTATAGTGCGATAAGTTTAAATAGACTACAACACTTGCATCATACTATATCCATCGTATGATGCTTTTCCGTTGTTTCAGAAGCGTGACTTTCTGCATGCAACTTTCGATTCCACGCCGCCTCCCAGTCTTGATGAACCTCTCCTATTGCATCCACTTGCTGGGGAAGCGCAACAAGTTCACCCTCGACAATTACATCCTCGGCTTGCCGTAGCCAACCTTCCCGACGCCCATCTACTGACGTCGCTTTCGCATCGTAACCCCAGTTATTGTTGGCCGTTGTTAGATCGAGAGTCGGAGATCCTATAGAAACGCCGTGAGCCGAAGTCGAACGTGTGTCATTGGATGACGACCTGGTTCAAGATTCCTTCGTCCATCGGTACCAGATTGCGGTCGCATGCTCTCCTTGATTCCTGGCCTCACTTCGGCGTGTTCTTGGCCTATTCGGTGATATTTCCTTAGCATCGTTTGTTCTCTGAACCAAGAGATGAATTGCCGGTAGACATGCACAAACGAGCCCAATTGCCAATTCCAAGGCCCTATCCGTATGGTCAATAAACAGCCAATATCTAAGGAGAGGAACACGAGACTTACGTCGTGATATCCAATAGTACAAACCCCTCGGTAGTGTCAGTCGGATTGAGAAACAAAATAGCCTTGTAAAGCCTATAAATCGATACCCCAGTGGCTACTCCGCCGGCACCCAAAAGGGCTACCACTTTGATCTTGGTCCAGATGGGCATGTGGAGCGAGAACGTCAGAACCAAGGGCAAGATGAGAATGACCAAGTCTGTGAGCACGCCCAAGCACATGTCGGATATGAACACTTTCCGCTGGTTGAGGCAATTCGCAGGTTTGACGTCCTGATCCCAAGCTGCCGCGATTGGTATGCACACCACCGCTTTTAGTAGCATGATCGGCACGTAGCAAATCAGCAATACCGTTATGAAGATGAAAACACCCCTGGAAACCTTTTCGTATACGGCGAAAACCCGTGCCTCCAGGAGTAGAAGTGTGACTTTGGTGAAATAGGCTGCTGGGCAGTAAAGGATAGAACCGACGTAGAGCCACTAAGAAGGGTCAGCATCCCATGCACCCTAATATTCACGAATCTCCGGCTTACTCGGAGTATCTCCTTATACGCTTCCTTTGTGACCTCCCATTCGTGATAGCCTTCGCCATAATGGGCCACTATGAAGTAAATCAGCAGCGTGATCCTCTTGTTTTCGAGAAGTGTTACACTCACTGACGAGAACGGTGCTGATGTAGAGCATCCAAAGCCCCTACAGGTCGTTAGACGGGTCAGATGATACATATAAGCGACCATGGATTTACATATGCTGCAATGCAGGTCCCTTGATCATGCACGTGGTCAGTAACATTTCGTACGTCGTCACGCACCCGTGTAATCTGCTACTTACAGTCTTCGGTGTACCATTGAGAGGTAATGGTCTTCTTGGCGTAGTTTCTCAGGCCAAACATCACGGTCGTGAAGCCGGCCATGATCGCCAGTCCCACCGTCAGGCTCGTCCGACCCAGATCCTCTGGGTGGTCGAAATTTGGTGTTCGCCCAGGTGGCGGTGGAAAGGCACCCACCGGGCCAGCTTCCTGAGCCATCGTGTCGCCCTTCCCAAGCCCAACGTGATTGTCGAGGAAAAGCTATGACAGTCATTGAGTAGAAACAATGAGTTGTAGACGAACTGCGGGGGGAGGATGGGCAGCAAAAAAGACGTGGGGCAACATTAGGTTTTAGTAGAATCATCCAGGCTTACCTCTGCACACGCTGATGCATGGGGCATGCCGAAACTCTGATATGGACAGGATGCGGAGGAAATGCTTGTTTTCTCTCTTCACGACTCATGGCTCCCAGCAGACGAATTATGCACATCCTTACAATTGGCATACGTATTCCCAGCGAATTGGCGGCTTCTTCCATCCTTGTGATGTTTCGCCCGGGGTGAGGCTGCTTTTGCTTGTGAGAGGAGAAACTCCGGAGCAAATATGCATCGACCGACAGGCTCGCTTTGTCTCGCATCGAGAGTCATGTTCTACAAGTCATTGTTCATTTCTGAGTAGAGAAAAAGGCTGTACCCCCCGAAGGCCTCGGGAAACCGGGAACACGCGTTTGAGTGACGAACGCATCAATTCCGAGAGCTACCCTTGTTGTAGCCTTCAACCTTGGCACATGGGGCTCTTAGGCGAACAGGAAACAGACACAAGCCGGAAATGGTTGAAAGAGATTGCGGAAACGTAACTGTGCAAGACAGACAACAGCATATTCTTATTGCTACATGTACTAAGAGTTTGCAACACGTCCGTCTTCAAACATGTGGCTGTGAACGATAACAGCATTGATACAGTCCCTGACGCTGGTTCCGAGGGATTTCGCCATTCAGTTGAGGCAAAAGGGTTTAACAAGACACGCCTTAGTAGTCCGAACGACAAGCATAATCATGCGAGAGCACAGTTTATCCCATATGGGGTTTCTAGTGTAATCCTCCACGGAGCCTCATATTAAAGGGTAATATACATGTAGGTCTATGTCGCATTGCCGCGACCCGATACCCCGAAAGGTGTTTGGGCCCGTACAATCTTTGATGGAATGAAAAGAGGCTCTCGCCCTCGGACCGTCAACCGTAGTTGAAACTTAGTTTCAGACAGAGAAAGAAGATATCTTCTGATGTCTCCACGGGTACTACAATTTCTCGCGCCTTTAAAAAGCTTGTGCTCGGCTTTGGCCCTGAGTACCGCCACGGGTTTCCGATTATTTTTGTGATGAAGATCCAGTTCCTAATTGCGCAACAATATGTACAAAAGAATTTCTAATCGCGGAGGAAGCGCTCGTCTGATGTGTTCATATCATCTCGGTCCTCTGACAAGTCGATGCAGGGCGCCATCTTGTTGCCGCCTAGATAGCTGATGCGAATTCCTTGCCTAGAAGCAAGGCATGGAAACTATGGGAGCTTAAGTGCTGGCAGAAGGGTCACATCAGAATCTCACCCGGGTCCTATCATGATAGAAAGTCTTTCATCGAAGAACAGACGGAGAGGTCACGGAGGGTAGACATTACCACCCGATCTGGAAGGCAATATATCCATAGAGATGGATCGGCGACCCAAGACCAAGCTAGAAATCTGGTAAGTAACTGTGAGAAGTGCCGATTGGTAGACTAATTACTGTGCCGTGGTTGGGCTCATATCTACCCACCTTCTATAGGCAAACGGCTGAGCGTCGGGAAATGGATTCATTGTGGCATTTCGCCTAAATTGGATCTCGACCAACCAGCCTGCCATTTCAATACAATCGGTAGCAAGCTTCCGCATGACCCGATAGGGCTCAGTTCAACTCCGTTCAATATAATTGAAAGTCCGGTGGTTTCGACAAAAGATTGCTTTCGGCCCTTTCGGTTCAGCGTAGCTACATGTACGTTTTCTGGACATTGCTGGCAGTGATCCTCCGCAATTACGGCTTGATAGTGATCCTTGTCATTCAATGAAAATGTTTCCTTGATAATCGTTCTAGCCCCGCATTTGCCGGCGTAATGGACCTGTCTTCCGGAGGAGTGGCGATGTCGAGCCGGCTAGTGTTTATGATCTGGCTAGGACTTGGCCTGGTCTTATATATATCTCGCATCGCGGACTTTAAGAAGCTCTGATCTGAAGCAGTGTAGATATCAGGTTTATTTTTGAGGCGTACTGCCGATTATCTTGCGGAAGCACATAGCCCATCATGAAGCTATCAATTGTCTCGGCGGTTGCCTTTACGGCCTTGGCTCATGGCCACTGCATTTTCCAAGTACACCACTGCTGGCTCCAGTATCTCTTGGTAATTCTACTAACCATTTGACCAATAGAAAATATCAGTCAATGGAAAGGAATACGGATCTCTGGCTGGACTTCGGGCCCCAAACCAGAACAATCCAACCGAGGACGTCAACTCCCAGGACATGATCTGTGGCAAGGTGGCCACCTCGTCGCAGGAAGTCGTCACGGTCGCCCCCGGAGACAAGATCGGTGCCTGGTGGCAGCATGTCATCGGCGGCGCGCAATTCCCCGGCGACCCGGACAACCCGATTGCGGCATCCCACAAGGGCCCCATCACGGCCTGGCTCGCCAAGGTTCCGAACGCCGCCTCCACCGGCGTGACGGGCCTCGACTGGTTCAAGGTGGCGGAGGACAACCTCGACGCCGCCTCCGGAAAGTGGGCGGTCGATAGGATGATCAGCAACAGTGGCTGGAGCTACTTCAACCTGCCTCAGTGTATTGCTCCAGGCGACTACTTTCTGCGCGTCGAGCTGCTCGCTCTTCACTCGGCCCATGCTCAGAAAGGAGCGCAGTTCTACATCTCGTGCGCCAATATCAAGGTCACGGGATCTGGATCGTTCTCGCCGAGCTCGACGGTCAAGTTTCCAGGGGCGTACCAACAAAGCGACCCTTCTATTTTCATCAACATCTACGGAACTGGCGGTGTACCCAACAATGGGGGGAAGGCTTACACCGCACCGGGACCGAGGCCGATTACTTGCTGAGGGTCGAGTTAATGTCGATTTCCTACGAAGCTCGTCGTGGACAGATCATCTGATTCGGCGTGTCAATCTCATGGCGAATTTCCACATTGGCATCTCTCGGCAGATAGAAATCAAAGTCTATTCCCCTCAGATTTCAGACTGAGAATATGAATCATGGCCAGTGAGATAAAACAATTGATAGAATCCCGACGGGTTTGGTCGAGTTCCGGGACTAAGCGTACCCTTCACAGCAGAGCCATAGCTTCAACTCATTAGAAGCTCTGGTAGGTTCAGAACAGGTCTTATTTCTGCAGGACTCGGAAATTTGAAGACGGTTGGCAAATTGCAAACAGTAAGAGAGACTTCTCCCGTGATTTGCAACGCTCTGTGGTCTTTTTCAATACAGTATCCATCTTGTGTCGTAGTTGACAATGGTCCGTAATCATTTTTATTCAAGATAAAGAATGTAGTACAGTGAGAGCATGCTGAGGCTTCCATGACTAATAGATGGAAGAAGTCAACTGCTGCACCAAACGGTCAAATGTGAAATTGATTAGCAATCTGGGAAAGTTAGAATCTAGATGCTCAAGCACCATCTGCCTAAGGAAAAATCGGGCGAGGAGAATACATGACCTCAAGAACACCAACTGATGATTATCGGTATCCAAGTCCTCGAGTCATGTTGAATTGGCGGTGATAAGTAGCGGTCGATGCAATGGGTCCGTCCAACGTTGGGATGAACGTCGATCTGTCTATCGCCATTGGAATACGAGGAACGGAGCGTCATCAGTGTTGCCGTCCAAATCAATTTCTAAGAATAGCTGACTGGACAAAGGGATAGGCGAGGACTAGCCATAGAGACTAGTCTAGCATACTTTTGTGGTATGCCGATACTGGTTACTGAACGGCTTGCATTGAGAAGACATGAGAGTTGACGAGAACGGATGTCTGCCTTCCGCCTCTCGAGGGTCCCTAACAGTGTACCAGCATTGCAGATTGACATGGTGGATGGGAACGGTACGATCCGGCACGCCATCATTATGCGGAATTCGGATTTTGAAACGAAAGAAAGACATCAACGCCATCAAAATTGCCCAATTCAGTCACATTGGGAAATATTTCGTGGTGCATACCATAACTTGCACGACCAATTACAGTGATCATGGCATGATTTTCCTCCCAGCCACTTCCAAATATAGCCTGAAAGCCTGTGTTATTTATCTGACACACGGGGGATTCCCGTCTCGGCCGTGGATTCCCCCGATACCCCACCAAAAGAGCTCCCGGCCCCATTTCCTCGGCCCTACGGGCGGCCCGGGCGCCGCGATTTTCTGGGGAGAGGCCGCCTGACAGCTGGATGAGGTTTCTGAATGGCCTCATTTTTCCGAGAAAGAAAACATGCTAAGGCTAGGCTAGCTATCGGACTTTTCGACGTTTTTTTTGGCATCATGAAGATGATACTTGTCAACTCACTCTTTGTAAAAGTCGCGACCACTCTGGTATCTTCGCATCAAAATTGTATGCAAAAGGGGTACATGAATCCCTGTTGCAACCCAGGTGCGCATCTCCCACTTTGTCCTACAGGGCTGCAAGGCTGATATCCCACTGGCATAGCGGTGTGCGTATTTTGGAAGCGAGGTCGCTCAGGTTTGAGAAACGCATCCCTGGCACTATGCCCTGTGACTCGAGATCACGACCGACCTCGGATTCCAGTTGTGTTATTGTAAATAGACGATGGTGGGTTTTGGAGTGGACATGACGGAGTCCCTGAGCAAATTCCTGCCGTCGCAACCGAAATGGGTGTCCATCGAGCACATTCAGCCATTTCGCGAATGGAAACATCAAGGTTCACGTTTGAGCCTCAAACCAGGGGTCAAAGGAGACATTCCGACAGGTATGTGAGCGGTCTTGAGGGATCCCGCCGGCTAGGAACCGCAGCCGAGTAAACATTCATGTCCAGAGCCTCACCCAATATCGTCGCATGGCAAAATGCTCACGATAGCAAGCGGGAAGGCTTCGAAGTCGCGGATAAAGTGTCATCTGATGCTTCTTTCCGAGAAGCGGGGAAAAACAACACAGACGTCTGTATTTATGGAAGCAGGTGACAATCGCCCCCCTTGCTTCTGGGGTTGACTCCAAGCTTTCTGGGGCCCGGTGCGGTGTTGGGATGAACACAAGCCGGGTCGCTTCGGCGCGCCTTCGATGGTGCTTCCTTGCGTCCCTTGGTCCAGCGAAAAGGCTGAGGCTTGAGTCTCTGTGGATTTTGTTCCCTGTTTTAGTTACCTTAACATAACGTTAAAGGGGACTTGGAGTGATATGACGTCGTTATTCTCCTATAGCGGGGAGCCGGCTCCCCCGAATACGAGTCAAGCATTGCTGAGCTCCACAGATCAACAGCACTGATCGTCATTTGCGAGCGGGAAAGACTCCAATTCCTCGTATTTGGCAACCGAAGTCTGGAGAGATCGTGGCAACAATTCTAGTATATAACACCTCCGATTCTTCTGATGGAAGTTGTTCTTGTCTCCTCATCCTCACCACAGACAATCATTCAACTCTCCTACAACTACCAATAACTCTAATCAACTCAACCAACTCTCTTTTACCAACCAACCAACCAACCAAACAACCATCAAAATGCAGTTCCTCACCATCCTCGCCTCTGCCGCCGTCGCCTCCGCTGCCGCCATCCAGCAGCGCGACGTTACCTTCAAGGTCTCTGAGTTCTCCGCTGGCTGCATCCCCCACAGCTCCCAGTGCTCGTAAGTGTTACCACGATCCAGAGTCTCTAGTCAACTCAACTAACTCCCATCTCAGTTACTCTTTCACCGTCATCCAGCCTGGCACCATGGAGACCACCGGCGTCAAGTGCTCCGGCCTCTTCCAGGCCAGCGGCACCAGCAACCTCCCCGACGTCAAGGAGGCTCCCTGCACCGACTCCTCCCGCACCTTCGACGTCGTCCGCTCCGACGCCGGCCTGACCCTCACCGTCTCCCAGCCGGTCACCCCCAGCTCCAACCAGACTGGCTCCCACCTGATCCCCAACGACCAGCTCGTCACCGCCACCCAGCCCAACGCCCAGGTCCAGTCCTACAACGGCCCTGCTGCCTTCGATCTCGAGTAAGCGGTTTCTTAATCGGCTGCCATCGACGCTTGACTTCGGTCACCTCAGACTTTTCATTCGACGATGAACGCTCCCTCACCTTGCCACTGTCATACCAAGCAAGCACAAGATATACATGCAAGGGTGGAAGACTGGCGCTTGCTCAGTCTAGGGCTGTACAATTTTGATAGACTTGTAACATTATAAAAACACATTTGGTACCAAATTTGTCTACTTTCTGGTGAATTATTAGTGAAAACAAGTGTTAAACCTTTGACAACGAAGTAAACGACTTCTCCACAAAGGTTGTTACCTTGGTCCCACTTTGCTTAGATAGCTCAGACTAAATGAGGAGTACTTCGTCATGTTTTGATGCAGACACTTCAGTGAACATAACCGCCTGAACTTGAAGCTTCTTCGTAATGACATAACATAGTTGTAATCTAGTTGTTCTAAGATGGCTTTATAAGATGAATCTGATCAGGGTTGGTTTTGAGCTGTGGTGAGACTGTTAAGTCTGGCTAGTTTGATATCACGCGTCCGGCAGGAGGCATTCCGCCATGTTCAATCCACCTACTGTAGCTAATGAAAGCGGAAACGAAGTTGTCAGTGACTTCCTCGGTCGAGGGATACGTTCTAGTGTTCCAACTCATCAGTCTTTATCGCACTTGCGATGAAGTCACGTTTAGGAGTGTTGGTTACACAGGACCACACTTTTCTGGTTACACAGGACTCGGTCTCCTTCTCCTGTGCCGCAAGATTTGTTTGCTTGTACAAGAGCACAATGATATTCTATTTCGCTTCTCGACCTCAACCGGTCATGCTTTGGGCACATAAAGGCGCTGTGAGTAAAATAAAGACGCTTTGGTTAGGAGCAAAGTTTGCAACCAAAGTGATGAGAATTTAATGACATTGGAAAGATTATCATCAAAGACAGCAACCATAGGGAACACGAGGGATGTTTGAGAACGAGAAACCACAGACAACTTTCTATACAAAGAAAGAGATCATATTTAATCATGGTGAATTCGTGATGAGTTCCAAATACATCCTAGTTCAACGGTCACCAATTTATCTCACAATCTTCTACTTACAGTCTCAAATTCACCATCTCCATCCTACCAGATTCAAAACTTCTGTTTACTTATAAAATCGCATTCTATCCAGCCACATTGCCATCTTTAGTCTCCAAAACACCTCAACATCCCCAAGTTCACTTCATTCATCTTCATCATGAGAGTCTCAATCACGAACCCGCGCGAGGTCTCTCTTGGCTCGGTACAGATATCCTCGCTGCATGAGGTTCTTGAGCTAAAGGCTGGGTCTGGTCCCAGCACATCAAGCAAGGAGCAATCGACCGCCGAATCTTACGCAGTCTCCGACGGTGACATAGCCGCCATCCAGTCCAAGATGGCAATCATTGTACTATGCAAGAACGAACCGCCAAACACCATCGAATCTGTCTTCTCCGGCATCCCTCACAACTCCCTGATCATCCTCGTCTCGAATAGCAGTCGATCTGAAATTGACAGATACGCAGCAGAGGCCGAGAAGCTCGAAAGCTTTTGCAGACTCACAAAACGCAGCGGCATCACAATTCACCAGAAGGACCCGGGAGCGGCCAAGGCCTTCATCGCCGCAGGATCCTCGGATATCGTGGGCGATGACGGTCTCATACGCAATGGAAAAGGCGAAGGCATGATTCTGGGCATGGCTCTTGCGGCGTGGAAAGGTCTCGACTACATTGGCTTCATTGATGCTGACAACCACTCGCCCAGTTCCGTCCTCGAGTACTGCGAGTGCTACGCCGCGGCACTTTACTACGAGCGATACACTCGCGGCGGACAGGACATCATGGTTCGTATATCCTGGGGTTCTAAGCTGAAGTGTCGTGACGGAAGTCTCCAATACGATCCGGAAGGACGCAGCTCCCAAGTGGTGAACGGGTGGCTCAACAAGCTACTTGAGCACTTTGCGGGCCGCCCCGTCAACAACTTCATCCGGACTGGCAATGCCGGCGAGCATGCGATGTCCATGGGTCTCGCGAAGCACATGAAGATGGCGGGCGGCTTTGCTATTGAGCCCTACGAGATCATCTATCTACTTGAAGAGCTGAGCAACTTGCCGATTCAGGATCCAAAGTACGTCGGAGCTCCCGTTTCTTACTCCCCGGCGGTCATCCATCAGATCAAGACTCGGAGCCCGCACCTACACGACAACAAGGGCGACGAACATGTAAAAGGCATGTGGGCTCAGGCGCTGGGTAGCTTGTATCATTCAAAGATCACGCCGCCGGAGATGAAGAAAGCTCTTCATGAGTTTATGGTCAAGGAAGGAGATCTTTCACCCGATGAGATGCCGCCTAAGGCAAGGGTGTACCCGGCTCTTGAAGAGTTGAAGATGGACCTGTTTTACAGTGTCTTGGGGGAGCAAGATGCGACTCTGTCTGATGTGCGATTCTGGCAGTAATTGGGAGTTTGCCTCGTTCTCTTTTGGTTCTTTTGTCTGTCGTTTAGCGCAAATTCTCTGCTTATTCAGATACCCTAGATTATTCTTTCATGATTTGATTCAGATGATCGCCTATTTCCTCATATAATGTTACTCTGTGTTTAAGATGATCTGTTTTCGTTTTCTCTCGTCATCTTCCAGTAAATATCATCTGACTGTCCAGCTTGCTAATGTCTGAAATAGCTACTCCTAGTGATACCCATGGACATCGTGAGCCATGCGGCGCGGTTCATCTAGCTGTGCCTCTGGGCTTGTTGCATGTAGCCAATACAATCTCTTCAACCTTCATAAGCCAGCTGGGATTTTGAACATCACATATTTCCATCTGCGCGATTTATCAAGTTTCCGTATGGCTTAACAGTCCACTACCTCATTTGAGAGCCGCAGGCTCTCGGGTCAGCTAGTTGAGCCTTCATCAGCCTTGCAACGAGTCCCCAACACAAGGGTACCTGAAAGACTGCAATGGTCATAAGCTTTTGATTATTAAATGTTAATTATTACATAGGAAATACGTGTTATCTCTTGCACATGCTCATGGGAGAAACGCAGTATCCAAACACAACGATGTCTCGCGATCATTAAACCAACTTATGCCTCCCTGGTTCCCTGATTCAGCACCACGGTCTGGCAGCTGCTTACTCTGCCTCCCGTGACAGTGTAAATAACATCTTCGCTCTGCAAAGTGTTCACGCCCTCGACAGGGTCCTTAGCCAGGAAAACCTTGGAGGCGGTCCCATCGGCATAGTCGCAAATAATTGGGTAGAAGATGTCCTCGTTGGGGTCAACAGCGATGTAGAAGTAGTCGGTTCCTCCAGGGGTCTCATAGTACGGTGCCCAAGCCACCACGACGCTACCCACAGGAGCCTCCAACTCAGCCTCAACGCGAAGACGAGAGACGCCAAGAAGGGACATCGTGTTGCTGTAGTAGTGCATCAGACGCTCTGCTCCGTCGTAGATGAGCGCGTCCTGGGCTGAGGCCCAGAGCTCGGAGCAGACCTCGCTGTCTGGGGCGCTGGCGCTGACGGGGTACATGTTTCCGTTGCTGCAGGAGATGATGATTGTCGACCCGGAGGGATCGACGAGAAGGGCGAATTCGCGGCCGTCGCTGTCGAAGTAGGGGTTGTTGCCGACGGGTTCGGATGAGTAAGAGAGATCTTCGGTGCCTGAGTCGTTGACTGTTGTGTCGATGACTTCGCCGTCTTGTCGCTTGGGGATTACCCTCGGGCCCTGTTGGAGAGCAAGCTGTATATCCGCAGGAGGATCGGCCGGTGGTGTGGCAGGGTCTGCCGGGGCAGCGGCGGGGTCAGCAGCCGGGGCGGGGTCGGCAGCCGGAGCCGGATCCGCCGCTGGGGCCGGGTCGGCAGCCGGAGCTGGAGCCGGGTCAGCAGCTGGAGCCGGGTCAGCAGCAGGAGCAGGGTCGGTAGCAGGAGCAGGGTCGGCAGCAGGAGCAGGATCAGCAGCCGGAGCAGGGTCAGCAGCCGGAGCCGGGTCAGCAGCCAGAGCCGGGTCAGGTGCTGGTAGGGCCGGAGGAGGAGGAGGAGCAGGAGGCGCAGGAAGTCTACATGTACGCATGGTTAGTATGGTTTCAATCCAAATCAACAACAGGGTTTACTTACGCGATGCAGTTGCGAGCCAAAGGTCTGTCGTTGGTATCCAGCAGAGGTATCTGCTTAAGGCCGAGGATGTCGATGTACAACCTGTTACGCCAGCTGATCTGCGTCGCAATACCCGTGCAGCCGTTCGTCTCAGTGAAACCAGCCGCGAAGGTCCCACCGGCGTTCCCAATCATGGCCGCAACCTGGGCAACACCCTTGATGGACGGCTCGTCAACTATACCCACGGACTTATCCCACGAACTGATCTGGATACCGCACTTGATGCCGATCGGGAGTCCCAGGGTCGCAGACAGCATCAGATCTCCAGAGGCCTCGAAGACGGGCTTGAAGTAGGGTTCCCAGCCTCTCTTGGTGCTTCGGCTGGAGTCCACAAAGTCGATGAGAACGTGAGCATCCTGCAGACCCATCTCCGCACCAGCAAGAAGTCGTCCCTTGGCAGCTGCTTGGATCCCGACCTTGGTGCCGACCGAGATACGGGGTCCGATGGTGACCACGCCGAATGAGAGACCCGGGAGTCCGACGTTGATGAGATCCGAATTGAACTCCCGAGAGTACACGATCTGAGCGTCGATACCGATCTTCAGAACGAAGACGATATCCGTTCGGAGCTCGACCTGGCCCTCGAGGAATCCGCCAATCGGGGTCCATCTCGCGCGACCGGCGATCTTGGCGTTTCCGGACACGCCGCAGCCGACGCAGTAGACGTTCATGAACCCCTGTGTGTTTTGTCCGTTGCTCTGGAAAGTCTTCAAGAGAATAGAGTCGCCCCATGGCGACACTGCTTGCTTCGCACTGGGGTCCTTCAGCTGCTTGTCACCAGGGTTTGACGACTGCGGATTGGGGACCTTAAAGGAGAAGTCCTTGTTGATGCTACCGCCGATAGAAGTCGCCTGTTGAACAGCTTGGTAGACCTTCTTCGCCGGCTGCACGACGTACTTGTTGATTGCTCTGGCGACCCACCCGAAGATGCGCTTGCGGTTGCGGTGTCGGCGGAGCTTGAAGTTGGGATCCGACGGGTCCAGGTCCATGCCGAACTCCGGCGGGATGGACTCGTCGATGAAGTCGGGAGCGAAGTCGAGAACGAAGGCCTTGCTTGCGGGGCTTAGGTCGGCGTAGCCGAGGTTGTCATCGAGGTCTTCATCGAAGTATTCACCCAGGCAGGCGGTCGGGAGGCCATACTTCGCATCAGGCGGGGCAACACAAGATCGTGTGGCAGTCAAGCCACTCGTGCTGGTGTCCCCGGACGGGTCCATGGCAGGTGGTGCATCTGAGGCCGGGGGTGGTGCAGGTGCAGCCGGAGGATCAGCGGCCGGTTGGCCCTGATCCGGAGGCGGCGCAGGTTGACCTTGGTCTGCGGGAGGCACTGCTGGTTGACCTTGATCGTCTGCTTGCACCGGAGGCTGCCCTTGATCCACAGGCGGGGCAGAAGCCGGGTCCGAGGCCGGGTCCGAGGCTGGAGCCGGAGCCGGAGCCGGAGCCGGAGCCGGAGCCGGAGCCGGAGCAGGAGCAGGAGCAGGGGCCGGGGCCGGGGCCGGAGCTGGGTCTGTAGCTGGGTCTGTCTCGGGATCAAAATCATCAAACTCCAGTTCCAGACCTCCCGCAGAGCCGGTTCCGGATGGACGAGGGCTGGCAATGACATTCGTGGGTCGTCGATTTCCACCAGCAGCCCCAGGAGCCCCTCCTGAGCCTGAGCCAGAGCCATAGGAACCTCCGGGTGACGGTGGGACACTGGGCTCGGGAGCCCAGGTGAAAGGGGAACCGGGACCGGACGCACTGCCGGAGTTGGGCTTCTGGCGTCCGCCGGCGCCCTTCCTCGGAGCCCAGTATCCCCATTCCGTCTCTCCAGACGAAACGAGATCGTCAGGGTGACTCGGTCTGCCAGTAGCCGCGATGACGAGTCCAGGAGGACCAAAGTCCAAGTCGGAAACCTCGAAGTAGCATCTCTCGCCCTTGGCGTAGTCACCACAGCCCTTGGCAAAAGCTACGAGAATCAAACCATCGTTGGTGACCCATGTATCGATGGCGTGCCAATAGGCTTCCTCGGACGCAAAAGTAATGGTGAGTACCTCCGTCTTGTAGTCGATTGAAGCTACGTGATCGCAGTGATCAAGATTGACAGATGGGGCCGTGAACCAGTAGGTCAGGAAAGCGAAAGCACCATGTTTGGAAGGATCTATGTCCCAGTGTAAGCGACAACTCGGGCTCACGAAGGAGTTCCTTGCTCACCTCCAACACCGTAGTACATCTGAGAACCCTCGCTGGCGGGGATGGGAATGACATTGGTGGCCGGTGCCGTATCATATGTCCAGTGGATGTTGGGTGAGAGAGTGGCCAGGGGTCCGTTCTGCGCAAAAGTAGCCGTCTGCTCTCCCGAGAAGCCGAACCGGTTTTGGCCCGGGCCTCCTTCCGGAGGTGTGGGGCATGGCGGGGGTGGTGGAGGCGGCGGAGGCGGCGGTACTTGGCACTTGGCCTTGTTGCAGAGAAAGGAGGAGGAGGAGTTTGTGTATCTCTCACCAGCGGCTGGGATTGCGTGAGCACCGCTCGCTGCCACAAGAGCGACTAATGACTTGAGTAACATATTGACCGGCTATCGACCGTGCCAAAGCCTGATGAGACGGGAAGATTGGGGCTGAGGGACGGCTCAAACCGTCGTAGAAGTGGTAAAGGAGAAAAGCAATTAATATTTTGGAAAGGCTGTCAATAGTTAGATCAGCATGTTGAAAACGAGTGTGGAAAGGAGCGACTAGAATGAGCGGCGTGGGAAGTAAGTCCCCATGAGAATGATGAACGAGAGAGCGGGTCTTCTCTGTCTGAAGACTTGTAGACGAGGCAGCGTATATAGCTGGTTAAAAGGGCGCATGCGCGATGCCTCATATCAAGTCAGAACGAGGAAAACGACTACGCGATCAAAGCCAATCAGAGTTTTACGGTGTTCCTTCCATACCAGTTTCCAGCCATAGCATTCCCCTAACGGCGACAGGCACTCTCGATTCATTCTCACTCAATTGGTCGAAATACCACAGAGATGTTCAAGGGAGACCCAACTGAAGCCTCTGCAGACAGTCCATCTCTGCAGAAGAAGATGTGTCAGTGTACTCCACAGAGAAGAAGAGAGCACCTCATCTGAGCCATGGACCCTGAGCTGAACCGTTGTCTCGGTCCGAAAGTTCTACATGGTCAACGGCCAACTAAATTAGACGGCGCGAACACCCAAATCTAGGGTGGCATGTTAGACAGCGAGCAATGAGGAAAGGTGAGGAATACGGAGCCAGTAAGAAAACCCGGAAGGTCTCGTTCCAATTTTACCTCATGCTAGTGAAGCGGGGGATAGCGCGAGCGGGAAGCTTCGCCAGCGCGGGAGGAGACATTTGAATAAGCTTGATGTTTCTTAACTGAACCTCCCTCCCTTGTGGCGTACCTGACACCGGCGCGCCCACTTGATTGGCATTCCAACTCGGTCAGGGAGCTTATTCGACGTCGGGTCTGGATTGACATCCATCGAGTAAGTTGATCTTCCTCAAATCTGGAAGGCAAGTAAACATCAAGACTCATCAGCTTTCTATGCCCGAGAACAGGCCAGACGATCATCTAAGGCTCACGAACTTCCTCCGCAGAACCGTAACAGCAGTCGCAGACCTCTGGTTTTGGGAATGACTGATAGGATTATGGTAGCTCGCATAATTTCAGCAGTGATAAATGGTGTTCCCTGTTGGCTGTGGTGGTGTTGGGCGAGAATGGAGCCATTTTCTATTTCATAGAAAGCCGACATAGTCTTTAGATCAAAATGCTGTATGTTGATGTTCTAGCTTCTTTTGTCTTATTCATTTCACTTGTGGTATACTTACAACAAATAAAAGAACAAAATTGGGTTTGAATCTGAGTCGAGGGCGATGGGTGTGTTCTTATTGTCGGTTTCGTCGGGATTGAACTGACTGAGTTGAAGTGCGGGCTTCAACTCAGGAGATACACTCCATGGAAGTTCAACCCTTAAGATCGGCATGAAATATTACAATCATAGGTTGATTGGAAAGGAGGAATAAATGACCCTCACAGTTGAACCTCCGGGTAGCCAGTCTCCCTTGCTGTGAGAGTCACTTAAGTATTGACTCCAGGGCCCTGGGCCCGGGCCTGTAGGACTCAACAAACTTTGGTGAGGAAATAGAAAACAGATTATGATCTTTGTTTCTGGTGCCTCAAGCTCTAAAGACAGAAGGACAAGAGCAAAGACATTCGTTTTCCATCATGTCCAGTGTGACAGTGGCAGGAGACAATGTCATTGCGCAAGAATGTTGGTCTGTTTGCTCCCATGATGTCTACAGCGAGAAACCTATTCTCTAGAGACTGGCACTTTTCCATGAACCCCTTTTCCCTCAGCATTTTACCCCGTCCTCTGTGATCTCTTTGCTGGAAATCGTCGTTTTCGAAGTGTCGCCGGTTCAGCTTGGTCGATTCATCTTGGGAATGAGCCTTTGCATTCTGTATGAAACCCGCAGGTCCCAGTGACATCTGGGCAGTACCATGTACTTCAACACACCCCGAGCAGCATTATATGCGGTCTGGTAGGTGCGATGCAGGCTGCAAGCCGAAGCAATTCCCTTGCTTTATTGGGAACGTCAGGGCCTGACGCCCCGTCTGCGCGAGGAATGGAAGTCTAGGTGTTGACTGGGCCCGGGTTCTTCAACACGAAGACAACTTAAGCAGCGTACAAGTGAGTTTTCTTGTTAAACTCTCCAAATAGGACGGGAGTGGCCACACTTTTGGCCTGTCGTGATATCTATTTTATTGAGGCAAGACTGGTGGAATCTGCGTCGCTCGGAGATTTCTCTTTGAATCTGATCACGATCTCTTGTGCTGGAGGTTTTCCGTCCGACACCTTGGTGGGAGAAGATGCCTGATCCAGGGATAGTTGTTGTTCGGACTGAGTAACAGTAGGGGATAAAAGGGATATTGTGACTGTTATTGAAGCAGCTTTGCTCGAATAGATGTTCTTGTTTGAGGAAAATTAAGAATTTCCCTCGTGAAGATTAGGTTTCGATACCAGATGCTGTGAGTCTCCCCGCAAAAGGCAAAGCGACTTGGAGGGGATGTTATTAGTGGGAGGAGGAGTACGGGCTCGGTTTCTCGGCGGTTGCACCACCGGGCCCGGGGAATTCGATAGCCCTGAGATGATAAAGATGGATGCGATGGGAAAAGCGTCTGGCTGAAGACGTTCAGTATGCGGAGAAAATCGGTCCAGCATGAGAAGGCTGGTTATATAGATTTCGCTTGGGCCCGGGGATACGGTCTATTGAGAAGAATGAGACCACCTTAGAGCCCTATTAAGGAAAGCTTTCTAGAATATTCATGGAAATGCGCACTTGACGGTCATGATGAGATTTTGGATAGAGTTGGGAAGAATAAGGGTTGTTGCATAATATGGCGCGGCGAATTATGAGCGTTAGCAAGAGACAGCGTTTGAGCAGCTACAACCTCCAGCAAAGCCTCTCTGCTGCGAAAACAAAGATATCATAG
Organism: Colletotrichum karsti; assembly: GCF_011947395.1. NCBI lineage: Eukaryota > Fungi > Ascomycota > Sordariomycetes > Glomerellales > Glomerellaceae > Colletotrichum > Colletotrichum karsti. Next base: position 169,374 of record NW_024065905.1, read on the forward strand.
CGTTGTGGTTGAATAGAACCAACAAGCTATTCAATCTCCAGACAGGCACGAACCATGATTCTATGGATCGACGTCAAACTTTCCATGCAGCCGGGAAAGCTCAGATATGTCCCTGGAGGCCAACGATCGACGGTGGTACAACTTCCTCTCAGCTGAGTGAGCCGAATGGATGCCGCTGGTTGGTTCGAAATCGACCAATCCCTGGTCACCAACGACAGAAGAAACCAGGATTTGTCGAAGACACCGAGAGCCGGCTACCTCGATCTCAAATAGTAGCCAAATGCCCCGACGCAGTCCACGGGAGGTGCATACATGCGTCTTACTCTCGACCTCACCAACCCGATGACATAGGCAATCTCAGCCCTGACACGTCCGCAGACCTGCATATCCTCCGGCTCAGCCATGCCGGGGCCCTCGTCCAATCTGGCATCGTCTCCGTGGTGTCTCATGCCCGTATCCGCATGGAAGATGGATCCGGGCCGTCGTCCTATCAGAGACACCACGACAGGAGGAAAACGGACAACCGCAGGCCCAAGTGCCGATCCAACTACCCACTGGTTCGTCGAGAGACCGTTTGTTGGTGTCGCCTCGGAGGCACGGAGCAGCACTAATGTGACGCCTTGGCCGATGGGTGGGCTGTACGAACAAATGTTTGCTTACTGCCTTGGCTGGCTCAGCTTGTTGGTCCTGGGGGTTGCTGTTGGTCGTGGAACGCGACGAAGAAGAAAGCATTGACAGATGGGCTGACGGGCTTAGAAGAGAGGAAGTGCAGGGAATTGGAGGTTGAAGGGGTGAAAGCTGTTGGCTCTGCTGCTTGTCAAGGGAAGGTGCAGATTCTCCTTTCTTCTTCTTCTTCTTTTTTGCCTCTTTTTGCCTCGGTCGCAACTTCCTCGAGAAATATTCACCAACTAAGCCTTTCTTTTTTTATCCGACAGCCTTCGACCTCGAATTTTCTCGACAAAACATCACAATTCGATCGAATCGATTGTTGCTTTTCACCTTTGATGAGGTGGTCGCGGACTGCCACAGATCTCTCTCCTGCAACACCCTTCGACACACCTTGAACATCACGATGCTCACAACCCTCCCCTTCCTCCTCCTTCTGGCGACCCTCGCCGCAGCGCAAAGCCCGGTCAAAGACTGGGACCAATGCTACTACGCCAAAGACTCACCCGCTCACCCGTCACTCGTCCCTTGCCTGCCCGAGAGCGACGGACTCGCCAAGCAAGACGGCGACAAGTACGCCAGCAGCTTCTGCTGCTTCGCCGGCGACAACTGCATCGTCCAGGCCTGCTGGGACAACACTACGGGTGTTACGTACCAATATGGCTGCAACGATCCCACATACGAGCACAACAACTGCCCGCCGAAGGGCGGTCTCGACATGGGTAGGGCTCGCCAATCTCTGAACCATCCAGCAGATGACGTCTAACGAGATGAATACAGGAAAGTCGCCGTGGATAGGCCTCGTCCGCTGCAACGACTCGGACAACGAGGGCTTCAACAAGTTCTGGGCCTGCAACCACCCCGACACCTGCGGCGAGAACTGCCCCGTCGACCCCAAGAACCCGCAAAAGACGCAGACCAAGTGGCCCGAGACGATCCAGAACCTGCCCCCGCTCAAGAAGTACTGCGACGACCTCGGCACGCGCGTGCTCGCCTTCTACGCCTCGGTCGAGATCAACTCCACCGGCGGCGTGCCCATCAGCGTGCCGACCGCCGGGAAACTCTCGCCGACGTACCCGGCGCCTTTGGCCAACGACGCCACCCCGTCTTCCCTGACGCGCACCCAGTACGTGGGCACCGTGGAGACGAGCACCCCGTCGCCGACCAACTCGACGGAAGCAGCAGGGGCTGCGGCGGCGGCGGCGTTGAGTGGAGGGGCTATTGCGGGCATTGCGGTTGGATCGACTTTGGGTGTTGTGGCTATCATCGCGGGATTCTTTTTCATGTGGCGCCGGCGTCGGGCTGGGACGAAGGGTCACCACGATGTTGCGGCTCATCCCACGGGAGACAAAGCTACCGCGTACCATGGGGCAACAGGCCCAGCCGAGTTGGCGCCGCCGGAAGAGAAACGTTACCTCACTCAGCCAAACACACCTTCAACACTCTCGGATGGAGCGGGCATCCATCGACCTGTGTCCGACATGAGCACGAGCACCGCCGTACCCAGCCCATTGGGCACGCCGAGAACGCCAAGTTCGCCATATTACCAACAGGGGCAAGGAGGATATGCTGAGCTGTCCGAGGACGCGAGGGTGGTCCACGAGATGCCGGCGATCAACGAGCGGTCTGAGATGCCATGAAAAATGACCGGCATGACGTGAAAAGAAAGGGATTCATGGGTACGAGGGTACTTGATATCACAAACGGCGTTGCTTTGTCTTTTATATCCAAATAGCTTGCTTGTCTGATTTCCTTCAATGAATGGATGAGAATTCCATCAATAACGTGTCCTCCTCCTTGAACATTGACATATCCATCGCCAGAATCGAACCATTAGAAAGGGCGTCCAGCCAAAGAACGACACACGTCGTCGGGGATTAGGTAACGGCATCAAAGGCCGTTCTGGACGGATGCCCTCGCACCCCTAACACTCTGTCGCCGCGTCTCCGGATGGCATCGCGACAACATACTCCAACCCGAGCTTGACGGCCTTGCCAGCGTTGAGAGTGACCTCCCACTCGACCTGGCCATCCTTCTTGAGGTTCGACACCGCCTTACCCCAGTTGACGTCCTCCTTGTCACTACGACCAGGCTGTCCGCTTGAAACGCCAGCACCGCCGATGGCCATCCCCTTTGGATCCAGAATGTCCACCTTGAGCCGCTCGTCCTCGGACACGGGGAGCTGGTCGAGCACCAGAAGCGAGACGGGCTTACCCGCCGCGGCGCGCGTGTTGGCGATGTTGATGCTGCGCGTGTACACGGAGCTGTTCTCCTTCGAGAAGAATCCCGTCGTCGCGCGCCGCACGTCGGCTACGGGGTAGGTCACCATAATTGCGGGGTCAATGCCCAGGCCGAGCGTGAAGGCGTCGCCGGCGCTGCAGCGGGGTAGCGTCGTGCGGCCCATGAAGGTCCCATCGAGGGTGAGTCCCGCTGCGCCCTTGAGAAGCGTGAGCCTGCTTCCGTTGCGGATCTTGGCCTTGAGGTACGCGGCGGGCTTGTACTTGGCGACGACGGTGTGGCTGAAGGCGACGTTGGAGAAGTTGAGTCGTGCGACGCGTTGCTTCGAAGCTGTCGGCCGAGGGGGTAGGGTCTTATTGCCCGGAAGGTCGTATGTCGTCGTGAAGCCCGTCTCTTCGATCGTCGACTCTTCAAAGTCCAGCGCGGCCTCTCTTGGGTCCTGCAGCGGGTAGTTGTACTCTTCGCCGATTCCGCCACCTCCGCCGCCAGGGGATTCTTTGCGGCGGCTGGCGGATGCCACGCCGTACGCCACGGCGGAACCGAGCCTGCCGACCATGCTCCCTCTGGTTTTCCTTGCCATATGGGGCGCGGGTAAAATTTCCTCGGTGCCTTTCGGTGGGCTTTCGTCCTCGTTGCTGTCGTCGTTGAGAAAGAAGCCCATGTCTTCGTCAGATTCTTCCGCCTCCTCGCATACCGCGGCGGCGCCGGCGAAGGCATAGCCGCGCTCGACCCCGAATAGCTTTTCTCGGTCCACGGGCTTCTCGGTCTTCTTCTGGGCCTTGCGCCATGTCTCGCGCTGCAAGCGCTCCTCACGACTGTTGAGTATGTTCTTCCCGCCGATGCCGCTTCCCATCTTGGGCGCCAGCATGATTTTCCAGGGCTTGAGCTCGGGGATCTCTTCCTCGAGGCCGGAGAAGGTGGTTTGGGAGGTGGAGAGGATGACCTTGCAGTTGGTCCACGTCTCCGAGGTCTCGTTGGTGATGCTGGCGTCGTAGCAGAGGGTGGCGGTGTTGTTCGTGGTGGAGAGCTGGAGGTCGTAGCTCGGTTCCCAGGAGGCGGCGGAAGTGACATATGTGAGCGAGAGGTCGCAGGAGAGGGGTGTCTCGGTCTCCGATTCCGCGGAGGGGTTGAAGACTTGAGCGGTGTCGCTGGAGACAGACGTCCGACGGGATGACATGGGCGTGAAGGCGTGCGCTTCGAGGGTGACGCGGACGGAGTAGCAGACCTTGGGCCAGAAGCGCTCGCGCTCATTTCGGATGCGCTCCTTCTCCTTCCAGGCCTCTTGTCTCTTCCTCAAGGACTTTTCTTGCTCCTTTTGCCTCTTCTTCCGAGCCATCTTCCTCTCACGCTCGAGAGGTCGCGACTCCTTGCGCTTCAGCTTCTCAAGGCGGTTCCTGTTCTTGATTGCTGCAGCGAGGAGTTTGGCGATTTCTCTTGAGCGTTTGGTGCCGGCGATCCGGTCTTGGAAGACCTTCTCACGCTCGGTGCGGTAGGCGGACATGGTGTCCACGAGGTCCACGCTCGGCTTCTTTTCGAGAGACTTTCCGTAGGCATCGAGAAAGCCGAGGCGAGTAGCAGCGCTGTCGACAATCTCGTTGGCTTGGCGCTGCTCGTCTTCGAGCTCGAGAAATCTGGCGCGGGCGGACTCGAGCTCGGGGGAGTCTGGGATCTCATCGTCGTCGTCGTAGAAGTCGGACTCGTTGTCGACGTCGGACTCGTCATCCGGGTAGACTTCCTCAAAGATGTCGCGGTTGGGGAGTAGTTCGATGGCGATGTCGCTGATGACTGCGGAACCGGTGCCCTCGACCTTGATGGTGGACTCGTCGACGGTTGGGGTGAGGCCGATGATGGTGACCTCGTTGGTACCGGGCTGGGGACGGGTTAGTAGTTGGTTCTGAGTAGGGGTTTGGGGTTACCTACCTTCAATTGGAGTTGGTTGAGGTCGCGAATGACTTGAGCTCTGGCAGGGAAGAGAGTCACGGTCCGAGTAGGGAGGTCTCGGACATGGTACTCCCTCTTCTCGACGATAGCGTCCATGGTAGCGATGGCGACCTCCAAGATCGGCCTGGGAGAGAATTGGTAGGGCAGAGGAGGAAGGCAAAGATGATTTGGTCGAAGAGCTAATTACGTTGAGAAAAAACGGGATTGAAAGGCCTACTTATACCTTGATCGGAGATGCATGGCTTGGGTGTTGCTCATACTCTGCGGGAAGGATATTGACCTGCAGCTTTCACCGAGCTTGGTAAATTCATCACCGGCTTGACCCATTCTGGAAACTCAGGCGCGCGATTGGATGACAATCTCAACATTGAACTTTCCGGAGATCAGTGATCGACGCCCATGGCGAGGGGAATTGGCCGTTGTTGGAGGGAAAGCCACCAAATTTGGCCAGTTGCTTCATGGCGTCGGTGATGAAAGAGCGTTTCTTCAGCTGGACGCCCAAGAATGCCTTGGCTTACGCTATTGTTCGTCTTATCGATAGCTGCTTGGGTACACGATAACATGACGATAAAGCTCTTATCGGCAAACAGGCAGCTGTGCCGCCGCTCAGGCCCTGTTTTGGCTGCTTTTTTAGCGACTTCTCGCCGGTTGACTCACTAAAGCCAGCACCCTCATTGGCTCATCACCAGCACGTTTTACGCGGCAGCGCATTTCTCGACGGCTTCACCTCCAGCGTGTTAGGTACGTCACGGCGCAATGTTTGCCATTGTTGCACTCATCGTCTCAATATTCTTTCCGGATTTGTTTGTGACTCAGGACTTTGTTGACCCTTGCGGGTCAGTGTTTGCTTGCTGCCTGCTATTCTCGCAAATAAACGATCTGCATCGGTTGGTCACTGAAAAAGACTCATTCCTTCGGCCAGGGTCAGTATCAGTATCAGTATCCGCTGTATGCGAGACGACAGTGAAAAATCAGCTGGGCGAAAAGAAACCCTTCTCCTCCCCAACGATCTGGACACCTTTCCATCTCAGCACATGAGTGAATTTTTGCCAGCAAATATAAACTTGTCCAATGAAGTATTCCCACTTATCCAGTGAACTTTATTGGTTCTCTGACGCCCGCGTCACACAATGCTCATGTGATAGTAGGGAGGGGTAAGTCAAGATCTCACCAGGCTGATGGGCGGTATTACACATGATCCTGATACATTATCATGGTCTCAGTATCAACCCCACAAGCCCTACCTTCACGTATATCTCATATTAATCCACCACAACACAGTACGGGAACAGTTCCCTCCAAACCGTCCACTTACTGACAAAGCAAGAGTAGAAATAACTTCAAGTTCGGCTTACCAACATGGATGCCCCTCTGTGCCTCCCAATCGAAGGAAACCCAGACTTGTACGGCCTAGGAATCCGAATTGGTATCTACTGCCAGTGGGTATCATCATGGCTACGCCTTCTACTAGATCCATCAAGTGCTGAGGAAGTCCACGGGGTAAATGCCATCTTCGTTCTGGCCATTACAACCGCCAGTATCATTGCCCAGAAGGACGGCTCTATCCAAGTGATTGAGTTGTATATCATGCTTCAATTCTCAAATGGCTTCTTTTTCACCGTTCTCTCAACCGTCGGTATTCGTACCACTCTCCTGAGATCAGAGGGAACTCAGTTATTGCTTGATCACATTTTCAACTACCTTTCTCAGCAGCGGGCAAACACGGTTGCGCTTGTTCAACGCGCCAACACCTTGTCGACGGCTTCTTGTCAGCGACCGACAGGTCACACGGTCAACCTCGCACACCAGCATCCTATCGAGAACCTCGGAAGAGGAGCTTCTCGCCAGCAGAACTTCAACACCTATCTTCCGATGGACCTCCTGGCTGGCTTCAAGAGCAGGTATCTATCTTGGGCTGGTGTTTTGTGGAGAATAGCTATCTTAGGCGTCATCGTAGGTTTCAACGTCTTCTTTTGGTTTTCACTAGCTAGTACAGTGAACGAAGATACAAAATGTGGACCTCCTTCAATATTTCTTCTCTCACGCCTGCCGATGAGAAAACCGATAATAATAGCATGTCGAGTCTTTTCCATATGCTTTGTTCTTTTCGTTATTCCTCTCGGTTTTTGGGTCATATTCTGCGCCTGCTTTGTCATGTTTGCTCTGCTTTTCTGCGTTGTTCGCGACGTCCTATTTCTTACGTATCCCAAAGCTAAAGACATGACCGCAATCGTCCGTGGAGGATTTAAGCTCACAATAGAGTGGATTCTCACTGCTCTGGGGGACACTGGGCCAATACCGGGCTTCCTGAACGCTTCGGGCCCGAGAGTGAAATTGGAAGCGTTCAAATTGGGGCTTGTGGACATCTTGGCCCCCACCTTTCTCTTCTATTTACACCTTCTCGACGACACCGCTACCAGCCCAACTGCCTTCATCGGCATCATCATATCCTTTCTCAGTTCAGGGGACGATAAGAAGACTGGGCGACCAGTGTTCAACGAGCAACAGGACATGCGGTGCGTTAGGGTTTCAAGACGTCGATAAGACCTATGTGATATTGACCATATTAGATCATCTTACAAATGGGTGCCTTGGATTTTGAATATATCTACGGCTGTGGCGATAGTTTTTTTCATTTTGTCTATCGAGCTTACTTTGATGTGGAATGATGTGCAAGGCGTCAATATTCTTCGGACCACAGGCCAACTGATTCCGTTTATAATTGGATTGGTCAGCGCATGCCAGGTCTTGAAGCAAATGCTTACCCGTGGGCTTCAACCGGTGCGTTACTATTATATCTCAAGGCTTGGTATTCATTAGACTAACAGCTTGCGGGGTTCATAGCTGTTTCCTGAGTGGAATACCTATGAAGTCAAGGCTGATTCCACTACGGATGGAGGCATTCAGTTTGTAGTTAAAAGATCCAGGAACAGCGATGAGGTTGATTGAGCTTCACGCTACAAGAATGGGTATGGTTCAGGGTGAGAATAGATAGATAGTTGGTCTGGAGTATCTCGAGTTGTATGAACGATCTACTGGGCTATTGAACATTGAAATCATCTAGTAGTATCATGGTGTTCACATGACAACCTTGAAGTTTATAATTACCGGATTTCCCCAGAATAGTAAGAGTGCTCGTATATGTACCTTCCAAGGCAACTAGACATATCATGATCCTGATTGCCTGTATTCCAATCCCAAAGGTCAAGAAGAAGGCATGACGTACTCTCCTGTCTGAAGCAACTCAACAGAGACGTTCTTATGCTTCACAAACTCGCCCTCAACTTTGGGCACATAGTCGGGAAAGCCGTCAACAATCTGACTCAAGATTGCCCAAGACGTTTGGCCATTGACATCGTAAGTGGCTGAGCTGTTGAACCGACTGGTGTCGAAACTGTAGTAGAGCATGGGAAACTCCTCGAGACTGACATCGGCACTCATGTAAGCCACCCTCTCGCCCGTCGGGTCGAAGATGAAGCTCGAACCGATGGACGGGACGAGCGTGTACGCGCCGCTCACGATGGCGTATGTGCTGGTGACTCCCTGATTCACCACATCCTTCTCCCAAGCACCCGAGGCGGTTTCGTCGTCGTTTGTGGTCAGGTACGGGAATGCCGCCAGGTGGACATGTTCGCGCTGAACCCACATGTTGAACGTCATGCTCGGCCAAAAGTGCCTGACAGTGAGAACACGCGGTGAGCAACTGCGTCGTGATGGAATTCGACGTTTGGTGTAGATGACTTACTCCCAGCATGCAAGCATTCCCCATCTGCCATACTCTGTCTCCAAAATCTTGAGTCCGTCGAGAGTACCATCGCTGAAAATGTCCCGCTCATTGCCGTTGGGGCGCAACTTGCGGCGGTGATGAAGAATCTTTCCCCGCGCGTCGACCAAGCTTTGAGATATGTAGATGAAGTCGTCCTCACGCTCGACAAAGTTGAGGATGGTGTAGATGCCGGCCTCTGCAATGGCTGAAATCAGGCGGTTCCACTGTTCGTCTCCGACGACGATCGTGTTGTCGATGTAGGATGGGAGGTAATCCTGAGTGAAGTTGAATTCACTACCCAATCCCTTCGGAAAGCTGCCAATCGCGATTCTCAGTCACATGGTGCTTTCCGCAGCAACAGAGTTGCTCTTGATCATGTATTCATTGGTGATGACTTACCCAGGGAACCAGAGTTCCGGGAAGGCAATGAGATTTGCGCCTTGAGCCTTGGCCTCGCGAATGAGCTCGATGCCGGTATCCACACACTCGCTGATGTTGAAAGTGATGCCCGTGTAGTCGTAGTTGGTGAGCGGAAGCGGCCAGTTGGGCGGAGGCTTGCGAACCAAAGCCACGGTCAGGTTCGACCGGTCCACTGTGCCTGTGCCATTGGTAAAGGCGGGCGCGGCCAGGATGCCTTGAGCACCAGCGATGGCGAGAGTCAGAGTTTTAGAGAACAGCATCTTTCAGGCTCTTTGAGATTGAAGTTCTCATAAAGCTGGTCCGGTCGTACCTGTCGGATGAAGAACAAGCTGTCCATCGTTGTAAACCTTGGCTTAAGTATGATTCTAGCTGATTCCCTTTCCCACTGCTGACAAGAGACAAAAAGCGGATGCCAGTAACTCGTATTACCGATCCATCTGCCGAAAGGTTCGCCGTACGTAAATACAAGATGTCTACATAGATTAATGACATGGCATGGAACGATCAGCGCCACCGCCTCCACCCTTCGTTCGCATCTGCCAGCCATACGATCGATATATCGGAGTGGATCGGAAAAGCTGGTGATGTTATCTCGCCATGCGAAAGCAAGTCTCTACACCCATGTGTGTAAGGTATGGCGCGATATGGGGCCTCGGGGTTTGAACGGGACGAGCCGCTTCGAGGTTGACTCGGTATTTGAAGGTATTTGAAGAAGCCGAAATAATGGGCTCTACCCACCGCGGGCCACTCGGGATCAGAAACCGAAAGTGTAAGCTTATCTATGATTCTCAGGAACGGGGGGCCGATTTCCCTCCGGTCACTACTGTAACCAGCAATGCTTAGCATTAGGTGATTGGAGGTTGACAACTACAGTATCTTCGCTATCTAACGATGAACGATTCAGTTCGGTCTTTAGTCACGGAAAGGTGGATAAGGAGTTATGCTCAATTACCCTTATAGGCTTTAGGTTCTCTATGCTTCTTTCAGTCTATTGGTCGGTTGCAGATGTTAGAGATCTTCGATGGGCCGTGGGGAAGATGAAGGCCTTCGATCCAGTTATTTGAAGTCTTCAGAACGGAGGTCTTCAATTCTCCAACACCAATTACGAATGTGATAATGTAAGTTTTGAAGGTCGAGCCAGTCTCGTCGTCTCAGCAGAACGGCTTCAAATCCGTGAGAGTCTGGTGGCGGAATAATGAATCTCGTTGAAATGATCCAAAACAAAACTGATCTTGAGATTGGCCGGCGACAGATGTTGATGTCTAACTAAGTCATTGCATGTGTAACTGGGTTCATATATTGCAAGTAAATTGCGAGAGGCTTATCAAATACACAGCTGTGAAATGAAATCTACACAAGATGCTCTGCCTAACGATTATGTGACCTTGCGCTTGGAGCCTGACATACTGGACACCGCAGGATCGATTTCTCAGGCGAGAGCCTAGCATTGGTTGCGTCGTCCAGAGTGCAACGGCTGGCCACTGCGAGATCTTATTCACCGCAAGATAAGATGGAGGAAAACCAACGGAAATCAGGCGGTGAGTCCGGGTGGTCGCCTTTGGCTGTCCAGGCAAACATTGGCACGCCCATGTGCCCGTACCAAGTGGTGATACATGTGTCACCGACAGCCGATACTGTTAATACTACAACAAAAGGCATTCTCTACCCCAAGACTATGTTCATTAAGTTCAACCAATCCTATTTCCAAATCACATCAAAATCATCATGTTCCGTCCGTGGACTTACAACCCTCAACCTGAGCCACAATTCCCCTGGGCCGGGCCTGGGCAGGCCTTCAACAATGTCCACACCGGCGATAGAGTCAACATCAACACCAACAACTTCAACGCCTTCCCCCGAGCCAACCCCCACCCGCCCTTCAACCTCAACGCGGGCCCGCGCCTCTTCAACTTCGCAAACCTCTTCAACACCACAAACAACTTCCCCAACGGGCCCCTCCGCCCCGACGGCCGCCTCCGCAACCGCATCACCGTCCTCCTCCCCGACGGCACCCGAATCCTCGTCGACCGCGACGTCATGCACGAACACCTCCCGCGCACCCGCAACGCCGTGCCGGGCGCCTACTTCGCGGTCCCCGAGTTCCTGCGCGGCTACAACCCGGGCCTCGACCCGGCCGGCTTCGACCGGCACCGCTTCCAGGACGCCTTCGCGCGCGCCGCGGGCTTCGTCTTCCGCTACATCGAGATGCTGTGCCGTTCGAACCGCGAGGCATCCGACGGCTTCGACCTCTTCGCGCGCCCGCGCTTCCTCCTGCTCAACGCCCGCAACCGGCTCGACACCATCCAGGAGATCTACTGGCACCTGTTTCTGCTGTGCTGCGTGCTGGACCAGGACCGCGCGTTCGGATGCTCGGATATGTTCGCGCGGCCGATCGGGGAGTTTCTGGTCGAGTTCATGCCGCGGGTCGAGGCGTTCATGCCGCCCGGCGCCGCGCAGTTGTTGTTTGTCGGGTACGCGAGGATCTTTCGCGAGACGAGGGTGGAGATTGGGTTCTTGAGGGAGTTGTGGGAGATGATGGATGACATTGACCAGATGCGCCTACGGGAGACGATCGGGCCTCAACTGGCGGGCAATGGGATGGGAAACAACGCTCATCGTATCTGGACTGCGCTGAGGCACTTGGGATTGGTTTGAGTTGGGACATTGGAGTTGAATCTTTTGTCTTGTTCTGGAAAAGCTTGCTGTTTTGATTGTGCATTACGAAAACATGATATTTTCACGGAACGTGGGATATTGGGATATATACGGCTCAGTTCAATTGAAGTATTCATAACGAATGATAGCTTTTCAAAGTTCCCGTGTGATAGCAGATGCTGTAGATCAACTGTGGCGAGGACCCTAAGCAATTACCTTCGACTTTCCTCACCCCCTGTTCTCTTTAAGCCTTCCAAGATCTCCAGTATCTTATCCTCCAAACCTGAAATCGTGCTCATATTGATCCAATTTTTGTAATGTACGAGTCTAAAGTCTGAGTCTGGGGGAACAGTAGACGCAGTTCTTCCTGTTGATACCGTGAGGGCAAGTTCTGTTGATCGGAATACAGCTGTCGTGAGGACTGTCGGAATCGAGACATCGTTCGGCCATTGTGATGGTTTGATGACGAGAATTGGTAGGATGAGTTGAAGGTTCGAATTATCTTTTGTTTGAAATTAGTTACTTGGTTCTAACAACTAGATTTTCAAGGTTCACGGCAGACTGCGGCTTATTTATGCTTTTCTTCACATCTGTGGTCTAGGTGAATGATGAAGTTCGTTGCCCACACAGCTGTTGGCCGGGGACATTCACTTAACAATGTCCTTCTGATCAAATCTTCAGATAGTGACTGTGAGATATGTTCACTGCCAGCATTGATGATCTGAATCATCTGCAGCAAGCCTAGCCCGGCTTGATCGGGTTAGAAAGCCTCGGAAAGTGGCCGCTTCACGGACGCGTGGCAGCATAACAAGACGGAGTTTTGGCGTGTGAAGTTGATCAGGAGACGTTTCGTTCTCGTCACGTCCCGAAAGCTCATTCTAATTGAGTCCTATTCCTCATCACTTCCCTAGCGTTGGCAGGTCCGCCAACCTGGTTTTCAGGAAACCGCAAAAACTCTGATACACCGAGAAAGAGTCCCCTTGCCTCCATCGGCAGTGAACAGAGATCCCGTCTCGTGCCACGCTCAGAGAGATCTCGAACGCAAACCTGCATTCCTCCGAGCCCGTCCGGTCTACCGTCTTGCCCTCCCGCTCCTCGCGCATCTTCTTTCGCCTCCACGCTCGGCTCCATACATCTTCCCTAGCCTTCCCCAAGCCGACGAGCTTCTCACGATCCCACTCCCACGAAATCAGCTCCAGCGACGCCATCAGCTCGTGCACCTTATCCGCCTCCCTCGCAACTCCCCCGTCCAACGAAAACCCAATCACCTCAGTTTCCACACTCGGCGGCAGCACCCCCTTCCACTGCGCAGCCGCCAACCCCCTCGCGGCCTTATCAGAAGGCCTCATCGACCCAAAACTCCACGCGACGGCCCATCTCCTCGTGTGCTGTCCCTGCACGAACTCCGTCACGGCGTAGTTGTCAATCTTGTGCTCGCGGAGCCTGCCGATGAACGTCTCGAAGCTCGACTTCATCCCGAACATGGCCGTGTACCACTGCACCCGCTCTCGCAGGACGAGCGAGTCTTCCAGGATCCTCCCGACGAAACCGAGCTCGCCGCCGGAGGTGAACTGCTCGTTCGGCGCCATGGTGAAGGCCGACTTCTTGGGGTCGGCCTTCTTGGACGCGCAGATCTCGGCTTCTTCTTCGGATTTGTAGAAGGGCGGGTTGGTCATGACGAAGTCTAGGGTATCGGCACCCAGCTCGTCTAAGGGGACGAGGTTGTCTTCTGGGCGGCGGGCGACGACGGAGATGCGGTTTTGGAGGTTGTTGCGGTCTATGTTTCGTTTGGCGTATGAGATACTTTTGTCGTCGATATCTGCACGTGTTAGATTTCCGTCAACCAGTAGTGGGGAACTCCTACCAGTCGCGAAGAAGGACCATCGTCGCTGGGTGCACCCGAGGAGGGGGTAGATGCAAGATGCGCCAGTGCCAATGTCCAAGCCAACTACCTTGCGATCTGGATCATCGTAAGTGGTGCTGTCCATCAGTTCCTTCAGCCATAGGATGTAACGATGCCTTTGCGGCACCTGCAACTATTAGCATAACCTCGTTTTTGAAAGAATGGACCCTACTCCTGGAGCGAGGCGGTCGTGTGGAAAGTCAACTTCCAGGCCGAACTTTGTTTTGAGAAGCGTCTTGTTCAGTTGTGATACCGCAAGAGGATCGTTAAAGTCGAGAGAGTTCCCGCTCAACCTGCTTCAAGGTTAGTCTTGTTCACACCACAGAGGACTCGGAGGTGGCAGGTTACATGGCACCAAGCGCAGGGTCCTCTCTCCCTAAATCGCTCAATTGAAATGTCTCTGAGAAGAGTTTGCTGTAATATGTATCTGCATGTGTCCCAGGTTCTGAGGGTCTCGAAGTTGACTGTTCAGCGCGACGGACAGCTTGCGCTAGGGACGCATCGTTGGCGGGAGGCGCGTCGGCATCGGAATGTCGCCTCTTTTTGCCTATCATGTCTGTTTCGATCGCCGAAAAAAAATGAGGTATGGACTGAGAAGACCGAGCTTCTTCTTTTTCAGCAACTGCAAAATAAGAACAAGATGCACATGAACGTATAAGTAACGCGGCGCAGTACGGTCTTTTCCTCCAAGTTGAAGATGTTTAGGGAGGCCAATTTACCAATCAGCAGATTTCGTGTGGGGCATTTCGTGGGATATGACAATACCACACATGCAGCAAAGCAGCAAATGTCTTTGACGCATACAAATACCCCGTTAAATTCCATTCACACACATCAATGAACAAGAATCTCACTGAAGAACAATCAGAGACAAAGCCGTTTAACTTTCTAGCTCTCAGCTGAGCTATAATTACCCTTCCAGATGTGTGCTCATGAAAATGTCCAAAATTGAAACAAGGCAAGGGAAATCCACACTGTCGTTATGCAATGCCGTCATCTACTCATCCATCATATGCCGCAGGCTCATGAACTTCATTACTGACCCCACATCAACACTCTCCAGCGCCAGCCCTCCAGGTACTGCATGTCACTATCAACGACCTCGATGTCTCCCCTTTCGATCTTGGCGCTGAGCCTCTTGAGGCGCTTCGAGACCGTCTTGGCTACTAGTAGAGACACCTCATTGGAGAAGACGTAAAGGACGGCGAAGACGAAGAAGGCGATGCTGGCAAAGCTGTTGCGACCGAGCACACTATCCTTGATGCGTTCGAGAAGGGCCTTGCTACGGGAGAAGGCGTACTCTGTGTTGTTAGTTGCCATGCTGGTCCCCTTATCCGCCGTTGAGCGTCGAAAGATTCTCTTCACGGCTGGGATAAAAGTTGCCCTGGGATAGTTAGCTGACGCCGCCCAAAGCAGCGAATGACGAAAGGCCACTCACACAGCACCACCGATGAGCCAGTTTCTCCAGCGATGGTTTTCACCCTCCTTGATCACCACCCCCACCTCCTTCCGCAGAGTCTTGAGGTCCCCCAGGACGATGCGTCCTTGGGCCTGGATCTGGTTCTCCAGGTCCAGCGACGTGGCACCGTCGAGGCGACCTCTCTTGCGCTGGAGAGATAGGTACTCGCGCAGGGCGAACTGCGTGCTCGTCTTGAGCGACTTGAGGTCCTGCGTCGTCGTCGTGAGAGGGTTCAGGGCGGTGGCGGGCTTGGGGACCTCGGCCATGGTCCCGTGCTGTGAGTGAGGGGTGGGATAGGCCGCGGGACCTGCCATCTGCTCGATCGGAGGCTGGACGGCGACGGCTGGGATCGGCGGAGGCGGACCATAGTTGCTGTATGGCGCCGAAGGCGTCCCGGGCTGGGGTGGACGGGAATACTGGTCGGACGGCCGGGGATAGTCGTCGGGTCGCGACGGACGATAGTAATCTTCAGCAGCAGCCCGGGAGGGACGGGAGTAATCCTCAGGCTTGGAAGGGCGGGGGTAATCTTCAGGCCGGGACTGACGAGAAGGATCTTCAGGCTTGGAAGGGCGAGAGTAGTCCTCAGGCTTGGAGGGACGAGAGTAGTCCTCAGGCTTGGAAACACGGGAGTAATCGTCAGGCTTGGAAGGACGAGAATACTCAGACTGGGACGGACGATACTGGTCTCCCGTTGGTGCTCCTGACGGATAAGCGCCAGGGCCGTTGTACGGCGCGGATGTCTTGTCAACCGGCCGAGTTTCCATGGTTATCCCGGGTATCAAGACGCAAACGGGTGACACCAAATTAGCGGCGGTGAGGGGAGCTTCAACAAGTACAACCGAGACCGAGAAGCCGTCGAAAAGCGGATCAAACGGGTCTATCTTACTGAAATGCAAACAGAACGAAGACGAAACAACTCGAGGAGGGGACTAATGGTCACATCGGCAAGGACAAGGCGATAATATGAGCTATGAGATAATGAGGTGGCGGGGGAATTGGAGCGAGAACAGCTCACTCGCCTCGCCTCGCTTGACAAAGTGACGGGGCAAGCTGAAAGGCGGGATGAAGTGGGGCTGCCAACGGAGGGTCCACCGCGGGATGTGGGTCCAGTCACACCGTGGGAATTGAGGCCAAAAAGCGACGCCGCACGTTGCTTGCATTTGCTGAATGTCGTCAACTTTGATCTTCAGCCGATCACTTTCGTCGTCTCGACACCTCAAGGCCCTGCCTATCTCACCCAACAATGTCCGACCAAGCGCCGTCGCGCTTTACGGCGCCCAATCAAACCACTACCGAAAGATTGTCGAGCAACACCGTCGGCCTCGTCCAGCTCTCCGACTTCCGCAAGCGACGCGCCGAAGTCCTCGATCAGCAAGAACGCGAACGAGAAGCCGCCCTCTCCGGCACCTCCACCCCCAATCGATCACACTCGGAGACGCCTGACCCCGGTAGTGATTCGGGCAGCGGCGCGAGCAAGCCGAAGAAGAAAAAGAAGAAGGTCGGCGGCAGCAAGCTGTCTTTCGGCGACGATGAGGAAGAGGAAGAGGAGGGCTCGGTGCCGATAAAGAAGGGCAAGAAGGATGCGGAAAAGGATGGCGCCGACAAGGGAGAGAAGAAAACCAAAGTCGTCGCGAACTCTTCCGTGGCGTTCGTGCCCAAGGTCATGTCCAAGGCTGCCTTGCGACGCGAGGCTGCGGAGAGAGAGGCTTTGCGACGCGAGTTTCTGGCCATCCAGGAGGCTGTAAAGGCCACCGAGATCGCCATTCCCTTTGTTTTCTACGACGGCTCCAACATACCCGGAGGAACGGTGCGCGTCAAGAAGGGCGACCACGTCTGGGTGTTTTTGGACAAGAGTCGCAAGGTCGGAGCAGAACTGGGAGTCGGAGAAAAGGCCAATGCACGGAGAGAATGGGCACGAGTTGGAGTGGACGACTTGATGCTTGTGAGGGGGTCGATAATTATTCCGCATGTGAGTCAATTCTTCCTTCGATTGGTGGGTATGTTCTAACTGTTCCAGCACTACGAATTCTACTTCTTCATTATCAACAAGAGTACCGGCCCCGATGGCCAGCAGTTATTCACATATTCCGCGGAAGCTCCTCCCAAGACAGAAGAGTCTGAGACCGAGGAGGCTCCCGCGGTCCCCGACGGTGGCCTGACTACCGCGGCGGCGCTCAGGGCCAAGGCGACCGCGGCGAAGGCGCTCCCCGATATCAATACCCTCGAGGGTGCGACCGACGACGCGACTCTCACGAAGGTGGTGGATCGGCGCTGGTATGAGCGCAACAAGCACATCTACCCAGCGAGCATGTGGCAGCAGTTCGACCCCGAGAAGGATTACCAGAACGAGGTTCGGAAGGACGCCGGCGGTAACACTTTCTTCTTCTCGAGGTGAGAGGCGATGTATCGTCGTCGAGGAGACATATCAGCCGGGGGCGGGTTGTGGAGAGTGATCATGCCGAAAGGCTGTCTCGGACTTCTTTCAGCCCGCCAACATCCGCATGGCGACGAGAGCGCCGATGATGAAGATCCACCCCGGCCAGAAGACCATGATGATCAACATGTTACCCCCGGGCCCGAGTATAGTTGTCGCGAACTCCATGAAGACCTTTTTCCTCAGCTGTCGGATCTTCTTGGAGTTCCACGCGCTTCGTGTCGATTTCCGGAGCGTGCAGAACGTTTTCTGGGAAAACCAGGCCGAGTGAGCGACGAACAGCCTGGTCGCGACAACCCCAGACGTGAGGGTCGAACTGGCGAGCAGGTGGCCGTAGACGAAGAGGAGAGACGAGGCCAGGGTGACGAGCCTCTGGAAGCGGACGGCGAGGTCGAAGGTCGGTCCGAGGAGGGCGATGAGGGAGCGCTGGCGGATATTCACGCCGGGCTCGTGCGTCGACGAGGTCAGGATGGCGACTTTGTTCATGATGGCAGACGAGGTATCAGCAAGGGCCTGATCACGACCTACAGCGGTGCCTCTGGGGTGTCTTGAGGAATGAGAAGGGGGAGGAGCGGGGTGGTTGCCGCCATCAGGAGGGGCGGCGGCATGCTCAGCTTGTCGCAGTTGGAGATATTTATTAACAGGCCGCATCAGGTCACCCAACGACTGAATGCAACAAAACCCATCTAACCCCTCCCACGGGACTGACTCTTTCTGGTGGACTTTGCGGCTACGGCGCTTCAGGTGTCTCTGGTATCCGGGACTCTTTTGTGAAACTGAATCGGACGAACGAACGTGGACTTGGTCCCTGATAGTCGTCGGCGCGTTCCTTTCGCCTATGTACCTAACACGCCTCTTGTCTAGAAAATTCCACATCCTCCACTCTGCTCTGTATCAACAGCCAACTCGGGGAACCTGGAAAGTCGAAGACTCGGGAAGCTGTGACCAAGAGGCCCCACCCGACGATTCCCTCCTCTTCCATTTTGGCCAAACCAAGGCACCCACGTGGGGCACTTGGCTCGCGCGGGATCGGTTCGTGAGCCTTCGAATCGCGCGTCGCGGGAAATGAGAACGTGGATTGACGAGGGTTGTGATTCGCGGATGGCCCGGATGGGCGAATCTGCAAGTTTCCATGTACGATCTGCGTGCGGGTTGGTGGGCTGGAAACTGTTTACCCCTCCCCCGCGCTTCGAAAAGAAGAAGGCGGAATCTAGACCCTTTGATTGTCTTCTGACTTGGTTCTTGTTTGCCCGAGATTCTATCACGAGGAGAGAGGACGTGAGATTATAGGAAGAGAAGAGAGGCAATACAGTAAGCAGATTGGGGCGAGATTCAACTGCCCGAATAAGACTCTGCATGTTTGCAACTCTCAAGGGTTGATCTTTCTTCTCTGCAGCCCTTCGCGAGAAAACCTGGGCGCGGGACTGTTTGATCACCCAGTTTACCCCTCATCACGATAGATCTTATCTCTCTCGATGAGACACACTACTCCGGAGGCTTTGGGCCTGTCGGGAAGGATGTTGGGGGCCATGTGCCCGGCTCCGTGACTCGGGCCCCGGGCGTGGGTGATGGAAGCATCTTCATAGGCTCAGGTCTTCCCGCTTGTTCCGCCTGTTTCTGGATGGCCCGGAGCATCGGGACCGACCGGAACCTGATGGAAGCAGACTCCAGCCACAAATTACGGACGCCACATTCATGTGGCTGATGTCTTTCGGGTAGCCGAGTTGAGTATTCCGGTTCTCTCACATTTTCCTCGTGAGATTTCATCGAGTTCATCGACTGAATGAGCTTCACTCGTTCGCAATGCGCACATGATCTTTTTACTTCCTTTTTTTGAGTTCTCAGTTCATATCTTCTTCAACGTGGCTCGAGTGGCTGCGACTGTTCATCTTCAACCATCTCATGCTCATTCTCATACTCATTCATCTCAGGCCCATCAGATCTGGCGCTGTCTCTTCTTGTCAGGCTGAGCCATTGAATTGAGCGCTTCCCAAGCAAACCCCGATCTTTGGTGAATGCCAATCTTCTCACACTGCACGTTCCGCGATGGTGACACATGCGTGTCTGATTTCCGAAGCCACTCGACGCCGCGGCAACTTTATGCGGCTGGTGCCGTCGTGAGAAGTGAGACCTTTCGTATCCTGCCCTGAGACATGCTACCATAGAAATTCCTGTTTGTTGTCTCCGTCGACCAAGTATGGCATGATCATCTCTCTCGCTGTCGATTCATTCTCACCGTCTTCGATACAAACACCACAGGAAAGAATCTGGACGCGTTCTCAACTACCCCAGCGACCGCTGGATAGTTACAGACCGCTCCGCTCAGCTCCCCAAAATACTCACCGGCGATGAGGCGGTCAGATCCGGTGCGCCCTCCCGAAACCGATAGACCGTTTCCTGGGGCTACACAGCAGAGAAGGTCAATAGAGTTCACTCGGCCGAACAAGTTAAGGTCGCGATCCGGCCAGTCGTTCAGGAACGAGTCGAGTCGGTGAAGAACACACACAGCCTCAACCGCTGTAACGTTTCTTGCGCTACAGAATGACGGAGGCGAGAAGCGGGCAGCTCTTCGAAATCTCTCCGAGTCTAGGAGTCTAGTACGGGTCTGAAATGGCTGGGTGGACAAAGATCCATCCCATGATTCCCGTCAGACTCCGCCCCGTCGATCGGCCCCGGTGGCATGACGAGCGTGACAAGCGCCGACCGAAAGTGGTCCCCTCGGTGGAGCGAAGCAGCGCAAAAAGGCCGTGGAGATTCAGCTCCGTCACCTTCGATGATGCATCTGCATCGATGCGATGCGGCAGTTGGCGATACCGTATTCACCCGCCAGCGTTGCGTTCCATTCACCACATGCATCGGTAAAGGTGCACTGTTCATCTATTCTTCCTCGTAATGCGAAGAATGTAACGAAGAAGATCTTGTCCCGTCCCATCGAACAAGACCGCCCAGCCGGCACCGAGCAGCCAAGGACCCTGAAGACCGTCCCAACACACCACACCGACCACCACGCCAGCCACCATCCCAACGTCCCTAATCGACCGGGGATCGTGGCTGCATTCGACGGGCTGTGTGTGTGACCGTTAATGCGCACCAAACCAGTGCCTTTAGACAAGCTTCCGCTGCCAATACGAGCCAGAGATCGGCCACCAGTAAGACTTGACTGTTTAGCTGCCGGCCTCCGCATGATGTGAAAGACAAAAAAGCCCATTCTAATAATGGCATCCTCGGTTCCGCCCAGGCGCAAGCAATGGTGCCTGCGTCCGTCGCAACCGGAATCGGAGAATTCGACGCGCTCCCTGCGGCCCCTCTTTTTGTTTCTCCCGCTTAGCTGCCAACGGCCATGATCCGCGGTACGTTTGGAGGGGTGATGCATGGGAAAAGAATGGGAGAATGGGCTGAAAGGCGATGGCATTCCCTCGCAGGAGGGGAATACGAGAAGAACAACTCGGTGCTACGTCATGTTTAGCGGCGTATAGCCCCCTCCGGCTTTACCGACTTTCATGCGACGGGGGCGAAATGGTATGGCTGGATGGAGTCACGGAACCAACCAACATCTGACGATCTTTTTTCTCCGACCCTTGATGAGGTTGAGTTTATTTAAACTGAGGTTCTCCCGTCCGAACATGACAGCTTATTCTCAGCAACCCGCCTCAACCTCGCAGAACAGTTCATCTCATCTCATCTCATCGCATCTTAATCCGATCTCACGACATCTCATCTAATCTAATACTTCTCATCTCCAAAACAGCCACCACCGCCAACATGCAGCTCCTCTCCGCCCTCCTCCTCCTCACACCCGCTCTCGCAGCGCCCCTCGTCGCCCGCGACGAGCCCAGCTGCGGCCAAAAGTCCGGAAAAGTCTCAGAATGGACCCTGACCGACTTCGACTTCCACGCCAGCTACATCTTCAGCACGCCCTCCCACCAGAACTCGTGGGGCTACATCAGCTTCAACGTCACCAACCCGGTCCTCGACTACGCCGTCTCCTGCGGGGCCGCCAGCAGCCGCCTCAACGACTTCTTCTACGGCGAGCAGGTGTACCAGTGCAAGGCGCCCGACGGCGAGAGCACGGCGACCTCGTTCACGTTCAGCCGGCCCGACGGCGCCGTCACGCTGAACCAGAGCTGGACTTGCAACGACGACCCTCAGTACCCGTAGGTTTTTCCTTCCTAGATGATGAGGATGAAGGATGGACGCTGATGATTTGTGACAGGGCACGATACACCGCTAAGGGTAACGCGGTTGCCGATCTCAAGTGCGAGGAGACGTCCTGGCAGAACCCCAACTGGACGATCGGCCAGTTCTACTCGACGCGGGACATCAAGTGCGACATTATTACTCTGCTGACTCCCATCAAGGAGATCCAGGGCGTTGCCTAAGGGATCCGAATCCTTCGAGAGGGCCGAGCGCATTCGGCCGATGGAACATGAATACTTGACGACTTGATGATCACCATTTCGCTTGCCTGCCGCTCCCTCAGGCTCGCAATGCATGGTTCTGGGACCCGGAGGATTACTGTCTCCGGGGACATAAAAAGGGAAATAGAAGTTACATAGCAGCGTGTCGATTAATTTTAATGTATCAATTGCCTTTCAACTCTCATGATCTCAACCCGAACTTTGTCCTTTGGGATGATCAATCAGGGGTGTTTATGAATCCATTCGCTCACAGGCGTCATTATAACACAATAGGGATTCCAAGGCAATCAAGTCATCCTAGATGCCTGTGAACAACAACTCGCCCAAGAAGTGAGAAAAGATGGAAATGCCCGTGCTACAGCGAGAGATTCACAAGCAGTAATTCACAGAAAAAGAAGTTTGGCAACATTGCTCATAATTGAAATCTAAAATCTTCATCTTAGGCAAGAACTCCTTTTCTCAAGGCTTGCAGGTGTTGCAGTTGGATCTACTCCAGTCGTATCTCCAATTCTCGTCCTTGCCGTTCTGCTCAGCCACCCCGTAGCTAATGTCCAAGCAGCAGCCCAGCTGGGTGCTGCGGCAGGTGAAGCCAGGCCAGGATGTGGTGCATGTGGCACTGGCAGAGGCGGCAAAGAAGATGCCGGCAAGGGCAGCGGTAAAAGTTGTCATTTGCATGTTGGCGGCGTTGAAGTTGTATCCCTGGGTATGTGTCAATACTTGAATCTCATCCCTTAAGGGCTGCACCAGGTACTCACACAATGAATTTTGCTTTGCATCTGAAGCGAGCGTGGTACGGATGAATGAAACGAAAGTGGGTTGGGTATGGTACTCTTGGAATAGACAAAGTAGTCAACCACCGGAGGGCAGAGCTTTTAAATAAGACTGCTTCGCGGGTTGACCGAGCCCAGCCAGAAACGTGTATGAAAGCAGCAATGCCTCAATTAATTATACTTTCCTTCCTCAGGGATTCGAATTCCGATATCAGCTTCAGAAGTGCGAGATAGAAGACGCAGAGATTGAGAATCATCCCGTCGGCTTCCGATGGCCTTGGCTTGGTCCCGCAGGATTCGTTCTGTCGGAGACATGACTTGGTGGATGCTCCGTCAATTACTTCCTGGTGTTAGCACGGCATCATCGATTCGAAATGTATCGTGTGATAGAACACTATTTTGTTAATTTCAACAGCAAGGTGTTCTGGAAATTCGGTTCTACTCTGAGAGGTTGATTCAGGAGCCCAACCATCCCATTATTCACCGGCTCCCATTATTGGGTCTGATAGGTCATCCGGTGGGAGAGTTTTACTGCGACAAATTTTAGTATGTTCGAGTCACGAACATGACTAGTTTTCCCGATTCTTCAATTTTCCCATTGGCTCTTCACAGTAAAAGATATTGAAGGTAGTTGTAGAGAACCGCCCTTTTCCGAATCCGATTGTTATGCAGCATTACTGCGTGTACTGAGGGGGCTCCCAGCCTTATTGCTGCACGTCCTATCTACGGGCTGTCAATAATATTGTATTCATATAAAAAGAATAAGAAATAAACGAGATCACTTCCTTCAAGAGGTTTGAATGAATAAGATGATTTGAAATTACTCTGATGAAATCAAGGGCTTGACAACCAAGAAAAGCTGAATGCCTGCTAAGTACCTATGATTTACGGTTTATGGTAACTGGACATCTCAGCAAGAAGATATGTCCAAAATTCCATCTTGGCAGCCATTCGTCGCCAGACTCCAGAAACCGACCAGTAATTGACGTGTTGTGCTTCAGTGCAGGCTTCTTCCTCGTCTCGATCTCCTTCTTCGCAACAATTTCGTGCAGCCTCGGTTGAACCATCAAAATGCCGATTCCTGGATTCAGACCCTAGTAACTTACACTATCAGGCCATGAACTTGGCCTCTACCGCGATGTGTGCATGCCCCTTCAAATTTTCTCAAGTGGAAAAATCAATATTGCATTCGGACAGCCAATCAGCGTGAGACAGATGGCAAGGCGTATCGCCAAGTTCGCCCAGTAAGACTGGCCGCAATGCAATTGGCTTACTTGATATCCCAACTGTATTTTTACAATCACTTACCTTCACCGCTTGAGAAGATCATGCCCATTACCCTTGATAAAAGGGCAGAGCGGACTCACACATTTCGACATAGGTCAAGCGTGAAACATCGAAGAATATGGCTGTTCACTACACTGTTGGTAGGTGACCGAGAGTTCATTACACCGAAAAGGACATTGACAAAATACCACAGTTAAAACAACAATCAAAATTTAGACCCTTACTATTGGCCAAACTCATGGCGCCCTGCAAAGATATCCCACCTTCCGAGCTCTGCAGTCGATGCTCCTCTATAGACCTCAAAGCCGTTTTGCGCTTGACGGCCACCGAACTCCGAGCTAGGCCACAGCAAGGTTGCTTAGTCGCTAACCTTTGCGACAAATCCGACAACGCTGAGTCAATTACGTGTGCTTTGTGTCGATTGTTCAGAGAGGGGCAGAATCACGTAACGTCAAAACCATCAACGGTTCAAGACTTACAGCTTCGCGCCTACTCCGGATACACCAAGACATTAGGCCAAACGTTCAAGCGACTCCCGGTTAGATTGCTTGATCAAGACATACCGCATCTTGCGGTGGTGCCATCGGATTCCAACGCACATCCGGCTTTTGGAGCAGGGGCGAGTTTCGTGCTTTGCTCGAGCACGATTCAAACGCATCATCAACTTTTCCAACCTCAAATCCTATCTCCGGAGGTTCAGTACGAAACTATTATTGCGAGCTTGGAGTTTTGTAAAAGCCGACACAAACTCCTATGCGGCAAAATCGACTGCCTCACTGGCCCTTCGAGGCTGATAGACTGTGGTGCTACTCCAGTGTCGGTGGTTAAGTCCCCGCCAGGGGTCCCCTATATCGCTCTCAGCTATGTCTGGGGACAGCATGGAAAGCATACTTCTATTTGGGGCACAAATAAGGCCGACCCAGCTGAAGCCATCGTCATTCCGAGTCTACATCTCCCAAGGAGTATCCTAGACGCCCAGATCGTGGTGCGGAAACTCGGGTATCGATATCTATGGGTTGATCAGATCTGCATCAATCAAGAGGATCCGGACGACAAACAGTCTCAGATCGAGATAATGGACAAAATCTATGGGGGGGCTGAGTTGACCATTGTCGCTGCTGCTGGTTCGCACAGTGACTATGGACTTCCCGGCGTATTTTCCAAGATGCGCCCCTCAACGCAAAGCTTGGAATTAGATGGACTTCGAATCATTCGCATGCCGAATGATCCACCGAGTCTCATCAGATCCTCCACATGGTGCACAAGGGCATGGACGCATCAAGAAGCCCTACTTTCTCGACGTCTTCTTTTCTTCACCGATTCCGAGGCTTACTTTGAATGCCATTCCATGCAGGCTCGGGAGTCCCTGGTCTGGGATTTCGACACTCTGCACTGCAAGCAAGGCAAGCTCTACTCCTTCTTCAACTCGGGTCTTTTCTTGCAGGGCATATCACATAACGATTCCTACGTGAGAACACCAATGTCTGCTCTCATCAGGTTCTACAATATTGTAAAAGATTTCACAACTCGAAGTATGTCTCACGAAGAGGATGCCCTGAGAGCCTTCATGGGTATCATTGCGCATTTGGAAAGCTATAAAATTCCAGTCTTTCAACTACAAGGAGTGCCATTTGTCACCCTTCCAACCATAAGGTCAGCTCCCACGACTTTTCTCCACAGCCTTCTTTGGGTATATGTAGAGAGAAGCCGACCGAAACCTACTTCAAGGCGATTAGAGTTTCCTTCATGGTCATGGGCAGGATGGAAGGGACAAGTCGAGTTCATCATGGAGTCAGATGAACTACACCGCCACCTCGAGCCTCAAGGAACCATCGTCGGTCTCAAACTGAATGATAATACCGAGGTGGGCTTGACCATGCTACACACGAGTCCTCTCGAGATATCCCACCTACCGGTGCTTGCCATCGCAATGAACGCACGCATGCTCGTGCTAGACTCTGTGGCCATACACTTCACTAAAGCACCACCAAACTGTCGGATAGTCAGTCGGGTAGTCCCGCCTGTGCGGCCATCACATTTGAACCAACCTCGTCCAGTTCCCCCGAGTCGTCGCGGAAGGAAACCAGTCCTCCCCAGATGGCTACCCCCCGGTTCAAAGGCCGTCATCCACTTGCATAAGTGGCCAAAGTTTATAACGAGGCTAACGGAATTTTGTACATCGAATAAACTCAGATTTCTCCTCATTGGAAACGCACCACGGATCCCCCGTTTGAAGGGCTCTGGAAGGATATATTTCTTGATACTCGAGCCCTGCGGAACCTCCTTTTCACGGATGGGTGTCTTGGAAGTAAAGGAGGACTTGGAATCGTTCAGCAAGTTTACACGCTTTGAGGAGTGTGTATCAATCATTTCATAGCCTTAGATTATTCTTTCTATCACATCTTTAGGTCCGCAATTAGTGACTTTTACTCTCCAAGTGCTAAGAGAAGTTGTGATTCTAAGAGATAGATTGTGAGAAAGTATAGCTTGGCAGTCACATGGTTCGGTATCCAAAATAAAGCATGGCCAAAGACTACTAATGGCCAGATATCCTAATTCCGTCGATTGTCCGACGGTTGTATTCTGTTGGCCGTCAAAGTATTCACGGTTCAACCACCTAAACAGCTTTAGGTTGGTGTAGCCAACTCACACTAGCCCTTGAAGACCAGTCACAGTCACACCTATGTATTTCGCTCTGTTAATTGTTCCTGTCTGAGCAGCAGGTAAATAAGCTGCATCTAGGCAACATAGTGGCAAGATCACCGGCGACAGCGCCAACGACGACGAGGACGATGACGACAATAGCGAGCATGTAGGAGAGGTAATCGCTTTGACACAGGACCAATATGGAGTTTAGCGTGTTTGTCTACTAAAAGCAGTATAGTTACATTATTACGTGCAACCATCTGATGAAGAATTGAATTACAGCACCGTCGTCAAACAATATCGCATGCGATCAAGCTGAGCTACATCGCAATGCCAGAGGCCTTCCACCTGACGAGTCCAGGATTGGATAGCCACGAAATATCCCAAACTGCACAGTCGAGCGAGTCTAAACCACCAAGACTCCAACCCCGAACTGGCCCAGTTCAACAGTGAAGATTCCGTCGGCATCTCCTGAAACGTTGATCACTGCGGGTGCAGCAATGACATCAGGGGTTTCGACAGAGTTGGCGTCGTCAGGGCCGGCCGTGATGGAAGTGAAAGAAGCCTCCAAGCCCGCCTTACCAGGGATTTGAATGCGAGCCTCAGTCGAATTGGAAGCGTAGTTGGCAAGCTTCACAATAAACTGGCCGTCTGTCTTCTTGCTTGCAGCCCACCAGACTAAATACGTGTTCACGGTTAATCGTAGATCACGAACATTAGGACTGTGAAAGAGCCTACCTGGATTGACCTCCGCGTCAGCCGTGACGGGAACGACAACATCACCGTGATTATTGGCGAACATCTTCTTAACATGGTACGACGGGGTGTAAACGATGCCGTTGGGCTTGTTGGTGAACGGGATGAGGTTGGGCTAGCCAAAGATACATTAGCAGAGTGCGTGAGTCTCCACGAAAGGAACAATGTCTTACAGTCCATTGACCGTTGACGGGATCGTAATTCTGCAGCGTAGGCGCATACGCGGCCAGCTTGATCAAATCCGCGTTGCGCTCCCAGCCCATCATGTAAACCGCCTCAGAACAGGCACCTCGCATGTCGGACCACTTGACGCCCCACCTGGCGTACTTGCCGATGAAGACAGGATGAGCGCGGTCCCAGTCGTCGTAGAAGTCGAATGCGTTGATGTAATTCTCCGGGACGTTGTAGTCATGGAAGTCGAGCCATGCACCCTCGGGGATTGGGTCCGGCAGGCAGTTGCGGTCGGATGTGGATGTGAGGATGGTGAGGTGCGGGTAAGCCTCCTTGATGGCGTCAAAGAACTGCACGAACCGTTGTTTGTAGGACTCGCAGCCACCAGCGAGATTATCTTCGTTTCCAATCTCGACGAACTTGAGTGGGTATGGCTCCGGATGTCCAAGAGAAGCGCGAAGTGCGCCTCCCGAGGTGTTGATGTCGCCGATGACAAACTGCACATGTTAGCCTGGGGTGATAGGTTTCGAATAGTAGAAGGTGACCAACTTCTATCTCGCGAATCGCGTCCTCAACGAATGGTTCAAGCTCCGCACCCATCAACGGCGGGAGGCCTGCAAGTCCAAGACCAGCCCAAACATCCAAGATAGGCTCCATAGACATGTCTTCGCACCAGTGAAAGTATTCCATGAGGCCTTTGATAGACTCTGTCAGCAGGAGATAGTTGTCTGTGGTTGTGAGGTAGACGATTTCCGTTAGGTTGCCAGACAGAGACTGGTGGTGATGCCAAGACTTGCCAATGTCTTCATATGTAGGTCAATTTCTTTTGAGATCAATCGCAACAACAGCATGAAGACAATGCGGGGCCATGTATGTTCAGTGCTGATGTTTGTCTTCTAGCCGCAAGCCCTGTGATACGCTCCTCTACCCATTCCGCGGATAGTTGCATCATTCCCGGTTTGAGCCGGAGGTTTCCCGCAACCGCGCCAATTACCACCCAGCGTTTGACATCGCAATGCAACGACACATAGAGAGATTACAATGTCGATCCACTCGGATGCCAAAGAAAAATCAAAACATGTCCGCCAAGGACTTTTCCAGCTGCATGAACAACCTAATTGGACGGCGCGCGATGTCGAGCTGTATCGTGGTGTTCTATAATGAGGCCGACTTTGCATAGGCACTGGCAGCATGGAGACGACGGCATTGCACTTGGATGGTTTAGGTATTCACAGTGATAGTAATGAAATGTCGCTGTTGAGCTTCACTGTACGTAATACACGAGCACTTAAACCCAACTGAGTTGTAACTGTCATGTTTGAAAACCTTTTTGTTCAGACTTTATTTTCAAAATGCCTCCCCGTAAACAGCCTGACCCAAAGGATTGGTTTACTCCCAGCGATATCCAAGTTCTATGAAACGTTCTTGCCACCGTTTATCAAAATCTTCTATGTCTTCGAGCTCATCCTCTCCCCATCTGTCCTCATCCGCCAGGCGATTAATAGTGTCTTCCGATACATCTTGACCCATGCACAATGGGCAAAGGAACAAACCCCCGGCACTGCCATAATGGCTTCCTCGGCAGGACAACCATTCCAAAGCTTGGCTGCCAGGCTGGCAACAAGGGCACAACCAGCGCAAGCCGGAGCATAAGCCGCATTCGCGCCCCTCAACCCATGCAATGACCTCCGGGACATTCAAGTCGTAGAACAAGAAATCGTTGTCAGGACTTAAGTAGGCAACGTCGATTTCAATTTCGGCGGTCTCTGACTCCATATCTGGAACCTTGAACGGACAAGGAAACTCGGACGCATCCACCGAATAGTTGTCGGTTTGTTGCAGAGGGTCTCTGAAGTATGTTTCGTAGTACCACATACCTGCGGAAGGATCATCAATATCGCCACAAAGCGTCTTTCGACAATTTCTTTGCAGACCAGTGTGGAAGATTCTCCGTCTTCTCGGATCAGTAGCGGCTGTAGGAGGCAGGACCGGGTGTCGAGCTTCGTGAATTCCAAGATTTCGAGCCAGATTTCCAAAGGTAGACATTTCCCCTTCAATGATGTGAGGTTGCTCGGGGACTGCCTAATGAGGTTTTCGACATAGTAGGCTGATAGCATGGGCCCGTCGAATAGCAAAACCGGCTGCCGAGTCCGAATGACATCCAGACACGACTTGTCGAGATTCTTCATACTTGATGCTGGCGGCTTTTCGATGGTCGCATAAGTGTAGAGAATAAGATAAGTAGAAACAGGCGCGGTAGAACTGTTTCAGAGACTTGAGAGGGGAAAGGATTTGTATCGAAGAAAAAAATACTCGAATGAGAAAAAAGCGAGGAAGAGCTTTTATTCACAATGTGGCTTTTGACCTTTGCGGCTTTCTGCCAAGCTGTACCGGAGATGGAAAAATTCAAGTTTGTGCCGTACAGGTTCTTAAGTCTCTTGTTCTGCGTTTTCGGTTATTTCTCCTCATCGCCAGGAACAGGAATCCAAAGTATTACACGTATAATTAGAGTACAGCAGCAGAACAACGGCTCAAGTCCACGTTTTTCAGATATCTCACAGATGATAACTGACGCTTATGGCGCACCACTAGCCTGACTGTAGTAACCAAAGATGCCTTTTGGTCGATCCAAATGATTCGGTAAATAGAGGTTCATTTCTCCAGTGACTAGGATCGTAGCCAGGGATCTTCCATTAACTCCTGCGCTGAGAGTCTGTCATCTGGCCTCCACTGGAGCATCTTTCGAATGAAAACTAGAAATTCATCCTTTTCGATTCCCTCCAGGTTTTCTTCTTCATCTTCGAGGGATGTCTCGGGAACTTCGACATCAAATACAAGGCGGCCTAATGACTGATGACGTTAGAGAGACAACGCGGCTGTATAGAAACAAAACAACTTGCCATCACTACCGAAAAACTCCTTCCAAGATGAGCCCCGTTCTAAAAGATCCTCAGGCGGTGGTCCCAACAGTGATATCATTCTTGCGAAGTGCGCCACTTTTGACGCCTTTGGATCTCTCAATCTGGTCTTGAACAACAGTTTACCTTCGAACAGATCCCATACCTGTTTTTGATGTTATCATGAGTAAGGTAGCCAACCATCCTGCGGCTGAGCTGACTTACCAACAAACCCAACGCCCATATGTCGATCTTCTCGTTCCATGGCACTCCAAGCACTATTTCAGGTGCTCGGTACAAGTCTGGCATGGCTTCTTCTTCAAAATCAAACGCACCCTCGTCGATTCTTGCATCTCCAAAGTCCGCTATTACCGGCTCCCCAGGTTGGTCCGGTATTTCAAGACCTGTAGACGCATAGATTATCCGGTCCCTTAGGATTTTCCGTGCACTCGGAAGCTCCAATTCGTCCTCGACGAGTCTGTCGAGAACACTGCGATCTTTGACCGACAGCATGATGTTTCCATCCTGTATGTCTAGCGTCTCACATCAACTCCCAATCATAGTGGCACGGCGTGCACAAGCCACATACCTGTATGAATTACCCTTGCAACTGAATGCAGGTAGTCTATCCCAAGCAAAACGCCGTAGATAAGACCTTTGAGAAGATTGGCGGGAACCTTGCCGCCCGCCATTTCTCGTATATCAGCCAAAGATATGCCGAGTGTCTCTAACACGAGACAAATGTGGTTTTCTTTCTTCCCAGGGAGCTCAAACGTGTTCTTCGCCACTCGTATGAGCCTAGCGCCAGGGTGGTCGGAGGTAATATCTCCCAAATGACGGAGTACGTTTTTCTCTACGGACGCTTGGCTATTTCCCGTAGCATATACCTTGAGAGTTGCGTAGGAGTGTTCCCTGGGGGAAAGTCAGTCTCTGTGTTCCACATCGTGACTGTGTTGAAATTACCGTAAGTCTCGACATAGCCACGAAGTCGATGCAGAACCAAAGCCGAGCTTCAGTAGAACCTGGTACCGTGATTCAAAGACCTCCCCAATCCTTACCGGATACCACTTGTCTGGGTCGTACCAGGAGAACGTCTCCTCCTCCAAACGGACAGTTTCGCTGTATATCTCCTCAGGCTCCGCATTTGACAACGGCCTCGGAGGCGACGCGTCGCGGACTGTCATGGTCTTTTCTCGCCGCTAACGTGGGCGGTGAAGTTGGGGTTTGGAGAAGTTGGGTTGAGGGAATTTGTGGGCTCATCTGTCAGCTGGTGAGCGCGTCCTGCATTTCTCCACAACCCGCAGTCTTGTGCAACCAGACCCTGGCCAACAGGTCCAGGGCCGATCATCCAAAAGACGCAATTCTGCAAAACGGAAGAGATGTCAAGTGGGAGAGAACCTGTTCTTAACACAGCATGTAATGATGAGGCATTGAGTAGGCTGTACATATATTGACGAATTGCCTCCACGATTGGAAAATCTGAAACACAAGGACACCTCAAGTATGCAATGGTAATTTTAATTCACTGGTCAAGCATGGGAAGTGTTTTTGTTGTTGTTGTCCGACAAGAATCAGAATAACCAAGTTGCAAGAACGGCTGCCTCAATTAGCAGTCGTCCCAAGCTTCGTTTCTTCGATTGTTTGTAGGCGTCTTGGGAGACAGGGTGATTTCGAGTTTTCGAGCTTTTGTAGCGACTATAGGGAGCCAGACTCGAAAATGCGCTGATTCATTTACACCTAGCACGTACTGAAGTACCAGCTCATAAATTCCAACCATTCTCACCACATGATTGCCCCTCAAACATACAAGATGGACCTTTGTGGAGATAGATTTTGGACTTTTTCCGTGCTCGGATTGCGTCCAGTCGTAAAGAGCAGAGATGAGACAATACTAATCATCCCCGAGTCGTGTGTAATTGACAAGGCACAGCAAGCGACCCTTCGGTATGTCATCTTACATTATTTCAAGGTACTTGTTACGAGGCGAGCTTATGCGCTGTTTACCTTGTTTTCTGCTGGGTTCGCTTCACTGTAAGTACCTCGGGATAGTGGATTTTCAATTCGCGGGAATAGGATCGGTCTGCCACTTTGGGCTCGCCGTGCCAGCTCCGGCCCGTTTGACTCATGCCCGCCTTTCTTCCGGAACTAAGATGGAGGCAGCGCTTACTCCACATTCCGCTGACTGCCGGTTTCCCGCAATAGGGCGCCTGGGTCTGAGGTGCTCGAGATCTACTTTCACTGGCCCGGAACGTGAGTATAAGAAGGTTTGAAATGGAGATTTCAAATGGCTCCCTGTTTGGGCCAAGAACTCGCTCATCCACTGCACATTGGCATCGGCCTTCGACATCATGAACCCAGTCAATACAAAGCCTTATACCTTGCCTGCTGACGCAACCTGGTTAAGTCAGTCCTTCCGGCGTCGAAGTAGATATTTCAGACCAAAAGCTAATGTCATCCAGTTACTGGTTGTTCCTCTGGCATCGGCAAGGCTTTGGCATCCTTGGTCGCAGGCAAGCAATCCCATCGTCTCATTGCCACGGCCCGCAAGCCCGCCGATCTGGCATACCTGCCTGATGATGAACCCAACATCCTCAAACTTGCCCTGGACGTGACTTCCCCCAATTCCGTCAACGATGCTTTTGAAGCCGCCGAAAAACATTTCGGGGAAGGCTTTCATCTCGATGTAGTCGTCAATAGTGCCGGTTATTCCTTGTCCGGGGACACGGAGTCGGCGACGGAGGAAGAGACCCACCAAGAGATGGAGACCTTGTTCTTCGGGACCGCCCGAGTGACAACTGGGGCTATCGGCATCATGCGCCAGCATCCCGAGCACCGAGGTGGTGTCATCTTCAACATTTCTTCCTTGGCTGGGCAGCTCGGCCTTGCAGGTCACGCTTACTACCATGCCGGGAAATGGGCCGTGGAAGGTTGGACGGAGTCTGTAGCACGAGAGATGCATCCTGACTGGAACAGTAAGCCTAAATCTTCTAGACATCGTCTTTGTTGACAACATCTCACATCCGTACAGTCAATTTCTGCATCATCGAGCCTGCTGCCGTCAAGACCAACTTTGAGGGCCATAGCAAAGCTCACACTGCGCCGCATCCAGCCTACGCAGCCCCTGACATGCCGCCTCGTGTTCTTGAGAAGTATGTCAATGCGGGTCTCAAGATGGGTGCCGGCGCTGAGCCTTCCGCGGTCGCTGAGGCTATTTACGACATTGCGAACCGTGGAGACAAGATCCCGCTCCGCGTTCCTTTGACGGCCAACGCATGGAAGATGATCAAGGCAAAATTCGAGAGTTTCTTACCGGAGCTGGAGGCCGTGAAGGATATTAGTGCTATGGGTCAGCAGATTTGATGGGTCTTTTTGGTGTCAAGACTGCCCATGTCCAATCTGCGCCGCTCAATACGACGTAGCAATTCCTTTATTAGGCAGCACATGTCGCCAATTAATAGCTAGTTGATCTGAGGGTTTTCCAAATTCCGATTCTGCAAATATCTACATATCTTTAGCTCAATCGCGTATTCTCTCACGGCTTGTTGCTGCTTTCTCGACATGCAAGACGGCTCTGCTGAGTTCGCGACATCCGCGGCAACGTCATACCCTTCGTTGGAAACCTTCCTCGACCGCCGATACCCGCGGCCGATCTCTATCAACTTGGGATTCGAGCGCTTCCGATGGCCCGCCTTTGCTCCGCTTCATGAGATCAAAGTTCTTCGGGACTCTACGAATGCGAATTCTGAGCAAGACCCATATCAAGTCTACGCTGAAGACGGTACGATCTCGCTACACGCTGTCGCCAGCGAGCCGTACACCAACCCTCCGATATCATCGTTGAAGGTTTCAGTTGACATCCTGGACCACCACGGCTCCCGGGACACGTGGGAAGATCTTCACACATTAGATCGCCCAGAAGACGACAGCGATGTCCCGTGTGAGTGCTGCGGTCGGATGCCGTATCGAGCACCGCAACCACTCGTTATTCACGCAAGTTCAGAAGCTCACGTTACCATCGGAGACATCGTGGGGCAGGTCAATCGGTACGTCAATGACCTGCGGGAGGATATACTCGAGGCCTTGGATGCTGCTGGTGAGTATGCTGGGCAGAGAAGTCCGGATCACTCTTTCTGGGTTGTATTCGGTGTCAATAGCATTGATATTGAAGAGGCAAGGACTCCTGAAGAAATGGCCAAGGTTTGGGAAGGCAATGCGAATGATGTGCGCCGTTTCCGTCCCGGCTTACGGTATCAAGAGATACGCCAACCTTTACAAGGATGACTGCCTACGATTTGCGGCACACTTCAATACTGCTTCAAAACGGGAAGTCGATTGAGGGGCTCTACTCCAGATATTATGTGGAAATCTGAGGCAAGCATTCTTCATATGATTTCTATAAGCGACCTTCCCCAGCGTCTTGAAAGTCTATCTCTTTTCGACACGTTCCTACCAGTCCACCAGGTCAGCCCTAATAATGGAATAAATCAACTCGTCCATCAGCACCCCGTCCTTGACCACCGCCTTCCTGAGACAGCCCTCCAGCTGAAAACCGCTCTTCTCCAATAAGCCCTGACTCGCCTTGTTTTCCGAGAACACGCCCGCCCAAAGCCTGTCAACCTCGACATGCTCATCGCCCATACCGGCCAACACCCAGCCCGCAAAGGCGGGAACCAGCTCCGTCATGATCTTGCGTCCCCAGAACTCTTCTCCGAGCCAATATCCCAGCTCGTAACCCCGCGAGTACACGTCCTTGCCGGGTACAAGACCGATGCTGCCCATGGCTCGGCCCGATGTGGGGCAGACGATGGCCCAGTTGCGGATCGGAGGGGTCTGGTTGATGGAGATCCAGCTTTCGGCCGCGGCGACGGTGTATGGCTGAGGGAAGGTGTTCCGCAGGTATTTCGCGACGGTCTTTGAATCCGCGGCTTGTGAGAGTGATTGGGCGTCGGAAGGGTGGTATGGACGGACGATGCTCTTGTCGAGGATGAGAATGGGCTTTGGTAACTCCGGTGGTGAAGCCATGTTTGGTTGGGCGTGGCGACGTTAGCCGACAGGATGCCTTGTGTGAGGTGAGTGACTTCCTCGGAAAATGTGATAGATTTTATCGTTGTTATTCTCGATGAGTGATGATTGAGCAGCGTCAAAGATTGGATGTTGACGGCACTCGATTTCAGGTAGTTGTTGGAGGTGAAAAAAGTATGACTCTCACGGCCTGTTTTGCAGGAAATGGGGCATCACACAGTTGGTTGGTTGCCCGTTCGGGAATAGTGTGCATGTGTCATCACGGAATGCAGTCAGCATTATCAAACGTTCTGAGTTGTGAATGCTGATTATTACCAAAGAAAACTCCTGGAGGCATTGAGTATGACCCCGGCCGGACCCGATCGCCAAAAGGTCGCGACTCCGAACTCCGGAAATGTGGGGACGTCCCGCCCGAGCCAGGCCGGAGTTGGCGCTCCAATTGAAGCTTCCGAGAATTGTCTTTAAAGAGGCGTGCGACAAATTCGAAAATTTCAGGCACTAGACCTCCGATCCACAGAAGCATGCTTGTCTTTGAAAGACTATTCTATCTCCAGAGCAGACAATCTGACGGAGAGTTGGATGACTTGCAGCTAATCTGGTTGATATTGCCTATCCAAAGTCCTCAAACAGGAATGTATTACGCGTTGGTACGGAATGGGTATAGTACACTCGATCTAGAAGCATCATCATCGTAACCTGCATTTTCCGGTCTATACAATCCATGCAGACTCCGTGTAGTCCTTGGAGAGGATCTGGTTGGTGTTCTTGGTGTACTTCATCCAGCAGTAGGGATCGTCGTTGCCCTGGTCATCCTTGTAAAGATAGACGATGCCCGCGCAGCGACCCAATTCCGTCTGCTTGTTGAGGTTGAAGACGGCGCAGAGACGGACGCACTCCTCGATGTTCGTGGTCGGGACCTTGCCGATGTCGTTGTAGATGTAGTCGCTTCCGCAGTCCTTCTCGAAGGTGATGTTCGTGCCCGGTACCTCCCATTTCGGCTTGGTGGAGCCGGTCGGGCATTCTCCCTTCTTGATCGCGGTGTCTGTCGGGGCGGCCTCGGCGAGGTTCAGGACGGCAGCTGATGTCGCCGTTGGTGTCGCCGACGCGCCTGTTGAAGTAGGGGCGGCTGAAGCCGTAGCTCTGTGAAGATGTCAGTTTGGGCGCGCGTCTTTCAAAGATAAACATGAACTAACCTCGCCAACTGCGAGTTCTTCTGCGCAACTACAGCTCCTAATGCGCCGGCGACGGCAATCAAAGTCGCGAGAAGAACAACCGAAAGCATCGTCAAGAAAAACGTCGGTTTTCGCAGGCCGCATATCCTTCCGTCTCTAGCATCCTCTTTGCCTTCTTTTCCAGGTGGAGGGACCGCAGCAGGATGGTGGTTGTTTGTATACGTTGTGTGGGAGTATTGTGTTTGCGGGGTCTGGACGTTGTGGTCATAGTATGCCGGCTGCTGGTGATGCTGCGGCTGCATGTTATGCTGCTGCATTTGAGGAAGATACGGCTGCGGCGCATCGTTGAAATTGGGGCCCGGGTGCACCTCAAGACCGTCCGGAATGGCGCCGGCTTCGGGGCCGGGAGATCCGTTCGGGTTCTTGAGCATCTTTTCGGCCTCGGGTGACGTGGAATGACTGCCGTAGTTTGAATAATAGTTGTCGTGAGGATGCAGTGAGGCCATCTCCAACAGAAGGCGGAACGAAAAGCTCGTTCGAGAATTTGAGCAAGAGATGGGGGAGAGAGTGTGTTAAAATGGCGAGCGGCCAGCAGATCACTAGTCGGCGACAACGGTGATTGCGTGACAGGGGAAAGCAGGCAGAAACGATCGGATGGAGACTGGAGTGATAGGCAAGGAGGAAATGACAAAGAAAAGACTGGGAGAACGAGAAGAGTGTGTCTTGAAGGATTGGAAAAGCGTGTCATCGCGCGAATCAGGGGGGGTTCAGTATGGGGCTGTCAGCAATAGATGTATTCGTACTAGCCAAGCTTCCACAAGTCCAAGACACTTTTCCGGACGCCAAAACGCTCCATCACCGTCTCGGGCCTGTAGGGCTGGCGCGAAACAGAAACAGATGGGGTGGCTGGCCGGGGCCTGGTTCGTGTCACGAACGTATTTGATGACCTTTCAATAGCATCCATCCGGCAGAGAGGCAGACTGAGGGAATGCACAGAAGAAGCAACGACGGCAAAGCAAGGCACTGCCCCTGGTTGAAGCACTCAGCCGCTGCGCTGAACTTCGCGCGACCAATGGCTGAGCTTCGAGCTGGGCGATCAGCGGCAGGAAAGGATTTCTAAAAGGAACGAAGGATGCGAATCCCTGACAGCGGCTAACGCGATTGTGGGAAAGTAAGCTTCGAAGGTAACCATAAATGTCGGAAATGTCTGCCTTGGGATATCACCAAGTAACGCCGTCCGGCGCCCCCAATTTCCGTGGCGTCGTGCGGATGAGTGGCCAATTGATGATGGCCAAGCATTACCATCAGTCTTGTTGCGCTTGTCATTCAAACATGAGACATCCTTCCTACCTCCCCAAGGTTCCATAGTCGTTCGATCGCCGGCCTTTTTGGGTCTCTATTGATCCTTCTCTTCCTTTTGCTTTTCAATCGTTATTGTGGTGATTCTTGGCCCCCACGTGTATTAAAGATACGCACTTCCGCTTGTGGTAACCCAGGAAGACTAGGCCGCCGCGCACGATTCTTAGTCTCCGCTAGCCAGCGGCCGACCGTGCTTCAGCCAGGCTAACTCAGTTGTCACCCCTCGAAACAATTGACATAAGCCCTAGGAAACAAAACATTATTCGGACCAGCATTTCCCGTCCGCTGCTTAGCCTCTGTGGCTCATTTAGCGGCTGTTCCCGTCTAGTCAGCACTGAGGCTTCGAGGCCGGCGCTTAGCAACGATAAAGTCATGGAGTCTTGAGACCGGTGGCAAGATGTGGTCGCGATTCCGAATTGGCTTTCAATAAGCAATAAGCGAAGCTATGGAGTTTCGACCCGTTAATGGCCCGCAATATGTGCATCGTTCACCTTGGACTTTGTTTCAACTACTGCCTCCTCTATCGAGTAATCTTGGTCATGGGGCTTCTTGTGCGATCATAATCGGAACGCCCATTAAGTCACATCAATGATGTGTCCACAGGTATCTGATAGTTGCGGCATATCAAGAGTTGACGAATTTCCATGAGAATCACATCTAGCGGCGACAACTCCAGAATGTCTCTTTGAACTTTATTAGCCCTGACGTCAGATGCGCCTCTCATCACCCTGTGAGACATCCGTCTAAGGTCCGAGCGTGATGACTGGTGGGAAAAGAGGAGGCGTACGAGCAGGTCAACTACCGTTAATTATCATCATTCAAACTCATTGTTCTCAGAACCTCGAATTCGTTCATTGTGATCGCCGGTAAACATCTTAGAACTCGCAAGATGTGTCGCTGGTTCATCTATCTCGGCGATGAGCCTCAACTTCTCGAAGACCTTGTGCTTCGGCCTCGACACTCCATCGTGAAGCAGGGTGAGTAGAGAGTCCTACTCGTGCTTTGAATGAGCCGAACTTAACTTCGGCAGTCGACGAACACTTCTTGCCGTCCGGTCATACACCGTTCGACCCATGGCAGGCCGAATACGCCACTCCGTCGTCCGCCAACGACACCGGATCCCCCAACCCCTTGACCAACATGGACGGCTTTGGCGTGGGGTGGTACTCGACGGCCCAGTGTGAATTCGACCCCGACGAGCAAGGCGAGGGCCGAGAAGCCCTCCGCCCCGTCGTCTACAAAAACATCCGACCTCCTCTGAACGACCTCGTGTTTAAAAGCATCGCCAAAGGGACCAGCACGTCGGCCGTGTTGGCGCATGTGCGGGCTGCGCCCGGTCTGACCCCCGTGGTGGAAACCAACTGCCATCCGTTCGTGTTCGGCCGGCATATGTTCGCTCACAACGGCATCTTGGGATCTTTCCCCATCATCCGCACGGCCATCTTACAGTACCTTCCACTCCGGTACCAGGCTGCCATTCTAGGGACGACAGACGCGGAGCACGTTGCGGCTTTGTACTTTTTCATTCTTTGCGGAGCGGCAGGCGACTGGAACAAGCTTTACGAAGTCAGTGTGATGGGGCAAGCCATGAGAGAAACCATATCCATGCTTGAAGATATGCAGAGGGAGTTTGCTGGAGGTGAAGGCTCCTCTAGAGCACCAAACACGCTGAATTTGGTCGTTACATCGGGGAGCTCACTCGTTGCCCTGAGGTACGCCAGTCCGAAGAACCATGAGCCACCAAGTCTGTACTATTCGACGAAGGCGGGTCCTACTCTGAACCGGAAGTTCAAGGGGAATCCGGATGAGACCGGTGATGGCGGCAACAACGGCTCCGGAGACAAACGCCTGGAAAAGGGAGATCATTCGACTCACGTTGTTGTGGCCAGCGAACCAAGCACTCGTAACTCGGATGAGTGGGAGTTGATCGAACCGTCACAGATGGTCTTGGTGGATGAGAACATTCACTTGGAGCTGAAGAGTCTCTAGGTGTTGGAAAACAGGCCAACGGGGCTTTTGCATGATAAACTCAACCGTTTCCTTTACATTTATGTGCCAGCATAATTTTCGGCACATACTGATGTCCGTACCTCAACTTCCTCGAGACTCACAGGCAACCATCTGCCTCTGATATCCCTGATCATTACCCTTCTCATTCCTTTTCGGCCTTTCCAACCCTCGTCACTGGACAGCTAAAGCTGTCTGCCATTCATGCCGACCTGATGTGCAACCTCCTTGATCCAGTGAAGAAGCCCGAAGGCATGTCCAGACTAAGGCATGCTCAGATAAGGGTATGTTGAGACTCTTGATCCGAGTCATCGGCCAGATAGAACAAGTCATCTTCCAGCTTTTCGTCATCCCACTCGTCGAGGAAAGCCGTGCGGGTAGGACGCTGCCATGCCAGCCAGAACCATCCGAACGCAATGACAGCGAATGGGAGAATTGCCGCCAACACGAGGGCCGCAGGATGCCAAAAGCCTTCTTCGAAGTCGAGGAGGATGCCGCAGCCGATGAGGAAGGTGACCCACATGAGCAGGAAGGAGGTGAGCTCGACTTCGCTGTCCGTCATGCCCGGGTTGCGATTCTTGAATGCGTGCATAGAGGACGGCAGAAGGCGCTGTAGCTCTGGTCCATGTCGTGTGGCGATTCTGCGGGCCGGGAGAATGAAGAATCTGCATATGAGAGCGAAGAGCAGACCGACGGCCGCGAGAACGATTGTGCCGATGTAGATGCTGTCTTCCGGTCTCGACGAGGCGCAAGACTCGGGATGGCTCGATGCTGAAAGCATGTTGAAGTTCGGGATCTGGGCGGTTCGTTGTTTGGAGGAAGGCGTGGAAACGAGGTTTGTGATGATTTGAGTAGGTGAAGAAGAGTTGTGATGATTCGAGTAGGTGAAGAAGATTTCTTTACTTTTAGGATCTGGGATTTCCCGGTGAGTCTGGGGCCTCAGTTATATGCCATCCTGCTGCGTATCGGAGATGCGTAAAATTGAGTTCTGAGCGGAGCAGGTTCTGGTTGCCTGAAGATAATCTTCTACACGATTCTAGGTCGAACCAAGTGAAACATGTATTTTAGGTTTTCACGCAGGTCATACATATTGTATATCTCAAGTACCTTGGGTGCGAATTGTTCGTTTATGTGCTGCATTCTCCAGATCTCCCTCAACTCGCTGACCGAACAGGTACGGGCGGGAGAGGAGGCTCGAAGAGTGGCGAAACGACACAAATAAGCAAGGTAGTCTGTGATGAAAAGGTTAAGAGAAACCGATGACAAGGCCTTTTGTTGCAAAGCCTTGTTCTTGAAGAAAATTGTTTGCACTTTCATACGGAACAGTGAGGTTGAGTTTTCCGAATGCAAGTGCCTTATTCGTTTAGAAAGAAGGTTTCTGGCACTTCTAGATTGTATTTCATGTCAAGTAATGCTATTACTCTTGCT
This sequence comes from Colletotrichum karsti, assembly GCF_011947395.1. NCBI lineage: Eukaryota > Fungi > Ascomycota > Sordariomycetes > Glomerellales > Glomerellaceae > Colletotrichum > Colletotrichum karsti. Next base: position 210,789 of record NW_024065905.1, read on the forward strand.
CAAATAAAGTATCTTGGTATAATTAATAATCATCGACAAAACTGACTTTTGACATGGACCGTAGTAGAAAGCCGTGCCATCCTTGGCCGAGCACATTGTCTGTTTACGAACGACAACATAGTACCCTCGTCTCAGATCCGTTATTTTGTCGTCGCAGTTCCAGACTTCCAGCAACCCCTTCAGGCGATACCGGGCAGCCGGATGCAATGCACAGTGGATGTTGTGTTCTTGCCGGTTCATACATGTAGGAATATCGCAACTGCTAGAGGACTCCGAAGTCCCGACTTCGCTTATACTAACCTGTTATGTGGAAGCGTTCTCGGTGATGGAGCCATGTTCGGCGTAGCCCACACGTTTACCCACCTTATCTCTCGATCTAATCAGATGATAGCAGCGTCACCCATTGGTCGACGCAGATGATGCTCCCACCACCGCCCACTTGCAGTCGGAAACCCGGCATCGGGGAGCATCGCCAAGCATTTTGACGGCCCGCAAAAGGCCCCTACCCGACCCGAAGGATCGTCTTCCCTTCCCGTGTCTTGGGTCCCGTGCCAAGCACTAACGATATCGGTGCATCTCGACCGTGATGTTCGGATACCGCCCCGTCATGTTCCGGCTTTCTGGACGCGCGTGTGGGCCGTCTTACGCTTTACGTAAATCAACGAAGTTCGTGTTGAGTGGCTAGCAGTGCAAATTTCTTCACTTATCAGGTCATCATGTATATATGAGGCCGCGTCCTCCTGCTCCCCGACTGCGACCTTTGGGCCGTCTTCGCTTGGTTGGGCCGAACAAAAACCATGGCAGTATTCTCGAAACTCCAGGAGGCTCTCGGCCGGAACCGATCTCGCGCCGAAGATGATATCGTTCCAGCTGATGAATCGATAAACATCCAGAATGCGAGAGACGCAGCCGACATCCCCGATGAGAAGATCGTCGAGGATCTGCCGAGCGAAAATGTGCAGCACGGCGTCAAGTTGGCCCAGGCCCTCTCCCTGACCTGGGGAAAGCAGTCGTTGATCGCCATCTTCATCTTGTACGTCAACCCTTCACTTAGAATCGCATTCTGAAATGGTCAGCTTACCCTTGACTATAGTATGTGGTGTGTCTACCTCACAAATGGCTTCCAGAGTTCGGTCCTTTCCAGCTTGACTCCGTACGCGGCCAGCGATTTCGAGTCGCACTCCCTCCTCCCCGTCATCGATATCGTTTCGAGCGCCATGACGGCTTCGGTGTATATCCCGTTGGCAAAGATTCTGGATCTCTGGGGCAGAGCCGAGGGCTTCCTTCTGATGGTTCTTTTCGCTACCCTGGGAATGATCCTGCTGGCTGGTAGTCAGAATCTTGCTACCTACTGCGCAGCAACTGTAAGATTCGACAGATAATTCTGGGGGCACGAAGAGGCAGGCGCTAACACCATGCTCAGGTCTTTTGGCAAGTCGGCTGGTCAGGACTTACTTACAGTATCGATGTTATCACGGCCGACTCCACCAAGCTTAAGAACCGAGGCTTCGCCTTTGCCTTTACCTCGTCGCCCTACATCATCACCGCCTTCGCGGGACCAAAAGCAGCCGAAAGCTTTCTCGAGAAGATCAACTGGCGGTGGGGCTTTGGCTGTTTCTCGATCATCCTTCCCGTTGTTGCAGCACCTCTGTACGGAGTATTGAAGTGGAACATCCATAAGGCCAAGAAGAGAGGTGTTCTCATCCGGGAACCCAGTGGAAGAACCTTCGCCCAGAACATCTGGTGGGGTCTTCTTGAGTTCGATGGTACTGTTGACAACCTCTCAATAGGGTTGCGGATTGCTGACTTCTCTAGTTCTCGGCGTCGTTCTCTTCGCTTGCGGTCTCGTCACATTCCTCCTACCCTTCTCTCTTGCCAGCACGGCGCCTAACGGCTGGTCAACCGGCTACATCATCGCCATGATCGTCACCGGCTTCGTCGTCCTCGTACTCTTCCTTCTGAACGAGCTGTTCCTCGCACCTGTGCCTTTCTTCAAGTTCGAGTTCTTCTCTGACCGAACTGTGGTGGGTGTCTGTCTGCTCGACATCACCTACCAAGTCGCCTACTACTGCTGGAACAGCTACTTCACCTCCTTCCTCCAGGTAGTCAACAACGTTTCGGTCTCTGAGGCCGGGTACATCAGCAACACCTTTGACGTGGTATCGGGAGTCCTTCTGTTCTTCGTCGGGTTCTCGATCTCCAAGACTGGTCGCTTCCTGTGGCTAATGTTCATTGCTGTGCCTCTGTACACGTTTGGTCAGGGTTTGATGATCTACTTCCGCCAGCCAGGACAGAGCGTCGGATACCTCGTCATGTGCCAGATTTTCACATCGATCGGCGGAAGCGTCTTCATTCTCTGCATGCAAGTTGCCATCCTTGCCGCTGTGGACCACCAGCACGTCGCCGCTGCTCTTGCAGTCCTCAGCGTGTGCGGAAACATTGGCGGATCGGTGGGCAACACCGTGTCTGCTGCGATCTGGACCAACACCTTCGAGCAAGCACTTGAACGCTACCTTCCCTCGTCTGCTCTCGACAGCGTGGCAGACATCTACGCGGATCTCGACACCCAACTGAGTTTTCCCGTCGGAAGCGAGGAGCGCATTGCTATCCAGAAGGCTTACGGATATGCGCAGACAAGCCTGCTTGCAGCGGGTACTTCTGTCATGATCTTCGGCTTTGTGGCGTTGTTCATGATCAAGAACTATAACCTCAAGAAGATGACCCAGACTAAGGGTTTGGTATTCTAATCATGTGTTACTTTGATGTATTGCCGTATGAAAATAATCTATTTTAGTTAAGTCCTGTGCCATGGCTTGGCCGCAAACCATGCCCCAAGACGGCGTACAAGCATTACAACCAAGCTCTCGCTGTCCTCCCGAATAGTTCGTGCCAAAACGTCTCTCAGCATTCTCATCTGTCGACGAAAAGCCCTTCGGGCATCTTTCATCCAAATAATACGGAGAACAACAGAATCGCTTTTCTCCACTACCCAATAACCCACGATGACAGAAAAGAAGGGTTGCGCAACTGGTCCTGCCAAATACGCACCGGAATACAAAACCCAAACCCAAGTCAGAGCCTTCTACCCTCTGAGAGACCTTGATCTGAAGCGAATTCCACATCTGTCTGTTGAGATCCCTTCTCAGGCATACAATCCTCGGAGATGGTCTTATGCCGCTTCTGAAGCTGGCGTCCCAGTTCGTTCTGGACGTTACGGTTATTATTCAGCGACTTATTTCCGATCTTGCGCTGTGAACCCTATTAGCAAATAGCTAGCGCAAAGCTAAAGAGATCACGTACTTTCCACTCCCCCAATGGACCGGTTGCAAGTCTGTTGACCCAGTCGTCACGCAGTGCCGAGTGCAGCATTGTCTTGCGGTGCTACGTACTAAGCATTAGTATTTGATGCACAAAATACTATGATCAATGCACTTACCCGCATATTGTGGCACATCTGGTCCCATCGTGCCTCAAATGTCTCGTACGGCTCCCAGCCAGGGGAGCTATCACCGGCCCATCGGAGCTTGAGCTCCCAACCCTGCTGGCAATTGAGAGCGGAACGCTGAATTTGGTTAGTGAGAGTCTGGAAAGCTTGATGAACTTGCAATGTCCTTACCAAGAGTCTCTAGCTCAGCATTTCCACCTCGATGTTGCTCAGATCACATCGGGCCGCTGCGCGAAGGAGCTCAGCCGGAGTGCTCTCCAGGTCGATGTAGACCGAATCGGTGACACCGAGCCCGGGGTATCTCTTCGGCTTCGTCTTGCCTCTCTTCCGCTTCAACGAATCTGCTCGGGCATCGGCATCGCCATCAGACACCTTCTCCATCTTCGCTTGCCATTTTTGGAGGGCCTCTTGCTTTTCCTCGATGAGACTCGTGTCGAGGATTGCATCGTGCATCTGTTTCGCACATCTTTCTCGCTGCTCCTTTGTGACTGGCCACGTCGCGTCCTCTTTAGGCGATTTGGCGATCCGCCGGTAGTGCTTTGTGTAAGCTTTGTCCAGCAACGCTGCGTTGTCGAGGTCTTTGATGAGGCCCCGGTATTCGAAGATCAAGGGCTTCTCAAGTTCCACTCGGAGCAACTCGTCTTGGTGTTCCGCTACTCTAACAGACTTGCCTGCCGTTTTGGCTTTTGTCTGCGTCACAGCCGGACGTACCTGAGGACTCAACGAAGCAGCGTTATTGACGATGATATTCTCGATGGATTGGTAGTAGTTAGTGATAACCTTGACGTAGTAGTCCGCCTCAGCTGTCGACATGCGACCAAGCCAGCCGGCGTAGACTTCCACGATTTCTTTGAGTTCCTCACAAGGCTCATTGTGGAGGAGAAGCCGGTAAAACTCGATCGGGGGAAACGGACGTAGGCCGTCATTGAACCGATACGGAAGGACCTTGTCTGGAGATTTATTAGTTTCGGTGAGCAAAGGCCAGAGTGTACTCACGGATTATGGCGCCGAAGAAATATTTCTGCGTCTCAATGGGAATCTGGTCGCTCCAGAGCTGATCCAGAGGATTGAGAAGTGCGTCTTTGTCTTTGCTTGGCGCGTCGAAGGTTCCTTGGAACTGAGAAAGGAGACCAAGACCCGGAAGATTGTTCTCTACGCCGCTGTCGAAAGTTTCGAGAGCTGAACTCGGAGCGCCCTCGTCTACTTGAAATGGAAGCAGGCTCGCTGCGTTCTCCGTCGCCGCTTGATCGTTGCCGTGAGGGAATGCGCCCCAAGTCGTGAGCGTGTCAAAGGCGCTCATGTCAGGAAACCCGACGAGATCATTGCTCCCCTGAGGCATGCCGTTACTAGCTCGCGTCAGTCATATCGCGATCTCGCTTGAGAGAGGCCTTGTAGCTTACCTGGAGAAAGGTGTCCAAAATCGTTAGCCTCGAACGTGTTCGTTGACGCTACTGCGAAGTCAAAGGGATCCTGCCCTATAACGTCGTCGACGATGCCTCCCCAGAGATCATTGCAGGACATCTTGTCGACTTGTGCGTGAAGAGACTCGTACTCATACGTGCTGACCCGATCAAAAATTGACTCGTGAGAAGAGCATCGATATTCGGAGATGAATAAGACGCCGACGGGGATAGAAGGAGATAGAAATGGCGGGAGACGTAGAAGGAGAGGTTTGGTGGTCGAGGAAGAGGTTTGGAAGGTAAAATTGTGTATTGAGTTGAGAGAGAGATCCCGTAGTAGAGCAATGAGGGTGGTTGTGTTGTCGGGAGAAAAGTGAGGTGAATCCAGCGGATTATAACTCGCGTATTTTGGGACGGAAAGAACAGGAAGGCGCCGTTCCTGCCTCAGAAAAACGGATATAAAGATAATAACCTAATCTTTGAATTTGGGAGATTCGTAGCGTTATGTATCTATTTTATTGAATGCAATAGTAAGATTGGTCCAAGAATAGCCCAAAGCCCGATGCAGTTCCATATGGTATGGAGGTTCAAGATATAAAATATTGGGGAAATCGCCAAATGAATCGCATTGAGGGAACGTTACCAATAACATTCTTATCCGTGTATGATGCTCTAGTGCGCGAAAGAACGCAAATCGTAACTCATAATGCCCGATGTCCCCATGTAGCAGGCCGAGTTGCTGTACTGAAGAAACCAACTCATGTTCATCCACTCCAACTCCCGTACTCGCCACCCAAAAGGCTTTCACCAATTCATCGAAACTCGAGCTCCCATCAAAGCCGGCCTCGTTCAAATGTCAAGAGTCGGCAAACCTCCTGCGAGGTTTCAAGACTCTTACTACGGTTACGATACGCCGTTTACCATAATGTATCCCCCTTACACTTGTGTTAAAAGAGTCGGCGATGTACGTTTCAAAGCTGAGGATATTTCCGTGTAAAGACGCAAACTTCATGTAAGCCTAACGAGAATGTTCAAGAAAAGTCGATCTGCATTTTATCGGAAAGAAAAGCAAGCAACTACCACCACTGCGAAAGCTTCTCCTGTTGAAGCCCAATATATCTGTTAGCTGTCCGACCAACAATGCCAGACTGCGTCTCAAGCAGACCAAAAGAACCAAAGTACGAAAAGACAAAATCCAGGGCACGGCAAAAGTTCATCCGTCTTTCAATAAGACGAACCAGGCTCTGGGGTCGGAGCTGAGGCAGCCTTTTGCCTCTTCTGAATGTCGCGACCGAGCTCATTCTGAGCATCTCGGGTCTTGTTGAGCGCTTTGTTCTCCTGTTTGCGCTAGAATGGGGGTTAGCAACATTGTGTGTGATCATTAAAGAGAGAACAAACCTTGCGTTCGCCCGTCGGGCTTGCCGCCAGTCTGCTGATCCAATCGCCGCCCAAGGCAGAGTGGAGGGTCGATTTCAAGTTCTGCAACGAACGTCAGTTTTCCTCTCGGGTCATGGGGCAACAGTGAGGACTTACCCGCATGTTCGTGCAAATCTCATTCCAGCGATCCTCGAAGGTATCGAATTTCTCCCATGCCGGGCAACTTTCTCCGCTCCATCTGAGCTTCAACTCCCACCCTTGTTGACAGGCTTGTGCGGAATCCTGTCTCTGAGTCAGCTTCTAACGTATTCCGAAGGAAGAAGCTGAACTTACTAATAGCTTCTAGCATAATAATTCCACTTCAATATTTGTCAACTCGCAGCGGGCGGCCGCACGGAGGACATCTGTGGGGGTGCTATCGGGATTCGCATATATGGAGGCCGTCGCACTCAGACCGGGGTATTTCTTCGGTGAAGACTGACTTCGCTTCCGCTTCAGTGTTGGGCCGGATGCGTCACCGACACATTGACCAGTTGACTGTGCCTTCGTATCCAGCTGCGCCTTCTTCTCGATTGCGTCCAGCTTCTCTTGGAAGCAGCTTGTATCAAGGATAGCATCATGCAGCTTCTTGACATACTCGCGGCTCATCTCTCTCGTGGTCGGCCACGAAGAATCATGTTCCCGGGGAGTGAAATCTCGGCGAAAGTGGTGCTTGTACGCTGCATCCAAAGATGAAGCCTGGTCCATGTCCTCGATGAGACCTTGGTAATGCAGAGTAAGGGGCTCCTGCAGCTTGGTCGTGAGACTCTCGTTTTGGTGCTCAGTGATACGAGCAGTCTTTGCAGACCTTTGAGATCTAGACTTGTCACATGACAAACGTGGCTGCGGCTGGGCGGGTAAGGTAGGGCCCGCATGAAGCGTCTCATTGTAAGAAGTAAAAATCGACGCATAATGGTCGGCTTCATTGGCGCTGATCTGGCGAAACCAGCCAGAGCAAAGACTGACGAAGGTCTTAACACCAACATCGGGCTCGTTATGCATCAGAACATCGTACCAAGAGGCGGATGGAAACTGGCGGTCTCCATCGGCATAGCGGTATGGGAGCACCTTCTCTGCGACCCTGTAAGCAAAAACGCATCGATTTGGGCGGCTTGGCAGATGACTCACCCACAATGGCTCCAAATAGACTCTTCTTGGCCAACATGGAAACTGAATCGCTCTTAATGCTGTCGATAAACGCAAGAAATCTGTCGTGAAGTGCGTCCCGCTCTCTGTTGACAACTCCAAAGTTCTGGGTGAAGGGCATATCGCTTTGCGTGTTGGCAAAGCTGTTGCTCTGGCGTCCATGACCCAAGGGCCCGACAAGATGAGGGTTCAAGTCTGCGGGAGGCCGCTCCAATCCTCCTACACTCTGCATGCCGTAGTTCTGGGATGATGCGCCGTTCCACGAAGGCCAGTCAATAGGTACATGGTTGTTGTCAAAGGCCTGGGTGATTCCCTCGCTGAACAAATGTAAGACGAAATATTACGCTTCACAAGTAGAATCTGGTACACTTACGCGTTGAACACAGACTGCGCATATGCCGTGTCGTTGAACTCAAGAGTAGAACCCATCGACGGAGCCATCGCATTGTTCTGGTTCATATCCATGAGTGGTTGTTCCATAAGTGGCTGTCCCATCGAAATGTAGCCCGGAAGCCATCCACCTCCGTGCGACGGCATCTTGTATGTGATCTCGTAGTCGTACGCAAATGCTTCGCGTTGATGACGAGGTTGGGTAAGGGCCCGCGCCGGCAGGTTGATTCGTTCTCGGAATACAACTAAGACGCTGAGGAGGAAATATGGCAGACGATGGAGGATAAGGAAAGACTAAACTGCTAGATGGGATAGCAGGCTGATATGCGCGAATGGAAGAAGGAGTTGCCAAAAGTGAGGCTTTGAGGGTAGGGTGGTGATGGAGTTGTTGGAAGGAAGGTGGAAGAGTGGGTAAGGTCGTTCGTTGTAAGTGAGGAAGGAGGAGGTCGTTGCCCGAAAAGGAAGGAGGGCGAGGTTGCAGTGGCAACCCGAAAGCGCACTGTTCTTCGCACGAAGAGAGAGGCATTTGGGAAGCCGAGATCAAGACACAACAACTCTTGGACGCGCATACGCCCCCAAAACGCTACTCAAATTCCATCCTAAAGTTATGTTGTAGCTGGAATGCCCAGAGAATCGACTCTTTCAGTATTCACGGGAACCTGGGCTCATCTAGACCTTCGACGCAGTCTGGGGCACCAGAATCAAGGCTGCAAAATCAAGCAAGAACTGAAGGCTGTCATATAACAATTGTATCGGGAGGCGATTGATAAAATGGGGTGCAGATATCTGATGAAAGTTTTGTGCAGCTATCAAGTGTTATTAGCTGTCTCTAGGGACATTCCAAAGCCTGGAACTGCCTTGCTGCGCGCAGCGTACATGAAGCCAAATTCAATACATTTGAAGCAGGATAGCAACGAAGATAGCAATAAAATACGGTACGTCTAGTACATCATAAGCTATGCTAGCCTAACCAAAAGGGTTTATCCCTTGACAGCCACCTCACTTTATCTTACTCTAACATCATGTAAGGTTGCGAGTGCAGTTAAGGGTCCGGCTCGTCAACCAGCCCGGCCAACAGCTCAGCAATGCATCGCTACCTATCGATATAATCAGACCAAAGTCCAAATCAGATGGAACGTAACTATGATGAGCTTTTTCGGAGACTAAAGCAAGGTTAATGAGCGTTCGGCAAAGTATTCGTATGTTGCAGTCACCGACGGTAGGTAACAAAGGTACCAAAATAGCCACAGTATGGGCAATAGAATTGCCCCAGCAAGTCGAAAATGGTCGTAGATAAGGCCAGGAAACTTATGTCGAATAGTTTCAATGACCATATGAAGTCTACATAAAGTAATCAGTCTATAACTGCGACGAAGATATTTAATAACAGTAGCTCCTTTCTAGCGCCCACTATAAATTAAATAAAATAATTAATTTAATTTAAACCTTAATTAAATAGAGCTCTAAATAGCTTTAATTAATTTAAACTAAAAGGTCTATTTAAATTAATAGTTTATAAATAGATAAAGCTCTTTAAGATATACTAAGTAAGATATAAATAAGTATATATATCTAATTAGATTATTAAGAGGTCTCTTTTTAGCCTATAAGGGAGTATATTATAAGATTTATTTATAGTATTTTCTATTTATTTTATATATATTAACTTTTAGCTTCCCTCCTTTTTATAGACTTTTTATTTAATAGATAATACTAAATAAAGATATATTTTTATATCTATTTTAATATTATTATAATTTTATAATTACTAATATTATTAATCTTATTATAATATTATAAAGCTTTTAATTTATCTCTTTATTATTATTCTATTTAGTTTAAATACTTTAGGGGTAATAAAAATACCTAAAGATAAGAGAGATCTATATCTCTTATAGTAAGTTTACTTTTATTTATACCCCTTTTACTTTAGTATTTTCTATTTATTTATTTATTTTATTAGTTAATAAGTAGCTAAATTTATTAATAAATAGAATAAGATAGATAGTTATAAATATTATTTATTTCTATTTATTTTAATACCCCCCCTTTTTTTATATCTATTAATAAGGGTATTTATAGACTTATTATAAATAATCCTTTTAATTTATTAGCTAAAGCTAAAACCCTATCTATATTATGATTACTTAATAACTTAAATAAAATCTTCTTAATAAACCTCCTCTTAACTTTTTTATAATTATTAACCTCTTTTAAGTTAAAATAAAAAATAATATATGTATAAAGTCTAAAGATATAATAAAAAGTATTAAGAGAAAATAAAAAAACTAAATTATAGAGTTTAATATCTTTTTAATTTAGTTTACCCCTAATAGATAAGATATTATTATAACTTATATTTAAGCTTATAGGGTATATAATAAAACTTAAACTTTTATTATCTTTAATATAGATATTACCTCTATTATTATTAGCTATCTTTAAGCTAAATATATTATTATTAAGCTTTTATATTTATAAGATTCTAATAATAAAAAGCTTAAATAGAGGTTACTTTAAATTAACTTTAGCTAAAAAGTTATATCTATTAAAGTCTCTTAACTTTAAGATATTTTCTTTAGCTTTTTAATTATTAATTACTTTCCCTTTTTAACCTTTTAAGATATTTATTTTATATAAATAATAAATATTATAAACTATTTTATATAAAATAAGCTAAATTTTAGCTAAAGTTTTATAAAGAGATAGCTTAACTAAAGCTTTATTATAAAAGAAGTTTATTATTAAATTTAAACTTTAAGAGGCTTTTAATAAAATCTATCTCTATTTTAATTTTTAGATATCTTTTAATTAATATATTATTTTTAGAGTTACTACTTACTTTATTAATACTTAAGGGAATAACTAAATATATTTAATTACTCTTTAATATTATTAAAGTAATTATATAAAAGTCTTTTTATTTTAAAACCTCTTTAATATTTATATAAATTAGGGGATTTTTAATTAAATTAATATTATTATAACTGATAGTATATTTAATAATAATATTACTCTTTATAACTTTTTCCCTTTTATTTTTTGAAAGATAGACTTAAATAATATTTAAGATTATAGAATTTATTATTTTAGATATATTTTAAACTTTATTATTTAAGCCTTTTTATAGAGAGAGAATAATAAAGCCTTTAAATAAAAAAAAGCTATTTATTTTATTAAGAATAATAAAGCTATTTAGCTTAATTAATAAAGAAAATATAATAGTATTAATAAGCTTCATAATATTATAAAGTTTATAAAATTATTATTATAATAAAGAGAACTCTTTAGAGAGATTACTAAAGATATTAAAGTATTAAAAATAGCCTCTCTTTTTAATAATTTAATTATTAATTTTAAGTTAATACTTAATAATAAAATAAAATAGAATTTAATCTATATAATAATTACTTAAGTTATTAAAAAGAAATTTCATATTAAGGCCTTTATAGCTTGTAAGAGGGTTAATAGTATTTTTCTTTAAGAGGATATATTTATTAATAAGGATTAAAAGGTCTTTATAGTAGTATTAAATATCTTAAAGCCTTTATATAATTATATTTTTTAAACTTAAAGGAGAGAGAGGTCTAATAGTACTTGAGGATACTTTTAGAAAGTCTTTAATAGCTTTAAATTTATTCTCTCCTATCTTAAAGAGTAAAAATAGTATTATTAATATATTAATAAGCTTATTAACTTTAATAGAGATAATTATATTATCTCCTCTATAAAAAAACCTTAAAGATTATATTAAATACTTTAATAACTTAATAAAAAAGCTTTCTCTCTCTATATTTAATCTATTTACTCTCTAAATAATTAATTAATTCTATATAATATTAAAAACTTAAAAACTTATAAAGCTTTAAAGACCTTAATTAATAATATTTAAAAAAAGCTTATTAAGTATTATAATATTATAGAGAGCTTAAAATTCTATAGTATTATTATTATCTTTTATTTTAATATTAACTATAAGAGCTTTAAAAAGATTTAAATAGTAAAAAGTTAAAATATTTAAGCTTAAAATATAAAGAAGAGCTTTAAGAGAATCTAATTAAAATAATATAAAATAACTTAATAAGTCTCTTTAGCTTTTTAGCTTTATCCCTTTAGCTTTAACTTTTTCCCTCTTTAAAAAGAAATAAAAAGCTATATAAATAAATTTTAAAATATAATTAGTAATCTATTTATTAAAACTATTAAAAATAAGCTAAATATATATTTTTAAACTTATTAATTACTAATTAAAAACCCTATTAAGTAGTAATTAAATAATAAAGATTAATTTTTAAAGCTTTATCTTTTAGCTATTAATACTTTAGCTATACTTTTAATATTAATAGATATAGAGAGAACTTTTAGTTAAGCTAAATTAATAATAACTTTATAATATTATATTATAACTTTAAAAACTATAGAGAAGCTTAAATATCTAAATAGTTAAGCTAAATATAGTACTATCTCCTTTATATTATAAGATATATAAATAAGATATTTTATTTTTCTCTCTTAATCTTAATAAGCTATTTAAATCCTTATTTAAAGTATTAAATAATTAATAAAATCTCTATAGTTTTAAATATAATAATAAAGTTCTTAACTATTTAGAGAGGTAATAAAGCTAAATAAAGTTTATATTTTATTTAGTTTTATTTATTATTAATTTATAACGTTAGAGGAAATACTTTAGTAATAAAGATAGAAATAAAAAATACTATAGAGAAGATCTCTAAATAGCTTTACTTAAATAAAGCTATTTTATTCTATTATAGATATATAAATAGAATATCTTATTTTTCTCTCTTAATCTTAATAAGCTATTTAAGTCTTTATTTAAAGTATTAAGTAATTAATAAAGTCTCTATACTTTTAAGTATAATAATAAAGTCTTTAACTATTTAGAGAGGTAATAAAGTTAAATAGAGTTTATATTCTATTTACTTTTATTTATTATTAATTTATAGGGGAAATACTTTAATAATAATAAAAGTAAGAGATAATAGAGAGAGATAATAGAGAGAAGATCTCTAAATAGCCTCACTTAAGTAGGTTAAAAGTCTATTTAAGTTAATAAATTATAAACTATTTAATTAATTAAATAGAGGGTATTAAAATTATAATTAATTTAATCTAAGGGGTTAATTTAAATTAAATTAATTTATAGTAGGCACTGCTCCTTTCTAACCTTCGTTTTAGATATCTTAGGTATCTAAGTCTAACGTTATCTTATTGCTGAGGCGTTCCTCAGCTGATAATAGACAAAGTCCGTTTCTAGAACAGATTTAGTATTCCATATGCAAAGCCGATGATATGGCCTGGTATTGCGCCTTTTATGAGGAGCACCGTGTCTCTATGATCTATCGCTTCCTTTCCGGATTTGTCGATTATGTAACTCGCGAGTTTGTGTTTTCGGGGTCTCGTTGCTACAAACTGCTTGATTTGAGTTTTCGCCGCAGACTCATACGGCGGGAAGTCAAGCCATCATTGCCACAAAGCATGAACAACCACAGCGCAGAAACAACCTTGAAAACACAAACCACCCAAACCAACCTCTTAAACAAAGAGGTCAATTGATTCACACGCTGCCGGTACTGAGAGACGGGCTGCAAGCTGCTCACTGCTCAGTGGCCGATGTGGGAGTCTCCTGAGTCCTGAGTCTCGTTTCTCTTCTTGGAGATACCTCGTCCAAGTTAGTTCTGTTTGTTCCGGGTATTGTTCAGGGCCTTGTTGGCTTCTTTCATCTTCAAACTCTAAGCCTGTGGGCTATCCAGCTGAAAGAACCACGCACTCTCGCGCGCCCAAGAGACCAGCAGCCAGTCGGTTTAGCCAATCCTCACGCAGCGCAGAAGGAACCATGATTGTGTGGTGCTGATTGGGGTGAATAGGCAGTTGGCATAATACAGCAGCGAGGGACATACCGATCAGGATGTAAACATGCGCACATGTTAAGGCACATTCAATTGCTCCCAATGATCAGCAAACCTAGGCTTCGTAAGACTCCCATCCAGGACAATTGTCGCTGCTGTACTTGAGCTTCATCTCTCAGCCTTCCTGGCACTCCTGGGTCAGAACACTGAGGAACAGGTAGCTTCATAGATTGAGGAAACGAATTGAGAAATCAGGCTACCACAAGGGAGCTAATTCTTCTTGGTGGTTTGCAACCCCCGTCAAGGCAGACATCTCAGGAGGTGTCGTCCGAAGTGGAACCACAATTGCCGATCCGTCAGCAATTGAGCCTTATCACAACACACATCCCCAGCTGAGGCGGCTCTCCCGAAGGCTAGCTCATGTTTGGCTCTGCCATTGGATATAACTCAAGTTATACTACTTATGTAGGATTCAAATCCATGAGGTATACGGCATCGTAACGCGCCCGACATGTTAAGAGACCTCATGCTAAGAGACCCTGGGCTCATATATGTCGTACAAAGGTGGAACCACAATTGTCGATCAGTAATTGCGCCTCATGTCACAACAGCATGTGAACCATACATTGACAACGACGAGAGGGGTGGGGCTCTGAGTTTCAAGGCATCACCGCAGCTCGCAGCCTCGCTGATGGCGCTTAGTTTGAGTTGTCATGTCTCGACCAGAGCACGGCGATGGTTGATTGGAGGTCGCATGGCCTGCTCCGCTGAGGACTGGATCACCGTCGCCTGTTACACGCCGAATTCTGCGATGCAGTGAGCCTTGGCCGCCTCAAGGATCTGAAGTATGCCGCAATCCGAGATACCGTTGAATGTTGTGTACTAACAACTTGATGCCTAGCAGCGTCTATGCCTTTCTGAAAACCCAAGTTACCACAAGAAAACCTTCAGATCGTAATAACTACGGTTTCTAGATGTTTTACTAAGTATAACCGTTTGTGCAACTCTAAAAGGTGAAACTCTTGCTAGTATATCAGCTAATTATGGTATCTGCAGCATCATAGCCACCCTGGATGCACCGTTGTATGATGTGTGCTTTGTCATTCGACGAGTGCAGGAATATCACGTCGACCGGCGTCCTTAGCTAGGCAACAGTATTGGTGAAGTTAACGTGAAGCCTCGTTAACTCGGGCCATTTACGTAAACAATATTGGCTTGGCAACGTTACGCTGATCGTAGCCCAACGTGGTCATTCGTACATCCCAAAAGTGCTGTTGCGACGTCCATTATACCGCAGATACAGGCGGCTGTGCTTGGGTAGCCAGAGTTGTGCTTAGGTGGCATTTGAGTTATTTGTTATTGTTCGGGTCATCCGGAAAAATTGCGCCCCTCGGGTGACTATTATGCGTTACATTTCCCCTGTGTATGTCGGCACTATTACTCAACGACGAGCCGGATTATACCTCTTTATCAGTACAGACATGGAGTTGATCATTGAATGTTAAGTTACTTGTGTACTCGCTAGGTATCGGGGGAGAAAAGAACAAAAGAACGAGGGCGGCTGCATCGTATATCGCAGCAAATTGCAATTGTAAATGTTTGCGTATGTCAATAGAACATGGTCCTTGACGGGTGAACCATTCCTTGGGGGCCAATGCAACCTGTGGGACATACGAATAACCTCATTCATCGTAGCCTTGCTGGATGAAACCATTTAGGGAATGATATGAGCTTGGCAACAGTTCGTTTGTGCAGTCATCCGGCATAGCCTCGCCGAATGATACTATATGTGCAAATGATATCAGCGAGGCAACGGTATGCTAGGTTGCCCTCCTGACTTAGTCCTCCAGGCGAGTCCAACTGTTCCTTCTTCATTTACAACTTATATATAACCACCTACGCAGTACCACCCCCTTCACCATTACCCCTATCATTGCCAACACTTCAACTTCTCTCGTCTATCTCTTCAATCTGCTCTAGGAGGCTTTACCATCTAAAGATGCATGCTTCAACTCTTCTCACTCTCCTTGCCGCCGCTGGCACCTCGACAGCCTTTGCTCTGCCTCCTGGCTACAGCATCGTCACGCGTCAGGATGAGCAAAAGTACGAGAACCCCGACGGGAACACCAGAGTGGCTTTGACCACCGACGCAATCAACTGGGGCGACGCTCCGCCGTGGAACGTCCTTGACGGGATCAAGGGCCACTGCACCACCGTCGGCTGCGAAGGCAGCGACAAGCTCGAGGTCGACACCAGAGTCCAGTATAAGGCCTCAGATGGCTATCTCCGCGCGGAGACTCGCAAGATATCCGTTTCGGTCACTGGAACTTTCGCCGCTACCGGACCAGGATCCAGGGATGACCTTGTCGAGCTGGCAAAGATGGTGTTCGGCAACAGCCAGTACGAGGTCAAGCAGGAGACGTACACCGATGACCCGGCCTGTGTCCCCAGCCCTATCCCGTGCCCAGGTAAGTATCTTAACCTATGCCATCATTTGCTCAAACACCTTTATCACCCCCAGAGTCGTTCGAACTAATGAGAACTCTCCCATGACGTAGTGGCCGAAGCGAAGAAGATTGACCAATACTACCATCAGAGCGGGGTCGATATCCAATACCTTGACGGGGATTCCGATGTTCGGGCTTTCATGAACATCCGCATCGAGGTCGATTCTGGCAGCGGGGATAGTCGGACGTGCGGCGTCGACAGTAACGTCGTGGAAATTGGCGGTGTCATCGCCGGGGCCTTCAACGGCTATGCAGGTGCTGCGTTCAGCCTGTTTGAGTTCTTCTGCGGCGCTCTTTGATAGGCACTCTTGAGTTGAGGCAGACTGGAGTGTGTTAGGCTTCAAAGCCTTGTACTCGCCTTCTCCTTCCGCTTTGGAGAGCCCAAGAGCACCGTCATAACGATCCAGATCGCTCCTATGCAATGCTGGGGCGGCCAATCGATATGTAGCAATATTCCTATCATTTATATTGGATCTAAGTTCATGTTGTAATCCTGAATCGTGTTATACCCCTTAACGCCATCCCATCAATGTTTTCCATGTTCAAACTTCCAGGCCACTCAAGTAGTAAGGCAGCCTACAAATACCCGTCCTCCGCCAATTCGGTGCCAGGACTTGGCCCGCTTTGCGCTTATCAAGCCGTTACCTGTCGTGCCTGTCGCTTCTCTTGGACCATTCATAAGCGACCCTATCGTGGAAGTAACTTATCGAACATTTAACAGCTCCCAACCTGGTGCATTTAGAATGTTACGGTTGCAATAGTCTCCTAGGTTTGGCAATAACTTAAGGTCGGAAGAACAGGTCCAAAATGTTTCAAAGAGCTTTAGGGACAAAAGATTATCTACTTAGTATCAATGCAATAACAGTCAATAGCTGGAGAGGTGAGTCATGCTGCATACCGGTTGACTTCCCTCAAGATCTCGACACGCATCATCTCGGACGAGATACGGCGGGTCTCATTATTCTCCATGTATCGTCTGTAAAGTAAATACAGACTTGAGTGGTTCCCTTGCGGAGAAATGTGCTTGGAATTAAGGCACTTGTTTTCAAACATGATTTGGGTTCGAACTGTTAACTTGATATGGAACGTCATGAAAGGATACGTTGGCGCCTACGCTGCTCTCATCAGGGCCGGGGCTATTCTGATGAATGATGTGCCGGCCATATGGAATATAACCATCACGTTACAGGAATGTGTAAGATAGTAAGTTGGCGATCAATGATTTGCTTACAAACTTTATCAAAGAAATTATAAGTCAAGTTAACGCTCTCGTCGTTCGTGCTGCAAAAGGAAGCTAGTAAAATCCCTCTGGGGGAAAGGTGTGTCACCTTTTGCCGAGAACAGTACTGGCTGACTTGGTCCGTAATTTGACGAGCTCGACTTTTATCTGATCATAATACGCAGATTAATTTACAATCGCTAACAACAGTCAACATTAAGAGCCTGTTATGCATCTTGGTCCCATTGATCTGAGAGCTTGACAACGGTGACCAGTATTGCACTTTGTATGATATCAACATCAGCTTCCTCAGGGGCATTGGCAACATACACCTGGGGCCCGGCTTCGGTTTCAAGTGTCACCCTTTCTGAGTCCAAGGACATCCTTGGAATAGATGACCGTTTGTCTAGGACACTTCATTGCGGTGAGAACGTAGGTGGCGATGGACTCGAAAGTTGATGGGCGTATTGCCTCGTCGTTGACATCGGGTTTCTGTACTCCTAAAAGAGACCTCGTCGCCGTGTAAACTTCTTTGACGAAGCCGAGGAACGCACGATCATTGTCTGATCTTCGTTAGGCTTATCCGCGGTCTCTTTGTCGCCAAGCTCGACATACCAGTGACTCTTGCCAGCAGCTCCCAAACTTAGTGAGGTCACTCCCTTCACGAAGCTCAAAATGCATCTGTAAATGTGCATTTGGGCCGCTTCGACGCCTCGTTTTGTGGGCGGGTTCTTTAGACAGGGTGGGCCCGGCGAACCTTTCGTTTACTTCTTCCGTTCGATGATGATAACCGCAAGAATCTCGTTTCTCAGTGCCAGAGGCGTGTTGAAGCTGTGCAAAACAGCCATATCGCCTTGGAAGGCGGGACAGGCGTCATCGACCCTTCCCCGGGGCGTTGCGATTCTTACTCGGCAAATTGAGCTTCTGCGTGGGCTTGAGTCTGTGGCTGCACAGCTGTCGAATATTCCGATGGATCGGCACCGACTGGCCATAACACAAAGCCATCTCCAGGAGATCGTCATGGGGAAGTTGCTCACGGGTTTTCGGAGCCCGATGAACGTGTCGTCAACCATCCCGATCTCCAAACCCATAGTTTGAATGGAACTATTTGCCTCTTGAGGGAGTTGCTTGATTCTGCAACCTCCTCGGCAACTGCGAGTACCGCAGCCTTCTCATCATGATCTTGCTCCCTCGTCAAGGTCACTGTTTCCTTGTTGAATGACGAAAGATCTAATATTGCCTCTACGACCTTTTGGGCGTAGGAGCGTTGCTGTCCAGAGGTCTTAGGCCAAGTCGGATCGCCGGTGATGTTGTTTGTGTCTCTCGTGAGGCAGGACATTTTCGTCTATGAGTGCTACCTCAATTTCGTTGCGGATCATGCCGCTGTGAGCAAAAGAGCGCGGCTTGTTCAGATCCTCGATGAGTTACTTGTTGTGGTGGCTCTCAATCAGCCCCAATGTGCCTCTAGACACCGGGCCTTCTTCGGCCGAGAGGCTTCGATAGTCTAAGCTTGCTGATCTTGGAGATCGCTTGCTCTGTGTCGTACGTTGTTGTCCAGCAGTGACTGGACCCGGGGGCTGAGTAAAACACCAAGTTCTTGCGGTTAGGCGAAGTTGGAACAGGAAAGCCCGGGGTTGCGCGGCGAGGTGGCGAAATATTTGGTTTGGGAACTCCCCGAAGAAAAAGTAATAGTTCGCAATACAGAACATTTACCTGCTAATGAGCAAAGACGCAATCCGATACGACTCGACAAATTACGGTCCTCACATCACCCCAATTCAGACGAGAAGGAACCAAACGCTTCCCGTTGAGGCGATCAAGAACGAAATTGTGCACGAATAAGAGATTTTACCAAGTATAATGCCTTTCTGGCTTTCATTGAAATACAACTGTTGTTGCTTTACCAGTATGTTACAAAGAATAAGGGAAAACAAGTTCTGAGTGACTGGATTCGCAACGCGACAATGTGATTGTTTCTATGGACAAGAACTCCGTTGCACTCCGCAGGGAATAAAGGTCAAAGCTGGTGTCTCCCTTTATACGAGAGATGGGCTCCATGTTTTCTCCTCTTGGATACTGCCCTATTGGTTGTCGTCCTGTCCGGAGTCGCCAGAGTCGCCGGCTTCAGTCTTCTGCCGCTTGAGGGTTTCTCTTCCCAGCTTGCTCTCGAGGTCTCGCTTTGCATTGACCTTTTTGTTGCCTTGTTTGAGCTGTAATATTGATCAGCAACATTGAACAGTACAGGGCCAGAATCAGTAAGCCTCACTTTGTTCTCCCGCCTTGGAGCCGCAGTCAAGCGGGTGGCCCAGTCGGGCACCATGAGCGAGCGAACCATGACTTTGTGGTTCTATTCAAGCGTCCGTGTCAGTGCTTCTTGTCCTCTTGACATTTAGTTGTAATATGCATGACTTACGCGCATGTTTTGGCAGACCTCAGCCCACCGAGCGCCAAAGCTGTCGAATTTCTCCCACGGTTGGTAGCTGTTTCCTGCCCACTGGGGCTGCATGTTCCATCCTTGTTGCGTGTTCATAGCTGATGTCTTCATGGCTGTTAGTCAAACTGCGACACTTCGTGCTGTGTTCAGCAGTACTTACCAAGAGCTTCTAACCCAGGACTTCAATCTCAACGTCGGACATCTTGTGGTGGAGAGCAACTTGGAGCACCTCCTCCGGAGTGCTCTTGGGATCGGCGTAAGTCCTCTCGCGGACGGAAAGCTTCTGGGGCTGGCTGAGCTTGTCATGGTCCCTCTTTCTCTTTCCAAGTGAGACCGGGAACTCGGTCTCAGCGGCAGCCGTCCTTGCTGCTTCGAAAGCGTCAATGGCCTGTTGTTTCTTCAGGGCCTCTTTCTTTTCCTCAAAGTCGCTAACATCCATGATGGCATCGACGACCTGTGCAACGTAAGCCCGCTGGAGTTCCGAGGTCAGTGGCCAGGTTTCATCGGCGTTTGCATCACCCGTCTCGTGGCGAATGAGACCCAAGTACTCTTTCTCGACGTCGACGTAGTGATTGATGTCTTGAATCAATCCTCGGTAGGCAAAGGAGCAGGGCTTGTTGAGCTCTTCTTTCAGAGCAGAGCCGCTGTTTTCGTCTTCACGATGGGAGCCACGCTCGGGAGCTGGGGCCTGGCTGACTTCGGTGTCGTCGACGGCTTGTGCTTCTGAAGGCTGGTTCTGCCGCGATGCGCGACCATCTTGGGACGCGGACTGCTCCTGGCCGCCGGCCTGGCCCTGGGACATGTCAAGACGCAGGTTTCTGAGGTATTCTATCTCTGCGTCCGCATCTTCAGGGCTCAGACTGCGCAAGTATTTTGCACAACGGCATGCAAGGGGTCTGGCGAAGTCCGCATTCTCATTGTTTTCTAGAAGGAACTCGTAGAATTGTTCGGGCGGGAACGCGCGGTTCCCGTGCCGCGAGCGGTAGTGAATGACAGTGTCTGTTCATGTCGTCCTGTTAGCTCCTCCTATTACACGGCTTGTTGTTGGATGCGCGCTAGCAAACAAACCAATAATCACAGCAAGCATGTCCGCCTTCACAGAGGAGGGCGTGTTCACGCCATGCAACATATCCATGTCGTTGTAGAATAGTGGCCGAACGTCGTTGTCCAGGTCCAGTTGCGAAGCGATGGCGTCTGCCTGCGCCATCTCGTCGTGTCTTGCAGCCAATGTTAGCTCAAGCTTCACGCGTTTGAATCGAAACGCGGCGTTTCTAGCAACAACCGCGCAAGAAAGGACGATACGGAACAGAATACAGCGTAAGATAAAACAGCTTTTAGTCATGGACGAACTTACGCAGAGAATTCATGCTCGCTATCAGAGGCTGGAAGATTGAACAACGCGTCGTTGTCGACCCCCGCGATACGATAGTACTCGTTCGACATTTTGTCTAGTGCTTGGCGAGAAAGAACAGTTGATCCAGGCGTTCGTTCGTCTGCTTGCGTCGCTGTTGTCTTCTGATGATACGACAGCGGGGATAAGTAATAAGTGGGAGATGATGAAGACGTTTCTGCGGCGGGGAGGGGAAAGGAGTGATTCTGTTTGCGTTGGGGAGGGTTGGATGAGAACGCGTGTGGGTGGGTGGATGAGGGTTGGTCAAGAAGAAGAGGAGAGAACAGAAGACGGCAGGAGCTCGAGGTGGTTGTCAGGGGTGATCTCGAAGTCCGTCGCGTCTTAGACGCGAAAGCCCCGCCCCACACAGCCCTCGCTGCCTTACCAGTTCAAATCAGGCAGCGAGGAACTTTGAAGTTGGCCTGAGTTGCTCCAGACACGGGAGACTTCACCTCAGGCCAACGTTCGTAGGTCTCCGATATCTGCATGTAAAAAGGGCCCCTGGACCTGATTAAAAGAGCTGAACTAAGTACCACAACGGAACTCCAGCTTGCTCAGTGATGTGGTTTTCTTCGGCAAGAACTGCAGGATAACAAATCGCTTTGCAATCATACGCTAGGTATGAGTTGTTGTCATCCAGCTATTATGTTGTGACAGGCGAAGTGTGTGTTCATTCCCAAACGTATAAGCTGATTCTTCAGGATCGTCTTCTGATGTCTTGCATCAAGGAAAGAATGTCGTCGTCACCTTGTGGTGCATTTCGGGGCTACCAACAGCCCGCATTCCCAAACGTCCCAGAAAAAGGACTGCTTCTGGACCTCCATCTGGCCCAGGATGGCGGCAATAGATTGACGCAAGTTTGTGAGATGGATGCCCTCAATCTTCCTATCCGCGAGACCAGACCGCACATGCACATATGAGGAACTTGATGTCTTCCTCACTTTGAAGGGGGTAGACGCAGAACTGCTTCAATCGTAGTTGGAGATCGCTATGCCTATAACGGTAGGAGGCGGCCTCTCTGATGTCTTTTTGGCTTTCACACACGTCCTTGTAGGGTGTGATGATATGGCCACGTCATCTAGTACTAAAGGTGCACAAACCGCTGCCAAACTCGCGTCTCATCGCGTCCTGAGCATACGAGATGTACTCCATCGTCCTCTGCCAGACGTGAGCTGAGAGTACTCACCTTGATCATCGGGATAGAGGCTGGAGAATGCAAGTTACAGGCGAGCCTAGGAGTTATCGAGGTCAGAAAGGGGCTTGTTTCAAAAGAAGCACAGAACTTGAACATGTCGATACAGTTCTGGACATTGCGGTTTCCACACTTGCATGCCACAGTAAAGAGGATACTGGGTATCACCAGCCCACCCCTTTTGGGCTGCGGTTGAAGTCCCAGAAGCTGTCATCAACCTTGATACAGGATCAAAGGACCAATACGTCAACGATATTTGGTGCATAGGACGCAAGACGCCGCAGCCTCTGATCGCTGGGAAGCAAAGGTCGCCGAACGCAGGCGGGCACCGCATGAGGTCGAAGACTCGTAGCGCCGGGCAGGGGCGCATGCTGTCGATGTCCTGACGAGGAACCTTCAGTATGCGTCGAAGTGGGTATTTCGTCTTACTCTCAGCCCGTTTTCTCTAAGGTAGAAGGTATGGTCCGCCTTCACTCGGGTAATGGGCCCGGAGGAGAGTAGATGAAGAACTTCGCGCAATGCCAGCGGTATCAAGCATGATGACTTCGTCACAGAAGATAGCTTCGTCCTATTTGTGAAGAGGGGTCAGAAAATTGCCTTCAAGCGATGTTCTGAAACATATTACTTTGTAGTACCTTTCGTGGTGATGGAGAACATTCCTCAATGTGTTTTCTCGCTTTTGGTGGGGGCAGCGAATTTGTTATTTCCTTTTAAAAGTCTCCAGGTGTCCCGGAATTCGGTGTCTCTGAAACAATAATACTGGTCTTGGTACAAAAAAAAAACACGCACTTCAAGACACACAGCCTTGAGCTCAGCTGCAGTAAAACGTCGCAAGAGCTTCATTGTCCTCATCTCTAGTGATATAGCTTCACCAGTTTCAACTGAGTGCCCAGAGCCGTGGAATTTTGGGCGATCCTCTGCTGCCGCGGGTGAAAAGTGATGGTCTTGCTGATGCACGTTATTGGCATGCCTGAAAACAAAGCTAATCGACAATGACTGAAGGCTGAATACCCGAAGCTAGCACCTTTGCACAAAATACGTATTGCTATCCGGGCCCGAGTCCGGGAGGGATGGTTGACCATTCTCATAGGCAGGCCCTTCCGTAAAATATCGACGGGAAAACGGTACAGCTTGGAGTCTTTCAGAGGGAAGCTCCAGCCCCTTTTCTCAAGCTCAGGCTGCGTATAGACATTTACTAAAGTCAAGACAGAAATAAGGTGTTAAAACACATTTGTGGATGATTCTGGATCATTTCCATGGGGAGAAATAGAAGCAAACACTTTGACTGCCTGGGCTAAGAAACGACCGAAATATTAACCTCAAAAGACACCAAACGAATTTCCCATATCCTGCAGCCATCAGGTAACATGAGTTCCTAAGTCCGATCAGTTATCCTCCGAGATGTTTCCATCCCCCACAGCAGAGGTCTCGACGCATGTCTTCTCCCGCCGGATGACCTCGCGGTCCCGGCGGCTCTCCTCGTCCGTTTTTCCGTTCAGTACACGATTGTCCACCTTTGTTTACAAGTGGATATGTCAATACAAGAATCAACGCGATCTGTCAAAGGGTGTCACAGATCTTACCTGAATTCACAGACAAAGTTTGATGATCTGTTTGCTGTTATGTTGTTTAATCGTTTAGCGAAGCCTCTACCATGGTCTGGGAGTTGCAACTCACCTTCACATCAAGCCAGATGTCGGTGCACCCGCCCTCGAACGTGTCATAGGTCCCCCACGCGTAGGACGTCTCGCCGCCCCAGGGAGCCTTCATCGTGACATGGAATCAGGTACTAGTTTGAGTGCGCAAAGCCAGCAGGCTTGTCAGAGTAGTCCCTGGGATCTCTTTTGAATCCAATCAGGGATCCGATTTGAAGCAGACTGATGGTACCATAAGACTTTTCGACAAGCTGGACGTGGCATGCGAGCTTGCGGATGTCCACTTGATCGGCCTTGGCGATCTCTTCTCCGAAGGGAGAGACCGCCTCGGCCCGGGCTGCTGCTGCCAAAGATAACCAGGCCAGGATTCCACTCGTCGCAGCTGTCCCGGGAACGGTTCTAATTATCCGGGCCCGGGGCTTGAATATCGTCATAGACAATTATCTCCGCAGAATATTGATCATCCTTGAGTCTAAGGTCTTAAAAATGTAGATTGTTGTTTGTATCCGCCTAATATTTGTACTGGCGATTGTCCATATCTTCATGGGTGTCACGTAACGAAACATAGTAGAAGAATATTCATTGCCTTGAGGGTATTGTCGATCTTGTATAACTAAGACATGGTTAATTAATGAAAGAATCAAAGATATTGTTTTTGATTCTATGAAAAGAGTGGCCCCTTGGTGAAAAGAATGCAAATCACAAATCGATATTGCCCAGTCATGCGCTGTGACAAAAGAAACTCCAAAGACTTCAGATCTCTTCCTTCGTTTTGAGAGCTGAAACCTTCACAGAAGCCGAAACACCATCTAAGCGTCAATTGTGAACTGACAGCTTAAGAGCCCGGCCAAGCCGACTCTCCTCGTCTCTTCTGGCGTTGAGGATTTTGTTTCCCTTCCTTGTCTAGCAGAGCCCCGTCAGTAAAAGCTTAGAATGAAGAACGATTCAGAACCCGACATTGAGCTCGGCGGCTGGAGCCGTGGCAATCCGGCTGGCCCAATCTGCCGCCATGGCGGAATGCACCATGTGTTTGCTATTCTACGTGGGAACTCGTTAGCTCAGTGGTACAAGGAATTCGGACAAAGCAGCGGGTTATTTCACCTTGAGGTTGGAGCAAATCCGCTCCCATCTCTCGGAAAAGCTTGCGTAATCTTCCCAGATGAATGCACTTTCGCCGCTCCATGGCGATTTCAAGGTAAACCCCTCCTGGGCTTTCTTGGCCGATTGCTGAGGTACCAGCATATTAGTAGTCATTCCAGCATCATTCATTTGTACTTACCAGCAGCTTCTAGCTTAGCAATTCGACTTCGAAATCGGTAATTTCGTACCGGAGGACAGCTTTCAACAGTCGAGCCGGAGAGCTGTTGGGGTCGGCGAGGATACTTTCAGACGGGTTCAACTTCGGAAGCTTTTTGACCGCGTCAGTCGCGTCGGCGCCTCTCTTCCGCTTCTTGATGTTTCCAACGGAATCAGCCTCGCCATCAGCCTCGCCCTGTCGTTCAGCTGTGAGTTTGTCGATGTGCGCTTTATTGTTCAAGGCGTCCGTCTTCTCCGCAAAGTCGGTGGTGTCAAAGATGGCGAGCGCAGCCTGCTTCACATACTGAATTTCCATTGCTGTGGTGGAAGGCCAGGTTTCGTCCGTCTCAGCAACATCGTTCAACTCCATTTGCCTGATGTAGGTGACATAAGCTTCCGAAAGGGTGAGATACTCCTCCATGGATCGGATACTTGGGCGATACTCCATCCTGGGACTCTTGGCTAGCTCCGCGACCAGGACAGGGTGCTGGTGGCTCGTGATGGCTGCCTTCTTTGCGCTTCTCGACCGCTTCGTGTTCTTCGCAGGATGAGCCTGAGGCTCTTGGTCTAGACCCTTGGCTTTCATGGCTCGGCGAACCTCGTGGATCTCGGCGATGCGTGAGTCGGCCTGCTCCGGGGTCATGTTGAGAAACCATTTGACGCATCTCGTGGCAAGTGGAATAACTTCATCACGGTCTTCTTCGTTCTGAAGAAGAAGTTCGTAGAAGTATACAGGAGGGAACAGTCGTGGAAAGTCCTTCGCACGGTAAGGTAATATCTTGTCTGCGCCAATGAACATATGTCAGTTGAACAGGAGTGGACACCCGAGATCGAGTTGCTTACCACACACGACGCGAAGAATTTCGTCCGTCGTTGCGTTGGGAGTATTGTCATCAAATAGGCTAGCAAATTCGACGTCAGGATCGGCTTCGATCATCTGGACTGCATCAAGCATGGCTGGTCCATGAGGCTGAATGTCCGGTTCTTGCATGCGCGTAAAGAACGAGGGGCCCGGTTCAAATGACGAAGAAATTTGCGGCAGCGCTGAAGCCTGCATACCCACGTTCTGGAGATCTCCGAATGTGGCATTCGGTATGTTGTTCGATGGATCCATACCGAAAGAGTTTCTGAGACACAAGTGTTAGTATGTACACGTCGGCGAAGACAAGTCCTTTTAGGAGATCATTGCGCTGAACCTGGCAGCAATTAAAAGAAATTTTGAGGGTTCTGGGCTCACCTGGGCACCACATGAGGCAATGACCCATCGTAGTTCCAAAGGTTGAAGTCATCGCAGCTCAGACCAGCAGAGCTATCAACCGAGTAGTCGGACGCGAAGTTGCCAGTCGCCATATTTGCAGTTGGTGATACGGATTCTTCAAGGTGGCTTATTCGTCTTCCAAATAGCCTAGAGCCGATGGAGGGCAACAGGAAATTGTTCGGAAAGGGGTAGGCTGTAGGTCGAGATCGGCAGAAGCTGATGCGTAATGGGATTATGGGTGATTGCGCATCAACGGGCGATATTCTCTTCCGAAAGCAACCAACTGCCAATGTCTGCCACAGTTGTTCGGTGCGTGTAGGTAGGTGGAGAGGTCGGAATTAGGAGAAGTATTTGGCGTTGCTCCGGTTGCGCACCGTGAGTTGTTTGAGGAAGGAGCGTGCCGTGGTAGTAGAGTCGGAGGTGGGTCCGTGATGGGACAAGTAGTAGTCGACCTCGACGTGGATTACAAGGCTTCCTCGGTCGGGTCAGGAACAATCAATAAAAGAATTGAGCCGAGATTGATACCCCCTCTATACCAGTACACGAAGAGGGAAGTCCTGCCATCCTGCTTGCTGGACATTGTAAATGTCCTCTGACGCTGGATCAAGTTTCCTATCGAAAATGACATAATCCTAACCCAATGTATAGTCTAAGCACAATAAGACTCTATGCACTCCTAACAATATGAGCACTTTCAGATCAACGATATGGAGGACACCTATGGAGGTAAAGAGTCTCAGGTCACGAAGAAGTAGAAGTTGATACAGGACTCCGAGTCCTCGGGACCACACCGCAGAGAATGCATTATGTAGCCCTCCTCAGCGAGCTTTACACATAACACGTGTTATATGTAGATAACCGGATTATCTCCTCCGTGGGGAAATTTCGCGAACCGCGCAGGGAACGCGAGCAGCGGAACTTGGACGCGCCACCGGCGCCACGAGTTGGCTTCCCGGAGTCTTCAGGATTCAGGAGTCCATGTACCAAATGCAAACCCCAGTTCGATCCCGAGGTCAAAGCTTTCCCAAGATGCATGCGTGCTTTTTGTTTTCGCGTTGGATCGTTTTCCCACAACATCTTTGTGGAAGGAGGAGAAGGTAGGACATCATATCAAGCACTTGCAAGGAAGTAGAGATGTATCTCGGTATCTTCTTCGCAATATATTTCGTTTTGAGCCGGCCCGGGGATTGAAAGTATGAGAGCTTCTGGTTACTAGACATATGAGTATGCTCTATTCTAGAGGCCAAGGTATTGCAAACTCAAACTTAGAGCACAATATCTCTGAGAATTCAAGGGAACAAAAGCCAATATTGGCAGAGACACCCCAACTTAGGTTGGAGTGTCTGTGCTTGTACCAATCATGGCTGGGAGAAAATATTCCTGTGATGAGAGGGTTTATTGGGGAAACAATAAGCAGTGAATTGAGTGTCTTTTCTTTCTAATAGCAAGCATGTTCTAATTTTGCAAAGAATGGGGTATCAAAAAAGCAATCAAAAGCATTGTGACCAACGTAAAAGAAAACAAAGACGTCTCAAACGTGCGCCTTTAATCCATATAGCAATGTACCAGCACCGCTTTCTAGTCATTATCTCCTCGCAAGCTCCCTTCTCTCCCTGTCGCCAAGGCGGCTGCCCTCATGTACAAGCTCTCCATCTCTTGTACGGATCTCGAAGTCTTCTGCAGTCGTCCACTCATTGTTGGCTGTTCTCTTCTGTATCTCTTGCAGACCGATTTGATTCTGGACATTGCGCCGCGCGTTAAGCATGTCGTTTGCCAATTTCGCCTAGAAGAAGTTAGCATTTGTTCTAGTACCCCCAGTAGAGCAGGCCAAAGGAAGAGAGGTGAAAAACTTACATCACGCTCCTTCTTTGGCGCGCTTGCGAAGCGAACAAACTAGTCCGCGCCTGTGAGCGAATGGACCAGGATCTTGCAATCCTAGGAATTTTGATTAGAACATGCTAACAGCCGCGCCTGAAAGTGGTTTCCATACCTGGATCTCATTGCACATCACCGACCACCTCTGACCAAAGGTCTCGAATTCATCCCAGGTAGAGACTGTACGTGTCCCAGACCACAGAGGCTTCATCGTATGGCCCCGCTGGCAATCCTGTGCTGCGACCTACGTGAAGAGTTAGCCAGTCCGTTTTTGTTCACTGTGAGGGGGTTCCAACTTACCAGGAGTCTCCAGCAGAGAATCTCAATCTCAACGTCCTTGATCTGGTGGTGGGTTATGATGTTCAGGCGCTGGGCCGGGGTGCTGGTATCGTCCAATAGCTCCCAGTCTGACTTCTGAACACCCTTGGGTGGGCCTTGGGACTGTCTGCCCGTTGCAGTTCTCTTGCGCTTTCTCGACCCATCGTCTGTGGTATCTTGGCCGTTGTTTGCTTTCTTGGCCTCGACCTTTGCCAGTCGTTGCTTAGCCCTCCGAAGCTCGAAGAAGTCATCCATATTGGTGATGGCGTTGTACATCGTGTGGATGTAGTCCTGGGTCTTCTCAGGGGTCTGAGGCCAAGACGAGTCTTCTCCGGGAGTGAGGCCAGGTCTTCGCTTGACGTATTGCTTGTATGCCTTGTCGACCTCGAGGAAGTGATCGAGGTTGCGAATGACGCCCTCATAAACCAAGGTGGCCGGCTTCTCCAGCTCTGCAGCCAGCCAAGGATCTTCAGAATCGCTTGCGGCAATGTCGTTTCGGGTCGCCGCTGTCGAAGCTATTGAAGGCTCTTCCTGTCCAGCAGGTCCCGGAGTCTCGTCGAAGATTGAAAGCGGCGACAAATCTCCAAGAGACAACGGGTCGAAGTCGGAGTATTGTGCGAAGATGTCGACGTAGCCAAGACTCTGTCTCAGCTCCATCAAACAGTTCGCAGCCTCGTCCGCCATGCTCCAGTTTTTGATGGCCACTACGGAAATCCAAGCGTAGAAGCGCACAACCAAAGCCCAAATCTCCAAGAAGTCGTCGCGGTTGTTCAGGAGCGTTGCATAGAAGCTGAGGTCCGGGTAGACTCGAGGCTCATAGCGGAATCGGTAGGGTATGATGTGATCTGCAAATCTGTTAGAGACGTCTACTTCTCCGGTTACATGGACATACCCAAGAGGATGTCCAGCATCCTTCTTTTCTCCTCGACCGGGAAAGTGGGGTCTTTGAGGAGATGGACATCGTCCATGAAGGTCAGCATGGTGTCCATTTTAAGGATCGGTATGGGATGTGTCCAGAGGGCGAGAGACACAGGTCAAAGAAGAGGAAGAAGAAGAGTGAGAGAATCGGGACTGTGATTGTTGTGTTGTGGTTCTGAGTAGAAGTTGTGTTGAGGATGTGGTTGTAGTGAAGTTCGTTTCTTCAGGAAGAAGACTACGTATTTATGGACTTCGAAGAGACGACCTTGACTCAGAGGTTTCACCGACCTGATTCTCTCGAAGGGGTGAATTGCTTAATGCCGTCTTCCTCGACCTCGGACGAAGCTTTCAGAGTGAGGTAAATCAGCTCTCAACGACCCGGGGCGGGTGGGCCGGCCGGTCTGGCTGGGTGAATCTCTGAGAATTTTGTCGACGTGATCAGCTTGCTCTAGATCGGACTGAACTCCAGGATAAGTCTCGAATGTGAGGCTCTGCAATACTTGTAGAGTATTCGAAGGGTGTTGCGGGACCCATCTTCTTCGTTTTCCAGCATACTGGTAGCTGGAACTTGGGTCTGGTATGATATTTTTCTTTGAGGAGAAAGGAAGTCCATCGACAAACTGACCTGGCAGCGATTCTAACAGAGTCAATCCCCTCTGACAACAAATGATGTATGCATGCTCATACAGCACGATGGAAAGGCGTAAATGATATCAACGTCAGACAGCGACGATATTCCGAACAAAGCGAGAGTTCCGGATGCCTTCAACGCTGGAATCTCGGCGTTGGAAAAAGGAATTCGAGCATCCTGGCATTTCCAACGAACAACCAATTGGCGCGTGGTGCAGGCAATGGCAATGACGGCCAACAAAACCCTCATCTCCAACTCTCCCCAGCCGCGCAACAAGTCGCCATCCACTTCCTCAAGCAGGTTGAACGCCTGCTGGAGGACCTATGTAGAAGCAAACGGCTGCTTTTTGCGGTCTCTGCGATTATGCCACGTTAGTGGTTCACCTGTGCTCTCCTGGGTATAGGGGTCAATACTTACCCAGCCTCTGCGAGGCCGTGAAACACGATCCACCCTTCCCAGCCGATGTAACTAGGGCCCGTGGAACTGGAGCGTTTCTTTTGTAGCTCGTTCCTATACTACAACTTGTGGACTTCAGGAACGAGTAGCATGATGGCCTTC
Organism: Colletotrichum karsti; assembly: GCF_011947395.1. Taxonomy (NCBI): domain Eukaryota; kingdom Fungi; phylum Ascomycota; class Sordariomycetes; order Glomerellales; family Glomerellaceae; genus Colletotrichum; species Colletotrichum karsti. Next base: position 241,707 of record NW_024065905.1, read on the forward strand.
AGCCTGTCGAAGTTGCCTTATCCGCCGCGTCAACGTCCGCGGTGCCCATCAGCCTGCTCCTCAAAGGTCTCTATGATGCTGAGACCCTCTAGGTATCTGAAAGCTGCTGCAGTGGCTCGTTCTGCCGCGACAGCCGGTTCATTCCTGGACCTGTTCTCGAAATTTTCGGGCGTAGTCTACTCCTTTGCACACATCTTGGCTGTCATCATTTCCGGGACGACCTGCATCTGAACATCTCGCCTGCCTATATAGATTTGCGACTGATGATGTTGCGCCATGCGTGGCCGTTTTTGCCGCTCATCCTCGTAATAGACAGGAGGCGCACGCAGCCCTTGAGCTGTCTTTCGCGACCGCGGGAACACCTCGTACAGCTCGACATTCATCGGGACGCGGCGGCCATGTTTCGTGTCAATGAAGGCGCCGCCTTCTCACCTTTCTTCTCGTCGCTCTCGCGTTCACCAGAAAGTCTGAGGAAGCGCAGACGCGCTTCGCAACCAGACCAGAAGCCGCGAAATCCACGAATCCTTTCGTTGACAGCAGCGTCGGTGGCGGTTAGATCGACGAATCCAGACAAGGGGCCCAGAGGCTCGAATACGGTGTTAACTCCCCGGAGAACCACAAACCCGACGCACACCAAGATCTCGATTTTCTGGCGGGAGCGTTGACTTCCGCTAGCTCTGCCGTCCCCGAAAAGATCCGTGAGCTTTTTTTGGTTCGGTTCCGCTTGGAAGATCTTCCATTTGCGCTTCTCTGTGTTTACATCACCGCCATCTAGACGTTTGGCTGCGGCAAAACCACGCCATGGTCTCATAGCTTGTTATGGGCCCGACTGATGAGCCATATCGAAAAGAGAAGAAATTGGAAAGTCCATGCAAAGGTTCATCTTCTCCAGGATCTACCCCAATACTTGTGACAAGCAGCATCGCGCCAGGCTTCATCGTATTGCGACTGAATGATGCAGAGGAGCACCAAATACGTCTCAAACGTCTAGGAAAAGCAGATGGATACCTCAATCATTTCGTTCTATTAACGAAGCGCGACCCAAAACAAATACGTCAAAGAGAAATTGTTGGTTGTCAAGTAGGACTACCAGTGTCCTGGTCTATGCATGTACCGTATTCGTATTGTAACCACTCAACACCAAGGTTGAAAAAACCCTCAGAAGCTGCAGAAATCATATCCTGAGTTTATGGGCAAAACAATTATCCCTTGTCCCTTCAAGACAGAGGCGTCGTCGTTGCCGTGGAAGTTCCAGAATCCTGGTTGCTCCGAACAGCCAACTTGCGCCTGGTCGCTTCGCTGATGTTGCCCCCCTTGACGATGACATGTCCATCCTTCGACTTGATTTCGTAGCTCTCCGAGGAGGTCCACTCGTTCGCATGCGTCTGTATCCGAATCATTTCTCTACCGACCTGATTCTGGATGTCGCGTCTGCCATTAAGCAGGTCGTTGTTCAACTTTCCCTGTAGCAGAGTCAATAATGAACAGTTGCATGGTCACAAGAAAGCAGAAACTTACAGCTCTCTCCTTGAGCGGCGCGCCCGCGAATTTAGAGATCCAATCGGCTCCGGTGAGTGAGTCAATCATCAACTTACAGTCCTGCAGGAGTCGACTCTAAAAGATGACATTCTTTGGGAAGAGCTATGGGCAATATACCAGAAGAACGTCACACATCGCGCTCCAGCGGTCTGCGAACGTGTCGAAGCTGTCCCAAGTCGACGTAGTTCTTTGGCCTGACCAGAGTGGGCGCAAACTGAACCCGCGTTGCGCATTCATGGCCGCAATCTATTTCGATATATCACCACATAGAACTTCGTGGTCGGTCGGGCGGGCGGTCTTACCAAAAGTCGCCAAGAGAGAATCTCAATCTCGAGATCGGAGATGCGGTGGTGGACAATAACGGCAAGCTTGTCGACATCCGAGCTTTCTGGATTAATCATGTCCCACTCCGCTTTCTTAACATCCGCTGGTCTGTTGGTTGCGGCGCTCTTTCCAGCTTTGTTCGTACGCTGACGTTTACGCGATGTGGACTGATCCGCTGCCGTGTCCGTTACACAGTCCTTCTCTGCGGTTTTAGCTCTGCGATTGGCCAGGTTGGTTGTCACCTTTCGAAGCTCGTAAAAGTCGGACATGTCAGTAATCTGTTCAAAGAGCTGCTGAACATAGGCCTTCTGCTGAGCCGTGGTGGTAGGCCATGTCTGATCCTCCTCAGGTGTGAGGCCTGCCTTCTTTCTCACGTGGAAGTCGTAAGCCTCGTCCACTTGTTGGAAATGATTCATGTCCTGAATGAGACCGTGATACATAAAGGTGGCGGGCTTTAAAACCTGTTCGACAATTCTGTTCTCTTCTTCTTCTGAAACCAACATTTCGATGCGCTCCCGCTTAATCGGTAGTTTCGGCGTAAGCTGAAGAGAATAGTCGGCGGAATTGCCAGCAACGAGAAGGTCGTCAGTGGGACCAATGTTGTTGTCTAGCTCTGCCTGCAGATTATTCGGCTGAAATAAGTTCAAGTTGGGCTGCTCGAACAGAATAGGCTCTGTGACATATCCTGGAACCATCGTGCGCAACCCATGAGATCCGTCGTCTCGGGGCATTCCAGAGCAAGCGGAGATATCCAAGTGTGGAATCGGGTGCAAAGGGGCCAGATCTCAGCAAAGTTGCTTCGGTTGTAAAAGAGCGTCAAGTAGAACTGAAGCTCGGGAAACAGACGCAGTCCGTCGTGGTACCGATACAGCACGATTTCGTCTGTCCTGGCGTCAATGATATTCTCGTGCTCTTGGTAGGTGTCGTAGACTTACTGAAGATGATGTCCAGCATCTCTTTCTTTTGCTGGAAGGGTACAGAGGCGTCTTCTAGGACCCATATGTCGGCTCGGAAGTCCAGATCCATCTTTGCTGCTTGCGATTATCAGATATGGTATGAATGAATATCGAGAAAGAAAGATCGCGCAGCGGAGACTGTCGATAACCGAGAAGGAAAGGATTGTGGCAGTCGCGTAGTTTGCAAACAAAATGCGGGCGTGCTGCTCTGAGACGGAGGAGTAGAGGTAAGGTGGTAGGAGGTAAAAGACTCGTCTCGTGTTGAATAAACATGTAGTTGGGCTGTGGTGTAGAGTGGAAGGTGCCGACCTGAGGCAAGCTTCGCACCCTCCAACTGAATCTGCTTCTCGAACAGGAAAGAACTGGAAGTCCCAACACCACGTTTTTGAATAGAAGTGAGGTGAATCGACGTGTTTTATTTGTTTTATGGTATATTCGGGGTCCGCAAGAGATCTTGGCTTCGAGATTTCGAGTAATCATATAACAAATGCTTGAGGTGATGGCATCACAGGCTTGCGGTCTTTTCTGCTTCTTTGCTGCAAACAAATACTGCATAACACAGCAAAGCGAGAGTGTATCCTGCACTGGGATGATCCAACCCTGGAACCCTCTCTCTTCCTCAAGCTTGTGCAGCGGGTGTATAACCGGGCGTATGCCTGTCTCAGGCGGTACTTGTTCAGCAATCTTTACGCCTACAGTCCCTGCCGTTTTTCTTTGAATTCGAACTATTGTGAGCCTCCACGCAAGAGATCAAACAAACCGCTCCAGCCCGGAAGCCCTGTTGTGTTCCTGATTCCCGTACGGCCTACGAGTGGCCAGAACCGCGCTGTAGTCGAGGGCCCCGAGTATGTGCTGTGTTTTCAAGTCTTCTAGATTTTCCAGGTATATCGTTGAGGGGGTCGATGTCATAATGCAGAAAAGCACGAAAAGCGTCTCGAACGTCAATTGACAGCGAACAAACACTTGCTCCAACTAACTTTCTCTGTAGAAACGCTGTAACCAGAAACAAATACTTCAAGGAGACATCGCCTGCTGAGAAGCAGGACTACCAGCGTCCTGATCCTTCGCGCGGACTGCCAAGCGACGCCGAACTCCATCGCCAATCTTCGCTCCCTTGGAAATGACCTCGCCATTCTTTGACCGTATCTCGAAGCTCTTGGAGGTCTCCCACTCGTTGGTCTGAGTTTTTGCTTTGATGAGCTCTCTGCCGACTTGGTTCTGCACATCTCGGCGTCCGTTCAATACATCGTTGCTCAGCTTCGACTGATGATTTCGTAAGCATGGGTCCCAGAGCCTTTATGTCGAGATGTGATATTGAAGATGCATCTGGCGAGTTGCCAACAGTTGAGTAGGGAAGAACTTACAGCTCGCTCCTTGACAGGGGCACCGGCGAACTTTGAAAACCAGTCAGGGCGGGTGAGCGAGTGGATCAATAGCTTGCAATCCTGCAAATAATCAATCAGCCTTTGGGGAGAGATCCCAGGAGATCATGATTAAAGAGACATACGAGCAATTGGGCGCAGATGACTTCCCAGCGTTCGGCAAAGGTCTCAAAATAGTCCCATGTGGAGATTGCTCGCTGGCCGCACCAGCGTGGACGCATGGTAAAGCCACGCTGGGCATTCATCGCCGCAACCTGTGAAGAACATTAGATACAAAAAGCAGAGAATCAGCTTTGGGTTGCTTACGAGAAGCTTCCAGCACATCAACTCGATCTCCAAGTCGGACACTTGTGTATGAACGATGATCGTAAGGAGGTCGGCGGGCGAGTTGTCCGGGTCCATCAGATCCCAATCCGCCTTGCTCACACCCTTAGGTCTCGGTCTGTCGGTACGACTGCTGCCCGTGGTCGTTCGGCGACGCTTCCGGGTCGCAGTTTCGTCGGACGCTGCCGTGGTCGTTGAATCATCGCCTTCCTCTCCCACGCCGCAGGCTTTCAAGCGTTCCTGCGCCTTCCGCAGCTCGTAGAAGTCGGACATGTTCGTGATTTGCTCGAAAAGCGTCTTGACGCAATCCAGCTGCTCGTCGTCCTCTATGGGCCAGGTGGGATCGTCAAGTGGAGCTATGCCGGCCTTCTTCTGAACGTGATGATGGTAGGCATTATTCAGCTTCTCAAACTGATCCATGTTATGAATGATGCCACCATAAGAGAGGGTGGGAGGACATCCAAGGTGTTCGTCGAGAAGAGCGTTGCAGTCATCAGCTTCGAGTGCCTCCGCTTGATCCTCTGGATACGTGTAGCCACTGGGTGATTCGTGCAAGCTGCTGATGTTCTCTGGGAACTGCGCAGGGGATGTCTGAGAAGATCTTTGAGGTGATGTCTGAGGGGATGTCTGTGGAGTATACATGGTTTCAACACTCGACGGAGAATCATGGACAGCGCCAGAGACGTATCCTGGGACCATTGCTCGCAGGCGATGCAGTTCGTTGTCCGCAAGCTCGGCTGACATTGCAGCCAAAGGCGAGATCCAGGCATGGAACCGGGCAACGAAGGGCCAGATGGCGTAAAAGTCCTGGCGGTTGTACAGAAGAATCTGGTAGAATTCTACACCTGGGAACAGGCGCAAGCCATCGTGGAGGCGGTAGGGTACGATGCTGTCTATGGTTCTATTAGTTCGCGTACTGCGCGCTGATATGGAAGCACTGATCATACCGAAGACGATGTCCAGCATCATCTTTTTTCTCGAGAGAGGGACGTCGGCGCTCTACAGAGCGCCGACGTCGTAGGCGTCGAAACTGGTGGTCATTGGATTGCGAGGCAATTGAACAGTGTGTATTGTAGGTTGATTGTTGGTGATTGATGGAAAAGAATTATGGGAAGGAGCAAAATATTAAACAAAGGCTTTATTAAATAACACAACTGAGGCACCTCTGGCTGTTCGTCCTCCGTCCGAACCTGCTTCCCAAACGGGAAAGAACCGAAGGCCCCGCCGCCGAATTTCTAAACAAAAGTGAGGTGAATTGAGTGAATGTAATCAAGCTTTTTTTTCGTCTAGATCTGTCTCCATCCCAGGTAGATCTTTGCCGTTGAGCTGAGACTTCCAGGTTGATGGGTGTTATTGCCAAACGTCTTGTGCACTCGATACGCAGGAGTTGCGCTCCAACCCAGGGACCCGTTCTTCATGGCGGTCTTGCTCTTTGCGGCGAGAGATGACCAGCTCCTCGAGAACTTCTGACGGAAGGCCCGGAGTGATGAAGAACGTGAAGTGATATGAGAAATGATGGCGAATGAGGGCTTCGGTGAAAGGTCAGCGTAGATCTTCTCGCTGACCAGAGCAACGTTTAGGGGGGTGGAAGCGAGCGAACACGCGCTGTCCGTCATACTCCTAGACATCACCACCCGAGCCGGAAATGTGCGGGAAGTAGGTGAGGTGAACCGAAACGAAGGGCTCATCTGATCTTGTTCTAGGGGGGGAGCATACTCCGCCGATTAATGTGATAGATTCAGTCGCTCCGCACAAGCCTTGTCGTTTGCGTCCTCTGACTCCTTGAGTGTGAACCACTATCTCTGCGATCGTTAGGTTGATGGGGTGCATCTGGGCCGCAGCTTTTCGCATTTTCATAGTATTTGAGCGACTCAAAGTTTTGCGTGACGCCATAGCCAGAATCCAGTACGACCAAACGCGGCCAAGAAACGCTCGTGATACCAAATGCTGAGAAGACGGCTCCAGCTTGAGTTGTCAATAATGGCTTTGCCGGGGGCCGTACGGCCAAATTGGATTGGGATTGAGAAAGGGGGCTGTCAATCTTAGCAATGAATCTGACATGACTCCGAAATCCTCGTCGTTGAGAGTAGTTATTGTCGAGTCGCTCGCAGACGATGCCAAGGCTGTTGACCATAGCCCTCGTGTACGAGACGATATCGACGTCTTTGCAGTTCATGGTACCCCCAAAGGGTTCCATAGGTCTTTGGCCGTGGACCCTGTTGGCGAGACTAGTATGTCGGTATCAAAACTCCCTAGTGGTAATTAAGCGATGTCCGTCCCTTTCTCGGGAGTCGTATCAAACTCGTACGTATGTCGGGGCAATTGACGTCTCTGTCGACATCTGCAGCCGACGACACCAGTGCATTTGATTGCTGTGGTAGAAGTCAATCTCTCATTCCATTCGGGCCCCGGGGCCTTGACGGATCTGAAAGATCTTCCAAGACGTGATGGTGCTATGTTGGTGTCGGTGCTTCGGGCAAACATCATATCAACGATTTGGTGTGGTATGAGACCAAAGTCATTGTCGGGGTCGACAACAAAGTCGTCCCACTTGGCGTCTGGTGTTGGCCCCGTGCGCTTGAAAGTTGAGCATCTCTTCAAGATTCTCGTCACTGGATAGGTTTCCGCCGAGAAGCTGGCTAGAGACTCGCAGACGGGCGAGTTCGTCTCGATTTGGGCCATCCATATCAAGTTCAAGCACAACTGATGGCTTGTTCTTCCGACCAGCGTGACCTCAACCATCCTGATATCCTCCAGCGTCCTCCTCTAAAGCTTTGTCCAGTTCCTCGTCGATCCAGCAGAAGCCCTAGAAATGCCACTTCCAGCAGAACCAGCTACCTTCGCCCGCACACACTAGCAGCTACGTAGGCGTCCGATGTAGGGCGCTGAATAGGACGATGTTTGCCGTGTCTTGACGGTGGCTCCGAGCAGGCCGGGGCATTGGACCGGTGTTTGTCCATAGCGTGGGCCCTCGAAGCCGTCCGCCCTCCGGTCGAGACTGCCGTACACACCTAGCCATCGACCGCTTGCAAGCATCGTTGACCTACTTGTTGGCTGAGGAGCACGCCTGTCAACTCCGGCGGCAGATCGACCGGGGCCGGGTGCGTAAAGGCCGCCAGCACCTGAGCTCCCTCACCGCCGTCGGGGCCCCAGAACGTCCGCGGCATGACTGTCCAGAACTTCTGGTGCAGCCAGTGCTTGGGTGCGGCGCCGTCCGCTCCGGGGTCCAGCAAGAGGGCAGCCCGGTCACGGGCATAAGGGCCCGAACTCCCCTGGGAAAGCTCTCGAATAGCTCCAGATGTAAGAGGTTCAGATATTTGGTTTAAACCATGACTTTCTGGAACTCGGGTCTAAGCAGAAGGCAGCGAAGTCGCAGGTCTTCTCCCACTGCGTACCATACTCAACGTTGTTGAAAGGGATTAGATACGATGCGTCGTAGCCTCGAGGCTGTTGAATCTATGGAGGGGAATGATATGACGGTATGTGGCTCTCTGCGCCGAGACGGAAGGTATCGTATCTCGCAAAGTCGTCCGTAGAAGTGCGTGCGAGCTCATGGCCCTCTTGGCCGCGTAGTGCGACTGCATGATGTCAAGCCTTGAAGGATGTGTCGAAAGTCGCAGTTACGGTGACCGCCGGCTTGAGGGACTATGGACATCGTAACTGCTGCAAGTTCCAGCCAGGACCTTATCACTCGGAAGGACGCCGCCAAGTTGCTAAACAATAGTTTGAAGGCCAGCGATTCGATTCGTTTGTGAATGGTCCGTGTCAAACTCCAATTCGTCGACAACCTTTGTCTGTGATGGCGTAAGCGTGATCTGCAGATGGACCACGCAATCTCCGCGTGTGATTTCAGGCCTTGATTGCAAGCCTGTTCGAGTCGATTTCACAGTCGAGATTGAGAAGATCGATTTGTTGGATGCTATCGCTCTGAGGGTATCGTAGTTGCCAAACTTCATCCAGATGCTCGCAGCATCCGAGGCGTTCTGGCCAAGAACCAGCATCGGCTGGTCATTGCGCGCGACAAACTCCGTAACAGCTTGCGAAGGGCCCGGGATGTCGTCGGTCGAATGATGGGCGTAGATTCTGCGGTCGTAAAACGAGCGTCTCGCTTGGTCTCTCGCCATAGCGAAATCAAGAGAACTGCAAGACTTGACTGGGCTGCTTCTCTGCACTTCATGTCGCGGCGCAGGTGGCCTGCCTCCGTAAGGGCGACAACGGTGTCCACATACCGGCCCCTAAAGGCGTTCTCCGGGCGGCCCTCGGCCGTAGGGCTGTCCACCCGTGACGCCCTCGTTGCCGATGGATCGTCTTCTTGTTCTGCCTTGTTGGAGTTTTCGCCGTATGAGTCTACGGCGGGCAATAGCCACAAATAAGCCATGGATTGTTCTGCAGCATGACGGCCTCAAACGGCGTGCTGCTAACGGCAGCGGCCAATATCTGCTGAATTTTGGTAAAAGCCTCGGTGAGGTTGCAAGATGAGTTGTCGGCCGCGTAGCGAGTATATGTGGTGGCCGCGTGCCACAGCACGAGAGTCGCCTTCCTCCGAGTTGTCCTTGCGCCCACCACGCGCTGGTTGTTTGAGTACGAAGCAGATGTCGACCTTCTTCTGACACATCTGGAAGTACCCATGGTTCATTGAGACGGAAACACTTTTTCCATGATAACCTTCTTTCCTTTATAGCACGGAGAGACACGGCCAGAATCTCAATCGGTTGTGGGATCATCCGCGTGTAATTGCTTTGATCGCTGCGTTATCTCGTACATGGCGAAGCGAACAAGACGTTGCGGGCCTAAACTGCGCTCTCGTGCGGACCGTAAGTGTAGTGGGAGCTCTTGGGTTGCTGTGGAACGATGTCTCCAGGCAAATGCGAAGGGATGTCGGGCTTGTCCGCGCGAAGACCACATCAGATGTAGTTCGAGGGCCTTCGTTTTGGGCTGCGGAGATCTGGCGACGTGTACCACTTTGAAGTCAGGCTATTTGACTCTTCTCGTGAGTCCCAGCGACCAAGTCGCTCGAAAACTTATCTCAACCTAACATTTGATCAGGTTGTAATTAGATTGCCTCGGTTGTGGTCGAGATCATGCAGAACGCCACCTCAACGACGCTTTGAAAGGTGTAGTTCCTGTCGTGTCATTCCGCAACAATGGGCACCTTCGTAATGGTACTTGACGCACTGATTTGCGACGTGGACTTTCTTTTCTTGGGCTCTTTTGGAACCCCAGAGGTAGTAGATGTAAGTCGATGATCCAGTGGAACATGTCATAGGTAGACATAGTTGGTGTCCAGCTGGTCAAAAATAGACGTGATGCTCTTCGACGAAGGCTGACGCCAGACCGGACACGCGCCACGTCCAGGAACTGAAGCGTATGAGTCGAGTTTCTCAACCTTCGCGCAGGTTGATGGAGAATTCCTTGAGGTCCGCTAGACAGGATACGTTTTGAGGACATTGTATTGAGCCTCGTCTCAACAAGCGAATGGGTTTGGGAGAGTATGCTCTCCCGGACTGGATTTCGATGTGCGTCTCTTCACCCTTGTCTGAGCAGTCACCCCTCTGAACTCTTCAAAGCCTGATCAGAGACCAGAGAGATATCCTCTGTGACGGAGGTTTCGGAGGAGTGCGCCAGTCGGAAGGGCCCGCCTCTCATGAAGACGCCGGAGTGGAAAGTACAATTTCAGAGTTGGCTGACCGTCTCCAGTGGCTTCCAATGCTTCCTTTTGAACAAGGTGACCACACATTTGCAAGTTCGCCTCCTCTGTAATCTTCGGGCCGCTGTGGCTTTGCGTCCCTCTGCCGGTCTCGAGTAATCCAGAGCAACTTCTTCATCATGGGCGCGAGATCTTCTGCAAAAGCGGAACACGCCGCATAGACCAAGAACGCGGGCGGAATACCTTCCCGCTGGCATGAGTGGATGTTGCACGCTTCCAGATTAACAGTTTGATGCAGGCGCCAATGCAAGTTTGTGGAATGCACGGCATGGACCTTGCGGTCCTCTAGACATCGATGACCCAATATCGAGCCGACTGTTGTTGAACCAAGTAGGCTCCATATCCTCAGGTCGATGAGAGGGACGGCGCCGGCTTTGAGAGGCATGCCAATACGCGAAGTCATGTCGCATCCGTACGGACAAGGAGAAACACAATGCATGCATTGGAACGATGTGAGCAGAAGACAATCCATCGAAGAGAAAGGTAGTGGCAGAAGCATGGCTGGCCACGTCCAGCTTCTCTGCGCCGTCCAACTGATCCTGATCAATTCTCTTGCGTCTGGAGCTTCGTAAGATGGGAAATGTCGGAGCAGTGTCTCTCATACGGGAAGAGAGCTCCGTTGTCGATCTCTTTTGCCGCTTGCGCAGGGACTGCCGGTCTCTGGCTTCTCGCCTTCGCTGCATCCAGCTGACCTCTTACTGTATTTCCAACTATGCGGATATGGGCCCGGGTCCCAGAAAACTTGATATTCGCACAAAAGGGTGAAGATCAAAGACCCAACAATCGCGTTGAGCTGAGTCTTGACTGGGTGCGGTACAATTGTCCTTGATGGAGTTCATTCCCAGGCCAACCCCAATCACTAACCCTAACCATCCCGCAGCACAGCGGCAGCGACGGCAATGCAGAGGGAAAGCGTAGTGATAAGTGGAAGAGGATGTCCTTGTCTCCATTCGCACTCTGGATCTGGCAGTTCAGTGTTTCGTGACAACAGCGCGGACATGGTGTCTGGCTTTGGTGTTTTGGACTGCCCCTCGCTGGGCATGCAGTCTGGGCTCCCGAACGACTCGAGCAGCGACTATGATATTATGGACTTCTCGTCTCTTCAGTCTGGCCATCCTTGGCGGCGAAGTGGTGGCAGAAACTGCGAGGTGGAGGACCTCTATGATCAGTGGAATGAATAGTATGCCCGGGTGGAATGGGCTTTGCTGGATCTGTGGAAAGTGTCTGATTCCGAGTGTCTCTGAGGAGGAAGTCTGCTTCCGAGCCTTCGAATGAGTGTGACAGAACCGGCTCAACACGGCGGTCGCGTTGGAGTCGATCGCCTTAGCTGGCTCAAAAGAGTCGATGAGCTCGCCTCAGCCAGCCACCAGATTGCGAGCCAGCGAATCTACCATCTTTTTCGCCTCGGCGGTTTTCTCGGTGTCGTTAGCGTTGCTGTGGCTGGAGAGACCATCGGGTAGAAGGTTGGAAAGAGAAAGCACAAAATCTTTAATATCAGAGCCCAGGGACTTGGGCGCCTGCTTGAACGCCACGTTGCCCGCGGGACACCGCAACATCGAAAATGGTCGAGCTAAACGGACTGGAAGTTATCTGGGATGTGAGATGTCTCCTTTTGGCATGAGCCGGAGATCTTTCTCGATGAGGGCAAATTCAAACTCTTGACCCCCGATCCCGATACTTTTGCTGGAAAAGCGGCGGAATTGTTGGCGATGACGAAGTTTCTTCATAAGGAAAGTGCGACAGATGTTGAGTTGATAATGGTCAGGTGTCCGCGGATGGTTGAGATCTTGAGGGCGTTCGCCCGTGCTCCGGACATGCAGGCCGACCCATCTTCATACCGTGAGCGACCGTTATATGTGCTCGAAGCTGTGGCCTGTCGGGGCCCAGTGCGTGTCCTCTGCCCCCCATTCTTTTGTCTAGGAGTTGCACGTTTCTTCGTGAGCTTATCTGCAACAAAACCTGCAGGGAACCTCGGCGCAGGAGTTGAAGGCCCTATAAGGAGCCCGGGATTCGACCTTTTCGACGCCGTCGACGGGCATTTGTAACTCTGCCGTGATGTTGTCCTTCGAGATCCAGAAAGGCGCGGCTGTCTGTCTGTCCTATACCCGAAACGACGCTTGCAAGACAAGCAGGCCTGCTTTCGGCCCGCGTCGATCACGATGGTCGACTTCGATTGGTACCAGAGTCCTCCCGCACATTTGAGCATGAACTTGGGATCTCTCGAAAGGATGGTCGGACAGCCAGGAACCTCCATGGGGTGGTCCTGAAACTCTTCACGATGCTTTTGGCTGCCGTTCAAGCACGTCATCTTTAGATTCCCGAGTGCCCAAGGAAGTGGTCGTGATCGTCACAACGGAAACGCGATCAAACTGCCGTCTTGACGACGAGGGTATTTTCCTCCGACGCTTGAGAATGGCAATAGATCAGGGTAGGTGACGTAGACGCGCAGAAGAGCCACGAAGGACCGCATCTGGAAAAGACAGCAGATGGTGAAGGTTTCCGCAGCCTCGTTTGCGATATAGAGTCTCATTGAAATCCTCTGTTTGGCCCGGGGGTGGGACAACTTCGTGTTGGTGGTTGGTGATTCAAACTGGCTTCCTAGTCATACCGAACACGCGGGGCGCGTGGGAGGACTGAATGGGTCACTAAGAAACACCAACGGATTGTCCACGGTACGAAAAGCGGAAGCCGATCATTTGACTTAACAGCGCTGTGTCAGACGAGGGCCGAGCACCCTCGATGGCAAATATCGCTCCTGACGATCGTCTTTCTGCAACCTTCCTGGTGCAAACACCAAGGGCCCGGGGCAGAGGTAAATAAGAATCGTAGTTTTTGAATTTGTGTCCGGATGGGGGCAGGCTGAATAATCTGATTTGTCTCGGGGGAAGTAATCAGCTCGACCAAGTTGAAAGAACTCCATCGCAACGTCGATCCAGCTTGGCCTTCTATTCGGCGTAACGATGGACCTGTAGACCGCTGACGGGAGGCATGTGGACCTTAGAGAAGGTGCCGACGACGAGGCACGTCGATGATGGTGCGTCGTGATAATGACGTCGGAAGAAGACGGCGGCAAGGCTGCGACTGCTATACTAGCGCAAGATGACGGTGATACTAAACGGAGGAGACAGGAGAACCACAATGACGGCGACGACAGGGAGTGACGACGACACCGACGGGAAGGTTGGATATATCTCTTGAGTTGGCGGAAGAGAGCGACCGAATGAACCACAGTATTCGCATTATTTGAGCGGTGATGACGGACCGCGTTCAGCCGTGGCGGCGGCGGCGGCGAAGCATACAGTCCGGATCGGCCCGTTTGCGTCTGCATCTCCGCATCTGAAGTTCGTCAGGTTGAGATCCATCGTGAAGTTCAATGGCGGAACCCTTCGCCCGTTGTGCGAAGAGCAGAGCAACGGAAGAATGGGAGAAAGCCGCGGCGTTGCCTACTGAAATACAGCTGTGGGCGTGGCCTTGCTATGCGGCACAACCACGGGAAGTGCATCCCAAACATTGAACTCCGGGATTGCGTAAGGATCCAGCGAAGAGACCGCCCCCAAAGGCTGGACCGGTGGCGCTACAGCAGAAGCACTCCAAGGAACCATGGAAGCTGCCACCACCTGGGCTGCTCACCCACGATGGCAGGATGTTGCCGCAAAGGGGACCACGCGAGAGCGACGGCGTTGAAAGCCTTCTCGCGATCCTGATCGGCATGTTCGTTGGCAGACGCAACTCGCGGACGACGTAGGCCACTGCGAGCTCTACTTGATCTGTTAATCCAAGAACGGGAGGTGGGACGATGAACGGTTCTTGCTTACCTGACTGCTGGCTCAGCGTTGAGAAGGCTATGCTGGGTAGATCCAGCACGATCCTCGATGAAGGCCTGTCTGAAAGGAGGGCTCTTTGCGAGTAGAAACTGAGGGAGATACCCATTGTGGCAGCTACCCGGTAGGTCAGTCGAGTGCGTCAATGAAGGATGAAGGATGAGATAGGTGCGGCATACCTTGGATTTCATCTACGCATTGATGTTCGTCCAACAGCGTCTCATCGCTAGCATTCTCGCAGACGACGCACAGCTCGTCGAATACGTGCTTGGCATTCATCGCGGGCTCGTTGATCTCTGCCTACAAGCCACGGCACCCGACTAGAGCAGATTATTGGGGACTTTCAACGCTTGCCGCAGTTAGAAGCACTTGTCCCTGGCCACTGCAGCTACAATGCCGCATAGCAGGGCCCGTGTCCGTCGTCGACTGGGTTGCTTCACGCAACCCGGCCTGCAGGGCCTAAACCATATGGTAGTCGTGAACATAATCGTAGGAGTAGGTAGGTGTGGACAACAGAGGTAGATGAAGTCGTATCCTCTTGAGAAGGGAACGTACCGGAAGACTTGCGCTTCATGCCAGATGCGGACTTGGGTACCTTGACTACATACGAGGTCGGCTTGGGAGTTGTGACGACGCCGTCCTCATCGTCATCATTATCATCGCTACTAACCTCAATAACGTCGCGCTTCTTAGCGGGACTGATGATCTTCTTTGGGGTGATGCTGGACGCCTATCCCTCAACATAGGGCTCGGGCGACTGGGACAGCTCCTCCACATCGGAATCGTCGCCCTCAAGGGAAGAGGTGTTACTAATAGTGGTGCTATAGGTCTAGTCATCATTAGGAGCCTCATCGCCGCCGTAAGCCTGCTCAAGGAGGATGCAGGCCGCAGAGTCGTTGTAGGCCTTGTGAAACGCTGCGAAGGGGTCAGCTGCCGTGATATTCGAGCGACGTCTTGATAGCGCAGTATTATCTCCGGTCTGGCGTCATCTATACAAACGGACGACGAGAGCGAGCATCGCAATCGTCCCATGCATGGCAAGCAGGGAGAAGAATATCGACGTGCGAGTAATGCCCTTTTTTGGGCCCGAGAGGAGGCGCAAGGCAGCCAAGCGTGGTGATGAATTGCCGCAAAATGGATGGGCCCGGGGCTGGGTTGAGGAAGTAGATGGCGCCTACAAATCGGCGTGATTATATGCCGGGGCAGTCATTTCTGCTCCCAGATGGTGATGGTGATGGAGGGAAGCAGGAGACGGATCTTCGAGCGGGTTTCTGAGGCGGTTTAAATGGTCTGGAAGTCGCGCGAAGGTCAGCAGTGAATCATTGTGGTGATGTTGGAACTTACGAGAGTTTGCAAATCTGGCGGCCATCTTTGCGAGTTTGTCTGCCGTTGGACGGCGTACGTCATATCAAGCAGTACCTAGGTGGGTTTGATACTTTCCCCATGATTTCTTCTGGCCAGCAGACGGGGCGTGAGGGAAAACAGCAAGAAAGCAAGAGAACGCGAAGAAGACGATGGGTGAGAGTCAAGCTGACTTCTTCTGGAAAGTAGACGGAGCTGAGAGAAATCAGCAAGAGAGCAAGACAACACGAAGAAGAGGACGCAGGTTTGGAAGTCAAGCTGTGGAGGAACAACGAAAAGCTCGGTGTGGCCGGTGTCAAACGGAAACAAAACCAAACAGAATGCTGGAAGAGAAACGACAGCATGCGGGGCGTCTGTCAGACAAAGCAGACTCTTGGCTTGCGCAGCAAAGAAAGCAGCCGCCCGTTTAAACAGCATCACTTGGGACGCCGGTTTGAGAAATGCCAGATCAATTGTCAGGGTATCTCTAAGCCTGCTTGTGCCAACTCTACGGCCCAGTCCCGGAAACCCCAAAGCAAACCATGTTGTATGACCTCACAACCAAAACAATACCGAATTAAACGCCAACCGGGCCGGCAAGCAACCGGCGCATCCTCGCATCCAGACATGAAGAAGCAAGCAAGCTTTTCTTTTTGTTCACCACTGGCGGCGTCCACCGCGGCCCCTACCGCCGAAGCCGCCACGGTTACCGCCCATGCCTTGCTGCTCGTAGCCG
Source organism: Colletotrichum karsti (assembly GCF_011947395.1). NCBI lineage: Eukaryota > Fungi > Ascomycota > Sordariomycetes > Glomerellales > Glomerellaceae > Colletotrichum > Colletotrichum karsti. The sequence goes on from NW_024065905.1 coordinate 257,837, forward strand.
CCGTACTGGCCCTGGTTTCCTCCGAAGCCGCCCTGGCCGAAGTTCTGTCCCTGGCCCTGCTGACCTCCCGCGCCTCCTCCCTGGCCCTGCATGCCGTTGAACATGGCAGACATGGCGGCCGGGTCCATCTGGCTTGGGTCCATGCCCTGGCCCATCATCTGCTGCATCATGGCCTGCATCTCGGGAGGCATGCCGTCCATACCGCCGGCCATACCGGGCATGCCACCGGCCTGCGGGTTCGCGCCGCCCTGGCCTCCGCTGGGCATACCGGGCATGCCGCCGCCCATCATCATCATGCCAAAGTCCTCCATCATCTTCTTGTTACCGGCGGCGATGGCATCGGCGTTGTACTCGCCGCGGACGGCCTCCTGCTTGGCGGCGTAGAGCGCCCAGGTAAACTCGTCGAAACCGTAGTTGAAGTAGTCGCTGATGTCGGTACCGGGCTTGCGCCAGGGCTTCTCGTTCTCGGGGAGGTCTGCGGGCGGTTAGCGACGGTCGTGAATGTTATGAGGTGGCTCTTACCCTCGTCGATGTTGACGGCGGTGATGGGCTTGCCGGCGGGCGGGTACGGGGGGTTCGCGTTGACGTCAATCGTCGACTTGGACGCGGCTGCGGCAGCCTTGTCGGCGCTGGGAACACCCAGAGCAGGCGATGCTCTGGAGGGCTCGTCGTCCTTCTTGGCGGGGGTGGGATTGACAGCCATGTCGTTGGAAGCAGATCTTTGGGGAATGTTTCTGATATCGCTGTACCGTGATTGTCTGTTTTGTGTGTGAGAACCAGGAAACACTCGCTTTGTGTGGGTGGGAGTCTGCCTCGACATACGTTGGGGGTGCTGCCTTTGTGCCGTCTTTGCGCTCGGTGATAATATCAATATCCTACGGAAAGCGCCAGAACAGTCAGTCACTGGAAACAAGACGACTACGAGCCTGGAGTTGAGTCCTTCCAGCCCAGGCAGAAGCTTACCGAGTCGTCTTCGTCTTCGTCCATCGCGCCACCTTCATCTTCCTCCTCGCCCTCCTCCAACTCTTCTGTTTTGTTGGATTCTACTACTTTTGGCGGCGACGCCTTTGGAGCCTCATTTTCGGTCGCCGTCGTTGGAACAGTCGGTTCCTCGGGGGCGTAAAAATCGTCATCCTCGTCGATATCCATTTTTTTGTTATTTTTCTACCGTCAGGTATGTCGGGATTTACGTTTGGAGCGGGGTGTGGTCAAGGTATTGGTGTCGGCTTCACTGCGAATGCGACCGCGACTGGTACTGCCGCGATGACTTCAGCTTCGGCAGCTGGCGCCTCGAGCTCTCAAATGGCGAACGGCACGGGCCACCAGCGACAGGCAGGAGCATTGTCCAATCAGAAGCCCGGTTTGGAAGCTTCACTGTGGAACCCGGGATCCGGCGGAACCGGTCGCCGACTGGCCAATCCGAAGCGATCGCATTTTAGCAAGGCCTACAGAGGAGCTCCAGGCCTGCCAGCTGCGAATGGTCCGAGCGCCAACGTCCCGGCCGCCAATTCTTTCGCGTTGACCGCGCAGCGACAAGTAGCTGCAGGAGCATCGAATTATTCGGCCCAAGTCAACAACAACGCCCTCCAACAAGCCTTTTACCCGACTCCAGCTGCCACTCCGAGCCAGGCCCCGATTCCCACTTCGAACAAGTTTGCAAAGGGAGATAGTACCACCTCGATAGCACCCGACGACCTCAAGTTACTCGCCGACATGTCGCTGTTTGGACGGTCTGCGAGTGCCACGGGCGGTGGCTTAAGCATCAACACCGGTGCTGCCAATGCTGGGTACGTTTCTCTTCTTCTCGGGCTGGCGCATTGTTCTTGCTGCGCTGGCTTTGTTTAAGTCCTCGAAGTCTTGCTGACCACGGATGCATGCAGTGCCGGCCCCTCATCGACTCCCGCGGCTGGTGGAGGATTGTTTGGCAACGCAGCTGCCACGACACAACCTGCGACGAGCGGCGGTCTCTTCGGCGGTAACCAGACAGGAGCAGCGGCAGGCGGAGGACTTTTTGGCAACAAGACGGCGACACCCGCTCCCGCAACTGGTGGCCTCTTCGGCCAGTCTACACCTGCAGCCCAACCCCAGCAGAGCGGCGGTCTGTTCGGCTCAACAGCGACAGCCCAGCCTCAGCAACAGCAACAACAAACCGGAGGACTCTTCGGTCAGTCCAATGCGACGGCTCAGACCGGCACGACCGGGGGTCTGTTCGGAGCGCCTGCTCAGCAAACAGGCCAACAGCAGACTCAACAGAGTGGAGGACTCTTCGGAGGAGCTCAGCAGAAGCCGGCGATGGGTGGTCTTTTCGGTGCCAGCACGGCGCAGCCTCAGCAGCAGCAATCAACCGGAGGTCTTTTTGGCGGCGGAAACACACAAACTCAACAGACTCAGCAACAAGGAGGAGGTCTCTTCGGTCAGAGCACGGCACAGAACCAGGCGAAACCTGGCGGTCTATTGTGAGTTGCCTGGCTCAGATGCTGAAGCTCGAGCTAACATATCCCAGTGGCGCCTCCACCCAACAGCAGAACAACTCGGCTCCCGGCCTGACTATGGGTCAGTCGACGACACAGCAAACAGTTCCTGGCGTGAGGGTGGACGTCTCGAACGTCAAGGGCACGACGAGATTCAACGACCTCGAGCAGTCCCTCCAGACGGAGATGGAGAACTGCGACCTAATGATCCAGCGCTTCATGTCGCACGCCTCCGAGATCAAGGGGTTCATGGCGGCGCACGGCGGCGATCTCGAGCAGCTCACAAACGACGTCACCTGGCTCCAGCGCAAGTACGAGGGCGTCAAGACGACCCTCGACGAGGACATCGTCACCCTGGCGCACGTCAAGGACCTGGTCAAGTCGGACGCCGACATCGCCAAGATGGCATTCGCCGGCGCCGACCAGCTCAAGCTCCCCGCGCACTACCACCAGACCTGGCTCACCCGCGGCGGAAGCAGCGGCAACGCGCCCAACGGCAACCAGGACCGCAACCTGGAGGACGTCCTCACGCTCTTCTCCAACGAGGCCGACAGGTTAAAGGAGCTGCACCAGTTCCAGGTTCAGAAGATCAAGGAGATGGAGCAGCACATGCCCGGTGTCGAGCACGGCCTGTACGAGCGGGTGCGCGCCCTGCGCGACCAGACGCAGGTGCCCGCGTTCAACATGGTGTTGGATCTTTTGGAGACGATCAAGATGATGGGAGACAAGATTTACGAGGCGGCGGGCGGGATTGTGGATGTCCGCGAGAAGCTCACGCAGCTCCAGCGTCAGTACCCGACCAAGTGAGGGGTTGATCATGTTGAACGAAGGTAATAACGAGCTCGGGCTGGAATCTGTAGAGGTGAACGGCCCACGGGAAGCACACGGCGTTCAGGATGGCTAAAAGTATATACCGGAACATGGCAAATCGTACACCAACCCAAGGAGGCCGTCCCGGAGGTAGTTGGCTATAATTGGCCGTGTGGCACGAAGTTCACCAGATTAAGGAGTTGGTGATGCAACCTCCGCTTCGGTTATGCCTCGGACGGGCCAAGGGGGCATCGGCCTGGTTGAGACCATTGGAGACACAGGAAGACATGTCGCGTTGATGTTGTATAGATAGAGCACGGCGGCAGGTCGTTGATACCCAATGTCAGTGACTTCTGACTCACAACAAACCCCGAACCAGGAGTGAAACGCAATGCTTTTGTATCTTATTGTATAGATGGGTATCAGGGAGCTCTATTCCGCTCCAGCAAAGCCGTTCATCCGCCCAACGCCCGTAATGCGAATCCTCGTTGTCTCGTGAGGGTATGCAAAGGCCATCTCCGCAGATCCCTCCGCCTTTGCCACACCTCGCCGTCTCCCGGCGTAAAATAACCGTAGCAATTCTTTTTGTCATGTTTTCCATTCCCCAGGACCGTCTTCACACTCAGTACGACCCCTCCCGACCACCGTGATCATCGTCCCCATCATCCCCATCCCCAAACTCGCCGTCGTCAAAGTAATTCTCCGCATCGTAATCACCAGCGTCCGAGTCGTCATACTCGACATCCTGCTCCTCCTCCTCCCCGCCCTCCTCCCAATCCTCCTCCGCCCCCTCGCCCTCCCCGTCCGGCATCCTCTCCAGCGCCTCGAGCGTCTTCTTCGCCCCGTCCGGCCCCACGACCTCCTCCACCTGAAACACGTCCTCGGCCGTCGGCAGCGCCGTGATCCGCGACAACCTCAACCTCTTCGCCTCGCCCCCGGCCCCGGCCCCGCCGCGCTTTCTCTCCCCAGGCGCGACGTCGTCCCCGTCCAGCGTGGCGTGCAGCTCCTGCGGGAAGAACTCCTTGCAGAACGGCCGGCTGGAGAAGTCGGGCAGCGCGCGCTCGGGGCGGGTGAACTTTTGCGAGTAGGTCGGGACGGCGGTGAAGGGGTCGGCGGTGGCGCGGGTGCGGACGCCGTACTTTGCGTTGACCTGCTCCTGGCCGTAGAGCTTGCGGACGTTGAGGGGGTCCATGCCCCAGGTGCGCTTGCGGGTGTAGAGGGGCCCGTCCTGGAGCTGGCGGCGGAAGAGGAGGAAGGCGTTGACGTTGGCGCGTTCGTGGTCGGAGAGGGGTTTTGCGGTCGGGACGGCGTATTGCTGTTTTGGAGGAGGTGTGTGTTAGCGATTGTTGCAGTAATGACTGGGCGCAGAAGTAGAACTGGGACGTGACTTACGGGAAAGAGCTCTGATGGCCGCGTGTCCGGGGCGTGTTCGCCGTTGTCCCAGGACAGCTGGGGTCCTGCCTTGCCGCCGCGGCCGCCACGGCCTCCGCCTCGTCCTCCTCGCGACATGGTAATGGCTGTGGTTTTTTTGGGGGGAGGTGGTTTGGTAAATGGATTGTTTGGAGTTGGTTGTGTCACTTCAGTGTTGGAGAGCTGGTCGGCTTTTTTTTCTTTAGTGGGGTCGGACACGGATGGTGGGTGCTGATTGGACAGATATGACTTATACCGGTATTGGGAGAGATAAGCACCTGCAAAATGAAGGCGTAGGCGCGACGTAGACTGAGAAGATTGTAATAGAGACACTTCATCATTTGGACTAACTCATCTCCGTTAATTCAATTCTTCAGTCTAGGTTGAAGTTACGTCAGTTTAGTAGGTACCCGGTAGGTACGCCACGGTTCTGGGAAACCTTAGCAAGGCCATGGAGGATTCCGGTGGAAACCCTGACGCAGGTATTTAAAAGAATTCGGGAGATGGGAAACTCAATTCGTATTCTTGTGATGTTCTTTTCTTGTCCATATAACTAACTCATAAGGGCATATAGTTGGGAACTCACTTAGTAAAATAATTGTCCATCACCATTTAAATACAGAGCAAGTGTACTCTAAAATATTTTCAAAATCTGATTCTTTATACATTTTAGCGTTCTATACTCATCTCAAAATCGTATAAGCTATGAACGTGTCAGAACATTAGCCATCCAAGTGACTCACGAATTCGATACAGCATCATCTTTCTTGCAGCGTTTCGTGTTGCTCACCTCTGGACGGCGGGGTCAATTCCACCCCCGGTCAGGCAACCCAGCGATACGTATCCAGGCACACGCAGCTCCCGGCTGCCTTATCTTATCTTAGCGTCAAAGGACCCTTACCTTCGAAGCTCCCCCCCGCCATTTCTCAGTGACAGCTCCAAAAACACCAAACGCTGTTCCTCCCGCGAGCATCACCAGATCCTACAACCAACAAACCAAAATACATGCCGAACCCCGTCGTCCCCAAGATGACCTCCGACACAATCCCCATATCCGGGCTCGACGAGCTGACCGCCCACCTCGACGACCTCGTCTCCTCCCCCGAAACGCCCCTCCAACCAAAGATCCTCGACGACGTCGAGCTCCAGCTCACGGGTCCGTCCTCCCCTTCCATTGCAAACCCCGTCCAAAAAAACGACTAACACGCAGAAAAAAAACAACAGAAGCAAACATCCCCCCCCTCCTCCCAACGCTCCTCCCGCGCCTCACCACAACCCTAAAAACGACCCCCCACGACCCCTCCCCCGTCGTCTCCCTGACGATAAAACTCCTCTCCCCGGTCCCCTTCACCCACACCCTCCAGCTCGCCGACGAGTCCTCCCTGATCACGGCCCTGCGCTCCCCGGCCCCCTCCGCGAACCTCCTCGCCCTCGCCATCCTCGAAAAGGCCGCCGCCGCCCCCTCCGACGCCGCCATCCTCTCCCTCATGCCCCGCGTCGTCGCCGAGCTGCTCCGCCGCTGGCTCTCCGCCCCGCAGGTCGAGGTCGGCGAGAGGGCCGGCCGCGTCCTCGGCGACCTGCTCGAGACGGACTGCGAACTGCCCCCGCCGAGCGCGCTGCCGAGCATAAGCGCCGGTTTTGAGATCGTACCGCGACAACGACGACCGAGGGCGCCGGGACAGGGGCGGATGTGGCGGCGCGTGTTCCACGACCGGGAGATGTTCGGGCTCGTCCTCTCCCTCGCAAAAGGCGTGGACCCCGAGGACGAGGACGCCAAACTCTCGGAACACCAGCTCTCCCTCGCGCAGGGCCGCATCCTCCGCGCCCTCCCGCGCCTGGCGTCGCTGAACATGGTCGAGGTCGGCACGTCGCAGTTCCCGGAGCTGACGGGGTCGGCCGACGCGGGGCTGCTGCAGCTCGCGGCGCTGAGGATGGTGGACAAGCGGGACACGCTGATGCACCTGAGCCTGGTCGACTTCTTCGAGACGCTGGTGAGCGTGATGCGCCTGGCGGACCGGAACCACCGGACGATGGGCATCCTGAGGGACCTCGTGCGGGAGGCGGGGAAGGACGACGAGATGCTCCGGGAGGCGCTGAGGAGTCTGCCGGACCGGACGGTGCCGGAGGAGTCGGAGGAGTTGAGGACGTTTATCCGGGACGTCATGACGGGGAGAGGTTGAGATTTAAATGAGTCAGGGCACGGCGTTTTTGGAAGCATTTGCAGGCAGGCAGGCAGAAGGATGGTTGAAAATGTTCAATATGGACACGAACTGCGAAAGGCCACGGCGATCCGAGCCGGGTACAATAATTTTACATGAAATGATTCCCCCTCAATCTATCCATTACGCCACCCCGTGTCGCACCGTGTTTTTCTTCCCGAGTTCATCGCCTCATCCTGGCCGAGGCGTCTCCTTCCGGTCCGTCGACCCCGTTATCCGTCGCGTGGCTGAGGATGCTATCCCTCCGATCGATCTCCACTTTGGTCATCCCCTCGATGCCCAGACCGACCTCACCCACACGTCTCAGCACCAACAGCAGCGATGTCCGCAGGTCCGAGGTCAGGTCTCTCCCGAGAAGCTCCACCACCATGGGGTAAAACTCCTTGATGTTCTTCGAGAACGACTCCACGGGGAAGGCCGCGTACCCCTCGAGCACGTCGACCACGACGGGCCGCCAGGCAACGATATTACGGTGCTGGCTGTCCTCCTCGAGAGCTACAAAGTCCTTGATGATGCTCTTGCAAAGGGGGATCAGGGCCTGCTCGATGGCCTCGCGGGCCGAGGCGCGCTCCTCGCTGTCGTCTGCGTACATGCGGAAGAGGATGGCGACGTAAGTAGCGGCGGCACCGCTCTCCTGCTTGAGCAGATTCGGGGCCTGTTTCATGAAGCCCTCGCGCCAGAGACGCATGCGCAGTTCCTTGTCGGCGTTGAACTTCCTCGCGAAGAGGTACGACTTCTTAAGCAGTCCCATGAGCTTGAGCAGCTCCGCCGTGGGGATCTGGGCGTAGACCGTGTCGTTGCTGAAGAGCTCGTTGACCGTCTCGATCATGAGGAGCTGAAGCACACATCGGGAGATGATGCGGTTGAAGTAGCGGCGGCGCGCGGCAGTGACCACCACGGGCTGTTGCTGCAGGTTTGACGTCGGCTTGAACTCCTCCAAGGGCGCCTGGGGCTGTGCGGGACCGGTCGCTGTTGGTGTCTTGAGGTCGTCCTCGTCGGCCGCTGGGCCCTTGTCTGCTGCAGAATGCGTGTCGCCGTTCTTCTCGGATCCATTGATCTTCAGAGAGTCCTCGTCGATCGGGGTGGTTTCGGCCGTTGGGCTCAGAGCGCCGGTGAACTCGAGACCGTTAGGCGGCATGTCGATAGATGCTGTCGAGTTGATCGTTGATGGGGAGAACAGTTGATTAGCAGTCGTAGCAACGAAGAGTTCGCAGAAAGCGCCAACAATCTTCGTCCAATGGTCGTGCGAGAACTTGGTGACGTTCTTCAGGATGAGCTGTTGCAGGCAGTTGCTGCCGATTCTGGAGATGGTATCGTTTTCTTGGCAGATGCAAAGTGCCAGCAGCTCCAGGAAGCGATCTAGCATGTACTCCAAAGCATCGAAATAGTGCGTGAACAAGGTGATCATGTTTCGCAGGGCCTGGATCATCGTGGTAGACAGCCACACTGACAGCTCTTCGTGGTTGAGCGCGTTGTTGAGGTCTGGTCTCGATCGCAACACCATGAAGATGGGGTACAGCTGCTGGCGCCACAAGATGTCCCAAAAGTCGGGCGGGAACTCGCCACCGTACCTCAACAAAGCCTCGAAGAAGTACTCGAGGGCGTTCGACCGCACCTCGAGATCCTCGCCTGTCATTAGCACGTCGTGGAAGGCAAATAGGACTGGGAACCAATAGCCTTCCTCCACCGACGTCCGATTCTGTGATCTCTGTAGCTTGTCGGCTGCTGACGTTTGAACCTCGCTCGATCCGGACTGGCCTTTTTGAGACAGGGGGCATTCGGGTGTCTTGAGCATGCGAGGGATGATCGATTTCAGGCTCTCTAGTGCTTGGAGACTCTTCTTCTGGAACTTCATGTTCTTGGAGAACTCCGTAAGGCAGACAATCAAATCCGTAAAGGCTCCCTGGGAAATGACGACGCCGAACTTGGTCTTGTAGACTTGGGTGACGTTTTCGTAGGCGAGGTTCACGATGCTCTCGTTCGTTTCGCGAGCGGCAACTGTGAAGACGCCGAACATTGTCCTCCAGCCTGAGCGAATGTTGTCGCCCCTAGCTTGAATCATTTGGATCAAGCATCGGAGAACCATATCCTTGACGGCAATGTTCTGCGAGTTGGCCAAAACATGCTCGAATGGCTTGAGGAAGTCCTTTTGGAATTTGAAACCGGCCAACTCCTCTAGTTCCATGAAGCGCATTGACAACTGACGGAGAGAGTCCAGAGCGAAGAAGACGATAGTGATGTTGTTGTGGCAGCCCACGCGGTTGAAGTGGTCACCCAGAACGTCCCAGATGTTGCTCCACTCGAAACGCACACGCGTCATGTTGTAGTAGGAAATCTCGACAATCTTCTGCAGACTGTAGGTGCGCGGGGAGTCGTTCGAGCCAGAGACCTTGATTTCGTCCCAGCTGACCTCGGTCAACGCCCGGGCAAAGTGAACGATGGCGTCTCCATTGAGGTTGCCTGTGTTCATGAATATCCTGTCGACTGCCTTGATCACCTCGTCCGACCGACTTTCCAGTGCGATCTCGTTTGAGAAGCCGTGAGATCCGGTGCCGGGCCTCGCCTGACTTCTGCGTCTCTTGGACTGCGTTGATGACCGGGAGTCGCTGGTGTTTTCTCTCTGCGGTGGCATGAAGCGTGCTTTGGAAACGTCTGGGACGACACTCTCGTCAACACCGCCGGTGATGAGCTGCAGTCGGTCAAGTTGACTGATGCACATCAGGACATCCTTCCACGACGACCTCAGAACGTTGCCTTCGGTTTGGCCAAGCTCAAGAATGACCTTGAGTGCCTCGACGTTCTTCGCCAACATCTCTTGCGGGTTGTTGAGGTTGGTCGTGTTCTTCAACGCGGACACAAAGGCTTCTCGAGGAGTCGACAGGTCAAAGACGCATGCAATCTTGGTAGCCAGTTTCATTCCCTCCAGGCACAGCTTGTTGATCTCGAGGTTTTGAGTCTTCTGCATTTGATTGGAAAGCGCAGAGAAATAAGACATCCATGTTACGTCAAACATCGGACCAATGTGTTGGAAGGACGTGGCAGGGATGAACTTGATGCCAGATCGTTGCGCATTTCTCCGTTGGTTCTTGTACAGCGTCTTGAATAGTTGTTCTGAGCGAAGTGAGATCTCCTCGGATTGCTGCAAGTAAGCCTCTCTCTGCAGGTCTCGGCCCATGTTCGAGAGAGCTTGCCCAAGCCCGGCTGCGATTCCGGTTGATGGTGCTGGAACAGCTCCCGCAGCTGCGGCAGCCTCTCGCTCGCTCTTCAGCACGATTTCATTGCTCGCAATTTCGTCGTAAATACCGAGAAGGTACTCGTCCGGAAGATCAGCATTGTCGTTAATTCCACGGTTGTTCTTGATGAACTCTTCCTTGCTCATACGCTTGGCGATCTTGCTGCTGTGCAAATCGGTGTTCAGCATGATGACCGAGTACGCCAAGACATAGGCAGTGTCAGCGTTGGCAAACGCGTTCGGGTTACCCATGACGTAGCGATTGGCAAACTTCAACATGAAACGATCGATCTTTTGTGCTTCTCCGGGCAGACGGAACGACTGCAGGAAGGTGCGCAATGCGTCGACGAAACGCTTTTTGGTGAACTCCATAGAGTCGACGAAAGCGTGCATGATCTCGATGTTCTTAGGGTCGCCCTCTCCCAAGTATTCACCAATCTGTGCCTTGTCCAGACGATCTTCTGTAAGGAGAAATTTGGCAATGTCCTCCGGGCTGTCGCTCGGAATAAAGCCATCCTGAACCAGCAGCTTGATTCCTCGCTTAGGCTTGAAGTTGAACTGCTTGATGGCGTTGTTCATGGCCGTCTTTCTCGCCTTTGCCTTCTCCAGGAAGGCCGGGTCGTCCTCCAAGACGGGCGTGGACGGTAACGGAGTTTCGAATCGTGACGGGTTGTCGCTCATGCTGGGGTCAATCGATGGTCGCAAATCTTCGGAGTTTCTGGTGTCGCCATCGGGCCTGACTCCGTTCGCGTCCGCGCGCACTGCCGCAGACCAGTCGACCATTGATCTGAGGGAGTCCACCAGGGCATCCAGAGCCACGCGCTTCATCACATACTCTTTCGGAATCTCGGGTTCGGGCTCAGCATGCGGCGCGATCTGCGCGACCGAAAGGGGTGGTGGTAAGATTGGCCGAAGTTGCCAGTCGCCTCCATTCGTGCTCTTTGAGCTCTTCTCCTCATACTGTTGTTCTTGGGCCGGGGTGATAGGCACGGCGGCAGTGGAGAACTTTGAGAGGTCCTCAATAATGGTTTGGAAGATGTTATCCACGCTCCTTTCGCAATCGTAGTTCAGGTACGTCTCAACTAACGCCCTGGAGTCGGCACAGAACCTGTTCAAGATGTTGACCACGTACACCTTTTGCGAAATGGGAGCGGTCCTTCTCGCCAGCAAAGCAAGATAAATCTCGTTGAGGAATACCGCGATTTCCAGCTGTCTTGTCGTTAGTGAGAGCGGGGTGGTGAGTTGGGTGATTATTCACCTTAAAGGACTCCCTCATGTACTTCAACATGAGCCAGAAAATCTCGCAGCAGACATCGAATACGCGATCGACAGAGCTGGCTCCGTTGCGCGTTATACTGAGACACAAATAAAACTTGATGGCTTGGAGAAATGTCGTGGGCTCGTTGCTCTTGGAGTTGGTAATGGTACACAGGGGAGAAGTGAAGACAGCAATGTTGTTATTGAGAAGGGTGTGGATAAGGTGGAGGGAGATGAGCTTTGAGCGCATCGGCTGTCCGCGAGGATCATAGAGTTGGTCCGGCGGCAGGACCTTGGTGGAGAGGTTGCAGAAGGATCTGAAGACCAGGTAGGCATCCTTGATGTAGACTTCGTCCTCGGCGTCAAGGTCGTCGGCGCTGTCCTCTAGGGATGATTCGGGTGTGGACTGCTCGGAGACGGATCGTGCTGCTTTCCTTCCGGGTTTGATCTCGGTGACCATGGTCGGGCCGTCGCCCAGGTGGGAATCGTCGAAGCTCTTGCGGTGCTCCAGGTCCTTCAGCGTCAGCTTGCCGTTGCCGTTCTCTGTGCTATTGGCTGGCTCTTCGGAAGCCCCTGGGGCCGGCGACACTTCCCTCTCTTCCTCGGCCTCTGCCGTGTTGCCCATTCCATTGACGGACTCGGGCTGCTCGAACGTGACGTTGCTCGAGCTGTGCTTCAACTTGTCGAGGCTGACGCGGGCCTCCTTCATGTGTAAACGGGTCTTGACTCGCTCGAAAACGGTGCCGACCATCTGAGTGAGGGTGCCCTGCGCCATCTGCTGGTTCGCAGTGCTCCGGGAGAGGAGGAAGACATTGTACACCTGGCGGACGGCCTTGAGCAGACCGGCGCCGTGGACGACGATCTTGTCATTAAGAACGGCAGCCAAGAGCGACTTGACGATCTGGAGCTGAACCTCGACGGCTGTGGTCTCGCCCTGGAAGCAATCGCAAATGGTATCGATGGCGCGTTCGATTAGGGGTGCTCGGTCGACGGGGGCATCTTGCTGGCCGTCCGGCGTGGTCGGGGCGGAAAAGTAGGAATAGGATATAAGCTTGCCGATGCAATCGAGCGCGCCGGTGATGAGCTGGACATTGCCGGTCCTCGTCGCCAGTTGCAGAGGGGCAAAGACGATCTCCGGGTCTGGGAAGTTCGGATCGCTCTCCTTGATGGCGGCGAGGGTCTTTTGGAGGGATTCGGTAAGTTGCTTGTTCCTCTGGGCCTCCTTGGAAGCCGCGATGGCCTCCAGCGAGGAGACGAGGAATTTGAGGGAGCTCATGGGGGAGCAATGGAAGGCCCAAGTGCCATTCGCGGGTCGAGGCAGAAGAGATCGTGATCTGGAGAGGAGGGCTCGGGGTCGATCTATTCGAAAGGCAGCATCCGAAGAAGGTAAGCTGGAGCTGGGCCGGTCATCGAGGGGCGCATGCGCATATGCAGGGCGAGCAGGGGGGTATTAAGGTATTTGTTGCATCCAGATGTGCTTCGGAGACGTCGGGTCAGGTGTTTCCGTATCGAAGACGACGAGAAGACGGCGTATTGTCGTTGCGGTAGAGGTTCCGTCGTCGGCCGAAGAGGATTGGGAGTTGAAGCTGTCAAAGGAGACGTCGATATGGACAGCACAGGACACCAGACAGGCTCAGGCTCAGGGCAATGACGGTCCAAATTTCTTGAAAATGAAGGGACCCCTGGCTCTGGGGCCGCTGGGTGGTGCTGCGTCAGGTACCTCTGGAAGTACGGGTACACTGTGTTCTCTCTTGTGACACAACACCAAAGTTCACCCGGTCCAAACACTGTGTTCCACAGGAATTGATACTGTCTTCGGTCCCCGTCTTTTAATGAAGCTGCTGCAAGCTGGAGCCTGTCGACGGGCAGCATGTGGTTTACGTGGCGCGGATTCAGCCAAAGCCAGGAAGCCAGGGAAGGGAGATGACACTCTTGCAGATTGGCTGGTGTTATTATGTCAGCGGTGCACGGATCAGGAGATAAGGTAAGCGAGATGCATGAGGTAAGCACCTCAGAGGGAACCTAAGCGAACGCTTGGGCCATCCGCAGCCCGGCGCCGGCATCCGGTATCGCGTCTGGCCGCGTTTGCGCTTAGAAGCGGCCAACCGCCGAGAAGACGAGACCCAATGCGCCAATTAACGGAGGCCATTGACGGATATACTCCACTCCTGCCGCAATTCAACGGTCTCATTGGCTGACACCGGCCAACGTCCCTTATTTTCCCGGGCTTATTCCCACCAAAGTCCGAGAACTCCCTTCGGTCATTAACACCACCAGCCAAACCGCAACGGCGATTGCGACTGCGAACTGCGAATTCAATTCGAGTGCGGACCCGGTTGGCTGGGCTAGATCCAGTGTCACCGGCCACCGGCCACAATCCACCACGCTGGCCACTCACTAACACCCTCTGCCAGCCAATGCCGTCCCTTCATTGCTAGCGCACTCTCACTGAACACTGAAAGACCAGCTAACGGCCCTCCCTGCGGCGCATTTTGTAGGGACGCGCTAACGCCCGATCCGGACTAGCGCCTCAAGCTCCATCCAGCGACGGAGCTCAACGCAAAAAACTCCAGCCCCAAGGAAAGATTCAAGTCAAGGTCCACGTCTCCGACTCGACTCCAATCTCGAGCATCAACCTCGTCGTCCCAAAATTAATCCCGCGTCGTCACTTACTTCCCTTTCCCTTTTTCCTCCTCCCCCCCTCCCTCTTTGCTCCTCGTCCAATTCGTCAGGCCATCGTCCTCCGGCTTCAATTGTTCGACCTTTCGACGGTTCCTATCTCCTCCGAGTAAAAAAGGAACCCCCACGACCTTTTTTTCCCTCCCGCAAAAAAAAAGAGATCCTCCCTGCTTTCGCGCCCGCGAGAGCTATCCCATCCAAGATGATCTCCACGGTCCTTAGACGGCGCGTTGTGCCCAGCACGCTCATCCGCACCACCCAATACCTGAGATGTTACGCATCTTTCCCCCCGCACACCGTCATCAAGATGCCCGCCCTGTCGCCTACCATGACGGCGGGAAATATCGGAGCTTGGCAGAAGAAGCCCGGTGACAGCATCGCCCCCGGTGATGTCCTGGTCGAGATCGAGACGGACAAGGCCCAGATGGACTTTGAGTTCCAGGAGGAGGGTGTCATCGCCAAGATCCTCAAGGACGCCGGCGAGAAGGACGTCCCTGTCGGTAACGTATGTGTAACCTCTGCGGCGGTCGTGGTTGTCCTCAGTCCACTGCTGTCGTCGCCGCGTCCGCCACCGCCTCCACTCCGTGTCCCGACGTGAAGCTGATCGCATCGTCCCGTACAGCCCATTGCCGTTCTCGTCGAGGAGGGCGCCGACGTTTCCGCCTTCGAAAAGTTCACCGCCGCCGACGCCGGTGGTGACGCCGCTAAGCCCGCCCCCAAGGAGGAGTCCAAGAAGGAGTCCGCTCCCGCCCCTGCCCCCGAACCCGAGTCCGTCCCCGAGGACAACACCCCGTCCACCGGTAAGATCGAGTCCGCCCTCGAGCGTGAGGTCAACGCCACCTTCTCCGCCGTCTCCCTCGCCAAGGAGAAGGGCATCAACATCCGCGACGTCAAGGGCACTGGCAAGGGCGGCAAGATCACCGAGGAGGACGTCAAGAAGGCTTCTTCCTCTCCCTCCGCCGCCGCCGCCTCCTCCGGCCCCGTTGCCTCCTACGAGGACATCCCCATCTCCGGCATGCGCAAGACCATTGCCTCCCGCCTCCAGGAGTCCACCCAGAACAACCCCCACTTCTACGTCTCCAGCAGCATCTCCGTCAGCAAGCTCCTCAAGCTCCGCCAGGCCCTGAACAGCACCGCCGACGGCAAGTACAAGCTGTCCGTCAACGACTTCCTCATCAAGGCCATCGGCGTCGCCTCCAAGAAGGTCCCCCAGGCCAACTCCAGCTGGCGCGGCGATGTCATCCGCCAGCACAACACCGTCGACGTCTCCGTCGCCGTCTCCACCCCCACCGGCCTCATCACCCCCATCGTCACCGGCGTCGAGGCCCGCGGCCTGGAGGGCATCTCCACCGAGGTCAAGAAGCTCGCCAAGCTCGCCCGCGACGGCAAGCTCAAGCCCGAGCAGTACCAGGGCGGCTCCATCTCCATCTCCAACATGGGCATGAACGACGCCGTCGACAACTTCACCGCCGTCATCAACCCCCCTCAGTCCACCATCCTCGCCATCGGCACCACCAAGAAGGTCGCCGTCCCCTCCTTCACCGAGGACGGCACCACCGGCGTCGAGTGGGACGACCAGATCACCATCACCGGCAGCTTCGACCACAAGGTCGTCGACGGCGCCATCGGTGCCGAGTTCCTCAAGGAGCTGAAGAAGGTCCTCGAGAACCCCCTCGAGCTCCTCCTGTAAATGCGAGGACGAGAGAGAGAGTGCGAGTGATGTCGAAAAACAGCGGAGGCTTGATGAGTTTTGGGGCGTATCCGGCGTGGGAATTATAGACGTTCAGGCCGAGGATACGACCTGTGGTTTGCGAAGGGGAGGAAAGCAGAGAGGGCGGTGAAAGAACGGCCGAGGAACGCCAGCATACGTGCTGGGACCTCGGCAACGCAACGATGACCTACCACAACCTACTTCCCGTGTACAATGATCTCCTGACTAATGCTGCATCTCGGGTGCGGAAGAGGTTTCTGTCTTGTACATTTGGTCTCCTTTTCCTATTTTGCCTAGAAATCAAGCAGTTACCTTTGAGCTAAGCCCGTCGGAGTCTCCCATGTTGTGTCTATGGTGTGAACCTTGTGACGAACCAGGCGTCGGCAGGAATGTGGACTAACCGGAAACGGTCAGGAGATCGGACGAACTCATGGGTAGCAGCATCCGGGTTGCGCATGGGATGGCCTTTGAAGATGTTTCGAGCCGCCTGAAGGGTCATTTATCGGAGCATCTCGAATCGTTATCAACTGGCTATGTGTGTCAGGCAGTAGCATTCCGGGAGAAGACGAAAAATAGCACAAATGACTCTACCCGCCGTTCAACTAAGAGATGAGCTTTTCTTTCTTCAAATAACTCCATAATCTAATGGCCCAATATTCCCTGTAAATCTGAAATATTGCATGTTTCTATCCTCATCTAAACCTTCCCGAGAACCCCCTGCGGCGTGAAAGCCTTCCCAAGCAACACCAACAACGCGCCCGTCATGCACATAACACCGCTGAAGATGGAAACCTGGTCAAAACCTCCATACCGATCCAGCAACGCACCATTGACAGGCGGCCCCATCAGCGCCGCAAAAGACGCGATCGCCGTCCCCATACCGATATACGTGCCCATGTTCCGCACGTCCTTCGGGCAAAGCGTCATCGCCACGGCGCCGCCCGAGATGATCGCCCCGGAGCAGAACCCGAACACCACGGCCAGCGCGACGATCCCGCCCCGCGTCGTCGCCTCGGGCCAGCAGAAGATGACGACGGCCGTCGAGGCGCCCGCGAACAGCAGCGCGTTGAGCTGTCCGACCTTGTCGCCCATGATGCCCGGCAGGACGCGCCCGAAGACGGAGGCGCCGTTGATCATCGCGACGAGGTACGAGGCCAGCGTCTCGGTCATGCCGTGCAGGATGCCGTAGGTGGGGAGGTAGAAGAGGGGCACGAACATGCCGATGAAGAGGAAGAACATGGACGCGATCAGCGTGACGTACAGCTTGTCCCTGAAAGCCGATGGTAGCAGGAAGCTCGTGCGGCGGGGCGGCAGGCGCGCCTTCACCGCGAAGGAGGCGAAGGCCAGCGCGGGGATCATGATGAAGCCCGTGATGCGGACGGACCAGCCGAAGCCGACGGAGGAGTCGTTGAGGAGCTTGGAGAGGACGATCGGGTAGACGATGGCGCCGACGGAGGAGCCCGTCATCGAGAGGCCCATCGCCACGCCGCGGCGCTTGCGGAAGTACTGCGGCGTCGAGGCCATGGCGGAGAACATGAGGATTCCGGAGGCCGTGCCGTGGAGGATGCCCTGGGCCAGCATGAACTGCCAGTACTCCCTGCAGAGGGAGGTCATCATGATGGCGAAGAGGTACACGACGGCCGTCGGGCGAATGACCTGCGCACACACAAGATTAGCCCAGCCGAACTCGAGATGCTGCTGAAAAGAACTCACCCAGGCGCCGTATCGGTCGAACAGCGGACCTCCGAGTATCGCCGCAAACAGGCCCAGGAAGACCTGCGTCGAGCCGATCCAGGAGACGGCGTCGGCGGACTTGTCGGAGAACTGGTGGAGGGTGTAGTACGCCTGGAAGACGCCGAAGGTGTTGGAGTAGCCCGATGTGCAGAAGAGGACGCAGGCGTTTCCTATCGCGACGAGCCATGCTTGGCGACCTCCCTCGGGGAAGTCGATGTCGTCCTGGGATCCTGCTGGAGCATTTTCTGATACGTCGGGCTCCGGGGAAAGTTTCTCAGGGTCTCCCTTGGAGAGAGAGATTGAAGTTTGGCTCGATTTACTCATGCCGTCTGTATTCATTGTTGAAAACGTGTCTTCTTGTGATGCTTCAACAGGATTCTATTTCTCCAACTGTCCTGATACATATCGTGCTCCATTTCACGAACTGAGTCCATCTTATATATGAAATGATCATGTTCCTATTCAGCCTTGTGGGTCTTGACATCTACAATACCAAATCCTCATTTACACGACGAAGATGAAAATCCAGAGCCGCTAGACAAAAACGCTAGTCTCGGCCATCCGAATCCTTCTCGGTCAATCGTGTAAGTCGGCATATTCCCCTCGGCATTTTCAGATCCGGCGTCTCATCCAATCACAAGTCCCTGATCCTCGGTGTATGGCCGGCGAGACGCACCAGAAGCGCACAAATCCCGACAACATCTCGGGTATAAGCTTCATCCAACCCTTTTACACCCCCCCATATCACCGGCATTTCGTCGTCAACCACGCGTCGTTATCTGATCATCAGATAAAAAACACGCTTCCAAAGTTCCGCGAGTCCCAATAATTAGCGGGCCACATGTCCAGGCAGCCGTGTTAATTGCCTCGCGGCCAGCCTCCGGCGTCCTCCTCGGGCTCAGAGTCAAAAAGCCGAGCCACCCACCACTCCATCCGCTCCGGCCTGTGTCCAACCCATCACCAAACCAACAATCAAGCTTCTTTATTCCCCCTTGGCAGATCTCTTGGCGAGCAGAAATCCCGGAGAATATGGACCCCCTGACGAACCACTCCCTCTCGGCCTCGGCGCAGAAGAAGCGGCGCAGACCCGCCCTGGCGTGCGAGGCATGTCGTCGCCGCAAGGTCCGCTGCGATAGGAACCTCCCCTGCGGCACATGCGTGCGGTCCAAGAACGCCCTCTGTACCTACACGACGCAGGCGCCGACGTCGACAACGGCGTCTCTGTCTTTGAGACAGACAAGAAGGGAGCAAAGCCCGAAGCACGGCGAGCCCAAAACCGGCGCCGCGGCCCTGGCCCTCCCCGAGCCCATCCTCCCGGCCTTCCAGCCCCTGCCCACGCCCAGGACCTCGGCCCCGTCGAGCATCAGGGCCGACGACCACGCTCACACTTCCCCGAGTATCGTGTTCCCCGGGCCGACGCCCAGCGCGGGCGAGCACGGCCCCGCGGACTTTGGGCTGTGGCAGCCCGTCATCCAGCCGCGGCCCGCGCCGCCGCCGCCGTTGACGGCAGCGGTGGTACCGCAGACGGCTATTGGGAGCGTGAGGACGAACGACACGGCTTCGACGCCGGGGAGTAACCCCGGGTCTTCGTCTACTGTGAACTCGCTCGTGGACAGGGTGAGGCAGCTGGAGCAGCAGCTGTCCGATCTCGTGGTGAGGAATGAGGACCGGGATGAGACAGGTGTTGCGGGTGGTGCGGTGATAGGCCAGGGGTTGAAGTATAGTCGTGGTTGTGTTAGCAAGACGAGGTTCTTTGGGCAGAGTCATTGGATGAATGCTGCTGATATGGTACGTCTTCTTCCCTTCTTCCCTTCTTCCCTTCTTCCCTTCTTCCCTTCTTCCCTTCTTCCCTGATGTTTGTCTTTCTCTCTTCCTCTTATGTTCTTCTTCCTGGTTCGATTACCTCCATATCGACTACATGCAAATTCTCCTTGAATATCCATTGTAGTTTTCAACTACTCCATTCTTACCGACCATTCCCCATTCCATCTTGTGTGATCTCACACCTTGCTGCATCATCACAGTACCTGCGTTAGTGACCATGGTCTGATGGGACAACAGATGTTCGACAGTTTCGAAAGTCTACTCCGTCCATCGTACAACACCAAGCTCAACTAACATACCCACAGCTCTACCGTCTCGTCACCTTCGCCAAGAAGTTCGAATCCGACAGCATGAGGTCGTCGCAAATCACCGAGCTCTACCAGGGCCTGGAGAAGTGCAAGAACCTCGGCCGCATCATCAAGGCCCGCCGCAACCCCTCCTTCGCCACCATCTCCATCGGTAAAAGCATCCCGACCCGCGACGTCGCGGACGCCCTCGTCGCCGCTTACCTCCGCACCTTCGAGTCCGTCCAGCGCGTCGTCCACATCCCGACCTTCCGGGCCGACTACGAGCGCCACTGGCTCAACCCCGCCGACACCCCGGAGCCCTTCCTCGTCCTCATGCAGCTCGTCATGGCCATCGGCGCCACCTTCCACGACGAGCGCTTCACCCTCCGCAACGCCGCCATCCAGTGGTTCTGGGAGGCCAACTTCTGGCTCATGACCCCCTGCGAGAAGTCCCGCATGACCATGACCGGCCTCCAGATCCGCGTCCTCATGCACCACCTCCGCCAGACCGCCAACATCGGCTGCGACCTCTCCTGGATCGGCGCCGGCGCCGTCGTCCGCACCGCCATGTACATGGGCATGCACCGCGACCCCAGGAACCTCGTCAAGATGTCGCCCTACCGCGCCGAGATGCGCCGCCGGCTGTGGGCGACCATCCTGGAGATCGCGCTGCAGACCGCCGTCGACGCGGGCGGCGCCCCGCTCATCGCGATGCGCGACTTCGACACCGAAGCCCCCGCGAACCTGGACGACGACCAGCTCGTCGAGGACGCCGACTCGGCCATCCCCGTGCCGAAGGACGCCAAGACGTTCACGCAGATGACGGTGCCGCTCGCCATCTACGCCGCCTTCGAGGCGCGGCTGGCGGTCACGAGGCGCGTCAACGACTTCCGGTCCGACACGGTGTACGAGGAGACGCTGCGGCACAGCGGGGAGCTGAGCGCGGCGCTGCAGAAGATGACGCAGCGGCTCCGGGCGCACCACCCGGCCGTGTCGCCTTTCGCGACGCGGTACGCCCAGTTCATGACGTACCGGCTCTTCTTCGCCCTGCACCAGCCGATCATACCCCTGGCGCTGCGGAACCCGATGTACTACTTCTCCCGGAAGTCGGCCGTCGACACCGCGCTCCGCCTGTGTAAACTGGCGTTTCTGTACCCCGACGAGTCCGGGAACGGCCCGATCGTGCCCGCGAACGAGTCCGAGCTGGACTTTTACCGGCTCACCATCAACGGCGCGGGGACGTACCGGTCGGTGCCGTTCCAGAGCGTGATGACGATCGGCCTCGAGCTGATCCACGAGAAGGAGGAGGAGATCAAGAACGGGACGTCGTTGTCCTTCGCCGGCCCCGAGTTCCGCGGGATCCTCGACGCGGTGGCGGACTGGTCGCGGTCGAGGATCAAGTCCGGGGAGACGAACATCAAGGGGCACGCGCTGAGCGTATTGATCGTTGCGCATCTACAGGTCCTCGAGGTCGGGATCGACGACGACAGGGTGGAGAGGCACTTTGAGAAGGCCTGTGAGGACAGGGTGAAGGAGTGTCAAGAACTGCTGGGTGAGTTGGCCGGGGATGATGTCTCCGAGGAAGGAACTGGTGCTCCGGATATACACGATTTGGAGATGGATTTCGATGTCGGGGTTGATATGCTTGGTGATTGGTACTGGGACGGCATGGTGAGTGCCCCTTTTCCGTGTCCCTAGAGTCTTGGCTAACAAACACAGGATAACGGCGGCTTCATCTCAACTTCGAACTTTGGAAATATGGATCTCATGTTTCCGTGAAAATTGTCTGATTATGAGCTATGCACAACTGGTGGTTCTCGGCTTAGTAAAGAAAACGGCTTCTCCCTGGGTTTGGTACTGCATCGAGCTTAGGAAATTCTACCAGAGTAAACAGGGCGTTAGGAACAGAAACGTGTACAAATCACCTCCATGTATTTAAACAGATGATACCCATCTCATTCGTCATTAAATGTATTATTGCAGAGATTGTGACCTAGAGAGAATTTGCGATTCAATCACCAATTCTCATGAACACGAGTAGATTAAATAGTGGACTCCATCTCCGTCAGCCTCTTCTCCAGCAACTCGAGGAAGTCCCTCTGCGTCGTCAACAGAGCTATAGTGTCCTTCGCGACAGACTTGTTGCACTGCGACCGATCAATTTTGGCACCAACCGTTCCAGCAGCAGAGACGTCCGAGTCATTATCCTCATCGCGTTTGCTGACGCCAAAGTTCTTGCCGATATTGGGAGTAGGCTTGTAACAGTTATCCTGCACTCGCGCCGCCCTCATCTGACAGATCTCCGTCTTCCAACACTCGTCATCGCACTCCGGCACGCCGTACCCGCGCCACCTACGCGTCCAGTACTGGTCGAACGCCGTCCTGTCCTTCTCCAAGGCCACGGTGACGTTGTGCCAGAACGCGGGCGTCAGCTCGTCCGGCGAGTCGGCGGCCACGGGCGGCGTGACGAGCGGGCCGTACGCCTCCTTGGCCGAGTAGTACTTGACCCACACCGGCCCGGTCTGGTAGTCGGGGTTGCCCATGTCGGCGTAGTACGTCTCGGCGTCGATGATGCCGTAGGTGACCGGGTCGACGGTGTAGATCCGGAACGCGGGGTTGCCGGTGAGCGGGGTCATGCAGGGGGCGATCCAGGACATGGCCGTCGCGGTGTCGGCGTTGCGGTCGCCGTAGTCGGAGTAGCTGATCTCGAACTGGTCGAGGTGGGTGTGCCCGAAGAACATGTTGACGATGGTGGCCCTGTACCGCTGCACGATCTGGTCGAAGTAGTTGGACGCGTCCGGGAACGCGTCCGGGGATCCCATGGGCATGTGGCCGACGAGGTAGACCCTCTCGCCCGCCCTCTCAGCGGCGTCGAGCTCGCCCACGAGCCACGCGAGCTCGCCGCTCGGGTCCGTGACGTTCTCCTTGTACAGCCAGAAGTTGAGGTTGTAGTACATGTTGGTCGAGGCGGAGATGATGCGCAGGTTGCTGCCGGGGTGCTTGACCGAGTAGGCGCCGTAGTCCCTGACGCCCTCGGGCGCGCCGATCCAGCGGCCCCAGGCGGACGCGACGACGTCGTACATCCACTGGATCGTGGGCCTCTCGGACCACTGCGAGGGGGGCACGTTGTTGGCGGGCGAGGCCTCGTGGTTGCCGACGGTGCCGTAGACGAGGCGCATGCCGGCGTCGGCCATGTGCTGGTAGGCCTGGCTGATCTCGAGGCCGTTGTGCTCGGCGGAGGTGTTCCAGATGGCGTGGTCGACGATGTCGCCCGTGAAGATGGCGAAGTCGGGGCAGTGCTTCAGGATCTCGGCGTACATGCTCTCCTCCAGGGAGACGGGGGAGCCGCAGTTGTGGTCGCCGAAGGGCGGGGCGGGGAAGTCGTTGTTGCCCGGTGCGTCGGCGGGAGTGTACGGTCTTCGTTGTGTTAGCTGCGGTCTCGTCGGGCTTGGTCTGGAGAGTAGCTCACCGGCAGCACATGGGAAGTGAGCAGTTCGTGTTGGAGCCGATCACGTAGAACGGGTCGACGTGGATGTCGGAGAAGTGCGCAATCTTCAGAGGAGGCAGGCCATGCGGCTCCTCCTTGCAACCACAGTTGTCGTCATGATCATCGTGTTCGTTCTTCTTGTCTGTTGGTGGTTTCGCTGTCGGGAAGGGGACCTTGTACTCGTCGATCTCTGGAAAATCGCAGAGTCCGAAAGAGACGATGCACATCATGTCCGACAGATTGGAACCGATGGTCAAGTTGCGGAGACTGGCCGCGACAACGGGCCCCTCCAAGGCCACACCACCTTCGCAGACAATCGGGTCGGTGAACTGTGCAAGTAGTCAAGTGAGTTTTGCGTTGGACCTGCTTCTGGAAGGAGTTGCTTACTTTCGAAGATACGCAGACTTCTGTCACCGTCTTGACAAATGTTTCGTCTCCCTTTTCGGCAAGGCCCTTGAGCAGAGTGAGAATATCCTATATCAACATTTAGTCAAGTGCATTTTCTGGGCCGGGAAAGTCACGTGGATCTTACACGGCACGCCGCGCAGCCATTGTCAGTGGAGTTCTTGATGAGATTCTCCCAGATTCCCAGTGAGAGCGGAGATGAGGTGGTGTTGGTTTGGCGGGTGAGCAGCTCAGACGACTCATCGCTGGCCGAGGCCAGTTGGACGAGTCCGACCAGGCTCAGTGCCCGAGACGCCAACTCGAAAAACCTCATCATGGACCTGTCACTTGCGAAGGAGCTCGTTGGTGGAAAACGAGCCTGACAGGAGCAATGGCGCCATTCAATGGCCCACAGGAGCTAACCAAAGCTTTAAGCATCATCAGGGAATATCGACATCTGGGTATCAACTTGACGAGAATGCTCTGAAATTAATGTTGAACGCATAGATATGCTACAGCCAGAATTCCTCCTCCGCTTTTTGGATGCCCGAGACTTTGTGGAAATACGTGGTGCGCCCTTGTTGTGTGATTTCGACGGTCTGGTTGGTTGATAGGATTCCTCCGTCGGGGTTCCTGACCGTGGAATGGGGGTGTCCCTTGTGGCACGAGGACTGTCTTCTGCGTCCCCCTTTTCACAAAATCCTCAAGGACGTTGCGATTGATTTCCATAAGGAATCTGAGTGAGAATGAAGATGTTTTACTTGGTGCTGGAGGAGCCTGTACTTGTGAGACCTCATTAGACGCGTCTCAGATGCGGCCATCGCACGGTCTTCGGGAGCCCCACTTCGGCACGGACGGATCAGGACCCACTTCGGAACTCCGTCGTCAGGAGAGGCGTCCGGGACCAATTAGCAGGTCACAGACAGACACGAGTAGAAGTGCTTGCATGCAGAGACGGCTTAGACACTTAGATTTCTAGATATTCTTAGACCATTCAGTTGCCGAAAGTTCCATGGAGGGGGGCAAGCGTTGAGACCAAATGACCCACTCGAAGCCCACAGATCGTGACTCACAATCAAAACGATCCACAAGGTCACAGCCCTACCTTCATGTACAGATTTTGCACCAAGAATTTGTAACAATCACCCCGATAATCAAGCACAATAGCTCAGGGGTAGAGCGCTGGGCTCATAACCCAGAGGTCCCTGGATCGAAACCAGGTTGTGCTATCATTTCTTTTGCCTTTTTTGTGCTTTTACTTGCTATCCAGCTCCCTTTATTCATGGTAGTTTTATACCTGACCACCGTTTTTTTGCGCCGGCAGCTGTCGCCGCCTCTGAGATGAATATCGTTCCCTCTGGAATCTCACGGTCACTCGTAGATGATGCTGTCGCCATGAGCTTGTCACTTCGACGGGCGTTGGCCTGCCACGGCTGTCTATTCCTACTTCGTTTGGTCACACTAGGTGTTGATGCAGACCAGTCAAGATCGGATACTAGGGCAAACGATACAAGCGTACCCTGACAAATATTGAGAAGCTCTCTACATATATCGTGCTCTCATTAATGGTGTCCGCCATCATCCTCAATCTCATCATTAACAGTGGCATCCCCTCCAAGCCAGACTGGAGCCGCAACCTTCACCGAGTCTCTCGGATCCACAGACATGAAGATGCTGTAGCAGTGCTCGATATGACTCTCCTTATCATACCGGCTTTCCGTCATCGAACCCTTCGCCCTCATCCTGTACTGCTTCCTCCAGTAGAAGGCGCAGTGCGCCACATGCCACCCGGTCGTCGTGTAAAAGTACGCCTGCTCGTGAGGCAAGTCCGCTAAGGCCGCCACCTCTTCCAGACTTAGAGGTGTTTTGCCTTTGTTGTCCTTGTAGTATGCCCACGTCCCGTTCTCTCCTGGGCCGGCCTTCTCAAACTCGGCGGTGAGCTCGTCGTTCCGGCAGTGCGGCGGTAGCCATGCCACAGACAGGCTGTCGTATTTGCATTTAAGTGTCTTGGCCTCGGCGATGGAGGAGCCGCAGTAACAGACGATGGGTCGCGGTGGCAGTCCCCTCTTCCTCTCGTAGACCACAGTCGCGAGGACACCCAACACGGCGACTGCGACGTTGAGAACCAAGAGGCGGAAGTAGAACGAGGTCTTTGGAGAGAGGTTTTTCACTCTGGTCCATAACGGGGGTCTGGCTGGTATTGATTCATCTTCCACAGCCTCATCAGTCGTGGTTGAAACTGACAGGGCGGAGTAATCGGCGCGCATATTCTTGAAAATGGTTAGTTGCATGGCGGAAGACGCAGGTTGCCAGCCATCTCGACGGCTTTTCGAGACAAGAGCTGAGCGAGCATCATGTGAATAAAGAGGCGAGCCGGCGCTTCCTTGAGATGAACACAGGTCACTCTCTATCCCGTTCACTTGCCGTCGTTGCTGAAGCTCTGGCGTTTCCAAACTTACTTCGGGACCTGGGGTTTGGTGGCCGAGTGACGTCTAGAACTGGAGGGGTAGAATCACATGCAGGCTGATGAACCTGTATTCCCCCAGGTCTTCAGCTCTTGTATGGTTTTGTTCCCGGGATCTGTACTTGTTCTCTATCCAACATTGCAACGGAGGAGATCTTTTGATAATCATTATTCTGACAATCCTCGCTCGAGTGGTCGCTTAAAGTAAGCAGATGTACGCTATCTGGAAAAGAAGCAAATTTCACACGAGCCTTCTTCGGCATTGAACACGCGTTTCAGCGCATCTTGTGGTTGTGTCCTTCCTCAACCCATGTCTAAGCCGAGCAAAACCTATTCATAATTACAATACCTTGACCATCCAATATGAACTGATCTTGATTAGCGCTCACGAACGGTGCCCGTCGCAATTTCTTCGGGATGTCTGAGATGCGTGCAATAACAGAGCTCTTTCTGAAAGACTTTTCCTAGACTTTACAAGTCTCCATTCTCCACGTTTCCAAGACATCTGTTTGAAACCGTAAATTCGCCATGGAGATAGCAGGAGAGCTTCTGTTATCGATATTGCAAAGGTAAGAAAATGTTCTTTCCTTCTTATTTGTCGCTACATACAATGCAAGCGTGAAGATTGGAAGTGAACCAAGATGCTGGGGTATGCGAAGAAGCATCTGTGGCCCGAAGTCCGATGACAGAAAATGCCATCTACTTTATGTGCATCGCGTCAGGAAATATTGAGATGATGAATTCTTGAACCATAGGCACCCACAATCGCAGGCTATTCTGGGTCACCACCCTCATCGTCAGCGCCGCCCTGCTCATCTGATGTTGCCGAGAAACACCGCATTGAGCAGCCCTATGACAGCCACTTCCGAGGAGACCAATCCATCGGGATCAGTAGGAACCGCTCGCCGACCTTCCCATGTGCGAGCGAGAGTTGGCCGTGGCAAGGTTCAGGCTGCCTCCCCCTGCCGCCGACTTGCAACTTCGGTTGAACCCTTCTGCCCTCTCCGTCTTCGGGTAGTTCCTGTCGTTTTAGCCGCGCGTATACGTAACCATTCAAGACGAAATAATCCATAGTGGTCATCATCTTCCGGGTGGCGGAGTATTCGGGGGCACAGCTGAACGCGTTCGTTACCAAAAACATGGACCAGACATCCGCACGTCTGCTAGCTGACTGTTTGGAATGTGGCAAGAAACGAGTGAGGCTTCGCTTGCTCCAATCGTGCGTCTACGAAAGAAAGAAGAAAGCCGTTTTGATTCGATTCTCGGGCAGAATGTGGAATCCTCCAAACTCTCCGCTTCCTCCTGCAGAATCTCATACAGCCGCACGGTTGTTTGGGGAACCCGAGTTGGACAACCGCCACATGCGCCAACGCCGACAAGACAAGCAACAGGCACATTGCCCAAGTGCGAACCATCGTGGGTGGGGGTAAGACGAAAGAGGCGGACCTAGCGGCGGAAACCAAGTGCAAGTGGCCGCCTGTCCGGACCGAGCGAGGTCGAGTCGTCGACGACTTTTCCCCCTTCACAACTGACACGTATAAGCCACGCTGCTCAGACCTCCCGTCTGCCAAACGCAAGATACGCTTTGCTTACGCAGAGCCAAGACACGGCCGAACACGGTTGCGGTCCTGAGCGAGTCGACACCGTTGTTTGGAGAGAAGGTGTGAGATCCTTCGCCAGACCCAAGACCGTTGCCACATGAGAAAATAGGTCGCTGGAAGAGGGCGACCCTGAAAATCCGGGGAAGGAAGGATTGACATGTCAGCATATTATTCATCTGTCACTCAGAGTAGGATCAATAAGTTCCAACTTCCAAGGGCGATTACAGGAGACACCTGATGACAGCTTCGAAGGAGCGCAACTCCAGATGTAGTCAATGATTCATCATGCAACAGGTATTCCTTCAACAGATGAGCCCCTTTGGTGCCGATATATCCACTGCCGCCGCGGAAATCGTACACGATCCGAATGCCGCCCGAGAAATGCATGGTGGCGGTCTTCTCCTCGCGTGCTGTACTGCTTCATACCTCGATTGCGTCGCAGCCTGCAGGTTGGTCTGAACCCGCCTCGAGAGCCGCACACATACTCAGCTCTTCGGGCCATTGTCCCGGTCCGGGAAAGTAGCAAGCTCAGGTTTCTCTCGCTCAGTCCGATTTGTGCGCCGCTACCTGTCTGCTAGCCATCTGACACTTACACGCCAAACCGTTTACCAAGGCGTGCGACAGGAGCTCGGGACCGACTAGTCAAGACCACACCCGCACCCGCGCTCCGCCGCTCACTCCTCGCCTGCACACCGCCGCCTGGAACATCATCTCATCTTGCCGCAATCCGAAATGCTTGAAACAAGGTAACCGGGCTCTTGGTATAAAGATCTCTCCAAGGTACGTGGGGTGAGGGAAACAGGCCCTCTTCTGCACGGCGCAAGCATCCAAACCGGCTCTTTTCTCGCAAAGGACGAACATACGCAGTTTCGACCACGGGCCATCTCCGAACGAACGACACGACCGTGCTTATTTCGAGGCTGTTCGAGGGTTAGCCACCTCCCAGGACCGGCTTCACACCTTATCTACAGGGTTGGACCGACCGTTGAAGTCGAGGTTTCTGGAACATTAGTCTTTTGGCTGCCTTGCCTCTCTATTACTTTCGTTCGATCACTTCTCCCCCCCAAGACAATCCAAGATGAGGTCGACGCTTTCCCAAGGAGTCGTCTTCCTTCTCTACGGCCTTGCGGCTGCGGTGCCGTCGCGATCGACTGGCAACGATGTGACGAAGAGGCAGAACACGTCGCCTGGCGGCCCTTCAGCCCCCGCTGCGTCGGCTCAACCAGGTGTTCCCCAGACGTGCAACACTCCCGACAACAGAGCCTGCTGGGCCGATGGTTTCGATATCAACACGGCCTACGAGGAGAAGGTTCCGACCACTGGAAACACTCGTTCGGTATGGAGATGAAGTCTGAATGACCCAAGTACATTGCTGACTTGGATTTCAGTACGAGCTGGTGCTCACTGAGCACACCACGTTCACCGGTGGAGATGGAATGAGCAAGAACTCAGCAATGCTGATCAACGGCAAGTCTTTCTGTTTCCTTCGCGGCAACTAGCTCTAATATCCGTACAGGCGCTTTCCCTGGACCTACCATTGAGGCCAACTGGGGTGATAATGTCGAAGTCAGAGTTGTGAACAACTTGAGGACAAACGGGTAAGTGTGGAAGACGGTAACTCGTGAGCTAGACTAAAGCAGAAGTAGAACATCAATCCACTGGCACGGTCTGCGTATGTTGAACAACAACATCAACGACGGAGTCAACGGTATTACCGAGTGCCCTCTGCCGCCCGGCTCAAGTAAGACCTACAAGTGGAGGGCGGAGCAGTACGGTTCTTCTTGGTAAGTCTTCTTTCGACTCACCTTCGAGGTCAGCATGACTGACACTGCAGCCAGGTACCACTCTCATTTCTCGGATCAGTACGCCAACGGTATCGTCGGTGCCATCAAGATCAACGGTCCTACGTCTCAGAACTACGATGTGGACTTGGGCGCCTACACCCTCACCGATTGGTACTACAAGGGAGCCGATGAGATCCGATCCACGTTCACCGCTCCTGCTTCCGTCCCTGCCAGTGACAACATTCTGTTCAACGGCACCAACGTCAACAAGAATGGTGGCGGCAACTACTCCCGCGTCACTCTCCAGAAGGGCAAGTCCCACAAGATCAGCTTGATCAACATGTCCGTCGACAACACGTTCTCCGTCCAGCTCGTCAACCACAAGATGACCGTTGTCAACAACGATCTTGTCCCCGTCAAGCCGTTCGAGACCGACTCTCTGTACCTGAGTGTTGGCCAGCGCTACGAGGTCATCATCAAGGCCGACCAGAACCCCGGCGCCTACTGGTTCAACGTCTCGTTCCCTTCCAACAGACTCTGCGGCACGTCCAACATGAACAAGCCTGCTTCCATCTTCCAGTACGAGGGAGGTGGTGCCAAGGACATGCCCAAGGACGCTGGCAAGGCCATCACGGATGCCCAGTGCCAGGACAAGACCGACTTTGAGCCCATCTACAGCATCGATGTCGACTCTGGTGGCTTCCAGAAGACCTCCGACAACACTCTCGATGTTACCGTTGACACCAGCAGAACCACCAACTCTCAGCAGGTGTACTGGAAGGTCAACAACCAGAACATGGACATCGAGTGGGATACCCCGACGTTGTCGTACCTTGCTCAGAACAAGACCAATTACCCCGCGGCTTACAACGTTTTCCAGGTTCCCGATGGCAACAAGGTAAGTCATCAGCTGCCAGAGATCGTTCCTCTAACATGCTAACGTCTTTCGCAGTGGGCTTACTGGGTTATTGAGAACCTTTTCCCGGCTCCTCACCCTATGCATCTTCACGGCCACGACTTCTACATTCTCGGCCACTCCGAGCCCGCCTCCAGCGGTCGCGGTGACGGTGTTCGCTTCAACGCGCAGAGCGACACGTCCAAGCTGAACTTCAAGAACCCGACCCGTCGCGACGTCACCCAACTGCCCGGTCGCGGCTGGCTCGTCGTTGCCTTCAAGACCGACAACCCCGGCGCCTGGCTGTTCCATTGCCACATCGCGTGGCACGTCAGCCAGGGCTTGAGTGTCCAGTTCCTCGAGCGCCAGAATGACATCGCCAAGACCTTCAAGATCAGTGACATTGATCAGACCTGCGACCAGTGGGGTGATTATGCTGCGAACATGCCCTTCCAGCAGACCGATTCGGGTCTCAAGCGCAAGATTTAAGGGTCACTACAGATCGCATTGTATCATCTAGGTATCATTGAGGAAGATTGCATCTGTCATATGTCTTGAGCTTTTGAGCTTTTGATTCATTGGAATGGGAAACATGTGGTGTTGGAGGTGGTCATGGCATGAAGATGTATGAGGAAAGCGGGCGCATCATAGATAGAAAGAAGATGGTTTACTTAATTTCAAATGTTTTTGCTTATTAATTATCACGTTTCGATATAATGCGGAATGAGAAATGTTACTGCATTAAGAAAAACTACTGTGCTGCGGTGGTTGAGGTGCATGTGTGTAGTTTCACGATGCCTCGCGGTCTTCAACATATGTGGCTTTTGCCTGTGTTACTCTACTCTGACATGGACTAACTCCAAAAATCGACATTGCAAGTAACGGCAGGGATTGAATTAGCCGCCAATCGATTGATGCTAGTCTTCTGCAGAAAGAAGGCGTGTTCTACGACACATCGCACAGGGATACCGTCTTACATGCAGGTCAGCAAGAGGGGGTTCTGCGAATCATCAAGTCTTGATTACAACCAGGAGTATACAAAGACATGAACGTACGCAGCGATCGCCTCAGATCTGAGACTCTTGTCCTTTCCATTCTTTCTCTGCCGTGATCCTTTGTCTCGTTGTTCCAGGAACATGTCGGTATTCGACATCGACCCGGGGCTGTTCCCCTTCCCCAAGTGGGCTATCATCGTCCTCGGCATTCTCGCCACCATCTTCCTCACCCGCCGCTCTCTCCTCCCGAAACCAATCCCCGGGATCCCCTTCAACAAAAATGCCGCCAACGTCCCCTTCGGCGACCTACCCGAGATGATGAGATACGTGACGCGGCACAAACGCATCTTCTGCTGGCTCACCTCCCTCACGGTGCGGCACCGGAGCCCCGTCGTCCAGGCCTTCATCAGACCGTGGTCGCCGCCGTGGGTCGTCATCACCGACCCGCAGGAGAGCCAGGACATCCTGCTGCGCCGGACGAGGGAGTTCGACAGGAGCAGCTTCTTCGGGGACGTCATCGTCGGCATCCTCCCGGAGCAGCACAGCATCATGCGCTCCGCCGACCTCAAGTTCAAGAGGGCGCGCAGCTTGATCAACCACCTGATGGCCCCGACGTTCATCTCTCAGGTCAGCGCGCCCGAGGTGTACAAGTCGATCAACACCCTGATCAAGGTCTGGCGGGTCAAGTGTGAACAGGCTCGGGGACGCCCGTTCTCGGCGCATCACGACATCACGTACGCGGCGCTGGACTCCATCTTCGCGTCGTCGTTTGGTCTCCCGGAGTCGCAGAGCATCACGATTCAGCAGCTAGCTGCCGTGGAGCAGTCGACCGCTCGAGTTCCCGAGCCGGATGACGAAGAAGTCGTCTTCCCGGAGGGAACTATGCCAGAGCTGTTTTCCGCCGTTCTCACGCTCACCGATTCCGTGATGACCACGCAACTATCTCCGGCCCCGGTGCTCACGTCTTGGATCCTCCGCAAGTTTCCGTACATGAAGAAGGCGACGGCCATCAAAGAGAAGTACATCCGCGACAAGATCACGGAGTCGGTACAGCTCATCGAAGGCGGCAAGACGGAGCCGTGGAGCGCCCTGCACTCGGTGCTGCTCCGAGAGAGAGAGATTGCCGCTAAGGAGGTTCGGGAGCCCGAGTACTACAAGCGCAACATCTTTGACGAGTTCTTTGGCTTCATGATGGCCGGTCACGATACGTCTGCCACGGCCGTGGCCTGGGGTGTGAAGTACTTGGCCGACAATCCTGCCGTCCAAGACCGTCTCCGCGATGCCTTGCAGGCAGCGATGCCGCAGGCTGCCGAAGAAAACCGCACGCCGACCTATAATGAGCTCACTAAGGCACAGATTCCTTACCTCGACGCCACGGTCGAGGAGATTCTGCGACATTCCGGGCCAATTGCGTTCGTCAGCCGTGAAGCTCTGCATAATACTACAGTCATGGGGCGGGATATCCCGAAAGGCACGAATGTATTCCTGATGGCCAACGGTCCCGGGTACCTGCAGCCGAACATGGAAATTGAGGATGAGAGCAGAAGCCCGACTGCGCGTCGGAGTCAGAATAAAGCCATGACCGGGTTATGGAACGACGAGGACATTGCCGTCTTCCGACCGGAACGGTGGCTCAAGGCGAACGTGGATAAAAATGTCGAGGGGGACGAGGTGTTTGATCCCACAGCTGGGCCGATGCTTGCGTTTGGGTTGGGGCATCGTGGTTGCTTCGGAAAGAGACTGGCGTTGCAGACGCTCAAGATCGAGTTCTCGTTGATCGTGTGGAACTTTCATCTGTTACCGGTACCGACGGAACTCAATGGGTATGATGCGGTACAGAAGTTCGCGAGGGAGCCGACGCAGTGCTATGTTCGGTTGAAGAACGTTGCGTAGGGGGTGGTTCGAGATGAGATGCGGATTGACTGCAAAAAGTGTGAGGATCGATTTTCATATAAAACAATAATACATTGTGAATAAGTGTTGAAAAGTTCCGGGCTTAGATAACCCCACTAGAAATTGGTTTTCATACCGGAAGAGGTCGCCTTCATTCTCGAAGACATCAACATGACATGAGTGTGCATCCGCCAAAGTGTTAGGGTTGTGCGCTTTAACGATTTCTTCAGATTTCTTCAGAGCGCTGGTCTATCATTGGATATGTCTAGACTTTCTGAAAACTCTTCGGACCTCTTGGGCCGACTCTTTTTAACTCATATGAAATGACCGCTCAATCACACCATGTGTGTATCCATCAAAAAAGTTCATATTCCCAAACGCCGTGCCTCTGGCGACATTCTCGTGCCCCAGGGCGGATGCCCAATCCGTTTCATATCATGCCAGTCATAATCAGACAACTTTGAGTTGACCGTCTACCACTTGATGACCCTGGAGGGGAAGTACTCGTCGATGAGCTCCATGTAGTAGGGCTGCGTGAAATGGTTAGCTTTGACTTCATGTTGGACTTGGATCGGTGTAGCAACATACCTTGAGCTCCTCGACGGAGGGAGCGTCGTCGCTCTTGCTGTAGAGGTCGTAGGGGTTGAAGGCGAGGACGGCCTTGAGGAGCTCCTCGTCGCCCTCCTTCATGAACTCGCGGTAGGCGCCCTCGCGGTGCCAGGGGTAGAAGGAGTGGTAGCGGATCATGGCGAGGGCCTCGCGGGGCAGCCTGGACTGCTCCTTGCAGACGGTGTACATGTACTCGTCGTGGCCCCAGGAGATCATGAGGTTCTCGATGCCGCAGCCGGGCTCGTAGATGCCGTGCTTGGTGCTGTAGACGGGGTGGTGGACGTCCGGGTTGCCCTCGAAGGTGGTGGGCAGGACGATGCGGTTGTCGAAGGCGCAGCCGACGGGGAAGGTGTCGCCGACGACGTCCCACTGGCCCTCGGCGCCGTAGAAGAAGAGGAGCTTGCCGAGGTCGTGGATGAGGCCGGTGAGCTGCATCCAGCGCGGCTTGCCGTCGCGGCGCATGGCCTCGGCGGTCTGGAGCAGGTGCTGGATCTGGGAGAGCTCCGTGTCCGGGTCCGAGTTGTCGATGAGGGTGTTGAGCTTCTCCATGGCCTCCCAGATGGTCATCTCGTCGCGGCACGGCTTCTTGCCGGTCACGTCGATGGCGAACTTCTCGCGGGCGGCCAGGTTGTACTCCATGGTCTGCTTCTCGTGCTGCTCCTTGTAGAAGTTCTTGACGCGGTCGCAGGCGTCCTCGTACTGGCGGAAGGCGGTCTTGTCCTTCTCCGAGTCGAACTTGGAGTCCTCGTAGGTGGTCTCATCGGCCTGCTTGTTCAGCTGGTCCTTGAGGATGTTGACCTCCTCGACGAAGTCGGTGGTCTCCTCGAGGTCGTGGCCGTTCGTGGGCCTTTGGTAGTGGGTGGCGACGGCAGCGGCCATTGTGACGGTTTTTGAGAAAATGTGAAAAAGGTGAAGAGTTGGCTAAAAGTTGTAATACACTTGGGTATGAAGAAGATGAGTTGGTATCACTGAAGATGAGAGAAGACTGGGTTGTTGATGAAGCAAGAAAGTCTGGAAGCCTCTTCCGGAGGTAGTCTTTAAATATGTCGTTTGATGACAAGACAAGACCAGCAGATAGAGTATGAGAGAGGCAAGAAGATGAAGGACGATGGAGGAGTCTACTCGGAAAAGCAGTAGCAGGTTTGGAAAAAGTCGGACTGGGCGAGTGACATGTGCCGCGGGGTGTGCGTGGCGGGGAGGCCATGTACCGGCCAAGGCCTCATGCGAATTTGACGTGAAGAACCCTCTCTACCTCTCAGCCAACTTGGCGAAGCAACCCGAAAATCTGTATTTGCCGCGAGAGACCATCATCCCGCTTGGCCGTACCTCGTGGATCATCGTGGTGATGTCCGTGGAGCAGGAAAGACGGGGCGAGATTCAGATCTGTGGAGAGGGTTGCGATGGAGGCGTCGAGGAAATGGGAATTTCAGGTTTTGGATGTGTGGAAAGGGATAAAATCGCCGAATGGTTTCCGAGAGCAGTCTCCAACTTTTTCGAGAACCCTTCGAGAATTCCCTCTTTCGAGAGTCACATGATCTTGTTGGAGTTGTCAACGGCCAAGCCATGCCCCTTTCGGACGGCTGGAAAACACCAAAAATTTCGAGACGATCATTTCGGGGAATTATTCCCGATTTCGAGACTCGCCATCCCTGCTCGGCCTACGCTTCGTCCACACCTTCATCCCGCCTTGTCCTCCACGCCAACGATGCAATGTGACGGCGCCCTGCGTGCTGGCTGCGGCAAAGCTTAAATCAGGCCCCGCCATTTCATCATGAGATTTGCAAACTATTTTTGAATATTCCCTCTTTCGAACTTGCTGCGAAGGCTACGAGGCACACCCGTCCGGGATCCCATGCAGCACATCTCTATCCCCGCGGGATCCCCTCCTTATTTCAGTAATGGCTTCCTACTGATTGGGCCTCCGCGAACACCTCACACTTGCCGAAGGGTCCCTTGCCAAGCTGGCCCCTCACCATCAAGAGACGTCTGCAATCTCTCCGAGGCCAATGGAGTCTCCGGACGCCAGATGGAGACACCTCTGACATCAACTTTGGGTCACTCCATCGGGGCATCTTGCCCAATATCTCTCCGCGTGGAAATCAGCGGCGAGAGGGCAGCTCCAGTCGTCTCAACCCCCGCGGTCTCCAGACTCCAAACGTCCCCGCGGGCCGCGATGTCTTACCAACCAACGTTGTGCTACAGCTGTCAGATTCACGCTCAGGCCATGCCGCATGCCGTGTACAACGGGCTCGGAATGATATGTCTGACGCAAGACAAGCTCGGTGGGATTCCGGAACACGGCATGCGGGGGAGAAACATCCCACGAGGGTCGATATAGCCTCATCCAAGGAGCCGGAATCGCGAAATATGTCCGATTTCTTTCGGGCCTTGCATTGCATGAGACCAAGCAAAGCCAGATCCTGCCGTCGCAAACATGAAATCTATACCATCATGTCGGGTATCCACTGATGCTAAACCAAAGGGAATCCAAAAAGTCCGGGGCCGTCCGGGCCCGTCTATCATGATCCAGAATCCATCCAGAGAGGGAGAAACAACAGAGCAGCCCGCCAACAATCATTATCGTGACCCAATCACGAGGGCCTTTCATCAAACGCCTTCACGACAACTGGCCCGCCAGTCCAGGCGTGGGATCTTAATTCCCCGGCGGCGCCAATCTCGCCTGCCTGCCTTACCCCTCGCTCATCGCCTCCCCGTCCATCCACCCCCATGCGTGCATCAGCTGATCTTTGACCGCCGTCGTGGGTCGTGCGTGGGCCTTTTCGGTGATGCTCAGCATGTTCAGGAGAGCCTCCTGGTCGTGTTTCTCGTCGAAGCGATCACCAGCTAAAGAGTACGTAGGTTAGAGACTTGTGTTGTAGACAGAAAAAAGCAACGAGAAGAGATGCAGATAGAGATAAACTTGCCGATAGCTATGCCCATACACGCGGTGAACATGGCGGGAGGAGACCACTGGTTGCACATGCCGATGCCACATAGACTCCGGAGCAGTTCCTGGATCTGCTCAGTCAATCGCTTCTCCGCCGCCTTACGCGTGCCTCCGACGCGCGGGATGCTCGGGTTGAACAAGACGAGGTACATTTCGGCGAGAATGTGATGTTGGACGGCGATGACTGGGACGCGTTAGTTAGTAATCGTCGAGAGTAATGGCAAATACCGTGATGCCTTCGGAACATCTGAACGTTCGAAGACCGAGGTTCCGGATGGACTCACTGTGACACGCCTTCTGATACCATACTTCGGGAAAAGCCTCCTCTTCCGTCCTCTCCCGGAAGAATATGGGCGTGTACGAGGCCGGCAGGGCGTTCTTCCACTCTCTGTTTGCCATTTCCAGCTGGCCCCATCGCAGCACCGACCCCGCCTCGGACCCGAAGCAGAAGTTGAGGACGTCGGCGCAGTGAACGATGGCACGATTCGCCCAGACGAAGTCGTCGCCGGGGCCGGTCGACCGGTCGACGATGGCGTGACCCAGGTTCATCCTGACGACCTGCTGGTTGATGACGGCGCTGTAGATCTCCTGGCGCAGGCCCGCCCAGAAGCAGGCGGCCGTCAGCGTGCCCGGCATGAGGAAGCGGTCGCCGGCGTTGACGAAGGCGTGGATCCCGAGGAGGTGGCCGTGCGTGTCCTGGCCGAGCGTGTTGACGTCGATTTCCTCGAGCACCCGGAGGATGATGGTCGCCGCGAACAGGTTCTCGTCCGACACCGTCCCGGCGTGGTCCAGCAGCGGGATCAGGTAGTTCAGACACTGCTCGTGATACCGGTTCGACGCGAGGGAGTCGTACGCGCTCGTCAGGCTGAGGTGCCGTGCCGCCAGCGCGAAGATGGCGTTGAGCAGGATCGGACACGAGCCGGCGCGCTGCGGCACTTCTGTCTCGAAGTTTCTTGTCGGGTCGCACGCGTCGAGCTGTCTCGCGTTAGCACATCAAATGTCTCTCTCAGTAAGTACTTTCGATCAGATGAACACACCCAAAACCCCAGCTTTTGCACATAGTGACGGAATAGCGTAGCTTCCTGGCGTCCCTGGATCGGCCACACCGGACGGTCGGTGTAGATGCCTCCCGTCGGCGGCACGAGAGGCTCCAGCGGCGGCAGCGTCTCGACCGAGTCGGAATGCTCGCGGTGGCTGTCGTCCTGGCTGAGGCGATCACCGCCCGGCGTGCTCAGCGACGCGCGTTGAGACAGCAATGGCTCATCGACGATCTCGCTGCTGTGGTGGCTCTCATCCGGAAGAGGCCAGCTCGCCGCCTTCGTCGCCTGGAGCGAGGGCCGCCGCTGTTCCTCGGAGACGGTCGAGTCGCCCACGGTGGCCGTCCCTGGTGAATTAGTCGTCGTCTCCTCGTCTTCCTTGGACGAGCTGTCATTCCGCTCATCGCCGTCCCCCGTCTCGCCGAGCTCGACCCCGCGCGTCTCGTCGATGAACTTGAGCTTCTTGGGCGGCGCCGGCCACTTGTGGCTCTCCTTGAAGACGGCGTGTTTGGGCGCGCGGAACTTGTACCCCTTCTTGCACTCTCTCCCCGTCATCAGACATCGCCCGCAGATGGGCAAGACGCGGTCACATCGCAAATGCTGTTCACGACACTGCTCACTGAGTTGAAAAGTCAGCCGGTTTTTCCCCTCTCGAAATCTCTGTCTTCGGTGCCGACAGCCTTCAGGTTTGAGCCCCGAGTTCCTCCGGTCGAGTCTCTTTCAACTCACTCACCCTCAGCAGCTCTCACCATCGAAGCCATCGCCGTCGCCCTCATCAACCCCAATTCCCCAATCCCATATTGAGGCTCTCCCCAACGGCTCCCTCACCCGTCCAGCCGGCGTCGGCGCGAATGACCTCGTCTCCAAAAGAGGCTTTTTTCTCCGCGGCCCCCGGTCGGAGCGCCGGTGGATCAACAGACTCGAGCGCAGTCAACTCACCAGGTCGTGGCACTCAACGAATCAGACGCTTCGGAAGACGGCATGCCACTTTGCAATCTTGTCAATTCTTTCCGACCCCGGTGCGGCTGCTCGTGAAATTGAGTGAAACCCGGGGAAGATGGAGAAGATCTGGGGGAGCCCCTCGATTTTGAGCAGATCTGTGTATTTGGACGGAAGCTTGAGTCCACGACTGGGCCCTTTTGACGAATGACGTGTGTGGGGATTTGAGACTTCGTCAGCAGCGGCCAGCAGATCCAGCAGCTCCAAGCGACGACATGGCTCTCCACCGACGAGAAATTGTTAAGAGAGACTTTTACTTTGCGACCGGGCATTTTTTTCACTATTTTTACGTGCTTTTAGGGACCACGAACCCATGTCGTTTTGGTCTTGGTTGGCACTCAACGCCGATGACCGAGAGCAGTCCGACATGGAGCCAGCCCCCTTGGTTCTTATTACCGGCAGGCCGTTCAGTCTCTGCAACTGTCGCCGGTTATGGTCTTGTTTCTGAGGTCATTTAGGGTCCTTGGGACATTCGCATGATCGGCGGAGACCAAGCTTGAGTTTCCACCGCTCTTCAGCAATTCATATTTGAGTTGTGTCCCGTCGCTCTCCAAACTCTACCCCAATTCTCCTTCGACTGCTGTTGCTCATCTCTGTCATTTCATTTCCAATGTGTCCATTGGTCCCAAATGGCTGGGCGAACGTACCCCAGAGTTGACGGGCTCACCTGACCATCGATGGCACACCATCTCACAGACACACGCATCGACTCAAACTCAATGGCGCCGGCATCCAATTACTTTCATTTCTGCGTGAGGGGAACGACAAGCTGCCATGCCAATCCTGTCGAACCCCTCATCTCACCCATCCCCAGAATGTCACCTTATCTTTCCACGACGAGT
The DNA here is from genome assembly GCF_011947395.1 of Colletotrichum karsti. Classification (NCBI taxonomy): domain Eukaryota; kingdom Fungi; phylum Ascomycota; class Sordariomycetes; order Glomerellales; family Glomerellaceae; genus Colletotrichum; species Colletotrichum karsti. The sequence goes on from NW_024065905.1 coordinate 297,408, forward strand.
CGTTCACCCGGCGATGTGGACGCGGACGTGGACGTGTACGTGTGACTAGCCCAGATATCGCCCTCGACCGGCACCGTTGAACCATTGCCCCTGTTCCTCGGCGCGGCGGGAAACGGGAAACGGAGACTCGACTCGTCTTCTCATTAGCTGCCGGCAGATTGCAATTACGATTCCTTCACCGCAACGCAACCGCACGACGAAAAGGCGATGTCCACGGAACATTCTCTTCGTTCTGACCCCGGCCCCAGTCTTTCCTCGCTCTTCGTCAAATTTCGAGCCCTTTCTTTTGTGGGTTTCCTTCGATCCGTCGACATTGTCCCACAAACAACACCCGCGCTCTATATTTTCTCGTGATTCCCCCCTCTCTCGAAGTTCATCGAGGTGTGTTGTTTGATCATCGCAGACTTTTTCTCCGCGAGCGCCCTCCGACTCCGCATCACGCGAGCAATCCGCAACCGCAACCTCTCCGGCTGAAAGTCCGACACTCGTTTCCTCACAATGGCGGACACCAAAACCGCGCCACCCGGGAACGATGACCAGGTCATCGGCGTCGACCGCGCCTCGGCCGAGGTCGCCGATCACCACTCCGCGAAGCTCGCCAGCACCTTCGTCCAGAACGCAAAGTCCGCGTCGGACAAGGAGCAGGCGATGAGCCTGTCGCAGGGCATCAAGCTGTACCCCAAGGCCATCGCGTGGTCCATCCTCATCTCGACCTGCATCGCCATGGAGGGGTACGACATCTCCCTCGTCAGCAACTTCTACGCGTTCCCCCAGTTCAACCGCAAGTACGGCGTGTGCGACGCCGCCGGCAACTGCGAGGTGCCCGCGCCGTGGCAGGCCGGCCTGAGCAACGGCGCCACCGTCGGCGAGATCATCGGCCTCTTCATCAACGGATGGGTCTCGGAACGCTTCGGCTACAGGTGGACCGTCATCGTCTGCCTGATGCTCGTCACCGCCTTCACGGCCCTCTTCTTCACCGCGCAGAACGTTCAGACCCTCCTCGCCGCCGAGATCCTGTGCGGCATCCCCTGGGGCGTCTTCCAGACCCTCTGCATCACCTACGCCTCCGAGGTCTGCCCCGTCGCCCTGCGCGGCTACCTCACGACCTACGTCAACTTCTGCTGGGGCCTCGGCCAGGAGATCGGCATCGGCGTCATCATGTCCATGCTCGACCGCGACGACGAGTGGGCGTACCGCATCCCCTACGCCCTGCAGTGGATGTGGCCGGTGCCGCTGGCCGTCGGCATCTACTTCGCGCCCGAGTCGCCGTGGTGGCTGGTCCGGAAGGGCAAGATCGACGACGCGAAGAAGTCGCTGCTGCGGCTGACGAGCAAGGACAAGGAGACGAACTTCGACGCCGACGAGACGGTCGCCATGATGGTGCACACGACCGCGCTCGAGGAGAAGATCACGGCTGGCGCGACGTATCTCGACTGCTTCAAGGGCGTGGACCTGCGCCGCACCGAAATCGTGTGCATGACCTGGGCGATCCAGAACCTCAGCGGCAACTCGTTCTCCAACTACTCTACGTAAGCTTTTGCGTCTTTTTGTCGCGGCTGTCGCCTTGCGTCTACTGACATGCGCATCGCAGGTACTTCCTCAAGCAGGCCGGCCTCTCCACCGCCAACTCGTACAAGTTCGCCCTCGGCCAGTACGCCATCAACATGATCGGCGTCTTCGGCGCCTGGTTCCTCATGTCGTGGGGCATCGGCCGACGCACGCTCTACTTCTACGGACTCTGCGGTCTCTGCAGCATGCTCATGATCCTCGGCTTCCTGGGCCTCGTCCCGGAGCAACACCGTGAGCAGGGCGCCCTGGCGACGGGAAGCATCATGATCGTCTGGGCAATGTTCTACCAGCTCACCGTCGGCACCGTCTGCTACTCGCTCGTCAGCGAGCTGCCCTCTCGTCGTCTGCAGATCAAGACCGTGGTGCTGGGACGCAACCTATAGTAAGTTGGCCTCATTTCATCCATCCATCCATCCACACTCCAATTGAGCCGATGCTAACCGTCCCCCGCAGCAACATTGTCAACATCGTCAACAACGTCCTCACTCCGTACATGCTCAACCCGACCGCGTGGAACTGGTCCAACTACACCGGCTTCTTCTGGGCGGGCATCTGCTTCTGCTGCTGCATCTACACGTACTTCCGCGTCCCGGAGCCCCGTGGCCGCACGTACGCCGAGCTGGACGTCCTGTTCGAGCACAAGGTCAGCGCCCGCAAGTTCGAGTCGACCAAGGTCGACGTCTTTGGCGAGGACGTTGGCGAGAAGGCGATGCAGAACTACCACCAGCAGATCCGCGTCTCGCACTCCGAGAAGGATGTCCAGGTGTGATGTGTGGATGATTGAGGCAACAGAATGAGGATGTGTAAGAAAGAGGAGGAGAATTTTGTTAACGCGACGCTGGAGCTGGGGTACTCACATGTAACCCTCCGGCAACTATGACGTGCCACGATATGATGGGCACAAGGCCCTCTAATGTTTGTAATGGGTGTATCTAATTCCGACGAAGTCTACGAACGCAAAATCTAACGATAACTATTAATCCGTCTCCTGCAAGTTGCTGACTTGATTCGTATGTCATTGACGTGATTCTGTGGACTCTCAAAAGAGGCATCCGACGAAGCCCAGCATTGAAAGTCCGTCTTCTTTCCCCGCATTCCCCGCACGACGTCGCCGAGGAGAATCATCAGCGACGGGAGAAGACGGGAACGCCCCCCACGATACATGTTGCATCGAGGACGTGGACGAGGACAGGGGGACTCTTGGAGGTGTGCCGAGCTCCATGGCTGCGGGTGGCTGCGTGGGTGCAATTCTCCGCACATCTCCAACTACCGGGTGCCTTTTTTGAGCCGCGCTCTAAGTGATTTACATGGGCGAAGCTTTTTAGAGCCTCTTTGGTGAGTTGAACCACGTGAAAGGTCGTACTTTGGTGTTTTCCAGGCCATTGGGATCACGGCTGGTTGGCTAGACTCATAATCCGTTCGTCTTGGCCGACCTAGCCAAGGAGACATATCACACGCCCATCCAGTTCCCCGGCTCTCTTTTCTGCCCAGTCATGACTAGCTCTGAAAAGACCTAACTAGTGATCAGTCCTGAGCCCGTTTCTTTTTCCTCAAAATCTAGCGTTGAACTCCATCGTCAGACCAGACAAGGTCATCCCGACGGGCTCTCCTCAACCGCCCGAGCACGGCTCCGAGTGGATCCAAATCCGCGAGAAGACCGCCATCAACATTCGATTTAAAGTGGCCCCCTTTTTGGAAATCCGTCGCGACGGATAAGTCGAAACCACACACACGAAGAACCGGCAGAGATACACACGTCTTTCCCCCCATGTTGGGAGGAATCCATAATCCATGGCATCCACAGCGGACGGCCCATGGCCTCCGCGATTGCGGGGACCCCACACGACCGTGAACGCTCCCCTTGACATTTGTGTGTTTGCGACTGGGAACGCGAGGTAGCGAGAGCGACGGTTGACCCTCGACTGAAAGCCCGCCATTCCTCCGGATTGACAACCCGGTGCCAAGTCCTGAGCCTATTGCGTCTTTGTCTGCATCTGTAACCTATCTGCGTGATCGTTGACGGGATCCATACACTCTCGGTGCCTCTTCGTCGAAAAACGTACATATGAACACCGACCAGACGCGATCCTCCGTCGTCTCGGTCTGATTCTCTCTTCTTCTCCTCAGGCCAGAAACACCTTTTCTTCCCTCCTACCGCCCTTCCTTTCTCTTTCTCTCTCAACAGTTGAGCACGAAAAATACCATCGACGTCAACCAACATCCCCAAACATCCCCTTCTCACAGACACCGCACATAAGACCAAGATGTCGGCAGCCGACAAGCCAGAGATCGCCTTCATTGACGATCGAGAGGCCGACAATGGGTCCGACGCGGAGAAGGGTCCCGTGGTGCGGACCATCGACAACATGCGCGTGTTGGGTCTGAGCGACGAGGACGCCGAGTTCTACGCAAACTTCACGCCCGAGCAACGGAAGAAAACGATCCGCAAGGTGAGAGAGAGATGATGATCAGCCTACTTAAGCTGAGGTGTGAAATACGATGTGCTGATGAGAAAACCAGGTCGACGTTCGTCTGGTTCCCATGCTCGCAATCCTCTACCTGATCTCCCATCTCGACCGCGCCAACATCGGCAACGCCAAGATCGAGGGTCTGGCGGAGGACTTGGGGCTCGATGGCGTCCAGTGGAACATTGCCCTCTCGCTCTTCTTCATCCCGTACATTCTTCTGGGTATGCTTCCTCATTAATCATTGGATTCGGTGAACGGTGATTAACAATTGCTCTGCAGAGGTCCCTAGCAACATCCTTCTCAAGAAGTTCAAGCGCCCCTCGGTCTACCTGGGAAGTCTCGTCACAATCTGGGGCATCATCATGACGCTCCATGGCGTTGTCAAGAACTTTGCTGGCCTCCTCACCGTCCGTATCATTCTGGGTATGTCAGATCATTCCTATACAAACATACAAAAGCAGCGGACTAACGTTTACACGAAAAACAGGCGTCTTTGAGGCAGGGTTTTTCCCCGGAGCCGTGTACTTGTGCACTTTCTGGTAAGAAATCTTGACAAACCCCAGATATACTCGACAGGAAACTAAGTCTTCAAAAAGGTACATGCCTCGCGACCTTGCCGTACGCATCGCCTGGTTCTACTGTACCTCCTCCCTGTCCGGCGCCTTCTCCGGTCTCCTGGCCGCCGCGATCGCCAAGATGGACGGCGTCGGAGGCTATGAGGGCTGGCGCTGGATCTTCCTGCTGGAGGGCATCTTCACGGTTCTCACCGGTATCGCCACCTTCTTCCTCCTGATCGACAGCCCTGCTCTCAGCACCAAGTGGCTCGAGCCCGAGGAAATCCGCTTCCTCGAGCTCCAGTCCTTCATCAAGCAGGGCGGTCGTTTCGAGGACGAGGCCCAGGAGGACAAGTTCAAATGGGCCGACCTGAAGGCCGTCGTCACCAACTGGAGGCTGTACATGCAGGCCTGGGCTCTTTTGGCTACATCTGCCTGCAGTTATGGTAAGTCTTCACTTTTCCACGGTAACTCTCAAGTTGAGCATCACTAACGAACTCCAAGGTACCAAGTTCACCCTTCCCACCATCACCAAGGCGATGGGCTTCGACAACACCACGGCCCAGCTCATGACGGTCCCGGCCTACGTGGCCGGCGCCCTCTCGGCCATCTTCTTCGCCCGCCTCTCGGACCGCTTCTACTGGCGCATGCCCTTCGTCGCGATCCCCCTTGGCCTGATCGCCATCGGCTACGCCGTCATAATCTCCCTCAAGGGCGACCTCGCCGGCAACGTCGCCGCCGCCATGGTCGGCGTCGTCATCACCTGCATGGGCATCTACCCCATCCAGCCCGCCGGCTCCTCCTGGGCCGCCAACAACCTCGCCCCGGCCTCGCGCCGCGCCATCGGCGTCGCCTTCAACATCTGCGTCGGCAACATCGGCGGCATCATCGGCAGCTACATGTACCTCGACAGCGAGAAGCCCAAGTACTACACCGGCTTCGGCCTGTCGCTCGCCTTCGGCGGCAGCGGTCTGATCGTCGCGCTGCTGCTGGAGCTGAGCTACAAGTGGGGCAACGACAAGAGGGACAAGATCTCCGAGGAGGAGGTGAGGGCCAAGTACACGGAGAGGGAGCTGCTCGAGATGGGCGACAAGAGCCCGCTGTTCAGGTACACTTTGTAAAGTTTGGACGTACGCTATCGACGGCATTTGTTTGGAAGATGGTTCAGCACATTTGACAAGACTCGGAGGATCAACTTGATGGATGCACGCAAGACTGTTCAGAGCATTTTAACTTATATATATATAGCGATTGTTGATTTCAATCATCAGAAACAATCGTATTCTGGCCCAACTGATTTGCCTCATTGTTTTGACGTGACATACTCATGTTTGTTACTACCTTGTGCTTATGTCTTACTTCTGCAACCCATGGCTAGCTGAACGTGTAAAAAGCTCAGGTTGTCTGAACGAACCTTGACGGAAGTACGCCCGTCTTTGCTTAACTATATCGGTCTGAGAATCTCCCAGTCCCATGAAAATTTGTTGTAGTTAAGTTTGGTGCCTGATATTACACTTTCCTCAACCACGCCACAACCTCTTCGACCTAGCACCTCTACAACCACAAACCCAAGAATACTTATTGAGATTAACGTCTATTATCCTTAACAATGACATCCTAAAGGGGCTGTAGCTTAGTGGTTATAGTGCTCTGCCGTCCACTCCTTTCATCCTAGAACCTAAGATTGGCAGAGAGACGGTGGTTCGAATCCTCCCAGCTCCATATCCTTTTGCTTTTTGCTTGTCTATATCATATGAGTGGACTTTGAAGAGCTTCAGTCTGTTCATTAAGCAGTACAGCTGCTGCGAATGTGTGACTGTAACGGACGCGTGGGTATTTAAGAGATACGATTTCAGTTTCTCATTTTGTAAGTATTACTTACATCAATTCAAACTTCTCAAATCCAGCATCATTAAAACTCATCGCCTACAATAGCGTACGTAGCCTTCTCATCTGCAAGTGACTACTGCAGCTGACTCGCTATCACTGCCTGCATAGTCACAATCTCAAGAACAATTTCTTCATAATCATGGACCCTTGGTCTAACGGCTATGGTCGGTAATAAGAGATCGGCCGAGCGGGCAGCAACATTGAAGCCAAGTCTCATGTCCAGATCTGTATGCAACAGTTGTTGGCTCTAACGCCTCAACAGCCTCAACAACCGGGACGAGGTGCCGAACGTGGGATAACATGCATCGTTGCCCGTCCAAACGCATGCAAGACCCGTCGTTGCTGACCGAACATGTCGTGAAACCGGGGGAAACCGGGCCCTCTCTTCATCCCATTCGAGAAATCCGCCCGTCCTCTTCGGGACCTCTCCGCCCTCCCACCGGATCTCCCCCGGATCCGTGTTGCAAGACAGGTCACAAGGAACGACTCCAACTTACTCAAGCAATTCGGGGGTTAATACAACGAATTCCCATTGCCCATTGGTTCCCCCGCTTCCTCCTGGCAGCGGGGAAAGATACCCATGTCGTGCTTAGCGTGCTCCCCCAGCCTCCGCCCCCTCTTCCTCCAGTCTTGTCCTTCCCCAGACAAATCCCCTCCGTTTTCCGTCGATTTCTGTCTCGTCCAACTCTTTCTTTTCCGATCTTCCAACCTCCCTCGAACTGTGCGGTAATATGCTTATGCATGTTCTCGGTGGCACCTAGCACCACCACAGGCTACCGGGAGCAAAGTCCGCCGCGGCCCACATACCTTACGCGCGCCCATGGACGTCTCCGAGTTCCATCGTCCGCTCCCCGGCGGCCCAGCGAGCCCGGCCGCCCCCGATGTCCATCATCGCTCGTCCTCGGCCGCCTCGGTCTCGACAAGCCCGCACGGAGGCGGCGGCAGCAGCATCGGCGACACGCGGAAAAGAAGCTTCAGCTCGGTCGATCACCAGTCTCCCCTCTCCGATGAGCACCATCACCTCTCCGGCGCCGCCGCCGCCGCCAACCGCCGCAAGTCGCAGAAGGTCAGCCGGGCTTGCGACTTTTGCAAACAGCGCAAGGCCAAGTGCAGCGGTACCATCCCCTGCGACAAGTGCACGCGAAAGGGCCTCACTTGTGTCTACGATGCCAAGTATTCTCGCGGTAGACCACCAACGCCGCCTCCGTCAGCGGTCTGGTCTGCCGGCTCAACCGGAACCTCTCACCCTGGGCCCTCTTCCGGCTCCGAAGAGCCTCCTGTCATGTATCAAACGACGGAGACGGGTGGGAGAACAGTGTCTGCGCCGGTTCCGGTGCAGTCCTCGCTGCGCGGACAGGTTCGTGACAGTCAAGGCCCGGCGTCGAGGGCGTCGCCTGAGTTAGGCATGGCGGAGATCCAGGGCCAGGTGTTTGACCCGACCTCTGGTGTCACCTTCCTGCATCGGGCATGGAAGCGATTGTCCAAGCATGATAGTAACATCGTGCCCGACGACCTTAACGCGTCAACGGAGAACCAACCCCTCATGCTGGCTGGCGACAAGCCCTTGCCTGCAATTACCGATGAAGACATTGCCAACTTCTCGCTTCCTGACTCGAGAGAGCTTCGGGAGCTATTGGCCATGTATTTTGATGTTTGCATCGCCACGTATCGTGTGCTACATCGGCCGTCGGTCGAGAGTTGGCTGAAAACGATGGTCAGCAATCTCGACCAGGGCAAACCCGTCTGGCACGACATCGGCCGCGGCAAAGCAGCGATAGTCCTCACAGCGCTTGCCGTCTCCACGGCTCATAGCGAAAAGTCCAAAGGTTTTCACTCACCCGAAGACGAGAGGCTCTCCTTGGCACGGAGTGATCGTCTGTTCTGCGTCGCTCTTCACTTGACAGACACCGAGACGGGCCTCCCGCGACTAGAGTCCGCGCAGTCCCGTCTCATCCAGGTCCTCTATCTTCTTACTACTTCACGTATGAACCGCGCCTGGTACACCTTTGGAAACTGCTTGCAGATTATATCGGCTCTTGGGATGCATCGCAAAGCTGCCAAGAAGCGGCATTTGACGGCGGGGAACTCGGATTACATCCAGGCACAATGTCGTGTTCGGACGTTCTGGACAGCATACGTTCTCGACAAATATCTGGGCGTCATATTCGGCCGACCGCGCCATTTCCATGACGATGATATCGATCAAGACTACCCCGACAGGATAGACGACGAGGACATGACCGCGCAGGGCCCTATTGAAAGATTCGAAGAGCATTCAGACTGTCATATTGATGCTCTGATATGCCACGTCAAGTGAGTACTCCAACGCATATCACCTATATCGCACTAACAAAAGCAAAGAATTGCACAAATCATCGGGAACACATCAAGAGAAGTGTATTCCATCAAAGCAATCTCAGAACAAGAAAGGGTCGCCGCCGCACATCGCTTCAGCGAAAAGATTCACGAATGGCGCGCGAGTTTACCACCACACCTGGGCTCTATCCGGCCGTCAATGCTCATTCCCAGCTTCCGTCGTCAAGCAACTGTCTTGAAGCTTGCCTACTCACACGCAATCATGCATGCAAACAGGCTGTTTCTCTTGGGCAACCTGAGCTCCGGCAGCGAGACGCAGATCTTGGAGTGCATCGGCGCGGCGAGAACGGTTCTCGAAACCGTCGACGGGATGGCTGCCGAAGGGCCCATCTTCCACGCGTTCTGGTGGACTCAGTATGTCACGTTCTGCGCCTTGCTCGTGACGTACGTATGGGACATCCAACAGAAGCGCCGTGGCATCGTGCTCGAAGCCGAGGGGAGCGCAAAGCACGCAAAGCTGATGGACCTGGCCGAGCGTTGCCAAACCCATCTCGCGCACGCAACGGCGTCGAACTCACCCAGTCGGCGGTATGCCATCATTCTGGAAGAGTTCAGGACGGAGGGCCTCGGCCAGATGTCACGGAAAAATTACGGCGGACCCTCGCAGTCCTCTCGGACGACGGTTTCCAAAGCGGCTGCCGTCTCCACGGACACTCACGTACAGCCTTCTCAACCGCAAGGAAACGGAACGGCCCATATGGGCGGATTCGATTTCAACTCCGCATACGCTGCCGGATCCAGCACCGTCGATCTGCTGGGCCAGGGAGATGCAGAGCTGCTTGGCTCCAACTTGTTAGACGAATGGCAGACGACGGATTGGCTGGAACTGGACTCGTCAGCCTTCGGCCCCTACTTGGACATTGACACGAATCCATACGCATGGATGCCGGATATAGGCGGTTGAAGAAAGATAGTCTATAATCATTCAAAAAATCTAATTATTTAAACAGTGAACTTTGTCAGGTTTTCCGGTCCCGTCTCCCTCGCCACACGCTTGACCTCCTCGTCTCCGAGCTCCTGGAAGATGTCGAAGCCCCATCTTGTTTGCCAGTTAAATCTCTTGTTCCTCTCCAGGCCGTTCAGTTGCGCGAAGACATCCGCGGGCAACTCCTGGACCTTGTGGTTGGACTCTATCCGGCTGGGGGTGACACTCTTGGGAAGGACAACGGTGCCACGCTGCACGCCCCAGGAGGCGAGGAGCTGGCCGCCGTCGATGCCGAGCTTCTTGCTCAACTCTCCAACGAGCGGGTCGTCCACCGTTCTCGGCTCGCCGGTCTGGTTGTTGCCCAGGGGCGAGTAGGCAGCCAATTGGATGCCCTTGGACTTGCAGAACTCGAGCAGATCGGGCTGCTGCAGGTAGGGGTGTGCCTCGATCTGGTTGACGGCGGGCACCGTCTTGGTCTTGGTGAGGAGATCCTCGATGCGCTGCTTGGTGAAGTTGGAGACACCGATGGCGCGGACCTTGCCCTTCTCAACCAGCTTCTCCATCGCCGCCCACGTTTCCGCGGGGTCGATGTCCGCCAGCTCAAAGACTCCGTTGGAGTCGATGGGGAACCACTTGTCAGAGGGCTTGAATGCACTGATTGTGCTGTTAGCTATTGACTCCCGCTCCCGCCACATCTTTACGGTGTAGACTCATGCTAAACTTACACCGGCCAGTGCATCAGGAACAGGTCGAGGTAGTCCGTTCCAAGATCCTTCAGCGTCTTATCAACGCCGGACTCAACATCCTCAGCCTTGTGCTTGGTGTTCCAGAGCTTTCCGGTGACGAAGATCTCAGAACGCGGCACGCCGCTCTTGCGAATACCCTCGCCGACTTCCGCCTCGTTGCGGTAGATGGCGGCGCAGTCGATGTGGCGGTAGCCGGCACGCAGAGCAGTCTCGACAGCACGCTCGACCTCATGCGGCCCAGCTTGCCAGGTGCCGAATCCCACGGCGGGGATCTTTGCGCCGGTGTTCAGGGTGAAGTGCGTTGCGAGAGGCATCTTGTGTGTAATACGATGCAGGGATGGTGTTATCCGGGGTGTGTGTGTGGTTGGCGGCGTGTAAGTCGGTGGTGAGGGGTGAAATTGGGGTAACGAACAAGGTGCAAGCGATGATGTGCCAGAACAGGTGATCCGAGAAGCAGGACAAGAAGACAATAAATCGCTTTCAGCCACTCTATTGTTTCCTCGTGAACAACTGCTGTGGCTCCTCAGTTTCTGCAGCATCGCGGAGTCCTCTCGTATGTGACGGATTTTTATCCTCGGCATCGCCACATCCTCAGTCGCTATTCCCGAAGTCCGTCATTTTCCGCCGGCGCTGCTCTCGAAATCCGTCGTCTCACTCCAATTCCTGTGGAGAAACGGATTCGTTCCCCGCAGACGGAGACCCTCCTCCACACTCTCGATGTTGCCATCGCCGCCATCATCCACTCGGAAGCGTCAAGCAGGGTGTCACAATGGCGGGACGCGCATCACCGGCGTCGGATCAATGGGCCAACCTGATCCGTCCCGGGAGCCGTCTCGAATCTCTCAAAAAGGTTCAAGTGTACATCTTCGACTCGAACCGTTATCACCAAGAACCCCATCCACCAAGTTGAAGGCAGGCAAGAGTAGCTGTTGACGATACAGTATACTCCTCCACCCGCTCTCGACCTCTTTGGATGAACCACCACGTCATCCGACACCAACCACCATGAGTCCTCCCTCAGTATACGGCCCCACGAGCGCGGAGCTCCCGGGCTCCAGCCTGGACGCGAATCCCCTCGCTGACGCGGCTCCCGCGCAGGGCTGGGACAACGACGACAGCACCATCAAGACGGTGGACGAGCTCGTCCGCCGCCGTGCCCGGGCTCACCCTGACCGGGTCATCGTCTCCTACCCCTCGTCCGGCATCAACTACGTCGACTACACGATGAGGCAGCTGGATGTCTTCGCGTACCGTGTCGCCAAGTACTACGAGCAGCGCATCCCCAGCCGTCTCACCTCCGATGAGAAGCCCACGACGGTGGCGGTTCTCGGCCCTTCCAACTTTGACTACCTCATCACTATGCTGGCTCTGACCAAGCTCGGCCACACGACGCTGTTTCTGTCGACGAGAATCTCACAGGAGGCCATCGAGTCTCTCATCACCGTCACCGGTGCCAAGTACCTCCTGGCCGACAAGAGGTATCTTGAGACCGCCGAGGGCGCGAAGCAGACTCTGCCCCATCTCGACGTCTCCGAGATCGCCAACCAGTCGACATATGACTTTCCCATTGAGGTCCATGCTGATACGCAGCTGGACTATGGACGCGATCTCTCGGTTGAGTCGAACAACCTGATCTACATCATCCACTCCAGTGGTAAGTGGCCAGCAACTCATCGCCGAACCAGCTTGCTAATTGGAGACAGGATCGACTGGCCTGCCCAAGCCGATTTATCAGACGCAAAAGTCGGCGATTGCCAACTACTCCAGTAGCATGGAGATGAAGGCTTTCATCACGCTGCCGTTGTACCACAACCACGGCATCTGCAACCTATACCGCGCCATCTACTGCGGAAAGCCCATCCACCTGTACAACGCAGACCTTCCCCTCACTCGCGAGCACCTCACTGGCATCATGCGCAAGCACAACTTTGAGATCTTTTACGGTGTTCCCTACGCCCTGAAGCTGCTTGCTGAGACCGATGAGGGGATGGATCTGCTGCGTCAGCTGAAGATCGTCATGTACGGAGGATCTGCCTGCCCCGATGACCTCGGAGACACACTGGTCAACAACGGAGTCAACCTCGTGGGCCACTACGGAGCGTAAGTTGGATGCTCATTCTCACCCGCGACTAAGCTAACACTGCGAAGAACCGAGGTCGGTCAGCTGATGACATCGTTCCGCCCACCCAACGACAAGGTCTGGAACTACGTCCGCGTCCACGACAAGCTGGAGCCGTACCTCAAATGGATTCCTCGCGGCCCCAATCTATTCGAGTGCTGCGTCCTGCCCGGCTGGCCAGCCAAGGTCGCCACGAACCAGGACGACGGCTCGTACTGCACCAAGGATCTCTTCGAGCCCCATCCCACCATCCCCAAGGCGTGGAAGTACATTGCTCGCCTGGACGACACCATCGCCCTTGTCAACGGCGAGAAGTTCAACCCCGTCCACATGGAGGGCACCATCCGCTCCAACAAGAACATCACCGAGTGCGTCATCTTCGGTGTCGGTCGCCCGTCTCTCGGCGCCCTTATCGTGCCCGCTGCGACTCTAGCTGGCAAGACGGAGGAGGAGATTCTTGAGGTCGTCTGGCCCGTGGTCGAGAGCGCGAGCCGCAACGTCGAGGCGTACGCTCGTGTGTCCAAGAACATGATAAAGCTGCTCCCTTACGACTGTGCGTACCCCAGAACCGACAAGGGCAGTGTCATCCGTCAGGCCTTCTACAAGAGGTACGCCCAGGACATCGACGAGGTCTACGACAAGGCCGATGCCGGTAGCGGTGATCTCAAGAAGCTCTCGCTCCCCGAGCTGAAGGACTTCATCCGACAAGGACTGCTTCAGACCCTGTCCAAGAAGGTCCAGCTTGATGACGACACCGACTTTTTCTCCCTCGGCCTCGACTCTCTGCAGGCTATCCAGATGCGGTCTGATATCCTCAGAACCATTGATATCGGCGGCCACAAGCTTGGCCAGACGGTCGTCTTTGATCATCCCTCAATCAACAAGCTCAGCTCTTATCTCTACAGCCTTGGATCCGGCGAGGGCGTTGAGACTGACGTCCCCATCGAGAGCGAGATGCGCGAGCTCATCGAGAAGTACGATACCTTTGCTGCTCCCGCATCATCTCTCAAGTCCTCGATCGTACGTTCAAACCCCTCCAATCGTGCCTTGCGAACTGCCAGATCACTAACACATACCAGGCCGTCACCGGTGCCACTGGCTCTCTCGGCGCTCACGTTGTAGCCAAGCTGGCCGCCGACCCGACCATCAAGACCATCTACTGCTTCACTCGCGCAAGCTCTGATGCCGACGCGGCTCTCCGAGTCAAGAGCTCCCTCATCCAGCGCCGCATCTACCACTCTCTTCCCGCTTCATCCCGCAGGAAGCTCGTCGCCCTCGCCACCGACCTCGCCGACGCCAAGCTCGGCCTGTCCGAGACGACCTACGGCCAGGTGAAGCAAGACCTCCGCACCGTCATCCACTGCGCCTGGTCCGTCAACTTCAACATGCGCCTTTCGAGTTTCGAGAAGAGCAACATCGCCGGCGTCAACCACCTGATCGGTCTCTGCAAGGCCGCCGGGGACGACGCCGCCTCCTCCACCACCGCCACCTTCAACTTCTGCTCCTCCGTCAGCACCGTCTCCCGCGCGACGACTGTCCCCGTCCCCGAGTCCGTCCCGGATCTCGAGTGGGCTCAGGGCATGGGCTACGCGCAGTCCAAGTGCGTCGCGGAGCACCTCTGCGCCCGCGCCTCCGAGAAGTACGGCGTCAAGGCCCGCGTGCTGCGCATCGGCCAGATCGTCGCCGACACCCAGCACGGCGTCTGGAACGCGACCGAAGCCATCCCCCTGCAGCTGCAGACGGCCATCACCGTCGGCGCGCTCCCCAAGCTCCAGGAGACGCCCTCGTGGCTTCCCGTCGACACCGTGGCCCAGGCGGTCGTCGACATCTCCACCTCCGACGCCGGCGGCGTCTTCACCAACGTCGCGAACCCCAAGATGTTCAGCTGGACCGGGGACTTGCTTCCCGCTCTGAGGGCTGCCGGGTTGGAGTTCGAGGAGGTCGAGCCCAAGGAGTGGATCCGCCGTCTTCGCGCATCGAACCCCGACCCCGCGGCGAACCCGCCCATCAAACTGGTCGACTTCTTCGCGTCCAAGTACGACAAGGACGAGTTCGCGCCGTCGAAGACGTATGTCACGGAGACGGCGTGCTCGTTGTCACCTGCGCTCGCTGAGGCGCCTGTGTTGGATCAGCAACTCGTCAACAACTTCGTCAAGTACTTCAAGGCGAATCACTGGGTCAAGCAAGCGAAGGCCTCGTCGAAGAACGTGATCATGGTCGCCGGGCCTTGCGGCAGTGGCAAGTCAACCCTCGCCACGTCACTGGCATCATCACTGAAGGTCCCCTTCATCGAGGGCGACTCGCTTCACTCCAAGGCCGCCATCGAGAAGATGGCAGGTAACTTGCCCTTGACTGATGACGACCGCGCCCTGTGGCTGAACCGCATCGGCAAGCGCGCCGTTGAGGCACTCGAAGATCTGGGATACGACTCCGTTGTCGTTAGCTGCTCGGCGTTGAGGAAGTCTTACCGTGACACTCTCAGAGAAACCGTCTCGAAGCAGGACGCAAACATCGTCTTCCTCGATCTGCAGTGCGAAGCAGAGATGCTGGTCAAGAGGATGACGGAGAGAAAGGGCCATTACATGCTTCCGAGCATGGTCGAAGGCCAGGTTAGCGTGTATGAGCCCGCTGGCCTGGAAGAGCTGGATGTTTTCCCTGTGGAGGGAGAGGGCAAGCCTGAAGAAGTATTTGAAGAGGCCAAGTGGTTGCTTGGTCAGATCGGATTGAACTAATCAACTTCGACATAAGAGATACACCACGACATGTTTACGGCGTTCTGGATATGGATATAGGGATTTGGCATAATGAGTTTAGTATTATTAGCATTATATAAAAGACCAATACAGATGGTATCTTCATGAGAAGTCCCGCGTGCGATGCCGTGCTATGCCATTTCCCCCGGTCTCTCGGAATATTCGCAACACTTCCGCCATCCAGTCCGGTCCATGTGTAGAGCCACACTCTTGTGCGCCTTGTACTCCTCCAGTTCGGGGATTGTCAATGTAAAATAGCCCCTTCTGACACACGCGTGCTTCTGAGCGTTGAGATCATGATGCTCGGTTGTCAACGTGATGGGCGGGCATTTCTCGCATGGCCCATGTACTCTCTCGAGCGGACACCTCCAGATGCAAATCCTCGAACACGCATGGCAGTAGTAATGGTCATTGGAGATGCCGCTGCCGAGATCTCTCATGAGAGTGAAGAGAAACAGGTGCCGTTGTCGACGAGTTATTCGCCTGAGAGTGCGATGAAAGAGGAGGGTGTAGAGAGGTTTGCACGTGAGAGCAAGACACAGCGCCGTCTCTGTCGGGAGTTGCGAGGCAATCTCAAAGATGACGTCCGGTATCTGCTGTAGAAAGAGTGTGATTTCTGGCGGAGGAGGAGGAGGCGGCGTCGGAAGCGGACCTCGACCCTCGATGACCTCCTGGAAAGCTGCCATCCCAGATGTCGTGAGACAGCTCGCCAGAGCCGCGCGGGTGAATGTCGAATCCATGGCTGAGAGGCGGCGGCGGTGGGGGGCGAAGGTGTACGAATCACGGCAAGGCCGTTTTTGTTCATCTGAGCACGGCCCGGTGTTCGAGGACGTTTTTCTTTTTCCCTCCTTCTTGATGGAAAGGGTCTGTGGTCTTGTGTGTGACGACGTCTCTTCGGACACGGATGGCTTTGACTCGGACATTTTGATGACTCGGGGCCCCAACGCCCAGATTGGGGGACGCGATCTCTCTGATCACCCGTACCCACGGAGCCGGAGTACCGGTTCCACGCAAGCAGACGGCGTCGGAGTATGCGAATCACGCGCTCATTATGCATTTCAACAGCTGTCATCCTGGGGTTTTGCGGGCATGAGGCTCATCGCGGCCGAATACCGGATCCGTTCACCTGAGACCTTGATAAAGGAATTGCTACCCTTTTGAAATTCCAACTTCCCCAACTGTTGTGTTTCTTCCAGAGTAATTCATTGACTCCGGAATTCAGGTTTCGGTTGTCCTGATGAGGCGAGTGATGAGGACGGAAAATTGACATTGGATGATCACGTCATCCACTGTCAAGCTTCAGCCCTCGATCAGACTATTTTCATTCCTTTCCTTCGAGAACGCGATTCGGAAGGTACCGTGACTGCAAGAATTATATCCAAGCAAATGCATGTCACGATACATGATGTTTTGCGGGAAATTCGTCTGCGAGTAGCCAACACTTTCGAGGTTGAACTAACACGACGGCACGTACCCGATCTGTTGAAATAAATCGCATTTGAAGCAGTGTGCGCGATCTAGGTGGGAATATGATTGGAACTATCTTTCTTTCACCACCTTACTTAGTGAGATGGAAAGCATTCCAAGCCTTGGTAGCCGTCTCATCTCGCTGTCGTTCGCTGCGCGACATACGTAACGGCCTGTCTACTCCGCATTATGGCTTACTGGTCTCCATTTTTGCAGCCTCACGAGATTCAGAGATGACCCAATCGAGAGCGTTTGAGAGTATTGATCATCAGGTGTAGGAAAGAAGGCAGCCGAGAGGTAGTTCAACGGAATCAATTTGTTGATGTTGGTGGCGCGGAAGCAATTTACATCCGGTAGATCACACAATCAATCTCACCCGGAATCATTTTGACTACCTGAAAATCTCTTAGCAACGTCTTAAAAGTTCATATCTTTCAATTTTTGAATTTCAAGGTCTCACCCCATCTTGAAAAACGAACTTGCGATCGGGCTGAATAGGTTGAGAATGATGAAGGCCGCTTCTCAGTTGTTCACATCGCGTCAATTCCCAGGAGTAAACCCCACCATGTCCAAGGTTCAAGATGTCCTAGTTCATCTGCTTGATGAGGCAGACGAAAACCCAGAAGAAAGCCACACGCACAGCAATTGTCACCATCATCATCATAGTCACACAAAGGACCAACTAGATGACTTGGAGCCATCCAGTCACTTGCGACTACTCCAACAACTACTCTGTGTTCGACAACCCGAACCACCTCTACCGGAGACTATTCTTGGCAGGATAGACTCTCTCTTACAGCAACAAGCCTCGCATAGAGTTCTTACACTTGCGGGATCAATCCAACCGACATACACAATCAAGCGAAACAACACCCGAGATGTCAGAGTCGCGCTCTGGCAAGGTGACATCACGACATTGTCCGGCATCACAGCCATCACCAATGCCGCCAACGGCTTGGGTCTCGGCTGCTTCCAACCTTCCCACCGCTGCATAGACAACGTAATTCATTCGTGGGCAGGTCCCCGGCTGCGGGACGCGTGCTACCGAATCATGGAGTCCAGGGGCCGAGAAATCGAGCCCGGCGAGGCCATCGTCACAGAGGGTTACTGTTTGCCCGCAGAGCACGTCGTGCACACGGTTGGACCGCAACTGCAACGCGGCTCGAGCCCGGCCGAGAAGCAGACCGAAGAGCTCGCCCAATGCTATCGCTCCGTGCTCGACGCCGTGGAAGCTTTGCCCGCGACGCCGGATGGCAGGAAAATCGTCGCCTTGTGCGGGATCTCGACCGGATTGTTCGCCTTCCCGGCGCGAGATGCGGCAACCGTCGCGGTCAGGGCCGTCGCAGATTGGCTCGAGCACCACCAAGATGCGTCCATCACCGATATCATCTTCAACACCTTCACCGACGCGGATCATGCCATCTACAAGGACATCCTGGCCTCGTCTCCCCCGCAAACGCCAGGGATCGGGCTGTCGCCAACTCCGCCGATTGCAAATCACCCGCACGCGCCGCCGTTGCCGCTGATCCAGTGCGATTCGCTGGATCGCGCCAGGCAGTGGTTGAGGACGGCGGACGCCGTCATTGTAAGCGCTGGTGCCGGGCTATCAGCTTCCGACGGCCTGGATTATACTTCGGCAGGGCTGTTTGCCAAGCACTTTCCCGGTTTCCTCAAGTATGGGCTGCGAACTCTGTACAGCGTCTTTGGCTTCACCGGCTGGCCAAACGAACAGGTTCGATGGGGCTACTACTTCACGCATCTTGGCATGGTCAGCTCGTGGCCGGAGTCTCGAATGTATGGGGCGCTCATATCCTGGCTTGACAAGTTTGGGGACGACGCGCATGTCAGAACCTCGAACGCGGATGGGCTCTTCGTCGCAAATGGTTTGTCGCCGCAAAAGCTGTCAACGCCGCAGGGCTCATACTCTGTGTTCCAGTGCCTTGCGGACTGCAGGCCCGATGCGACGGTGCTCTCAGAGCCACTCGTTGCCGCCGCGCAGTCGTCGTTGGATCCGGAATCTCAAATCTTGACGGACCCGGGCAGGGTGCCCCTTTGCAGGTTCTGTGGCGGAAAGATGAACATATGCGTGCGGGCGGGTCATTGGTTCAACGAGGGGCCCTTCCAGGACGGAGAGACGAGATGGAAGCAGTTTCGCAGGAATGTCGTCCATCGAGAGGACAAGACGACAGTCATCCTGGAGCTTGGCGTCGGAATGTCCACGCCGGGCGTCCTGAGGTGGCCAAACGAGGATCTCACAATGAGATGCCGGGGAAGGGTGAAGCTCGTGAGGGTGGGCATGGGACCTGAGACGGCTGTACCGTGGGATCTGGAAGACGCCGGCCTGGCGACGAGTATCGACGGTGACATCTCAACTGCGCTGAGAGAGCTGCTCCGCGAAAGCGAAAGTTGAGACGGGGGAAGCCAGTGAAAGAACCATTCCCACGCAAAAACATCGGTCGAGGGGATATGGCGTCTCATCCGTAGCGTCAGATGATAGGACGAAGACACACCAGTAGAGCTTATCCCGTTTACCTTTGTGACCCGTCGATATCTCTCAAAAATGACAGGCCGATGAATCTCAAAGTTGAAATGTCAGAAACGTGCCTCACAAGATAGTAACTGTGGACCTGCATTCATCCGCCACCTCAGGAGCAATTGGGCAAGCGGCTCACCACGAGTTTGATTCGTTCCTTGCAGGCTGCATGAACTCACAACTTTGGGCAAATGCCTCGTCCAGGGTCGGACAAGCTTTTGCGCCGAGAATATCCCAACCCGCGAGAAGATCGGGTCGGAAAATGCTGCTTCTGATCAACTTTTGCCGCGACGTAAACATCGCCAACCTTGCCTCGGCCTGGCCCTACGTTCTTGGCGCGCAATGCAACACTTGCGACGTAGTCGATGGGCTGCCGTACCTAATGCTGATGTTCCATCCCACCTGTCTAGCCTGCCAAGCTCCCTTCAGCTGGGTGTCAAGGCCCTCCGAGTAGGGCAGTATTGGAGTTCTTGGCAGTAGGAGATCAAACTCGCTTGCGGCGCCAGTGCGCGTCAGGACACCAACGGGCATTTTTTTAAAGCCTGGCAACTCGACTCGCGCACCCGCGAGGGAGCGGCCGGCAAATCGTTTGTCCCCACTGACATCATGAGGGGCTGAGCTCCGTGTAGTTGCGATTGGTTAGCCATGTGGTGATTGATCTACGCAGGCATCGAGGCGGCGGGAAGTGCAAATCACCGTGGTCAGGGGCAAGAACCGTTCTCGTGATGATTTGCGAAAGGCGGCGCAGCGACCGAGGCGGAGGACCCACCGGCGTTCCGGCCGAGAACCGGCCGGGCGGGTCCACAATTCTCGGCCCCGAACCGGAACAGCCCGTAGCCAGAGGAAGGGGCTGAGCGATGCTACTCAAAGCCAGCTCGAAACGCTCCGCCGTGGCTGGGAGGCAAAATGTCTGTGAGTGTGCAGTAAAACTAACCCGAATAGTGAGTTTCTCGGTTACTAGGCAATCCGGGACTACCGGCAGCCAGACCAACGTGACGGGAAGATGACTGGACTAAGGAAAGATAGGCACTGATCGCATAGAAACTCATCATCACGGTCTCGTACAAACCGGACCCTTGGGAACAGGCAACCCGCCCCCACTCCAAAAAAGCAAAATAAGCCTGAATTTGCCGTCATGTTTGTAACGTAACCATATTGCCCAAGCTTATTTCCCCCCCGTCTTCCATTCTATTCGAGCGGGGATGCGGTCGTCCTGTTCCAGGTGTGCCACGACGAAGCACAGACTTACCGAATCACAGGAGACGACTCAGGATGCGTAGCAGCGCCATCCCTCTCTACGGAATCGCTCCGACTGCAGCGTCTCTTTTTTTTCATCCAAGCGGTGACCCCTGTATCAAGTCGTCGAGTTGCGCCCCTCATCTCCTTGTCGGTGGTGTCTAGAAGTGCCATTGCTGCATCGGAGACTGGAAGAACCGACACTCCCTGTCCTTGATCCCCAAACGACGCTACGCCCGTATTCCCCAGATCTGCCCAGCGTTGCAGGCCTTTCTCTACCCAGCCTCTTCTCACGATGTTCCTCAGGGGTGGACGCTGTCACATCCACTTGGAAACGAGAAACGCATCCTGGTGAATCACGACATACACCAGAAATGCACCGGCGGCTGATGCCCTTTCCATGGGGTCGTGCTTCGCGGTGATTCGCAAGATCAGCGAAACGACGCAGCCATCTGCGCCTCGTTGCCAGTACGATGCCTGCACCGATCGAATCACGACGCTGCCCGGCTCGGAGTATTTCCCCCCTCCTCACGAGTCCCGACTATCGCCTCCTTGTCTTCCTGCCCTCCATCTCGCACTCTTTAGGCATGGCGCGTATGCTTAATCGTGAGGAAACTTCACACTACGCTGAGTCAAGTCCAGAAAGACCAATGAGGCAAAAACAAACCGCCACAGAGTGTGATACCAAGCATCGGGAGGGCGAAGCTTGCCCTGGCGTGCCTGGCACTAAGCGCTAGTTCCCGCGAAAATGTGCACTGCGGTATGCATAGCATCGCTGCGTCCTGCAGGGACTCGCCGTCGATGCTCCCTTTCAGCCTTCACTTTCCCATTCAGGCATTCCATCCGCCTTCGCAGCCACGAGACCGCATAGGGGCATGAGAAGCCCGGACTCAGGACGATATGACGGGCATAACACTTGTACATGACATCTCAAGTCGAATCCTCGTGCGTACCCACTATCGTCCGCTGTCCTGTCGAGATGCCCTCGGTGCAACGGTTGTCAACGGGGGAGCCTTCAAGGGCTTCTGTTCCAGAACATTGAGATGATAGCCGTCAGCGTGAGACTCTCCATCTCTGCCTTCTGTTTGGCTCACTCGGTCTCGACACCCTCAGTATGGATGAACTTTGCCAAAGACCGAGCGCGGATTTCGAGGCAACGCTCAAGGGAAACAGGCATACCCTCCTTCGTCTCGCCTTTCCCGCAGAAGCACCGCACGGTCGACCTGCTGCGTGAGGTTTTGGATCTCTTGAGGAGGAGGAGGAAAAAGGGTTGTTTGGTCTGGCAAGGGTCCTTCTCGTACTCCAGCATGTATCTCGCCGTGTGCCTGGATAGAGTGATGGTACGGGCGTGGCGCAGATCCTGGAACATCATCCCGCCCAACGGGAATATGTGCGACAAACGTTTTCTGATCTGCGACGGTGTTTCTCACCCTCCCTGCCGCCTCGAGAGGGGGCACGCGATCGTGATGCGATTGGTCCGTCAACAAGGTTTGCACCCCCGTCTCTACAACACAGAGCCTCTTCGACGATCCGAATCGGTAAAGGCCCAGTTTCGAACCTGTCTCCATCACGAGATGCGGTCGCGGTCGCCGTGTTTGGCCTCAACTTTTCCGGTCTACAGTCCAAACAATATGCTTGATCTTGAGTTGCTGCCAGCTGGAATAACTCGTGAAGCACCAGACGGTGGAACGTGTTGCACGACAACCCCCCGGTCTCATCGAGCATCACCATGGCAAGCTGGGAGATTGTGCTGATGTCCTTCCTCCTCCGCGTGGGTGGGAGTTGAGGGTTGCACACCAAGATATCGCGAGAGTTTCTCGACTACAAAAGCAGACGAGAAGCCCGACCTTCTTCTCGCTTTTCCTTCCTCATCAGCATCAACAGTTCACTCTTCAGCAGTCTCTTCAGTTCTCCTCTCTCTTTAGGTTCTTTCTTCCTCCTCCGGCAGGATACCACTAGTTTCAACTCCTCTGGCAAGGAGCTTTATTATCTAAATCAATCAACATGTCTTTCAAGACCGCCGTCGCTGCTTCTCTCCTCGCTGCCGCCCAGCTCGTTGCTGGTCACGGTGCCATCATCGCCGCTCAGGGTGAGCTCGGTGGCTCCGGCATGGCTCTCGGCATCGACCCCAACACTCCTCGCGATGGCACTCGCCGCGACCCCTTCCAGCAGGACTCCACCCGCTTCAAGGGCGCTGCTGCCGACACCTTCGGTGAGACCGTCGGCGCTGGCAACAACGATCTCGAGTCTGGCACCAAGGCCATCATGGCCATGACCGGTGACCAGCTTCCCCAGGTCCGTGCCGGTGGCACCATCGACATGACCCTCCACCAGGTCAACGGTGACGGTGGCGGCCCCTACGACTGCATGATCAACGGCGATGCCACCGGTGCCTCGTGGACCAACATCAACGTTATCACCACTCCCCCGGGCCAGAACTCCCGCAATCGCGTAAGTCACTCGTACATCACCTCATTAGATTGAACAGCAACTAACAGTACCACAGCAAGGTGCCATGACCGACTTCCCCATGCGGGCTCAGATCCCTGCCGACCAGACTTGCACTGGTACCGTCGCCGGACAGAACAACGTTTGCTTGGTCCGCTGCCAGAACGCCGCTCGCGCCGGCCCCTTCGGTGGTATCGTCCCCGTCCAGATGAACCAGCCCGGCAACACCCCTGCCGCGGCCCGCCGCAACCTTGCCCGCGCCGTCCAGGAGACTGAGATGGCCTTCAAGCGCATGATGAAGCGTGCCACCGAGGCTGAGATCGAGGATGAGGAGTAAATGGGTCCGAACTGCACATATTCCAAGATTGAGAACTGGTGGGATTAGTCTTTCGTTGGAGGATTCACTTGTAACAGTACTGGTACTGATAATGAGACATGACTGCCTGCTCTAGCTGGAGTATGGACTTTCTTACACTCTTTTGCTCACACATTGTCTTCGTCTTCATTTCGCCGTGATTATTCTTTCCCTATTGTGACATATCATCAACTCTCCAGCACTTGCTTCCTTGTCTCCCTAACATCCACGATATGAGGGCTGTCATCACTCACGAAATTGCCACCCGGATTTCACCACTTCGAATTGTCGTTTCCTGATACTGCAAACAACCCCCAGAAAGTCACCATTTGCTGACTTATCCGCCCCTTCTCCCAACTTCCTGTCTTCTTCTGATACCAGACGACCCATAGACTTTGACGTTTGTTCTAGTGCATTTCCCCATACCAAAAGGCAGCACTTCTCGACTTGTGGAACGTGAAACGAAACAATGGTCCAGATACCACGGGCCACACACCATCACGACACACAGTCAATGCGCCTGAGCGGTCGCTGCTAGAGTTGGAAGAATGAAACGGCTTCGTTCTCTTCAGACGAATTAGGAAACAATTAAGCTTTCTGTTCCTGGAGAGGGGGATCTGCGCGCCCTCTCCGTCATTATCGGCACTGGCATCCGCACTTCAACTTTCTTTCCCCTGACAAGTTGAGCTGACTTTCGACGCAAACATGTCGCCCAGTCTTTTGAATGCAGACCTGCATGTTTCCTTTCACGGGACGTTGGAAGACCGGGTTGGGTCCATGGATGTTCGCGGACGGAGCTTTTCCTTTTTCTTTTTCTTCGAATGATTTCATGTTTAGGCTCGGTATAACATCCAATGTGCGTAATAGCAGAGAGATGTGGGAACGGGAGACAGAGCCAAGTGGACGATCATGTGGTCCGATCACTATTAAACGGCTGAATGCATTATTGCCGTGCCCGCACTCATATTTTATGATTTGTCGCAATGACGCTGATGCCCCCGAAGTCAGCCCGCATCGTGGTTTAAGGCGTGAAGCATGACTTGGCTAAAGTCTCTGGGCGATGTCATCTTGTCTATCGTTCTAAATAAGGACTCTCAGCAAATCTTTGTTGGAAAGTCAGAATGGGCTTGTTCAAGGAACTCAGATTTGTAGAGCAATGCGGCGCTCTCAAGATCTTCATCGGTGCACTCCCCGAAGTCGCTCATGGCCGCATTTTCCTGACCGCTAGCTGTCATATTGGCATAGACTTTCACAGAGATAGCTCTCCTCAAGTTATGAACACGATGTGCAAGACGCACAGTTCTCATGTCGTGACGTGTCCGGCCAAGCTCGACTTACGGGCTCTGAAGGAAGTTCGTGGCGTAGCATGAACAGCCATATGCCAATATAAAGCAGGAGGCTCAATATATGCGGGATCACTGCGTTCAACAGCACAGAGCTTGCGTTCATTTTGCGCCAGCATGATACGAAGAAGACTGTGCTATTCGATCGTCGAATAGTTCGGATCGTGACGGTCAAGCCGCGAGAAGCGATTTCGACTGTTAACCCTTATGATTCAACAACCACTACACTCTTATTGCGATCAATGAGTCGTCATGAGTGCCTGGTGTTCATATGAACGGCCATCCACACCAGCTATCTCATCAATCGGAGTGCCCAAATTCAAATGACGTAGTGCAGCATGCTGATGGTTTGCGACTAATTGAAGCCATAAAGGTTTCTTAGTGAGGCAGCTTAGCGCCTTGGCCGACGATGTGTTGGTGAGCACGGCTGCGGTTTGATCTCATGGCCTGAATTCCGTCGTACTCCAGCCTTTAATTCGTCTCATCCAGCCCGCATGATACACGATGCGTGCGGTTTGTCTTGAGCGTAATTTAAATCAACGTTGTTCGTGGACATGAAGGAGACTATCCGAACATTTGCCCAGAGTGGAAAGTGTAAATCGATGCTCAACGGAAAGTCCCAGTTGCTGGACATGCTCATCACAGAGAATCTTTTCTAGAAGCTCTTTTGATTTTTTTGCTTTCGGTCTCGCTTTCTTAGAGTCGAGCGCTTCAGTATCAAGTTCAGTTTGGGCTGCAAATGTTGAATCCCTCCAGTCTACATCATGGCTACAACAAGATGACTGGCAGAAACGTCATCGCTACACTCTTCCTCAGTTTTCAGCAACAGCATGGGCAAAAAAAATTCCATACTATTTTCGATGACTTACGTTCTAACGTGTATCTTCCAGTATGAATTTAAGTAGCTGCTGCTCCATGAATTGGAACATTGTTCCTTGTCTTCGTCCTACGGAACTGGTGTTTTTTTCGGTGTCCTCCGGCGGATCACCGAGTTTGGCCCCACATGGGCCGAACGGCCGGTGGAATCAGGTCCCGCCGTGCCCGGATCCGAACCATTCGCTGTATCCATTGGCTGATGCATACATTGGCGTTGAGTGAGACATTCTCTTCGCATTAGGGATGAGTGACTATCCCAGCGGTTCTAAAACCATACCAGGAGGTCGTACGTCGGTTTTCGATCGCCCGATGCCGACCATTATCACCAAATGCAGGTAATGAGCGACCGGCAGCGTATCTCCGTGCCAAGTTCTTAGGTAGAAAGGCATTTGCGTAGGATATTCGATTGATAAAAGCAATCACTAGCCACCGGCCGGCAGTTGTCAGCGCACGTTATCTCTAGCCAAGAGATCTGTGTTTGTCATGCCAAGCTCGCAATGCTTCTTGGCGTTTTCCCGCCCACGCGAGCGAGGTTCCTCAACGCGACGAACACCACTGGCGCTCCACACTTTTCACCGCTCTTATTCTCGGAGCTCGGAGAAGACATTGGGATTATGAGGTTTTCCCCGAAGCTACGCAGGAAAATGGCGACGACAATGTTCAATACGAGATTTTCTTCACAGTTACAAAAACTCGAGCTGATGGTGAACCACCCCGGCGAGATCGCCCACGTTGCCATCTAACTGGATACAGCTGCTTTTGAGTTGCCTGATGGGGTTGAATCCCTCCAGATATCCACTCCTGAACCCCCGTTTCCTGGAGCTCGACTGCAACTCATTACCTAAGACCCCTGAATCCGAAGCTCTTCGAGGCGTTGGAGCTTCCTGTTTTCTTTTCATGTCCGATTGTCTCCATTCTGCTGCGCATGCATAGGACCATTCCAATGCAGGCTAAGCCATCGAAAGATATCAGATCAGATGTGACCTGGTGATAAGAACACATTCATCTGTACACCACATCGAAAAGCTGAAGGTCGCTTCTCCCACGCCCGGGTTCCCCGCGGTTCCGATGCCGGGACTCTGAACAAGACCGGCCCGGTGGGCCCTTGTCGAATCCATCCCGCCAAGACACCACCGATATGAGCTTTTCAGAGGCGAGAACTCTAAGCCCCGGGGCAATGACATATGCGCGATTAGTTTTCCAGAGATTTTCTCTTGCTCGATTCCTCTGTCGTTACATTGCTTGCGGAGAAGGGTCCTGATAGTCGGTAACCGAGCACGCGGACCATGACACGAAAATCGACTAGAACTGGCATCCGGGGTGACGGACCTCGGTGACGAAGCCGGTAATTAATCTAAATAGACAATGCCCAGATTCCCAGTATTCGGCTAAGCCTCTGTAATCACCATCAAGGTGCTTATCAAAACTTCACTCGGTTGAGCCTCATGATCGTCTAAGTGGTTCCAGCATGTGGGATAAAGAGTCGGCGATTTCGTCCTTCCTCCTCGAGGTCCTGGCTCTCTCAACCTCCTTCTCGATCTTGTTTCCAAAGCCAAACAGCGACAAGACACCATGGCGGCTCGGTGGTCAACCCTTCTCACTGCTGCGGCGACTCTCTGCCAGTCCACTGTCGCAGAGCCCGTCTTTCGGGATAACATCTCCTTCAAGGGCCCCTTTGAAGTCGAGAGCAATGGTATCCGGAACATTAACATTGACTACAATGGTTCTCTAGATGGCGAGCTCGCTATTGTCTATGGTGCTTGCGACATCAAGACACCTGCGGACGCCCACCACAAGATCGGTCGGACGCACATTGGGTCTCACCCGGCGGCCAAGCGCCACTTGGAGTGGACCGACCAGAGACCTACCAAGTTCGTCTGGATGGTTCCCGAGGATGTCACCTCCGGATGTCTGCATGCCTTTGTGGACAACCAGCTCGTCGGACGCTCCGCGGAGCACACCGTCAAGAGCCGTAAGATGAGGAAGCGAGCCACATTCGCTGACTCCACCGACCCCATGGGTCCTTGGTTTGATGGTGTCGAGTATCTGAAGCAGAAGCAGCCCGACGAGGTCTTCGTCGCATCTGTCAAGAACAAGACATTCGGTATCTTGGGAGCTGGTATCTCCGGTCTGCACACTGGTGTAAGTCTCGTCATAAGCCGGACTGAGATCCTCTGGCTAACAAATGCTTCAGCTACTGCTCGACTCCGTTGGCATTCACAACTGGAAGATCCTCGAGTCTTCCGACAGGCTTGGCGGTCGCATTCACACCACCTACCTGAACGGAACTTCACCACAGGACGGCCAGCATCATGAACTTGGACCCATGCGTTTCCCGCACTCTATCCATGATGCCGAGACCAACGAGACATACCCCATCAACGACCAGAAGATGATCTACCAACTGGCCGACGTTCTCAACGAGATCAACAAGGATGCCGACCCCTCTCTGCAAGTCAAGTTCATCCCTTGGATCCAGGTGTCCGACAACGCTCCTGTCGCGACCAAGGAGCGTCGCCCCGATGGCACCGTTCCGGGCCGCAAGGAGATCGCGGCCAACCCTGCCCTGCAGAGCAACACCACGTACTCCAACGCCACTGCTGTGAAGGAGGCCATCCAAGCTCTGGACGACTTCAAGGACCTGACCCCGGAGAAGGCCAAGTTCTACGCCACCAACGTCTTCCAGGCTCACAAGCAAGCCGTCGAGCAGGGCATGTTTGACTTCAGCGAGGTCGAGTACCTGAGGTACATCATGAAGACCGATCTGAACGTCACCGACGAAGCCACTCCCTCCAACGTCGTCTGGCCCATGTGGGAGTTCGAGACCGTCTACTTCATGGCGAACGAGTGGCGCACCGTGGACGGCGGCATCAGCCGTCTCCCCGCTGCCTTCGAGAACATCGTCAAGGACCGCATTTCCTACAAGACCAAGGTCTTCAGCGTCAAGTACAACGAGGAGGCCAAGAACGTCAACGTCACCTGGCGCCCGACCGGTGGCAACCCCTGGTCGAAGAACACCACGACCGAGACATTCGACTACATCTTCAACAGCGTCCCCCTCAACGTCCTCAAGTACTGGAAGATGCCCCCCCACTCCAGCCTGCTGCGTCGCGCCATCGAGCGCACCGTCTTCCTCGGCGCCGTCAAGGTCGCCATGCAATACAAGACTCGTTTCTGGGAGCACCTCGAGCACCCCATCATCGGCGGCTGCGGACGTACCGACATCTACGGCATCGGCCAGATCTGCTACCCCTCTTACAACATCAACAGCACCGGTCCCGGTGTCATGCTGACTTCGTACGCCCCCGACGCGGATGCCGTCGTCGCCTGCTCCATGCCCGTCGAGGAGCACATCGCCTACATCCAGGAGGCGATGGTCGAGATCCACGGACCTATCGCCGACGAGATGTGGACCGGTAACTATGAGCGTCACTGCTGGGAGCAGGATGAGCACCACGCCGGTGCTTTCGCCGTCCCCATCGTCCCCCAGCAGCAGCTCTACCTGCCTGCCTTCTGGCAGACCGAGTTCAACACCGTCTTCATCGGTGAGGCTACGAGTTTCACCCACTCTTGGGTCTTCAGCGCTCTGGAGAGTTCCACTCGTGGAACCGTGCAGATGCTGCTTGATTTGGGTCTGGTGGATGAAGCCAAGGAGATCACTCGCACATGGATGGCGAGATGGATCAGCGTTTAGAGCAATTTGGCTCTACGCTGACACTAAAATTTCAAAATGTAGATAATGAAGACCTCGGGGCAATGATTGATGATAGATTTAATTACAGACAGCCTGTGGACATACATGCCTTTGAACATTTTCCAACCTTCCGTGCCAGCCAATTTCAAGAATGAACTGCTTGATTGGAGTTTTTGCCGTATGAGTCTAGAGCGGGCAATAGCCACAAATAAGTTTCAAGAATGAACACCGTCCATTGTGTACAAGTAAGCGGGGTTCGAGAGTGACAACATAGCAAGTCTCGAGTATGAACATGATCATCCCATCAAGGTGCAAAGTGCCATGATAGCCCAGAGCATGATGGCCAATATAAAAGACGTAATCAAGCCGCCCCGACCTGTGGAACCTGACTTAGAGTCCGGTCCGGAAAGGTCGGGTAGAAGTTCCCAGGTCAAGTTAATGCTGGTCGACTGCGTCTCTCCGATGAAACCAATCCCTCCGACGTAATCGTCGAACTTCCATTTCACATTCAAACCGTCTTTGCTCGAAAGCGAATTGAGGTTGTCATCGCTCATCGCAGACACCTCATACCCGTCGCTGTCAATGACGCGACCTTGCGTCAAGCGACCCGTCACCAACTGAGCGTTCGCTTCGTAGCCCATCCCATCCAAGTCTCCAAAAGCAGCGACGACAACGTTGGTCTTGTTGTCCAACGTACGGCGCACCGCCGTTTCGGACCCAGACGCCAACGGCTCTGCCTTGATCTGCCGAGTGCCTACGCCGCCGCCAGAGCATGTCTGGAGATCACTCGGCTGCACGGTCGAGCAGTCGAGATTCGACACGCGCACGATGAATTGGTCATCCGGCTTGATGTTGTTGTCTTTGTACCACGAGTTGAGGTAGTATCCCTGCAGCTGGTTCTCCCAGGCCGTGACGCAACGGACCCAGGCGCCGTCGCCTCCTTCGACGGTGGATTTGAACGGGAACTCATCGCACTCGGTTCGTCTGCCGGCTTCGGCGCCGGTGGACTTGATCACGTCTTTGCAACATCCCCGGCATCCGGAGTTGCGACCTCGCAGGCGAGCACAATCGAGTCCGTCGCCGGCGTATGTGAGAACGATTTCCTGGGCAGAGCGGCCAAGCTTGTGACGGATACCTGTGATCAGTGTCAGCGAATACGATACGTGAACCATGATGTGCAGAACACTGATTGCAACAGTTGCATACCTAGGCAGACGTTGATGGGAATCTAGGTGTTCAATCAGTAAATCTTGTGTGATCTCACTTTGGAGACACTGTCACTCACATCAGGGGCAACGATTGGGCTGATGTACACAAATTCCATGACAGGAAGATCCGATGACGTGGGCTGCGGTATGCCTGTAGCTGCGACATGTTTGCACTCAGTGCTAGTATCGGTTGCAGTGGCCGAAGCGGACGGTATCTTAGGCGTTTGAATCTTGGGCGTCGTGATTGGAGATGGAGTCGTCGATGAGCTCGTAGAAGACGTCGTAGTCGAAGTCCGCGACGTGGTCGTTCGTCGACATTGGCCATACGAGTCGCCACATTCAGAGCCAGATGGGCAACCTAAACTAATTTGAGTTGCAACATCAAGCAACGTTCATAGCCGACCTGACTTACAAACTCCTGGGCAGCATTTTGTTCCTTTACTGCAGCACCTCTCGTTGTTGCAGCATGACCACCCAGACTCGCAGCAGCCGTTCGAGCAACATGTCTCGCCGGGTCTACAGCCAGTGGTGCCGCCATCGCAGCAAACAGCTCCCCCTTGGAAGCATGATTTCCCGCCGCATGTTTCTGAGGTTTTGGGACAGCATTTATCCAACGAAGGGGCGCAGTTGGCAGTGGAAGGGCAACATCCACCCATTGGAGCTGGGCAGCACTCGCCCGCCCCGTCAGGACAGCAGCTGTCGGGGCACTTTGATATTACTGTGTCAGTGGAATCAAACAATTATTTGACAGTGACACAAGAGACGATGAAAGACTTGAACTGACGCATTTTTTGGAGGAACCGCAGCAACCGTTACCACAGTATCTTGGGCTGTTACTGGGACATGTCTGTCGACCGAAGAGCGAGCGCGCGTCCAGAATACTACTAGAGTTCTTCAGTATAGAGAGGTCTTTGAGTCCAGGATGAACATTGTTAGGAATTCCAGTTTCTCTCTTGTCGAAAAGAGATTGGAGTTCCGCAATGTCGGGGTTGTGATGGAAGCCCAGTAATGCGAAGACACTAGCAATATTGGTAATCGCTAGCCAGAGGTAGACGGCTCTCGCCATGGGGAGGGAAGTTGCCAAAAGCACACAAAGAAATATCAGTTACTAAGAATTAAATGTGAAGATTATTGGCGGTTCTGGGGAGATCCAGGCTTGGATCAAGATTTGGGAGGAAAGCCCCGTACGCTTTTAACCACAACAGCATCAAAGGAAGAGGCTCAACTTAGCAGAGGGGGTACCCTCTCATTCACATAAAGTGCAATCCAATTCAGACCGCCGGGAAAAGATAAGGTGTGTAAGATCTATGTGATCTTGGCGCAGATTGGCTAAGTCGGGGTCTAGTTGCACCGAAATATGTCATTAGAAGGGAAAGCTGAACATCGCAACCAAGACCACTCGGTTAGTGTTGCGTGGTGGCTGACCCCAACACCAATCACTCAGCACCATCGTTCCCCTCTTGCAGGTATGCCATGCACAACCCCTACAAGGAATGTCCAGCCACACTTACATCTTTGATATCACTCTGGCAGGTTGAGTGTATGGGCTCGGGACGAAAGGCGAGGATGGAGCGGCCCGTGGAGTAGGCAGTACGGCCATCATCACCGAGCCAGGCAAGTTCGCTCTGATTCAAACCAATTGTTGGCTTAGGTCAACATGATTCTCTCGTCGGAACTATGTCGCAAGACTTCATTCTGGTCTCAGTCTACATACACGATCTGAAGAGCGAACCGACAGTAATTACAAACGTCCGACACGAGCCGCAGTAGGACTCTCAAACTTCCACTGCTTGCACCAATGAATCATCAACTCCGGCGTGATTGGTCCAACCGAGCGAAGAGCCGGGCTGCTCGCGACGGTTCTCTTGGTGATGAACTCCTTCGTGGTATTCTCGTCACCCTGTGACACGCCTCGGTAGAAGTCCAAAAGCTTCAGACCGGGATTGCGCTCAGCCCCGAGAGCGTTGTTCGCGGTTCGGCTAGCCTCAAGTCGCTGAACCCACTCCGGGAAACTGACAAGGTCGGGAAGTCGACTCTTGCCGTAGTACTGTTGAATGGCGGGGACCAACTTGTCGAAAGAGGTGACCGAAGGGTTGGAACCGGTGAAATATCCCTCGTGGTAGTCCGTCGACTCTTTGGTAAGGCCGCCGACATCTAGACACATCCTCGACATGATTTCCACGGGTACCCAGGAGACCTCGTTCATGCTCGCCAGGTTCTTGGGCAAAGCCTTGATGTGAAGACTGCTGGCGATGATGGAGGGCAGCCATTCCTGACGACTCCATGCACCGCCCTCGGCAAGCGGTCCTGCAATTTGGCCCACACGAACTATCGCGTACGGGAAGTCTCCAGCCTTGGCCGCATCCTCCAGAATCATGCTGGAGACGAGCTTGCTCTGGCCATAACCGAGACCTCCGCCAATCGCCCAGTCGCCCCGAAGAGATTCTTCCGGCACCGGCCCACGATCGGGAGTCCATCCACTCACGGTGCCAATTGTCGAGACAAAGACCATGACGACACGCCTGTCTGCCTTGGCGGCAAAGTCGGCGAGGTTACGGACGCCTTTGACGTGAGGCTCGAACGCTTCGAAGGGCATGTTGAAGTTCACGGCCCACGCATTGTGGACGATCCGGTCGACCTCCTTCAGAAGACGCCCGTAGACTTCCTCGCGTAGCCCCATGTTGGGCTCACCAAGGCTTGTGTGGAAGAACTCGACCTTGCCACTCTTGCTGGGAGACTGGAGGCCGCGCTCTTCCATCGCCTTCTCCTGCTTGCCAGCGCCACCATCAGGCGACCGGTTGAAGCAGATAACCTTCTTGATCTGTGGATTTCGGATCAATTCGTCGAGCAGGTAAGATCCCATGTTGCCCGTAGACCCGGTAAGGATGACAGTCTGCTGATCCTTGCGTGCCTCGGGCCGGTTCGGTTTGGCGTGGATCAGGTTCTGTGAAAGACGCCCATAGAGCTGCTTCATGGCGTCCAGGTTGGGAACTCCCGGGTGGGCTTCACCATTCACCTTGCCGCTGACAATGTTCTGGAGGATGTGTCCAGCAAGCTGGATTGGGCTTGCATGAGCATACATGTCGCGCGCCTCGATGCTGACTCCGCTGTATGCCTTGTCCGTGACTCGAAGACTTGCTGTCAGTATACGGGCGGCGGTGATGATCTGAAGTGAGTCCATGCCCGCAGCAAAAAAGTCGGTATCGGCCTGCATCGTGGGGACACCCAGGTGCTCGCGGAAGAGCTTCTGGATTGACTGAGCCAAGGCAGCATCGGAACTGAGGTCCAGACGAGGGACCTTGTCGAGGGGAATCTCTCTTGGGTTGGCGTACAGTTCCTCAATCTCATCATGGTACAATTTGACAGTCGCCGCTCTCTTGACGCTGCCCTTGTCGGCCAAGAGGAAGGGCTTCTCTGGCTTCGCAAGCATGATCAGGTGTCTGACAAGTCGACCGTGGGTAGCTGCATGCACAGTCAATAAAGAAATTCAGTGCGTTTTCTTCGTGGGACCCTTACCAATTGTCTTGTTCGCCTCGGCCACAATGGGCATGATTCGGTCGATGAGGTCGTCCTCTTGCTCTTTGGTCTTGGGGTAGACCATGGGCTCGATGATGAGGGCGGGCTGGAACTTCCAAGCTCCAACAATTAGGGCGTTCCGTATGTCAGGGTGACCCATGATGATGTCCTCCATGTCGGTGGGGTTCAACTTCTCGCCGTTGGATAGGTTGATGATGTTGTCGGCTCTGCCGTGAAACTTCCACATATGCGGAATGGTCGGATGCGGTTTGTAGAGGTCATTGGTTTTGTACTCCTCAATGTTCGGAAAGGTGTAGAAGATGCCCTGAATAGGCACTTGCTTCGACTTGCGCGTGATGACCATCTCGTACACGTCTTCTTCCCCCGTTGCTTTGCGCCAGTCTATGCCCGAGTACTCATCGTTGTAGATGAAGTACTGCCACAGCTCCGGATTCTTCTGGTACCAGATGCAAAAAGGAAGCGTTCTGCACAATCAGTATGCTTTCTGGCTAGAAGAGACGGCTGTTGAGATTGAGACTTACTCGGTAGCTCCGATGATATTGATCAGCTTTACACCATGTTTGACTAAAGTGTCACCCGCCTGCTGACTCAGAGGACCTGGACGTGATCAGTCAAGTTGCAAGACACTCGTTTGGGAAGATGTACATACCGCCGCCGAACCCGACAACTTTGAGACTGCTTAACACGGCAACGTGATCCGGGCGATGAGACATCTCCTCCAGCACAGAGGGAGGCAGACCAGCCCCGTCTGAGTTGGAGTACTTGATGCACTCTATGCAGAGATCGGGCGTCAAGGGGCGATCTCCGTATGGAAGAGCGAGAGGCTTTCCACTTAGAATCATGGTGCCAAGGAACCCGTAAACTCCGCCGGCGTGGAATAACGGCACTATCACCAAAGGTCAGGGTTTTTTCCGTCGATTGAAAGAACCATACTCACTTGGGCTGAAATGCCTGGATGACATTTTCTCCATAGCCTGTCCCATGGGCACAGTTCCATTCCACTCAGGCAGATGCCGAAGAGCGCTGGTCATTGTGATGGAACCATGTTTGGTGACGATGGGTTTCGGAAGCCCCGTGCTTCCACTGGTGTGAAGCACCACGAACGGATCCCACTCGTTTTCCTGGAGGGTTTTGGTGTATGGAATATGGGGAACTTCTGGCTGAGAAAGAATGGACTCCAGCTCCTCAATCTCAAGGACATCCATGGGCCAGTGCTTCAACCATTCATCGACAACAGCCACGTGAGACTTGGGCCGAGCCACTATGTGGCAGTCGGAAAGCTTGAAGAGGTTCAGTTGAGCCTCGAGCGGGTTTCTTGGCGAAACAAAGAGTGACTTGTATTGTCAGCAAATACGCATTTTCAAGCGGTCTCACAGAGAAACCAACCTTGTACCCAGCCTTGATGGCCGCAACAATCATAATCTGTGGTCCGGTCAGCATACGACATCTCACTCATCTTGTGAGAAATCCGGCAAGCTCTCACCCCGTATCTGATGTCATTTTGCCCAATGTAGCAGATGGTAGGAAACGAGTCTTTGGGAGGTGCACCGTAGTTCTGCAGGATGACCTGGGCCATGTAGTTGATGCAGTTCGCCAACTCCTTGTATGTGATGATTCGCCAGCCATCGCGCGGATCCGAAGTGCGGGGAATGGAGCAAGCTTCCCTCTGAGGCTCATAGGCCGCTCGCTGGTCAACGATGGCGGGAAAGGTAAGGTGAGCCTCAGAAGTCAAGGTAGCGGGCTCGGTGACTTGAATAGTTGTAGTAGCCATGTTCACGATTTGGATTACTAGACTGAGACGTGGTTTTAACACATATGGCAATGTAATCACGCCGCACACAACGGCGGCTGGAGATGGGAGCAACCCTTTTACATATAGACTCGGCATTCCCTCGGTTCTGGTCGTAGAGATGAGACGACACGTGACGATTTGGCGGCATTTCTAAGCACGAGAGGGGAGATACTGGATGAGTTGCTAAAACCGAAAGAGTCTAATTTGCTTAGAAGACGGCTCTACAGCCAATTGAGTTCGGATTCGTTCGTTACAGAGTTTCATATCGGGAAGCTCGGTCGGGGTTGACGCCTTGAGTTTCCGTTTCGGTGGCTTACAAGCGCCGGCCGATAGCATGGACGAAGCGGGAGGACCAGGTGGTCGGGACCGGCGACGCATAAGAGCTGCCGAACGTTCTGATATGTTCATGAGGAGGTGTGTTACCACTTCAACACATTGCAGGAATGCAAGTTTGAATCTTGCTAGTATACAGG
This sequence comes from Colletotrichum karsti, assembly GCF_011947395.1. NCBI lineage: Eukaryota > Fungi > Ascomycota > Sordariomycetes > Glomerellales > Glomerellaceae > Colletotrichum > Colletotrichum karsti. Next base: position 333,770 of record NW_024065905.1, read on the forward strand.
CCTAGCTTTTGCCTGTGATGTGCGGCCGGAAAGTGGAACATTATCCGCCACCGGCGGCTTCAAAACCCTCACTAGACTTTACAAAAAGCGGATACGTGTATTCTCTCCGAAGCTCACAAGTATAGCTGTATCTTTCCTTCTTGATAAACATGAAAGCTGACCGAAAGTACGCGTACGGCGAAACAGATGGCCTTGCTATTTGCCGGACCCGCAACTTTCATACTCTAGCCCCCTTGAATTACTAAACGCGATATTCGATCCTTGAATCTCGGACACGTTTGGCATCAGGCCGATGAAGGCACCGGCGGACGTCTTCTTCGTGAATATTCGTCCCATCATCGCGGTGGAGAGCGATTATGCCTCGGCATACCATCGTGTCGTGCGGGGAAGCTCGAAAGCCTGGCCATAGCTTCGACAAGTTCTTGCTTCAAGCTTCTCTCGTTATCGCGACGCACCATGCGGCCTCGAATTTTGTCCGTTACGTCAATGTGCCCGCAGGATGAGCTACCCAACCTTACAATAAGACTTCCGGGTCAGCCGCGCTGGACAAGCATGCTATTGCTGAATAATGCTACGTATGTGGTTCCAGTGACCTAGAATGAGATACTGCACAATGAATAGCATTCTCGTGGAAGCTACCCGCCATCCAGATGAACCGTAGGGGTTTCCATGATGGAGAGCTTGGGATGTATCAGTCGGTAGTTGCATAGTTGCAACCAACCCAGCTCACAGGCTCCAAACCCATTTGCCGTCTTGTATCCGGATGTCCGGCCTCCTCTTTTAAGTTCGGCTATCAAAGTCAACCGGCCCGCGTTCATAGTCCGTCGGTCTGGGTGGAGCGCGACCGCCGAACGGCCGGGACCCTCACTCCGGACGCGTTATCGGCAATGACATATGCCGTATATGTCGTCACAGCCACGCGCAATTCAGGGAATTGGCCAGACAATGGTCCTTACTAGTCACGTTGTTGTTAGTGGCAGCAGCCCTCACTTAATGCCTAGGAATCTTTCGAGTAAGCGTTACTGGACGGGTTTCAAGCTTGAGCCTCGGCGAGAATCTTCCTAGAACGGCTGAGCAGCCGAAACTGAAAATTGCACATGCGTATTCATTGATTTTCTCCAAAGAAGTGAGCGGTACTTATTTCGGAGAACTGCAAAGATGCCGACTTAACCAATCCCAATAAGCATAGCAATTCTTAACATGTGACTCGCCTCGAGTTGGATATGATTTAGTCCGATGAAAAGTTTGGGATGAACCGTTGGAACCGTTGAATACCAAAACACGATGACGTGACATTCTAATGTTGGGTATTGACTACAAGCCATCTAAACGACAGAACTCCAGTCCATTCTATGATAACCGATAAGAAACTCCCAATGCTTCCAAATGCCCAATTCTAGCCTAGTCAAACACATCCGTGACGTAACGGATGTTCCTCAACGCCTCGAACCACTCCTTGACACCCTCGGCATCCGTCTCTTCACCCTTGGCCTTCTCCATCTCAACCTTGATCTTGATGATAGTCTCCTTCGCCGACTCCGCCACGCCGCGAGAGCCACAGACGTAGGCCTTGGCGCCCTGCTTCCAGAGCTCCACGAGCTCCTCGCGGTCCTTCCACATGCGGTCCTGCACGTGCTTGCAGCCTTCGCTCTTGTCGCAGTCCCGGCTGAAGGCGCGGCGGACCGAGACGGCGCCGGCCTCCTCCCACTTGTCGAACTCGTCCCGGTAGAGGTCGTCGTGCTCGGGGGAGCGGCAGCCGAAGAAGAGCAGCGCGGGCGCCAGCGTGCGGCCCGCGGCGATCATGGTGGCGCGCTCCTGGATGAAACCGCGGAAGGGGGCGAGACCGGTGCCGGCGGCGACGCAGATCATGGGCGTTCGCTCGGGGTCGGAGGGGAGGCTGAAGGCGGCGTGGGATGGGCGGATGGCGACGTGGAGGGTGTCGCCCTCGGCGAGCGAGTCGAGGTAGGATGAGGCGACGCCGATGTAAGGGCCCTGACCGGAAAGTGACGGCTCGTTAAGAACGGAGAAGGTGAGGGTGACGTTGGAAGGGTAGGCCATGGGGGAAGATGAGATAGAGCTGGCTTGCGTTAGTGCGTCTGAGATTTGTTTGTGTGAATAGGATTTAACTTACTATTGTCTGACACGCATGGGCGGCATCATAGAAAGGAAGACGCCGATGGGCAACTCAACGGAAGGGTAGCGTTCCAGCAGGTCAAGAACTGAAGCGCGCTTCGCGCTGACCTCATCGGCATAGGCGTCGCCGCCAAGGCGGTTCAGGGTTGCCTTGGTCTCCTCATCCTTAGCGTACTCTGCCAGAGCGAGGAGATTCCTCTTCGTCGCAGGCTGCGAGAGCTCGACGTACGAGCTCAGGAGATCATTCGCCGGCACCGAGCTGTCGATGGGCAGCGAGGTAGGTCCGTCCGTCTTGATGCTGAGATGGGCGTCGCGAGCCAGGTGGAAGCGGCGCATGGCGCGGTGTACGTTCTCCTTGGGGTTTATGGGGAGAACGGCGAGGTAGTCACCCGCGGTGTAGGTCATACCCTCGGGTAGCTTGATCTCGACATGCTTCTTGATGCTTCTGGGGTCGCCGCCCTTCGTGAGAGTCTGGGCCTTGACGACAGAGGCCTCCTTGACATCCTGGCGCAGTGCGGACGTGCGAGGGTTGCTGATGGTGACGTCGACGCCCTTGGTCTTGCTGTCATCTGCGCTCGTGGTCTTGTACTTGTTGGTCAGTGCAGGCCAGAGAACGTCATCCTCCCAGCTCTCGAAGTTGGTGAAGACCTCGCCGGTAGAGGCATCGGTGAGACCGGCCTCGGCCAAACGCGTCGCACCAAGCTGTTCCATGGTGCTGTCGACGAGCCTGGGGATACGGTGGAAGGTCTGCACCCAGTCCTTGTGACCGCATCCGAAGACGGCGTAGGAGACGTCCTTGAGAGGTGCCTTCTCCTTGTCCTGGCCCTCGATCCATGCGACAAAGTGGCCAGCATTGTCGGGAGGCTGACCCTCATAAGAAGCGGTGATGATGACTACCGGCTGGTCTGTCGGCAGACTGCCATTGGCGCTGTCGAGGCAGTCGATCTTGGTGGCGCGGAAGCCGTGAGACGAAGCATCCGACGCAACTCTCTGAGCCAGAGCCTCACAAGTACCGCTGTTGGAACCGTAAAGGATGGTGAGCGGCATTCCGTCCTTGCTTTCAGCAGCTGCACCGTTGGCGTTGCCATTGGCGGAGGCGGGGGCCTTCTCGGGCTCGGCGAGACCAGCCAAGCGACGCTCCAGCGTCGTCGGCGTCAGGTTGTCGCGCAGGATGGCGCGCATGTGCATGTCCTTCGGCTTGATAGTCAGCGTCTGCTTGACGCCGAAGGTGTAGTTCGGGTCCAGAACGAAGTTGAAGTTCTGGAGAAGCATGACCATGACCAGGAGGGCCTCCTGCCAAGCAAAGGGCCGACCGATGCACGCCCTCATGCCGTTTCCGAACGGCTTCCACGAGTTGGGAAACTCCTTGTTGAGGCGGTTGAAGTTGTCATCGAACATGCGCTCCGGCTTGAATTCGTTGGCGTCCTCGCCGTACACGGAGGGGTCGAGTTGGGACTTGGCTAGCAGGTTGATGATGGTCTCGCCCGCCTTGACCGGGTACTTTCCGCCGAGAAGGGTGTCCTCGAATGGCTCGACGGTGAACAGCGGGATGGTGGCGTTGATGCGGAGGGTCTCGCGGAGCACGCCGTTGATGTAAGGGAGCTTCGAGAGGTGGTCGACCTTGATCTGTCCCTTGCCGACGACGCTGTCGACTTCCTGCTGGGCCTTCTGGTAGGCCTCCGGGTGCTTCAGAAGCTGGTAGAAGGCGAATGAAAGGAGACCAGATGTTGTTTCGTGTCCGGCAATCAAAAACGTGATCAGGTTGTCCATGATACTCTCATCAGTCATCTTCTTTCCGGTCTTCGAGTCGACTCCTTCCAGCATGGCCGTCAGCAAGTCGCGACGGGTGCTCCTCTCTCCCTCGGCCTTTCGTGCCTCCAGAACTTCTCTCGCGGTGCTTCTGAGAACCTCAATATCGTCACTGAACTTCTGGTCCCGTCCGCGGAAAAAAACTCCTGGCAGGGGCGGCCTGCGAGACTTGTTGCCGGCCTCGACCAGGAAATCGCCCATTGCCTCAATAAATGGGTGAAGAACTGGCGAATAGTAGCTGTTGAAACGGTAACCCATGGAACATAATGCCAGGGTATCGAGGGTCAATCGGGTGAAATCGTCGGTGACCATAATCTGCGATTCGGAGCCGTATCGTGCCCACTTGAGTGTCAATTGAGTGGCGATGTCGTGCATCTCATCGAACATGTTGCGAATTGAAAGGGGGCCGAATGCAGGCATGAGAACGCGGTGTGCGATGCCCCAATTCTCCTCACCCATTTTCGCCTGGCGTCATAGTTAAGATTTGCTCATGATCACTTTTTTTGGTTCATCTAAACTCACTGTGAAAAGGCCGTCGTGGACGCCATCTCTGATTTCCTGGAGCGGGGTCAGATCGTGAACTTCAAATGAGTGGAATTAACTCACATTTAGCGCCGAGTTGATGGACTTCTTGAATCGCTTCTCATCGCAGGTCTCATTGACCAAAGCTCGCGTCGAGACGACGACGATCGAGCGGCCAGGGAAACGCAGACGGTAGACCTCGCCTTGGCGTGCAGATGTCAGAAGCTTGCCATCGATAAGATAGGGGAGGTGGCCAGGGTCGTAAGCTTACCGTATTGATCGGCCAGCGACATCATGGACCCCAGGGGAAATTCAGGGTTGATCTCATTGATGTTGCCGAGAAGCGGCAGCCCCCAGGGCTCTGGGATTGGTACCGTTTCCGACATGTTGGTTGTGTGATGTGTGGTGTGTGGTGTGGTAATGAGAGAGTAGGTATCACTCCACGGTTATTATTTCTGGTCGAATACTTGGATGGTTACGATGGAGGTATCGAGGAGGTAGCGAAGAGTAGCTTCAACAATAGAAATGATTAAGGAGGAGTTTACGCCTGAATCTGGACTAGACACAAGTTATTAAGACATCTTTCGAAAGGGGATTCGAGCCTGATAATATTCACAATCGCAAAAGACTTGGCCCCATACAACGGACACAGCTAATCTCTTCGTCACGGCGTTGGCGTTATGCCTCGGCCCCGTCATCATGCGTGGAGCACTAGGATGAACGCTGATATCATGCCCGAAAAAAGATTTCCCTTATTTCCACTTTTCCCACGGCGACGTGGGCTAATCCCGGCGTCGTCAATGGTCGAGACGAACGGGAATCGTGCCAGCTTGTCACTCAGAGTCGGCCATCCCGCCCGTCCCCGTCTGCATGTGTACTTCGCCAGTGGTGAAACAAGGCATTCGGCACCTTTCCAAACCCGCCCCGACATGGACTTTCCATGTTTCCATTGTATGCAGAGGACTTCTGCTAGCATGCCATTTGAAGCTCCGTCGACTGGCGTTTTCCATCCTCCGACCGGCCGACCAACCGCTCCGTGGATTTCATGTAGAATGATTCTCCGATCCTCCTGCTCCGTTCTCTGAGCTCCGTCCTATGATGATGAAGCGAAAATAAGCTGCTTAGCACGTACGCCACTTTGTCACATCAGTAAGACACACATACTGCATGTAAGATGCTTAGCTTGCGGCCAGTTTGGCGGTGTGTCAGGGGTTAGCTCCGTCTCGTAGCCAGCGCTGCAGGCCCGAACGGAACGGATTTGAGCTCCCGTTTCTAGCCCTATCATCGTTCGGAGATGATGAGAAAAAATAAGTGAGAAGCAAGTGTGCCGAGGTCGCCGATTCATGGCACCATTCCCCCTTTTACGAATCTGCCCAGAAACCACTCAAGGCCCCCAACAATTCCAGGACCGTTACAACGTTGGCGTGCTTGGCCCATGTCCAGGGACACGATTCCCGAGATCTGATCCCCTAGCGCACCTCCACGGCACAGCAGGCCCTTGATGAACACCGCTCACATGGCAAAGCGTAGGGCCGCCTCCGCGGCGCCCTTCACCTGGAGCGCCGGCAGCAAAATTGCTCCATGCCCGCTCCGTCGGGCAGACCGAAATGGAACGCCCGCCGCTCCGTGACCGGTCTACGGATGTTACGGTCGCTCGTCCGTTCTCTTGACTTTGCACTTGCAGTTGTGAACTCCTACCGCTCGGAAGTCTGCCCGACGGCCATTTCATCAACATCGTCAACCAACTTGGCAGCGGCCTCCAATCCCGACCAGCTCGTTCTCGTTCTCACATTGCGGGGAACATTGACGCAACAATAGCGCCAGTCAGACCTAAAATACCCTAAAGTTTAACTCTGCAGGCCAACTGACACGTACGTTGGCCTGAACATTGAAGTTGCAAGATGCATGCCTGAGTACGAGCTTTTTAAATTTCCGTGACACGTTGCTTTTCTGATGTATGAGTGAAGCGGCACAGGATGTCTGAGATGTTCACCGACGGCGGCAGTTTTCCATAATCTCCAATCATTCGGTCAATAACATTCGTACCTTTCATCAGAAGCGCATTAGCATCATTGTACATGTACCTGCACTATCACCATTGCTGTTACTGCTCACGCTGCGCCGCCTCTTTTTAGCACGGGTTTAATAGCCAACTGAGAAAAATGGGCTTAATCAGTCTCAGAGTTTTCTCTCTAAAGATCAGATCGCTGGAGTCCGTCTCAGGAAAACTTTCCTAGCAAAATATGTACTGATGTTATCACTGATGTTATCAGCCTTTTTATGCTCTTCTTGCGCATTTCCATTGGGTAGTGCCGAAAGAGAGATCGGGACGCCTCACAAATCATGTTTAGACGGCCGGGCCCGGCGCTGTCTCCACTTCCGCGCCGGCTACGGCGAAGTGGGGCATCCCGGCTTTGACCGGCGTGACCGCGGGCCTCGCTCCTGCTCTAAACCCCCGTTCCGTTCTATTCCAGCCATATATTCTGGCTGACAAGACTCTCCTGATGTTTCTGGATCACGCGGTTGAAAATCCCTTCGAGAACAACCTCTGGCCCAATTACTAAAATATCATTAACGTGCGTAGCCATCGTGATGTTCAAGACCTCACAGCGATATGCTGCGTCATCCGAGCTCAGTGGCGTAGAAGATCTTTGGCAACTTTCCCGTCACTTCCAATTACTATGCCTTATATACAGTGCTTTGCTTAGTCTGATAGATTGTTCGTGATCCGCTTCATAACCGCACGATGTCGTGGGTCCTCTGGATCGATCAGCTACAGCTTCCAAAGCTGAGACCCGTGATCTTGGGGCACCTTGATCAAACTCGGTTCAAGGCGATTCAAAACGGCTACTGGATGTATTTCCGACAGTCGGTTGAACTCCAGCCTATGTCGACTTGTTGCCATTCAGCATCAAGATGGCTATCTGTGGATAACACCCATATGTTCAGTTTGTGCAGCCGGCTAAGCTCCCCTCGGCACAGAATCCACCTGTGAAGACCAACAGCCCAGTCGTAGGCCACATTCAGCACGTAGTCTCCCGCCTCCACGCTTTGTGAGGAATACCGCTCCACCTGCAATGACTGCCCCTTGTCAGTCCATACTGTTTCACCTCTTGCTCCAGCGACTTTCATGACCGGGACATTGCAAATGAGTGTGCCTGTGGTAGATAGATGACCTTTGGCGGTAGGTCTCATGTGCCATGAATTGCCGCCCCATTGGGTGTCCGATTTACGCCTCGGCATCCAGCCTTTCCCATCTTCAGCATAAGACATCTTATGCAGCAGTATGTCTGTGTGCACCCCTCCTGAGGCTGCCAATCCCGCCAGGACGTCAGCCACGCTCACTGTATAGTCCACTTTGACCTCTTCGGGTGGATGTGTCAGTCCTATCACTCCATATAACCCGTCGTTTTCCAAAGTGGCGTCTCTGTGGGCTGTGGCCCTCAAGGCAGCCGCAACAGTTTCCCCTCCACTCCACGCCTCTGTACCCATCCATTTCTCATGTTCTGTGGTTTTGCTCGCAGAATATCCTGTTTCGTACAGAGTCATACCTTGGGCTGTGATGCTGACTGGTAAAGAAACTGTGCCTGTTGCGATGTGAACGGGGTCCATTATCGCGTATCTGGTTACTGGCGAGTGGTCTTCGTAAGACAGCAGGGTTGCCACTCTGTTGGCGTCCAATACTTGCCCTGTTCCTGTCGAAAACTCCAAGCAGCTGGAGGCCATGGCCTCTTGCCAGGTCCACACTCTGCCCATCCAGTCGGAAGGCAGCAGCCGGGCTGCCAGCTCCTTCACATGTTTCCTGAAGTACTCCCGGTCCCAAGGCCCATCTGTTTCCATCAAATCCTTTGGCACTTGACTCCTGATTTCTGGAATGACAGCAAATGTTTTGTAGGCTGCTCCGTACTTTTCTCTCATCAATGGTATCTGTTCTTTTTTGTGCTCTCCACAAAGTTGATCGACACACCTCTGATCCATCCACAGGTGTTTGCACTCCCTTACGGCCGTTGTCTTGACTGTGGCCATCAATTCGGGTGTCCATTGTCCCCACACATAGCTTAGAGCAATATAGGGTTGTCCCTGAGCTTCGACGACTTGATCGTTCTCCAGATCCAACAGTTTATCACCCCGCATGCAATTCTTCGTGCATTGGTGTGTTTGAGTAGAGGCAGTTGGCTTTGGAGCTGCGACAGCAGGTGTGGTTGCAGCTGCAGCAGCGGCTTGGCTGCGTTGCAGCCTTACGTACCTGCCGGTCAATGTTTGGTGGGCAGTTAGCACAGCTTGCTCTGCAAGCAACACCACCTGCTCCCCCGCGTATGCCGTTACGCCCCTTGGGAAGTTTTCCGCTCCTTCGGCATGATCCCAACCCATAATTTGCGCTCCGGCATGACTTGCTTTGCGTCGAAGCCCCCCGTTGTCTTTGAAGAAGCGTTCGGCCTCTTGCTGGAAAGCCGCGACATTGTGTACCGCTGCCTCATTCTGAGGCTCCCACACGCCATGTTCGCGACTCCATTGGCCGCAGTCGACTTCCCCTTCACTCAGCCGGGTCTCTGTCCCTCTCCTTGATAGTTTGCATTCTACTGCCTCCCAGGGCGAATTGCGAGTTCGTTGCATCATGTAACGCCCCCAGACTGCTGGACCCGGGCTGGATTTCTCGGCAATTACCATGTACGTGCCGTCCTCCTCATCCTCCTTTTCGGTGTCTGGCCTGATATCAAGATTCCCCATGGAGCTATCAACGCCGCTGTAGGATCCTCGTGATTTGAGGCTTGATCGGGTTATTTTTGATGTCCTTGGAGTTCTAGGCGTCTCGAGGCCTCTCGGGTAGTTAAGGATCGGGATGGTAAGGTTCTGAGGGCAATCTACGTAAGGTTAATCAAAGTTCACATTGATTCATGGAAGAGAGGCTTACGAAGATCCGGGCTCAGGCTGCCCTTGACGATGCGGGGGATCGTACTTCCAGCGCTTCATTCAGTAGTGTTGTCATGCAATTATGGCGTCCGCCTTCGAACTTGGGCAGGTGAAGTGAGAGGTATGGGCCGAAAGCAATTCGCGCGAGTTTACGAGGTGAGTCTTTAAGAAGGCTGAGCTTTGTTTGTATTTCAAGCATTGGGCAGCTTGACGGCATGTGGACGTCTGCATTGCTGCCTGGTGCACCGCAATCGCGCCAATAATCTTGATTCTTGAATGAGGCGGCAGTTGCTCTCAACCGTACACAGTAAGCAGGCTGCGCGGCCTCGGCCCTGCTGAGTCTGCCTTGAGATAAGCCATTGATTCATCGTGGTTACACCACTCAGACCCTGGCCCTCTGCACCGGGTTGGGCCTATGTCGATCGGGCCTGACTGCCCGGCGGGAGAGACCAACGCAGGCAAAGGATATGCCTAATTACTATGTAGGTAGGTAAGGTGTCCAAAGCAGCGAATGAGTTCAGCTAACAAGCTTCGACCAGATGATTCGTAAGCTAACCGTCCAGTGGACAAGTGTGAAATATTCCACCATTGGATTCTAGATGAATTGAATCCAAGAGTCTATTCTGCAATGTGATCATTTCCGTCATTCATGTCTCTCTTTACTTGCAACACGCCAAGCTATAGCCAACAAGGACCCATCGACTCGTATTCCATGGATGAAGCTGCGCTTTCGCAATAACTGCAGGGAACCTTCTACCGTCACCAAAGATCGGTATAGCGCCCAAGTGCAAGCCCGCGCGGATCAAACAGCCCGTGAACGGAATCCCAGCCTGTCTTCAGTTGCGCGATCGGCAGCCATTTCAACCGCAAGCTCTCAACCTCTGCAAGTTCAGTCTCATCTTCAGGCAACAGCCCACACTCCCGAAGGATGTCTTCCGGTGGCACTGTCTTTCTGCCGTTTTTGAAGACGTATCGCGCAATTGACGAGGCAAGAACGGCCTTCTGAAGATCATTCTCCTTATCGTTCTGAATCCCGCCCTTCTTCGGTTTCGAACTCCCAGGCTGCATCGCGTACTCGCTGGGTACGAACTTGCCCGCCTTGACGAAGTGAGAGACGAGATAAATCCACTTCTCATCCCAAGCCAACACCCGCGTCCACAACTCGTAAGCCTCGTACGGCGCAATCTCCTTCCGCCATACGCAATTCGCGCCCCCCAAGATCATCACGAGGTGCTTGGGTCCGGGGAACGGGTTGAACGGTTTGCGGAAGAGGACGAGACTGATGTTGCCGCGCGACATGTCGAGGTCCGTGAAGTACGTCGAGTTGGACTTGTGCATGTTGTAGTCGCACTCGAGAAGCGGCGAGCGGGTCGCGGAGATGGCTGGGAGGAGGTGCTTCGGGGGCGCGGGGTCTGTTAAGCGGCGGATGAATGCGCGGAGGAAGCGTATTTAGGGCTCTGTTCAGGCTTGTGAAATGCGATTATATGCTTTGGGTGACATACCGTCCACATGAAATGCCAGCTCTTGACATTGGCGAGCGCCAGTCCGATCAGTAGTGCTCTCATATTAAAGAAGGAGAGAACCAATTGTCCTACGGGGGCGAGACTACTCCAGACGGCTGCCATCTTGCTTTGGAAATTTCTCTCTGTTGATCTCTGGAGTTTAACGGCTTAAAATGCGTTATATGGCAGATGGCTACATGTATGGTTCAAGTATTTTACTGAAACTGTCATGGTCTCCACACATTGAGTCTTGATCCATCTAATTCCGAAAAGCTTTCATCATATTCAGCTACCACGGGCACAATCTGATATGTTGAGTCGTCATCATAGCAAATGTTGAGAGCTGTCATAACTAGGAACGGGGGTGAGGCTCAAAGCACACTGACCCCGTTGGAGACATGGAAAGAATTTTCCTCCGAAGAGGCGGACACGTCCCGGAAGAACACTAAAGCCAACAACGACTATCCCGGCGGAGACTGCCAGGCTGTTTCCAAGGACAGTACAACGAGTGCCAAGATTGACAGGAATAGGATCCGGACCTCGGTACTTTGTGGGACCCCGAGATTCCCGGTGATTGACACGGAGTAGTCCGCCGGAGGCCCGAGGGTAGTAGAGTTCAAGAAGATGAGATGTCTCGGCAATGCTATGTTTTCCTCAATTTCAGGTGTGTTTGTATCAACTTGTAGTGATCTGAAGGCTCGCTTCCAACATTCAAGTTCGACGCAAAGTAGATCAATTACAACCTATCGGACTTGTCCTGTCTGCATCACCATGAACTTACGAGGTGACTCCCAAGATGCCGAGGCACTCCAATCTTTTATACAGAACGTTGAGTATATGAGAGACGGAGAAAACAAAGAGAACTTCACTGTGACTTAGGACAACTAGCTATTGACATTTTCATCTAGAGACCACATTCAACGTGAGCTGCTCATTGCGGACTATTGTGACAACATACAAATTTTTTATCCAACATGGCCAACTCAAGTCTCTCTATCCCCGAATCTTACGCATCTATAGGATACAAAGATATACTCATCAGCCATGTCCCACCCGACGCGCCCACAGCAACCAAGGTAGTCGTTGTTACACTCAACAGACCCAAACGACACAATGCCGTAAACGAAAACATCCTCATCGAGCTTGAGTCGGCTTTCAAACTTTTTAACATAGACCAGCGGGTCCGCGCTATCGTACTCACCGGCGCAGGCAAGTCCTTCTGCGTTGGGATGGATCTGTCAGGCGGACCGGCTGGTTTGATGAAGATCAAGGAAAATGAGAAGACGATGAAAGAATGGAAAGATCCGTGAGTACCGGCCTTGTTCTATCAATACCGTAGGAGAAGTTTCTGAATCGTCATGCCCCCAGTGGTGGCCGAGTTGCGCTCGCCATTTCAGACTGCATTAAGCCAACTATCGTCGCCGTCAACGGCGCAGCGGCAGGCTTCGGCCTCACCTCCATCCTCTCAGCCACGATCCGCGTAGCCTGGAAAGACGCCAAGCTCAGCATGCCCTTCGCCCGCCGCGGTCTCACGATGGAATCCATAAGCGCCTTCTACCTCCCCAAAATACTCGGCCTCTCGAAAGCCATGCACATGACGGCGACGGGAAACACCTACGTCGCGTCGGATCCCATCGTCAGCGGCCTCTTCTCGAATCTCCTCCCCACGCCCGAAGCCGCGTTGCAATACGCCCTCGAGACGGCAGTCGACATGGCGGAGAACACGTCGCTCATGAGCACGAAGATGATGAGGGACCTGATGCTCTACGGCCCCGACACCCCCGAGGAAACTCACCTGCTGGACTCGAGGGTGTTCATCGCCTCGGCTGGGTCGCCGGACAATGTGGAGGGTCTCAAGTCTTTCGCGGAGAAGCGCAAGCCGAAATTTTCTGGGGCTATTGATAGGACTGAGTTCCCGTTCTGGCCTTGGTGGAAATTTGGTGCTGAAGAGCTGATACCCGGTTTGAAGGCCAAGCTTTGAGTTGATGATGAGAATGGTAGTTGGTCATGTTGTATGTATCTAGAGTCAACTTAACATGAATACTTGTTTCAATCCACTTTGGAAGCTGAGTTGATCATGGTCACCGAGCTGCCATACGCTGAAGATTTGTCTCATTGATGGTTGCTACTATATTGGTCCAGAACTTCGGTTTGCCAAATTCAACGCGCCACGATTTGGTTGTGGTGCCGTTTGTCATAATTTTCGTTGATGATGACCCCTAACTCATCGCTATAAGCCCGCACGAATATAGAATGCCTTTGGAAACCTGTCACTGCCAGAATTGCCCAGTTGTTGCTGTCATCCACGTAAATTCAAGTTTTCATTAAACGACCCGAACCCCTGTCAGGCGTCTTCGAAATGTACCATGCATAATTCCTATCAATTCTTTCATACACTATCCTATAAGTATACGGATAAATTGCCTCATTTAGTTCTCATGCAAAACGTCATTTTACAACATGGGCTTGGATGAATCTCTCGCTGATCCAATCAGTTATGTCGTGGAGAGAACTTTCATATGCTCACAAAATTGCCGAGGCACCTCGGTCTCCCCGCCTCGGCAAGATGTGGGGCCGTTGTGATCCAGGGGGTCTGAGCCAATTCTGCTCCCTCAACACTTACAACACCGCAGCTTGGCGTTTGATTTGGCCTTTGGAGCACGGGTTGGACCGAAAGCCGTTCGGGCGATGACCGTGATGGTGAGTTCGTCGGTGTCGAAACGGAACCCGTCCGACCAGACAATGCGCTTCGCCGAGAGGCCTCGCAGCCCCATGGACTTTGGACCTGTCGCGTCTTCACGGCAAGCTGAAGTCATCAAGCGTCCACAGCCTGTCCATGGACTGGATGTCAAGCCACGCATCAGTGCTGACTTAGTTAGCGATCAATACGTCCCGGCCAAGACAGAATAATGCACTCACTGTGTTCCGGCGATCGAACTATCACATGTATCTTGAAACGCCGCCGCCGGCAAAGGGCTCCACATGTCCGATATGATGCCCGCGCTGCCGAGTCCGTAGCCGTCTGGCCAGTCGGAAAAGGCGTTGTTCATCGTCCCATCCGGCGTCGTCGCCGCTGTCGGCGCGGCCGGCGACGGTTGGTACTCGACGTGGGGCGGAGCATTGTCAACTTTGTTGATGGCGGTTTCGAAGAGTTTGTACGAGGCTTCTGCAGATATGTAGGACTTGCGCAGCTCGTCCATGGCAACCATGCAGAGGGCGAGGTTGTGCCTTCCCATCTGGCGCGCCATGGGCTTGGATGATGTGGATTCGAAAAGATGGATCTGCATCGGCGGAACCATTGCGATAACTCTGAGGCTCAGTCAGTGACCTGTCAAAGATTGTGTTGTACAGACGGCCCTGTCTTACGTGATTGTATGGCATAGCCGGATGAGGTCTTCTGCCATCATGGAGTTCACAGCAGCACTTGCATTAGATGCCGCAGTCCTAGTCTTCTGACATGCGTAGGTCCTCCAATTACCCTGGTCAGCAGCCGGGACTTCTCGCGGGGTATCAAGGATGAACGGTCGATAGAGAACAATAATAGAGGTTCTGCAAATCAATTAGCTGACTTTGTCACCTCCGTTGTGCCTGAACCGATAACTTACTCGAAATAAAGCTTAAACTGGTAGATATGGGACGCAACAACCCGGCTCTGATTAGCAGCCTCCGGAACCCGAGACTGAAACGCCCGGATCTGGCCCTCACTGCGCTCAAGATCGGCTCTAGAAGGCTTCACACCCTTCGCAGCATAATTCGTCGCAAGAATGTTGCTCAGAGCCGAGCTCAAACCGATAAACACAAGCCAGATCTCGAACAAGAACCCGAGCTCGCCAGGAAGGTACTTTCGGCCGAGGTCCCCCGCGACCTCGGGCGAGAGCACGTCCGCATCGCAGGCGGCCGGCATCGGGGTGTCGAAGTCGTCAAAGGCGATGCGCATCGGACGGCCTAGTCCGAGCGAGAGCCACACCTCGCGGGAGTAGAGCGACCACCACAGCCTCCGCCAGAAAGGCTTCGTGCCTTGGGAGACCTGCTGGGCTGGCATGTTCAGGCGGTGGAGGCCGATGGTGTGGGAGAGGCTGATGGCGATGCCGTTCCAGTGCCACGGGCCGGCGCGGTCGTCTGTGCTGGTGTACCAGTGGCCCATCAGGAAGACGGACTGGATGAGGGTGACTTTGTCTTTCTCGTAGTCTGCGTCGTAGAGGGCCTGGGCGGTAGTCAGCATGCTGGTGTTTTGATCAGTACTGACGCATCATGGGAGCTCAGGCACCTTTGCTCGCTGATACATGCCCCTTTTGAGGGCTCTTCTCGAAGTGTAGAAGTCTTCAGTCAACAGACTGTCATCAACAAACTGTGCAGTATGTTAGAATATTCAGTGGAGAGTAGTGATGTGGTGGGATGGCCTACGCTAGCTGCTGCAATGAACATGCTCCAAAGCAACAGCAGACTCTTTCGCCCCCTCGCATACTCGGTTATGAACTCGTTGGCGTCGAGGATCGGTGCAAATGGATGAACATAGTGAAAATAACACCGAATCATGGCCTCGCGAACGCGAGGCGGCGGCAACGTGAAGGCGCCTTTGGTGCGAAGGTAGTTGACATCTTCCGGTGCTAGAGCCTTGATCGAAGGCATGGGCACCAAGAAATGATTGTCCTTTGAAGATCGGTTGGGTTCGCAGATATCAATCAAGAATGCGGGCCCACGTTGGTCTCCTGGGCGGTGCTGTCAGTACACAATTCGCGACTTGCAAACAAAACGCACCCCTCCAACCTGTGAGATGTGTCGTGATGGTCATCACTTCCGGGGTAGGACAAGGATGCTTACCAGGGTAGAAGGGCACGCAGCCGTCCTCACGGGTCTTGCCCCCCTCCAAGGTCTCCGCGTAAGCGGAGCTGTCCTCAGTGGCGTCGGACGGATCCGGCGCCGATCGCTGATTGCCGGCGGGAAGAAGGGCCCTCACGGCATCGTAGGGCCGAGATGCGGGGGCGGATGGGCCGGGGATCGAATGGGTCCTGGCCAGGCCCGGAGTCGTCGGCGACCCCGGCCTGCCGTCACCCTGGACATGGCGGTTTTCCTCTAGAGGCGCGGAGTTCCCGCGGATGTGTCGACTTTCTACAGCATTCGAGCTCTGGCGCGGAGCTGGCTCTGGTGTCTGTGGCTCCTCCAGCAAGCGGCGTCTGGGTTGGCCTCGTTGCGGGATGATGATCAACGGATTCTCGCCGCCGGCGGGCCCACCCCCAGAATTCCCGGGGAGTTGATCCGAGTTTCTTCTCGGTGATCAGAAGGTTCCTCATGTGTGTGCGTCATGCGGTCAAGGGGAGGTGAGGGAACTTACCGGCGTCGCTTACGACTCAGTACCTCGCAGGTAATGCCGTCCACGGAGCAGTTGGCGCATGGGGGGCCGGATAGCGTGACAGTACACCTCACTTTCCGCAGGTTGCAGGCTTTGCACGCGACCGCGGCTCTCTTGAAGGTCCGGACCGCGGGTGGTGAAGAGGCGGAAGCGGAGGCAGTGGCAGAGGAAGACTCATTCTGCTGCTGGTTCTGCTGGGACATATTACGGCCAGTCGCTGAACCGGGTAACCGTGAAGAAGTAGAAGGAGGGTGCTATCGTTATCGATATGCTGGGATGGCGTTCATAAGAGGGTGTCCTCCGTCCATACTAATTATCTCTTTGCTTCGCCTTGGGTTTTTCTTCCTCTCCGGCCTTTGACTTAACTCACAGCGAGTACGAATGTTATCGCCATGTGAGGTGTGAGGAACTCGATAGTGAAGGGTGTAAGACGAGTGTACCCCGTGTCTGCGCAGCGGTTTCGCCGAGGATGTCGCTTAGGTAATTGCATGTGAGAAGGTGGTTGGGGATTTTGTATTATTTTAATTAAATAGACACGATGATCGTCGGGTTACGGCGTTACCAACGGCCCGACCGCATGAGCCGATGGCAACCTTGGCTGGGAGGAGAATGGTTGAAACGTGCATCCCGGACACGAACAAGAGTTAGTTACACATTGGCATACGTCTTTCGAAGAAATCCGGTGATGAAGAGTTAAATTTGTAAGTCATTCGCCAAAACATTGAATCGTTGTCTCATTATCCGTATCTTCTATCCATAACCGTGACCATTTCCACGTGTCCCATTAGTCGTAAATCTCATTTCATATGGCTTCATCCAACGCCCAATGCACCGATTTCCGTTTCTTCTTCTTCAAGTTCATCTCTTCGGGCACACGTAGACGAGCATCCGCAACGATGAAATCAAAAGTCAAGCTCGACGCCCGGCTGTGCGTACACACCCTCGCCGTGCCGCCAATCTCCCACTCCCACCTCGCCTTCTCCACCATGTCTCCGGCCTTCCGGAGCTTGTGTCGCCATCCTTCGACGAACAGCCACGCAAGACGAAATACGCTCTCGCCAGAGGGCTCCGCGGGCTCGCGCACCTCGGCCCAGACGACCGGCACCCGGAGGCCGCTCGCGTCCTTTCGGTACTTGCGCATCGGGCGGTCCTCCGTCTCGTCGTCGTACTCGGCGTCCCGCTTCACCCTCGTGACTCTGAGCCCCGCTCCGCCCGAGCGTGGTCAATTCGCCTCCAGCCCGCCAGCAGAGTTTCGTAGGAGTGCGCTCTGCTCGTCAACCTCGTCTTCGGCTTCGTTGAGAAACCCGGCCTTGCGCTGGAATCCGGGGCCGTCGGCGGTGGCTGCGTCATCTTCTTCGCCGCCGGACTTGTTCCGTCGGACGGGGTGAAAGACTCCCGATACCGGTCGCGACCGGACCGGGCTCGCCGGCTCTTGCTTTGCTTGGTTGCCCTCGAAGATGCCGCGCATCCTGCTGATCAGGCTCCCGGGTGAAGTCCCCGTGCCCGGTGCGCGTGAAGGACTCTCTGAACTTGAGCCTACGGAGCCGGATGCGCCGTGCAGCGCCTTGGCTCCGCCGCCGTCGTACCTGAACGGATCATCAAACGACCTATCGGTAAGTGTCGAATCGTTGCGCGGTCTCGTCAGGTTGTGAACCGAGGCCGGCCAGGAGTCTCGAATGACGGGCTCGTGCTTGTCGACAGGCAACGCCGAGTGGATCGGCGACGATGCCATGGAGTCGATAGTGCTCCGGCTTTGCACCGAGTACGGCACGGAGTCGCTTCGGGCGTGCCACGGAACGTTGGTCACGTCGCGCGGAACGAACGCCTCGGGGTCAATGTCCTCTTCCATGACCGGCTGAGAAGGCGGTGTCTGCGGCCGGTCAGGATTGTGTCTGCTGTTGGCAAGACCACGAGACGGTGTAGAGGGTGTGCCACGAGCAGGAGTAGAAGGCAAGTCACGCGAGGGTGTGGCTGGGGTCTCCTGGCGCAGGGCTAGGGGGCTCACGTCCGGTGCTTGCTCACTTTGTTGAGGTGCCAAATGCGGAGTGGCATGTTCAAACTCGTCCTCTGATGAGTCGTCCGCCTCGTGCAACTCGGCCTCTAACGACGACAGTTGCCCGTGTTCAGCCTGATGGTAGTCGGGGCTGTACTGCGGCTGTCCGTATTGCTCTTGGTGATCCTGCGCATAGCCATACTGCTGGACGTACGGGTCTTGTCCGTAGCCTTGATCTTGTGCCGCGGCATATTGGTCATGTCCGAGTGCGTCCCGGGGATGTTGATCGAGAGTCTCATGACCGTATATCTGAGCTTCCTCTGGGCTGTGAACTTCCTGGACGTGAACTTCAGGGTGGTACTGCTGGGTCTGAAGCTGGGCGGGATACCCGCTCTGGGCCTGTTCATGGAGAGATCTCTGCACCTCTTCCCTCAAGGAATCAGAGCGGCTGTGTCTTGTAGCTCCAAAGAGGGTAGGCGATCGAAGCTCGTCACGCCAAGTCGATGATCCGAACCGGGAGGAAGCGTATTGTGTCACGGGCTCGTCAGAGGAAATCACGGCGGTTTTGGGTCCATCGTCTTCGTCGCTATGGAATGAGTCGATGACTTGCTCCAGTACGGGTTCTGGCGATGGTGGTTGTTGAGGTTGTTGAAGGGCGCCAAATTGGGTCAGGAAAGGTGGTGCGGCAGACGGGGCCCCTGAGCCGATGTAATCACTTTCATCGTCGGAATCCTCCATGTGCCCGGGTGACGATTCTTCCTGTCCGTGAGGAAAGCCGGAAGCTTCTTGTGCGTGGCCTGGGTCGTAGACGCTGTCCTTCATGTCAGCAGTCTCCGGATGTCGCGGGGAGTCCATCGCGCCTTGCGTGTACTGCGAAGACGCGCTGAACCCGGCCGAGGCCAGGGGAGTTGCGTACTCCTGCGAATCCGTGTCCGTGAAGTCTCCTGGCCCAGAAGGTGAGGGTGCGAGGTAAGTTGATGTCATGGAAATCTGGTCGTTGCTTGCGTTGGGCCACTGCTGCTCATAGTTGTCGACTCGCAGCTGCGGCGCCGGCGCGGTGAATCCTGGGTGAGTTACTGGGTTGACGGCCTCCTCACCGCGGTTGTTGATGTTCTCCCATGAATCATCGCTTTCTGCCCCTTCTTCTTCTCTTTGATGACTTGGAAGGTCCCGACTGCTTCTGAGTCCCGACGCCATCAAGGGTGCTTCCATTGGGCTTTGTTGGGCTAGGGGGCTGACTGTCCTCATCGGGCTGGTCATTCCCATCGGGCTGGTCGTTCCCATCGGGCTGGTCGTTCCCATCGGGCTTGTCGTTCCCATCGGGTTTGTCGTTTCCATTGGACTCGTTCCCAGCGGGCTTGTTGATCTCATCGGATTGGCGGCCATCGGGTCCATCGGGTTGTTCCCCAGCGTCTGATTGTTGAACGATATCGTAACTTCCGGCGTCTGACCATATGTATTAGCATTCGAGTCCCATACCTCCTCTTCACTGTCCGAGTCTCCGGCTTCTTGACGGTAACGATCCTGTGCGCTGGGGGCGCGCGGAGGCGGAGGCGGTGGCGGGGTCGCTCTGAACTGCGACGTCGACAGACTCTGAATCTGGCCGGGCCGAGTGCCATTCGATTCCCAAGCGTCATCCATATCCTCTTGTTCTTCGTCCTCACTGGAAACGTCCACGGGCTCCTGGCGGTAGTGGCCTTGGGAACTCGGTGCCCGCGGAGGCGGGGGCGGGGGCGGGGTCGCCCTGTATTGAGATGTTGATGAAATGGGGAACTGACCAGGTCGAGCGATGTTGGGTACTTCGTCCTCACTTGAGTCCGGTTGCTCTTGATGATGATAGAGACCCTGTGAACTGGGCGCGCGCGGCGGCGGGGGAGGAGGAGGGGGAGTGGCCCTGAATCCTGACGATGCCATCGCGAAGGGTTGTGCAGCTTGGGAGGGCAAGACACCTTGGTCTTCCTCATCCGAATCTTCCAACTGAACTCTGCTCTGGGAAAGGGCACTGGGAGCGCGAGGGGGCGGTGGCGGCGGGGGATGGGCTCCGAACTGCGATGTCGGGAGTGTGCTTGGCTGTGCTGGAGTGAAAGCATCGTCCCAGTCGTTCTGTTCTTCTTCTGATGAGTCCTCCTGTTGATGAGCGTAAAGTCCTTGTGAGCTAGGTGCGCGGGGAGGAGGGGGTGGTGGTGGTGCATGGCTCGCTCCAAACTGTGATGATGCGAGAGGGTTCGGCTGAATCGTCTGGGCAAGGTGAGAGTCCAAGGCGTTTCCATCATCCTCGGATGAGTCCTCAACGTCTTGATGATAGAAACCCTGGGAGCTTGGCACACGCGGAGGGGGAGGCGGGGGTTCTCTGTACTGGGATGTCAATGCAACGGGAACTTGACCGGGCTGAGGAACACTGGGATCCCAGTGCTCCTCTTGCTCCTCGTCGGAGTCGTCGAATCCTTGACCATAACGTTCTTGGATGCTGGGCATAGGCGGGGGAACTCGTTGTTGCAAAGAAGGCAGCTGCTGGGAAGTCGTGAGGCTGTCAGGGCCCTCCGAGTCCGAATCCATGTCTTCCAACTCGCTGTTGTAGCGCTCTTGAATGGGATCCAGAGGCGTCGGTTCGAGATACCTCGCTGCCAATGGACTGCTACTTTGGCCGAGCTGGCTGACGGTTGGGTTGAAGGCGTCGTCAATCTCGTCGTCAGAGTCCTCCAGGCCGCCCTCGAACTGTCTCTGGCCGCCCGTGGACGAGAAACTGTGATCGAACTTCGTCTCATCGACATCTCCGCCCATCATGCCGGGAATATTGCCACCAACGGTGCCGCTTCTGCCTCTAGCTCTCGCCGCTGCGAACGGATTGTTCTGCGATGCGTCCACCGGAGTGCTTCCTAGGGTGCTAGCGGTAGGCAGGAAGCTCCTGTCTGACGAAGGGCTGCGGGCAAAGGGGTTGTACGACTCTGGCACCTGAGGCGTCGGTTGACGGCGCTCGGCTACCGGATCTGCTGGTGCGAATACATCGTCGGCTGTAGTGGTAACACCACCGGCGACGAATGGGTCTTCAAACGTGGACTCGTGCATAGTCTGGTCTTCCTGGTGGCCCAACGAGCTGGTGCTTCGAGCGAAGGGGTTGTGAGAGTCGGCAACTCTACCCGGCGATCGTTGCCCGACGCCACTTGATGCCGGCGAGAAAGGTCGGCCAGTTGGAGTCGTGCTCCTAGCAAATGGGTTGCCCGGAGCGGCTCGAGGATGCTCGCCAGATTGAGATCCGAAAGAGCCTGCGGAACGCAAGAAGTTTTCAGCAGCCGGCGACGCTGAGCGATTGGACAGAGCGCTTGCCGATCGCAAGAAGCTGTCTGCAGCGCTTGTGGTACCTCTGGCGAAGGGATTGCTGGACGTGTCTTCGGTATCGCTCATCT
Source organism: Colletotrichum karsti (assembly GCF_011947395.1). NCBI lineage: Eukaryota > Fungi > Ascomycota > Sordariomycetes > Glomerellales > Glomerellaceae > Colletotrichum > Colletotrichum karsti. The sequence goes on from NW_024065905.1 coordinate 355,394, forward strand.
TCCGTGATGCGAACGGGTTGTACGGAGCGTCACTAGGACTTTGCGAAGCCTCCATGCTTGTTCGCTGGGCGAAGGGGTTGTACGCAGCTTGTGACGGCTGGTCTTCGTACCCAGTGGCAGCAGGCCTGGCGAAGGGGTTGACGTAGGACTCCGATGGCTCATCAACATCGCTGTTCTCATCGCGAACGCTGAGGACAGGAGAAGATTCGTTGGTGTCGTTTTCGAGATCAACAGTGTCGACAGTGTCGTTGAAGTGGACTTGCTTCGTGGAGGAGAAGCTGTTGTCGCCATGGCTGCCGGTGCTGGCCATCGGCGCAAAGTCCTCTTGGTGGTCCTCGTCGTATCCATGATCTGCGGCCATGCTTGTCGTCTCGGTCATGTACGAGCTTTCCACGGTAGCGTCCGGGGCTTCGGAGACATTGCGACTGAGAGTCTCTGGAACTTCGGAGACGTTGCGGCTGAGAGTCTCGCCGGCGATTGACGTGACCGGCTCGGTGTGCTCTGTGATGGCTGAGAGATCGTGCTTCTCACCAAGGCCTTGAGAGTCGTTGAAGCTGGCGTCTTGTCGAGGCTGGTGGTCATCTTCAACTTCGTCATGCTCATGAGCCTGCTGGGTGGCTTCGACAGTGGTCTCAAGGTCGTCTGCCATGCCTTCATCGTCGTCGTCGTGCTTGTCTTGAGGAAGGTTGGTCTGGTGTACGTCTTCCCCAGCGGCCGACGTCTCAGGTTGACGGGTTTGCATCTCATCCTCGTCAATCACGGCTCTCTCAGGCTCCTCGTCCTTCTCGGTTGGTTCGCTGTGCTCGATTTGACTTTGCTCGGCGACATCCCGGTCGTGTTCAAGCTCCTCATCGCGGTCGGCATGCGTAGGTGTGTCCTTCGACTCGACATGTTGCTCTTCCTCCTCAACATGCGTAGGTGCGTCCTCGACATGTTCCTGGACGTGTGCGGAGGGGGCGTCCAGATCCTTGGGTTCGAATGCGAATTCTGCTTCGTTTTGAGGGGCATTCTTGGGGGCGTCCAAGTCCTTGGGTTCAAATACGAACTCCGGGACATTTTGAGGAGAGGTGACATCCTCGCTGGCACCCTCGGTGGCAACTTTGTCCTCTTCGACATGCGTAGATGCGTCCTCGACATGTTCCTGAGTCTGTGTGGAGGGGGCGTCCAAGTCCTTAGGTTCGAAAACGAATTCTGCTTCATTTTGCGGGGGGATGACATCCTCGCGGGCAACTTCGTCCTCTTTGACATGCTCAGGCTCGGCAGGTTGGCTTGCAGGAGCTTCTTCAGCGACGTCCGTTGCTTCCAGCTGTGGGGACTCTTCTTCCGGCTGGAGGTCGGGTCGGGACTCTTCAATGGCAGAAGAGTCGTCCACAGAAGCAGACTTAACTGGTTCGTCATCCTCAACAGCAACAGTCTCTTCAGCCTCGCCTCGGTCTTCTGGAGCCGCCAGGTTGTCGGCTTCAGCCGGCTTCTCATCGTCGTGGACATCATTCAGGGGCTGGGCAGGAGCATCGTCGACTTGCTCGTTCTGGTCCTCGACCTCTCTCAGCTGGCTTGGTTGCTCGTCGTCAACTGAGGGCTTCTCCTTGTCCTGGACGTCATCCAAGGGCTGAGCAGTCGCGTCGTCGACTGGCTCGCTTTGGCTCTCAGCCTCTGCGGCTTGCTGATCCTGGTCAACGACGGGCTTCTCCTCTCCATGGACATCGTCCTCGAGTTGAGCTGGCGTGTCATCAACTTGCTCAGTCTGGTCATCAACCTCCCTGGATTGGCTTGGCTGCTCGTCGTCGACGACAGCCTTCTCGGCCGGCGCTTCGAGTGCTGCAACTGGCTCCTCAGCCGGCTGCTCAACTGACTCCTGGACCGCGTCACTTTCAGGCTCCGGAATCTGGACGGCATCTCCATCATCCTTCGCACTGCCAGATTGAGCGGTCTCCGTCACGTCAAGATCGGTGTCGGCGGGGGCGTCAGGAGGTCCATCAGAGGAATCGTGTGCGTCAGGGACACCACTAGCGAGTTCTTCTCCGTCCGGATGTGAAGCGTCCCGCTCTTTGGAATCTCCATCCTCAAGATCTTCGCTGGCAGTGGTTGGTAGATGCTCTTCCTCCTGGGTTGTCGGGGGTGGTTCACTGACTTCCGCTTGCGTCTCTTTCGAGTCAGGCTGGGCTTCCACCTCGCTATCAGCGCTAGGAGCATCCTGGGCCACGGACTCTTCGGGCTCGGCAGACTCAAGAGCCTGGCTATCCTTTTGTTGGTTGAGATCGTCTTCTTCCTTGGGTTGAGAGATTCCAAGGCCTTGCTCGTCGGTGGTTAGCTCTTGAGCTTCCACGGGTGGCTCCTCGTCCTTGTCCTGGGTTTCAACGGCTTCAGAGTGAACAGCTGGCGTCTCTTCAGCAGAGATGACCTCTTGAGGTTGCGTCTCGTCCTCCTTCACGGCTGCTTCATCGACAGCCTGAGCCTCATCCTCTGTGTGCGCTTTCTCGTCAACCTCACTGTGAACCTCCTTCGGCGAACTCTGATCCTCTTGAGCTTCTTCAGCGACAGAGGCGTCTTGGGGAGCTGAGGGGGTGGTCTCCACATCCTCGGGAGTGCCTTGTTGCTCTGAATCAGCAAGCTGGCCTTCCTCTTGGATGGGAGCCTCGTCAGCAGGGCCATCATTCTCTGCGACATCCTCATGTGAGATCTCCCGAGGAGCGTCATCGGAAACATGGGCGTCTTCAGGAGTCTTGGCAGCGTTGTCTCCCTCCTTGAGACTCTCCTCTTCATGAACATCATCAGTCCTGACCTCCTCCTGGACGGGCGACTCCTCCTGGACGGGTGCCTCATCCTGAACTTGGTTGTCGCTTGGGCCGTCCACATCGTCCGTGCTTGGCTCGACATCCTTGGAGCTTGCTTCGAGAGTGTCTTGAGCCTCTGTTGAGTCTGGTTCGGCATGCTCGTCGCGCTGCTCGTCGTCTTGATGTTCACCCGCTGGCTCACTGACCGGTTCACCGACCGGTTCATCGGCTGACTTGTCGGCTGTCTCATCCGCTGGCTCATCAAGCGGTTCAACGGCTGGTTCAACGGCTGGCTCGTCGGCCGGTTCACCAGTCGATTCACCGGCCGTCTCACCGGCCGTCTCAACGGCTGGCTCAGCCGCTGGCTCACCTGGCTCACCGCTCTGACCAGACTGGTCATCGCCCGCATCCTCAACCTGTGGTTCATCCTTCTCCTTCTCGGATGATTCGGCGACGGGAACCTCAGTCTCAGAGAGCTCTTCAACGACCGCCCTGTTGGAGATCTCGGGGAGAGCCTTCTCCAGCTCATCTTCATGTGCGACGTCGTCACCAGCCTGCGCCCCTTCCGACTTCGGGGTATCATCTTCCTCTTTCTCGGGGCTAGGCTCAGCTGTGACGTCTTCCGACGGCTTCTCCTCCTCCTGATTAGGGCTCTCCACATTCGTCTCGTCTACCGTGGGTTCCGTGGCATCACCAGCGGGGCTTGGCTCTGGTTCCTCCTTCTGATCCTCGGCAACAGCTTCCTCGCTCGGTGCGTTCTCCGGGGCATCCACCGCCAGTCCCCGGACCTCGACAGGAGCAAATTCCTCGTTTTCAACGGGTTCTTTACTCTCTTCGGGCTCTTGGTGCTCCGGAGTCGTCTCGTCCTTGGCTTCTTCAGCAGGCACAGACTCGGCAGGCTCCTCCACAGGGACCGGTTCGTCCCCAGTGGTCGCCTCCGCCTCCGCCTCCGGAGCAGCCTCTTCGGTCGCGGGTGGCACCTCGCTAGATGGAGCCTCCTCAGTGCTCGCCTCCAAGCTCTTTTCAGCCACTGGTTCTTCATTTTGTGGCTGGGAGTCGTCACCTGTAGGTCCCTTCTCTTCCTCGGCGGGCGCTTCGGCCGGTGCCTCGTCTGACGGCGCCGCGGCTTCGTCTGTCTTTTCTTCGCCGGCCGGGTCGCTCGGAGGTTCCGGAGCGGCTTCTTCCGCCTTCTCCTCGGGCGGAGCGGACTCCTCGACGGGTTTGGGGGCATCCTCGGTGCTCTTCTCCTCTGCCGCCGACGATATTTCTCTCGGCAACGGAGATGGCTGGCCGGATATTGTACCCCCTCCCTTGCGAATCGTCCTCGCCCGCTTGCGCGTCGGAATGGGAGGCAACGCCGCTTTCATCTGCTCCTCGATCAAGCGATTGAGTTCCTAAAAGCAAAGTCAGATCCCGCCACACGCACAACCCCACGGCCCAACTTACTCGTCTCTTCTCTTCCAGCTCTGCCAACTTGGCCTCGCCCTCGGAAATGACCTTGGCCGCCTCTTCTTCAATGCCGTCCATCAGGCCGTCCATCTCGTCTTCGACATTATGGGTAGTGGTATCAAAAGTGGCCTGCTTCTCCTCGTCTTCCTTGGCCTTGCGGGCCGCCATCTCCTCGTCTTCTCGCCGGCGACGGGCTTCTCGCTCTTCGTCTTCTCTCCGCCGCTGCTCGGCGATCTCTTCCAGCTCTTTCTGCCGCGCGGCCGCGAGCTCCTCGCGTTCCCGTTGGTACGCGGCCTCGAGCTCCGCGAGCGTGTTGTCGCGCTTCTTCTCGAGCTCGTCGAGCTTCGAGTCGCTCTCGGCGGCAGATGTCGACAGGCCCTCTATCGTCGCGTGGATGGAGGCGAGGGCCTCATTCATCTGTGCCACGAGCGTGGCAACGTCCGTTTTTGCGGTCATCGGATGGGTATCGGAGAGGCGATGCTCTCTACGCGTGCTGGGTAGGCGGATTTGGAGTATTACGATTGATCGAACGTGGGATTGTGAGAGATCCCGAGAGTTGTTGGATGCAATTATTGTGTGTTTGGACTGATTGACTTTTTCACAGGACGTTGACTAACCACTCGAAACACATACGTCGGCTGCGGGGTGGTGGTGGCCGTCAGTTTACGATATATACCATCCATACCCATCCTCGCCCCGGAATAACAACCAGAAGTTCCAGCCAAGCAGACGGTCGGGACAGCCTGGTTCGTGTGTGATGTTCCTCCCTCTGCAGCAATCATGCAGTCCCGGTCCAGGGCGTGACCGGGCCAGGCTTGCATACCCCGTCGGCCGAGCCCCGATATTGAGAGGAATGCCCCCCTCCAGCAAGCGCACCGCTCGCTCCGTGATTGGAGAGAAGCGCGCCGGTCTCTCGTCCGATGTTCGATCAACGAAAGCCGCGGTGGACCCTCTCGCCCTTCGCAACGCATGACATCCATCTAACAAACGGCCATGTTGCTAGGGAAGGCGAGGGGCCAAGATTGAGTCAAGACTGGAGAACTACCTCCTACGACCATCGCCAAATAGCACCACCATCGAGGTGACACTCCGGTTTGTTCTGTGCTAATTCGCCTCGTCGCCGGGCAACCTGGTGACAGCTGTCAAATATCGACAGCATTCTCCTTGCCTCGGGTTGAGGTTTTCGAGGCTTCATCCCAGGGCTGCGGTCGTCCTGCGTCTGATGTTGTGCCACGACAGCTTTTCCATTGGGTCTTTTGGGGCGGCTTTTCGGGCGGGCGAAAATGTTGTGTTGGCGACGAGAAGCTCGTGGACAGGCGAACCCTGTTAGAAACGAGCATCATTCATGCGCCTCGGCAAGCAAGGAGAGTTCTGACCGCAGCAGACTACCACGAACGTGGGACCGGCGTCTAGCAACCGCTGGGCCGCATGAATTTGCTGGACATGGCTGGTATTGTGATGCATTTGGTCAGTTTCAGGCCTCGTCCGGCTACGGGTAGAGAGAGAGATTTGGCACGGAAGGGAGGTTGAAGTTGGAGATGTTGAGCCACGATTCCCCTTCAAACTGGCGCTTGAAACCACGTGTCCGAGCCGACGACAGCACATCTGTAAAGCCACATTGTGGCTGCCATTGAAACCACAAAGCCGCGAACTCCCCAAGACATGACGTCATGGGATAGTAGTTAGCCGCCCGAAGTGGGTGTCGTCTTTTCGCCTTTTGTTGTTATTGTTGTCTTGATGTTGATATTGGACGTGAAAAGTCTGCTTCAATCGCCGATCCACAGCACTAAGTCCTAGAGGCATGATTGACTTGGGCCCCGGTGCAATTTGACATCTGACATTGAAAGTTGATGTTACATCGTCACCATTTTCAGGCCGCAGCTCCAACCTCCGGGATGGGCTTCATCCCATGATGTTGGCAATGACCTTGAGTCTTGACACCATGAAATGGCAATGCTGAGGCCTCCCATTGATGTACATACAGGAGGAGCAGTATCTGCGCCCGGCGTGACTAGTCAGTCGACTTAACAAGCGCCATATACACCATCAATCAGAGTGCCTGTCATTCACATCTTCACTCAGGTTGATGAGGTGATGGCCAAAGCTCGTCATACATAAGGTAGCTGCCAGCACAGAGTATGTGTGGACATTTGGGACGAGCTCTGCCTATCGCATTCCCTCGTTCTTCAGGTGTGGGCGGGCAAGGTTAATGCAATCGCACTGGCCGAGTCATAATCTAGTCGCGGAGTCGCGGCATGTGGCAACTTCAGATGATGCTTTCGCTATCGCCGAGGATTTTCAACTCATCAGACGGACTTCTGGTCTTCCATCGTGAGAAATTTCGTTACGAACATTCGGGAGTGATTCAGCGCCCTAGGTACTTTCAGGTATACTAACGCGGTCTGGTGGTATATGAAGACCAGGAGATTCATCTTGTGTAGACTCAATTGGACTCGCTGGCGCATATTAGAAAAGTTGCGTGTTTTGTTGTGTTTCTTTCTGCTTGACTTATGGATGACACTCAGCGTCATGATTTACCATGAATGAGGATCAAAGGTTCGAACGACCAGATGCTTTATTTGATCCTTATGATAACTGTTAAACTCAGACACATCAGAATCTCATGACCCAACCATTCTTCCAAATACCATGCATTCAGCTTATGAGATTTCGAGCTAACATCTGGAAGACCTTTTTCGTCGGACGTTCGGCGTTCATTATGAGGGACATGAAATTGAGAAATCATGCGTTATCTCTAATGGTGCGAAAAGTAATCGGATGTACTCCCACCGAAGCGGTCTATTGTTATGGATGGCTTTCCGGCACCTGCGAACAGACGGACGCATATCCGGGAGATGGTTTTTTATGCTCAGAACGAGTGATCTTTAATGTGCTGTGAGTATAGCGGGAAAGGTGACCGTGAGGATATCCATCGGGATGTTCTCCATCATTCTAACCTGTTCTCTAGACATCATATTCATTCGAAGTTAGTATAAAAACTTGATCCAAATGTTTTCACATCGCTCACCCTTTTTCTCATAAAACGTCACGACAACTCACACAAGACCTGCAAAAAAGGACTGATAACTCATAGATCTTAATCACCCTGTGAGCATCCATCATAAAAAGCACCAAAAAATGAAAGCTGGTCAATCGCGGACGGGAATTGAGCCCGACGTGGGGGTCGAACCCACAACCTTGAGATTAAGAGTCTCACGCTCTACCGATTGAGCTAGCCGGGCGATTGGAAACCCAGCTTGGAATGATGGTTGGTGACCGTGCCAGGGCATGGAGACGCTCATAGTGGATTGGGTCAGTGGTGGTGGTGGAGCATGGGAGCATGAGAACCCACATGGCGAGTGAGTGGCCTTGGGGGTCCGTCGAGGATAAGTTCCGGCGAGAAGGCGGGACCGAAGAACAAGTTTGGACTATTCAGATGGAGCTTGATTTGCATGATGGCAAGTTATGAGACCTTGTTGAATGTGCTGGAATAGTGTTTTCAGAGTAACCTAGATGAAATGCCCTCCCCCAGTTTTGCTTTCATGTGTGTCGAGCCTTTTAACAGCTGGGGCTGTTGATAAATGGCCGTTGATTTTGATGTGGTTCGTGTAGAACGCTGCTAAATCATGAATTCATCTGTTATCAGATATAATATGAAATTCCGGGGACTTTAGGGGGTCACGTAGTGGCTGGAAACCCACCGATGTGCAGGTCCCAGATCGCGTCCCACGGCATTCAGGCATGAGGACTGCATAATTGACGCTGTTGGCCATCTGTAATCTTTCAGTGTGTTTGACATCTGAGTAGTACTATCAAAGTGAGAGGGCATTCATGAGTAGGGTGAGAGCGTTGAAAACAGATGAGAGTCTACGACACAGGAGCCTGAAAGTGAGGATTTGCAATAAGGGAGGTAAAATAAGTTATTAATCCCATAGAACCTCAATTTGATTCATTTTCGGCCCATTGAATAAGAGATTCGTCACTAAAAGTTCAACTTTCGTTATTATCTTTCACATTTGGTCAAATATAATAGGCGGATTTATTTATTTCCTCTTTTTACACATTGCTTTATAGACTCTGATAGATAGCGTTATGAGAATGTAGGAACCGCCACAGCTTGATAAAATGGTATTTAAAGCAACCAAATAGAATGATAACGGTAAGACTCAAGAAAACTGTCTAAATCGTAGGTGCTTGTGCGACGGTACTGAAGCTGATGATAACATCCATCATAAACCCGTCACTAATTCACTTTTCAGAGACAAATGGTCTGTCATTTTGACACACATATACGGACTAGTGCAAGACATTCTCATTCACAAGAAATCCTCACCAAATCCAAGCCTCTCCTTCTAACGACCTCACCCGCCGACTCCGGAGGCCTCCGGAAGTTGCGGTCCCCCCTCCCGGCCCCCGAACCATACATTCCCGACCGTCCAATCCTCCCACCGGACCTTCTAAAAGAAATCCGCATGAATCACGTGTTTCTATGGTCTGGAAGAAGTCCCCATGGACAAGATGGAACCCTGTTCGGGGAGGCATGTGACGAATCTGCACTTCATATCTCTCAAACATACAACTCACTCAGCTCAGTCCAAGGGACCGCAGAGACGACCAGAATTTCCCCATCACCATCACCATCAACCTCGGTCTCGTGGTGATCAGCAGAGTGGATGGCGCGGAGATCCTCCCGTCTCCAGACGAGAAATTCTCCGAGGGCGGGAAAGTAACCGTCGTCCCTACTCACAGATATGGAAATTTGTCCTCGGGAATGCCATCCTTCACATACCCCAGAATAACTTCACCCCTGAGGGATTCGACAGGAAAGCCAATCGATCCCAGGCAGAGTAAGCACTTAAACCACCCAGACGGAAAGAGTTCAACGACGCTCAACCAATGAGCACGCCAAAGTCCCACGTATAAGCTCTCGTGCTGCATCTTGAAGCCCCGTCGTCCAGCGGCGATGATTGGGCTTTTAGGATGATATGGAGATCCTTTAGGATGCGGCTGGACTAACTGGGAATCATGAAGAGCCGTCAAGAGCTCGATTCCCATTCGTCAATGAGGAGGACCGGTGGAAGTATCCTTCTCCCTCCACATGTTAGACTACGGCGTCGTCCGGCTGAACCGGCTCTGCGGTCCCCGATATATCTCCGGTTCCTCTCCCTTACACCTTTCGCGACACAATCCGGTGGAGGGGCTGCATTATGTACAGCTTGGCATATCGTCGGATCGAGATCACTTCACAAATGATTCCGTGTACGGTGTCGTGCCAGTACTCAGTCTCGCACCAGGAATCCCATAAGCAACACGATATTGGAACCGAGCTCATGAGGCAGAATGACGAGACGCCAAGATGCCCAATTAAGTCTTGAACTTAGTGGGCCAATGAAATGCTGGTTATTCACATCCATCTCACGATCCTCCCCCTGGCAAGCCACGTGTGGCTGAAAATCGTCCGATCAAACCCCTCCACACCTCACGGAGGTGACGTCGTATTCGCCGGCGCCCCCAAGCTGAAACTATCCCAAAACTGCGGCACGTCGCACAACAGCCGCAGAACCGACTACCTTTCCAAACACGCCGAGGGACCATCACAGAGGACGAGCACTTGTGGTTAAGGCGGGGGGAGGAAACAGGTGAAAAGCAGTCTTCACTGGGTTTGTTTGTGGATATTCTTTTCTATAGCGAGGTAAAAATGACATCCAACTATTTACGACAGATAAGTGGGCTTCCCGACGGTGGTTGTGCGAAAGGGGAGCCAGGTGAAGATGATGAAAAAAAAAAAAAAAGTAATTTGACGCTGCTGCTTGATGCTGATGCCTCCGCCACCACGGGCGAAAATATTCCCCAATCCTACAATAACCGGGGTCGGGTTTTCCGACTGCCCGATCACTTTCCTCGGGGATTCACTACGTATTCCTACATCCGACGGGTGATTTTCTTAGATGCGCTTAGCCGTGTCGCCCGCGACGGCCCGTCTCCTCTTGTAGCTCTCGGCGTAGCCCATGCGCTCGTAGGTGCCGAAGCCGTAGAATGCGAGGCCGATGAGAAGCCACGTGCCGGTGACGACCAGGCCGACGGGGAAAATCATGAGTTGGACGCCGGGGAGGACGAAGGCGACGGTGCCGTTCTTGAGGCCGGCGACCACCTCGTCGACGGCCGCTTGGGCCATGGCGAGATCGGAGCGGACGATTTCCTTGGAGAAGACGCCGGTGATGAAGGAGGCCTCGTTGGATGAGACGTTGGTGCTGACGGTCTGGCCGGCGGCGTTGACGCCGGTGAGCGTGAGGGTGGGCATGACCAGGGCCTCCAATTGTGACCTGAATTCTGTGAGCATAGTAGTCGTGGATAGGGAACATGAGAACGTACATGGACATGGGGGCCACCATTCTGCTCGTGTCAATCTGGCCGACGAAGAGGTACGACTGAAGAGCTTGAGGGGTGACGACGCGCTTGTGCAGTCCGTTCCAGGGAACCTCGAAGCTCACTTCGCGAGCCATGTCGCGGCGGACGGATCCGGTCCCGGCAATCCTGTTGGCGCTCACTGGCGACACGGAGGCGCCGTTGAAGGACAGACCGACCTGGATGTTTTGCGGCGGGATACCAGTGAAAGCACCGGCGGGTTCGGAGACCTTGAACAACCGCAGGTCGGCCTCGAAAACACCGGTCTTGGAGTCGAGACTCGGCAAGTTATAGCAAATGCAGGTTCCCGAGGGGTTCGAGGCGGCATCGAGGTGAGAGAGCGCTGATGTACAGGCGGCCGACGTTTCCGTTTCCCAGGCCGTCATGTTGATAGAACCATCGGCGTTGACCTTGACCTCGGCGGCCTTGGGAACCCACTCGGCGTTGACGTCCATGTTTTGACGCTTCTCGACGTAGCGGTTCGCAATGTCCTCGTAACTTCGCTCCAACACATCGACGGCCCTGACTTCGATAACGGGATCCATGGCGAGCGGGCGGATCTCGGCGCAGGCGCTCGAGGCCAGCGCCGCCGTGGTGACAGCCACCTTCCAGAACATGGTCGGTCGTGGTATCGGTGATGGTGTTTTAGAAAGTAAGCTTAGATGGCGGGAGCGGTCGGGGCGGTGATGGTATTAATTTGATGATGGAGTCGGAGCCGAGAAAAGGTGGATCGGGGCTGCAGATGATGGGAAATGGCGTCGCCAAGATCTAATTACAACAAAGTCGGGTCCCGGCCGGCGGCGAATCGAAGCGAATTGAAGAAAAGACGAATGCTGCTAAAGAGCGAAAATCGAGTCCACCTCCTCGCGTGCCCGGAAGCGGAGCCGATCGGTCGATTTGAAGTTGAAGAGCGGCGGGTTTGCCGGTGGAAGATCGTTAACGACGGGAATTGAATCGAGACGAGTCGTCGGACGTTGGCGTTCAGTCGTGTCGAATCGAGTCGAATCGGATATCGTGAAAAGGGCGTGGGTAGTCGACAACGAGGAAGGGAAAGAAAGAAAAATGTTAAAAAAAATAAGGGACCTGCCCGTAGAAGGGGAGGAAATGCGTAAATTGCTGGCTAGCTGGACTCGGGTTGGTCGCGCGATAGTCAGGTCGACTCGACTCGGAAAGGCGCAGGAAGAGAAAGAAGGCGGAGTGGTCTGGGTGGCGAGGATACAATAAGGACGGAGATTAAACGTCGATAAACGGGCAAGGGCTCTGGACGTCGGTACAGGGCTGGACCTTTGACAAACAGGAGACGTGTGGGAGGAATTGTGTCATGCAGCGACCATCGTGGTGCCTGACAAGAGGAGCAATGGCCTGACACACTGAGGTCCACAACAGGGCTGAGGGGGGATGGACGCGAATGGTGGCTTGTGAGGATCCAGGGAGACCGTAACAGTCGAAAAGACTGTGTGAAAGGGAGTCTTGGGAAGAGACTCAGACAGTGGCGGGGTGGTAGGTGACGGGGGTCCGAGAGGATCTGAGGCGTGATGCGACTGAGGAAACCAGGGAGGCCACAGTCAGACTGGGTAAGACGGGAGGGATGAGGCTCTGGTGTCTGGTGTGTGCCGTCTACCGTTTGGTCGTGGATGCGAGGAGGAACGTCTCGGGAGAGCGAGTGTGTGGTCTGTGATTTTGTGAGACGGGAAATGCAACGAGAGAGGCGCAGGGACTCTTGGTTGTGGGAACTATGAACCAGGAATTGGAGACTGGAAACTGGAAACCTGGAAACGGCCTGGGTAAACACGGAGAAGACAGATGGAGACTTACTGGACGTGATAAGGATAAATACGGAGACCAGGACTTGATGTCAAAGGAGCAAAGACTTGCAGAGCACAAAATGCAGCGTCGTAATGAGCGATGCCAAGTTCAAGTTGAAAGGCACAAGAGCAGGGAAATCAGGGAGAAAAGGGTGGCTTTGGCTGGTGGAGGGACGGGAAGCGATGGAGCCCCTGCGAGGTAAGTCGAGGTAAGGTTAGCCGGGGAGGGAGAGCCTAGTCCTTTTTGGGGATAGCTTACCGTGTTTTAGGGAAGGAATAAGCATGGAATACTCCTTTTTATAGGAGCTGCTTTTACGCGGTACTACGAAGTATGCAGTAGGGCGTCAAGAATACGGGATATCTGGGTGTTTTGGCGAATCAGAACAAGTATAGCACAGTAAGTATGTGAAGCGTGATACGGCAGAGAAACGGTAGCCAGTCAGTCCACCCACGAACGGAACGAGACGGTCAGATGGACACCTCGTGCCCTCCTCCGTCTCCATCGAGCACGGGCTATCCAAACAGCCAGAACAGGAAGGTTTGGCTGGCGTGCGCTGTGCCTGAGCCTCTTCGCAAGTGTTGAGCCTATCCCTCGACCAGCCCATGGCATTGTCGGATCGACTGGAGATGGAACAAGCGTCGTTCGAGGAAGGCGCAGGGTCGGGCGCTGAAGCAGTTTCTGGTTGGTCCGTCGCTTTCATTGGCTGTCGTCGGTTCACGGGTGGATACACTGGGGTCTCATGTGTGGGGCATTCGGTCAGGGGTGACGGTACATCTGCTTCCATACAGATCTGGGCGTAAATGTAAGTACCGCCTCTCGCACAGCACAGCACAGAAATTCAACATCTCTTTCCACCAAAAACCATCCAGAGAATTGCCAGGAAAATCACAAAAGAAAGCAGAGACCCAAATCAACAGTGACACAGCAGGGAGTTCGGCGCCAAAAGCCACCGGTTTTAGGTTTCCCGAGCCGCATAGCTGTCCGATCCGCCAATGACCACCACCGCTGCACAAAATCGGATCAAGTCAGCGGTGACGGTGGTCTCAGACGCCCGGCGGTGTGGCGATGGCGGTTAGCCACGAAGTCGTAATCAGTCATTGCCAGCCAGTTGATTTCGGATTATGGTCTGTACGGATATTAACTCCAAGAACAGTCTCTACTCCCTACAAGAGTCAAGACTTAGCACCATGAACCCATATCACCCCTATATGGCCGCATCATCACGTCTTCACCGGCCGTCAAACCTGACAAAACAACAGTCATCACCCGCTCCCGCTGAATCCAGTGCCACTCACCGACGCCGTCTACCGCCTGCCGCGCGAAAGGCGGCGGCCCTTGTCTCAGGTGAAACGGCGATCCAGGGCGGCGCTGGCCAGCCCCATGCGGCTTTCTCACGGGGTCACTGCTTAAAACGGACCAGGGGCCAGAGCCCAGAACGGCTGAGCGGCACTTCCCTGCTGCAGACCGATCCACTCTCGACGCCCGGACGCGATATGAGTGGACCGATCAAGACCGACCGAGAATCGGCCTGTCCCGAGGCGCGCGGAAAAGGTACGTACTGTGATCATCAGCCACATTGCACAGTCTGATTACCTAAGACCACCTCTCACAAGCCACAGCTTCTTCCTTCCCCCTCAGGATTCTCCCTTGGTGAGCCTCTCCGTTTCACATTTTTATCCATCTCGACCACATCCTTGCCTTCTTTTTAACCTCCTGTCACCAAAAGCTTGGCCTGCTCTCGTCTGAACCCCGGCCGGCCCTGGTCATCAATTTTTTAATTGTCCCGTCGCTCAGAACCGCAAATCATTGGAGGGCGCACAAAACTCATGGGCCCTCACCGATGGGTCCCGGATATTGAGGTTCCAATGCCTGGACCGCCCTCACTGAAGAATCGTCGATCGTCCTTTATCAGCGACATCCCCCACGATCTATCGCCATCTGCCGGATGAGCAGCAAACACTATTCGGTTTATCGCTCCCGTGCCGACAAAAGCAATGAAGCCATCGCAGTGAGACCAACGCAATCCAGCACCAACTTCGTCGTCTGCCAGCGCCCGAAACATCGTCACACACGCCTGGGTCTGCTTGGTGCGACCTGTTTCGGGACCCTGGACCGGTTCGCGGACTGCCCTCAACGCGGCTCCAACTCCCACCTTCCGCAACGCCTCCCTGGCGATAACGGCAGTCGTCGTATTAAGGTGGCGATGCGGTCACTTGCCGAGAGACTCGACTCCTTGGCCGCCTGCGCTCTGCTCTGCGCTATTGGCGTCCACGGATCTACAGTGACGCGGCCACTCAAGGGAGCTGGCTATCACGGCAAGCGCCATGATTGATGCGACGGTGACAGTCATGTCAAATTCGTTGATTGAGTCCAAACAGCCTACGACGAGGGGGGTTCGCTAAATTTCAAGCCCCTCTCGATACTACCAAACATTCGCCAAACACCGGTACCAAGCCACAGAAAATGCCCGCACCCGGGATGAACGCCTCGCATCGCAAATCAAACATGACGTCTCACTTCTTCCCTGGGTATCAAGCGGCAACCTGGCCTCGTGCTCGCCCCCAAACCCGTGGCAGCACGCCTTTGACCCAGAGGCTGACCTCGGTGAAGGCCAAATAAATCCCCGTGAAGCACCAGAACACCATGACAACTGAGAACCCGCCGGCGAGCTTGGCGTCCACCACTCTCCCGACCAAGACATCGCGCACGGCACTGTTCATGAGTAACCAGCTGTACATGGGCACCAGTCTGCTGGCTTGCATGGCGATCGACATCCGCTGGTGGACGATCTGAGCCTTCTCGCGCTCACGCTGCTCGATGGTGTCGGCCATTCGCCAGGCGACTTGGTTGTTGATCTTCTCCCAAGATGCGTCGCACGCCTTCGCCCTGGCTTGCACCGCCATGGCCTGTCGGCAGTCTCGGTCTTTGGAGAGGTACATGACCTTATCGACGAACGCGTTGAGGTCGTCCGGCTGCACGAGATATCCGCAGCGGCCGTCCTCGATGATGTCGCTCGGCCCGCCCTCGTCTCTTGCGACGACAGGCACGCCGCTGGCCATCGACTCGAGCACGACGAGGCCAAACGTTTCGGTGATGGAGCAGTGAAGGAAGATGTCCCCCGACGCATACGCGGTCGCCAAGTCGTTGCCCGTCTTGAACCCCGCGAAAATGACCTTGCCTTGCTCCCTCAGAGGATCAAACATCTCGTGAACCTCTCTCTCTACGTCCGGATTCCGGTTGCCCCCGACAACGTACAGCTTGAACCGCAGACCGCGCGCGTCAAGCTCCTTGGCGACCTGGGCCAAGAAGCCAAAGCCCTTCTCGCCCGCCACCCGGGAGACGCATATCAGGATGATCTCCCCGTTGGGGGCAATCTGTTTTCTCAGCGCCTCGCTGCGCAGCTCCGGCCGGAACACGTCGGTGGTGACACCGCGCTGCAGAAGCTCCATCTTGGAACCCTGGACGCCCTGGGCCTCGAGATATCTGCGCACGAAGCGTGAAGGATAGAAGACGGTCTTGACGGACTCGTGCCGGAACAGAAAGCTCTGAACCATGGAGAAGGCGAAGACCGCAAAGGTGCTGAATGGATGAGGGAAGAGAATGGCGCAGTATCCTGCCAGGTCGGTCTGAAAGTTGCAGATGACAGGCACGCGCTTTTCCCTGGGCTGTTGCTGTAGTTGCAGCATCACCTGGAAGCCGAGCGACGCGGGCGAGGCGAGATATATGAGGTCGGGAGGGGTGTCTGAACCGAACGTCCTCGAGAAGAGAGTCGACACGCGCACGGGGTACACGACCGAGAGCTCCGGGTTGAACGGTAATGGGTAGCCCGTGAGGCGCACTTCGACCTGGCTGTCGTCGGTGTTCGAAGAGGGGAAGAATGTGTTGTGCTTTGTGTGGTTGTGCGGCGCGACGACGGCGACGAGTGCGCCCTGCGATCGAAGATGCTCCACAAGCATCAGCGTTGTTCTGCTAACTCCATTGACAGGACCAAAGGACTCGGTGCAGAGCAGGATGCGCTTCCCTCGTAATGAAGGCGGGAAGACTGCGTTGTCGTGAGCGGGATACCGAGGCATAGTGCCGTAACTCCTGGGAAGGAGAGGGTCCTCTTCCATAGCGGCGAGCAGGTCTGAGGACGTCGTCAGTCGCAAACACCAACCGAGACGGTGCAGAAATCCCGGGCCGTACCTAGAGATGTCTCAAGTCTTTGCGTTGAAGAATCCAAGGAGACAAGAGTCTTAACGATGACAGTTACTAGAGGCGCAGGACTTCAGAATCAAAGATCTAGTGCTGTATGCGACGAGAGGGAGACAACCTATCCGAGGCCCCAAGGGTGCTTGGCCCCAAGATATCTACCTGCACAGCGAGAGCATGGCAAATATTCCCGAAGACCGAGAAAATAGCCACCGGGGAGACAACTTCAGCGCGCGAGTGACACCACGCATAGTCTCGTGATGTGCAGTTTACAGCTGCGTCAACATCGAGCCTGTCGATAAAGCTGGCTGGGCCACATGGGGAGCTTCGATGGCTCCCGTCGCTGAGAGCTAAGGTGGGGGGCGGGGGCTGCTTAGCATGGCATTCTGCAGGGTCCAGAAGCCAATTTTGGGCTGTAAGGTACCTGTTTAGGGCCCTGAACATTCCGGTCTTGGTCATGGTCATGGTCATGGTCATGGGTGACAAGGAGAGACGACATCAGCCAACCAATCTTTGTACACGCTTCACGCCCGTTCGATTCCTCATCAAGATACGCGATGGCTTCTACATTCAATGTTGGTTGGCGGCTCTCAGTGCGGATCTCTCGTCGAAGCATTGTGGGTGGTTCTGGTGACGGAAAAAAGGTCGAAATCCGCCCTCATTATTACCGTCAAGGAAGGGATGTGTTGCCTTCTTGTGCCCCCCTCAATATCATCCAGAGACATGGCCCTACCTCGTTCATCTGATCAAGCACACCAATTCCCGCATCACGTTTCCCCTTCTTCGGATTTCCTTTGCGTCCGTAAGTCGAACCGGTGACAATCACGACGCATGCAGCATCGCATTCGAACAGCCAATCAGAAGCGTCAATCGCGGCACACTGCCCCTCTGGTGGACGAGAGCCAATCGATAACACGACTGTTACATGACTTGGGAATTTTGAGAGAATATTGCGACCTCGAAGAAGCTAATCCATTCCAAACCCGCATGACCTCTCCTCGATCGGGCGTTTGAAGACGTGAAGTAGGCGAATGGCAGCCCGGGCCTGGATGCCCGTGGTCTCGCCGGTTGGGTGCCGTTCGTCGGCGGTCCCAACTCCGACCGTCAAACCCCTCCGAATAGGCTTCTTCTGTGATCGGGGGAGGACGAGCGCGAATCACCCCTCCGCATGGGATTCTCGTGCCGAGATACGTTTGATGGAGGGGTATCGCGATGAGGGGCAACGTGATGGGTTTGATACCGACGTCGGCCGCGAGAGCTGTTGCGCCTTGGCGTGGTACCGTGCAACCTTGATCAACTTACAACATGAAGTCTTTGGACAGGCGTGGAGCGGCTCCGGCGCGTGTCATCAATCCTGTTCGCCACTACTTCAGATTTCTCCTGTTGGTTAGAGGGCCATCGGCATAGGAGTCCTTCACGGCCGCAGCATCGACCTTCAAAGACGTATTCTGTGAAATACCCATCACTGAGCTGTCTAACTTATACAACCTTCATCCCTCGACGTGGTCTGCCATCTAGACTCCGTCTCCAAGGTAAAGCAAGCATCGCCGGCATATTGAGCGCATGCTCTTAACTTCTCATCTCCGCCCGACAGCAACGTCATATTCACAATCCAGCAATTAAACCGCCGCCCCTCCTACGCGTCACCCGTCAAAGCTGTCAAAGTACTTAAACAGTCCTCGTCACCTCAATCACCCCCGTTTCCCCTAAACTGACTCGACTATCGAAAAGCCGCCGGCCGTCAATCTAGATTCCCTCCACCTGTGCTCCCTTCGCCGCCATATCCGGAGGCTTCAAGCTCACAGATCACGGAACCACGGCAACTCGAGTAGATTTTCAATAGTCTTTTTCATGCCGCCCGACGCCAACCCGCCTTACGCGCGTCAAGCTATCTGATCACTACTACTATCCCCCCCTTCATCGGACGGCGCGGTTCTCGAAAGCCACGTCAGATTCTCTCTCCCCGCCTACCAGTTCGTTTCCGCACGGTCGTTTCCAACGTCGACCTTTCCCGAACCGGTTGGTGAAACGAACACCACTCATATCGGACGGCCCATATCCCCATCCAGCCGGTTGTCATTGTTCGGTGGAATATTCTGCCCGCTCAGCTATATACGAGTTGCATTTCCTGCAGGCTCTTTTTTGAGTTGGGTTGAGTTGAGTTTCTTGTCTTCTTTCGGCGCGCTCTTTGTTTTTGGTTCTTTGGCGCGTTTCCTGGGCGACAATGTCCGAAGGTTACGTGACGTTTGCCTCGGTGGGCGATTCGGAGGAGAGTGTTTTCCGGGAACCCTCGACGGTGCCGACGACTCCGGACGGGAGCTGCTCTTTCAGTCCCGTGCTGAAGTATTCCCACGAGGTGGACTGCGATGGCGAAAGTGTTGAAGGGGAGAAGCTCGCCGGCTTGGAGAACAAAGAGACCGATGGGCGGTCCGGTCTAAGCACTACACCGAACATCGTCGTCCGCAATATCTGCTGTGTGGGAGCCGGATACGTGGGTAAGTGAATGAACACACATATCATGGGGATTTCATATCTGACTACGAATAGGCGGTCCAACGGCGGCGGTCATCGCCTTTCAAAACCCGCATATCAGAGTCACCGTCGTTGACAGAGACGAGCGGCGCATTCGCAGGTGGAACTCGAGGCATCCCCCCATCTACGAGCCCGGCCTCCGGGACATCGTCAGGGTCGCGAGAGACGGCGCCAAAGAGATCAGTTTTTCCGGCGAGCCCACGACGACGACGAAAGCAAGAAACGTCAACATCTCGTCGGGGACATCGTCGTCGGCCACGTCCGAGTGCGGAAGTCAATGCGGCGGCGAGGGCAGCACCGTCACGGTCGTCCCCGCGCGAGAACCCAACCTGTTCTTCTCGACGCGGGTTTCAGAGTGCATAGCGGAGGCGGACGTGATCCTCGTCGCGGTCAACACGCCCACCAAAACCCGGGGCCACGGCGCGGGCAGTGCGACGGACATGACGGCATTCGAGGCCGTCACCGCCGAGGTCGCGAGACATGCACGGCCCGGGGCGATCGTGGTCGAGAAGTCGACCGTGCCGTGCAGGACCGCGCATCTCGTACGGGAGACTGTGAGTATACACTCGTGACACTAGAATCTCAAACGAGACTTAACATCCTTTTCACAGCTCGCGGTACACCGCCCCGGGGTCCACTTCGAAATCCTCTCCAACCCGGAATTCCTCGCCGCCGGCACCGCCGTCGACGACCTCCTCCACCCGGACCGTGTCCTCATCGGCTCCGACACCGCCACGCCCTCCGGCCGGCGCGCGGCCGAGGCCCTCGCCGGCGTCTACGCCGCTTGGGTGCCCCGCCCCCGCATCCTGACCACCAACGTGTGGTCGTCCGAGCTCGCCAAGCTCGTCGCCAACTCGATGCTCGCGCAGCGCGTCAGCAGCATCAACTCCATCAGCGCCATCTGCGAGCGCACCGGCGCCGACGTCGACGAGGTCGCCGCCTCGGTCGGCTGCGACCCGCGCATCGGCGACAAGTTCCTGAAAGCCGGCATCGGCTTCGGCGGCAGCTGCTTCAAGAAGGACATTTTGAGTCTGGTGTACCTGGCCGAGAGCCTCGACCTGGACGAGGTCGGCGAGTACTGGCGCCAGGTTGTCAAGATGAATGAGTACTCCCGCGACCGGTTCACGAAGCGGGTGGTCAAGTGCCTGCACAACACGCTGGCGGGGAAGAAGATCACGGTCCTCGGGTACGCGTTCAAGAAGAACACGAGCGACACGAGGGAGGCGCCCGCGCTGGAGATCATCCGCACGCTGCTGGAGGAGGGGCCCCGCGAGATCGCCGTCTTCGACCCCTGCTGCAACCCGCTCGTCATCAGGGAGGAGATCCGGCAGCTGTGCGGCTCGCCGAGCCCGCTGAGGGAAGACGGCGGGCCGCTCGCCGTCTACGGCAACGCGTACGACGCGTGCGAGGACAGCGTGGCGGTGCTCGTCACGACCGAGTTCGACGAGTTCCGGAACAAGCCCGCGCCCGCGACGCCGACCACCGCGTCTCCTCGTGCGACGACGAAGCCGCGGGTGGACGTCGACCCGCGACCCTTCCGGAGCCTCGAGATCCGCCAGTCCGACGTGCTCGCGCTGCACCGCTACCTCGTCGGCAGGGAGGAGGCCCTGGACGACCCGCTCGGGCGTTACGTGCCGGAGCCCGGGTGCGCGTCCGACTGTCCCGACTGCAGGGCGGAGGCGGACTGCAGGGTGTCGGGTTTCGCGACGGGGATGGGGACGGAGGAGTATAGAGCCAAGGAGAAGATCGACTGGGCGAGGGTGGCGGGGCGTATGCAGATCCCGAGGTGGGTGTTTGACGGCCGGGGGGTGATCGATGCCGGGGCGATGGCCGGGCTCGGGGTGAGGGTTGAGAGTGTTGGGAGGCGGGGGCGGAGTTGAGTCGCATTACAAGCTTGACTGCCTCTCACGCTCTATTGCTGCATTGCACTTGCTTATTTTCATATACCATAATATCGACATATCGGCCACTACCTCACGGGTGGCGGATGGACGAGGCACACGTTCTTAGAGTTTAGAGATACCTCTGCCACTAAAAGAAGTTGAGTTGAGAACTTGAAGCAGCACTAGAACCAAAGGAAAACTGCCGTGACGGCATGGACCGGCCGCCGCGCAGGCGACTTACTCGGCTGGATAACCGCTACCCGCATCTGATGCGCCTTTATCATCCGGGCTTCCCTGCCCTGCTGCCCGTTTCACAACATGAGATAGTTTCCGCCCCTAGGGCCAAACGGTAAACTTTTCCAAAACCCCAACCGAATCGAACGAGGGAGCCAGTCACATCCGGGCCCCGGGTTCGTCTGAGGATTCCAACGAGTTGGACTTGAGACTTCGGAAGCCCTTCTTCTCGAGCCCCTCTGTGGAAAGGTCGATCTGCGTTGTTTTGTGAGATGATGGAGGAAATTCTTGAATATCTGGCTGGTCTTTGATCACGTAACGTTGGGATCGACGAAGCCGGGGAATTAAGAGATTCACATAATCTTCTGCCCCTCAAGGAGATCGTTTCGACCCCACGCTTGACGCTTGGTACGCTAGAACATCCAAGTAAGTAACTGCGTAAAAATCCTCCGCATATTTCGTCATCCGGGGCCAGGGCCTCGGAACGGCCTCAAGCTGTGCCCACGTCGAACTCGGTCCAACCAAGCATTTTGAAGCCGTTAGAACACCAGCGAAGGCCGTTTCTGCATCTCGATTCATCCCAGCCCGTGCCGCCCCGGAGAGAACCCCACGCTCGCCGCAATGTAATGCGATTGGGAGAAGTTGGCGACCGGTGGTCTGTTCGCGCCGTTTCACGTCGCTGTACGCAACCAGCCGGGCGCGCTAGGCCTCAGGTTCTGATGGGATGCCGTCTTACCGGCCAGGGGAACCTGAGAAGTTTAACTTGGTTCGGTGTGGGTTTCTTTGGAGACGCTTTCCGAGACGAGTTGGATTGAATCGTTCGAACCGGATGTAAGCATTCAGCTGGTGCCTGGCCCCAACCTTGTATGTGTGTGTGTGTGTTTAGAGTGCGAGAAAGGTATGCGTAGCTGATCGTTGACAGGTCGGTTCCTGGCCTGCCCAGTTGGGAGCAGGGAGGTTTGGCTTTCCGTCCAACCTTTTTTTCTTGAATGGTAATCTTGGGGCCAGCTTCGTTTCATCTGCTTGGCAGTGCGGCGATATGCGTGGCGGGAGGATATGCAAGTCGCACGAGGCAGCATGAGTGAGTGGACGAAAGAGACTGCTGGGCTGTCTGATATAGGTCGTGCTTCTGGGGTGGCGGTCGTCTTGTCCACGGGCATAACGCAGCAGCTCCTTTTTTTGGATGATGTGCGGATGAGCGACTCTTACGACGATCCTTCGGTCGAAGCTGGGCGAGAATTACCAGACCGACCTCATCGGCGACTGTGACTATCACCGATTGTCGTATTTCCTCTCTTCTCATCTGTTGTGATTGTGCGGCAAAATGAAGGGGACGGAGGCCTCGGTCCTGGTCCTCTCGGGCCTCGCGGCGCTCACGAGCGCGCGGGAGCTGCAGATCGACGACGTGCCCGTGGAATGCGCGACGATATGCGGGCCCATCGTCGAGTTATCCTTCAAGTGCGACGTCGACAACTCCTTCGACGAGCTGAGGCGGCTGAAGAGGCGGAAAGTCGACGCCCCCGGCGCCGCCGCCCCCGAGCCGAGAGTCGTGCGCCGGCATCACCACCGCAGACCGAACCAGGTGCAGGCGGACGTCGAGGCGACGCCCACGCTGCCTGCCCTCGACGCGGTGCCCTCGTCGAACGGCGAGTTCCAGCAGCTGCCGCAGCCGCAGGACGCGCAGCAGCCGGCGGTGCCGGAGGCGTCGCCCGTGTTCATCGCTTCGCTGCCTTTGGTCGCCTCGGCGCAGGATCCGCAGGTTTCTACGCCCGGCGTGCAGGTCACTCCTTCGGACGTAGCGCAGCCGACGCCGTCGTCGTCTTCGTCGTCTTCGCCGCCGCCGCAACAGCCTCCGCCTCCTCCGCCGCCGCCGCCACAGGCGACCTCGGTGTTGGTCGTCCCGGTATTCGCACAGCCGACGTCGACAGTCTTCCTCACCGTACCGGCCCCGTCACTACCACCAATACCTCAAGTTACAGTCCCAGCGCCACTAGTACCGACACTCCCTCCGATTCAAGTGTCGATCCCGCCGGTGATCGTGCCTCCTCCGGTGGTAGCACCACCACCGCGGCCGGCACCGCCTCCGCAGCAACCGCCGGCGATACAACCGCCCCCGCGGCCTCCGGTGCAACAACAGCCGCCGCCTGCGCAGGCGCCGCAAATCCCTTCGCAGCAGTCCACTCCTTCGCCGACACCCAGTGCCGCGCCCGTGATGGGCGAGGGGCCTGGGAAGAAAGAGCCGGATCAGAAGCAGCCGGATGACAAGGAGACTGCGGAGAAGAACTGCATATGTGGGAACAAGAGCTTCGACGTGAATTTGTTGGCGGGGATGTGCCAGAGCTGTATTCGGAAGTCGTACAACCGGGCAAACGGTGAGTCAATTCCTCCCTTTATCTCCTTCTAGGGACAGTGGAACTAACAACTCCCAGACATGGACTTCATCATGAGCCAGTGCAACTTTACCGAGGCGACGTACACGCCGGACAGGGACAAGCTCGCGTACAATATCCGGGTTGTCGCGCAGAAGCCGCTACTCTCGCATAGTGCGAACGCGATGGGTGACGCTGGAAGAATCGGTGGTGGATGTACCATGTTGGCGGCGGTGGCCGTCAGCTTCGTGGCGGGGATGGCGCTGTTGATATAAAAGTCTTGAAGGCTTGTAATGTCTAATGGGGATTGGGGACGCGTGGGAAATCTTAATGCCTCCACTCAGTGAGTGGGAGGATTCTCAGGAGTTTATTTGGGAGATACACGAGGGATACAGCGAGCGATTGGATGCTTTGGCGTCAAAAAGGAGGGGAATGGAAAACGTCTAGATGTCTTTTTCCATGAGTTTTGCTCGCCGGGCAGTGTACCCACTCTCCGGCGGCTTTCGGCCGCCCGGGGGAATTAATATGGGTCCAATCGGCCGGCGCCGAACGGGGCAGTAGTGTCCGATTGGCGGAAAGGCTTCGGAGCGGGGCAACTGCCCGGATAGCAAAACTGCTTTTGTATTACTTGAAATCTAATGCCACGCTGCGTCGCTGGCTCTTTCATAACATTATATGAATCATCGTCTCGTCATACTGCTTCATGCCTTACACGCGTTCAACCCAAGCAGCGGTGTCCTTCTTCTCCTCAAGCGCAACCTTGTCCTCAACAGCCTCCGTCTCAGCAACAGGCGTCTCCTTAACGCGCATGATGTGACGGCCGTTACGAAGCCAGTGAGTCGTGACGTATCCCAGAACACAGACGAAGCCGACGAGGGGAACGGCGTAAGAGGTACGCGTGCCGGCGGCGTCCGCGATCGCGCCCTGGATGGGAGGGAAGATGGCACCGCCGACGACACCCTGCACCATGATACCGGCACCGCGCTGGGTGTGGCGGCCGAGGTTGGCCGTGCCGAGAGCGAAGAGAGAGGGGTACATGGGGGCCTCGAAGAAGAAGAGGGCGATGAGGATGCCGACGGCGGCGCCGCCCCGGCCCGCGACGCAGTACGCGTTGAGAGCGATGGCGCAGACGGCGTAGACGACGAGCAGGAAGTCGGACTGGAACACCGTCGCCAGGGCGGTCGCGACGAAGCGACCCACGGTGAAGGTCATGAGGGCGTACGAGAGCATGTTGGAGGACTGGCTGGTACTGAAGCCACCGTTCTCGTGCGCGTAGTTGATGAAGAAGGTCGCGATCGTAACTTGGCTGCCGACATAGCAGATCTGGGCGAAGCAGGCGAAGATGAGGTTGTATTGCTTGTAGATTGGGCCTTGGACGTCAACGTTGGGGTGGTCGGCGTCTTCGGCGACCTCCTCCTTCACCACCTCCGGAAGGCGGGCGAAGAAGAACAAAACGGCAACAGCTACACCCGCGCAGGAGACTGCGAGATAAACGAACTGGACGTTGGTCAGGGAGTTTGCGTTCTCGCCCTCGAAGAAGAACTTGGATGCGATGAGGGGTCCGATGAAGGAGGCGACTCCGTTCCAAGACTGGCAGAACTGCAGGCGTGCCGAGGACGATTCGGGCTTGCCGATGACAACAGCGTACGAGTTCGCAGCGGTCTCGAGTGTCGCGAGACCGCAGGCGATGACGAGCGTGCAGACGCAGAAGCCGCCGAAGATGGCGCGGGTGTTGGATGTCGTCGTGGAGGCGTGTGCGACGGGCCAGAAGAGGATGGCGCCGAGGGAGTAGAGCCCCAGACCCATGAGGATGGTGAACTTGTAGCCGCGGCGGCTCAGGCATTCTGCGGCCACGGGGGAGAAGAGAAGGTAACCTCCACCAAAGTACATGACCTGCAGACCGGTCGACTCGAGCTTGGAGATGCCGAGGACCGTCTGGAAGTGCTTGTTGAGGACATCAAGGAGGCCGTAGGAGAAGCCCCAGAGGAAGAAGAGGGAGATGACGAGGGAGAGAGGGAAGATGAGGGCGCGGCCGGTGAGGTAGCCGCCGACCAGCTGAGGAGCGCCTGGGGGCGCGACGCCGCCTGCCATTGTGACGATGGTTTGCGTGAGTGAGGGTGAAGGCTTGGTGTAAGTGCTCACTGAGCTATGTTGACCACCAAGATGCGTCGTGAGAAAGCTGCCTGCGCGTCGGATGCTGAGTAGGATAGGTCTTAGATGTCGAGGGGAAGCAGACCCTTTTTATCAAAACATTCTTAGTTCCAAACGACGATGCTCACCCCCATGGGACATGGGGACTACTCCGTCCAACCCCAACCATCCACCCCCAGGTGCTTGTCAAGTTCTGTGGTCCATGGCTTGGATCATCACTGGGTCCGGCGTCGCCCTTGGCATCGATGTTTGACATGGAGACCAGGACCAGGGCCAAAAAAACAGTCAAGATGAGTAACTCGAGCGCCTGAAAACCACGAACCGATGCTACGGGAAACGTGTAAACGACGCTAGACGTGGCCAGCCTGTCGAACTGTCAGGGAGTATGATCGTGAAAATGGCGCCGCCCAGGGGTGTTTGCGACGACGCAAAGCTGTGCCGTGTCGAACTCACGAAGGCGAGAATGCCACGGAGAACGGGCAGAAGGCCGTCTTGGAACGCGCCCACAATTCGGCCGGGCGCGCATTTCCTCGCTGATTCTCGCGGCGACACCCCCATGAACCAAGAACGGGAGCCGGTGCGGGGGAGCGAAAGGGGAAAAGCGCGGGGGTCCAGGGACAGCTTGGCATATCGCGCCTGTCGATGGACTAGGGCGCTGTCGAGGACGACTCCGTCCAATCACCTGGAGGAGAAGGGGAGAACTGCCGTGAAGCTATTCCCGGCTCGGTAAGTAGCCAGAAGGTTGTTGGAACGTGAGCGAAAAGATGGCTTCGTGTCTCTCGGTGCGATCTCTGCTTGGCACGCCGGTGGTTTGGGCGAATTGATCCCCTTTCAACGCATAGAGAGATGCGCCAGATAGATTCAACATTTGCGAAGATGACATCTCGACTTGGGCTTTCGCTGGAAGAAATGATTACGGCTAGTTTCTAGATGACTATGTTAACATCCCCAGATATCTTAGCATCATCGACGATGGCTTCACTGGCGTGGCCTCCAGCATCATGCTTGTCCGGCCTCTTGTTGACATGTTGGGCTGCGCTCGTCTGAAGCCTCCACAGCGTCATCTCGCGGTCCCCATCGCACGGTTGGGGAACCCCATGGGCGACACGTTAAACCTTGGAGATGGTGAGATATCCCTCAGACCCCCCTGTGCAGAACGGGCGCCCAGACTCTTGGGGGTGCCATTCATTTCTCGTCATGCCGGCGGCATCGGAGCTTTGCGAAGACCTCGCGTGGTCTTGGAATATCTTCATCCTTGCTGTAAGCAGGCCTCGTAATAGAGCCGCATTGAACCTCACATGATCATTCAAGTGCTCGATATCCAGCTGGCATCTCTCCAAAGAGTCTCACGCTCCACAGACGAACACGCCTAGCGAACCCCGTATTCTGCTCCCCAGATTCGTCTGGGGCCGTCTGGATCTCGTCTCCGCAACATAAAGAGTTTGGGGTTTTCCCCAGCCGCCCCATTCTCGACGTTAAAGTCGCCCCGCCATCGAGACCACGAGAGGCGTCTGGACCTGCCCTCGCCGTTAGCGTCACAGACGCGGTCCACTTGATCGGGCCGTTATCAACACCCAAGACTTGCCAAGTTGGCAGAGGTTGTGGTTTTATTGGACTGACTCGCACTGGGAAAAGCTCATCGCGTCGGTGAAGTAGAGTGGTCGCCGGAAGTGTTGCCCGACAGTTGTGTTTGTTCAGCTTTGAATTTCCCGTGAAGATGTTGGCGCCCTCTGAAGTGAATCCTGTCTTTACGCAGGGATCAACATCTGGCAGTCGGCAGGCGCCAATTTCTCAGGCAAAGATTGACTTGGAGCCTCTCTTGACCAAGAAACCTCATGAGGACAGGATGCTGCATTTCGATAATGCGAGGCCCTCGTAGTGAAAGAAATTTCACGATAGCGCTGACAGGTAGAAAACTCTGCACTCTGGGCCGGACCAGCTTGCAATTGCTCCAGTCGGCCCCCAATGATCATGCTGGAGGCCACGTGAACTCGCGCTGTGATTGTCCATGTCGCATGTGAATGGGATCCCCCAGCCGCGTCTGATGCCGGTGAGCCGTTCCTTGCATTGCGCCACTGTCACCTCGTCAAGAGCCGCAGAAAAGTCGGCAATGGCTCTCGTCAGTTCCCTGTCACGACCCAATAGTTCCATGATCCGAGAGTTCGGGACAGAATGTGCGACGCACGTGTCTCGACTTGAACAGGGCATACGCTAAGAAACAGAGTGACCCCGAATCAATAGAACGGTCACGATGGTTGAGGTTTGTTAGAGAAGTTCGACAGCCGCGCGCTATGAAAGCATATGGGATGATCTAACATGAGTACTCCACCGACGATGACTGACAGCAATAACAACGCCGACAATGATGACAATCATGACGATTTGAAAACAATCGTGTGTTGAATTGCCATATGGTAGGTATCACTTAGCGCCATTATGTTGATTAAGTTGGGTTTCGGTGGGCTGAACCTCTGGAGTTTTCGGTCGCGAAGTTGCCAATTGAGCGTTCATGCGACCACGGCACATTTATCACCAGCTTCGGTGACTAATGCGGGCAAATTCTTAAAAGACTCATGTTGGTACTCTTGGGGCTGGATCCGTAGCATCTGTGCCACTGTAGTTATGATTCTCTCATTCCATGTTGATTCTGTTCGTGAAGAGTGAAACAACGAGAATTTGAAGAAGCCAGGGGCATTTGGGGGCTGGACAATGGGCGGGAAAAATTATGTAAGCCATCTTCATTTCATTTCTTGATGCTTCTGTCTGGGCCTCATACTCACCTCACCGTTCCTTAGGCTGAAAGTTCAGTCGCAAAAAAAAAAAAAAAAAAAAAAAAAAAAAAAAAAAAAAAAAGAAAGACAAAAAGGAAGAATTCCATCTCTAGTCGACCGAAAATCACTGTGGAAGATGAATAACGCAACTTGATGACCGCAAGCTCACCGAGAGCTGAGCTTACCGACTGATCTCACAATCAGCAACCCAGTTCTGCTGTCGGTGTACGAAGAAGACGGTGAGATTGAACGCGACACGGTGAGGTGAAAGATTCGTTATCTGCAGAGTGTTAGCAATTTCGGCCATAATCGGAGTTTACGCTGGCTTTGCATCTGATGGTGGTCCATTGCGACACCTTCTAGCAGCCTACAGCACTGCCTGACTGAGCTGTTACGACATGCTGCACGGTCGGAATTACCAGCGTCTAAATGTCATATTCCGAGTCAGCTGCAGCATGCACTGCGTCCGCTGATATGTTCTGACGCTATTCCGTCAATATGATTCTGATCAGTAGATTCTATTCACTAGTTGAGCTATGGAACCAGTCGGGAGACTCAAGCGACCTGTAAGTCCTCCAGCCCGGCGCAGTATTCACCCCGTCGACAAGATAAATGATGAACAAGATACTTTGGGTTATCTCAGCTAGTACTCCAGGCTTCAGCTACCACGAAGACGTTGAGACAGCACGGGGGCGGCACAGCATCTTCGGCTGGTAGTGGTGATAACCTATGCTAACTCCGGCGCCGTTGCGCCAACTGACGCCTGCGGCGGCTTACGCGCAGCGGATGTGGAGTTATGGGCGATATGATGGATTCAAGTCTTAAAGAGACGACTTCCCACAGATGATTTTGTTCTTAGTTCAATTCGGTTCAATATAGCTTCACCAAGATACCCACTGCTTCCCAATCGCGACAACTGACAATGCATCTCATTCTCACCGGTGCAAGTGGCCTGGTCGGCTCGTCCGTCCTGGACGCCATGATCAAGATGAAGGACGTCACCAAAATCTCCATTCTCAGCAGAAGACCGATCCCCATGGTCGAGGACGCCAAAGATCCTCGCATAAATGTCATCATTCACAAGGACTTTGAAAAGTACGACTCGGAAGTCCTCGACAAGCTGAAAGGCGCAAACGGCGCGGTATGGGCATTGGGCATCAGCCAGAGCAAAGTCACCAAGGAGTAAGCTCCCAGTCATCTTAAGGCCACCGCCGTCTGCTCACAAAGTCCGCAGAGAATACGTAAAAATCACAAAGGACTACACCATCGCAGCGGCCAAGGCATTCGCGACACTGCCGCCGGAGAACGAGCCCTTCCGCTTCGTCTACGTCTCCGGCGAGGGGGCCACCCAAAAACCGGGCCTCTTCAGCGCCATCTTCGCCCGCGTCAAGGGCGAGACCGAGACGCTGCTCTCCGAGATGCGCGCCGCCGACCCCCGCCTGCAGGCCGAGTCGATCCGCCCGGCCTTCGTGGACGCCGCCAACCACACCGCCATCAAGCCGTACATTCCCAACCCGGGGCTGGCGTACAACGTCATGAACGTCACTCTGGGACCCCTGATCAGGATGGCGCCGTCGCTCATGAGCCCGACTGAGATTCTGGGAGGGTTCATGGCGGAGATGGCGATGGGCAAGCATGATGCCGGCATGGCGGCTGGCGGCAAGGGAATCATCACTCTGAATGGCGGGTTGAGGGTTGTTGAGAATGTCGGCTTCAGGAGGTTGGCGGGACTGTCATGAGCTGCGGTACAGAAGATCAACCAGATGTGTAAGAATACGTAGACGCAGTAATTTGAGCGATTTGTTTACAGCGAAATAAATGAGCAAATTCTCACCATTATAAGAGATGCAAAGAGGGAAACAAAAGCAAGGGAAAATCGCCAAGAAACGAGAACTAGATTGTTTGGAGCAACTACAGAGCACGCGCGAGCTACTTAAGCACTAATTTCGCTCCCCACCGCCAGCAACTACCGCATTCGGTTCCTCAGGAACTGTTAGCCGATGTCGGCCCAATGGTCTAGTGGTATGATTCGCCCTTCGGGTTCTATATACCCTCATGCACAGCGTGAATGGGCGAGGTCTCGGGTTCGAATCCCGATTGGGCCCCTCTCATTTTTGACTCATATGGAAACTTTCTTTCGCTACTTTTTTCATTGCAAGCATTATCGACGACTAGCTGTCTGTCTTCCTTTTGAGTTCTGTCTGTCTTTGAACTTACTAGGCCATGCCTACCTAGTAAATGCCCCAGTCTCCGTTCAGCTTTAAGTCAGGTGTATGAATGCCCTGCTTCACCTTCTCGAGCTCGTCCTGCATGGTCCAAGACTCCCACTTAAACCCGACCGGAAGGTTTGAATGTTCGAATGGCGCATCGT
This sequence comes from Colletotrichum karsti, assembly GCF_011947395.1. NCBI lineage: Eukaryota > Fungi > Ascomycota > Sordariomycetes > Glomerellales > Glomerellaceae > Colletotrichum > Colletotrichum karsti. Next base: position 386,330 of record NW_024065905.1, read on the forward strand.
TCTTCAAGTGTTCTCGCGCTTCGTTGAACTTCTCTGTGGCATACGCCTCGGCGTTGTGAGTCCAGATCCATTTGCCGAGACCCATAGGTCCTCCTGAAGGCGTATGCTTCATGACCTCTTCCATCCCCCCAGCGCGGTGCATCTCGGTTCTGTTCGCAAACCCAAGACGCTGCAACACCGAAGCGCGTCGGAGGCTACGAAAGACAAGCGGATCAATCAGTAACAGCCTCCTTCCGAAGCCGGGATGCCGGAGCAACATACCGAAGAAGTTCATGAATCTTGGTTCCGACGTGAGCATCTGCTTTTCCAGCAAGTCGGAGACATTCGGCTAGAGATTGGGCGTCTTCCAGTGCCGTGGTAGCGCCGGAAGCCGAGCTCGGTATGAAGGCGTGTGCGCTGTCTCCCAGCTGAACGATGCGTCCTCCAGGCGACGTCCATCTGGACTGCGGGTCGCGCCAGCACAGCTGCCATTTCACGATGCAGTCTTCGGGGATGTTGCGGATGGCTTCGAGTATCAAAGGGTCCCAGGCTCCGGTTTCGCCAGCGTTTGGGAACCTGCTGACGAAATCCTCACTAGTGATGGTCTCGGACCAGGACTCTTGGGCAGTGCCGTCGTCCTAGTTCTCTTGTCAGCCACTTTGCTCAAGTGTGAACACAGATATTGCTCACTGGAAGGGTGATGCCGACGACAATACTGTCGCTACCGGCGCTCACGATGCAGTGGAAATGGTCACTGAAAGCAAGTCAGCCCTTGTTACAGCCATATGGCGCATCATGAGCATACCCCGAGTAAGCGCGCATATCAGGACGCGATTGACCAGCGAGCTTCTCGTAAAGTTCTGCATTTTTGACTGGATCCAGGCGATAAAAGATGCGGCAGATCACGAAACCCGTCGGCACAGCCCGGATGACTTCTCCCATGACTGCCTTGTGAGACTTCGTACCCAAGCCATCCGCAGCAACAACGACGTCGGCGGTGAACCGACGGCCGTCGTCAGAAACAGCAGTCGCTGAGCCCTCATCGGCGTTCTCAGTGTAATCGACGATGCTCACGCCGAAAGTCACTGGGATGCCGAGCCGTTGGCACTGCTGGTAGAGCATCTCGGCCAGCCCTGGTCGGCTGACCATGGATCGCACCCTCAGCGGCCAGGCAGCATGATGAGGAACGTCGGATCGGTTGTACTCGAACTCTTGAGGAGGCACGATGAGACTCCCGTCGAGTCTGCGGAAAGTGCAGTAGTTGTCCCACGAGATGTCTTGGTACTCATTCAGCATGGCCGGATAGTTCTTCAGGGTTGGCCATGCTGAAGGACCGATGAACACCACGTCGCCTGGGCTATGGTGAGCAAGTTTTTCATCCAACTCAGATCTTGAAGACCTACCAATGGTCGAGTTTCCATTGCTTTTCTCCAGCAGGCTGACGTTGTGGCCCTTTCTCCAACATTCAAGGGCCGTAAGGTAGCCCGCAGGTCCGCCGCCCACGACGAGGACCTCCAAACCGGTTGAAGGCCACCGCAGGACACCATCTTTGATAGTGCTTTCGTGTATGGGCTTGGGAATGTCGTTCGTTTGGACTGTCATGGTGCTCCTTTCAAGACCAAGATGTGACAAGATTGCGGTGCAGAAGATGAGGTTCGCCAACTTGTCATCGGCGAGGAGTCGAAAGACCCCTCATATACTTCATCGATCTATGCCCGTAGTTCATATCTCCTGTTGACTCTCCAACCTCAGGGAAGCCATCGTCGCCCATGTGGGTCACGACAGGTCGGCGGCAAGCCCCTTGTCAACGGCAAGGACATTTAAACTTGGGCCGACTCGCCGAGTCGGGTCGGAACGCTGTAAGGGGCCGAAGATCCCCGAAGCTCGGGAGAGCCAGACGTTTTGGGATTATCATTGCCGTACATACACAAACGGGACTCTTGAAAGGTCCTCGGGCACTTATTCAACGTGAAATGGTACATGGAAGATGGAATTCCCGAATGATACTCTGAGGCCGTGTTCATTTGTTGACACTATCAGAACCCGCACACGGTCTCTTCAACCTCCTTTGCCCTCATGCTTAACTTGAGGTTTCTTCCTCGTAACTAGGTAACTAGGCCAAACTACAAATCTTCTTGTCACCGCGTGCATCTTAGCTCTCCCAAGCAGAGTGCTCCACCATAAAACTTGTCTGCCCGCCTCGAAATACCAGCCATGCCCACGAAGTAAGCTTTGGATCCAGCGTGGTCCTGTTCATACCGTACACGTGTCCCCATCAACCCGGTTGGAAATCTTTGGGACTAAGAAAACGCCCACAACCTCTCCGGCTCTGCGCTTCCGAAAGGGCTGCGAAGATGTATTAACACCATCTGCCCCTCTCTAGGTAACACTCACATTCTAAAGGGGCTGTAGCTTAGTGGTTAGAGTGCTCTGCCGTCCACTCCTTTCATCCTAGAACCTAAAATTGGCAGAGAGGCGGTGGTTCGAATCCTCCCAGCTCCATCTCTTTTTGCTCCTCTTAAAATTTGCAGCTTTTACCATTCTCCAGACGCTGGAATAGCTACTTCTCAGCTGGGCTAAACCCGCGCTTGTTAGATTATCATGCTTTCTAGTCTCCATAATCCTCGCTTTCACGATATTGACAATCTTGGCGGGGCCGTATAGTTCGTCAGTCTCTGGTACGATGAAGGCCTGGACGATGAGCATTCTATCCGGCTGCACTGCATGGAAGACGGACATATTGATTACGACGAGAAGTTAGCTGAGTTTTGCTGAACTCACCATATGGCTGCTCGCAGTATTCATGAAAATTTGAGCCAAGATGCCAGCCACGAACCACGATGAGAAGCAGAGCCATTGGGGGTTCCAGACCAGAGAGATGCGAGGCAACCACCGCTATGAAAGTTGCACAAGGTTGATGATGAGTGGAGGTCAAAGAAGCCGCCATACCCATTTTAACATCCCGTTAAGCTAGAGTGCTAACTCATCAAGGCTCCCTAGGTTGGCTGTCTGCCATTTAAGTTTGACTCGTATATGGATGGTATCGACCAAATCTCACTAGATAGCTAAAACGTATAGCTTTCCAGGTAACAGCCAACAGATTGAAAATTTTCAGAGGCTACACGCTTTGCATATAAAATACGCGTTTGAAAAGAATACGTGACCAATCCTTGGGCTTTCAGTCCAATGTTCACACACTTTGATCTGCGAGACGATGGCCATCTATGCTAGAGATAGCCTCCTGGACTGATTGGAAGGTAAATGCAGATGTTGTGCAAGAGACACCAATTCTCATCAAAGTTCACAGACTCAACTGCATATCACAAACCGAGAAGCATCGTCTCGAATCAATAGCATAGTACACAATGTCGAACAATACTACAGACCACGGAAATCCTGGAAATGATCCAAGTTACGACCACAGTGGGCTTGCCGACATCGTTTTGCAAATTATTATCGTCCTTACCTTATCATCATTCTGGCTCGCCATTTTCACTTTCATCGGATTGACACTCTATGGATCACCAGAAAATCGACAGACTCCAATAGCAACGCACTCCAGACGCAACCGCAGACAGGATGTACCACCGGAAAGCTCATCAACACACTCAGAAGACACATTGCCGCTCTACGTCCCCGCAGACCCGACGACGCTTCCACTTCTGGCATCACCAGACTCGAGCCCACCACCGATGTATCGAAGCTACGCAGGGTCGGAAAATCATGGCAGCGAGGATGAAGTAGGAGATGAACCCTCTTACGAGACTGGTTCTTTCACTCAGCGAAGTGTCTACGACTTGGTGTGAACGCCGTGGGTAGACCCATGGAACGAGAGAGTGTTCCCCGGCAAGCAGAGAACAAGATAGCTGTTGTTTTCAATGGAGGACGAGGACTGGAGGCTATGAGGATTATCATCTTCGCTTATCAGACGTTGAACCTCTGGAGTCTTGAGGCGTGCGGAAGTTCGGTAATACCAAGTTTGGACAGTCATTTGTGTAATGGCTTTTGCCAACTCCATGTTCAGCAAGCGATGGGAGCTTGGCTGGTTTAGCAGCATCTCTAGTGCCCATGAACGCAATTTTATAGAAACAGAAAGCAATGAAGATTTCTCAAAGTTGAGGTGCACGCAGGTAGACTGTCGAATTGAAGCGCTTAAAGCAGCGCGTGGGGCGGGCCGCTGTCTCGAGACTGTCACTGAGAGGAAGACCCCTAATTCAGAAAATCCCCGATGCCCATGTCTTTAAGTGGGCCTGGAAGTGAATTATCAGGCCACTTTCTGAAGAGTTTGCCAGAGAATTCTGTCTTCTTGCATCCCTCCAAGATCGAGTGTTTTTTTTGGTGAAAATTCATTTGTGCTTTGCTAAATTACCGCCATCATGCCGCCCAAGAAGGTTGAAGTTGTCAAGGACAATGTCGTCGCTTTCGGAAGGGTTAGCAAGAACCTGAAGATGGGATGTGTTGGTCTGCCCAACGTGGGGAAGTCCAGTCTGTTCAACCTCTTGACCGAGCAGAGCGCCGCGGCAGAGAACTACCCCTTTTGTACGATTGAGCCCAATGAGGCGAGATGTGCCGTTCCCGACGCTCGATATGTGAGTCGAGACTGCCTGCGAAAATGATCCCAATAGGTGACTAAGATAGGCGATATGTTTAGGACTTTCTGTGTGACCTTTGGAAGCCGCCTTCCATGTACCCCGCGTATCTGCAGGTCACCGACATTGCTGGCCTGATCAAGGGCGCTTCGCAAGGAGCGGGACTTGGAAATGCCTTCCTGTCTCACATCCAGGCTGTTGACGGCATGTTCCACATTGTCAGGTACAAAACTCATGACTCGAATACCGTGCCGTCATGCTGAACCTTGAACTCTATGACAGAGCATTCGATAACGATGAAGTTCTTCATGTCGACGACTCTGTCGATCCTGTCCGGGACTTGGGTTGGTTTAGCCAAGCCTTTCAACTTGACGAAACTAATAGGACCATTTCCCAGATACCATCCAAAGCGAGCTTTGCAAGAAAGATCTCGGTGTGTCCTGCCGTGCAAATCCTCTTGACAATAGCTGACCCCTCCATTTCAGACATTCTGCAGAAGACAATTGTCGCCGAGGAACAAATCGTCAGAAAGGCTGGTGGCAAATACAAGATGCTGCCTCTCTTCACAGAGACAACAACAAAGATCCAAGCCGTAAGTTCCAGTCGCAAAGGTTTCAACGTTTGAAACATGCTCATACTCGTGACATAGATGCTTGAGAAGGACCAGCCAGTCAGAGACGGAAGCTGGACGCCGGCCGAGATCGCTCTCATCAACGAGAAGATCCAGCTCATCACCACCAAGCCAACCATCTACCTCGTCAACTTGACAATGAAGGACTACCTCAGACAGAAGAGCAAGTACCTGCCGGCCATCGCCAAGTGGGTTACCGAGCACGGCGGCGTTCCCCGCGACATCATCCCCTTCTCCATCGAGTTCGAGGAGAAGCTTCACAGCTTGAAGGATGATCCCGCCGCGCAGGCCGAATTTCTCAAGGAGAGCAAGGTCAAGTCAAAACTGGACAAGATCGTCACCGAGGGATTCACGAAGCTCGGCTTGCAATACTACTTCACTGGTCTGCTCCCACTTTTGCTACCCCTGAGTGAATTTCCATGCTGATTTGTACGCAGCTGGTGAGAAGGAGATCAGATGCTGGACTATCCCAAGGGGTTGCCTCGCGCCCCAAGCTGCTGGAGCTATCCACAGCGACTTCGAGAGGGGATTCATCAAAGCCGAAGTGGTCGCCTACCAAGACTTCCACGATCTCTGCGAAGGAGGCAAGTCCATGGGCCCCATCAAGGCTGCTGGAAAGTACAGACAAGAGGGAAAGTCATATGTAAGTGCTCAAACCCGTCTTGATGCTGCAGTGCTGACATTGAAATCTTCTCCCAGGTTGTCCAAGACGGAGATATCATCCACTTCCAATTCAGTACGTTGAAAAACAACCCCAATGCTGCAATCATATTGTAACAGAGTACTAACGGTCTCTTTTAGACGTTTCGAACAAGAAATAGATTTTGCTTGTCAAGACTGGCGGCTATAGAGTAGAAACGTTTATAGAAGCAATGGTACCCAAGGTTATGAATTCATTTTGAGAACGAGGTCTGGATATAGACGGTAGATCGCCATGGAGGCCGTGATAATAGCTCGTGCTGACATGGTCCTCGGATTATCCGTTCTTACAAATCTGGTGGTGAGCCTGCGGGAAGAAATGGGCTTCTGACTGGTCATATTCGTCGCACTGGGGTGTTAGGTCGGCTGTTTTCTCGGCGACATCGGATTTGAAGACCGATGGATGTCAGTCGCAACAGATATACCCTTTGTCGTCAAATTATCGAGACGACGAGCGAGAGGTTCCTTTACCAAGCCCATCACCACATTAAGTATACTCAATGTGCTCTTCCCTTGTCGCGCTTCACTTTTTGCCCTTTGGAATTCAAGCAGACTTGTATGGCGTGAAATGACATTTATCGGCCACCACACAAGGGATACGTCAAACACACTGGGTTTTTCATAGGGTTTCCCGCGGGTCAAAACGGCGTTGTATGACTATCACGAATAAGTGATGTTGTCAAGCTGATATCAGATGTCGTGCCAACGCCAGCTGATTTGTAAACTAGTCTTACCAATCCAAAATGAGACATGTCTTTGTCGGTTGCTGGGCGGGACATGCGGCCGACGCTAACAGCATGAGGCGATCAAAGGTCATATTTGGGTACTATCAAGCTTTCTATTGGCCAATTGCTGATTTAAAGGTCTAGTCTATGGCTGATGTCGACAGTGAGGGGGTGGCTTCGGATACGGCAAGTCTGATTCGTCCTTTGAGCGCCATCTTCGGACGATGATCAAGACATAAAAGAACAGAGGTCTCTCTGCCGAGTAGAAACTTCAAAACAAAACATCTACACCATTCTCAGTTGTTTACCACTAACCTTCAAAGATGGATTCAAGCACTCTTTTTCGAGTCGACGGCATGGTCGCTGTCATCACCGGTGGAGGCACAGGTAAGTTATGACGCCTATGATTGCTCTTCAAGACCGGTATCGCTGATTGTCACAGGCATTGGCTTGACCATGGCTAAGGCTCTAGCCGCCAACGGCGCCCAAAAGGTCTACATTCTGGCCCGTCGGCTGGATCTCCTCGAGAACGCAGCCAAGGAGTTCTCATGCTTCGTTCCTATCAAGTGCGACGTTACCTCCAAGGAAGACCTCCAAGCGGCCGTGGACCAAATCACCAAGGAAGTCGGCTATGTCAACCTGGTGATTGCCAACTCCGGAAGCCTCGGTCCTCCGGTGCGCTTCAACCCAGACCACTCCATTCAAGAGACGCGCAAGACTCTTTTCACCGATTTCGACATGGAGGACATGAACGACGTCTTGAGCATCAACGTGACGGGGGCATTCTTCACCATGACCGCCTTTCTTGAGTTGCTCGACGCTGGGAATAAGAACGCCCTCAAGGGTGGTTTCGGTAAGCCCGTTGATGGCGGCAAGGTTCCAGTCATCCAGAGTCAGGTCATCTTTACGACTAGTATCTCCGCCTTCAGCCGCCATTTCGTTTCGACTCCTCCCTACATGACCAGCAAAGTCGCGATCATGCATGTGACGAAACAGGCTAGCACGCAGCTTGCGAGGTTCGGCATTCGTGTCAATGCCATCGCTCCAGGATGTAAGTCAGAGCGCTGGGTATCGGGCTCTGTGAGGGTGTTGATCGCTAACCAACCCAGTGTATCCTTCGGACATGGCTGCAGGCATCATAGGTGACCGCAAGCCAGAGGAAGAGACGGTAAATGACAATAAGTTCATTCCGGCGCAGCGATTTGGCGGGGACGAGGAGATGAGTGGCGCGATTCTGTATCTTGCCAGCAGGTCTGGAAGCTACTCAAATGGATCTATCCTTGTGACGGACGGTGGTCGGCTTTCTGTCATGAACAGCACTTACTAGGTCTGGGTGTCTTTACCCACGGCATCAACTGCGAGATACCTTCTCAATCAAACAGGCATCAGCCGCTCGACTCTGAAACTTTGCCTCATTTTGAGTTAAGAATGGACAGTGATGGTGCACCTTGGTGGCGTTCGTAAATCCCATCGGAGATGCGGCCTGCTCGCCACATATCTTTTGGCTGCAGAAAACTCGGGAAACCCGAACAAAAGTGTTTGAAGTTTTCTTATGATTCGATAACAAAAGGAGTACAGGAGAAACATATTTATTTTATTTCTTCTGGACAATACCATTGAACAGCCACTCTCTGAAGGCCGCATCACAAAGAACGCTACATTCACTGGAGCCTCACCACAGAAACAATGGAACGCGAACTTCAACCTCACGAAAGCCATGTTCCCGACACAGAGAGAGTGGACGACTACAGTTCTGTAAGATCCAACAAAGGTCCCCGTAGGATTCCATCCCAACCACTTGATACAAGTAGATGCGATAACATCCAACCAAGTTCCGTTTTACCAGAAACGCACACGCCATTACTCTACGAAATCATTACCAGCACTTCCAGACAACCTACGTTACGTTGTATCAGTTTGACACTGTACGGAATGGCGTCCACAGCTCGTCCTTGTAACCACAATCAAGGCCATTGCGCATTTCCAGGACACTGCGTGCGCGTGACCATGCAGAGGCATGTCGAAAATGAGTTTGACCCGGCCTTGGAACTCTTCAGACTCTATGTGGGAAATGAACTGATGGAGTACTTTCTGTCGGATACCAGGTATCTTCAACGAGAGCGAGACATCATGGCGCTCATTTTCCGGTCAGTTTCGCAAAACGTTTTCTCATTGAGGGCATCTGTTGCCGACAAAGCCAACCGGATGCGATCGGGCGAAGACATGCCCAAGTTCGCTTGGACAAAGATCAAGAAGGCAGCAAGGCGACTCACGCACTGGGTCAGTGGATCTTTCATCCGGTCGTGGGCGCGGTCTGTCAGGAGAAAGTGGCAGGAAACGGACGCGCAACAGCTTCGCATGGCGCAGCTTTTCCGCGAAGCCTTCCCCGACCGCGATTGGAACTATGGAATCCGGCACGAACCTTCGTTGTACGTTTCGTATCAAAAATATCTCTACGCGTTGAAAAACGGGGGGCCGAAGCAGAGCCGTGTCGTTCATGAGCAACTGCGATGGTATTTTCGAGCCGACTACATCATTGCCAACATCACCCGTCTTCAAAAATTCTCCCGTGAGAGCGCTGTGCGATTTTCCTTCCAGGAATGGATAAAACGTGGGACATTGAACACGCAGCTAGAACGGATGGAGACATTCAATTCTCTGCAGCGTCGAATGCGTCTTATGGAGATTTTCCCCTCGTCCATTATGGGATCTGACGGTGACGAGAACTTTGGAGCATTTGAAGTTTCCCATCGAGCTTCTAGATATCTCGCGGCCAAGATCATGGATTCGTCTATCCCCGCTGAAGAATGGGACGAGGTGCTGTTGGAAATGCAGGCTCTTGTGGAAAGACTGAGAGACCCTCACAGGAACAGCAATATTTGTGCTGTGAGAGAGCTGCTGTAATGTGTTGATGATTAGACAGACACGGGAAAGATAGGAGTTATGAGCGTCCAGGGAGTTTCATTGTAGAAAAAAGTATGGAAATTAAAGTCTGCGAATTTCATGTTTACGTCTATGTTAAAACGATCGAAAGGGTACTCAAGTACCGAGGGTGACTGACTGGCAGGCAGAACCTCAAAATCGGCGAGTCTACTGGGAATTAGAGTTGGTCATCTGCTTGGATCTGATTGTATACCTCTTTGGTTCACAATCTTGGAATCTTGTAGGGGTATTTATTTGTTTCCTTCCCGGCACGAAGGCTTTGTTTATATTGTCATCGACGTCAAAGTCGCATTCAAAATGATAATACTCTTGGCTACCTACTTTCTTTACAAATACATATATCACAGAGCTGACCCGCTGTTGGAAAACAACTCCGTTTTACATTCAAAATGGTTAACCTACAAGTGGTGTCGGACCTTCATCTCGAGCACTCCAGCTATGCTTGCGATACCATCGTACCGGGATCACCCTTTCTCGCCCTTTTGGGCGATGTAGGTTGTGTGTCAGATATCGGGTACGCCTCCTTTCTCGACGCACAGCTGTCCAAGTTCAAGGTGGTCTTTCACGTCCTCGGAAACCGCGAGGCATACGGATCCAGCTGGCATACAGCCTTGACGAAGCTAGAGAGATATCAAACAGCCAACCGTTTAAAGAGAACGTCAAATCCCACGGGACGACTTGGAGAATACGTCCTTCTATACAGAGGAGAGTTCGAAATCCCACACACCAACATAACGATACTGGGATGCACGCTATTCTCTGCTATTCATCCCCGGGCCATGAAGCGCCTGGGCAACGACCTTAACGACTTCCACTTGATCGCTGGCTGGACTATCGAGAAGCATTGTCGAGAGCACAAAGAAGATCTGAGGTGGCTCAATAATCGAGTCTCCGGAATAAAAGCGAAGCACCCAGAACGCAAGATCGTTATCCTCACACACTACAGCCCGACTGTCGACCCTAAGGCAGTGGATCCACTCCACCTCAACAACCTCCTCAAGTCAGGGTTTTGCACCGACCTGAGCGATCAAGAATGCTGGAAGAGCCGTGATGTCGTGCTCTGGGCGTTCGGTCACACCCATTTCAACTGTAACTTCCTTGACGAGACGACCGGGAAGATTGTGTTCAGCAATCAGCGAGGGGACTATACGGAGCAGTCGGATGACTACAAACCGGGACGGGTGATTCAGCTTTAGATGTGAAAAGAGGGTATTTGCCAACGACAAGTGGCTATAGGTCTCTTTGACGTGGTCTCGGCCTAGGCGCTTCGTGAAGGAAATATAGACAAGTAGTCCACAGGCGGGAGTAAGGGGGTGAGTAGCTGGAAAGAAACCCAATCCTTCCCGTTAGATTACGATTTAACAGCATGTTATCGTTTTTCTCAAGGAAAAAGTTGTTCAGAATACATGCTGCATGATTGCACGTTCCAAAGCAGTCTCATTCAAACTAAACAGGGACTCACTATCACAATGCCTGTACGCCGATGCCCTAGAAGATCGATTGCATAGAATTTCTTGTAAGGTCAACTCGGCACTAAGAAGCAAAACAGGCAAAGCAGCGGAAGTCTCAAGAAAAGACACCAGAAAAGACACCAGGTATCAACGGGAAATGTCCGAAATGATTTATTACTGCTCTGGACAACGTACTGGGCTAGCCCTCCGTACGCGTGGAAAACCAAGAAGCCAAGCCGTTGAATCCCCAATTATCGCCCGTTTTGCTCCACCAAAGGCCCGTTGAGTCGGTCCGTTGTTTTCAGCGACGCCATGAGCGAGTCTAGTCTTCAATCGGACCGTTATGCTATCCCTCAATTTCATGCTGCGGGGAGCGGAGTGTCGTCTGGGGCCCCGGGCACGACTCCGGAGTTCTGGCGGTCAACCATCAGGCTTCCCGGGGCCTCCGGAGTGGAACGGCGGAGATGTACGGAGTAGGGGTAAGGAGCTCTGAGACATCCCACGGCAGCGGAGTCCGGGGCTGCTTCGATGATTGGACCAGTCACCCCAAATCCGAGAGAATCGCAGCGATCTGGGAGAGGCAATTCATCGCAATGTGCGTCGGATCAACATCTTGTCCACTCAACCTGCATGCGATAATTCTATTCTGACAACGTCCAACTACGCCAGAGACATCAGGAGAATGATTGACATTGCGGCCTGGAATTCTGCACACTCAAATTCTCTTTGATGGACCGCGTCAGCAAGTCAGCGTGCGGACTTGCTAAGACACCGACAGCTTTCAGACTCTTCTCCCATAAACAGGGCAACAGGCTCGGAGCTGCCGTTGGCTGACTCGCACGTGAGGGTCTCACGATCGTCATCCCTTCATTTCTGCCGTCCATTCCAAGAGATGGTGTTGTACAATCGGCCCCACGTTGCCGGAGCCGCTTGCGACCGGCCAAGGTTGGAAGTAGACATCGAGGAGATTTTGCTGCAAATCACCAGCAGAACTGATCGCGTGGGAATTCCGCTCCTCACCGCGGCCTCACCTTGGCGGCATAGTGGCTTTCTTGGCTGCACAAGTCAATTCCGTGTGCCATGGCCCGCTTACCCCTGCGGTGCGACCGGCAATGACGAAAGCCAAGGGGCCGATCTCCAAGCCGCAGCCCAGACTGTCCAAACAGATGCTTTCGGTGTGAGTCTGATGAACAGGTGGTTTCTGTACGGCCTGCGTGGTTGGCAAGTTTGTCCAAAGTCCCTGACGGCACACACTTCTTGGAGGTCGCTTCCGCTCCGTTGGAACATTCGAGGAGAGAATGGTGCATCGCGCTTCCCCGGATTATGGCTGCTCGACGTTCTCGGCCTCTCGCGTGGCGCCTCGTCTCACCACCCCAGATGATGGCCTGTCAAGAAGGGGAGACGGAATGTACTCCGTACCGCACTCCGCATCCTGTCCCCAGCATCCCACACATTCTTGGCCCCCTCGAAACTTCCTGGGCCGCGCCCCAGCGACAAGATCAGGTAGGACCGACTCCGAGTCGGTCGGTCTCTGGGCAACGTCATGCTAACGGTCCCGTCATCATTTTCTGTCAGGCGACTGCGATCTCCCACAGCCGCCGCTCTGCAGGATGTGGCTGCGTATAAAGCCATCATGGTGCATTAAAAGGAAGAAGTGGGACGTCATCCGGGCTCAGGGCTGATTGAACGTTCTTGAAAACGTTCGTTTTCCCAACTCTATTTCCTCCATTTGCGACCAGCTGAGGTTATCGTCTTGAGAGCTGAGTCACTCTCTACAACATCATTTGCCCCGTTTGATACCCAGACCGATGCAATCATGGGCTTAGGGAAAAAGTGAGTGGTAGCCGTTGCACTGGTCTCCAAGTTGTTAGCAGCTAACTCAAAGTCTAGGTCGATACGAGTCAATGGCGCCGACTGTGGTGTTGAAGCGCTTATGCTTGGTGTTGTCACCAGCATAGGAGGGTTTCTCTTCGGCTACGACACGGGTCAGATTTCTGGCATGCTTCTCTTTACCGACTTCCGGAAACGATTCGCAACCGGTCCCGAAGAAGATGGCATTCCGACATGGGTTTCCATTACCCAGTCTCTTATGGTGTCGCTGATGAGCATCGGCACTCTTCTCGGCGCCCTATCCGGAGCTTACACGGCCGACTGGTGGGGCAGGCGGCGGAGTTTGAGTTTCGGAGTCGGTATCTTCATCATTGGAAACATCATCCAGATCACTGCTATGAACAGCTGGTGAGTAAAGTCTTGGACAACAAGAACAGCCCTGGACTTCCCCAGTTCACCAAGTCCTAACGCATTACCAACAGGCAACATATGATGATGGGCAGATTCACCGCAGGATTGGGAGTTGGTAACCTCTCCGTCGGCGTGCCCATGTTCCAGTCCGAATGCTCGCCGAAGGAAATTCGAGGTGCCGTCGTGGCTTCATACCAGCTTATGATCACCTTCGGTATTCTCATTTCCAACCTCATCAACTTCGGCGTCCGCAACATCCAAGAGTCAGACGCCTCATGGCGTATCGTCATTGGCCTCGGTATCGCCTTCGCCTGCCCGTTAGGTCTTGGTATCCTTGTTGTCCCGGAATCCCCTCGCTGGCTTGCTGGTCGACACGATTGGGAAGGTGCCCGTCTAGCCATGGCACGTCTCCGTGGTATGAAGGACGATCCTAACAATGAGCTTGTCGAAACAGACCTTCAGGAGATGTTCAAGGTCCTTGAGGAAGAATCCAAGACTGGAACCGGTACCTGGGCTGAATGCTTCACCGGATCTTCCGGTATTCCCAAGACAGTATACCGCACTCTGCTTGGAATGACCCTGCATTTCCTGCAACAATGGACTGGAGTCAACTACTTCGTACGTTGAATCAGACAAACATTTGAGGGCCACGAAGCTTACATGCTGTTTAGTTCTACTATGGAGCCACGATCTTTGAATCCGCTGGAATTGAGGACCCTATCATGACACAGCTCATCCTTGGAGCCGTGAACGTCGCGCTCACCTTCTACGGTCTGTACGTCGTTGAAAAGTACGGTCGAAGGTGGCCACTCTTCATCGGCGCTATATGGCAGGCTGCCTGGCTTGCTGTTTTCGCAGCTGTCGGTACTGCCATTCCTCCCGAGAACAGCCGCACGACTGGCATCGTCATGATTGTATCAGCATGCATGTTCATTGCTTCGTTTGCAGGCGTAAGTCATCAGAATCACTTTATTTCGATGCTCGTATCGTACTGACTTGTCGCAGACCTGGGGTCCCATGGCGTGGTGCGTCATCGGTGAACTCTTCCCGCTGCGTACCAGAGCAAAGCAGGCATCGCTTGCCACTGCTGGAAACTGGCTCGGAAACTTCCTCATCTCGTTCCTCACTCCTCTTGCCGATTCAGGCATCTCATACGCGTATGGCTTTGTCTTCGCTGGCTGCAATTTGGCCGGTGCACTCTTGGTGTGGTTCTTCCTCTACGAGTCCAAGGGCCTGTCCCTTGAGAATGTCGACAGGATGTACAGCGATCCTCATGTAAAGCCCTGGTCCTCTAGCAAGTGGGTACCACCAGGCTACATCACTCGCAAGCAGAAGGATGAAACAGCCTTCCACCGTGGCTCTACGACTACCGACCACACAGCCGTCGGAGATGGGCATCATAAGGAGAAGGCCAGCGAATACAGACCTTTTTCTGAGCATCATCAAGCCAAGACTGAGTCTACTTCCAACGCAGTCTAGTTTGTGTACATATGTATAAGGCATCGGTCGGATGGAGTTGAGACGGGCTGGGTTGTTTAATATGTAATAACAGTGGAATATGATGATGATCTGTTCTTGAAAGCACTACTGCGTATTGCAAAGTCTCCTCGATATGATTGCTCTTCCATGGTTTTCACTCTCAGTCTGGTCTAGTGTCTAATACTACGCAGTTCCCGTACGCATGAAGATGTTTGACGGCCTCTTGCGGTCCAAGAACTCTTCATCAACAGTGTACTCCATCTCAGGGCCTTCCTGCTTAAAGCCCAACTTGGAGTAAACGTGTCTTCCCATGCTCGATCCCTCGAGAATGCACTCGATGCCACCTCGTCGTTGAGCTTCATCAAGGCCCCACTGGACCATTCTCTTGGCAGCACCTCTTCCTTGGAACTTGGGATCCACGGCGCAGAGGTCCAAAACGAACACAGCCGGAGGGCTCGCCGTCGCCTTCTGCTTGATAACCTCGGCGCGCTGCTTGTGAAGCGAAGCCATGCACTGCGCGAGGTAACGCTGCTCGGACTCGTTGCCGGGGTACAAGGACTCGAGGCCGAGAGCCTTCTTGAGGTCCGTCGGGTGCGGCTCGCCGTAGCCTTCCACGGCTGAAGCCTGCATCCAAATGGCGAGGCCGGCGATCCGACGACGTCCCTCGTTGTCCGGGTCCGGGATTGTCGCTTTGAGGAAGACGGTGTTCGGGCGACCTTGGTTGTCCTCGGTGATTGAGCGCCAACGGCTCGCCATGCGTTCGCCGGAGGCTGCCACGCCCTCGGGGGTGTCCCAGCCGGGGTTCATGGCCACGTAGACGCCATCGTGTACTTGATGACCGAAGGCGTTGATCGAGACTTCGGCGGCTTGGTGGAAGTCCTCTTCCTGCGTGATGACTTCGATGCGCAGGTCGGAGGAGGGGTTCGGTTGCCCCGCGTTGCTGACGCTAGTCATGGTGAATCTCTGCGGGGGATGTGGGCTATGAGGGGTTGGTCGAAGATTGGAGTCTCGGCCGGGGAGTTGCAGAGTCTCGGAATATGGCACTTGAGTCTGTATTCTGCGAGCTTGTTGACGATGCTTCAGCGGGATTCAGACCTGGAAGAAGTGTCCTTTTCCAACTCGAAAGAATGACAACGCCAAGCCAGCGAAGTAGGCGCCTAAGGTGTCTGAATCCATTAATCACACAACGACTCCGCGTCGCGCGGGACCGCGGGTTGCGTGCGGCCCACCGAACTCCGCATTTCGGACATACGGACCTGATTCTTGCGATGACCAATTTTCTCCGGAAACATACGTCTGCTTACTACATGTAGAAAGCAGTGGCAAGGTGCATCTTCTCACATGTGTGGCATCGCATAGGTGTTAGTATTGTGGTCGCCCATAGGAAACGACGACGATGACTTCAGACCGCGGCGTAGATACAAGGAGGCGACACCTCCCTGCCAAGTCTCAAGAGAATACCAAGATTACCTTGTTTGTTGTGGTACTCGAGTCGAGTCGCAACTTAAACTCCAATCGAAAATCAATTTAGAGACCAAATGAAGCCCAAGATGCTTCAAGCTCCAGAAATCGAGTGTCATCGCCATAGCCAGCTCATGCTTGGTCGCTCTTGGGAGAAACGAACTCTCAGGAACAGCTGTCTTCTACTAAGGGCCTCAACGGAAGGTGTGAAGTGATAGTTTGAGTTGACTTCCATGGCTTAAAAGGTTAGAAAATGAATTAACCAGTTATTGATCCATTCGTCTTGGTTCTTCGTGAGGTGGTTTCAGGTTGAATTGTTGTCTGCGTCTCGAGGTGCGAGCTTCGCTCAACAAAATGTTTCAGAATGGACACTGAGAATATACAAATTGGCCATCCACTCTCTTTAAATTAACTTGTGTATTTCCTGAGAGGTGATCTCTCGGACGGATGCCGTAGCGATTCCTTCGAATGCCGGACCCCTTCCGTCGATTTCGGACACCCTCCGGGACTAGGGTTTTGAGCCGGAGGCTATCCGAACCACACAAGTCATTCCCTTGTTTTCTCCTTTTTTCTCAACGGACGTTGAGCACGAGTGTATAAAAGTGAATGACAAGGGTATGGTAATACTATTGAGTCCTAAAACCATCCTCCATCTCATCCTCAACAATCACAACCGTTACGCGTCACGACGTGTGACAGTAATCCACCATGGCTCTAATGCAGCTCCCTGCAATGAGTTGGAACTGCCATATGCACTGCTTCAACCCGGATCAATTCCCATTCAAAGCCAACCGCTCCTATACTCCCGAGCCAGCAGTCATTACCGATGCTTTGAACAACACCTGGACGGATAACTTTATGCTGGTTCAAGCCACTATAGAAGATGGATTCACCGGTCTGCTGGATAATCTGGGTCGTGCCCGCGACTTGGATCCCGGAAAGCACACAGCCGGCACCATTTTCTGGGACCCAGAACACGAAGCTCAGCTTAAGAACATGACTGGATCTCAATATGATCAGCTTCACGACGCGGGCATTCGATCAGTCCGTGTTCACGGTTCATACGGAGGCTCAGGGGATAACCTCGATTGGGTCCGCACCCAGTTCTTGGACGTAGCCCAGTACAGTCCTGTTCACCGACATAACTGGAGTATCTCTGCCCAACTCCCGCTTGCAACTTGGTCAGCTTTAGCGCAGACGCTCATCGAACATCCGCTTCTTCAAAACGTATCAGTCATCGCTGATCACGATGGATCCGCCACGCCATCCGACGCCGGCAGCCCCGAATTGAGCAACTTCTTACGCTTACTAGAGTCCGGGAAATTCTATGTCAAGATTGGCGCACTGCACCGAAGATCTCCAACAAACATCGAGCTGATGCGCCCCATCGTCGAGTCTTTTGTCAACACAGCACCTGGAAATGTCTTGTGGGGGAGCGACTGGCCGCACGTCAATACCACTACGGGTAACCTGAGTCCGGCGCGTCCTCTCGAGGTCGATACAGGCGCAGAGTTGACCGCGTTGAAGAGCTGGCTTACAGAAGAACAATGGCTCAACATGCTTGTCAACAACCCACAACGGCTGTTCGGCACGACTCAGAAGTAGGAACGGGGAAATCTGGGGTTGACACGGGGAATGAGGGGATTTCGGATCGGCCCCGGACCGCGGAGTCTGGAGTAAGCAGGGTATGGGGCAGCAACGTGAAGTGGGAACATAGAAAGCGGAATCCAACACCCATTTAAGACCTAATCAGCTGTCGCCTAGAAAATATCAGAAATCTTTCTCTTGGCAGGCTTGGCTTCTCACTTCTCTTTGATACTTTGCAACCAAGGCTTTGCCCCAGCACCGTCCGCACCGGCTTTTCAAGATGGCGCTCGACAGAGCCACAAGTGCTCAAGCCAATGACATATCCAAACAGGGCAGCGAGGAGATTGAAAATGTCCCAACCAAAGCCTTGACTTTGATGGACACTTACCGGTCATACTCACCCGAGTTCTCAAAGGAAACTGAGAAACGACTTGTGCGGAAGATCGATGGTCACCTGCTGCCTCTCATTGTTACCATCTACTTGTTCAACTATCTCGATCGAAACTCCATCACTCAGGCTCGACTCTATGGACTGCAAGAAGATACACATGTCAAGGGTGCAACGTATCAGACGGCGATCTCCATCTTCTCCGCAGGTTACATCGCTATGCAGCTTCCTTCTACAATGCTGATGACCAAGATGCAACCTCACATTTTCTTGGTAAGAAATGATACTCTCACACTTGAAAACATAACTAACAAGACTCAGCCTGGTTGCATTATCATTTGGGCGGTGGTCAGTGGATGCACGAGTGCCACATCATCCCCAGCCGGACTCCTGGTCGTGAGATTTTTTCTTGGAATCGTAGAGGCTCCTTTTTTCCCTGGAGCTATATACTACCTGAGTTGTTGGTATACTAAGAAGGAGTTGGGCCTGCGCATGGCGCTTTTGGTCTGTGGTTTGCTTCTTTCCAACTGCTTCGCCGGCCTCATCTCCGCTGGAATTCTCTCAGGCATGGCTGGCGTGGGCCACTTGGCTGCCTGGAGATGGCTCTTCATCCTCGAAGGACTGGCCACAATTGTGGTTGGAGTCACCGCTTTTTTCCTCTTGCCTGACTACCCAGGAACGACGAAGTGGTTGACGGAAGAAGAGAAGATTATTGCCCAAGGACGATTGGCAGCAGACGCTGGTAGCGAAGAGGCCCTGACAGAGGACAATACTTCGATGAAGCAAGCCATCTTCACAGCGTTGTCGGACTACAGGGTGTGGCTGTTTGCACTCCTCCAAATGTCGACAACTGCGTCCATCTCCTTTTCCCACTTCTTCCCTACTTTGATTCAACAACTCGGTTTCAAGAACAACACATACGTTCTTCTTCTCACGGCGCCTCCTTACTTCTTCTCCTTCATCTGGGCTTTGAGTCTTGCTTGGGATGCCGACAGACGACAGAAGCGATCGCCTCACGCCGCTCTTTCCGCCATCACTGCAATCGCTGGCACAATCTCATTAGTTGCCATGGGGGATCAGCGTTGGGCACGTTACGCCATGACGTTTCTCGTAAGCGCCGGTACTTTCGGAATCTACTCGACGACGTATCCCTGGCTATCGTCAACCATTGTGCAGCCACCCGTCAAGCGCGCAGCAGCCATCGGCATTGCCAATACTTTGGCAAACAGTGCCTCACTATTCGCCAACTACTTTTGGCTGGACGAATATGCTCCGGGATTTCGCGTGTCTTGGGCCTGCATCTTGGCATTTCAGGGGCTTGGTTTAAGCTGTATCATTGCCCTCCGGATCTGTCTCAAACGAGCGAACCGCAGATTCGAGAGGTTGTGCTACGAAGTGGACTTAAACAACCAGGAGTCACTGAATCAGTTGGACAAGGATTCGCAAAGGGCAGTTTTAAATGGCTTCAAGTACATCACATAGTTTAAATCTGTGTTCGTTAAGAATCTCAATATGGCAGGTCTGAGATCGACGAGAGTTCTGTGAGACTGCAAGGGTATGTGATTCAAGTTAACGCCTTGGTTCTATAACTGAGTAACGTATCATATCTCAAAACGAAGAACATAATTCTCTGGACTCCCCTCATATTCAACTGAACGTTCGATCGAAGCGTTAAGTGACCATAAATCCCCGTTTGCGGTCTCCCCTCTGAAGCTCCAGTGCTTCCCAGAGTGCACAAAACCTTCGCGCCGCAGAAACACAATTCTCTTTGAACTATCCTTCCAGATAGAAGCTGCACCAAAAGCTTTACAGCTTGCAAACAATGTCATCAGTTCTTCGCCATCGGCCCAGTTCTTTCTGAACATTTCCCCTGCTGGCAAGTAGTGCCTGTAGTTTCCATTATCTGTCAAGCAATCCTGATAGCTCCCATAAGGTTCTACAAACAGCCAAGGCTCACCACATTGCAATCCGAATGCAACCGCCACGAAGATTCCATGTAGATCTTTTGGCTCAGGCTCGCTGCCTATTCGAATGAAGGCAGCTACATGTCGACCTTGCTTTAAAACAGTAGATGGAAGAGTCTTTTCCGCATAATGGCGTGTTGACCTCAAGCAGGTGTTTGAAGCGTCGCTCGCTGTGAAACCTGAAGAGCTCAAATATCGAGCATCGATAGGCATTGAGGCCCTGTCAAATCCGGTGCTCTTTAGCCTTGAGGTAAGACTTATAGAGAACATTGCATATGGTATCGGCATGGATTGAATCTTCAAGGCTGAAAGGTTGACGTCAGCTGGAGGGTTTCCGGAAACCAGAAGCTTAGTAGCTGACGCATGCTCGGGATGCCCACTTTCTGGTACATACTGATGGATCAACGTCTGGCCGTCGAAACGCGCGCGATAGAAATGTCCCGGAGGGCGATCGGTGCGTTGGCGAAGAAAGATGACCGCTAGTGCTCTGCTTTCCGCGTGAACTGCTGCCAGGTACGCATAATGATATCCTTCAAAATGCGGCGACATTGACACGATAGGTAGTTGTATTTGCAGACCGTAATTCGTTGTGAAATAGTACGGCTCCAGATGAGCGTCGCTCATGCTGAAGCGCTCGACGAACTCGGCATACTTGAGATCCCGAAACTGGCCGCAAAACCGGAACAGCCGAGGTGACGTCGCCAGCATACCATCGATCATATCATCCTCTTCCGCCTTCCAGGCAAAAATAGTGTGATCCGGTGAATATTTCATTATTTCCTCTTGCAGCCTGCGGAATGCCTTTTTTCCTTCTCCGTAGACTGTGGGCATGTTCACTCCGAATATTCCCATCAGGGAATACGCCTCGTCCTCGATGCGAGTCGTTTGCCTCGTGGCAGCCCAGGACATCTTCTGTGCCACACTTGCAGAGTCCAGTTTGGCTTTGTTGATCAATATATCCTGTGGAATGCCTGTAACCTGGAATATGGCTTCCGACAAGCCGGACTTGCTACCGAAAGAGATCTTGTTCCAAGAGGTGTCGAGGAACATGACCTCATTCGGAGCAATCAGTTCTTGCAATGTCCACCCTCTCTTGAACCACACACTCTTTCGAAAGAAAGAATCTTGTCTTGATGGATCGTCACCGGGCGGTACGTCTTCCATGTAGGCGAAGCATATTCGAGATGCCTCATACCAAGCATACATGGAGTTGATCGCCTCTGATAATTCAGCGCTGCTGGATTTATCGATACAGCAAGTGTCGGCCCAAGCCCACGTCAATCCATATTCAAGAACCTGTGAGCAGAACGACAAAATCTTCTGATATCCCTTCTTCTGCTTGCCGCTGGCTGTTTGATGCATCAGATCTTGGAAAGTAGGCTCATCCTCCGGACGTCCCCATCTGTGGGACAGGATGGCGTACTGAGGGATGTCATCGACGTGGAGCCTAAGTTGAATGTCGGGGAGACTTCCGTCTTCGGATTCAGTGATGTGAAGAAGGTACATTGCCGTTGTTCAGTCATTTATGATGGAAGCCATGGGAGAGTAGAAATGTGAGATGGAGGGAACAGAGGCCTCGAGGTCTCGACGAGGCTCTGGAGCAACCTGTGTCAGCTGACGTAGGACTCACAGCTGCCTGCGCCCAGAGTAATGCATGCGAGAGGCACAGTTACGACTTTATCTAGCCGCTTCTGGACGTACTTCTTACGCGTCCTACGTGCATCACATCTGACCTTTTCCATGTTGCTGCCTGGACGACAATTATCAAGATGTATCTCGATTTCCGCTCACAGGTATTCGTGTCGATCGTTGTACTGGGCGCTGTCGCATACGTCCTCATCAGGCGTTTCTTCATCCGCCGTCAATTCGCACGCAAACATGGCTGCCAACCTGTAGCGGCAAACATCAATAAGGATCCCTTGCTGGGCCTTGATACAATTCCCGGGAGCATCCGCGCCCGCAGGCAGCACAGACTTCTTGAACGGAATTGCGAGTTCTTCGCTCTCTACGGCAACACCATTGCGGTGAAGGAGCTGCATAGACGCGCTATCGTGACGATCGAGCCGGAGAACATCAAGACGGTCCTCTCGCTCAAATTCAACGACTATGGCATCAGCCACCGCCTCGAAGCGTTCAAACCGCTGTTGGGGGAGGGTATATTCGACACGGATGGCGACCACTGGGCCGCGTCGCGCTCCCTCATCCGACCTAGCTTCGCCCGTCACCAGGTGGCCGACTTGACCACGTTTGAGAATCTGATCCAGGACCTGTTCTCGTTGCTTCCGCGTGATGGGAAGACAGTCGTGGACCTGCAGGAGCTATTCTTCCGCTACACCATCGATTCAGCAACTGAGTTCCTCTTCGGACAATCCGTCGGTTCTTTGAAAGAGACTCAGGAGGGGCCCGATTTCGCCGGGGCATTCCATTACGCGCAAAAGGCGACGATCATACGGGGCATGCTAGGCCCGCTGAGAATGTTCTGGCGTGATCAGGAGGCTGACAGGTGCAATCGCATCTGCCGGGACTTCGCCCGGCCGTTCGTCGACGAGGCATTCCGCGCAGTCGAGGCCAGAAAAGGGAACCGAGAAGTACGACAAGATGAGACAGGTCGGGAGAAGCGCATATTCTCACACGAACTGGCCTCGCGGACGGCCGACGGGCACCGTGTTCTGGACGAGGTCATGAATGTCTTGCTAGCTGGTCGCGATACCACTGCCAGTCTACTCAGCAATCTGTTCTTCATGCTGGCCAAACACCCGGCGATATGGGCTAAGTTGCGCGAAGAGGTAGCTTGCCTTCAGGGCCGCATACCAACTTACGAGGAGCTTCGCAACCTTCCATATGTCCAGTACTGTATGAACGAATGTAAGAAAAAGCCCTCTACTACCGCCCCTGACTTCACTAACTGTCTCAGCGCTTCGCTTACATCCGGTTGTACCACGCAATGAGCGCAAGGCGATAAGAGATACTGTCCTACCAACTGGAGGAGGCAAGGATGGCCTCTCGCCCGTCTTCGTGCCTGAAGGCACCATAGTGGCGTACAATCTATATGCCATGCATCGGCGGACAGACTTCTACGGACCGGACGCCGAAGAATTCCGCCCGGAACGCTGGGAGGACGAAAGGCTGCGGCCACGGTGGGGATATCTGCCCTTCAATGGCGGCCCGCGCATCTGCGTCGGCCAACGGTATGCCTTGACCGAAGTTGGCTATGTTGTTGTCCGGATGGCCCAGGAATTTCGATCGTTGGAGAGTCGGGATCCGGGACCGTGGGAGGAATCGCTGGCTTTGACGCTGTGCTCCCGCAACGGCACAAAGGTTTGCCTCACTCCTGCATGAAAACATAGTTGGCTCAGCAGAAGAGCCATGTTGTTACTGAGGACCAATATGGTGACAATGCTTTGTCAAGTAACATAATTCATTAACAACAATGTCGTTGGCTTCCTTGTCCTCCGCGTTGGTGTTTGAGGCTCAAGGGGGTGGTCACACACACCCTCATCCCGCTCCTCTGGAAGGCACATTTCAACTCTTGTTGTTTAGCAAACTAGTCACGACTAGATGTAGAGCGGGTGTCCAGTAGTGAAATAGCAAATGAGTTCATTCAATTCAAGGAAAATCAAAACTATCTAAACAGGCTGAACAAGCAAATCCTCCAAACCAGATCAAAATCAAAATATTCCATCAGATCAAGCACCAACAGAGAACTCCTTCACGACCTGGCACTTGGGGGCATCGCCGTCAGCAGCGTACTCGCAGCGCTCGCCCTTGAGAGTGGAAGCAATGCCTCTCTTCTCAGCGACCTTGAAACCCTCGATGGAGTTGCGGCGAGCCTGGAGTCCGGAGCGCTTGCTGGCGGTCTTGGGAGTGACGTCGGTGAAGGCGCCCTTGGCGGAGTCCCAGAGCTTGTTGTCGGAGGTGATGAAAGGAGCGCCGGCATACTTGGACAGGGCATCGGTCTTTCCGGAGAAGAAGTCCGCAGCCTCCTCGACGCAGGGAACAGTGTCGATGGTCTCGTTCTTGCCGGAGGTAGAGCGCTTGGTGTAGGACTCCTTGCATTCGTTGCGGTTGGTGATCTTGCCGACGTTGTCACTGATGAAGCCGCAAGCCTGCTCGAAGGTGGTCTTGGCCAAAGTGTCGTTCTTGCCCTTGTTGAAAATGCCAGCGAGGTTCTCCATGTCGAGGTGAAGGGACTGGATGGGCTTGTTGGTGCCGTCAGGCTGGCCGTCGAGCCAGATGCAGCGCTGGCGGACACCGTTCAGGATGGCACCCCAGTTCCACTCGTGACCGCACTGGAAGCCCAAGTCGCCGATGGGAATGAAGACCTCATCACGTCTAGCCTGGGTGTCGCTGCCCTTGAGGATGATGTTGGAGACGCAGATGGCGTTGCCGCCAGGCTGGATGTCAAGAGACTTGAGGTTGAAACCGTTGTTGGTGGAGAACGACTTGATGGGCGCTTCGGCGTTCTTGAGTCCCTTGTACAAGTCAAGACCGCCCAGGTTGCGGCACTGGTCCTTGGACTCGTCGCTGTTACCCTCGAAGACACCAACAAATTCGGTGTTGGAGAAGTCGGAGAAGATGACGGTCGGGGGGTTGCCAGAAGCGTCCTGGTTGTCACCGATCTCCATGCGAAGGGTGTAGAAGTCAACTTCCTTGGGCTTCTGGTTGATCGCCTGCATGATGCTGATACCCGAGGCAACAAGTCCCAAGAAGGTGCCGACGTTGCCAATGGCGGTGCCGAGGGTTGCAACTGCTCCGATAGCGGCCATTTTGATTCAAAAGACTGGTGAAAAGTGAAAGTGGTGGGTAAAGATCCCGAGTGAGTGACTGAAAAGCACAAAAAAAAGAATGAAAGTGCAACTGAGTGTTGCGATGGAGGATTGCTGTTGATGTGTTGTGATGATGAGAGAAGAGAAGCCTGGATCGAGAGAGATCACATCTTCTTTTATAACATTTTGACACTTCAAGAATAGATCATTTTCGTGTGATCTATGTAATCAATTATTCCGACTCATTGATTCTCACCTTCGCCTGAACGTCTGGATGACTTCGATATTGCGTCTTGGCCCGTGAAGCACAAAGGCCCGCTTCCTTTCGGAGTACGTCGGCGCCGTATGTCGGCCGTCGGCATCTGCGGTGCTAGCAAAGTGTAGCCATTGCTATTCTCAGGTGCCAAGCTCTACCTTGATGGATCATGATGGGTCTTGGAGGGAAGAGACAAGGTTTTACACAATAGCCTTAGCATACGTGTTAAGGGCATTAGACGCTCATTTCACTCATCTTGAAACGGCGGGATGGGGAGATCTACACATGCATAGCTAGACATGTCATATCCATGCGGCTGACTTTGGCTGTGGTCACTGCCGGAATTATCCTCCGAAAGGCAAGTGATCGCTGGAGGTCGCGTGATAGTGGGCATCTAGGACTAAGGTGAGCAGTAAGTTGGCTTTTACCCTCCTTAGAAATCAACCCAACATACATGTATGCAGCTCGTACTTTGCACTTTTACCTCTCTCGCAGTTACACATTCATAGTGACCCCTTTTACTTTACTTTGCTCCTGAATAAGGGGGAATTTGAGGGTCTGAGAACACTTACTTGACCATCCATGCAAGTCTGGGCATAAGCGGGGCTCTGAGTCTGGGTTGACCCAGAACAAGTTGGCTGCTAAGCCCTATCATGAATTCTAGGCTCGCTGACGGAATTCGAAAGTCCGCATTGATAAATAAAGCTTAATTCAGGTCTCGGCAAGCATACGACCCAGAAAATGCCATCTAAAAAACCTTTGTTTAGTATTCACGCAGTAATGGCCGCATAAAGGAGTTTACTCTTCATGAGCACCCCTTCATATCGTGACTTGGCGGACAAGTGCTCCGGACGAACGCTCCTGACTCGTCGAAATACCGAGAGCTCATTACATTATCGCGACAGTAATTCCAACTCGGTGGCACCGGATAGTGTTGGTAAGTCTGGGGAACTAGATTCAAGACAGTCTAGTGGCATGATATGGAGAACTAGGTTTAGCCCCCATACATCTATGTGCTCGTCTGTTCTCTATCAACTGTGGGAGTCTCAATTCGGCTAAGCGACGACAAGTGGTGTTTACTAAACATGTCAATATGTCAACGTCGCAGGTCTGAGGTAACAAACAAGAGTAAAAAGAAAACTCTTGACTGAGTCCTGCAGTCGTACCATTTTGCCGTTTTGGACACGAGAAGCAGGCCTCCAGCGGATGCCAGCGGATGCAAGGCCGAGTGCCGATTGGTCACGATCGTTTCACTACTGGGTTACATCAAGGCCCGACCCTGGACACAGTTTCAGCCTCTAGACGAACCAACCGTCAATAAGTGGTTCACGAATACACTGCCACTGTTTACGGTGGACTCGTATCGGGCTTAAGGCAGTATTGGCCTATGGGTGCCAAGCTCTAATGGGGACTCGAACGTGGCAGGTGATCCAGAGTCCAAGTTTAGAAATTTAGCTTTCAGCACATCATTTTAGAAATGAACATCATGCTCAGCCTTACAAGGTCATGATTTAACCATCTGAGCACAGTATATCTAATACCTGGGCTGAAAAGCGTTGACCTTCCTTGACCAACGAAATCAACGCAGATGGAGACCTGTGATACTATCATGTAGTCATGTCAGTAAGGGCAAGATGGGGCATTCTCGTATTGGATGAAACTGACACATTGAACTTTACCGTGGCAAGCTATAGAACAAGTAACTAATGGCGAATACAATTATGGTACTCACAGTGAGAGTTTAGGCGCGGAGAGATGCGGAGAGAACCCACCAGATCAACTCGAAACAGGGGAGGCACTGCAAGAAAGCCAAGGCCATATTGTCCACATTTCAGGCTCGAAATAGGTCAAGACAACTCCATGTCACGCATTTGTCATAACAAATATCTTGTTGACCAAAAGATGACTGTTTGAAAGACGTAAAACTCGGGGTATGATACGAATGCTTTCTTACTAAAACTGCGCAGTGCCCAAGCCATGTAGCTCTCCCTTTTCATCACTCTCGGCATCACCTCTGCCAGGGGCAGTTTAGTCAGCTCGTAATCATCCGACTTTTAGTTTTCCGGTGGGATCATGCAGCAACAGCGTAAATTCCTAAGATGGCTCATCTTACAGTTGACTATTTGTCTCCGACTTTCAGAGTTTATTCTTATGAGTTGTCCACCTCACGTCTGTGGCCTTCACTAATGACCAAAGTCTCGTTAGGTGTCATTCATACTTAAACAGATAGACACAAAGCTTCATGCGCTCTGTTTGAAGAAACCGGATGCATGGACGCCTCCTATGACTGTTGTTTCCGCGTTGTTTAACTAATAACATCCGGGACGTGTCCAGTTACCAACTTCTTTTATACTTTCGAAAGTTGTGAAAGGAGTTAATAAGCAGATCCAGTCAACTGATTTGCTTTTTCTCTTCCGAGACTCAACCACGAGGCAGTTCGCGATTCACAATTCACAACAACAAGAGTTTCGTGTCAAGCAACTCTTCAACATCGAAATCTGATAGAAGACACAAGACCACACATATTGATTGAATTACTTGAGGCAATCACCACACCAAGCTACAGCAGAGCTTCCCATAGGGTACGTCTTTATAAAGAGGAGTGACACTACGGTGTACATATACCTTAAACGACTAAATCGTCACCGGGTTAGATACAATTTTGAACTTTCTTTTTTTCAGTATCCTCATGCTAGACATCATCCTTTTGAATTCCTAAAATGTAGAGTGAGCATGGTAGGGTTCCTCAGGTTCCATCCACGCGTCAAAACACCGACTTTATGCACGACTATCTCGAACTGCCCGTCGACGAAGACTAGCTCAAGTGAGTGCATGCTAGCATTCAGTTTGGAATGGAACAATGACGTCAAAGATAGCCGACACATGCGATACTCAGTAACGATGCGGACGCCACACAAGGTTCAATCGTGGTATCTGAGTCTGTGGCGGCAGCATGCGGTGCATGTACAGCTGGTTGGCCTCAAATCGTTCGATTTGGGGTGTGATGAGCCACTGACACCGAGAATCCTCCTCGCAAAATGAGGCTGGGAGGTCTTGAAGTGCATATGGAGTTGTCCAGACCCGCAATGTCAGACTTCAATCTATGTCACATTGAAGGAGCCTCACCACCCTCCGATCCGTCACAAACCCAACCTCAACCAACAACAATGCAGCCGTGGCGCCTGCCTAAGACGCCACAACCCCCACGCATATCTAGCGCCCGTTGCCTGCGCTAAATGCTGACCACTTGCTCAATTTCCTTTTCCTTGGTCTCAGCCGAGGCGCTAGGTTATCAGTTCACCTTAATGCTGGCCTTACACTGGTCAACGTTCAGGCTTGGATAGAGTGGTGGCGATCTCATCCATCATTGTGCGGAATACAAGAAAGGGAACAGAATAAGCAATATTGTCGGGTTCTGGCACGCGACAGTTGATACGCCGCCAATCAACACCAGACCCGTGTCATATGCTGCCTTCCGTAGGGCTGGCATGCGAGGTTGGGCAAGTCGGCGGTCGCCTTGTCACTAGTACCTGGGACTTGTACTCACTTCGTCTTATATGACCGGCTGCTCTCTTGATTGTTGTCTTAGCAGACTTTTACTTCCTTCTAATATCTCTTTCATTCTCTAGAGTGCATGAAACATACTACCATTTTCGCAACTACAATGGCAAGGGACGCGCATTTACGTGGAATGTGTTCCCTAACATTCGCCTTTTTTGCAATCGTTTTTCTCACTGGAAAGTTTTCATATGCCGACGTATGTAATTACGATGGTGGCTGGTCGCTGCGGTACCCAACGAGATCAACTTGCCCGGGATTTGCACCAAACAAATGCAATTTGACATTAGACAATTCACAATCTCGATGCTGTCCTACAGATTACCAGTGCCGTGGCGAGGGTGATTTTGTTGGACAATACTGTTGTAAAGGTAGGTGGGGTGCCAGATGGTACGCACTTTCTTCCGGGCAGCTTGCTGATAAATTATTCCGAACAGACGGGGAAGATTGCACACTAGAAGCAACGGTAAACGCAAAGGTATGGCCTCTTCATGCAAAACAACTACTCGGGCCACGAATTCATTTGTACAACTCAGTGCCCAACCGCAGCATGGGGGCTCTGGGGAACCAATAAGACAAACCCCGATGGAAACAACATCGGTACCGGAGTTTGGTGTTGCGAGTCTGACTCCATGGGTGTATACAAGGACAATGGGGAAGAGGGAGGATTGATTTTCCTATGCACGGGGACCGCTGAGTCGGCGCTGCCAACGACTCTCTACTCAGGCAGTTCCATATCCCAGTGCTCTACGACTAGCGCGTCTACAATCATCACGTCTACAGCTAGCACGTCTACGACTAGCACGTCTATAGCCAGCATGCCTACCAGTACTCAAACCACTGGTGACGAGAATTCATCGGCAAGTGTTCCTGTGGGAGCGATAGCGGGTGGTGTCGTCGGTGGTATCGCCGTCATTGCATTGGTAATTGCTGGGATATACTTCTTCTTGAAGAAGAAAAGGCGTCATGCGGCAGATTCCACATCAGGGGCTACTATCGGAGAGGGGTCTAAGCCTTCCCGCGCCGATGACCCGCGATGGAGACGACCAAGCGAGTTGGAAACAGTTGAGCCCCGGCTTGAGATGGATGGTGTCAAGCCGACCTACGAACTTGACGCAGCCAGGGGCCAAGACAGAGAGAGGGAGGTGTCACCAATGAGTCCGCCGTTGAGATGAACTAAGGAGGGTATTTATCAATAATAGTTACCGGACGTCTGGACCGTCTCTTTCCGAATAAGATGAATAATTGCTGCTGGACTGGAGGATGAGGTCGTCGATACCTTGAATATCAGCCAGTCGCTCCAGGCCAACCTTGACAAACTTTTAATTACCATGAGTGTGTATCCCTCAACCGACTCAGACAGCTGCTGCGAATACCCTTGGTGAGGCCAATGAGATGACGCCTTCGCAGAACTATCCACACATACTGAACTCTTTTTGAGATCAAGGACCTTGGACTTTTCCCAGTATTTCACTTCGCTGGACTTTCCTATTACGTTCAAGACTCCTTCCGATTTCGAGAGTCCAGTCGGTCTGTCTTTATGCCCAACTAATTCGTTCTCCCTGGCACACGAAGCTGCTTTTGATCTGAGCAGTTTCTATATGCAGAATAGAGCCTAAGTCTAATGAAGCTGACACGCGGCATGTTCTCGTCCAAGTAAGCCAAAGCTCATCATCGTTGAACTGATCCACTGGGAACATTTGATACTCGAAGTAATGACTGGACTGGAGGAGCACAAATCAAGATTGATCACTCAAAAGAACACAGTATTTTACCAATCAGAAAACGAATGAGATTGGTTTTTGGCTACTCTACGGGCGGTTGTCACACGAATATGCAAAGGTCATTAAGGGGTGCCAGCAGATGACTCCTTTCATTAGACAGAAAGGGCTTCAAGTGGCCATCGGTATGGATTAAATGAATATGACGACTGTCTGTAGGCTGTACGAAGCATTCCTTTAGATGTACTCGTCATATGTGCCTCCATTTTGATTCAGTCCACGGAAACCGCGGTGCGCGGAGATGTTTACGTACCTCGCTCCAGCGCCTTTCCCACGGAAACCGTGGCGCCAAGTTGGATGGCCAGGCCTCGAACTCGGCTGGAGAAACAAGCTGTCGCGTCAAGTCTTCCCACAACTGCTTCAACAGGCACAAAAGATCAGGCCATTCACAACTACTTGCACCATTCTTGTTAATCAAGTCTTTACAGGCTCAAGGGTTAACCAGTCGCAGTGCAAAATAATCAGCCGTAAGTGTCAACAGTGCAGTTATCATTTTTTCCCTTGTGCCACGATCGACTAGCATTGTTGAAGTGTAGAAAAACATTGCTAGTCTACAATACCCTCTAAGGTGATGATCGACAGTGTAAGAGATATATATGTTCCTGACATCGAGAAAATTGATTACACGGTTTAAACCGAGACCGAGATTGCGGCTCATGCACTACTCGGTAACCCCGCATCACGTACAACACGCCTTACAGCGCAATTGCGGATACTCGTAGAAACTCGTAGTCGACAACTTCAATATCAACTTGTTGTTGAGTTTGAAAGCTTGAAAAATTGAATCTGCTGGCATCAAGATCTTTTATTCTTTCTGGGAGTTTAAGCTTCTAATTTTTGGCATTTGTGATGTAGATAGCTCCAAATTCAGTCCGTAACTTACAATACCACCAGGTTCAATTCCGGCTGGTCTCATACAAGGACCCTTCAAGAGTAACGAGAAGCAATGGACAGACCGTGGCGAGTAAGGAATAAGAGTTAGAGCAGGTGAATCGCATAGGACGCGTCACTCAGCCCGGATATCAATTAACTACAGAGTACGTATAATGATTTAACCTACTGAATATGCTTCATTCCCCGCGTCATGCTTCCAATCAATCACTAGAGACTCATCGAGTGCGCCAGTGTTTACACTACTGCATCTCTACCCGCAACTAGCAGCTGACGACGTAGCTGTGTTTCATGTCAACGGACAAGACTCCCTCGGCTTCTGTTCCCGAAATTTGCACCAGCAGCCAACTTGAATAGGAAAGACTATCACGAAGAGTTTTCCCAGAGTGGGCAGAACGGGCACCACACTTCCCAAGTTGCCCCTGAGCAGCAAGAACAGAAGACACAATCCTCCGGCGTTGCAATGCGGTTGGGGCTCGAAAATGGTAGCACTCGCCGGGATTGCGGCGGTAAAGTTGCTCTTTCAGGCCGAGCGCTGGGTCAACATAGGGGAAGGATGGGCGCACGATCCACTGTTTGCCAGGGAAAACACCAATCACCCTTCCCTGAATTCTCGTGAGGTTCCCGATTAAGGACGGCATTTCATTAAGTGACAGCTGTAGTCTGTTTGAGATAGAAGATGGAGTTCAGCGGCGGCTACGGTATCCGCACAGCCGCTGACGCTTCAGAAGTAAAGGGCAGAGAGATTTGATCGATCAATTTTCCGGGGGAGAAGTGATTGATTTATTAACTCACCTTCGGCTCCCACATCTTGACTTGTCTCTTGAGTTGCCTCTCTTACCAAACCTTGCCCTCCTTTGGTTCTCACCTCTCATATTGTCTCTCGTTCTTTCGGCCTCACCCTTTTGACCTCTCCTTCATTCATTGGGTTCCGGAACTCAAACCAAATCATTCCTTTCTTTCGACGAATTACTTCACACCTGCAACCTTTGGTTCGATCTCCCATCTCACCTCCACAATGAAGTCGGCTCCCACTCTCTTGGCGCTCTTGGCGGCCGTTACCAACCTTGCCGCTGCCCAGACCGTCTCCGGTAAGGCTGAGGGCTTTGCCGCCGGTGTTACTGGCGGTGGTAGCGCCGCTGCCGTCGAGCCCAAGGACATCGACGAGCTTAAGAAGTACCTCACCGACGACGAGCCCCGTGTCATTACCCTCTCCAAGGAGTACGACTTCACCGAGTCTGAGGGCACCGAGTCCGGCAACGTCTGCGCCAGCTGGGGTACCGGCGCGTCCTGCCAGAGGATCATCCAGGACTCTTGCGACAGCGGCACCACTGCTTCCAAGGACACCTGGTACAAGGCCCCTACCCAGCCCATCGATGTCGGTAACAACAAGACCATTCTCGGTGTTGGCAGCAAGGGTGCTATCAAGGGCAAGGGTCTCCGCATGAGAGGCAGCAACGTCATCATCCAGAACATTGCCGTCACCGACCTGAACCCCAAGTACGTCTGGGGTGGTGATGCCATCGGCTTCGATGGCGCCGACCTCGTCTGGGTTGACCACGTTACCGTAAGTACATCCAACAAAATTGCAATTCTCACAGAGCTGACATCACATCAAGACCGCCCGCCCCGGCCGCCAGCACTACGTCTTCGGCTTCAACCCCAGCAAGCGCGTCACCCTGTCCAACAACTTCATCAACGGCGAGTCCGACTTCTCCACCGGCTGCGACGGCTACCACTACTGGACCTTCGAGATGGTCGGCACCGACGACCAGATCACCATGAAGAACAACTACATCTACAAGACGGCCGGCCGCAGCCCCGCCCTCAGCGGCGGCACCCTCCTCCACGCCGTCAACAACGTCTGGGAGGAGAACAACGGCCACGCCCTCGAGGGCGGCGACGCCAAGGCCCGCGGCCTCTTCGAGGGCAACGCCTGGATCAACGTCAAGGCCCTCGTCTCCGACTACGCCGGCAAACTCTTCGCCGCCGACGCGAGCAGCGCATCCCAGTGCCAGACCGCCCTCGGCCGCGCCTGCGAGGCCAACGTCTTCGAGTCCACCACCAACGACTTCCCCTCCAACGACAACACCGTCCTGAGCCTCTTCAAGAGCTACTCCGCCCCCACCGTCGAGGCCGCCAGCAAGATCAAGACCAGCGTCCCCGCCAACGCCGGCGCCGGCAAGCTCAGCTCCTCGTCTGCCTCCAGCGGCTCCTCCACCGAGTCTACCGACACCGAGAAGGAGGCCGTTGTCGCCACTCCTGCTGCGTCTACTCCTGCCTCCTCTTCCGCTGCTCCCGCTGCCTCCAAGGCCGCCGACTCCGGCTCCAGCGCCGTTGCCCTCTACGGCCAGTGCGGTGGCCAGGGACACACCGGCGGCACCACTTGCGCCTCCGGCAAGTGCGAGGTCGTCAACGACTGGTACTCCCAGTGCGTCTAAGCCAACCTGAATGGGTGGTCCAGAAGCTGGCGAAAGCTGGCGGATAATGCAGACGACGCGGCTATGACTGCTTACGTCTTGCGACAATTCTTTGTGTGAAAACATTTGTCACCATACATATATTCCTTGTAAATACCTTTTGAGGCCAGGGGCCACGTAAAAAAACACACACCAGCGCTTTGCACCGAATTCGAAGTCTCAACGCTTTCTATTGATCTATGGTGTAACATGATAATGTGCGTGTATTCAAACATTAGATTAAGGAGTGTACAAGTCTATATGCTTCATAATATCGTCTCTCGTGGTAAGGATCGTGGTGAAGGGTAAATCGAGCCGCATCTCGCGCGCGGGCAGAGCCTAGTAGCTGTAGACCTGCTCGGGGCCGAGGTTTCCGAACTGGCCGGAGCCGAAGGGGTTCGAGGGGGCGGTGGTGACCGGCTGGCCGTTGACGTCGGACACGCCGAACCAGGCGAGCTCCTTGCCGCTGACGACGGTGACGACGGCGAAGGCCGGGGCGGGCTCGGCGACGTAGCCCCACGAGATCTTGAAGCCGGAGCCGGAGGTGCAGGGCTGGTCGGACCAGCTCTCGGTGGCGGCGTCCTTGCCGGGCATGCGGATGACGGTGCAGGCCTCCGTCTTGCCGTCGGCCTCGATCTTGAAGTTGTAGTCGCAGCCGGAGTTGTCCTCGCCGCAGTAGCGGGTCAGGTCCTTGACGGTCCACTTCTTGCCCTCGACCGGCTTGGGGTCGGCGTAGCCGGCAGAGCTGCCGGAGCCGGCGGTAGGGGCGGGAGCGGGGGCGGCGGTGGCGGAGAGGGTCGGGTAGGTGAAGTACGAGGAGGGGCAGGATCCCGGGTGCGCCGGGTTGCAACCGCCAGGAATGCCGACGATGGAGGTGAAGGTCGGGGCAGCGGAGGCGGATGCAGTAGGGTAGGTGAAGTAGGACGACGGGCAAGATCCGGGGTGAGCCGGGTTGCAGCCACCGGGGATGCCGGCGATGGAGGTGAAGCTCGGCGCGGCGGAGGCGGAGAGGGTGGGGTAGGTGAAGTAAGACGAGGGGCAGGATCCGGGATGGGCCGGGTTGCAGCCGCCGGGGATGCCGGTGGATGTAGGCTGGGGCAAGTTGGCGGTAGCGCTGGCGCAGTACTCGCGGTTGCGAGCGTTGTCCTCACCGACGCACGCGGTGAGGGTGCATGAGCAGGCGACTTCTGGGGTTCCCGCGGCGATGCAGGCCTTGTAGGCGTCCTGGCAGGGATCCTGACGGCGGCCGAGGGCAGGGGCCGCGGTAACGGCCGAAGCCATGGCCATGGCGATGGTGAGCTTGCTGAACATTTTGGATGTTTAGAGTTGTTTGGATGAGATGAACTTCAGTGGATGAGATGAGATGAGAGGAGATGAGGGTTGAAGGCTGAGAAGATGAGTGTGACTGTGATGAGACAACAACTACTTGAAGCAGGAACCTGCATTTTCTTATATGCAAACGAAGATCTGGTATCGAAAGACATCAGAAGTCCGGAGAAGCCCAATTGAAAGACAACAATCTCGTGTTCGCCTCACCCTCGTTACCACACCTGTGGGGTCGAGTCGGTGTAAACGGCTCTAGCCTTCTCGTATTCACCGTTTGCCCTCAGCCATTTTCGTTCGGAAAAACACCCGAAAGTGTGACAGGTCAATGGGCCCACGATTCCCATGATCTCATGGTCCCTTCTAGCGCGCGGGGAGGTCCCATAATTGTGGCAGGGGCTTGACAGAGTCCCGGGTTGCCATCGGTGTTTTTCTCTCTTTCTCTCTCTCTCCAAAGTCTGGGATGGGTGGGCAGCTCAATTGAAGCGCGGCCAGCGGGTAAATAGAATGGGCATTTCTGAATACAGTCCGATTGACGTCAGAAACACGCGGGGATCATACAAAGATTACCGATTCGACATTCCGCGTTGGAAGCGTGCCAATCAGCCCGAGGTGAACCGTCAAAATATTAGCCAGAGTCGGGTTAGGCGAATGCTTTTCCAACCGGCCGATCTTGCTCGGCCCCGCCGTCCGGCCAACCTCTCGGCTCCACGCATACGAGAGAGCCGAGGCAGCCGGACCAGCTTTTCAGTCTGGCGCCAGTTGAGTCAGGCGAAGCGTTTGCCGCTACTGACAACTAAGAATAGCAACTGCCAAATGGTTCGAAAGAGACGACCACAACGAGGCCCCATCCCTGCGCTACACGCTGTCAAGCTTAATACAGAGTTGGCGGTGGCTTGATTGTCGATCAGGAACCCAGCCGAGAGGTCGGGCTCGGTGGCACGCTTGGCATCGGAGCCGGAATCCGGGGACCTTTCACTGAGAGGGACCTAAAACAAGCATAGCGGGAAGGATTGGCTCGACTAGTCTTGAAAGAGTTGTCTTGTCTTAGACAAGCGTTGTTGAGAACTGACTCGAAGCAAGGTGAATCGACGAGTTTGGCATGTTCGATTCTCGTATTCCTAGCCACTTCAGTGCCGAAAGAATCGGAATATGAGGCTTAGACAGGCAGACTTGTCACGCCAAACGCAGCGCTACGGCAGATGGATACGTGACATCACCTGTGATCACTTGATGATGAGAAACCTGATGAACCGCACGGAAAATCTGCGGCTCCGAGCATCAAGAATGAATCGACTCTTCGTTTCCATCTTCTAGCAGTTATGATTTTCCTGGGGATTACAGAACCAACTTCGAATAAACCGAAACGCCATTGTCACAAGAGGAAATAATGCTATGACCAGAGAGAAAGGCACACAGCATCTGTCAGAAATACTCATACTCATCGTCGTCGGCGTCGTCCATTTCCTCCTGATCCTCCTCGTCTTGAACCCCGCCGTTGTTTCCCTCCCCCGTGGCGGCCTGATTGCCATCCACGTCACCCCCGCCGTCTTCCCCATCGCCTCTCCAGAACGCAACATCCTCGGGAATGCCGTCAGACGAATCGCGATCGAATTCGGACACTGACCCAGCGTCGTCCTCGCCCCGTTGCGCCGCGGCTGCCCACTCGAACCTGGCGTGGTCGTGCAACTTGCACGTAACCCCCGCCTTGATAAGCGTCGTGAAAACCTTCCGGACGAACGCTGCCGTCGGGCATACCTTGTTCTCGGCGTCTTCGAGTAAAAGCCCGAGTGTGGACCTCAGAGGCTCTCGTGCACTCCTCTCCAACGACTCGAGCGTGACGTCGCCTCGTAGACCGTAGCTGCACTGGAGACTGTGGCCGTGTCGGCCTTCAGGGTCGTCGCCGCACGCGAAGTGACTGAGTATCATCTCCCGGAACTGCGGGAAAGATCCCTTCTTCACTTCACCCGCGAACCAATCGATTACCTCTCTGTCGCGTTCGTTGCCCATGTCGAAGGGAAGGATGTGGAGAGTCTGCAACCATGGCGCTGAGAGCAGCACGTCACGCCGCAAATCCCACCGCCGAATCATGAGCTTTTGGAGGCGCCCGAGGGAGGCAAGCGATCCCAGGCGTTCGGCGTCTGGGAGACGCATGCACTGAATCGAGAGTGTCCGGATTGTGCTCGAGTGTTTTGCCAGAGCACCCAAGATCTGGCTCGGAGTGGTTTCTCTGTCGACTCCGCCGGCGTCGAACTTGAACTCGCGTAGCGCCTTGCA
Organism: Colletotrichum karsti; assembly: GCF_011947395.1. Taxonomy (NCBI): domain Eukaryota; kingdom Fungi; phylum Ascomycota; class Sordariomycetes; order Glomerellales; family Glomerellaceae; genus Colletotrichum; species Colletotrichum karsti. The sequence goes on from NW_024065905.1 coordinate 423,778, forward strand.
AGATTTGATCATTCGGGTGATTCTGCTCGGCTCTGCGACGATGGATGTCAAGCTTAGACTAGTGACACTGCTCCAATTCACCTCAGGCTCGTCGTCCCGGACCTTTGTCAATTCAACCGTGTCGATATTGGGCGCTAGGTTCAGCACCTTGCATACTTCGCTCAACATAACCGAGCGAGCATCGCGGGAACTGCAGTAACATCGAAAGCGGCGTAGGTGGTGCAGGCGAACGGTGGTTTCCGCCGCGGAAGGGAATAGGTGAAATGGATATTGTTCCCCTTGGCTAAACGGTTCTCGCCTTATGATTGCTTCTATAGATGGCGGGAAATCATCTCTCGCTCCGGCCTGAATGTCCAGGACTTGAATATGGCGCGCCTGCAAGACGACAAGCGCCAAGAGGAAGCCGCTCATGGCCCAGATCGGTACGGGCCCAGAAAAGCGCACCCCAAGCCTCTTCGCGACGGCAGATAGCACCGACGCCTCCTCGCGGGTGAGTGGTGCGCAATGCTGAGCGTTCTGGCTCAGAGAAACGCGCAGGGTCCTGAGACATATGGCCAGCTCGGGTTGTGCCTCCCAAGTCATGAGCAGGTCAATCAGGGGCCCGTTGCCATTTCTCAGGTCAAGAGAGAGATGTCTGAAAAAGTGCGGCTGGACAGCTTCAAGGGCGCGCTGACATGTCTGTCCAAAGGCTGTGAGCGCATACATGTTCTGACCAGGAATGTGGTACAGCGGCCCTTGGCCATTTTCATAGGAAAGCGACCTGTCTTCGGGCTCTGCCAGAACTGAGGCGATGTGGCTGAAAAGCTCTGGTGGTAGATCGAGAAGCTTCGGCATCGTGAGCTTTGATTGAGTCTGCTCTGACAGATGGTGTTGGGTGAATTGAAGATGAAGTTGGGCAAACCCGATTTAAAGCGAGACGCGGTGTTAGGACGCGTGTTTGCGAGCTAGGACAGGGGTACCAGCCACAGTTTGGCTGCCCTCCCCGGCGAAATGGGTCCCGTCGCCGTTGATCGGCTAGATCCGCCTCAAAGAGGAATTCTCTTGCATTGGACGCACAAAGTTGGAGATCCAGAAAACGGTGCTCAATGCCATTTTGGGACACGTCAAAGTTTGAATAAGTATATACAGCCAGACTGACCAGGCTACAACTTTATACATGAAAGATTGGCCCTCATCGGAACCACAATGTCTGCCGTTTACTGAAGAGCCTGAACGACGGCGTTGTAAGCCGGCTTGGGGTTGAAGTTGGCGTCGAACAGCAGCGGGTTGTTCTGCGCCCTCCAGCTGTCCGGGTCGCGAACGCCCCAGACGGTGATGCCGACGCACTGGGGGACCTGGAGACACGCGCGCGTGACGGCGGTGTAGTCGTTGGCGCTGGCGCCCACGATGTCGAGTTCCGTGATGGCGACCTCCTTCACGCCGCTGCCGGCGAGGGTCTGGAGGGCCGCGAGGGCGTTGCCGCCCTGGTTGGCTTGAAGATGAGCCTGGGAGCCTGCGTTGGTGTTAGTATCCTCTCTCCCGTAATTTTATGGCAGCGTAGGTAGGTAGGAAGATGGACACATACCGATGCCGTCGATGGGGATGCCCTGCCCGATCCATTCCTTCACCTTGCGGGCCATGGCCTGCGTCTTGGCGTAGCTGGCCTGGTCGAGGTTGTAGTCGTTGATGTACAGCTTGGCAGCAGGGTCAGCGGCCCTCGCAGCGCGGAAAGCAATTCCAACAAAGTCCTCGCCGAGGACCTGCGAGAAGACGGAAGATCGAAGGGATCCATCCTCGTTGAAGATCTCGTTCACGACGTCCTGGATCACAATTCAATCAGCCGGAACAAACAACTCAATAGACGGATTACTCACCCAGTGGTAAATCTTGCCCTTGTACCGTCCCATGACGGAGTTGATATGGTCCTGGATGACCTGCGTCAAGCCGGCGCGGTCGCGCACGTTGTTGACCCAGCCCGCGAGCTGCGAGTGCCAGACAAGGGTGTGCCCGCGCACGAGCTTGCCGTTCTGCTGGGCAAAGTTGACGAGGTAGTCGGCGTTGGCCCAGTTGAACTGCCCGCGGTTGGGCTCGATCTGGTCCCACTTCATCGAGTTCTCGGGCGTCACCTGGCCGAAGTTGGCCTTGATGATGTCGGCGCTCTTGCCTGTGGTGAGACGGTTCTGGTCGCTGCAGGTTCCATAATACTGCTTGCCTTTGGCCTTGATGAGCTTGTCGATGCTCTGCGCGGCCTGTCGCTCCTCGAGAGGGGCCGCGAGAACAGACAGAGGTGCCAGGAGGCAGACAAGGGAGGTGAGATACTTCATCTTGAAGATGCAGGAAAGAATGAAATGGTCGGCAAGGTAGGAGCTTGGCTGACGAGTCGGTCGAATGCTGAACCTGCATCTAGGTCATTGGTCTTATATGAGTTGCGAATGGCTTCTATTTGGCAACCGGAAATCGGCCAGCGCATTGTATCAATTGCTGCATGTTGCCTAGTTGAGTAAGATCACAGGACCGCTCTTCATCTGCCAAGCCGGGTAATTGACAATATCTCCGCAACCAATTTCAGGGCTCAACCAAGATCTCCATGCTGGAAAGTTGATTCTTGACCCATTGAGGAAACCTCAACTCGGCCGTCCTGTGCCGCAATGAGACAGAACGTGATGTTGACTCCCTCAGGGGCCCGAGTTGACACTGCAGATCAATATGGTTAGAACCTCTCTTGGTGCGGAGAAGAAGCACACAATTAGCGGCTGAATCCATATCCTCTCGGAGGGCGTTGCACGTTGATATTACCCACGGCGGGGGATCGCAACTAATTATATTGCGCCGGGATCTGATGCAGTCGGCGGCTTTTCGAATAGATTGCATATCGAACACAGGGCGGCTGATAATATGGCGGTACCACCCGAGAAGTGCGAGACCCGAAGTTCGCGAGCCTCCGAAGTTCCGATCAAAACCCCGCCATTGTAACGTGACGAATGCCGGATGTCACGCTGGATAATTCACACAGGCCCCGGCGCTTGTTTGCGGACAACTCGGACACATTTGTGATATTCGAGGGGCAAACTGATCCTTGGCGACGTGAGCTACGCCATCTGCTTTATGGTATCGAGACCAAATGAGGCAAATTCGTGGAAGACGCCCAAAGAGGCACTGGAATGCGCATGTTTCGAGGTTATTATCCGTAGATGTTCAGTCAAGCGCCCCAGTAAATAAGCTACACACAAGCTTTCGTCGACGTGAGTTCATCTCTTGGTAAGCCGGATGCTGTGTGTGTCGTTCCACTCGTCCGAACAGCCTGCAATAATGCCCGCCCGTTCTGGCCCTCAGGAGTCCAGCTGTCGCCGATGGCTCCATGAAGCCAGTACACACTATCCCGGCTGGGTTGTAATTCAAGTCAGCTGAGGTCTTGGGCCTCCCCGCCGCCGCTTTCAACTGGCAGCGCTGGCCACGAGGCTCTCAACCAGATTCCTTGCAGGCTCGAAGACTTCATCCTCGTCACCAGGAGGTGTATGCAATCTGAATCGTCCTTCGGCGAGCACAAAGCCTCCGCAGCTGACCTTGGTAATCCTCACACCGGGGTGGAACAGATTTAGGGCGAGATGCTTGTCCAAGTAGGTGCCAACAGCGTTGAGGAATAGCTGTTGGTCCTGCTGGTTTCCGTCATGTCTCCAACCCCAGCCCTCGTCTGACTTGCCACCTGCGAGCCTCTTCCGCTTCCTCGCGTCATTCTCGTAGCCTTGCGTAAACGCTTTCCGCTTCGTTGTTGTGTCGTTCGCGGGTGTCCTGCCCTCCTTGGCAAACCTTTCCAGGTCGTCGGCCAGAATGACGACTTCGATAGATTTGATCCCCAGCCCTTCAGCCGGCAGGTCGTTCTCGCCATCTTCTAACGCGGCAGGGGGTATGTAGAAGCCCAGAGTCAAGACCAGGTCTTTTGCCAGCGGGCCCTCAGAAGGAAGGCCTGCATCTTCGATCCATCTCTCCCACGCCGCGGCGAGAAATTTCGTACCCAACCGCATAGGGCTGATGCGACAATCGAAGACGCTGGATAAAAAATCGATGATGACGACTTTTAACGGCGTCGGCATGCGCAGGAGAAGAAGCGGTAGGTGCAAGAAGTGGCCGTCATCTGTCGAGGTGGTGCCTGCCAGCGATCCGGGGACGTTGAGCAGATTCGTGGGCTGTATCACGTCTGACGCTTCTGGGCGCTTCTCCGTTGACGACGGCAGCAGCACAGCACTGCAAAACCCGTTCTCGTATGACATCTCGAGAACCAGGGCCCTCTTCGTACTTGAGATTCCACCACCGACGGAATCGCTGCGGAGGTCACGGCTAACATCTGCCTCCGGGTCTTCTGCGCCGCCGAGGAGCGCATCCACGCCGACCCAGCGAAACCTGACCTTCTCCAACGATCCCAGACGGCCAACGGAGCTATCGTTGCCCTCGAGGCCGACCTGCACACCTCTAACCACGTCCCCCACCAGCGTGTCGCGCAGTCGTTGTGATAAAGTAGTCAGTCGAGTGGTTTTTAAGGCGCCGGCGCCAATGTAGAGAGGCGAGACACGGTGGGTGGTGAAGGTGGTGCCGAAGAATTGCGGCACGGGGTCGTATTCTTCGAAGGAGCCGGGAGACGTTCGATCGTATTCGGTGTCGGAGGGCTGGTGAGCTTCGGGTTCAGGCTCGGGCTCGGCCGCAGCATTGCGACGACGGGGAGGCATCGCGACCAGGAGCGCGAGGGCTGGTTGTGTGGTGCGATTCGAATTTGATGACGTTTGCGATGCGATGGAGATTAGACGTTTGACGCGTCGTAAGTTCAGATTCAACCGACTGATCGAGATTCCTCTCAAAGTGTGAAGTTCGGGAGCTGTGATTACGCGTCAAAAAGTGGTGTTTGTTGTAGAAAGATGCGCTCGTCGTGCTTTCCTGGCGTGTTGTTTGATCAAAACGAGCTGTCGCGGGGTGTTGGAGGAGGAAGGAGCGACGATGCGCTCCCAGGTGTTGCCAAGTGCCAAAGCTCGACCTCAATAACTACGTCAGGCACGACGACAATCCTGGACAACAGTCTTGTCAGTATCAACCAGCTTAACAGCTGCAAATATCAGAGTTCATGAATCTAAACAAGACAACTTCTTTGTTTACGCATTCGTCGACATCCCGCACAAAACAAATATCGTACCTGTACAGTATAAACATCACCTTGACATCGCGCAGTCCTTCGGCCGACTCCCGTATCGAAGTCAGGCCGGAATAGTGGGTCAGTCGGAGCCGATCCCGGAAGCTCACATAAAATTCCGCGGAGCGCATGCACTGCGCGTTAAATCGCTCTTACACGTCAGAGAGCTCCTGAATGGCAACCACCCCATCTTGGCTTCATCAGTTCAAGTTTAACGCCTTATCTTGGCAGACCAGACCAAGTCATGGAGGTTTGCGCCATAGGAGAGGGAAAGCGGCCTCAATAATTCTCAAGGAATTTAAATTCGATTCCAAGTAACGTGATGTTACATAGGCATGCCATATTGCGCCTGAGTTATGCTATGATTCTGCTTTGTAAAGATTTTCCCAATGCCCTGAAATGTTGCCGCCAAACATTCTATGTGACCTGAACCGTCCGATGCAAATGACTCCGAAATCGCTCAACCCATATCCGTTGGTATGTACACACGCTCTCGTCGTCTATGCTCCGACGCAGAAGCCGAAAGAGCCGTCAAACAGGTCTGCCTGAAAGCCGGGGGTTTCTCTCATTGCCATGAGATCGTCAATGGTTGGGACGACGTTATTGGAGTAGAAGGTGAGGAGATTTTCCATATCCTCATCCGTCAGGTCGCACATCTGTTCCCAGTCGTATGCATTGCTGACCTTGGTCATCCTGGGGTGATCGTGTTAGATACGAAGAATTCGAGAATTGTGAGAGCAGGGTGCTACTGACCAGCCCATGCGCTTCGGGCTATCCTCCGGGTTCGGAGCAACCTTGCGCAACTTGCCTCTCAGCGTGCCGATGGCTTCAATCGCATTGCCGGCATTCCTGGGCAGCTGTTTTGCGATATACCGCCTAATGATGGCAGCTAACCTCGGGCCCTTGCCATTGGTGCTGACCATGATCTGGAGAGGGCCGTCACGGTGGACGCTGCCAAAGTAGAAGTCGCATTCGGGAGGGACGTCGGCAATGTTGGCTGGTATCCTCCGCTCCTTGCAGAGCTTCCAAATCGCCGTCGAGGCAGCAGGGTCGTCAATGGCCACCAGGACCATTTCTGCGCCGTCGAGGTCTGAGGGTTCGAAGAGACGGTCGACGTGGGTGACTTCGCCCTGGGCAACGCGATGCGCTACCTCGGGGTTGAAGCCCGACGCGGGACAAACGACGGTGACGTTGGCGTCTGCATTGAGACAATTGAGGATTCGACCTGAAGCGACCTGTTTCGAGAGACGGAATTAGCATCACCAGTAGCAATGAGGTAAAGGCGCATTGGCATAGACAAGCGCAGCCACGTACCTCGCCGCCTCCAACGACTAAAACTTTCTTTCCCTTGATTTGCCAGGCTAGAATAAGACTCCCGCCGCCCTCGACATCTGGAAACTTCTTTGTTGTGGACTTGTCGGACATGATGTGTGTGTGTGTATGTGTGAAATGCAGAAGCTTGAGGAATCGAACGTAGGACGGTCCAAGACTGACTCTGAGCTTCCTTTAAAATATGACGAAGACACTGCAATTTTCGGGCAGCTTTTTTTGAGAGATGCCGATGCTCAGAGGCCGAGGAAAGCGATAAGCGCACCGATAAGGCCAGCCCCACCAGCGATTTGGTGCACGTGCCCGATGCGTCAGATGGGCGGTGATAAAGAGGTACTTCCGTCACACCGCCACTCAGCAGGGCGAGCTTGTATCCATTTATCTCCCAAACACACCGCGGTGCTGGCCACGGTAGCAGCTCCACCCTTTACCCTGGTCTGTGGGGCCGAATTCTGCCCATTCCATCGCTAGCGTTTCTTTTTAGCGCATCTTCTTTAGCGTTCCCAGGCTGAGAAATGCAACGAACTCCGCCGAATGCATCGCTGGCAGCGCAGCCCGAACGGCGCTCCAGTGGGTCTCGGCCCCCCCTGTCCCCCTGTTGGCCGTGCCCGGCCCCTTGTGCTGCCATCCGCTTGTTGCCGCCCTACCTGCCCACCGCCTGCAAGTTCCCCCCCTCACCTCGACCTCCAACCTCCAGCCTGGCCGCGAACCCCAGCAAGGAATGTGCCTGGATGAGCACGGGAACCTGGAACTGGAACCAACGGAAGGTCGGACCATCTACGAATACATTGGAGACTCTGGACTGGGCAGATACTGTTCGTACCTTTCGTCTCTGTAAGGTACCTTGCGTTACCTACCTATCATCTGCATCTCGCCTGCACAGCACATACATCGTCAGGTGTGCTACTCAGACCCCCTCCTCTTCGTTGGCATCGTCCACCTCACTCCCGCATCCTCCGGTTTACCCCTTTTTGTCATTCCCATTGTTTCGTTTACCGCAGTTGTCGCCCGTTATTCTTTTCGAGTGGATGGCATCGTGACTCCTCCTTCTCGCCCGTCCACCATGTCTGGCCGCAAGCTGGGAGGCGGCCGCATCTTGGGCAGCGGGAAAGGCCTCGCCCCTCCCACGCCTCCAGCTGTCCAAGGCCATCGACGAACACCGAGCCCCTTTGCTCCCTCCGAAAGCACTCTCTCGCTCAATTCATCCTCGGCTTCCCCTCCCGTCTCGAGCCCTCTACCCGACTTCTCCCAGGACCTGACGTCAAACATCAGCGTTGGCGGCCCCTCGAGGTCGGCCACCGCGAGCTCCTCCAAGCTCGTCTGCCCAATATGCGACGAGGAAATGGTCAGTCGCTTCCCCTTGGACTCTTGGCGACGCACTCACGCTGACATTGGGGGATAGTTGACGCTGCTTCAACTCAACAGGTGACGATGAACGCTCGCTTGCGACTGTGATGTTAGTCTCTGACGCTCCTCAGACACATCGACGACAACCACCAAGAACTGCCCGAAGTAGAACAAGACGAAGTGAGGACCTGGTTCGACAAGCAGGTCCTCAAAGCAAAGAAGTTCCAACCCCTCTCTATAATCAACCAAAAGCTCAGAGGCCTCGATGTCTTCGAATCCAACGAGTCTATGCCGACCGCCCCGCCTACCACGGCCAGGCTCGTCGAGGGTCCCATCGACCCAGATGAGCTCATCACCCGATCCCACTGGCAGCGTCAAACCAGCAACGACCGATGCACCGATCCAACATGCGCAAAGGGCCTCGGGGCCGTCAACGGCAGCATCAACTGCAGGAAGTGCGGGAGGCTGTTCTGTGAGGTGCACACCATGTACCAAATGAGGCTATCGCGGTCGGCCCAACACGACCCCGTGCGGGGATACTGGGTCAGAGTGTGCGAGACGTGCTACAAGTCGAGGGACGGCTACAATGACCACAACGGCGTCTTGATTGACCACACATCGGCTTTTGCGGACATGCGACGAAAGAGAGTGGAGAGGCAAAATCTGGAGGTGGCCCGACTGGAGAAGCGTTTGACGAAGCTTACGCAGCTGCTTGCGAATGCGCCCGAAGAGGTCACCACCAACGGCGGAAACCTGCTCTCCCCAGTAGCCACCCTGACAGGCCAAAAAAGCCAAAGGAAATTATTGGAGCAATCGGTGGTTACCTGGGAGGACGACGCGGCCGTCTCACAATGCCCATTTTGTCAACAAGAATTCGGATCGTGGACCTTCAGGCGGCATCACTGCCGGATATGCGGGAGGGTGGTCTGCGCCGATCCGCTGACGGGCTGCTCGAGCGAAGTGGGCTTGAGCGTAGCCAATCGTGAGTCTCGCGCGTCAGCAGCATCATCACCATGAGAGTCGCAGCTAACAACAGCATCAGCTACAAATCCCGCCACGGAGAAGCCTCCGACGGCGGCGCAGCCCGGCCAGATGAGCGTGGACGTTCGCATGTGTCGCGACTGCAACCACACCATCTTCTCAAAACGAGACTTCGCCGCGACATTACTGCACAAACCTCCAGACCAACGCGCCTACGAGACGCTGCGTCAATTCGAGCGCGGCATCCGCCAGCTCATGCCTATTTTCCAGCGCACGCTGCTCGCCCTGCAACCAGAGACCGAAGACGGCTCCGGGGTCTCAAAACCGCCGCCGACTCACGCGCAGATACAAGAAGCCTCCAAGATTCGAAAACGACTCACCGATGCCTTCACCAAGTACGATCTGGCGGCGCGCCGTCTCCGCGACATGAAGACGACGTCAAAGCAACAAAAAGTTCTACAGCAGAACGTCTACCAGGCGGCATCCACCTTCCTCCACACCCACATGCTCACCCTCAAATCCGTCCCTCAAATCCTGCGCTCCCGCTCCTCGCACTCGTCGCGCCTCCTCGCCCTGCAGTCCGGCAGCGCCAACGGCTCCTCGTCGTCCCTCCACCTCTCGCCCCTCCGCAACGGGGAGCTCGCGGAGTTCGAGACGGCGAGCCAGGCCAGCGAGACCAGCACCGCCGTGTCGCAGCTCGAGACGGAGGAGAAGGAGGCGAGGGAACGCCTCGTCGTGCTGGAGGAGCAGCGCTTCATGGTGCAGCAGATGGTGGACTCGGCGCGCGGCGCGAGGCGGTTCGAGGAGGTCAGCGCGCTCACGCGCAACGTCGAGGAGCTCGAGAGGGAGATCGAAAAGGCCAAGAAGCTCGTCGGCGGCGTCGAGCAGCGGTGGGAGGGGCTCTACGCGTCCGGTCTGGCGCGGTGAGTGGGGGACCTCGTAATAATCAACGCGTGTGTGTTGAAGCGATCTTGTCGAAATAATCAGAGCAGCATTGCAAGGCGTTTCACAGGAGCTTTTGATTATTTCTTTCCAAAGCGGGGATTGTTCAGGATGGCGGGCGAGGCATTGTTAGTCGCGCAGGGACGAAAAGAACCCGACGAGGTTGAAATTCTCACATTCATCGTTAAGATTCAACAGAACTTTGTTCAAAAGATCAACATCAGAAATCAGATATCCATCCTCGCAACTAATATGCTACAAACCCAGCCGACGCCATCTTTCAAGTAACCCTAAAGCAAGGCGTTTTATGCCTCTCTCTCCTCCCCATGGTAATATATAATGATATCAATAAACCGCCAATCCGTGCTCTCTGTCTTCTCTCTTTCATAAATGGGGCTCCTCTCTCTCTTCTCCGACGGGGGTATGAACAGCAACAAAACAGCCCACAAGTCTTCTAATCGCCCAACGCATCAGTTTCTTTTTTTTTGGTTCAATGCACCACGCCCTCGACGCCGCCGAGGAACCTCCTGACGCGGTCGACCTCGAGGTCGCCCTTCTCGCTCTCCACGGCGCGGACGAGGCCGTCGACGACGGCGTCGACCTGGTCCTCGGGCACGCCGGTGCTGATGGCGACGACGCGGCGGTACTTGATCTCGACGTCCTTGCTGCGGCCCTTGAGGGCGGCGGCCATCTTGCGGGTGGCGTCCCTGCGGGCGGAGACGGCGTTGAGCCTGGCCTTGAGGACGGCGGCGGAGGGGAGCAGGCCGGCCTCCTCGCCGTCGCGGGCCGTCTCGAGGGCGGCGCCGAGCTCCGTCTCCCACGACGACGAGAGGGCGTCGGCGCGCCCGGCGCGTTTTTGCTCCTGCAGCAGCCGGACCTGCTCCTCCTCGCGGGCGTGGCTGAGGTTCGAGACCTTCTGGCGGGCCAGTTGTTGTTTCCTCAGCGTCGCCTGCATGGCTTCGCAGGTTCGTCTTGCCTCGCTTAGTTGTGCGGAGGTGGTGCGGAGTGTTGAGTGCAGGGACTCGATGACGGCTTGTTTTGTCCTGACTTCACTCTGGAAAGTGGAGCTTGCCTCGTTCAGGAGATGTGTGATTGCTACAACGGTCAGAAAGGTTACTGGGAAGGGTCCAATTGGGACGGGTACTCACATGATACGATGTCATCGCTGCTCTCCTTTGTGCGCTGGCTGCTCACAACGCCGTTCTTCTCAAGGTCTGCGTTCGGTTCAGGGTTGCCGTTGGGCAGGCTGTTCTTGCCCTCATCCGTGGCATCGCCGCCAATGCCAAAGTCCACGGGCCTCAGACCGGCTCGGTTGGCAATATTGGGGTCCGCTCCAACTTCCAATAGTTGGGAGATTATGCTTCTGTTGCCTATCCTTGCCGCGATGTTCAATGCCGTATCACCGGCGTGGTCTTGTGCGTTGACAATCTCAGTCATGAAGCGCGCAATGCCCATCTTGGGCTGCGATTGCGGTTGAGACTGAGAGCTGCTCGGAGCACTGTTGCCGTTCGCATTGGCGCTGGCGTTGCCATTCGCAGCAGTCTGGCCATTGGGGACGCTACCTTGCCTGACCACCCACTCCAAGAGGCTCTCGAGGTAATACCGACTGGCCGCGTTCCTACCCTTGACGGCGCTAGTCATTGCAATGTGGTGCAAAACGGTGCGTCCCTTACTATCACGAACTTCAATGGTGCTTCCTAGTACGTCCAGAAGATCGGGGAACGATCCAAGATCCATGGAATTTGTCACGAGGCATGCCCTTACAAGGGCGGTCTCTCCTGAGCCATTTACACGGAATGGGCTGGCACCCGCAGCAATGAGTGCGCGTAAAAGCGTCATACGTGATAATGTTGCCGCCCAATGCAGGGCAGTGTGACTTTGCTGGTCAATGGGCATGTCCAGTTCAATGGGTGCCAGTGTTCGGAGCATGTCCAGTTTGGACTGGTCGGATGCCGCCGAGTCCATGAAGAGACTCATCAACATGCCTCTCTTTGCCTCGGCGTCCGGAGACATCTCGAAGGGCAGCGGGGTCAAAGGACTGTGGCCGTCATGCGCAGGCGCGTTCGCCTGTGAGTAGATGAAAGACTCATTGGGCTCTGTGGGGGATCCAGGGAAAGCGCCCTGGTACATCTCCATCGAGTTGTTGTAGCCCCCGAAGCTGTCCGCCGGGGTCATGGTGACCCGCTGGCGCTTACGCGGCGGTTCTGGGCCATCGCCGAACTGCTGGCTGGTTCCCTGGGTTGAGTATGCCGAGTCGACCTGCTGGCCGTAGTCCGAAGTGTAGCTCTGCTGGGAGTTGCCGGGAAAGTCATCGCCGTTTTGCATGGAACCCTGGCGGCTGAAGCTGGGTGCCTTGGTCGGCCCGTTGCGGCCCCGGGGACCTGGAGAATCGAAACGTGCCTTGCTGATAGCAGCGACAGCGTGCGATGCGGTGCTCGAGATGTTCTTGAAGAAGGTGCCGTTCAGCCCAGCCATGCCGTTGGTTCTCGCCTCGTTACCCGCGTACAAGCGTTTCCTTTGGGCGGCCATGGCCTGTTCCTTGGTGGGCGTGTTGAAGTCTCCCTGGCCCGCAACTCCGCCATCTTGTCCCATATCGTATGTAAGGAGCGGACGAAGAAGTTCCTCCACGCCGTATTGTCGGCAAACCTCGACACCTCTTTCGAACTTGATCCACGTGCCCTGGTATTTTCCATAACCTCCCTGGACCTTCTCGTGTTCGCCGGTCTGAATTTCTTTCTCGAGGATCTTGGTGCGCTTGCCCTTGTCGACGCCGGCAACTTTGAGGATCTGGGTAGCGTTGAGCCAGCTATCTTGGCGTCGGCGCATGACGGCGATTCCGTTGACCTCCATTTCGTACACATCGACGCCCGAGTAGACGGCCTAGATGTATGAATTGTCAATGCGACTACCGCACGCAGGTGCACCGGAGCTGTGCGATGTGTCGACTTACGCTGTAGATTTGGGGAGCCTCATTGGCATGTCTGGAGTCGGCATAGCCGCGGTAGCCGCCTTGAGATTGCTGGCTCATGGTGAAGGACTGTTGCGACGAGGGCTGGGACTGCGATGCGGAGGGCATCATGGCGGCGGGAGGGGGGTTCCCAAGGTGAGTGTGCGGTTGCGCGGCAGAGAAGGAGGCTTCGCGGTGGGAATGGAGGGAATGCGAGGTGGGTTGATTAGCCGTAACGGTGGTTGAAGACATGTGGCGGCGCTAGAGCATTGGAAGCGAGAGTCGGACGGCGGGCAATGCGATCGAGAGGAGGAAGGGGGGATCCGTGAGGGAGGCGGAAGTAGATGGTGACGTTGGTTCGATCAATCGGCGGCGGCAGATTCTCAGATATGTATGGTGTAGAGAGGCAGGCGGACTTCGGCGGCCGTAGTGGTGGTGGAAAGGTAGTTGACAAGAGAGTCGCAATGCGTGCAGCCGCCCTTTCTCCCTGGCCGTGAATGGGACCGTCGGCTGCGTTGTGTCGCTTTGCGCGGCGGTTTGGTGCTTTGGCTGCTTTGTGCGGCGCTTGTGGGAAAGACCGGCGCAGTCCAGTCCGGTCAGACTTAGGTGGGAGGATGTGCAGGCGAAGTAGGTAGACGTCGAAGAGTGAAGGCCGTCGAAATGGCGTATAACGTAGCTGATAGTGAGGTAAGATGTAGCAAGTTGGAAGTAAGGTACGGATAGTAGGGCGCTTCGGATGGCCGTCAAGGGCTGGATGGTTGGCTGGCTGAGGAAAAGGGCCTGGACCACGGCGTCGTTGTAAGGGAGCCGAAAAGCAGAAGCAGCAATTGGATTTTGAATGTCAAGTGGATATCAAGTCTCTCTTTTCCCTCGTTTCTTTCTCTCTCGCTCGCCTCGCCTTGTCTTGACGTTAATTAGTCCTGTCGCCTAGCCGTCGTCCGGGGGCCCGAAAATGAGAAAAAAGAGTCCACTCAGTTACTGCCGTGCAGGCTCCCGACCCGAAAGGGAATTTCAATTAAAGAGTGGGAAGTGGAAAGTGCGTCGGACGTGTCTGTTTCGCGAGGCGAAGGCGTGTTCTGACCGTGTCGCGCGCGTCCGCTCCGGCCTCTCGTGTAGTGGTGTTTTAATGGGAAATGGAGAGGACCGTGGGTGCTTTGCTCACTGAAGGAAAGGCAAGGGGCGGGGAGACCGCATTCCTGATTTCCCATTGGCCAGTAAGCGAGGTGCACGGATCACGGCTCTCGGTAAAGGGTGGATCATTGAGGGTACGTACCGCATCCCCTCACCGCGACAATGGAAGGGACACCACGGGCAGGAGCGTCGGTGACGCGTGTCGACGTGCCGACGTTATCAGGCCTCTTATCGCGTCCATAATCCATCATGACCTTAGGTAGGGTAGTTGGGTACCTTGGTAGGTAGTTTGTGTGGTTATGACGGCTTATGACTTTCATTCCATCGAATATTTGACCATTTATGAAACAACGATGATTATGAAAGCATTGGCATCGGACGTGAGAGTAGTAGAGTGGGAGTAATACTTATGAAAGCAACAGCCGTGAGAGCAATAGAGGTAGTGGCAGGAACAGTTCCAGAAAGAACTAGCTTTTTGATAATCCAGCAGTACTCCGTATGTACGATGCAAATAATTACAAGATACAGCATTTGCTCTCTATTGTTTGGACATTTGTAAGTCATGGTATGGGTGTAATGCTTCGTATATGACCCTGATCGAGCATCGACTGTAAGTTTACAGAGAGAACCATCTTCAGAGAGACTTTATCGATGAGATCACCTAGTCAAGATGTCATTTTATTCAAAACTTAGGGAAGCCAGTTCATATTTCCATGTTTATTTTTACTCACCTCACTTACTTTAATTCATCTCAATTGCTCTTCCAAGTTCCGAAGGCGATGAAGACCTCCCCCACATCAGAGCTTGGGCCACACTGGACGGCTCCTGAGGCTCCGTCACAGCTGCAGTCCATCTCCAAATTTCTGCACCGTACCTTACCGCCTGCATGCATCCTGCTCGACATCGACACCGACACATGCGTCCCTGCCCGACTGCGAGACACCTCTCGAGGAAGACAATGTGATTGCTGCCTCGATCATCACCTGCCACGATGCCTACCGTACGAATACCTCTGAAGAAGCCCGTCCCGCGCCAGCAGGTCTACAAACACCTCGAGGCGGCCCAGTCCACCTCGACGACGAGAATACCCCTCCCGAGACCCGCGCGACCTCTCCATGTCTACCGCCACCTCCTCCGAGCCACCACATACTTCCCTCTTGTCTGTCGAACATACCTGGAAGGCCGCGTAAAGTCGGGCTTCCGCCGAGAGCAAGCAAGAGCCAGGACGGCAGAGACACACCTCGCCTCCACCAGATCCAGAGAGGCCCGCGAGGAAGAAAACTTTCACCGGACCAAGGCCCTCGAAGAAGGGAAACGGAAACTGTCCGTCCTCAATACCGCACTCGCAGGTGACCTCGTCCGCTTCCGCCGCGTCCTGTGGCATGTCTTTGGCAGACTCGGCAAACGACGCCGCGAGCTGATGGCCGCCTTCGTCCAGAAGGAGCCCGATGCGCCCTTGAACTCCCAACAGCTCGAGGAGAAACTCGCCCAGATGGAGAAGGACAGCCGAAAGAAGGCCGAGCTACTGAAACTGCCACCCAACAAACGCGTCTATGACAGGACCGACCCTACTCCCTGGGTGAACCAGAAACTCAGCCCGATCGAAGACAACTGGGACATTGCCAAACTGAGCAAGTTCTTCGACTCTCAAAAAGACATCCAGAAAAACCTCACCGCCTCCGCTTCCTGGCCTCGCAAAGAACTCCCCCACAGATACAATCCCCAGGCCAACGTGCCCGACAAGGACCAGTTCGGCAGGCCCACGCCGGCGCGGAGGGTCACCAAGCTGACGCGCCGCTGGTGGAAGGACGTGGCAGACAGGCTGATGCCGCCGGTGGACAAGAGCGACTGGGACCTGCTGCAGTCTATCGCAACCGGCGATGCGCCTCGCCGCCTGTGGGGAATGCCCCCACGAAGACCGATTGCTCTCGGTGAACGTGTCGAAGTGAACTTCCCGTGGGCAGCTCATGCCACCATTCCCGTCCGCGACATAGAGAAACCGCGGTCTCGAAAGTTCACCTGGCTCTCGGGTAAAAAGGACGACGGCCCTTTCTCGCAGACGGTGAGCAAAGAGCGCCATGGCAGTCCCTACAGTGATCGACAACTTCGAAGAGAGTTTCTGAAGATGTGGGAGACGTCGTCATATGTAGCGCAACCACAAGCAGCAGCGGCAAAAGGCAAGCCGAACAATTTTATCTGGGGTACTCGGGAAGCTGTGTTGCCCGTGCCATCTGCGGCGCAACAACTAATCTTCGAGGGGGTTGACGCCAAGGGACAATTGCCTCGAGCAAAATAGGATCATGTCTGTTCGTCTTTATTATTATACCCGGGTAGCTCGCGCTATCTCTATTCTCAATCCAACAAACCGGCCAGCTTGGGCAGGGCGTCGCCGTCGACGCGCATGCCCACCCACTCGTCCATGGCCTTCGCGCCGATGGACTCGTAAAACTTGATGCTCGGCTCGTTCCACTTCAGCACCACCCACTCGAGGCGGCCCGCGTTCATGGCGACGGCCTCCTTGGCCAGCTCGACCAACAGGCGCTTGCCGTACCCCTTCTTGCGCTCCGTGGAGCGCACGTAGAGGTCCTCCAGGTAGACGCCGGGCTTGGCGCGCCACGTGCTGTAGTTGTAGAAGTACAAGGCCATGCCGACGCCCTCGCCGGCCTCGTTGAAGAGGAGCAGGCATCTCGCGGGTCTGTTGGGCGTTGTGGGTTCCGTCACCGGCTTTCCCGGGGTGTAGGTCGTCTGGTCGGAGGGTGCGAAGGCGATGGTGTTTCCGAGGGACTCCTCGGTAGCCTGGACGCTGTCGAGCGCCTTCTCGTATTCTGCGAGCTCCCGGATCAGGGAGAGGATGATGGGGACATCTGGCGCGGGGTGTCAGTTCCATAACTCGCGCTCATTGAAAGTCATTTGAGAGCTCATGATTGCGCTTACCTTCACGGCGCGCGTGGCGGATTGTGCAGTTCGAGGGTGCCATTGTATTTGATTGGGGCCAGACACTTTTCGATGATGTCGTCAATGTGCTATGATTGACTGCAGAGCCTCAATTGGCAAAGACCGAGGGGTATTTATTCGAGTTTCTATCCGTACAGCTCAAGCTCCACGCGTGTTGGTTGCGAAGGGCGCGCCTATGTCGCTTGTGGAGACTTCTGTCATGCAGGTACCCCTCAAGCTGTGTTATTTGGACACATTTTGAAGCCGTCCTCACCGCCTTCGGGGCTTGTGTTTCATCACGTCGAGTCAGAATACACATTCAAAAGAGAAACGAAAAACGTTCATCAACCTCATAAGAAGAGGCCGTCGTGAGAAAGCTGCCAAAGAAAGCTGGGCGACTCTTATGTGGGGTGGAGGGGTAGCTAGGGCACCTTAGGTGTAGCAGCATACCTATGGCAATCATGTATCGATATCTTATCATCCATGACGATGGCGACATGAAGAAGCTCCCCTTCCCTCCCAAGCTCCAGCTACATACAGCTCAGGGGTCCGGCTATCTCTCACTCAGAGTCTGACAGGTGTTCTATTACCAACGCAGCCGGGCTTACCGGCGCGAAATGCGTGGGAACTCCGGCGGAGTCAAGTCAATACCCGCGCCGACACCGGGCCGTTGTCACTGTGAGACTCGTACTGAGTGAGAGGATGCGATGAACGAGCCGGGGAACAGAAACGATTGAAGCATCCGTCTGAACTGAACCCACCCACACACTCACACACACCCATTTTCGCATCGGCGGCTTTCCGACCGCTGGCCCTGTTGCGCAATCCGGCTCTGAGATGCGCTCACCGAAGCTCCCCGCACACCACCAATCGAGGTACATGAATGAGTGATTATGCCATGACTTTGCTTGCAGGTTGGAGTAGATTGGAGAAGCTCTGGATTTTGGTGATCCGACCAACTGAAACCCCCCAATCTCATTTCCGTAGCGCTCCTACGTACTCTTCTCACTCACTCACTTATCAATCAAAAACCACAGCTACCTTATCAACAACACATCATCATCACCACCTCACCACCACCACTCCTCCAAAAGCTCATACTATCTTCCTCCCCAAAAATCAATGATCATGCTCCTCCCCCCGCCGAACCCGACCCTCAAGGGCCACAAGCTCCTGATCCTCTCCCAGTTCAAGCCCGACGCCTCGTACCTCGCCCACCTGCACGCCGAGTTCCCGGACCTCAAGGTCGTCTTCCACGAGCTCGGCTTCCCCGAGAAGAAGCCCCGGCCCGACTTCGACGACGACGAGTGGAAGGACGTCACCGTCCTGCTCACGGGGAGCGCCCTGCCGGACCCGGAGGCCGCGCCCAGGCTGCAGTACGTCCAGCTGCAGAGCGCCGGCGCCAATCACATCCTGAAGCACCCGCTGTTCAAGGACACCGACGTGGCTTTCGCGACGGCTAATGGCGTTCACGGGTGAGTTTTGCGGTCTTGGTGAACGACGGAATGGTCACTCATGTGAAGACAGGCCTCAGATCTCCGAGTGGATTATCGCGACGTTCCTCTCGTTCCAACATCAACGTAGGTCTCACTCACTCAATCCTCCTCTCATCGCACATCGTGAGTCTGACAAATGCGCAGTCCCCAAATACATCGACAACTTCCGCGCAGGAAAATGGTCCCGCGGTGACGACTGGGTAGAAGACGCCGTCGGCCGCACAATGCAAGCCTCCCCAACCTCCCGAATGAATCAATACTGACCCCTTCCCCAGAGGCATCCTCGGCTACGGCAGCATCGGCCGCCAAACCGCCCGCGTAGCCACCGCCCTCGGCTTCAAAGTCCACGCCTACACCCTGCACCCGCGCCCGACGCCCGACTCCAAGCGCGACAACGGCTACTCGCCCCCGGGGCTCGGCGACCCGGAGGGCAAGTTCCCCGCCCGGTGGTTCTCCGGCGCCGCCAGGGCCGACCTGCACGCCTTCCTCGGCTCCGGCCTCGACCTGCTCGTCGTCGCCACCCCGCTCACCGACAAGACGAGCCACCTGCTCTCCCGGCCGGAGTTCGAGATCCTCGCGGAGAAGAAGACCTTCGTGTCCAACATCGCCCGCGGGCCCGTCGTCAACACGGACGACCTGATCGAGGCGCTCGACACGGGCTTGATCCGGGGCGCGGCGCTGGACGTCACGGACCCGGAGCCCCTGCCCGAGGGACACCCGTTGTGGAAGGCGAAGAATTTGCTGATTACGCCGCATATTAGCGGCATGTCCACGAGCTATGCGGAGAGGATCTTGGGGATTCTGGACTTGAATTTGAAGAGGTTGAGTGAGGGCAAGAGGCTTGTGAATGTCGTCAACAAGAAGGAGGGTTATTAGACTATGTTTCTAAGCTGTAGAATTTGAGCGACCCTATGAACATTGAAGGACATAATGTCACAAAGTGAACGTCACAATATTTGTAATTGGGGACCATACTATTTCGTCAGTTTTATGTCTCTTCGTCAACCATTTCCTACTTTCTTGATATGCAATCATAGCTTGGAACCTGTGCTCTTCCGTACATCTACTTATCTCTCAATATTGAAAGACAGACCCATGCCTCCAGCTAATCAGACCGCGGTGATACGCGGCACCACTGTCTTCTGATCGTTGCTTCCTTCTTCGCCAGATTCCGAAGTGCCTGCATCAGTCAATGACGATCCATCAGACTTGCGTTGCCGTTTCTCTCTGTACGTTCTCTTGTCAGCAATATTCCTTCTCGTTGGGAAATGGACCCTTACCCTTGTGTTCCCAGTAGTATCCTTACAATCTGCGTCGTGATAACAAGACAAACCACCATGACGGCAGAATAGACATAACCCTTGGGAAACCTGGGCGCTTCGACAGTCGGATAAACGAAAAGCGGGATCCAGGCATTCGTCGAAGTCGCGATGGCCGTCATCAAGATCAGAGTCAACGCCCTCTCCTCGATGTTATTCCTCAGAATAACGTTCGCCCACCCGTAGAGCACCGAAGACACCGCCACAGCCGAGTACGACGTGCTGAACGCGAACCACTTCGCCGCCTCCGGCACATCCCACACCGCCAGGATGACGAGCCCCGTGAAGTTGACCGCCGACGCAAGCGTGATGGCCGCCGGCCTCCCGATCCACAGGTCCGCGCTGAAGTTGATAAACAGCACGAAGAAGATGCCCAGCCCCGGACTCAGCGCGTTCAGGTTGTTCATCTCGGCCGTGCTGTACCTCCCGAGGCTCTTGATCCACAGCAGGAAGGCGGCGCTGTTGGAGCTGGTGTTGAAGAAGAAGATGTCCCACACGATGAGCAGGTAGAAGCGCCAGTTGGTGAAGACGCGCTTCAGCAGCGCGAGCGAGAACGGCGTGCTCCTGACCGAGTTGCCCGCCTTCTCCAGACGCGCGCGCGCCAGGTCCAGCTCCGAATTTTTCATGATCAGCCGGTTGGGCTTGGCCGGGGTGCCGGGCCAGACGAAGTAGCCGATGAAGGCGAGGGGCAGGGTGATGATGGCGTTGATGATGAAGAGCCAGCGCCACCCCGGCAGGCCGTGGACGCCGTCGAGATAGGTCGTCGCGGCGCCTTGGAGCAGAGATGCCGTGAGGGAGCCCAGGGTCAGGCCGATGTAGAAGGCGCCGCCGCGACGGCCGATCTCGTCGCTGCGGTACCAGGACCCGAGGACGAAGTGGACCCCCGGGAAGTAGGAGGCCTGGAGGGTCAGTCTGATGATGTCGTGCTGTGAAGCGGGCGAGGTGACTTACTTCGAATATGGCGACCATGAAGCGGTATGCCATGATTTCGGCGAAGCTCTGGGCGCGGTACTGCAGAAGGGTGAAGAGACCCCAGCCCAGATCCAGCGTCGGCACGAGGATGTGCATTGGGACCCGAGGGAAGAGATACATGAAAGGCAGTAGACCGACGACGTTGCCTACCACGAAGATGGTCTGGAACTGAACCAACTCGTTTCCATGGAAGCCGAGTTCATCTGACATGCCGGATACGTATGCATTGTCTGGAAAGATGTGAGATCTGTGTGTCCTACAAAGCGAAGGGGGATCCTTGGCTTACTGATGTTGGTCTGGTCCATGTACTTCACCCAGTAGAGAATGAAGGCATATGGGACAATCAGGAGATCCAACTTTACAATCAGCTTTCTCTCCTCTGCTGAGTCCTCTGGTGAGAACCAGTGATGCCATCGTCGGGCGGTTTCTTTCGACATGATATCCTGAAATCGTCTTTGACGTGGTCTCAAACCAGGCGGCTCATACTGAGAATAACCAATGTGTAACTGAGGCAGTCGTAACCGCCATTAGTACTTGACTTCCGCAGGGGCGAACATTGAAGTCGTCAACGCCATATAGAAGCACATCACCGGAAAATAGGGGTCAGGTTCCTTGCAGAACATCAAGACAAGGCCTGGAATCCGGCGAAAATGCCGGTACTAACGGCAATGCTGTTTTATTTCCGAAGTGTTATCTCTGATGAGATGTTCCAGTTACTGGTTGGTCAGTCGGCAGACCTCCGACACTCACTGCTGCGTGGTCAACAGGGGCCTCGACGATGGTGTCATTTCTCGCATCATCACGCGAAACGGCTTTTCGGCAGTCGGGCTTTCTTCGGGCATTACCGGCCAAAAGCTCCTGGAAACGGCACAATCCTGTTGATGTTTGCTTGTTCTGATAACATATACAGTTACACTCCTTTTGGGTCATTGAAGCTCACAGGTCGCCGTCGTCGTTACACGAGCATTCCAACTCTGCTTTCTCGTAAGTGGGAGTAACGCCGTGGGGAACTAGCGAGAAGCTTTGAATCCCGGGGTTCAGCTCTGTTTTGTCGTGTGTATCGATGCCACCGTGAACGCCTGGTGAGACTTGAGGGTCACCCTCTTCCACAATGATCAACTCAGATGTTGTAGCTGTTCCAGCAGGATCTATTTCCATCAGCAAACGGCACTTCGGTCCCGCCAAGGAAACACCCCCCTGCAGCCTCGTCTGCCTGACCCAGTTGACATTACGCATGAAAAACCTGCGTTGCGCTGTCTACCACGATGCAGGACTGGTTGCATCGGTTTTCAACGGCCGTGGCGATGATCTCTCTAAACTTGTCCGAGCTTGCTGTACAGACGCAGCTGTATGAAGTCGTTTTCCCACCATCGCCGTAGCCGGATACCAAGTCCCTCACAATTGAGCTGGCCGGCATCTCGGCGCAAGACGGTAGCGCGTCGTAGTCATCTGTACGATCAACGTAGTAGGCGCTGTTTGCTTCTCGGAACAGCAGAAAGCATAAAACATAAAGGGTAGTGCGAGTAGGCCACATTGTCAGGACTGTTCCAATAACCCGGGAAATTGTTGGAGTATACCGGTCGGTCCAAAAGCTTGTTCAGCCGCATGGCCGTTGTCTGAAGTTATCATCTCGAAAGCAATGTCCCCAGGGAAGATGTTTCTGCAAAGTCGACAATTTCTGTCTGCGATATGTGTTCAATGTAACTGATGCCGACTCCAAGGGAGCTTCTGGTAGTTTTCTCATGCATTTCTCACGACTTTTCTTCACGATAATAGCACTATGTTTCACTTCGGTGACTAAACTGAACGCGAATGTAATACTAGTTCAAGATAAAAGGCGTCGCTATCTGGGCATACGTTGCGATTCTATACTAAGCCGTTTCCTTTCAAAGTCTGCTCTGTTTTATGCCTCCGAAGGGACCGAGGCGGTGAATGGCTAGCCCGGTAGCCATCTACTCCATCTTCAAACATTTGACATTAACATCAGTCTGAAGAGTTCATCATTGTAAATCTTGATTTCGATTGGTGTATTTGTTGGCGATAGGTGGGTGAAATGACCATGGTGTGGCGTCAACTCGTGCAGTTGTAAGATCTGCATACAGTCTCGGACCAACAACAACAATGTTAAGCTCGATAAATGTATTTTAAATACCGTTACACGTATCATCAGTGCAAGAACTTATATCACATAGACCTATCTGCTTTTCGTGGTACGGGCCCCTTAGCTGCGTGTGATCTCACGAATACAGACCACCATACAGTATTGAAGTTGAAGCAACAATTAACAACAGAATGCAACAAAAAGCTAACCTGGAACATTAAGAAATATTAGACGTAGTGACGACCGAAATGGGTAAAGCAATCATACATGTCCAATGCTGCCAAGCTACCTTGCCATAAGAGTCATGTGAGAAAGAGGTCGCGGGGCAACTTCACTCCATGCAAAACCCCTGCTTACATACGCACAAGCTCGCAAATCAGACTTTGCTGTTCTTTCCACTCCCCACCTCTCTCAAGCTCTCTAGACCAGTTGCAAGTTTCGCTGGTCTTATCATTGGGAACTGCCCGGGGGCCATTCAAAATGGCGTCCGACTCCGGAATGGAAGAGATAACCGTCGCAGAGCCCGGGAGTTCAGTGCGCAAGAGAAAGTCGCGCGCAATTTCCAGCTTGACCAGCCAGCAGATCAAGGACAAAAGGGAGACAGACCGACGAGCTCAACGCGCGCTTCGCCAGCGGACGAAAGATCGGATAAAGGATCTAGAGGAAACAATTGATCAGCTGAAAGAGGACCATTCCCTCAGCGAGAATCGGAACCACCAACGCATACAGTCACTGTTGGAGGAGAATCGACGACTGAGAGATCAGCTGGAACGTACGGCAGGCCGGAGGAGCAGCTCAACAACTGTATCTATCTTACCAACCCAAGATGGTATGGCCGGTACGTAGACACGATTTGTAAGTTTTTACCTGCAAGACTCACCGTGTCCAGGCCCAGAAACTGGTCCCCGAATGGACAAAAGCCAAGCCATCAATCTTCCAAGATCTGATTGGATTCCCCGGAGTACAGCTAGTCCCGCTGGCACGGCGCATCTGAACGACTCACCTTCGGGTCGTTCTCCGCA
Organism: Colletotrichum karsti; assembly: GCF_011947395.1. Classification (NCBI taxonomy): domain Eukaryota; kingdom Fungi; phylum Ascomycota; class Sordariomycetes; order Glomerellales; family Glomerellaceae; genus Colletotrichum; species Colletotrichum karsti. The sequence continues at coordinate 447,454 of NW_024065905.1, forward strand.
CTGGACACATGATCAGGATGGCAATCTAGAAGACAATGACCACGGTCATCCGTCAAGAGGAGATGTCGAAACTAACTCAGTGGAATCTTGGACTCAGCCCAGTCCTCGTCACTCTCATCTACTGCGACTCACCACAGTCGATTGGACAAAAACGGATGAGATCGGTAACCTGTCGGAACGAACAGCAACGAAAGAAACATATATCAATACTGGCCAGGCATGTCCTGACCCGGACACGCAATTCCGAGGCGGAGACCCCACGGCTTCGATGCCCGAGACATCCACACCGAGCACGCCCGTCTCTCATTCGGCTCACGGAACCGATGAGTCGACGTGCATTTTTGCGAGATTACCCCGACACCTACCCCCTCTGGAACCGTTGGACCAAATCCTCGTCCACTTCCTGGCCTCGCACAAATCCATGGCAACTCTAGGCTACCCTATTCACACTCTCATCGGCCCGCCTCAGGTACCTCTCAGGGCAATACTGAAACCCGAAACTTCTGGCGACCTGCATCCCCTGGGCCGAGTCATGAGCGAGGTTCTGTCGACATTTCCCCACGTAAAAATACCAGAGAAGGTTTCGTTCATGTATTTAATGCATCGAACCATGCGCGTAGGTCATGAATCATGGCACGGCGGCAACATCCGAGCTAAAGAATCCCCAGTGGCAGAAATCCCCCACGATGGAGAACTTTCTCCTCTTGCCAAGATGGTTACGTCCGACAGCTACGCAGATCACAGTGCCTCACTCTGCTTGGATCGATAACATACCTTGGTATGCTACACAAAACCTTGAGATTGGAATTTGGACTAATGATATCCCATCTGACAGGCCCGGGGTAAGGGACATGCTTATTGAGAACCCCGATAAATACCCCTTCCCACTATTTTCCGAGGCATACTCCCATTGTGTCACAGTAAACTGGCCTTATGACGAAGTAGATGTTGCTTCTGAACATGGCCATGAAGTTGTGCCCAACAAGATCTTCGAAAAACACATCCACAGACTCGCGAATTGGACAGTGTCGCGGAAATTCCATGAGCAATTCCCAGAGATGATGGCTGCCATCTACTCACGCGATTAATTAGCGAGAATCAGGCGATCATCGAGTTTGGCTGCCAGGCTGCAGTCTGCACGAAAATTGGAATTAGAGCACCTCTGATGAGGATTAGACCATTGCAGTAAGACTTAAAAGTTGAATGATGATGAGGATTGAATCTGCAAGCTAATCTGTAGCTAAGCTCAAGCTGCTTTGCATGAGATCCAAATGGCAGATGCCCTGCTACCAGGCGGGCCCGGTGACCATGAGTCAGGGTGTAAGGATGCAAGTTGAGGTTGAAACTAGACTTCCTGACAAGCATTTTGAACTACATTCACATTGGTCGAGGTTTCCGGGTGCGGGCCACTCTAGCATCTGCTGATAAATCATCTTTCTTCCCTGCCTCCGAAATAGAGATTCGGCGCAAATGAACAATTCGGCAGAACGAATATTTAGACCCCCCAATGCCTGGCTTAAGAATAACAGTACAGCATGAGTGTCCTCCCGAGCGCCTTAGCACACATTTCGCTTTCAATTGCACCCCGATCATTGTCCTTGCAATATCAACAAAATGCCATCCCGTCTTTTCGAACCAATCAAAGTCGGGAATCTGAAGTTGTCGCACCGCCTTGGGCTATGTCCTTTGACTAGGTTTCGGGCATCAGATGACCACGTCCCTGTCGACTTGATGAGAGAGTATTACGGACAAAGAGCCTCTATACCTGGGACATTGCTCGTGTCTGAAGGGACGTTCATATCACCCGAAGATGGTGGCTACGCCAATGTTCCAGGGGTCTACAACCAAGACCAGATCGACGCATGGAAGAAGGTGACGACAGAGGTTCACTCTCGAGGGAGCCACATCTTTTGCCAACTCTGGTCTCTTGGCCGCACCGTTGACCCTGAAGTCGCGGCACAGGAAGGCATTCCCATTGTCAGCTCGGGGAATATCGCATTAGACGACAAGCCCAAGCCGCGTCAATTAAGCACCGATGATATTCAGACCAGAATTCGAAATTACGTCTCTGCGGCCAAGAACGCCATTGAGGCTGGCTTCGACGGTGTTGAGCTCCATGGAGCCAACGGATATCTCATCGACCAGTTTCTTCAAGACACATGCAACAATCGCCAAGACGAGTATGGCGGCAGCATAGAGAATCGCTCTCGCTTCGCATTGGAAGTTGTTCGGGCAGTGAGCGATGCCATCGGACCCGAGCGAACGGGAATTCGCCTGAGCCCATGGAGCACATACAATGGCATGAGAATGGACGACCCAAAGGTCCAGTTTACGGACGTCATCCGACAGCTCAACGCCCTCGGGCTTGCTTATGTTCACTTGGTCGAGTCAAGAATCGCGGGCAATGCAGATGTTGAGCGATCAGATGATCTATCCTTCGCCTACAGTGCTTGGGATGGGCCGTTGTTGGTGGCTGGTGGATTTACGCCTGAGTCGGCGCAACGGCTTGTCGACCAAGAGCACCCAGACAAGCCAATCATGGTCATGTTTGGGCGCTACTTCATTTCAACGCCCGACTTGCCGTTCAGAGTTCACCATGGGCTTCAACTGAATGCCTATGACAGAGAGACTTTCTATGTGCCGAAGTCAGCGGCTGGTTATGTGGATTATCCTTTCAGTCCAGAGTTTCTTGAGCAACAGAAAGTAATTTGAATGGGTTTAACCCATATATAGAGTAGCGATAGACGTGTGCCACGACAACCTGATCAATTTCATTTATCACAAATCATCAACGTTATTTACTGTTTTCTACAGGCTTGTTTGTCCAGGATACTCTTCTCCTGCTTCTTTACTGCCATGATTCATGGCATGACCTGCAGCTATAAGAAGGCGACACCAGTGGGTGATGCACCATCTCGGCATTGAACACAATCGATTGAGAGTACATATAAAGCTGTAGTTCACTTGCAGAGTGCAACATCCCGGACACAGCGTGTCGTGTTAGAAACCCATCCGCGACGGCTTTGCGGTATCCTGAAGGAGCTGATCGCCGTAAGAATTAGGCAATTGGGGGCATATTAAGACCGAGGCGAGCGACAATCCCGGGCATTTGCATCGATACGGATGAATGGCGTCCAACACAGCGGAGATGGGTCCAATTAAGTTAAGGGTCTCTATCATTTTCAACAACCAAGATTGGGGGCCGGATGAGCCCCTGCTTAAAATCATTGATGTGACAGGCTCTTGAATTGAAACGAACCGTCCTTAATAAGAAGCTGGGCAGCAGTTGGCTGCCCGCTACAATTGAGGTAACGAGTTTGTTGAATTTCTATGGTTGGTGCTGGTGATAACATGAAGAATGACAGCTTGAAGAAGGCAGGTAAAATCAAATGGGCCGGGGTCATCATATCATTCACCGGGCACCAATAATAGGATGAAGACCAATGAATGACGATGTGACCCACAATCTATCTATTCTACCATCTCACGAAACTTACGAACCTCGCAGCTTTGCAGACGGGAAACTCGTGCCGACCCTTGTTGACGTTGGACTTTTTACATATGTACTCGCATTTCATTCGTCCGGGGACCGGCGAGCGGCATACTTGCTTCTCGGTAGTCGACCAATATGCTTCACCAGTCACAACAATGTAGACCTGCAACGTATGTTAACGTCTCGTCTATGCGTAAGGCCCCCGCACCTTCTGGTCTATCGCATGATCAGTCACACTCTGAAAGGACTGTTGCCAAGGTCACTTTAATTGGTCATTGCTGAAGATGTTTTAACTCCCGCTTCCAGTTGAATAGATGGCGCCTGGATATGGGCATGAGCATTCTCTGAAACAAGCATCTGGGGTCAAAATGATGCCCAATACGCTTATACGGGCGTGACAACATGCCAGGCGAAGACTACGCATTCCCACTTAAGATCTTTGCGGGGTTTGCTCTGCAGACTCAATGATGCGTGATCGGGATTGAGTTGCTTTATTGGTACTAGATTGTCCCTCACCAGGTCAGCTCTTGCTATTATTCCACTTTCCTCGTATTCGCTCTTGGCGTGATATTTTCTTTTCTTATTGCCCCTCCCCTTGTGCATGTTCTCTCGTCTTTTCCTTTATGTTTCCTTACTCAAGATACTGCTCCACGGTTTTCAGCTGCCTGCACAGATTCAAACCTCACCAAGGTCGGATCCCATAGCTACAATGCCTGACGAGCCGGCTCAGATTGTAAGCACTGCACGCTTATCACACCCCTCCGAATTCAAGCCGGTGTCGCTCTCATCTGCTAATATCACGCAAGGAGCCCGCGTTTCAGTTTCAGGGACATGCCGAGGACCCAAACGATGAATCTTTAGACACAGGAAGGTAGGAATGCTTGACCGTTCTGAATTCATGGTCATACTCAGAGGCCGAAGCTAATGGTACTTTCTTTCTTAGTTTGCATGAATCAACAGCCTCTCCGAGTTCTAGCATTCGAGAGTATCGCACTATTCATGGCAGAACTTTCCAGACTTCCAACACCACTGACTACTGGTGAGTTCAAAAGCCAAGAGCTTTCCATCGGTCGCATCAGACAGTCGGCACTCTAATAGCTGATCCAGGGCACCCAATGACGACAAACAAATCGAGGGTTTTGACGTTACGTGAGTAATCATCGGAACATCTGGCGAGCTTCGCTGGCGTTTTGTTTGGCTTAAGCTAACGTAAGAAACAGACATCATTTCATGCTATTGCTTATGGACAACCATCTATTTGGCGCTCCGATCCAAGGCAGAAATCTGGTAAATCGTTCTTATTTCTCCCCGAATTGCTGTTAAAACACATCCTCGCTGGAAACTGTTGGTCAGCGAGGCTACATTCTTAAACTAACGGTCTGCAGAAAATTCTAGATGTCGGAACTGGAACCGGAATCTGGGCCATGTATGTTGTTTGCCTTGTACCTGCCAACTCCCTTTGTCAGTGTGTTTGGGATTGATGCTAATGACCGCCGTTGCAAGTGACGTGGCAGAGGAGCACGAGGATTTTGAGGTTTTCGGAACTGATATATCGCCGATCCAACCAGGCTGGGTCCCGCCAAACTGTCAGTTCTTCATTGATGATGCCCAGCTTGACTGGACCTTCAGGCTCGACGAATTCGACTTCATTCATGCCCGTGGCCTCTTTGGCGGTATCGATAATTGGCAGAAGCTTTATGACCAGGCTTTCAGGCATTTAAAGCCAGGTGGCTGGTTCGAGAGCGTCGAGGCCGACAGCCAAGTCCGCTCTCAAAACGAAGAGATTGAAAAGGATCCCAGCCATGTCTTCAAACAATGGGCCCCGCTATTCTGGAAAGCTGGCGACATCATTGGGAAGACTTTTCGTGTTGCCCAAGATGATGGCCAGAACCCGATTGTTATGGAAACTTGCATGAGAAGAGCAGGCTTTGTCGACATTGTGCACAAGAAGTGGAAGGTCCCTGTTGGACCATGGGCCAAAGATCCCCACTGGAAGAGGATTGGAGAATACGCAGGTCTGTATGTCGATCAGGGACTCGAAGGCTGGGCGCTCAGGCCGCTGAGTGAGATTCTGGGATGGACTTACGAGGAGCTCCTTGTCTTTATTGCCGGCATGCGCAAGGAATTGCGAAACAAGACCGCATTGCCATACTTCAACTAGTAAGTTGGTTTTGTTCATCCCGTGACAACCCAGTCGCTTAGGCGTTTATCACCGAAGCTTACCAAAGCCTAGTCATATGGTTTACGGCCGAAAGCCGGAGGCTTAAGATTACGGCCTTTGACAGATATGCCGGGCATCACGTTGTGCACCAGGGGGAGAGAGCTTATATGTCTCTAGTATCACCATATGCGATTGGATAAACTGTTACCAGGAAAATAGAGCGCACTTGAAAAGGAAACGGGCCAGTACAGAATTGCAACATGTGCCCAAATAGAGACGCCTTTATCTCATAGTAATATTACATTTTGCTCAGCTAGCGCAGCCTCAACATCTATCATAGATATTGAGAAAGCTGATCAAGCGTTATGCACCTTACCTTCGCGCCGTTCACAACAGCGTACCTTCTGGAAAGTTTGAAATGACAGGATCGCAACGTGAGAACATTCAGAAGATGGCTATTGCCCCAGGTGGGCTCGCTATTCCACCTGTCAAATGCAGAGGTGCACTTGTAAGGAAGAATGACCATCTTTTGTGTTCCTCACAAAGCTCAGCAAGGCTTTCCTCCCATAACTCTCCTAGGGGCGTCCCCCACCAAACAAGCGCGAACTCGTGAAGAACAAAGGGATTCCCTTTTTGCGGTGGCCAAGCCTCGAAAGCTACGGTATCGCCCGCCATCGCCGCAAAGTGCTTGTCGTATAACCAACGCACCGTCTCCTCCGTAGCTGCCATACCGATAGCGCCATCGCCGAATAGGGTGTGTTTCTGACGCTCTTCTTCTGATGACTCATTGTACCGCTTGATGTATCCGGTTCTCATGATGAGTATGTCTCCAGGTCGGAAATTGGTACCTTGCTCAGCCAGCGCAGCCTCGATATCTATAATAGAGATCGGGAAAGCTGACCAAGCGTCAGGGACTTTGCCGTCACGCCGTTCATAGTAGCGTACCTGTGATCAGTAGAACGTGTCTCAGTCTTCTGATTTTTTATTCGTAGCCCATTACGTTTAATAAAATTCTTACTTACCATGTCAACAAGTACACCGCGTCCTGCGATGCCGCCTGCCTGGCACCAATTGTGTATACCATTGGTAGACGTTTTCTTGGCCTCTTCGTATGTGAGACCGCCGTAGAATACCTGGCTCTCTTGATGCGCGTACTGCGAACTGTATGAGCATTCGCGATGATGATTTATGATGTCGGAAACAACTCACGTGCTTGAGGCTGTCCCATTGCGAGCTGCTCTGGGTGTTGATGTTGATCTCATCGTCCAGGATGAACACTTTGAGCTTCGGGTTCTCTGTGGAGTCCAACACCTTGTGCTCCATTTTCTTGCGGCAAAAGCCAGGCGACTGCAGAGAGTCCAGAGGCCAGTCGAGCTGGACTCGGCGGCCGGTCTGTATCTCAGAACTTGCCTCTCTAACGACCCTCGGCGTAAGAAGATTCAAGGCTACGAGGGTTGGCTTAGCACATGCTCAATGAAAAATTATCGGGTTTCATTCACTCACAGCCAATCTCGTCTTTCGTGCCATTCTTATCGTAGAAACCCCAAATACATCCTTGAGGCGCTCCTGGTACTGAGGGAAGATCGTCGAAAGCAGGAAAATTGAACTCCATGATGATGAATGATGAACGATGAACGCGAGGATCAGTTAGTTACTTGTGATTGCAGTAGGAAACGGACAGTTCGGAAGCAAGCAGCCCTTTCATCTTATTTATTCAAGCTACTGCGATACTTTATTCAACGAAGAGTGTGGTGGCAACGATGATGCAACCACCTCGGGAAACGATTCCCTAAATTCATTGCTTGTACTACGCGATAAACCAACTCCTGCTCATGATTTTCGAATTGCCGACCAACACATGCATATGTCCCCGCTTGTAGACACCTAATTACAGTATGATGTTCTTAGTATGAGGGGGTTGCAGAATATCCGTGGAGCCTCCTCGCTCCCCATGTCATGATTGCGCCCATCAACAATACCCCGCAGCCACGCATCCCTCCGCCTTGTGCTTCTTATTTTAGATTTGGCCATATCCAGATAACCCTCGATTGTGGCCTGCTTGCGTTTGTGAGCTTTCCTTGGCTCCCTGGCGACAGAAACAAAAAGGAATTATCAGAGATTTTAGACTTGACGGACTGATCAGGTACGTCGTGCACGAAGAGACAAAAACACTCTCGAGGAAATTAGTTTTAATTTCGGCCGGAGATACTCAAAATTTAACATACTTTGATGGCGAATGTGGTAGCTACTTTCCAGTTCGAATGGACATGCAACGCGTTAATCAATCCTTCCAATGTGCGCTAATGGAATCACATGAGCGCTATCGGAATGAGCCACGTCACGATAGCTTCCAAGTTGAAGAGTATGGGATATTTTCTCTGTGCTAGTTGATGACTCATCCAACATGTATTAAGACGCCGGTTTACTCTGCAACCTGCAGGTTCTGTTACACGAACTACACGTTCGTTGGTTCTTGCGCAACTTCCCCGCACATGAAAATGGTCTGATCCGCGCTTCCTGTCTCCTCTCACCTTCATCGACCCTTAACCCATTCTGTGAAGCGATGCTCGCAGAACTCATCCGCAAACCGTTGTGCACCAAAGAGTCTCTCGTCTCGGATTTTCGAAGTCTCGGATTGGCGGAAGGCGACACAATCCTACTTCACTCGTCGCTCAGCCGTCTTGGCTGGGTGAACGGCGGCGCTGAAACGGTCATCGCCGCTTTACTCGACGTTCTGGGAGACAATGGGACTCTCGTAGTTCCCACGCATACCGGGGACAACTCTGACCCGTCGGAGTGGAGGTCCCCGAGGGCGCCTAGATACCTGTGGCAAACGATACGGGACACGATGCCGGCTTATGACCCGCGCATCACGCGGACCAGGGCCATGGGCGTGATCGCGGAGACTCTGCGAACATGGCCCGGGGCTTTTCGAAGCGCACATCCGCAGACCTCGTTTTCTGCAGTTGGTCCGTTGGCGGAAGTCATCACGGCTGGGCATTCCATGGACTGTCGTCTAGGAGAGCACAGCCCTCTCGCAAGGCTGGAAGAAGTGGGAGCTCGCGTGTTAATGCTCGGGACGGAATTCGACACCTGCACGTGTTTTCATCTGGCCGAGTACCGCAGCTGCCCACGAGCGGAGAACATCTCGTTTTCTGCAATGATGGAAGGATCTCGACAGTGGGTGACTGTGAAGGACACTTCCCTCAACGACGAAAGTTTCCAACTTATCGGTAAAAGGTTTGAAGAGACCGGGAACGTAAGAAGAGGTCTGGTGGGCTCTGCGAATTGCAAGTTGTTTTCGCTAGGCGAAGCCGTGTCATTTGCGAGCGAATGGATGATAACGCATCGGCATGAAGAGTTGGGTGTCCAATTTACACATCAGTCGGCCCAGGCTCAACAGAGTAGGGCAAACATGTAGGACTAGCAATTAGTAGTTGTAATATGTGTTTGAATGGGGCAATTCGGGACAAACGAGTCGTATTCCGAGTGTCATGGTCAATATACCACTCTGCTTTCGGGATCTCCAAGATCAGCCTGCTACCTGCCTGTCGTGGCTATGTCTTCCAGGTTATTAAGACACAGAAACGCCCTCGCATCTCACCCTCACCCTGTCATACTGAGACACCTGAGTGACAAGATAGGACAAGCAGTCAAGCCGCAACAGCCAGAGCTGATGTTGCCATGACCCAATAAAACTGTCATGCCCATGAGTCATTGTTAGTATTGTCGTGAGGCGGTATGTTTATTAAGCACTACCGTGTGTCCTTCGAATATCCCATTAAACATGCCCATTTTCAACGGTTTTGTGTCCTTAGCTAATTGGACGTTGATTATGAGTTACCAGCAGGGTCATTTACAACAGTTACCGGCTTGATCATCCTAGCATTGGTACTAGATTTGTCGTAAATGTGCTTTTATCATTTTATATACACTATTGAAATATGTCCAAGAAGAGCCAAGCTAATCCCCCTCAACATATCAAAGTCCAAAGAACTTCATGTCATCGTCGCCCCGAATGGGTACGGTGTGACCGACACCGACAGCCCAGACGCCGGTGAGGTGATCGCCAAAGACGTCGGTGCGATAGTTGGCGACGGGCGTGTTCGGCGACGACGAGGCGGGCTTGTCGGGGTTGTAGCCGAAGACGCCAGACCACTGCTTGATGGTCTCCTGGTAGTTGTTCGCGTTGAGGGTGGTGTCGACGCTGCCGTGGTAGATCTGCATGCGGGGGCGGGACCCGGCGTACCCCGGGTAGGCGTCGGCGACCCACTGGGCCCAGCGCTGCGGGGTGGCGGTCGACTGGCCCTGGGAGCAGGTGCTGTTCCAGCCGTTGACGGTGCCGGTGTAGAAGCAGCCGGCCGGGACGCCGTTGTAGACGATGCCGGCGGCGAAGACGTCGGGGTAGGTGGCGGCGAGGACGTTCTGCGCGCGTGTTAGTTCGCGATCTGGGTCTGATGGAAGAAGAGTTGGGACGTACGGTCATCATGGCGCCGGAGGAAGAGCCCGTGACGAAGACCTTGGACTTATTGCCGTTGTACTTATCCAGAGTGTACTTGACCATGTTGGCGATGGAGTTGCTGTTGGCTCCGCCGTCGTGGGTGAGGGTTGCCTTGGACGAGACATCCCAGCAAGTTCCAGAGTACGGCGACTCGGGGTAGATGACGATGAAGCCCTTTGAATCCGCGAGGGTCTTGTAGGGGCTGTTGTTGTAGTAACCCTGAGCCGTACCCGTGCAGTAGTGAATGGCTACGACGATAGCAGGATTCGTGGCGACCTTGTCCGGGACATAGATGTACATCTTGACGCCGCTGGGGTTGGAACCGAAGTTGGTGACCTGCTGCAGGGAAGCAGCGCTGGCGGCGGCGGCCAGGCCAAAGACGGAGAGGATGCTGCTGAACTTCATGATCACGGCTGTTTCCGATAGTGACCGACAAGATGCTGATCGTTCCGATTTGTCAAGGTGGACTTGGCCTAGCTCTATGGATGTCTATGATCCCGAAGGGGTAAAGAGATGAAGCTCTCAAGACATCTGAAGGTGCCGCACCACGCGACTTTTGTAGACTTGCTTTCCTGCCTCTTTTTGACGACACCAGGGGTTCTCACTTGTTTGTGTAAAACCCGATCATCTCGTTACCCCACATCCAGGGTCGTGTCGAAAGGGGGGGCAACCAAGGAACCCCAAAGTCGAGTCGCGCGCATCGCGAATTTAGCCGGTGAGACTAGCCAAATTTCGTCCGAAGAGGGAAAGAAAGACGCAGGAACTGGTTCATCTGGAACTCGCATTCCTCAAAAAAGCTTCTTCGGCATTTGCGGATGCCTCCGAGGACAGAACCCGGCAAGGTCTCAACCTTAGTTGCCGAGAACCGCTGCTCTAGCGTGGCTGCAGGGGCTTTGGCAAGATGCCGCCGGGAGCTGCCTTGCATGTTTGTGGTTGAGCATTGCCGATCTGGTTGGACGTTTTGGCTGTGCCAATTTGCCAGCGACGCGAGGCATCCCGTCCTTGGCGTTTTGAACCGGGATCCCAGGTCGCGAGCGGGAGCTGAGGGGGGAAAATGCCGGGAATAAAGACGAAGCTTTCCAGGTTCAAAAGTGCTTTGACTTTGTATAATTCCCCCAATCCCAGCCATCCATTCGTATGACAGCAATTTGGATAAGGGGGGATAGCTGCAGTGCAAGCATCATTTCTCCGTGGTTTATGGCGATGGCGACAGTCCGGGTCTCTTTCTCATCTTTGTATCCCTTCGACCGATTTGGTCTTTACCGATACAGTTGACCAGCGACATTTCCAATTTTTCCGCAGCATCCGAATATTAAGGCGATCGTTCACGTAAGGGTATCGGGGTTCAAGATGCCGGCGGCATCCAGAACACGGGAGCACCTTCGAGGTTCGAAAATGTGGCAAAGGCCTGCCGACTCATCAGCTTGTGGGATTTAAAATGTTTGGAGGTAGCGATATACCGAGGAGTCTAAATCTAGCCAGTCCGTAGTCTCCCATCCCGCCAACAAGTTCGTCATCCCTTCGAAGCCTTGGGCTTGGAAGACGTCGCTGATCTCGGTGGACGGCGCAACTCCACTCGCCGACGGCTCGTCTACTTGCATCGGATCCATCGCTCGTCCGCTCTCCAGCTGCTCTGATGCTGCGCCTTGTTCTGCAAGTCTTCTCCTCGCTTCTGGACCCTTGGCCTCTTCCCGCAACTCCTCGAGGATAACGCTGTATCGCCGGCTAGGACTGTCGGATGTCGTAGCTCTTGCCAGATGATTCTGGCACCTGTCTGCAAGCTCAAAGAGACTTTTGTCGCCATCGTCTTCTCCCCGTTGAATCTTCCACACGTAAACGACTGCCAAAGCGCAAAAAGTGACATACGGCGTCCACCAGAAAGCATGGAACAGTGTTCCATCGCTAGCCATGCCGTCGACTGTTTCCAGCGCGGTTCTGGCGGCGTTGATGCACTCTTCCACGCTGTCGTCTAGCGCTGTCGCTTGGGTTTCGCGTCGTGAAGTCGAAGTGCCAAGTAGGAAGGGTCGGTTCGCGTGCATGATCGCGTGACAGTATGCCAACTTCAAGGCAGTGTTTTGTCGTCGGAAAGACGGGATCAACGACATCGGTCGGACAGTGCCGAGATGATGGGGAAGGGACTCTCGCCACGCATGTAGAGCGCGGCCGTAACGATGGGCCGCAAGGAGTCGCTCGTCTTTTGGTACGTGTTTGATCGAGTACACCTCGCGAGAAATGCCGTCGATAAGTTGGGCGAGTTTAGCGTGGAAGATTAGAGACTCGACATGGCAGTCCATCTCGGGCTCGTCGCTCGATCTACCCTGAGGAGTCATGTCCTCATCGTTAACGCAATCAGGGAAGTCCTGGTCGATGTCTTCGTCGTGGTACATCCTTGGGCGGCCGAAGACTACGGAAAGGTACTTGTCGATGGTGTAGGCTACCCAAAAGGTTCTCTTTCTGCACTGCGAAACAATGTAATCGAACTGCGGCCCCTGGCCGTTGTTGGCCCTCTTGCGGCTCGACTTCCGATGCAAGCCCAGCGCCGAAACGATGGGCAGAATGCTGCCGAACACGTACCAAGCTTGGTTCATCCGTGACGTCTGAAGGAGGTACAAAACTTGCAGTAACCGGGCCTGTGCTGATTCTAGTTTGGGAAGACCCGTCTCTTGGTCTGTTAAGCCCGTAGCTCGGCAGAAGTAGGAATCGCTACGTCGTAATTCGGAGGCCTCGTCCGGGGAAGGCGCTGTACCATTGACTTTAATTTTTCGCAACGTCACGATGGCGAGGATCGTCAGAACGATCGAGGCTTTCGCGTGACCTATCTCACGATGTAACGGCTCGTTGTCTAGAGCGTTCGTCAGTAGCGTGTTGAACCACTCGACCACGTAGCCCTGATGCAGACAGCGGTAGGTCACCACGCAGACGTCGAAGTAGAAGTGCATCATTTCCAGTCCAGCGGCACGCCCTGGAAGAGGGTGACTCTCGTGTGTGGCCGACGCGAAGGGTTTGTCGCCCGCCCTGGTCATACTTTGGTTCAACTCGTTGACGCTGGCTACGTGGGGGACAACGCCGCCGACGAGGCGCTGGGACGACAGTCGCTTCCATGCACGATGGAGAAAATTCAGGCTGGACGTCGTGTCGAAATACTGTCCTTCGATCTCCGCAACGTCGACCTCTGGTGATGCCCTTGATACGGGTTGGACGCTTTCCTCGAAACGCGCGGGCGGCGAAGTCTCGAGTGTCAACGGCCGCGCAGCAAATTCAAGGGTTGGAGCTGCGGAAGCAGAACTAGGTTTCTGTCAACATCCAATGCTGTTCGTGCGCAAGTCCATCGTGTACTTACGGTTGCGCCTGCGGAATGGCTCTAGTTAACCTAGCCTCTGTTGTTGCGGTTTCCACTCCCGCTGAAGGGGCAGGAGGAGGTGTCGGTGGTCTTCCGCGACGGTAGCTCGCATCGTAAATGCAAGCGAGACGTTTCTTGGTACAGACGTTGCAGGGGATGGTGCCGGAACACTTCAACTTCTTGGCCTTGCAGTAGTCGCACGCGCGGCTGACTTTGTGGCTTCTTCTTCGGTTGGCGGCGGCAGTGGCAGCAGCGGCGGCGGTAGCGGTGGGCTGGACCGGAGACTGCGCCGGGCCAGACTCGGATTCTTCGCGGAGGTAGTGCCTCGAGGAGGGTCTCTCGGGCAGGGTCCTCCGGGACGACTCCGAAGGATCGGGCGATGGGCCGCTACTAGGACGGCCTTCGGGTAGGGAGCGCTTCTTCCTCGAAGCTTCCATGGCTTGGGACTCCTGCGGGCCATCGTCGGGACGACCCTCTGGAAGCGGGCGCTTTCTGCGCGAGGGGTCGGTCGGCTGAGTAGGCGAGGGACCATCATCGGCGCGACTTCCGGGCAGTGGACGTTTTCTCCGTGACGGTGCTTCTATTGGTGGTAGGGAAACACTCGACGGCGAGGGCTGCGAGACGTTGGACGATGGGGTAGGCGCCGTGCTGATCGACGCAGCGCGTGTGCGATCGTCGGACGGTGCGCCGGCAGGAGCAGTGATGGCAGCAGCAGGTGTGGTCGTTGTAGGCGTGGACGTGGACGTGGGAGGATCGGGAATGTCTGCCATGATACTCTGGACGGTCATGGAAATCCGACCCTCCGACGCGTTTGCTGACATGAGGACGGTCTCCACCGAGTCAAGTCCGCTTTCTCCGGGGGACGACCGCGTCTTTCATTCGTTCCTCTGTCTGTCTCTTTTTTTTCAACGCGCTTTTCTCTCTCTCCACGCCGACGTGTAGGTCGGCTGAGAGGATCCTTCCCAATGCTCTCTCCAATTAATGCGGTCTTATTAAAGACGATTCATAGTTGCAGAGGCCGAGTGCCGGGCGAGAAGGCGGAGGATCAAAAGAGCGGTCGTGGTTTTTTCGCGACGCGGTGTCGTACGAGTACGGGTACGGGTCACGAGTGTGAAGCCGGCAGAGATGGATTCGGAAAAGCAAAAGCCAGGGAGGCTTGGTGGTTGGAAAAAGGTTCCACAGTAACACGATGTGGTAGCCACTGATATCAGCCACCGATAAGAGTGGCTTCGAGCGTTATCGATTAGATAAGCCAGATTCCGCCGGAAAATGGCTGGGATATCGTGACAACAAAGATGCCGAGACATGAGAAAACAAAGTATTTTCAGTCAGAGGGAGGGGGGAAGCTACTTTTTACCATCGGGTACACAGTTTAAACTACAATTCATCAGCCCTGCCCAAACAAACTTCCAGGTAAGCCAAACGCGGGCGATCTGGCTAATGTAGCTCTGATATTGTTCGGCAGGACGCAACTCTCGGGTCGATGCGGGGGACTCTGTCTTTTTTGTTGCTGTGAACGATGAACCTTAGTTGGCCCTACGAGTCCGAGCACAAAGTTGTATTCCGACATCCCCCTCGCTTCACATGTCTTAGCTCCAGGTTCTTGAGACTCTACTGACCCAATTGGATTTGTTCCCGACCATCTGCGATCGAGAAAGCCACGTGTTGGCTTTGCTTACCATCTGATTGTGTAAGTTCGTCTTGCAGATTGCAAAGCGCCTCGACACGTTTGGGCCTTGGGCTGGACCTCAGAGATGGCAAACAAAGTGCCGTCGTGTCGGTATCCAGGCGTTTGAGCGTTTCTCGGGGTTTGAAAGGAACTTGCCTTCCGAGGACATGAATAAATCCCAACATACAGAGTTGTCCATAATTATTCATGTTTGTGTGTAAAGTGGCATAATTTGCCCATAAGTCTCGTGCCAGCCCCGGATTCGATATTGTACTAATTAGTGTAAATCGGGTCTCCGAACCCCTCCCTCACTTTCACTCAGCTGAAATGACAAATATCCAACTACCGAGCTCTAATCCCTGCTGCACATCATTTCACAAACGGCCAGCTGAAAAAGTCCCCCAAAGCTGCCATCGACAAGCACGAACGGCGGTGGCATGGACACCCCGCAGATCAACGCGGAAATTAATTCTGCAATGACTGTTGTCGCAATCCTGTCAGATCTCTTGTCAAAACGCCAAAACGCCCTAGGCTCACGGATAAGAGATCAGGCCATCGGACGATCGAGCGGACGGACCATCCCTCCTAAATCCGGCCCAGTGGGCCTTAGTACCCGCTCTCCTCCGTCTCACCCGAGCCCGGTCCCTGTCCGCTCGCCCCTCCAGACACGGACGGCGGCTCACAGAGTTGCACCGTCTCTCCAGATTTTTGGTCCGCTCTAGAGCCCGTCGTCTTTTTTGTGCTTCTGAGTGTGGCAGCTGGATCTTCTGTTCTGCCACCCTCGGAAACTCTGTTCCTGGGTCCTGACGTCAACATGGCGACATTTGGCACGGTCCAGTCTCGAAATTCTCCGACCTGTCAAGTAGATATATAAATCGGACGACGAGCCCCATGACGTGCCTTTGACTCGTCCAATAGTGCACTTCTCAACACAATCAATTTTCATAGCATCATACAAGACTCAGCAATCATGTCTCTCGAAGTCTTCCACTTGCACCTCTCCCAGTCCGAGAGAATCGTCTGGCTACTCGAGGCAAGTTCCGGGAGGAAACCGAGCTTCTGGAACTCCAGCTAACCCCGCATAGGAGCTGCAAGTCCCTTACAAGTTGCACGTCTTCGAGAGAGATCCCAAGACGGGCCTCGCCCCGCAAGATCTGAAGGAAATTGTGAGCAACCTCGGGTCGATACTCGAGCCGTGACAGCGTGGCATCGACTGACCCATGCAGAACCCCGCCGGCACCGCGCCCTACTTCCGCGACACCACTGTCTCACCGCCAGTCGAGATTTCCGAGTCGGGCGCCATTGTCGAGTACATTCTGCTTGTGCACGGCCAGCCCAAGATCGGCTCCGGAGCCCCCAGACTGCGCCGATCGCCCGACGACAGAGACTTTGCCGCCTACCTCGAATGGTTCCACTTCGCGAACGGGACGCTCCAGCCGGCCATCGGCCGTGCCATGTCTCTTCTGTTCGCCGGCGCCAACGACAGCCCCTTTGGCAAGCGCATGGACGAGAAGATCCACAGCCATCTGAAGATGCTTGACGACCGGTTGGCGAGCAACAAGTGGTTGGCGGGAGACAACTTGAGTGCCGCCGACATCATGACCGTCTTCAGCCTAACGACCATGAGAGGGTTCTATCCGGTCCTGGACCTGACGCAGCACAAGAACGTCCTCAGGTACCTGAAGGATGTTGCTGAGCGACCTGCCTACCGCGAGGCGTTGAAGAAGGGCGACAAGGGAATGGAGCCGATGAATGGTCCCAAGGTCAAGCCCTTCATGCAGTTTGAGTCTTTCGCCCACTTCTTCAAGGACTTGCAATAGACACTGGTCACAGTCATTAGTGTCTACCAACTACCGTTAAGCAAATGCAATAGGAAATATACGAGATCCACGATTATTTCCCACAATCCAAAAGAGGTCCAAAAAGAATTTCTTTCATTAACGTCAATGAGCAATGACCAAAAAGATATTCACTTGACCAGCCTGGGGGTCGAACCCAGAATCTCCTGATTGCACGATTAATCGTAGTCAGACGCCTTGCCATTGGGCCAACCGGCCGTTGTGATGGATTGTTGCTCCACCGAGGTGGATGCTGGCGATGGAGGGCTCCGGCTAGCTTGAGAAGCCGATTTGGAGGCTAGCATTACTCTTGTGGGACTCCAAGTTCTCGAAAGTGCGAGACGTTTTACTCTAGGATCACTCTTAAGGGACCTCGTTTGTAGACAATTATGTTATCGAGAACAGGAACTCAACTTGCATAACTATCACTGCGACTTCCCACATAAATAGTATCATGACATTGCCAAGACGTCTTCTCAAAGAGCATACTTGAACAGCGGGCTTTTCTCTCCCATACGATCAAGTTCCTCGTCCGAATATCTCTGCCTCACTTCGTCCTCGTTCAGCAACTCCTTCTTCTTGTTGCGTCGATGCAACAAAATCTCAAGAACAACAACCGCAATGATCCCGGCCGAGGCGAAACCAAACGAAGTCCCGAAACCAGTTGGGTACCTCGGCGCCTCTTTGTCCAGGTAGATGTAGCTACCAATCAGCCCTCCAATGTTTCCAACGCAAACAAGAAAGCCAATGCTGATGGCCCGCTTCGTCGGGCTGGGCGTGTTGGCGACGTTCCACGCGTTGACTCCGGGCAGAATGGGGTACATGCTAAAGTCCCAGTTAGTCTTGAAGTATCGATATCACTCAGAGAAAACTCACCCGAAGCAAGCCAAGCAAACCGCAAAGTAATTAAGCGCGATGTTATCCTTGATATCATCGCTCTTGGTGAAGAGAATACTGAAAGCAACAACAAGTAACAGCTGTGGCCCAACGATAAACGGCATCCGCCACGCATACCGGTCCGCGAAGACGGAGAACAGGTAAGCGGACACGGCACCGACGGCGTACGGCGGGATCGTCAACAACTGCGCGTTGGCCGAGGTGTAGCCCATGTTCTTGATGATCTGGGGCATGGTGAACTTCATGGCGTAGTTCGGCACCGCGTTCGACCAGTTGGCGAGGATCAGGAGATAGATCTTCCAGTCGGTCAGGACGGAGATGAAGGATTCCTTGTCAAAGTGCTTGTCCCGGAACTCGTTGGGCTGCACGACGCGCCTGGCCTGCTGACGCAGCTCTAGGAAGCGGACTTCGTCGGGGTCGAGCCACTTGGATAAGCTGGGCGAGTCGACCAGGCAGAAGAAGCAGGTGATTCCGATGCATACGGTAGCCAGGCCTTCGATTATGAAGATCTTCGGTATGTCAGGCACGGTTGAGACTTCGTGTATAGTGAAGACTTACCCATCTCCAACCCTCGTAGCCACCGACGCCGTCCATCTTGGCGATTGCGAAAGCAAGGAGACCTGAGAAGCCTCCTCCAGAGGCGGCAGACGTATATAGAATAGCAACCCGGGTTTGCGTTTCGTTTGGGAGGTACCATTTGGAGATGATCAAAATCGCACCCGGAAGAAAACCTGCTCTAGACACAGACGTTAGCTGGATTACATCCATCCACCTGATGATTCAACCTACTCGAACAGGCCCAGAAAGATTCTGACGGCGACCAGACCTCCAAAGTTGTGGACGACTCCGTTACAAGTCATGACGACACCCCAACAAGTAACGATACCTCCAATGTAGATGGACGGTTTCTTGAACATGTGGAGTATCATGTTGCTCGGAACTTCTGCTAGAACGAACGGGATAAAGAAGACCGAGAGGGCGATGTTGTAGTCTACCCCCGTCATGTGAAGGCTGTCCAGGAGGCCTTCTATCTTGGCGTTGCCGATGTTGGTCTTGTCGAGGTATGCCATGAGATACAGGAGAACGAGCATCGGCATCAATCGGAACTAGTAGCAGCGCGTGAAAATCAGCCATTATAGCTCCATGTTGACAAAGAAGAATGATAGAGCTGCTTTTTCGAGGTTGACTGGTTGAAGGCTTACATCGATTTTCCGGATGGCCTTCTTCTTCCGATCGTCGGGGAAGTTTGCCAGAAAATCTCTATCTTCGGTATTCAGGGCTCCGTTTCGCTGAAATTCATTGTGGGCGACTGAGTCCTTTTCGTGAGGCACCTGTTCTACGTCGGAACGGTCAGACGATCCTCGCGTCACCGCCATGTTGACACTGGTTGGAAGTAACTAAATGTTTGCGGGATTTGATGAAGAAACTGTCCGAGAACCAGCCTGGCGTGTAACAATAGGCAAATCTTGGATACAGAAAACCTGCCTTTCTTATAGTTGAACAAGGTAAAAGAAAACGACTAACCAGCCACCTGGGGAGAGTTGTCTGGGGAAAGGGGCATGGACAGTCTACCATATCCTGGGAGAGTCTGGAGTTGCGGGGGCCAAACGAGAGGAATCTGGGGTGCTGTCCTTGGCGCTGGGGTCCTCCGGGCAGAAAACCGGAAACGCTTTTTTTCTCATAGTCTCTTTGGCGCGGAATAACATAGTTTGATCCAGTCCGGAATACCGGACTACGCATACATTCGGAAACCTCAAGGATGTGAACGACATCCGAGTTTACGGATGAGTCGGCTGAAGAAGCATCCCCCTCAGCTCCCTAAAGTCTTTAGCTGTCATCCACTTCGCGTAAGTTCTATAGGAGGCATTATTACAACAAGCTTCTGGGGTGCAGCAATGATGGCACAAACGTTGCGGTGAAATGGGGCCACATTTTGTACCATTCGATCGGTACGTAATTGCTGTTGTTAATTTCTAGTTTCTTTACCTCTATTGGTTGGTAAGATTGGTGGCGCTGGCATTTCCAGGCCATGAGTCGTGATTCCGAAAACTCGGACTTCACAGCCCGGACTAGCCCGGAAAAAGAGAATCTCACTCCGGAGACGCGGGGTTGCGGGGGATAATCAACTATGTCTGATCAGGATCTCCTGACGATATTCTCCTAAATGAAACTCGTGGAGGTGCTTCGCTATCACGAAACGCGACTTCGGCTCTTTGTTAAACGCGAGGTCGTCGGCATGAGGGACATCATGATCATATAAATCAGGTCCTGATGCGACTTGTTCGAGTCCAGTCTTCACAGCAAGACAGTCAAACTCGCAGCAAAACCTCAGAGAACCTTTCGACTTCTTTCCACACCCTCCTCTTTCTCTCAAATCCTTCAAAATGGGTTCTCAATCAGTCAGCCTCGACCTGCGCGGCCTCACCCCCGCGCCCATCACCCCCTTCACCAAGGACGGCAAAGTCGACTACGACGCCATCCAGCGCCTCGGGTCCTGGCTCGGCAGCATCCCCGGCGTGAAAGGCCTCGTCGTTCTCGGCCACGCGGGCGAGGGCACCTTCCTCACGCAAGACGAGCAGGTCGCCGTCATCAAGGCCTTCGTCAAGTCCGTCTCCAACCGCATCCCCATCATCGCGGGCATCACGGGCGAGGGCACCGAGGTCGCCGCCCTGGAGGCCAAGCGCGCCCGCGAGGCCGGCGCCGCTGCCGGCCTGCTGTACCCCTCCCACGGCTGGCTCCGCTTCGGCTACCAGCCTGGCGCGCCGCAGGACCGGTACAAGGTCGTCTACGAGGTCAGCGGCCTGCCCCTGATCCTCTTCCAGTACCCGGACGCCACCAAGGCGACGTACAACCTGCAGACGCTGCTCGACATCTCGGCGCAGCCGGGCGTGTTCGCGATGAAGAACGGCGTGCGGAACATGAGGCGCTGGGACACCGAGATCCCCGTCATCCGCAGGGAGAGGCCCGACCTGCAGGTCCTCACGTGCCACGACGAGTACTTGCTGCACACCGTTTTCGATGTCGATGGCATGCTCGTCGGGTACGGAAACATTGCGCCCGAGCAGCTCATCGAGATGATCAAGGCCGGCAAGGCGAAGGATTATCCCAAGGCGCGCGAGATTCACGACAGGCTCCTTCCCGTGACCAAGGCGGTCTACCACAGGGGGTCGCACATGGAGGGCACCGTGGCGTTGAAGCACGCGCTCGTTGCGCGGGGCATTTTGGAGCATGCGACCGTTAGATCGCCTTTGCTTCCTCTGGAGGACGGTGCGGAAGGCGAAATTCATGCGGCGATCTCTTCTGCGGCCCTGGCGAGGGTGAAATAAGTAATACCATTGAGCAGTGTTGATGATGCATGAGTGAGTAGAGCATCTAAATGATCTAGATATTTGAGATAATAGACTCGAAGCAACAAGCAACAAGAATCTTATTCGTCATTCCCATTCCCTGATCATGCATGATCCAAACGTTGTTCTGATTATCACTGTAAACATTCGAATGTCCATCTTGTGATAGGCGCAGCTAATATGGAAAAACCAACGCTGATCAAATGTCTGAACAACTGCCGCAGGCTGATACTGAGAGTGATCCATCTTAGTCAAGATCTAGACCCTCATAGAAAGACCCATAGAAGAGGCGGCGTGCTCAGCCCGCTCCTAGCTTGTGTGGCTTGACTGACTAGGCTGAGACAATCCCCTTGGTCTACTGCACATCATTCCAGTCATGGAAGTCCATCAAAGAAGTCGTGGCGAGCCCGAACCCGAGAACTTGGTTGCCAACACCCAGTCGCCCGTGACTTCTGCAGAAATCGCTTCCATTACGCAATTACCATACCATGTGCCACACAAACAGATGGGCAACATCACGGAAAACCGCTTACTAGACATATTCCGGCAAGGGTACAGATTTCGAAGGTACATACGTCTGGTCTCTCCGTCACTACAAAGGCTCGGCTAGCGGGCAGCCGGTCGATTCCACACAGCGCAAGCTACCGTAGCAAAATGATTAAGCCAGGAACGGTTGGCGAAGCCACTTGTGGCTACCAATAGCACGATTAGAGCATGCTCTTCGGACACAACGCCCGCTGTCGACTCTCGATAGATCGAGTCGCCCCTTTCAACCATCGGGAGATCAATCAAGGCACAGCATGATCGACTCTTGAGTCTTTATGGTTCCCTACTTTAGGACAGCGGCATCCCGCCTTGTGTCTAAATGATTGCTTCTTCGTGAAGAATTGCCTTCCCCGAGGTAACGAGAAAACCTAACAATGGAGTGCTTTCGCCTCGTGACTGACATCTCGTGGACGGGCTTGTTGTGGCCCCAGCTCCTCGGCGCCGGCCTTGCGTTGTGGCTGCTCTACGGAACCTTCCTTGCCATCTACCGCGTTACGCTCCACCCGCTCGCGAAGTTTCCCGGACCGAGGCTTGCCGGGGCGACGTTTTGGTACGAGGTCTGGTACGATGTGGTTCTCTGGGGCCGCTTTACCCACGAGATCAAGCGGATGCATGAGATATACGGTATGCTGCGTGAGCAACAGTATCAGATGCGCAGTGACTGACCGAGAAACCTTCAGGTCCCATCGTCCGGATCAACCCGGACGAGGTGCATTGCAACGACCCCGAGTTCGTGGATGTCATCTACGCAAGTGGTGGAAAGAAGCGCGACAAGTCGGAGATGTTCGTTGCTGGCTTCGCCAACGAGTGAGTTGAAGCACCTTGGCCTCAAGTCAATGTTTGCTGACTGTGTTCTTGTCTAGCTTGAGAAATGTCAGTGATGAAAGATGCCCATGCCCAATATTCACCATCTAACACATGCCACAGGGAGGCTTTGGAACCGTAGACCACGCGCACCACAAACTCCGCCGATCAGCAGCAAGCAAGTACTTCTCCCGAGCCCAGATCGCCAAGCTCGAATGGGTGGTGCATCAAGATGCCCAAAGGCTCTGCGACAAGTTCCTCGCGTACCGCGGCCGGGGCCCATTCGACGCCGCCTCGGCCTTCAGCTGCTACACGGCCGATATCGTCAGCGACTACTGCTTCGGCCAGGGGTTCGGGTTTCTGCAGCAGCCGACCTGGGAGCCGAACTTCAAGGAGGCGGTGTACGTCATGTTCCATCTCATTCATATTATGAGACACTTCCCCTGGACGACGAAGCTGATGGAGGCTGTCCCTGTGTGAGTCTATTGGTGCCCTGGCCCTGAAGTGAGTGCTGATGCATTGTGAATAGCTGGGTTGTCAAGCCCCTCTCGGCGAAGATTGGGCTCCTCATGGAGCACTCTAAGATCAAACTTCCCGAGATGGTGAGACAGACCAAGTCCGCCTATGAAGCGGGGATCAAGAGGGACCGCACGACGGTGCTTCACGCCCTCTTGGAATCCGATCTCCCTCCCCAGGAAAAGTCCATCAAACGCCTCGCCGGCGAAGCCAACGTCTTCCTGGCAGCAGGAACCGAGACGTCAGCAGCGGCCCTCAGCATATGCACCTACCATCTCCTCCGCAACCCGGACGTCGTCGAGAAGATGCGAGCCGAGCTCTCGACCGTCGCCCCCAACCCGAAAGAGCTCCCGAACTGGGCGACGCTGGAAGGCCTCCCGTATTTCAGCGCCGTGGTCACGGAGGCGCTCCGGCTCATGTACGGATCGCCGTCACGGCTACCCCGGGTCGCGCCCGACGAGGACGTGGTGTACCAGGGGACGTGGACGCCGCCGGGGGCCTCGGCGCCGGTCGAGGTCTCCCACGTCATCCCGCGGGGCTACGCGTTCGGCATGTCGGCGTACATCATGCACACAGATGAGCGGCTCTTCCCGGAGCCCTCCAAGTTCCGGCCGGAGAGGTGGCTTGACGAGGACGGGCAGAGGAAGAGGGGGCTGGAGCGGTATCTGCTCACGTTCTCGAAGGGGAGCCGGCAGTGCTTGGGCATGCAGTGAGTTCTAACCATCCGTGTGATCCGATGTTTTTTTTGGGCGTCTGAGCTCCCGTGCTGACCGATGTGATGATTCAACGATAGGCTGGCGTACTGCGAGCTTCACGTCGCCATTGCGGCGGTGACGCTACGCGCGTTGCCGTACATGAGACTTTACGAGACGACGGACGTCGATGTAGAGTACGACTTCGACCTTGCCGTTTCAATGCCGAAGAAAGGGAGCAAGGGTATCAGGATCGAAATGGTGTGATGACTGGGATGCATCTGGCGCTCACTGGCCAGAGCTCTGTTAAGCTTTGGCTCAATTACCGGATGGAGACGTGTAAGTCTGTGATGGGATGGACGACGCGGGCACTGTAATGTTCCCTGCCTCTTGTATGGAAAATGTCGACGATACAGATGATAGGGTGTCGAAATACTGCTCAGTAAAAGATGACATAGTTTCATTTTTTGACGTGGCAGAGCCAAGAGAGTGAGTGACGGGTGATGACCCCTTTCAACTCAGGTGAGAGTGAGCGATGAGAATGAGAAGGCGACTGAGAGTGAGAGAAAGGGCATCCGTGCGGGTGTTAGCGCCGTACTGTGTCTCCCGCCCAAATCAGCGGGCCCCACACGGTCCCGAGCACCGCGCAGGGTCACGGCGTGGGCCCGGCGCCAGGCCCGGCGAGCGACCCCACCAGGCTAGACCCGGATTAGTGCAAAATACACGGCGAACGGGCTCTCCCAACGCCGACGCGATCCAATGATGAGGGAAATGGCTTGGGCGGAATCAAATTCCATTCGAAAAAACCTGTCGCATTCATTTTTTATTCTGTGCTTCTTTATGGGTTACACTACAGCCGCGCGCGAGTATTACCAATGCGCCGCCCAACCCCCTGACTAAGGGACTGCGGCTTTCAACTGCGAAAGCCCATCATTAGAATTAGACCCCGGTCCTGGGGTGATCTGCTCTCCTAATCCATCACGCAGCATGAGCCTAGACTGAATCCGAAATTCGGGGAGCATCACGAAGAAGGAATGAATAGCCCGACATATGGATACAGAGAAATCCGATGGCAGCCTGCTTGCAAAGACTCTGCCTTTGGATGAATAACCCGAGCAGAGGAACCACTTTGTATCCAGAATGCGGATTACTCGTCTTCCTTCGAGCCTTCAGCCAGCGCGCGCTACGCCAATAAGCCGTGGCACCCTCTCCGCCGTTACCTTGACTCGGCCAGTCGGACCCCTGCCGCACCAAATCCTTGCCATGCCGTCTTTGTGTGTACAGTACCTTACACCATCCTTACGCGTTCCCGATAGGATTCTCGATGCTTTTTTTCTCCCATTGATTCAACCTCTCGAAATACTGCCCCCCGTGGTCTGATCCCATCCTGGGAAAAAAAGGAAAGAACTAGAAAGTGAACCAACCCAATCTCGCTTGTCCCGCTCCAGCTGAATAATCCGAGCGCTCCCTCGTCTGAAACATTAGATTGGATCTCGCAGAGGAGAGAGAGGAGAGGAAAATGCCCGAACGGCAGAGTAATCGTTCGGCCGAACCTTTTTGTGGGTGGTCGGTGGTTGTACATGGGACTTTGGGGGAGAGGCGCCGGCTAGAGTTCGACAAGAGGCTCACCCTGAATCCTTTGCCTTTGTGTCGATAAAAACATTCATTATCCCCCCCTTCCCCGTTTCTCCCAGAAACCGCTGCGCCTAGTATCCTTTTCCCAAGTCCTTTGTTCTTGCGCGTTGTCATCTTGCCTCCCTCCCGCACTCCCCCACGGCATCCCCGTCCCGTTCCTTGGCCGCCCTCCCGAATTAAATACCCCAACCCGCCGGCGCCTGCTTCCGTCTGGCCTCCCTTGGAAAAACCACAGCGTGCATTATTCCCGCCGACCATTTCGCACATCTTTCACAGTCTATCCATTCTTACACATCGCAAAAATGGTCAAGCAGGTCGTCATCCTGGGTGCTGGCTACGCCGGCCTCGGCATCGCTCACAAGCTGCTCAAGTACACGCAGCCAAAGGTCAAGGACCTGAAGGTCACCCTCGTCTCCCCCTCGACCCACCTGTACTGGAACTGCGCCGCCGTCCGCGCCCTCATCCCCGGCGAGTTCTCCGACGACACCCTCTTCCAGCAGATCAAGCCCGGCTTCGACAAGTACCCCCAGGACGCCTTCGAGTTCGTCCTCGGCAAGGCCACCAGCTTCGACCCCTCCACCAACACCGTCCAGGTTGAGACCAACGAGGGCCTCCGCTCCATCGAGTACGCCGAGCTCGTCATCGCCACCGGCTCCGGCCTCGCCAGCGGCCTCCCCTTCAAGACCCTCGGCACCCACGAGGAGACCGTCACCGCCCTGCACAACCTCCAGTCCGAGGTCAAGGCCGCCAACTCCATCATCATCTCCGGCGCCGGCGCCACCGGCGTCGAGACCGCCGGCGAGCTCGGCCACGCCTACGGCTCCACCAAGCAGATCACCCTCGTCGTCGAGGGCGACGCGCCGCTCCCCGGCCTCCTCCCCAAGCTCGGCAAGATCGCCGCCACGAGCCTGCAGTCCCTCAAGGTGAAGCTCGTCACCAACGCAAAGGTCACCGAGGCCGACACCTCCGGCTCCCTCAAGTCCATCAAGCTGTCCAACGGCGAGACCCTCACCGCGGACCTGTACCTGCCTCTCTTCGGCGTGCGCCCCAACACGTCCTTCATCCCCGAGCACCTTCTCGACGACAAGGGCAGCATCAAGCTCAAGCACGACCTCCGCGTCGAGGGTCTCAGGAACGTCTGGTGCGCTGGCGATGCCGGCAACCTCGAGGCCAAGCAGCTCATGCGCGCCGAGGGCCAGGCGCTGCACCTTGCCGACAACCTCGATGCCGTCCTCACCGGCCAGGAGGCCAAGGTCAAGGACCTCAAGCTGACGACGAAGCCGCAAATCTTTGTCACCATTGGCAAGAAGAAGGCGACTGGCCAGTTCAACACGATGAAGCTGCCGGGCTTCATCGTCAGCGCCGCCAAGGCCAAGACTTTCTTCACGGAGAAGGGACCCGGTCTGGTCGCTGGCAAGAACATTGCGAGGGCATCGATTTGAGAGAGGTGAATGTGGACGACGAAGGTTAGATTGAGATGTTTTCTGTTTCAGCTTTGATATCCCGGGACGCATATTGTCATTGGCCACTCACATAGATGTGAGCATAAGAATTGTAATTACTGAACACATACCCTAATCTCAAAAGACGAATGTTATTCAACAAGTCCTTCCAATTATGCTTATTATTAAAGCTGTTCTAGGTTGTGTGACGAAAACACCGACGGTTGTTCCCCTGACCGTACGAAGCCTCCGATATCGTCCAAACCAAGTGGCTCGACGACTCGTGAACTGATGTTTGCCTCGATGAGGCGGGGAGTAATCAATATCTCGCCCGTGGCAACCCTCGCGTCCTCTGAGAGTCTCTTCCGGAATGTGCCCAGATGATGTTGCGAGTAACAGAAGAATGTCGAGCATGCTTGCGCAAAATCGTCTGGAGTTCGAACGTATGCAGGGACAAGCATGGAGAGAGTAGTGCAATCAGGTAGAGGTTTGCTTTCCGCCACCAAGTGGTGATAATGTATAAAACGAGGGTGTATTCGAGAACTCCCAGTTCTTGGTGTTCCTAGGCATTTGTTTGTCTGCCCAAGAGAGCACCTCCGTTACCAGGCTCTTCATCTCCTCGGTGATGGTCAAGTGGGAGAGGGCTTGGAGATTGGTCCAGATGCCCATCGAGTGCTCCGCGGGATTGACCTTGAAATCGGTTCCCTCCTGAACGGTGACGACGTAGCTTAGTTGCAATGCTTTGCGGCTGATGATCTTGTCATGACCGGAAGCGTCCTTCTCACGCTTCTCGGTGGTGTAGGTGATGGGTTGCAGAGGACCGAGAACGTCACGGACGTGGAGGGAAGTCTCTTCAGCGACTTCCCGGACGAGAGCGTCGCGAATGCTTGTATCCGTGGCGTCTACCTTGCCACCGGGCATCTCGAACACGTTGGGATAATACTTCTCATTGGCGTTCCGTCGAAGCAGCAGAATCTTGGGACCGTTGGTATCGAAACGAAGAATGCCTGCGCCGACGGTTACCTTGTCGATGTTGGCGTGCGTATTCATCGACTTTATGTCGTCACGTGTCATCGTGAGGTATTTCATAGCGAAGGTCGGTGCGATGTAGGCAGGTAGATCAGGTAGCAGCGACGAAAGAAAAAGGCACGGGGTGTGAGATGTTAGTGTCGATGCTTGGGAAGAAAATGAAGAAGAGGAAATGGAAGAGAGAGGAAGTAATTTGTGAATGCGTGTATCCTTCTTCAATGGGTAGGCACAATCTACCTCAGGTCCCCGAAGGTCCTACCCGCATAATTGGCACCTGACTGAATCACGTGGAATTATAACTTTGTCGAGACCATAGCAACCAGGCAGGAAGCAAACCTACAGACCTCACCTGCGCTTGAAAATCTATCAAGGTTGACATTCAGCCTGGCCATTTCAGGGTGTAGGTGCTGGAAGGCACAAAACGCACTCCACGGATACACGAGGCCATCTCGACTGAAAAGGTCTTGACTGTGTTATCAGAGATATTATTGGTCACAGGTCTGAAATCTATGACTCCTCCAAACCAAACTCACTAAATTACGAAATTAGATTGTTGGACGAGCAGCCCGCTGGTGGAGCGGTTTTATGTGAGGTACCTTACTTTCTTTGAGGTTACAGTTCGTCAGGGTCATCCAAGCGAACTTGAGCCGCAGCCTTGCCAATGAGGTCAACACGAGATATCTACAATCTAACCAGTTCAGACCTGGAGATAAAGTGTTTTGGGACTAAAAGTTTTCATCTAAAAGACTATTACGGAAGCTGGACTGGATACTGGAAGGTATGAGAGTCAACGTCTATCTAGTACGTCGCCGAGAATTCACAATGCATTCCAAATTTAGTAGGGAAGTCTATAGACCCGCTGGCTGACGATCAGGCTTTGGGTTAATGTGAGTCTGATCATGGACGGTTTTCCCCGTATAGGGAGTGGCGGAGGGTTGGAGGGTCGGAGGGCGGAGTGAAGAAAAAGGGTACTTGTGACAGGTCACAATGATTTTGTGTATCAGCTGTTCTTGGCGTAATTTCTGTCCGCATCTGCATGTCAGCCCAACCACTCGCCTTGGGTTTAGGCCTGAGCTGATGCGTAGACGACTGGTCCTATAAGTAAACACATGCTGCGCTGATGTCCATTTTGTTTTCGTTGATTCCTGAGACAAAGCCCAGCAAGGTAACTTAACCAGAAAGATAGTGTATTCCTTTGTTCTGAAACATCACTTATAAATTTAGACGCGGTATACATCACAATATGGATCGACGCAGTCTTATCGACACCATTGCCAACATAGTAAGCTTCGCAAATCTTTATTACAAAAAGCTGCGCCTTTTTCGCCCTGGTGCGACTTACCCGCATCACGAAAGAATAATTCAGCGAATTATGACCACCGCGGAACGAATTATGGAAATTGAGCCTCTTTATAGTGATCTAAGTCGAGAGCAGCGGGGTGAGCTACCAGAGTACGTCGCTGCTGACTTCCAGCGCACTTTCGACAGAACGCAGCAGGTCATAAATAAACTTATCAATATGCAACTCGAAGAAAGTGCGACCGTGGATATAGAGTTGAGCGCTAATGTCTCAGGCTTGGAGGAGAACAGCCGCGCCCTTGAATCTATCCTTCAAACCATGGTGATCCAGGTGAACACGGTGGCAATGTCGGAAGCAATCAGCGCCATCAAGGAGTCAGCAACGCATCCATCGCTGCCTTCCGGACGACAGTCAACAGAGGAGCAGCAGGTTTCGGAAGGATCGCCCTCCAGGCATGCAACCGACGAGATCAAGCAAAGATTCGTCCTGCCGTCCATGCTCAAGTTCGTTGAGCATAAAAGCTTCGTTTGCAGAGTACCAATACTAGACGTTAGTAGTCGAAGATAAAGTAACTGCCAAAGTACTGTCAACTTTGCTTACACGAGATTAGGTAATGCAGACAGGCCACGATGGATTGTTAATGGAGATGACCGACCACGATAGGCTCCAAGAGTGGCTTCTGTCAAAAGACGAAACTGAAGTCCCGGGCGATGAAACAGCCTTCAATCTACTGTTAGAGCACGTCCCCAGCTTTAGGTCACAAGCTAATTCCTGCCTTGCTATCAGTGTGTGTGGCCATGGCAGTAGACCTGGACACATGATGTTCAGGGATAGGTATGCCCTTCTAGATGTACTTGCAGCCTTGGAGACCCCGAATGATATCGTATATCGGGCTCTGGAAGGTGAAAGATACCCATTCCTCTTTCTGCCTGTGGAGTAACAGGATTTCTAACCTGGTTCAAGGTGTCCCTATGCTTTTAGAGCAAGAAGATCCCGAGCGGCAAAGTTGCATCCGTAAGTTTGAAAACGTCTTGCGTACATAGCCATCTAAGTAACATATGAAAATAGAGTACTCTTTCAGGCTTCCGCGGTCGCAAGGTGAAGACTGGACAGCAGGGATTCTCTTCGACGCTCAACGACGGATTGTTAATGCCTTCATTCTCGGCATGGATGATGTCGAAAGAAGCTCATTTGAACACAAGATACGCAACGCTATAGACGATACTAGACATCCAATGCTGCTACCGGTAATCATGTGCGAGCTATTGGCTATGGGTGGCTTGGTCGCGGTGAGGCATACCGCGAACGACCTCCAACACGTGGAAGCCCGCACAGGGTTGTCGGGGGTTTTTGACAAGTGGAAGGTATGAAACCCATATGAAGATCAGGAATTGATTGCCCGCCATCTTTGGAGCTATTTTAACATCATCCTAGGACTCGCAAACAGCGAATGCAATTGCGCAGGACAGCTTCGAAGCAATGACCCAGTCGCTCAACCGTGCTATCTCAAAATTGCCAGCTCACGAGGCGCGAATTGAGGCGAACATCATGCTCTCAGGGCGGATACTTTCCATATTATCAAAGATAGAAAAGTCTTTGCCAGAGGGTGGTGGAGGGAAATCGCCGGAAGACCTCTGGTCCAGGAGGATGAGAACATCCACAACTCGTCTCAAGTACCGGCTGCAGGTTCTTGATGCAACACACCAGGGGATTCTTCTGGAGATACAGAGGGAGTCCAACAAGGCATCTAGTCAGCTACAGATTGTAAGTTTGCTGCCAAAGGACACAATATTCACATCACTGATATCGCATTCAACAACCATAGATCTATAACCTCGTTGCGCAGCGGGACAACCAGAGCAACTACGACATGGCGAATTTGTCGCTGCAGATTGCACGCACTGCCAAAGACGATAGCTTTGCAATGTTCACCCTGGCGACGATGAGCATCATATTTCTGCCAGGGGCATCCATCGCGGTTAGTTATCCCTATCGAAGCCTCACTTGCCGCGGGAACAGCTGACCAGGGAGACAGACGCTCTTCTCGATGGAGTTGTTTAATTGGTCTCCTGAGAACGGGGAATCGACCGTTAACCCTCGGTTTTGGATTTTCTGGGCCGTTGCGGTACCCCTGACCTTGGTCGTCTTAACGGTGTGGCTCCTTTGGCTGAAAATGCACCGACGGAGGGAGGAACGGAGATCAAAGGCTTCGGCCGGCGATCTCATTCGCCAGCGATTCGACGCTTTCGACTCTGGGAGACCGGAGCCGCAGAGGAACGGGGAGTCCCTGCTTCGCCGTCGGTTCACGCGTCCGCGCAATCCCTTCGGCCGGGACACTCTAGGCGTGTAGCGAGATGGTAGCCGCATGTAGTGAGTCTTGGAGTGTAGTATGTCGAGTCTTGAATCGTGATTCGCGCCCGGGTTGAATCCTTGAGATATTCATCGGCCATAACTTTTTGAATCCAATCAGAAAGGATCACTTCTCACGCCGAAATCTCTGTGAAAGTGGGTTCTCGTTGGCGGAGTTCCTCGAAGTCCAAACGTGTGGAATTAGTGTCGGTTTCACCGGAATCATATACAACTCGATGCAGGTAAGAATATTTAACGATCATCTATTGTACTAGTGGAGAACAAGCATAAGTTTGGTAATCGAACTGAGCATTACAGTCCCAACATCAAGGTTATTGTAACAGGTTTGATCCGCCATACAAATCAACCAGTACAGTACTGACTTCTACCACGAAGCCAACCGCCCCATTTCCACATGACAGCCGGCACAACAATCCCCATGACCAGCACAATACCAGCTAGAAGTCCGTTTCCCCACGCAATCCCCAACGCATCATACAGCCGTGGCGCAAAGAGTGGAAAGCTGAATCCAGCCATGGTCCGCACGAAAGCCGCCGCGCCCGCAGCACTGGCGGCATATTTCTCGTACGAGTCTATGACATACGTCTGAACGCACTGAAACGAAAGAATCAGTCCCGCAGCTAAGATGCCAGCACCAATGTTGGGGACGATCCAATGGACCTTGAAATGTGCTGCGATGCCGTAGAGGAGGAGACCAATGGGTGTTACGACGGCGGTTGGGAACATGAGCGGGATTCTGAACTCGGGGAGACCGATATCGTTGTTTTGGGACTTGAGTTTGCGGTAAACCTAGTAGTTGTGAGTAGATACTGCCTTTGCGTTTTGCTTTTCTCATACCTTGTCGATGAGAGGCCCGGATATCTGCAGCCCAATCACGAAGCCCACACCCAGAGAGATGTAGTTCAAACTTGCTGGTCCGGGTTCTTGGTCATATTGCTCGCTCCAAACGAAAGGAAACGAGGCAAGCCTACCCCCTATTAGTTGCTAAACTTTCAAATCATTTCAGAGATTACTTACACAAGATACATCAATCCGTATAGGTAGGCTCTGTAAAGTGCGGTAATCTGTAACGCGGGCTGCGTGAAAAGCATTCTGAACGGCCTGATCAAGTTCTTCCGCAGCGTCTGGCCGAACGTTCTATCCGGTCGCTCGTATTCGGTACGCAAATCATTATTGCCCGTGGCTTTACGAAGACCCTTTGCTTTTGTCGCTAGAATCTTGGGGGCGTACGTTTCCGACAAGAACAGAAAAGCCAGGATCTGGACGACGGCGTCGGCGATGGAGACTGTCCAGAAGATCCAGCGCCATGACAGATACTGCGTGAGATATCCAGCGGCTGTGAAATATTTGAGTTTACATGAGAGAGAAGTCTGACCAGATATATAACTGACCTATCGGCCCAACCGCCGGTCCGAGGAAGGGAGCGAGGCTGTAGATCGCGGTCGCCGTCCCTCTTTCTTCCGCCCTCCAACAGTCACTCAAGACACCACCTCCAAGCTGAGGAGCACATTAGTCAACGTATCAAAAAATGATGGGGAGATCACTGACCGCTTGAGGAGCACTTCCGCCTAAGCCACTAAGGAACCGAAATGCCAGCATCTGCTCTTTCGAGGCAGAAAACCCACATACGGTGTTGAAGATGAGATAGAACATGTTGGCTGATTGAAGCACCACGACCCTGCCGTACATCTCTGATAATGGCGCGAGAACGAAAGGGCCTACGGCATAGGCGAGGAGAAAGATGGACATCAAGAGGTAAGTCTCGATATCAGACTTGACGTCGAAATCATCTGCGATTGTGTCTAGCGCCGGGGCCAGCATTGTCGAGGATACCGGTGAGATGAAAGTGAAGCAAGAAACGAGAATGGTAGCCGTCCATTTCTTGTACTTCGGCCAGTTCTTGGGGTTCATCGGGTCCGAGGGCCCAGACCACGTCACCTGTCGTCAAGTTAACCTTCGAGTCTAGAACCACAGCAGAAGCAAAGGAACCAACAAGATTCGGATCCTCGGGATCATCAGAGTTGATGCCGTGCTCATGCACGGATTTCTCTTCGGGGGGGATCATAGAGGGACCGGCCTGCGCGCTGTCGTCGCAGGAGAGCAAGTGAGAACGATCCGTGGGGCCCGGGTGCTCGAGGATGATGTCGGGGTGTCTGCTCCCCAGGTTGTCGCGGGAGTAGAGATTGTCGGGGTCCTGGAGCCAGGGGAATTTGTACGCCGTGCGCTCGTACTCCGAGAAAGAAGGGAGTCCTGGGCTCCATCCCCGCCACAGGCTCGACCGAGACCGGGTCAGGGTCCGGTGGAGGCTGAGGTGGTCGAGTTCCGGCTCCGGCGGCACCGGCTTGCGAGGGATGAAGGCGTACGCATGGGGTTTAGACATGATTTCGGATAACGAATGACTGGGAGCGAGTGACCGGAGGAATAGGAAAAGAGACGATGTTGATCACATTACTTTCTGACGGTAGCTTGAGTCTTTCGTGAGACATTTCTAGATTTTATTATATCTCAAAGACATAACGCAACGAAGACGTCCGTTGTTCGACATCGTCGGGCGTAGAAGCATAGCCTCATGCGCTCATGAGAACAGCGCCTCGGATGATGTGGCCAGCCCAGGGCTGATGAGCCGGCGACAGTCAAACATCCCCACCCCCACGACCACATCCCTAGATCCAGCAGTGTGAATGTGCCAAGAGACCATCACTGCTGCTAAATCGTGTAAGTGAAGGGTCTTCGTGCGAAATGGGGTGAGAAAGGACAGCCGAAGCTTTCTTGGCAAGTCGATCGGCGGGGCTACATCAACTGTGGCTGATGATGCGTGTCGGAGTGACATTTTTCTCGACTGCGCCCAGGAACATTGCACACTTCAACACAAGCAAATCCTGGATAAATCGCGCGATCCTTATTTATAGCTCAGGCACTGAGGTGTGATTGGGAGATACGCTCCCGGATGACGGGCTGCCACTGTTTCACCTCGTCGAGATACGAGATCTGGGCGAATCCTGATCGCGTGCTCACTTGTTGCCGAGAGCAGGCTATGCTGGCCGTGATACCTTCGAAAGTAGACAATTCATGAATGTAGTGAACTGGTAGGCGAGTTGTCTTGGGGTTCTGAAGGCTGTGCCCATCATGACTTGCGTGGACGCGATGCTACGCCGTAGAGTCGTTGACATGATTGCATGTCGGGTTCAAGCACCGCCGTTGTCGATTAGGGCAATGAGCACGCGCAGGGCTGAGAAATGATGTAATTTCGGAGTAGCGGTGGTTGTGATCACACGATCGAATACCTGTTTCTGAAATGGCGGACATCGTAACTACCAATGTCACATAGCCACTTCTGGGTAGCTGGTCTGCGATATCGAGCTTCTTCGGTGGTGTTGAGTTGAAGCAACATCCGCAGCGGTTACGGCTGCAAACAAATGAGCTATTTGTGGCCATCACAAACAGGACCAGTCAACGCCATCGTGCCTGACCTACGCTATAAGAATGACCGTTCCCAGCAGTTGAAGCTGTTGATGAACAAAGTCCTCAGATTCATATTCACCTTCGCTCACCATCACTGCCCCTTCCCATCACACTCGCTCGTACTTATTCCACTCGTTGTTCAACATTCGTTCTGTTTCGTTTACATAAGTTCACGAAGACTTCAGACCTCTGCAAAAATCTCAAACCAACTCGACAAACGAGACAACAAGACGGCAGAATGACTTCTTACTCGGCTGCCCAAGGCATGAAAATCCTCGTTTGCCCTTCGGGTTTCAAGGGTAGTCTTGAGCCAGATGTTGCCGCCGACTGCATCGAGGCCGGCGTACTGGCAGTTATGCCGGACGCTTCTGTCCGCAAGGTGCCCCTTGTCGATGGAGGCGAGGGGTTCACTAAAGCCCTTGTCTCTGCGACTGGCGGTACGATCCACCCTATTACTGTCACCGGCCCTGTCGGTTGTCCAGTTGCATCATTCTACGGGATTCTTGGAAACAAGAGCCCTGATACGGCCAAGACTGCTGTCATCGAAATGGCAGCTGCCGCCGGTCTGAGCCTGGTGCCGCCTCAACTTCGCAACCCCGGCATCACCACCACATTCGGGGTTGGAGAGTTACTCACCGCCGCAATTGGAGCTGGAGCCGAGAGAATTGTTGTCGGATGTGGTGATTCCGGCACCTGCGATGGCGGCGCTGGAATGCTTCAAGCTCTTGGCGCCCGACTTATTGATCAGGACGGGCTCACGCTCCCTATCGCGGCAGGGGGCGAGTCTCTGTTGCGTCTGGCCAACATTGATCTTGGCGGGATCGACAAGCGCATAAGAGACGTCCGCATTGAGGTCGCTGTCAACTGGGAAAATGTGCTCAGCGGCCCTGAAGGTGTTGCAAGGGTCTTTGGCCGACAGAAAGGCGCGACGACTGAGCAGACGGAGCGTCTTTCGGCAGCCATGGAAGTGCTTGCTGTGGTTGCCGGCCGGCTTCTCTGCGACAGCAAGGTGTCTCTCTCGCCGGGCGGAGGAGCGTCTGGAGGTTTGGGCACCGGTTTGCGGCTGGTCGGTGCCAAGCTTCGGCCAAGATATCAGGTGGTGGCGGAGTATGTCGACTTTGACGGGCTGTTCACGGACTGCGACCTAGTCCTCACGGCCGAGGGAGGAATCGACGACCAGACTCCGCGAGGAAAGATTCCAGCCGAGATTGGACAGCGAGCGAAGAAGCATGGACTCCCTGTCATTGCCATCGCTGGCACCATCGGACCAGGGGCGCGGGTCAACTACGACGTCGGGATCGATGCGTATACGTGCATCCTGCAACGCCCAACGACTCTAGACGAGGCCATCCTGGAAGCGGAGAAACTGACGCGGGAGAGCGCCGAGTGCGTCATGCGGATGATTGTCGTGGGACGAACGTTGGGGTCTAGGAGGCCGCTTCCGAAGACGCGGGCGCAGCATTCAGCAGCATCGGCATGCGTTTGAATTGTGTTCTCTTGATTAGTTGTGAGAGAATATGGTACGAGCCAAGACCCAAAGTCGAAGGCTAGAAGTGTTAGTGGCAGCAAGGTGGTAGGGATATGGGACCAACAGTCGAATGAGAACATTAGGAATGAGTCTACCTTTAGCAACAGCAGCGCCCTTGAATGAGAAAGAAAAGCCTTGGCATGAATCAGGAAATTGTTTTGTGAAACGAAGACATGACTGGTAGAAATTCTTGCCAGCCAAGACGCTTGATGTGGCGATGCTAGTGTAAGATGTTCATCTCACATCGGGTCGTTAGAGTTGAGTTGTCGACGTTAGAAAAAGGTTCGTCCCAAAGAGACGGAGGGAATGGAAGTTAAGACGGCAGGCGGGAGATCGATCGTCAGTGGCTCGCTTAGGTGCCTTATCGTTATCAGATGGAGCACGCGCCAGAAATAGCATCACCCCACCAGGGTCCACCTTCTCACTTATCGTCACGTGCTTCTCTCGGCAATTGGCAATTCTTGGTCTCTCATTGGTTATTGCACTGCCACAGCTTCACCGATAGCCAGCTTCAGCGAATCATCCCACTGAAAGCTGTCCAGTATCGCGCCGTGGCGTGTTCACTGCCCCGCCCCCGCTCCCGTCCACAGCGGCAGCTCGCGCACCAAACCTAACCTTACCTCAGCTACCTGGGTCGAAGGAAGGTACTTGCGGTGTGGAAGGTCAACAAACTCAGGGGCACATGCCACATTCTATGCTCGGAACCTTATCACTACCGTCCGTCTTTGGCGTCCCGATTCGACTACATTTCTATTCCTAGATCACCTCTCGTCATGCCTAAGAATACCCCAGCTCCCGATGAGCCTGCCGTGACCTTCAGCTCTGGTTCCGATGCCCCCGTTGCCCTGCGCATTCTCCACCTGAACGACGTCTACCACTTGGAACCGTCCAGTGCTGAGCCCGTGGGCGGTGTCGCACGCTTCATCACGGCTGTCAATGAGTACCGTAATGATGAGCGTTTCGAGGGTCAGCCCGAGCTGGTGACTCTATTTTCGGGCGATGTCTTCAACCCAAGTCTGGAAAGTTCTGTCACAAAAGGTAACATCTCACGTGTCCACCGTTTGCTGTGAACCTGTGCTGACTTGCATCATGTCAGGTGAGCACATGGTGCCTGTCCTTAACAAGATCGGCGTCGACTGCACCTGCGTTGGCGTAAGTTAGCATCAACTCAATTCAATGGTGCAGTGACCTAACACAACGTCTAGAACCATGACTTTGACTTTGGGGTCAAGCAATTCGAGCATCTCACCGCCAAATGTAACTTCCCCTGGCTCCTCGCCAATGTCCTGGATCCGGCGCTCGGCGAGAACGTCCCTCTCGGGAATGCCAAACACACTCACATGATCACATCATCCAATGGCATCAAGATCGGTCTCATTGGACTTGGTGAGAGAGAATGGCTAGAGACAATCAACAGCTTGCCCCCCAACATCATCTACAAGTCTGCCAGTGAGACTGCTAAGGAGCTGGTGCCCCAACTCCGCGCCCAGGGAGCCGACATCATCATCTGCCTCAGTCACCAGCGTGAGCCAAACGACAACAAGCTCGCCGAGAAGACGGATGGCCTGATTGACATCATTCTCGGCGGTCACGATCATTACTACGCTCACAGCTTCATCAACGGCACGCACGTGCTGCGCTCAGGTTCCGACTTCAAGCAACTCAGCTACGTCGAGGTTCGAAAGAAGCAGGATGGCTCCGGCAAGTGGGATTTCGACATCGAGCGGCGCGATATCGTGTCTTCTATCGCAGAAGACCAAGAAACCTTGAAGCTCACCGAGGACTTGACTTCAAAGCTTAAGCACAGCCTCGCAAAATCCGTGGGATGGACAGCTGCTCCCCTGGATGCACGATTCACGACCGTCAGAATGAAGGAGAGTAACATGGGCAACTTCGTGTGCGACGTCATGAGACACTACCACAACGCCGACTGCGCGTTGATGGCGGCTGGTACTATACGAGGTGATCAGATTTACCCGCCTGGTGCCATTCGCGTCCGAGATATCACAAACTGCTTTCCTTTCGAGGACCCCGTTATCTTCATCAGAGTAACCGGTCAACAAATCTGGGATGCCCTCGAAAACGGTGTCTCTCAGTACCCAGCGCAAGAAGGTACGTCTCGTGGTCTGTTTGGGTAGCTTCTCATATCTTTTGCTAACAACTTAGGCCGCTTCCCTCAAGTATCCAATATTAAATACACGTTCGACCCGAGCAAGAAACCTGGATCTCGCATCGTCGAAGCCAGCCTCGGTGGCGGGCCCATGCAGATGGATAAGAAGTACACGCTTGCCACACGAGGCTACATGGGCAGAGGAAAAGGTACGTTTCGTAATCCATATGCATGATACAACGTTCATGTGATTGACCTTATCAGATGGATACACCAGTCTACTTGTCGAACCTGAGGGCGGCACGGCCGAGGAGATCGTCTGCGAAGAGAACGGCATTCTCATCTCCGCCATGCTGCGTCAATACTTCATGAGTCTGCGCACAGTCGGCCAATGGAAGAACCTAAGCGAGCACTGGGTCCGGGTAGCCGACAAGTGCCACACGCCTGTCGAGCCGCGCAAGATGTGGGAGACCCCCGCCGAGACCGGCACCTCCGATCCCAAGCCCGATGTCGAATCCAAGTCGTGGGCCGAATGGATGGTCAAGCGACACGCTCTGAACGCCAAGCCTCCGAAAGAGGAATCGGAAGACGATTCCGACACCGAGGATGAGGCCGACAGCGTGGATCAGATTGATATGGAGTTGCTTCTTATGCGCAAGTTCTTCGCCAGATGGGCAAAGGCTGCGAATGTGAAGGCGGAGGTGTGTGATCCCCTGCGAGAGGGCGAGTTCACTGTAGACTGGACGCGGGTCATTGCCCCAGTCCTCGAGGGACGTATCAAAATGATTAGCTAGACGGCGGTAGAACAAAAATAGAGCGGCATATATACGGGGACCTCAAAATATTTGAATTATGATTAAAGGTTAACTCACCAGTCACCCTGATAAGGTACTGGCTGATCCCGAGGGTCCT
Source organism: Colletotrichum karsti (assembly GCF_011947395.1). NCBI lineage: Eukaryota > Fungi > Ascomycota > Sordariomycetes > Glomerellales > Glomerellaceae > Colletotrichum > Colletotrichum karsti. Next base: position 487,046 of record NW_024065905.1, read on the forward strand.
AGGGCAAAAGTTGGACAATCTAGGAATCAAACCTAGGACCTACCGCATGCGAAGCGGTCGTTATGCCACTAAACCAATCGCCCTTCTACTTATTATACATCGCAACAGAGTCGACGATAAACGAATTGACGCATTTAGCGTAGGTGAACGTGAATGTCTCGGTTTCGTGGCGTTGGGGTGGCCCAGGGGGTTGCTCCTTTCCCGTCTTTCAGCTGCGGGGTCTTGCATCAGACGCCCACGAGCTGAACTCCAGGATCGTCGCACGAGGCTTACTTGCAGGGATAGAAGTGAATTTGACTCGGTTGCTCATCGTGCAACTGCAACGTCACGTTGACCCGAGTTGCCGCCGTTGGGCTGAGAAAGCTTCAACGCAGTTGGGCAGCTGCTCTTCGGGCGGGAGGATTACTAGCCGTCTTACAGATCAAAGGGTTTGCTGGACTATGGGTAAGACTTGTTTCAAACGCTAATCGCGGGATGGGAGGTAAACACTGGACATGTCTTGTAATTTCAAGTTTACTTCTAAGTGTAATGGGCGAATGACGCCATTCTTCAACGCGCTGGATCTTTGGGCAGCAGCTTTGGTCTAAATGTCTCAATATAGCTAAGGAGTATTGACTTGCATGTAGTCTTAGAGCTGATATGTTTTTTAGACAGCTTGAGAAAACTTAAATCACTTTGCGAATCAAATGTATTTCCACGATGGGTGCGGTGCAATGTTCAACCCCTACTGGTGCTGGCGGTAGTACAGTTAAGCAATGTGTACTTCTTAGGCCACATTCTGTAATACCAGTTTATTCATGTCGTGCAAAACCGTTGAAATCAAGCCAATGGAATAAGCTTGATATAATCGCCGATGGAAGGGCAGAATAGAACATGGCGCACGATCTACCGCTTAGATAGGGCTGATCACCATCGTATCCATCGCTCTCTACCCGTCATTTAGTCACAGGTCTGTGCAAGCTTCATGTCTTAGCTGACTAGCTAATCTCTCAGTCTAGGCTCATCCCGCCGCCAATAGCTCATCCAAGCAACGGGAGTGGCTGGTCATTCCTGAGTTTGTGGCTTGGTGATCCTGGACGGATCGCGCGCGAGGGAGCCGTGCCGTGCGTCAACAGCAACTCAGCTCAGAGTCATGATAATCCTCAGGAGCCTTGCCTGAGTTACGATGACGCGGGCCAAGATGGAAACAAACATGCGATGCAACCTAAGGGAGCTGAACTTGGGAACAATTTTGGAAGCTGACATGGTTGCCTTGTTGCAGTCGGGCAAACTAACACAGGAGATGAACATTGCTGACCCGACTTCATGATATTGTAAAACTATAAGTACAGCCACTTCTTCCGACTGTATTGATATCAAATCGACAATCAACATTGTAAATTACTCATTGATCAAGAATAACTCAACAGTTGACCGCATCCCAACCATGCAGCTCCAATCTCTCATCATCGCCGCCGCCTCGGCCACCGCAGTGTTCGCTGCCCTCAACGAACCATGCTACGGCTCAGGTGGACGAGCCGGTGAGTAATCTCACCCTCAAATTATCAAATATCTAACACGATTCCCAGGTGTCTGTGTTACCACCGCCAGCTGCTCATCCAGCGGCGGCACCACCATCAACGGCGCCTGTCCCAGCGACCCGTCCAACGTCAAATGCTGCACCAAGGCCTCCTGCGGCAGCGGCGGCAACTGCCGCTTCACGAGCGACTGCGCCGGCACCTCCGTCTCGAACCAGTGCCCCGGACCCAGCAGCTTCAAGTGCTGCTCCTCGTCCGCCACCGGCTTCGGCGGCTACAAGGCGCCCGGCATCCCGTCCGTGGGGGCGTGTAAGTCGGTCGCCGTCAGCGGCGCGAAGAAGATCGTGGCGCAGTTCCCGGGCAGGGTTCGCGAGATCGGGTGCGTGAGGGACTGTGCTTGCCCCGGCGACTCCGACCACTGCTGTGGAAAGGCGACTGACATGATGTGCTCTGATGCCGGCGGCGTAAGTATTTTCGCGTTTTGGGCTATATGTGCCGGGGTTTGAGTGTGTTGTGTACTAACCGTACGGCAGACGCCCACGGCTTCTGGAAAGGAGATTGCCGAATGGGTCATGAGAAACGCCGACTCTCTCAAGGTCAAGTATGTCATCTGGGGTCAGAAGATCTGGCAGTCTTCGGAGTCTGTCAAGACTTGGGCCAACTGGAAGCCCATGGAAGACCGTAACAGCATCACCAAGAACCACTGGTAAGTCTTATCAAACTGAGTGAACTGATGACATACAATCTGACACATCTTCAGGGACCATGTTCATGTGAGCTACAACTAAGTTGCCAGGAGTTTCATCTCAGGGACATAACATGTCTTACTGCCTCGGCCCCAGTCGTCTTCGGTCGATTAGGTTAGCAGAATGGACATAGGCTACACTATCTCGGCCGTGGACTTTCGTCTCCTCTCATAGTTTAGGTAGTAGCAATTTTTGGGGTATCATATTCTCAGAGGCCGATTTAAAGCATGTCTTGGTTTTAACAAATATCAAATGTATGGCTCAATTTAACCTTGAAACTAATCTCCCAACCTAGTATTCAGACGATGCTACGAAACGGGATCCGCAACATTGCGGGCTGGCTTCAATTGTGACTTGGATATTGATGGATGCATTTTTTCCAGCGTATTCAATGTTGTCCCAAAAGCATAAATGCTAGTTAAACTCGCTAGAGAGAAACAACCATCCATAACTGCTGGAAGATCAGACCCTTGTCGTGCAGCTTCATCTGATACGTCCGGATATGTATGTAACACCCTGGGTACGGTCCCAACAGCACATGTATGTAATTGGGTGACTTCCTTGCCGCAGACGTGCATGATTGTTCCCAGCCAAGAAGAGGGGTAACAACGAGTAATGGGACCATAAAATGTCTCATTCTCAACCGACTTTCAGATGTCTGGCCAGGTCATGAGTAGAGTATCTACCTAAGGCTCACAAGCTAAGACAGTCCGGTTGATTCTAGTGGTCATTGTCGCGTCTATACCAAATCATGTCCGACCTCATCAGCCCTGCGGCGACGGCTCAACCCGATCAGAATGCCGCAGACATCAATACTGCAGACAACGACCCCGCCATTCTTGTCGCCGAAGAGGTAATCCGCGAGTGAAAACAAACGTGTACTTTGAGATTTACTGACATTCTCAACTCTTAGATTACGGATGATGAATCTGCGAGAGGCGATGTAAGTACAACATTACACGAAATAATCGTAGCCTGTGCCTTTAATGTGCTGGATGTCTCTTCTGACTTGAAGAATTCAGAGTATTGCTTCTTCTACCACTAGTGTGACTAGCTCTGTCCGAGAGTACAGGGAGGAGAATGGTCGTACTTACCACAAGTACAAAGACGGCAGTGTGTCAACGTTGCTGAGTTGAAGTCCAAAAACTACTAATATTTGTAGAATATTACATGCCGAACGATGAACGAGAGAACGAGCGATTGGGTAAGTACGACTCGGCGTATTCACCAATCATCAACAATACAAACCTGAACAACAGATATCCAACACAACATGTGGTTGCTTACTTTCGACAACCGTCTTGGTACGGCACCTCCGAACGAGCCGGGCGCCAAGGTAGGAAGGGTGCTTGATCTCGGCACTGGAACCGGCATTTGGGCTGTCGAATTCGGCGAAGAACACCCTGAAGCAGACGTGAGCGACCACGTATTTGAGATTTTGACTCGCAGCGATGCTCATACTTCCTATAGGTCTTGGGGGTGGACCTTTCGGCTATTCAGCCCGAGTTGTATGATGTCCCCAGCCCCGTACTATCGTCATAGCTCAGGTCTAAGACTGACTACGTCCAAGCACTTTCCCGAATGTCAGGTTTGAAATTGACGACATTGATGAGCCATGGACGTATTCCCAACCATTCGATTACATCCACAGTCGAACTATGACGTCAAGTGTTGTCGACTGGAAGGAGTACATTCAGAAATGCTACGAGTGAGCTCCCTGTTATATCTTTGGATACTGAGGATGACCAACTGATTATTAAATGCAGTAACCTGAACCCAAATGGCTACCTTGAGCTGAACGAAATCGACCTCTGGCCAAAGTCTGACGATGGAACTCTGAAAGACGACTCTGCGCTTTCCAAGTTCGTCCGCTTGTGGGGAGAGGCTGCGGTCATCTTCGGGCGTCCGTTCCAGGATGTCAGGGCTCTGAAGGACATCATGATCGAGACAGGGTTCAAAGACGTACATGCGTCTCAGTTCAAGTGGCCCACAAATTCATGGCCCAAAGACCGGAAGCATAAGGAGCTCGGCTTTTGGAACCACGACAACTTTTCTGCCGGACTCGAGAGCTTCATGCTTGCTCCGCTCACGAGAGCCCATAACTGGACCAAGGAAGAGGTTACGGTTTTTGGGGTCCAAGTCCGCAATGACATGAGAAACAGGGCTATCCACGCCTATTCTACAGTGTAAGTGCATGCATACCTCTTCGTGACTAGTATCTCTACTGATCCAGTTCAGCTGGTCCATCTATGGGCGGAAGCCAGCGCCGAATGAAGCCTAGGCAGATTACGATAGCTATGTAGCCATCTATGTTGTTCTGCTTTGTTTACGATTCAGTCGCTTAACAAAAGATAGTGTTTCATACCGCTGCTTGATGAGAATGATATTCTTATGCTCAGTTACTCACTCACTATATGAAAAGTAAAAAAGAAGAAACAAAAAGCACTCCAATGTCCATAAGATGTATTTTTCTTAGCACTCATACTGTGCTACGGGACACTTATCTGGCGACACAATTTCTTTGGTCCCAGGAAAGAGAAATCTCAGTGGAATCGCACTTGCATGACATGGAAGGTTTTTGAAGGTCGGGAAACGGGGGCTCCCAGGCGGCCTTTCGGATCTTGATGCGCCGTCTTCTGCATGAGACGGGTCCCAACAGCTTTCGAGCTGCACGCCACAACCATGCATACGACTCTGGGCGAAGAGAGGGGAAATAGTTCAGGCTGAAATGAGTTCCGTGGGCTCATAAATGGGGTCAGGCGCCAGGTCTTTACGATGTAAGTTTTCTGTTCTGGGAATATCAGACAGACTACGAATCAGCAACCGCCTCCCAAAACCTGATACTCTTGCGACCGTCGCTTCGAAATCATGTCGGAAGCCAAGGCCGAGCACAACGCCCCAGATGCCCCTTCGGCCTCCGCGTCCGCTGCTGCGACAACTGTGCCAACCGTTCCGGCCCTCGCAGAACATGGAGCGGTGGGGTCTATCAGCGAAACCGAACTTCTCCCCGATGAGGTACGGCGAATGTGGTGGCAAACTCCTCTGAATACTACTAAATAGCTTTATTTCCAGCCTGGAACCGGTGCCGAGAATGACTCTCTGAAGGGCGAGGTAAGGAATGGAGACCAAGAGTGTTGAGTGTCCCTGATCCCTTACTTGCATTGCGTCCCTCCACAGAGCATTGCGTCCTCCAGTACGAGTGTTCATACTTCCGTGCGGCAATACCGAGAAGAGAATGGACGAACGTATCATTCGTACAAAGAAGGCAGTGAGTTTGAAACTCACCATGTATCAATCCGAGGCCCTGACGTGGATAGAATACATTATGCCGAACGATGAGAGAGAAAATGAACGTCTTGGTATGTGGAGCATACTTCAGTGTCAGCTTTTTCTTACTGATCTGATTTCCAACTGACATATGGGAGTAGATGTGCAGCACAATATGTTCATCTTGGCTTTTGATGGACGCCTTGGGACGTCTCCCCCGAACGATCCAAAATCCAAAGTTGGGCGTGTCCTCGATGTTGGGACCGGTACCGGCGTGTGGGCTATGGACTTTGGAGAAGACCATCCTGAGGCAGAGGTGATTGCCAATCGTTCTTTAATCCCGAACTTTCCGCCGGGCGTGCTTTCTAACAAATAATGCTCTCGCCAGGTTATCGGCATTGATCTGTCACCAATCCAACCAAACTTGTGCGTAATCAATTTGCCATATTTTTCCCTGACTTTGGGGCTCTATTAACATTAACAGCACACACTCCAATGTGAAGTTCGAGGTCGACGATATCGAGGAGGAATGGAATTACTCTCAGCCCTTCGACTACATCCACAGCCGTATGATGACTTTGAGCATCAAGAGCTGGAAGGAATACATCAAGAAGTGTTACGAGTAGGTCATCCGCTTTTCAAACGAAAGTATGCTCTCGGTACCTGGGCATTGGTTATTGACGGTCCGACTTTGACAGCAACTTGAATCCCGGAGGTTATCTTGAGCTCAACGAGATCGATCTCCAACCTAGATCCGATGACGGAACGCTCCAGGAAGACTGCAGCCTCCTGAAGTTCGCCCGTCTATGGGGCGAAGCCGCAGCGATGTTCGGTCGACCATTCTTGAGCGACCTGAGCGTGTTGCGTGAAGTGATGACCGAGGTCGGCTTTGAAGGCGTGAGCGCTCAGAAGTTCAAGTGGCCATCCAACCCCTGGGCGAGGGACAAAAAGCATAAGGAACTTGGTCACTGGAACCTCGACAACTCTGTGGCCAACTTGGAAGGTTTCATGATGGCGCCATTCACAAGAGCCCATCACTGGACCGAGGAGGAAGTGATCGTTTTCGCGATGCAAGTGCGTAAGGAGATGACCGACAGAAGCATTCATTCCTACTCTACCATGCGAGTAGGCCTAAGTTGTCCGCTTTTCAGAATGAAAGCTTTTGATACTAACATCTGCTAGTTGGTCGATTTACGGAAGAAAGCCCTCTGTTGCTTAACCTAACGAGGTTTCGGTTTCATTGAGATACAACTGTGGCATTCGCCGATCATCCCATCGGCTGCTGTTAAACTTTAGGCGTATATACAGAATCATATGGAGAAAAGCCAATCAAAATAGTGCCAAGATCTTCCTGCACATGCACCGACGTTGACTAGCAACCGATGGGATGTGTCCGCAAAGGTTCATTATGAATGGCAGCGCCGCACCTAGTAGTAACCCTCAAAGGTGTCTTCACCATCTTTGGCTACCCTCGCAACCGCTTGTTTAACTGTTGAGTCGCCTTCTCCAGGTCCCAAAACGTCGAACGCAAGTCCGTGAGTCTTGTCATTTTGGATCGATGCGTAGATCACTCTGGCAACATCTTCACGAGGGATGATGCCCACGGTTCCCACCTTGCCGGCCCGAATCCTGTTCTCGCCGGGACCTTCGCCCAAGCCACCGGGTCTCACGATGGTGTAGTCGAGCCCCCTCGCTGCGTTTCCTACTCTCAGCTCCGTATCGGCGGCAAGCTTAGCCCGCAAGATTGGGCCGATGATGCCCCACATGCGGTCGCTGAGCTTCTCGTCGGCCTCCGTGTACCAGTCCGGAACGGGCTTATTGTCGCGGTCGCGGACGTCGAGGGCGCTTATGACAATGTAGCGCTTAGTTCTGACGTTGGCTTTGGCCAGGGCATCCATGGCGCGGATGGCGCCGTCTCGGTCAACGGCTGCGGCGGATTCGGCATCCTTGCCGCCGGCCGCCCACACTACCACGTCGGGCCGGGTTCCCTCAATGAGTTTGATAAAATCGGCCTCGGAGCCGGTTGCGATATCTTGAACGAGGGGCTTGGCGCCGATGGCTTTGAGGTCCGGGGCTTGGTCCGGGTTCCGGATGACGCTGAAAACGGTGTACGGCGTGGCGGCGTCCAGAAGGATCCTGGTCAGCTGGCGGGCGGTTTTGCCGTTGCCGCCAAAGATGAGGGCAGTTGGCATGTGGAGGATAGATGCGTCGCCCATGGTTGATTATGTCTCAGATATTATTCGCTTGACTTATGGTGACCTATGATACTACACCAAGTGAGACACTGACTCTGGTCTCACGGATTGGCTTCGATGACGGCATAATCCTTACAGGGGCCGGGCAACGGAAGAATTATGACGCCGGGAGAACTCTCGGGCATCTGCTTTTTTCCGTCCCATATTCATGCAATTACGTGAGAGTTTCTCCCCACTAAACACACTTCTGAATGAGTTGACACCCATCAGACACTCATTGGAGCGTGCTGGATGATGCCCGTTGTCGTCAAACTCGGCTGTCATGGTTGGGCTGATCATTCTCATTCTCATGCCAAAGTCGATTCTCATAACACATGGCAACGATTCACTCACGTTTACTTCCATGTTGCTAATATTCATCGAAGCAATGAATCTACGCAGCTTCCTCCGTGTCGCTGACCCTGCTGCCGCGCAGTTTGAACTCAGCACAACTGGCAACCATCTCGACACATCAAAAGTCCAGCACTCGTCTCCCGCACAGGACTGACATATCTCATCCGAAGCTTGCGAGAACATCGGTGCGGGAAAGCTGCCAAATTCCCATCTCAACACGACAAACCCCATTGCAGATCGACCAACAAACTATTAAACCAACAAACCCGTCGGCTGCCCCAGACCGCCAGCCCCTAGGCTTTTAGCCGACTGCACCGTTGCGCTGATTGCCCGTCTTCAGGGCTGCGTGATGGGTAATTACAGCTGCCTTATTGGGCATTAGGCGCAGCTCCACGCTACATTGGGGTCAGACTAGGGAGGCCTTGTCTCCGGAAATGAGCTAGACAAGCACTTAAGAAGAAGCATATCTGGGCGAGATCCACGACGGGCTGGTCCGATCAGAAAGCCGCCTTCCCATTCGGCAATTAGGCGTGACATTTTTAGCATGCTCGCTGGGGAATACGAGATGCTCCATACCGTCTTCAGGCGTGACCCTCTCTCTGTTGATGGCTCCGTGTCTGCAGGGTCTAAGGATCGTTCCGTTCAACGTTGCATTGCCGGGTTCCTCGAAAGGATGGAAGGGAAACCCATAAAACGGCTTCCTTCTGGTGTGATATGAGATGAAGGTGAATCCGGACACTCGTCTCTTCCAGTCACTCGTTCCCATTCCCGGCGTTTCTGTATCCCATCATGAAGCAGAGTCTTCTCGCCACCATCGCTCTGGCGTCTCTCGTATCGACCGAGTACGTCTGGCCGTCTATTTACGATGAAATCGAGGACCATCTCTCCCTGCAGGGCGGCTACCTGCGCAGGGGCTTCATCGATGGTCAGTTGTTCCGGTTTCCGCACATCATCAACCCACGCGTACTAACTTCAACAAGGTGTGATTACGTGCGGCTTCGGCACCAACATCCAAGGCCGCCAGAACTCAGCCGAATGGATCCGAAGCGCCTTCCACGATATGGCGACACATGACGCCGCAGCCGGCACGGGTGGCCTAGACGGGTCCATCTTCTTCGAGCTGGATCGCGCCGAAAACATCGGTGAAGCCTTCAACAACACATTCGGCTTCTTCAGCAGCTTCTACTCTGTCCGCGCTTCGGCCTCAGACTTGTTGGCGATGAGCGTTCTCGTCGCCAGCTTCTCATGCGGCGGCATCAAGATCCCCTTTCGCGCCGGCCGTATCGACGCACAGGAGGCTGGCCCTGCAGGCGTTCCTGAACCGCAGACTGATTTAGAGGCCACCCAGGCCGCCTTCACCAAGGCCGGCTTTTCGACTCAGGACATGATTGCCATGGTGGCTTGTGGTCACTCCCTTGGAGGCGTCCATAGTACCGACTTCCCTGAACTCGTGGGCGTCGAGGCGGATCCGAACAACGACACCGTCGCCCACTTCGATGTCGAGTTCGCCCAGTTCGACAACGGTGTTGTAACCGAGTATCTGGACGGGACAACGAAGAACCCTCTCATCGTTGCGACTAACGACACGCTCAACTCGGACAAGCGTATCTTTGGTGCCGACGGCAACAAGACCATGCAAGCGATGGCCGACCCGAACACCTTCCAAACCATGTGTGCCGACATCTTCACTCGCATGATTGATACCGTGCCTGCAAATGTCAAGCTCAGCGACCCCATCGTCGCAACCGACATCAAGCCCTACATTAGCGGCCTGTTCCTCAAGGACGATGGCAACATTTCTTTTGGAGGTCGTATCCGCATTCGAACTTCTGCCGAGACCGGTCGCGACCCGAATGACTTATCTGTTCAACTTACCTACGCGGATCGTGACGGCAACGGCGCTACGGTCATCACCACGAGGAAAGCGACGTTCCAGGGAGGCTCTGCTTCGGGCCTGTGGAGAGAGTCATTCCGCTACTGGGAGTTCGACACTGCCATCAGTCCCGATACTGGAATCAGCAAGTTCTACATCCACGTCACGAAGACCTCCACAAACGAGACGATCACATACGATAATGCCGGCAACGGATACCCAATGAACGATGGTCTTCTGTATCAACAGGCCCAATCCTGCATCGATACCGACGCGGTTGATGGGAAGGTGGTAGTCACAATCAAGGCCCTCGTACGCAAGGATCGCCTGCCTGCCGCCGCAGACGGCCTGACTCTGGATCTTGTTCACAAGGTCCGCAGGCAAGGGGTTATCGTTCCAAAGTTGGAGACGGAGACAATCAACTTCCAGTCCACAGGAGCAGAGACGGGGCAGTGGGCCGTCTACAATGCCACCGGGTTGCTCGCAAGAGATAGTTGGAGCACTAGCTTCGACATCAAGTTAGGAGGAGAGAACCCCCTTGAGGTTGCGTTCCAGAAGACCGGCGCACTAACCGCCGACGCTTGCTCCTAGATAACCACTTAATCATAATGAATATGTCATGTTTCTATGCTTCTACAATTGATTCCAGTAGCTAGTCTAATGTTGTCCACGCCATCTTGCTGCCGCACAACCGTTAAAGAGTATATAGATTCGGGGCTCTACCCGTACCAGCAAACCTCTCCAGAAGCTTCTTGTTGTCTCTGTTCAAAGTCCACTTCATGAACATGCAGCCCAGAATGCTCAGCATGGAAAACGTGACCATGAGAATCATGGCTTTCACATAGCGCGGAGAGTCTCCCGGTGAGAAGAAATACGGGCTCCAGATGTTTCCGAACTGACCCATCACGTTGATGATAGCTGTGGCGCAAGCTCTTTTCTTCGGCGTTTGGCTGACAGAAGATGCCGCCCAGCCGAAGAGGATTGCGTTTCCCGAGAAGCATCCGGAGATGTACAGGAAAGAGGCAAAGTACCGAGCCGGAACGTTCAGTGTTGCCACGGAAATGATGAACCCGCTGGCAGCCATTGCCATCGGAACACCGATGTGCCAGCCACGTTCACTCCTGATGTCGCTCGAGTAGGCTATGAGCAGAGAAATGACAGCACCCACCAAGTAAGGCGGAGCTGTACAGAGTAGGGTGACTGTCCGGCTTCCAAGCTTGAAACCCTGAACAATGGTTGGGTAGAAATTGTTGAAGCCGTAAGCCGTATGATTGCAGCAAAGAATGAAGGCCTAGAAACGTGAGCTGGGTTAGAGAGCCTTCTCCTTTCAAATTCTCGGACATGATTACTCACAAATACCCAGACTCGGTAGTCCATAACTGCAGCCTTCAGTCCATACCATATCGAGTCGTTGGACTCTTGATTTGATACTTGATCGCGTGCAATTCTTTCAACAGCAACCTCTCTTTCTTCTTTTGTAAGTAGCCATTTGGCCAAGCCAGAGTTGGACTCAGGGTAGTCGGGTATGAGAAAGAACGCAATCAACCCAAAGCCAAAGCTTGCAGCGCCTTCAATGATGAAGAGCCAACGCCATCCTGCCACCCCATGCACGCCGGAGAGACCGGCGAAAATGGCGGCCGAGAGTAAGCCCCCAAAAGAAGTTGCAAGAACCAGGCCAGAGTACAGTACTGCGGTCCGAAGAGCTAGTTCTTTCTTCGTGTACCAGCACGACAGCAGGAAAAAGGCGCCCGGGCCGAACGGCGCCTCACTGACGCCCAAGAAAAATCGGACGGCAATAAGCCCAGGGTAGTTGTTTACTCCGGCCGTCGCAGCCGAGATGCAGGACCAGGCACACACCCAGAAGGGTATAAAAAGGGACGGCCGCACGCGTGTTAACAGCATATTGCTCGGCACTTGCATGAGCATGTACCTGTATGAAACGCATGTTGCTATCAGTACGAAGCTATCAGGTGGACTGATGATCAAGAACGAGATGCCTGTCTTACCCAACGTTGAGAATCGAAACTGCCGTGTTGAAATTATTGCCTTTGAGGCCTAAGTCGGCCTCAAAGGTGTCAAGTTTGGCTTGCCTACGTGTTAAGTTAGCCGACTGTTTCAGATCACGACGTCGAAGACGCACGCTATGTTGTTTCTGTCGAGATAGTTAAAGAGGTACAGGATCCATATGATGGGCATCAAGGTGCAATCAAGCTTGCGACGGAGTCGCTTTTCTCTTGCCAGCCATGCTTCGTCGATGACGGGGTCATCTTTCTGGCCGGTCTCGGGTTGTTCTGTCTCCGGTTCTGTTGAAGGCTCGGCCTGTTTGAGTTGTTGGACTCCTGTGTCTTTGGTGTCGGTGTTCATCGTCGAAGCTGGCCGTGTGTGAACAAGACGCCAAGCAATCTCTCCGTTGCTCAAGGGAAGTAGTCGTTTGATCTAGTCATAGATATGAAGCGACTGAGTTTGTGGTATTAAGTTCACGTTCAGACAGATGGTGCGGAGGTTGGAAGATACTTTATTACACAGTACTACCCTGTAGGGGCGGGGGAATCCGGGGAAGACAGGGACCGGTCTAGGAGGGAGCGGTTCCGAAATAGCATGCGGGGCGACTTTGGGACCCCTCTTCAATACCGCCCCGGGCACAAACAAGCCGGGATCGGAGCTGCTGCGTAGATGGGTTCACAGACGAGCCCATATTGGATGAGAATATTTATAGTATTTTTCTACAGTGTTTTATATGTCTTCCTATTGCAGCATAAGTTCAGCTTCGTCTCAATGTTGAACGCTGATCTTGTCAACTGAAAAAAAGACTAGTAAATTTCCTTTCACAAAGGTGAGCATGTCCCAACTTGCAAAGTGCTTCAAGGCATTCCATGGCTGTCCGGATATTGACTGCCGGCGCGGCAATAACTGACACAATTACCAAATGACATCATCTAGCATCGGGTTATCGGGCATGTCCCGCTCTACAGTGTGTTTTGGGGCAAGTGCCAAAAGATTGGTAATTCATCGTGTAATAGTACTCCGCCATGGAGCATCGGACTCACAGATTGTCGAGAAAGATTGCGACCCCTTCTTACTGCCGGGGTGGACGCAAGGGCCGCAGGCCTCGCAATAAAGCAAGTTGATATTGCAGTTCATCTAAGTATTTCAATGTTCTGCTATCTAAATGAATCAGGAGCCAAACAAATGGCATGAGATCTTGTCTATCATCGTATTGACACGCAGTCAGGACTCCAACAGGCCATCCGCATAAGTTCTGAGAACCCTGGCCATCTTTGGCATCACCTGCCAAACCGTCGTTTCTTCCGTGTTGAGTAACTCTGCCCATCGTAAGAGGACTAACACAGACAGAGGCTTGGATGGATCATCTGCGAGAAGCTCTCCGTTCGGCCTGTCCAACATCTTCTCCAACATGCCAACGACGCTTCTTTCCTCGTCGGACAGATCTTGAGCTACTTCAACCACCTGCAACCACTTCGACAACATCAATGCACACTCGAAATATGACAAAGAGTGCTGCACACTCCAAACCCAGAAGCTTGTTCGCGCTACTATTTTGAAACCAAGTTGCGTCGGAATCTGAAGAGCCAAACAAGCCTGAAGAGCCGCTTTCGTGGGTTCCGGCCCTCGAGTAGGCGTTTCCACGGTGCCGACAATCTTTGCTATGTGTGATTCGGAGCAAGAAGTCGTAAAACTCCTTCGTATCGAGGAGTAGTCCGAAACCAGCCGGATGTACGCGACTCGCAACATAGCAGTACAGTTGAAAGCGATTGGCCCGCGAGGATCATCGGGAGAGAGCAATGACTCGGGCTCGCTCTCCCACATCAGCTGCCATCTTTCCAAAACATGTAGAAAGTACTGCAGGCGTTCGGAAGAATATGCATTCTCCATTGAATTCGAACGACGGAAAAGGATGATTTTCTGCGTCAAGAATGAGATGACGAGGTGGCATCCGAACATGCCGATGTTCGCTGGCACTGGCAAGAACCCGTCTTCAAGCCTTCTGACGATGTCTTGAATAGAAGGCCATGCTTGAGAACCCACCCTTTGGATTACTTGAACCCATTCGGCTTCTGTCTCTGCGCACCACTTGTCTTCATTTGCCGGCACGCCGTGCTCGATTTCCAGAAGAAGCGGTGACGGAATATCGTACGCAATATTCATCAAGTTCATGAGAGTGAATAAGCAAAATGTTATTCTAAAAGCCAGTCAGACTTGCAAAAGTTACCCGTTCAAAAAGAGAAGAATCACCTTTTCAGCGACTCTCGAGACCGCCATCTTTCCCAACTTATTGTAGTCATATCCCCAGCATGCTCCGCCAACACCCATTCTTGACGAAGCATAAGCGTCAGCCGACCATGAAATTGCATAGCAATCCTCAGGTCATCCGCTGTACCGCTCCAAGCAGCGAACGCCGTCAACAACATGCCCGTCTGCAGTGCGTGAAGTCCTTCGTCTGTAGGATTCGTCATGTCCACGGCCAGCTTGTATAGATCAAAAGCAATTTTACGCTCCAAACTATACAAAGCTCCGTTTGCGCAGACAGCGAGGACCAGCGCGACAGGGGAACCATTTGGCGTCCACGTGGGTGCATGTAAGAACGGCTGATGACGGTTGAAACTGTCGAAATACCGCCTGATGAATTGAGACAGGGTCTCCTTTGCTGGTAGACGATAGGTCGCGTTTATCGTGCTGATTTCTATTCGGAGTTTTGTCCAGCACGATTCTGTCATATCCGCGTGCTTGGCTGGTGCCACGTCTTCACGCAATGCGTGATTCGAATCATATTCCAAGGTTCGCGATTTGGGTTGAGGAAATATTGACAATGAGTCTGGTGACTCTGATGCACGCGAGGAGATGATTGCCACATCCAAGGCGTTAGTCCCGCTGGGTGCCCCCGTTCCGAGGCGATGGTCGCAGTTTTCTGGCCAATCTATGTTGTCCGTATGCAGATCTGGGAGTAGATAGTCTTGAGAGAAGTCACGTAATTCTAAGCTGTCGTCAAACAGAGCTTCCGTTACGTTTTGAGCGGACATGAAAACATCCCCAGGAAGGCCGTCATTCCAAGCTCTTTCCTCGACATCATCCCCAGGTATTGTCAGCATTTCTTGTCCCCCTGGTGCCTGATGAATACCTTCAACTCCGTTAATGGCATTCTCCAGGTATGGTGAACCATTTGCTGATGCGATGCGAGGATATGCTTTGACAACCCTGTGCGAAGCCTTCCTAAGGTGATTGGCCTTCAACTCATGCCGACGAAGCAGGTCTCGTCTCGAGAATGCCTGGCTACATAGCCCACACTTATAAGGCTTCTCGTTCGTGTCTAGTGATGATGACTGTTAGTCCCAGAGACTTGTAGCAACCCCTCGCTCGCATGTTGGCTCCTCACGTATGCGTTCATGTCGAATCAGATGCTCAGACCGATTGAATTCCCGTGAACAGTGGGTGCACCGGTGCGCGATGAGCTTTTGAGGCGGCATTTTTGATTAATCGATCGGCTTCCCGTTTAAATCTGACAGATGAGCCGATCATGCAGTTCAGAGCGACAGTCGAGCGACAGCGGAGGACAGGAAGTTGCGCTTCCCCGCATGCCCCGCCGCTCCTCCGGCCCACATGCGGCATGGACGCGGATGCACCTCAGCTCATCCCGGCCATCCGTACCGTAGCCATGATATGTATTCCGTAAGTCTAGCTTACTTTTGAAGATGAACAGCTTTTCAGATACAAAGTAGCTCGCCAATTGCCTCAATGGTCTAAATATTTCGGCTCATCTATTCCTATTCCCTCACCAACCACTTTTCTAGCTTCGAAAACCTCGCGCGGGAGATCCGCTTCACGATTTATAGTGAGAAAGCCTGAAAATGCGATATTAGTAACCAAAAGAATCTGAAAGAATATAGATCAAAGCCAATGGCCATAAAAATAAGAAGTCTTACTCAATCAAGTTGCCGTCAGGATCCCGCACGTAGATGCTCTGGATAGGCCCCTGCGCACCGGTCCTCGCGACCACCTTCTCGCCTTCCAGGACTTGAATCCCATCGGCCCGGAATCCCTTAATCAGCTCCTCCAGGTTCGTGCCGTCCTGAACGAGAAAGCACAGATCTGCGGTGCCCGGGAGTGCCGTCTTCGCCTTGGGCTCGAACTCTTTCCCCTGCTGGTGGAGGTTGATCTTGTGCGGGCCGAACTTGAGCGCCGTCCGCTGCACCGAGGGATCCAGCGGCGACGTGAAGGTTTCCGCCTTCATCCCGAGGTACGTGCTGTACCACGAGACGGTCTTTGGGACGCTCGCGCAGGTGAGCACGAGGTGGTCCAGGGTCTTGACTACGGCTCTGGCTCCGGACATGGTTGCTGGGGTTGGTTGAGTGATACGAGGGGTAGACGCGATGGATAGGTTTGGTGTCTTGTTCGATTAAGTAGATGGGAGAACTGTTGGTGTTGGAGAGCGACGCGTGAAAATTTGGAGTTGGTGTTGGAGATGTTGGAGAAGAATAAAGACGTCATTATTGCCCTAGTTAAGTCTAGTAGAGGGCGCCCCGTGCCGAAGTCCGAGACGTTCGGCTTCTGGACCCGGTGCCGAAGTCGAAGTCGCCGGAACCCCACACCCGAGGACATGTCCGCGAACTTTTCTTCGCCATAAACACCTGCAATAGCTTTAGTCAATTGCAAATGAGAAGAGGCTCGTTATTCGTAAAGCCGGCTTGAACTCATCTCAACTTATCATGTATAACTACCCGCTTCACTAAGAAGGGACTATCACGAGCATCAGTTCTCATCTTGGATTTCAGACGCAGGCTCATCATGTTGGAGACTCGGCCAATCAACTGGCTGCTTGGGTGAGAGTGCGTGACCGCCCTCCATCGTCTCCATTCCTCCAACAATCTCCAACACCCTCCACGGCCTCCACAAATCTCCAACATGCACCCAAATACTACTAAGAGTTCCTGACACCCGTGATCAGTCAATAGCTACTCCTCTGATTCCAAGGCAGCATCTCGTGTACGCATCAGATTTGAAGCCATCCTAGCAACATCAATAAGTGCATCTGAACATAGCCACTACAATGAACACCGGCGTCAAAACCGGGAGCACTGCCTCATATGTGCAGCTCTCACTCCTCCCCGCCGGATTCCTCACCCTGCCCGAACACTTCTTCTGCGCAGATCAGCATGACAAGAGCATCCGCAACCTCGTCCCATCAATGTCCTTCTTACTTCAACACCCTACTACAGGCTCCAAAATACTATTCGACCTCGGGCTGCGGAAGAATCTCGACGATTACCCAGATGACATACAGCCACATCTCAAAACCCGGCAGCCAATACAGACCGAGCCTGATGTCGCTGACTCGCTGCGCCGTGGAGGCATGGAACCTCGCGATATCAACGCCGTGATCCTCAGCCACGTCCATTACGATCACGTCGGCGACCCCCGCAACTTCCCCAACGCGCAATTCATCGTCGGCCACGGGACTCGCCACCTACTGGAGCACGGCATGCGATATCACTCCGCGGCCAAGTTCGAAAAGGACCTGCTCCCCTCCGATCGAACGATCGAAATGCCAGTGCAAAGTCAACAAACCAAGCCTCCACCGAACTACGCCGCAGAACTAGCCGCCTCACAACTACCCCCGACTCGAGGGCTGGATGTCCTGGCTCCAGGGCTGAACCATGACTGGAGACCCCTCGGCCCGCTCGACAACGCGGTGGACCTATTCGGCGACGGGCTCGTCTACATCGTCGATAGTCCGGGCCATCTGATTGGTCACTTGAACGTGCTGGCAAGGGTGGCAGAGGACCAGTGGGTGTACCTGGCCGGCGACGCTTGCCACCACGCCCGCATACTGGAGGGGTCGACGGGTATGGCTACGTGGTGCGAGAACGGGATGACTGTCTGTATCCATGCCGACAAAGAAGTTGCTACGGACACCTTGCGTAGGATCAGAGAACTCAAGACGAAGGGTTTCCGGGGGGCCAATGTTGAGGTGGTTCTGGCGCACGATGAAAGTTGGTTCTGGCAGCATCAGAATGCCGTGTGGCCCCAGACTTTTCTGTAGGCATTCAAGGCAGTTATTGCCCGCCAAGTCTTCCGTGAACAATATAACTCGATACTAGACCGCTTGTGTATAGATGCTTGCATCCATTTCAAAACAATAGTCAGTTTCAACAACTCATTGCCTTGTTTGTACCGTATATCGCAGCCTGCTTCAATATTGCATGATAGGCACAAGCTAACTCTAGCTGCAGCATCAACCGAGGCGACTAACCGTCAGACGGGCAGACTTTAATCAAACCAACAGAGCCTTACCGCCAGTTGCACTGCAACTACTCGAAATCAGCCCTGCGGCTGAACCTCTGGGGGTGTGGTGAAGCGGGGTGATTCAGCTCCGTGATTACCTGCGAGTCGCGAAAATCAGCCCCAAATAAGCAACCCCGCAAACCCCAGATCCCGGCTGTCTCGACGCCACATCACAGTCCTGGCCGCCCAGCTTCGACTTCGAGCGCACACCTACCGGCAGAAGAGCAGCGGTATCGTGTCCGACTCTGGCCTGCAGGAACAAAAGAAGTGCCGTTTGATTTGTGGCACGCTTGTGACACCTTGGCATTGGACGCCACTGCGCGGGTTGGGTTGACACTTCATCTCTCCCTCGGGAGACGAGCTGAGCTTCTTTGATTTTGTGAAAGAGAGCGAGGAGAATGCCCAACGGCGCAGTCCTACCTTGTGCGCGCCGTCTACTTAAGACGGCAGTTCCTCGATGATGTGATGGGAAGAAGTGGAAGCAGTTCAGCAAACACACTCGTAGCCTCTTTCCACGCAATTGTTTCCCCATCGTTCACCATGCTCAAGACGCTTCTCTTCCTCGGCCTCTCGGTGGCCACCTCATTTGCATATGAGGATACGCTTGTATACGCGGACATGACCCCCGCCAATCCCGTCCTCTTCAAGCGCCAAACCGTCCCTTGCAGCGATATTGGCAGGAAGAACTGCGGCGACGGCTGCATCCTGATCTCCTACACTTGCTGCCCCGACGGTGCCGGCGGGTGTCCCACGGCCTCGACATACTGCCAGGTGGGCAGCAACGGCCAGTACGGCTGCTGTGCCCGCGGGAAGACGTGCGTCGGAGACGGCGGCACCAAAACCGATACCATCCCCGGCGGCATCGTCTTCACCACCAGTACGACCACGCTGAGGTTCACGGATGGACCGAGTGTCATCGAGTCCACGTCCACGGCCACGTCGACTTCGACCATCTCCGTTGACGTCCCTGAGGTCTCCACGGTGACACCTGAGGACACTACCACGAGCACCTCCACGAAGACATCGGCCTCGGCGTTGACCTCTGATGTGTCCGAGGAGGCGACAACTACCTTCGCGGCCCCGACCTCGACGCCGACGAGCATCCAGACTCCGCCAGTAACCGTCAACGCTGCCTTGAACTACGGAGCTTCGGCTGTGCAGGCTGCTGCCGCTGCGTTGATGGCGCTACTTGCGATTTGAGAGACATGTTTGGCGATACTCGACGGGTTGATTATTTTCGCTTCTTTGTATGGGATATTTGTGAGATCTTGGAGGAAAGACGGAGGGTGCCGGTTTTCGGTGTTAGTCGAGGGCTAGCGTAATCAAAATAGTATCTGTCTTATACGAAATGTCGTTGCCGCCGACTTAGTTTCCGACGTGATCCATTGTTCTCGTTGCCTGAGAAGACGTAAGGCATGGTAAAGTGCTATGGCGCGTTTGTCGACCAGAAAGAGTGAGCCAGGCCGAGGCATCCGAGTGCCTTTGGAAGAAGCCGTCGACTCGTCTGAGGCAAGTATCAATCTCCGAAGGTAGTTGGGTAGGGCGCAGGGCGCACAAGACGTGGAGGCGTACAAGTCCAGACCGGGTTCGTACCGTCGTTATCAACCACATGACGTTAGACTGATGCGGAGACCAGAAAAGCTGAGTCAAGCGCGGGAATCTATCGTATCTTTCACGGGGGCACCAAGATGTAGTCGTTAAGCCGCAACGATGCTGAGCAGAGCTGACCAGACGGCAGATATCAAAGTCGGGATCGGGATCGGGGAGGGTCTCCGACCTGAGCTGGTCCGCTAGCGCGTCGTCGGTGAGGCATCCCGTCTCCCTGTCCGGCGGACATGCGGGGGACGGGGGAGTTGGTTCATGTACCGGGCCGTGCCAAGGGTGCCAAAGTATGGGGAATGATTACGGAGATCAATGATGGTTTTGTTCAGGTCCTCTTTCGCATCCTGACGTGATTGATAAGCCTTTTGTGGTCCCCTGTCGTGGACGAAACGACTCGTTGGACTCTGGTATGCGACAGCAGGTTTCTTCTCATGGAAATTTGGTGTATCTTTCACGGAGTCGGCGCAAATTGAGTCGGTGAAGGACGAGCCGTTTAATTCCGTATGATTCGTGTAAAGTGGACTTAAGATTGCGTGCTCATCATGCGATTCTTATCGAGGGCGCGGCTCAGTAAGACTGACCACGACGCGATTCACGTGTTGCTGACCTGTCGGCGATTGAAGGACGAAGGTGTCGGCGTTCGGGCGCAACTTTGGCAGACGGCAAGCAACCAATCAGATACCCGAAAAGCTTCCCCAGAACCGAGACCCAGACCGAGGGGCAATTGGGCGTCAAAGTGCGCGATTTGGATTCTGGAGAACGTGGTAAAAATGACAAAATGGTGGAAAGTTTTACGTGATGATTCTCTCCAAACCACGGCAGTCAGCGGGTACCATCGGTCTTTCCTCCGCCCCGGATCCACTATTCCAAGGGTCGCTTCGACCACGTGACATGGGTTTTTTGGCGTGGAGGCGATGAGGTAAGCCATCCGTTCAGTAGCGGTACGTACCTCACTATCAGAATCTGCGTGCCGAGCTCGGTGACCTTAGCAAATGCATTTCTTCCAAGCATTTTATCACCAAATATTCTTCGGTCAACAGCGGTCAATAATCAACCAAAACGTCCCCGAACGGTCAACTGCCAACCACGCCCTTCCCACCACGTTCTTATCACGCAGTTTTCCCGAATTTGAGGCCGAGGTGGATGTCGTGGAGCTTGGCATCCACCCAGACAGGCCCGCCAAGTAGATAAGCCTTCCGTCCGAGTGTGTTACCCCATGGGTTCACTGAAAACGTTACGATACAGAAACAACTGATGGCTGTTCTGCATTCCGGTTTCGGTTTAGCTCTTCCCCGTTCGTGAAGCTTGCCCGCGCCGACGCACCAGTCAGTGCCGAGCATCACTTGCAGTTGCAGAGCCTTCGTGTTGGAGACTCGACATTTCAAGGGTTCATTATGTTGTATCCTACGTCACCCAGCAACAGCAGCGACCCTTCTGCTTACAGGACTCATGACCGCTGAGAGAGGATCGAGGTCGTAATTCCACGGGTGCGGGTTCCGTTGCTTTGGTCCCGGTACGATGTACAAAAGTCCATTGTCTCACGGCGCACAAAGCAGAGCAGCAGGTTGAAGATCCTCGCAATGTCTCCGGCCTGGACTCCATAATACTGCAGCCGTTCCCCTCGAGCTTGACTAGTAATTACTACCTAGAGTAGTGTCGCCTTTCTGCTCGCGTTGCTCTCCGCGTTCTGGAATCGTTCCGTGGTTGCGCCGGGGACGCCCACCGACACCTTTGCGACCGATTTTTTTCAAATAATCGTGACCGCGCCGCCCACACACACACGCCCTCTCCCGCTTCTTCTTCTCTCCCCAGCTCATACTCAATCTTTCTCTGTCTGAGCTGCGCCTAGCTACGCGACAATGGAGAAAGACTACAGAGGGCCCTACAGCGGCGGCGGCCCGTTGGCCGACGTCGAGTCGAAGCACCAAGGCGAGACCTACCCGCGCGACGTCAACTTCGCGGCCCTCAGCGGCGAGCCCAACCTTCTCGAGGAGCACGACCAGCTCCAGCGCGGTCTCAAGAGTCGACACATTCAGTTTCTGGCTCTCGGTGGAGCGTGAGTCTTTGCAAAATTCTCTTGGAGCTATCCGTCCTGCGACAACCAGCTAACCTCTCCCAGCATCGGAACCGGTCTCTTCGTCGGCTCTGGCAGCATCCTCTCCCTCGTCGGCCCCGCGCCGCTCTTCATGGGATACCTCTCAATGATGTTGCTCGTGTGGAACATCATGAACAACCTCGGCGAGATGGCCACCTACCTGCCCCTCAAGGGCATCTCGATCCCCTACTTTGTCGAACGCTTCGTCGAGCCCAGTCTGGCTTTCGCCGCCGGTTGGAACTACTGGTACGCCTACGCCATGCTCGTCGGCGCCGAGGCCTCGGCCGGCGCCATCCTCCTCGATTACTGGCAGACACCCGTCCACCCGGCCGTCTGGATCACCATCATCCTGCTCGTCACCCTCGCCCTCAACATCTTCGCCGTCGAGATCTTCGGCGAGGCCGAGTTCTGGTTCGCGAGCATCAAGCTCATCACCATCCTCGGCCTGATCCTCGTGAGCCTGGTCATCATCCTCGGAGGCGCCCCCGACGAGGGCCGAATCGGCTTCCTCTACTGGTACGACCCGGGCGCGATTACACCATACCTGGTGGAAGGGAATACGGGTCGCTTCCTCGCCTACTGGACCGCGTTCGTCCGCGCCGGTTTCGCCTTCATCACCTCCCCCGAGCTGATCGCGCTCGCCGCCGGTGAGACCGTCGCCCCGCGCCGCAACATCCCCAAGGCCGCCCGCCGCTTCGTCTGGCGTCTGGCCATCTTCTACGGCCTCGGCTCCCTCATGATCGGCGCCATCACCCCCTCCACCGACGAGCGCCTCCTCAGCCCTTCCTCCAACGCCGCCGCCTCGCCGTGGGTCATCGGCATCCAGCGCGCCGGCATCGGCGGCCTCAACCACGTCATCAACGCCGCCATCCTCACCTCCGCCTGGTCCGCCGGCAACGCCTTCCTGTACTCGGGCAGCCGCATCCTCTACAGCCTCGCGCTGAACAAGCAGGCCCCGCGCTTCTTCACCAGGACCACCAAGCGCGGCGTCCCCTACACCGCCGTCCTCGGCACCTGGTCCATCGGCCTGCTCTCCTTCCTCACCGTCAGCAGCGGCACCTCGGCCGTCTTCACCTGGTTCATGAACATCAGCACCATCAGCGGCTTCATCGCCTGGATCGTCGTCATGATCACCTACCTGCGCTTCCGCAAGGCCATGATCTTCCACAACATGATGGACCGCCTGCCCTTCCGCACGCCCCTGCAGCCCTACTTCACCTGGTTCATCCTCGTCATCCTCGTCATCCTTACCCTCACCAACGGCTTCCAGGTCTTCTTCCCCGGCAACTGGAGCGTCTCCGACTTCTTGGCGGCCTACATCACGCTTCCCATCTTCTTCGTGCTCTACGTCGGCCACAAGGTCTGGTTCCGCACGCCCTTCGCCAAGAGGCCCGAGGACGTGGACGTCATCACGGGCGTCAAGGAGATGGAGGACATGGCGGAGCTGGACGAGGAGCCGATCCCCAAGAACATGCTGCAGAAGATCTGGTTCTGGCTTGCTTGAGGTATCTGCCGCAGAGAAGTAGAAAAGAGATGGCAGCGCGTATTTGGATACATATAGTCTCAAAAAAGTTGGAATATACTGAATTATTTGTTCAATCTTGATCGTGGTATCATTCATTCTATAAACATGACGTGAATATCTCGATTTCATACCCCGCCGCCACCTCCTCCCGCTGACAGATGCCCCTTCTGCACGGCTGCATGTGAATCAATATCAGCGTGATCAAAGTTTTATCCCAGGTTTATAAGCTGACTTACCTGCCCTCTTGACCGTCGTCTCAATGATGCGCCCCTGCTCGTCGACGTGGTAAGTCTTACCCTCCGCGCTCGGCAGAGCCTCCACGGCCTTGACGACGGGCGGCTTCAGCATGTTCTTCAGCTTGCCGAACGTCGAGTGGGGGTCCGTCGGCGGTTTCGTCGCGGACTTGGGGATCTCCTTGACCACGCGCGTCGACACGAAGTGGTAGTTGTCGGTGGGGAACGGCTGCGGCTGCGTTCCGCGGAGGCCGCCGGAGCTAGCTCCGATGTTGTCGGCGTCGCGAATGAGCGGGCTGGCGGAGGCCGTGTCGGAGCCGACGATGGTGTCCTGGCTGAAGACGGAGGGATCGTACTCTTTGTTTTTGTTCTGGGCGCTCATTGTGTTTTGTTGCTTAGTTGTTCTATTTCCTATGATGAATGAACGTCTCACGGAAATGCAATTTTGGACGGCACATTCTTTAATGCTTCAACATGGCGGCACAGTGTCACCCACCTCTACTCGGGAGGCGCATTTCACGGGTGCTCATACGATTGCCTAGACTTACCACTCCAATGGGAGCTGGCTGGCGTCGCTCTCCTCAGAGGTTCGCTTAAGCTTCTGGCGCCCAGCTTACATGGCGGCCAGCCAAAGAATCTTAGGTGACGTCCAAGAGACCAAGAGACCATAAGCTTCCATGGCCAGGCACTCTCAGAAATATGCCCTGGTGACCAGAACACGTGAGGATTCTTCGCAGTCTGCCTTTCCGCCCTACTGCCATGTAGCTCGCGCGTTAGTGCGGCACAGCAGCAGATTTGAAGGATGGCTTGGTTGTCGCCAATCGACAACGTCTTTTGCCGGTCGCTCACGTCCACTTGATAGCCTGAGTTTGATGGTGCTCGATACATTTACTAGCCTGCACTTACGACTTGACAGCTTTTCCTGGGCAGTTCACCTTCATCTCAATGAGCGGTTTTGGGCAGCGACTGTGCTGTAGAGGTGTGCGGTCTTTCGGTGGTTATGGGCTGTTTGAATGCGCCAGACTTCTAACTTGGACTGTCCGAATGTACGAATGTATCAGCTGAGACTACTGACTTGCAATGAAGCACGTGTTAATCTATGAATGCAAACCGTTTCCAGAGGCCAAGATGAGGGGTATGTTGCAATGACGATGAGTGGTTGCTTCTCGATTGGCAGAGTCTCGACCGCAACCCCTGCCCCTCGTTCGAACTCGTACGATTTCTACTAAACTAAAATAAAACATACTTAAGTATAGCTAAAAGTATGTACTTAACTTTAGTTTAGGTAAAGATCCTGGTAATTTAATTATATGAGTCATTTTGTAGCGAGAAAATCTATAAAAGGGGCCCTTTTCCCCTCTCCCCTCAGCAGCCTGCAGTCTGCCTGACTCCGAAGTCCTCCTTACACTCTAGCTAACGTATCACATCAACCCGCACACAGCCAATCACTACTGCCAAGTCACAAAACCATACAGCATCGCTGTCATCAGTGACTTCCATCAGAATAAAATCAAGACGTACACGAGTACGTCAACGTTGCCATACTACTGGCGACAGAAATAAGTCTTCAATTGGTTTCCAGTTGAGGAATAACCGGTTACGGTTCACAGATCATTTGTGATTTGTTCCGTCGCCAATAAATACTGCCACAATAACCAGACCACCGTCGTCCCTCTGCATAAGTAGAGGAAGTCGTCGATGTGTACTGTTGACGTCTGCTGTCGCAAGCGACTTCAGGTGAACGTCTTCAGTTCAATCAGTGGCAGGAGGGGTGTTGTTGTCTCAATTGCGACAACCTCTAAATATCTAATTACTCTATTCAACATACCTTATCACAGGTAGTTTAGTAGTAGAAGATACATCAGGCAATACAAAGATTCAAGATTTGTCTTGCTTTTGCACACTTCTATGCAAATCGGAAGTGCATATCATTGCATTTCGGCTCAGATAAGATCTCTCTGCAACGCCGGCGTTCTGTGCCAAGCTGTCGTCAGTTGTAAAGTCAACTGAGCTTCAACAAAATAGCAAGAGATGAAATAGCAAGACAGAATACTCCTAGACATAAGGGCGTGAGCTAAGCAGGCATCTCGCCAATATAATATCATATCCAAACACATCAGGTCGTCGCTTCAGAATATCGTTGTTGGCCTCACGTTTGGGTCCCGCCAGCCTGTCTCAACCAGCTCATCAGGCAACTAAAGTCCATCAGGCGGCAGAACAAATAACAAACATCACTCATAGTACTGCCGACTCGTTCATTGTGTTTCCGAAAGCCATTGTAGCTCATCAAGGCAGCCCGGAAGCCCTCGGCCCCCTTGGACCCACACCTCCGTTCCGAGTCCGGCTGTTCACGACATCACAACCCCGGCCGCTGAGATATGAAGCGGAGCTTCTTTTAAAGGCACCACGACTGAAAGCTGGCCACGACTAAGCAGGTCTCTCAGCACCCAGTGCCTCCCCTCACCACCTTTCAAAATAAATCTGTCTTTTGATCTCTTCCTTGTTTTCTTTTTTCCTTCCAGACCTTTCACCAAACACCTCCTCCACAAGCACTGCCAACTCGCAACATCCGAGTCCAAAGCAAGGACTCAGCTCAGTACAAAGATCATCACATCATCTGTAAGTATTCTTTCTTCTGCCTATTCACGTCTTATGTGAATACTCAACGCGAGGCCAGGGACGCAGGACAAGGACAACGAAGGGCAGAAGAAAAGATGGCATCCCTAGATCCCAAGTTCATTCTGGGACCTGGCGCCCTCCACCACCTCAACACCTCCCGCCTCAACGCCTGCCCCCAGATTCCGGGTGGTGTTGGTCAGGGTAGGGACCCTATTGGGTCCTACTTCACCCTGACCAACACCCAAACCATCGACCGTTTGGGCGCCCTCTCTCGCTCGCGCAACATGACCCAGGAGACTACCTCCGTCTTAAATATGAAGAAGAAACTCAGGCCGTACCTCGACTACCTCCAGAGGTGCCAGGCCTACTACGGTCTTCTGGTCCCCCAGGACTTCTACGACGCCCGAGAGACTCTTTTCCGCGGCCTCCGCAAGATCTTTCACCAAGAGTTCGTCACAAAGCAGCGCCTTTTCACCAATCAAGAGAAAAGACGTGCCAAAAACATCTACAACTGGGCCCAGGGCGTTGCTGTTGCCCCCGAGCAAGGCGAGATCCCTGGCGAGACGACTGCCCTGGTCACCACGAACTCTTCTGGCCGCTCCGAGGACCAGCCTCCCAGCAGACACCCGATCTGGGGCATTGACGGAATCATGTACGGCCTCGCCTTGCTCTCGCGCACCCCCACCCGCTACTGCCTCGACAGCCGCTACAAAGGCCTCAAGCGCTCGGCCGACGTCTACGGCGACAACGGCTTCGAAGTCGGCGCGTGGTTCCCCTACCAGAAGTCCGCCGTCTTCTTCGGGGCCCACGGCGACCAGATGGCCGGCATCGGCTTCAAGAAGAGCATGGGCAGCGCCTTCTCCGTCGTCGTCAGCGGCACCTACGAGAAGGTCGACAAGGACGAGGGCAACATCATCTTCTACTCCGCTCCCGGATCCATGGACAAGAAGGACTTTAGCGAGTGTAACAAGACAACCCCTGCTACCGACGCCCTTTTCGAAAGCAGCAAATCCAAGAAGCCGGTCAGAGTTCTGCGGAAGGCCATCAAGAGCGAGAGCAGGGGCTCTATCTGGACTCCGAAAGAGGGACTCCGGTACGATGGTCTCTACCGCGTCAACACATGCCGTATCGAGTTCAACGACCACCAGTGTCCGTTTTTCCAGTTCGAGCTCGAGCGGCTTGAGAACCAGAAGCCCCTCGGGGAGCTTTGCAGAATCCCGACCACGCAACAGTTGAAGGATTACCGCAAGATCGCCGAGTTCTTCTAGGCTTATCACGGCAACAAGGAGAGAATCGGTTCTACTCCTTATCAATCAACCACGACCAGATTGGAGACGAAGGGCAAGGTTTTGGAGCTGGATGAGCCCGAGTCTCCCTTTTGACGATCAGTCTATACCACAGATTGGAGAGTCTCGGTCAAGTTTTGGAGGTTACAGGATTCATTCTCTTCTCTGCTACGGCTCAGAACACGAATTGGAGAGATTTGGTCAAGCTTTGGAAGATGATCACGCTCGGCTGTATGTCCATCAATTCAAACCACGCAAGCAGACGTTGCGCATGGAAATTGAAGACTTCTAGGGATATGGGAGAGTTTCGAGGGGTACAGATACGAAGTGCCTACAAGGCTTTTACGATATCAGCATGGAGGCACAATAAGCAACAGAGATCGTGGTTTTTGACGGGCTGATTACGGAAGTTTGGGGGACAGGATTTCTTTTGTTAAGGCACGGTATCAGGACAAGCCAAAATTGGCAGGGAACATTGAAAATGAAGCCTCGGATAGGCTCTAAGCCCACTTCATAGGACAGTTTAGCAATTGCTCATTATTTCAGACCCTCTCTAGATCCTGTTATGCCGTGATATTTGAGACTTTGTGACGCTTATGTTGATAGTAACCCCCTCCTGCTTCCATTCTTTACCAATTTTATGTCCCGTGTTGCTCAAATCACAAAATCCCACCTCTGTTATAAAACCACAGCCGCGTCTCCTCAATACCCAGAGCCCCAGACATCAGTATCCTGCCGAACAAATCAACATCATCAGCAGACGCCTCCCTCAAAACCTCTGTAAAAGACTGCTTGTTGATGACGAAGTGCCGCTTCTCCCTCCAAGCAACGGCAAACTCGACCACGTTCGACGCCTGCCAGAGGTGAGCCGACAAGGTCCAAGACTGGCAGAAGAGATACCTATCCTCGCAGCAGATGGGCGACTCGTTCCCGACGAGCATCTGGTACGCGACGAGGAAGAAACAGGAGAGGAACATGGTGCGGCGGGCGGACTCCTGGAAGATCCATTCGTGGAAGAAGTCCTTGGTCGGACACATGGTCTGGTCCTCGGCCGGGCCCGTCGTGGGTTGGGAGGGAACCCATTTGACGAAGGGAAGGAGGGCGTCGAGTGCGGGTTCGAGGGCGTGGAGGCTGTGATGGGCTGAGGCCCGCATGGGGATGTCGCCGTCGAAGAGGCGGATGATTTGGTAGAGGAGGATGGCTTGGATGCGGGCGAGGATGTCCAGTCGTTCCTTTGGAAGAGGTGCGGCGAGGATCTCGTGAGCCCTGGCCTGGATGGTTTTCAAGACTGTGGGAGAGTTGTATTTGTTCTTGGCTATATATAGAGCACAGCAGGCTTGGGCATCTACGGAACTGCTATGAGTAGGATATAACAAGAACAGCTGGGGAAGACATACCCTGCATCTCCCGTGGCATGTGAGTCCGGTACAGATATTTGTGACACCACGGTACTTGGTTCTCCAGGACCATGAGCGAGGGTGCTGTTTTGATCGTGTCGAGGGCATACTGCAGCCGGGTGGCAATCATCTCCTCGAGGGTGGTATGGGCCGGTCGGCCATGTGCCGACACCAGCTCCCGGTCTGGATTTGGTGACATGGCGACAGGGATGGACATCACTCCGTCAAGAAGGGCATTGGGATTGATCAAGTCATCAAAGCCCATATCCAAGGTGATATCTTCCAGCTCGCCCAGGTCCAGTGGAAGAAGATCCGGGCCCTGTGACCAGGGGATCACCGAATCGTATGAAGGTGTCAAACCATCGGGTCCGGCCGGAACAAGAACATCATCCAATGTGCTATCCGAGTTGTCCTTGGGTAACGGGGTATAGACACTTTGCGGAGTATTATTGACAGCGCGGGCTCTCGATCTGGCCGCCGCCGGTTGATCGGGGTAGACGCAGTCGATCTTCCGCCGCGAGCACCGCAAGCATGCGGGTTGGCCGTGGTCGCAGCGGCGCTTGGCTTTGGTGCAAGCTACACAGGTTTTCCGCCGCGGAGGCGGGTTGGCCCGCTCGAAAAAGGAGTTTGACATCTTGGAGTCCGGAATGTGACGTGGAGTCACCAAGTTCATCGAGCGCTTCTGACGATCTCAAGCACATGGAGTGGAAGATTAATACGGTGGTGGCATTCGCAGGTGGTTTTCAGTGAGCTCCAGCGCTGAGAGAGACCGTCTTAGTG
Organism: Colletotrichum karsti; assembly: GCF_011947395.1. NCBI lineage: Eukaryota > Fungi > Ascomycota > Sordariomycetes > Glomerellales > Glomerellaceae > Colletotrichum > Colletotrichum karsti. The sequence continues at coordinate 516,872 of NW_024065905.1, forward strand.
CCCTTTGAGATGAGCTTAGTCATTTGGCGGGATTCCGCCATTCGTTTTCCACCACCAAAGACATGGATTCTCTTTCTTCCAAAGTTCATCCTCCTTGCCCTACGCCGCATCCGCACCCGCGCTTACATCTGGGGGCCCCTCGAATCAGCAAGCTCCAGGATGACGGTTAAGTGACCAGAGCTTTGGGCTCGCAGATGCGCTTCTGGCGGCGTTCCGTCTGGAGAAGATGGCCGCCTTTCAAATCGCCGACGCAATCCAGGCAGCGGGATAGTCCTCCTCGGCGGTTTTGCGCCGAGTTCCTTCAAGTGAAATGGAGGTATGAGAGCGGCGAACACATGATGGGGAGATTGAGGATATACATGCTCCAATAAGACTCGTCTATCAGCTCAAAACAACTACCCTTGGACGCAATCTCTTGCTTACCTGCAGACTCAATCAATCTCAACCAAACCACAATCAAGCACATCACCATCAACATGACCCAGAACACGATCTTCGTCAGCGGCGCCACGGGCACAGTCGGCGGCGCAGTCGCCAAGAACCTCCTCGAATCCAACATCGCCGTCCGCGCCCTCGTCCGCAACCCGGACTCCGACGCCGCCAGGACCCTCTCACGCCTCGGCGCGACCCTCATCCCCGGCGACTACGACGACGAAGACGCCCTGAAGAAGGCCACGGAGGGCGTCACCGGCGCCTTCCTCAACCTGATGCCCGACTTCGTCGACCACGCCTGGGAGCTCAAGACCGCCAAGCGCATCATGGCCGCCGCCAGGGACGCCGGCGCGACGCACTTCGTCTACAGCAGCGGCTTCGCCGTCCAGGCGCCCGAGAAGCTGAGGCACTGGGACCCCGACAGCTTCACCGCGATGGTGCTGCTGTCGAAGCAGTCCATCGAGGAGGAGGTGCGGCAGGCCGGGTTCGAGAACTGGACGATCCTGAGGCCGGGCTACTTCGCGGGGAACTTTCTCCTCCCGCAGGTCGCCGTGTTTCCTGATCTGGTTAACGACGGCAGGTTCGTGAATGCCTTCAAGCCCGACTCGCAACTGCCGGTGCTGGATCCCTACGATATTGGAAAATTCGCGGCGGCGGCGTACCGCGACCCGGCGAGGTTCAACGGCCAGGAGATACCCATCTCGGCTGAGAACATGACCGTGGGTGAATTGATGGCGAAGCTGTCCACGGCGTCGGGGAAGGATATCAGGGCTGTTTTCTTGTCGGATGAGGAGATCGAGGCGCAGAAGGCGGGGAATCCGTTCATTGCTGGACAGTTGGCCGCGCGTGACATGGTACAGTTTGCGGACCAGGAGAACACCAACAGCTGGGGGATTACTCTGGGCACGTTCGATCAGTTCTTGGAACATGAGAAGGCGAGAGTGCAGGAGACCTACAGCAAGCTTGCTTGAGCTTCGAAGTTCTCGATACATAAGAGATTAGAAAGGACATAGTACATCAGTATACAAATAAATCTCCCGTAGGTTTTCTTAAGCACTTCTGCCTCCAATTTCAAGAAGAGCTATTCCTTAGGGATACATCTCCAGGATCTTCCCCTTATCCCCATACTTCTCCCCCCATCTCGCCGTGCCCTCAGCCAAAGCCTCGACGAGCGCAGCATCATACTCCCTCCCGTTCTCCGCCCAGCCGACCTTGACCGTCCTCCACGTCAACCAGTCCTCCGCCAAAACCCCCTCGGGCGCCCTCAGCAGCCCGACGGCAAGATTAAACAACCTGTCGCCGTCCACCAGCGCCCGCTCGGGACCGCTGTAGAAAGCCAGCACCGACGCGCCGCACACCCCGCAGAAGGACCGCGACACCTTCTCCGTCGACTGGAACATCTTGGACGTGCCGAGGGTGAGGTCCCCCGGCACCCGCGGCGCGATGCACGACTGCGGGACGAACGCCCAGCCGGTGACGTGCGCGCCCGTCTGGAGCCGGCAGTCGCCGCACGTGTCGGCCCCCGCCATCCACTTGCCCGGCTCCGTCGGCGAGATCCAGTCCCTGTAGGACGCGACGCCGGCCGAGGGCCTGGAGATGGTGAAGGAGACGCCGCCGCAGTGGCACTGGCCGCGGAGCAGCTCCTCGCCGTGCTCTCCCGTCTCGAGGGCGGGTGCCGCGGCGGTCTTGGCGTCTGGGGTTTTCGGGTTCCGGACGTTGATCTCTTTGCCTGCGATGCTGGGAAGCCAGTTGTACAGACCGCCGCCGGGGGCCGAGTCCGTGTTGACGTGCTGGTGGATGTCCCACACCGAGGGGACGTCGTCTTTGTTGGCGTCGAAGATGGAGGCGGATATGACCCAGTCGTCGTCGTTGTTGATGCCCTGGTCTCCGATGTGGCAGCCGCAGGTGCTACAGAAGTAACGAGTGTTCGTGGCAGTGGCGTGACGATAGGCCGTCAGCGAGGAGAGCGACGAGGGGGAGATGAATGACGGGGCGACGCCGCTTGGGAGACGAGCATGGAATGTGGAAAGCGTGCCGTGGGTGTAGCGACAGGTGCTGCAGTGGCAGAGGTGGACTTTGAGAGGGAGAGCGGAAGTCGGGACGGTGATGTTGAAGTGGACGGATTTGCAGTAGCATTGAGCCGTCAGCGTCTTGCTGGCAGACGGGGCTTGGGCGTTCGTTTCTTGCGCCATGTTTGAATCTGGTGATGAGAGACTCCGAAACTGGTGAATCGCGGTGGATTGTGGTGAGATTTAAGGTGAGCGAACGTGGCGCGCTGATCTTGATGCATCGCACTAAGACCCCGCGATTCTGTTGTCAAGAGCAGGGCGTACTATGTACAGGCAGCAGCAACCGAAAGGCGCAGACCCAATCATGTATGGAGAATCACGGCGATAATGCTGGAAAAGTGTTGCACTGCGGAGACGAAAAATTAGACGAGATCGATTATGCATAAGTTCCTATCTAGATGTCTTGGGTATCATACTCTCTGCAAGTTGCTAATGCACCGGGTGGTATCACAATTTCAAGCCTTGTCCATCTTCTTCTTCTCTTCTCTCTCCTTCGCAGCTTGGCGCCACTTGACTCCCCAGTACATGACAGCCAACAAGGCTGGACTGAACACAATGTAGAACATGGCTAATACGGTGAATGCCCAGCCAACGCCAATGCCGTTGATCATCGGCAGGATGGCGGCGGTCGCAGCGGCGCCAAGGAGGCACCTCGTGAAGTTGTTGGCTGCCGTGGCAGTCCCGGCCTTGCCTGGGTGAATGTCGACGATGAGCGTGTTCGTCGTGTTATTGAATCCGATCATGCCCACTCCAAAGAGGAAGAGCAACACACAAGGGACGGCTACGGGGGCGCCGATGTGCAGAACCCATCCCCAGATGAGGAGCAAGATGGAGCTGAAGTACAACAGGGGAATTCCGACCTCGAGGCGGGCCTTCTCGATGGGGAAGCCGGCCATGTCTTGCTGGCGAGACTTGTCGTAAGAAATGCCCAGGCGTTTGCAGTGTCGCCGATAGTTCCAGTTGATCAGAGGGCCAACGACGAAGCCAGCGACGACGGAGCCGCCTGCCAGAGGCAGATACATGAGGCCGACTTTCAAACTGTCGAAGCCGTAGAGCTGCTCGAACTGGGTCGGCATGGAGGCGGCAATGGCGTAGAAACCGGCAAAGACGATCGCGCTGAAGCCCAGGAGCAATCCCATTTCCTTGTGGAATAGTAGAACAAGCGACGCAAACGGGTTCATCTTGAACTTCAAAGAAGGCTTTGCCGTGTTTGACGTCCCTCCTGTCGTCGTCCTTGTGACTGCGGCGCCATCCGCTTTCCTGGCCATGAAGAAGTCTTTCAGCAGCTGATAGCCAGTTCGATACAGTTTCGGAGGCCGGACGGAGCCGTCATCGACAATCATGCGGCACGTTTCTGGGAAGAACAGCAGGAGAGCGATGAAGAAGACGCCTGATAGAATGGCGAGAAACCAGAAGATGGACCTCCAACCGAGGAACTGGGTCAAGATACCGCCGAGGACTGGACCCAACGCTGGCGCCAAAACGATCGGAACCACCGTGATTCCGATGTATTGCCCTCTTTCCGCGGACGTAACAATGTCGGCGACAACTGCAGAGGCCAGGGCAACAGTGCTGCTAGAGCCAGCTGACTGCAGGCACCGGACGACGAGCAAGGAGGCGAAGTTCTGAGATAACGCTAAGCCGATGTTGGCGGCGATGTAAACCACAAAGCAGATGACATAGGCAGGTCGTCTGCCGCTGTTGTCTGCTAGCGATCCGATGAACATGGGGATGATTCCTTGGAAGATCATGTAGGTTGTCAAAGTGATGTTGATGTCGGAGTCGGAAACGTTGAAATCGTGAGCCAGGACCGGCAGGGCGGGCAGGTAGATCTGAGCGGTAAATGGCGAGAAGAATGCAGCCAAACAGGCACCCAAGACGATGAACCGCTTCTCCCATGTCGTGTAAATAGAGTATCGAGGCGGCTGTTCGGGCTCTGGTGGGGCGGCGGCTTCGACATCTTCCAAATCTGACTTGGTAGATCCGGCTCGTGAATGTGAGTTTTGCGAAAGCGTTGGAGTTGCAGGTCTAGACATGGTGAGTATATTTCTGATGTCTTTGCTCGATGGCGCTGGAGTAGAGGATGGGCATCAGTGGCGGGATGAAGTCCAGATATACTCGAATCCAGCTTCGGGAATAGGAGTTTGTGAAAGAACCTGTCTGGTCTTAGAACCGTCGGTTGACCTTGATGAGATAATTGACCATCGTCCCGCATGGCCTATTCGTCGGGTCGGTAAGGCGGCATCACTATCGAGCGGACTGCATGTCGGTGCCGAGTCGGCGGCCGCTTCTGCCTATAATGGGGACAACATTCTCCACGACGGCCGTATCATCTGAGCGGGTACTTCAACCGAGTAGTTGGTCCTTAAAAGGATTTGGCTTCGGTTGGCCTTGTGTCCGGATGAGATTGTTGGTAAGTCCGATTTCGTCGAATTGTGACCGAAGCTTCATCATGGAAAATGGCCGACTGCCAGATACCAGCCTGCGGTCCGGCGTCGGCAAAGCATGTCGGGAACAATAACCGGTCCCATGACGGCGGATCTAAACAAAACCCAGCTTGGTTGCAAGCCAACACGTGAGTGACTCTGATAGAGGAAGTGCCATACGAAGGTCCAAAAAATGTCGACAATGTTTGATTTGAGATGGAAACCAGATGGCATTTACACGCAGCGGAAGGGCGATGAATCGACAGGGGTCCCTTCATCGTGGCCGCACTGGCCAAGGGACCAGAAGATACGTACACAATGATTACATAAGGTGACAGCGGTTGCCAATGCGGAAGGCGGTGACGTGTTTTCTTCGAGAAGCCACTTGTTGTAAGGTCGAGAGCTCCTGAGTTGCAATTAGACCTCGGGACCCTGTATTTGTACGAAGCGCATCTGCTCGATACTGCTTTGCGCTTCATCAACACAACACGATACCTGTCCAACACGAGTCTGCAAGGAAATAGAGCCTCTCGCAACCCGAGATACTATGGTATGTTAATGCATTGAATCGCCTCAGCGCAAAGCCGTACCCGCTAACCCGTCGCAGAACGTCCAATACAACTCGGCCCTGCGCCAGAGCAAGGCCATCCGCAACGACCTCGAAAAGCTGTCCTCGTCCGCCGCCCAGCCCGCCGCCCTGACCCCCTCCGAGATCGGCAACGTGTCCGCTTCCCTCGCCTCCTTCTCCAAGACCGTCGACGAGTACAACCAACTCGCCCGCCAAGAGCTCGTTCCCAAGAAGCAGCAGGAGGCATTCGAGCGTGTGAAGCGCTTCCGCGAAGACCTCGCCGATTTCCGTTCCCAGGTCGACAACCTCAAGAAGGCTCGCGAGGATGCCGCGCACAACAGCAACCGAGGCGAGCTGCTCGGCCGCAGAGCCTACGTCACCGCGACCCCCGAGAACCCCTATGCCAACGTGAACAAGGGGTCGTCGACATTTCACAGCCGAGGCGCCTCGACGGGCCAGGCCGGCGCAGGTGGTTTGAGTATGGGAGGCAACGATGTCACGAGGGAACAGCACGCCCTGCGCGAACAGAATTTCTTTGCCCAGACGAACTCGGCTCTCGACGACTATATCGCACGTGGGCAAGCAGTGCTCGGCGACTTGGGCACACAGCGGGAAATGCTGAAGAACACGCAGAAGAGGCTATACTCGGTCGGCAACACCCTAGGCATCTCAGGGGACACCATCCGCATGATCGAGCGTCGTGCCAAGGAGGACAAGTGGATATTCTGGGCTGGCGTCGTCGTCTTTTTCCTCTTCTGCTGGTTGGTCATACACTACTTGCGATGATTCCGGGTCTGTTGGAGTTGGGCGGGCATATCTAAAAGCGAAATGGGTCTGGTGATGTTCTGGGCGGGCAAGGCGTTTGGCGTCGGCGGCTGCGAGGGGGCACCGCGCAATTTCTCGAGCATTTTTGGGGGCACACCGTGTACAGCAAGCGACAGTCGAGTTTGGTTTATTCGATGCCCGCGAGGGCAATGGTGAAAAGCACCGTGTTCGTTGTCTCGACCTCGACCACCTCGGTCTCTGGTAACACGTGGTTACTCGTGCTGATGTGACCTCCAAACTTGGTCTCCCAGTTCTCGACGTCCCACTCGAGGCCCTTTGTGGTGATGTAGCTCGTTCCCCCAACGGGGATGATGCCAACGTACTTTGCAAAGACGTCGGCGCCGCCCTCGCGGACCCTGATGTGGTGGCGGCCGGGAAGAAGCAGGAACGTCAGACTCTGGCCAGAAACGAGGTAGATCTTACCGTTCGAGTAGTCGGGGCCTGGTTGGAAGAGGTACAGGTGGTGCACCTGGCTGAGACCCTGATCCACGCGGCCGCCGAGGCCTCCAAGAGCAACTATATCGACCTTGGAGTCGAGCTTCGACCGGATCCAGTTGACGGCTTTGGTGAAGTCGGTCGAGATTTGGTCCGTCATCTGGACGATCTCAGTGGGCTTTGGCTGGCCTGTGTAGAAATCTCTGACTGTGGGTTCCAGCGAATCCAGGTCACCAACGATGGCGTCGAGATTGGTCTACAACGGATTAGAACATAGTCCCTGATCAGAAGCCGGAGCCGAAACCAACGTATTTTGAGTGCCCTGCCTTGTTCAGGTCATGAAGCCGATTCGCGCCGCCGTCGGCTGCGACTCGAATGAGAGCTGCAGCGGGTGTCAGTGGCACGTCACCATCGCGATGTAGAGTCGCATCGTACCATTAGTCCACAGCGAGTCGAACACCTCGGACTGCCTCACTGGCTGGTTCAACACAAGGAGCGAGTAATCCACACTGCTCTCGGGCTCTGTTTTCCGGAGAAGGGACACGGGACGCCATTCGAAGGGCGACATCTTGACGTTGTTCAGCAATTAAGCGGGTTGAAATGTAGGTAGCTATCTAAGGCCGGCGAGGTACGAGATGATTCACTCCCAAGGTTTACCCCACCACTTCCAAGGGAAGAGGCCAAGGTGCTCAACTCAACTAGGTACCTTAGTCCAGTGCAGTGTCACGAAAATGAATGCAAAAGAGCTTGTCGACCGACCAATGTCCGAGAAATACGTTTCGTTATAAGTAGGTGAGATAGATGTCATCCCTAGTGCAGGTACCAAGATGAGATCAGAGGCATGACCAGATCGGTGCAACTGGATCGGCGACCAGTAGAATTCAGGCATGAACCCGCCCGATTTCTCCACTGAATTCTTTTTTTCCTTTTCCTTCGCCCGCCCGATCGGCCGGAGCCACCCTGCGTTACAGGCCTGGCAACGGGGCCGATTGCGCCGCGTAAACCCCGGCAAAACCCGAAATCGAAGCTTCAATTTTCTTTGCCGGGTCATCGATTACCAACCCGTTACGTGCCCTCGACCGCGCCCTCCGCGAATCTACCCAATCCTTCCGTCTCTTCCCCTTTGTCTTAGTACCCGTCTTTTGTTCTTTTGTTTCCCTTTTCTGGTTCAACCTCACACAATGTATCGCAGCGCCGCAAGGTCAACACCCCGCGCTCTGAGCGCCGCCCGCCAGTCCGCAATTCGCGCAGCCCCTCGACGATTCGCCTCGACAGCATCACCCGCCGACAAGCCCCGGACATGGAAGAGCTCGGCGCTGAGATGGGGCGCGGCCGTCGGAGCCATCTACTGGTACAACACGAGCCCTGTCTTCGCTGAGGAGCCCGCCCGTACGTCCTAGCCATGCCGTGTGGGAGAAGGTCAAGGGAGCATCACCTAGCTAACTCTTGTTTTGCGACAAAAAGCCCGAACGATTCCCGCGCCGTCCCAGTTCTCCGAGTCCGACCTGACCACCGTCGACGCCATCGTCGAAGAGAAGCGCAAGCGAGCCATCGTCAAGGCCGACGAGACCAGGCCCGCCTCCGTCCCGGCCGCCGCCGTGGACGCCACCGACAAGAACCATGTCGTCGACGCCGAGGGCGCGCCGGCGCCCGGCTCCCCCGAGGCGCTCGAGGCGGAGGCCGACCAGCAGGGCGCGTTCAACCCCGAGACCGGCGAGATCAACTGGGACTGCCCGTGCCTCGGCGGCATGGCCGACGGCCCTTGCGGCGAGGAGTTCAAGGCGGCGTTCAGCTGCTTCGTCTACTCGACGGAGGAGCCCAAGGGCATGGACTGCATTGAGAAGTTCCAGTGCGTAGACACTACCTGACAACTGACGAATGCGGCGGGAGATGGATGCTAACTTTGGTCACAGGGGAATGCAGACGTGCTTCCGCAAGTACCCCGAGGTCTACGGCGCCGAGCTCGCCGACGACGAGGACGCGCCCGCCCCCGAAGACGCCCAGCCCGCCCTCGACGCCAACGCCGATGCGTCCGTCGCCCCTCCGACCCACGCGGCCGAGAAGAAGGAGGAGGTCAAGAAGGAGACCAAGGCCGATTCCCCGGACCAGGCCCCCAGGTCGGAGGTCAAGAGCGAGATCGAGATCAAGAGCGATTCCGAGATCAAGAAGGTCGAGGTCAAGCCCGAGGCCGAGAAGAAGCAGGAGAAGAAGGCGGCGCCCAAGGCGGAGAGCGTCGACCTTACCAAGCCCAACACCGCGGCGACGGACGCCACCGCGGCGAACAACAACTAGAGCAAAGCACTTTTGCACCTCGATAAAATTACGTGTGTGGATAGTAGAGGGTAGAGACGAGGGCGGCTAATGACCAGCATGATGGGAGGATTCGGGCATATTCCATGTACCATAATCGTGTACAAAGTGTACTAGTAGGGAAAAAACCAAGCAAAACAATAGACATACACTTCTCAATGTTTTGGTTTTGGATGCTATTTTGGTCAGGGTTCTAGTCGAGTCACACATTTCAGGGTGGGAATAGCCTCAGAATCCCCTGGCAACCTGCAGAATGACTCCCACCCTCCAGACCCATTCAGGTACAGCATGAACAACATCATCTTACGACAGGCTACCTTAACGTAGTAAAAGTGCCAACACACAGGGCCCCATCCGAGAAGACTGGATGCTCCGCCAGCATGACACGCCGTTCCTGGCCCTTCCCGGCTCCCTTTCCCCGGGCCCAGCCCGAACACCCCCATATTAAGGTGGATATATGACGTTGTGATTGGCCGGGAGCTCATGTGTCCCAAGCTCCCGAGCCGCATACGTCATTGGCTCCAGACGCCGGTGCGCCAACCAAGATCAAGGAAAGCTCCCAGGGGGCGGACACCTGGAGGGGGACGAACCGGTGACGGTGAGGGGAAGAAGGTGTGTGGTCACGGCCAGCTCATCAGGTGCTGCAGGTTAGTGGTTTTACCACCCTTTCCCGCCGTGTGCGCCATCGGGCTGTTATTTTTTCTTCTCTCTTCTTTTCCGTCCATTTTGTTAAAATTTCTCTCCCGGTTATTTCCCTTCACATGACAACCACCTCTTAAAAAGGGAGCTCCCGTCATCCTTCCCACGTCACTTGCTGATCTACACACCTTCACGCACGCTCACACTCACACCACTTCGACGCTTGAAGATTTTGCTTGTCTTCTCCAAACCACATCTCTTCAACCTCACATCACCAGTAACACAAGTAAGTTCTGTCTCTCCACCGTTGTTTTGTTGTTGTGCTCTTCTGGCGGTCGTGGACCTCGTCCCAGCCATCGCATGATGTCATCGTCGTCGAGCTTCGTTACCACGGCCATCATAGACCAACAGAAAATCTCTGCTTCGATCCCCGACCGCCCTTCACCCGCGCGTCTCGCTAACATCTCCAAAGTGTCGTACGCCGAAGCCGCATCCAGAGGTCCCAAGCAGACCCCCGAGGAGGTACGTCGACCTGATCGCGTGACACCCTCTTTTCACCCCATGCAACATAAGAGAAAAAAAGGCTAACAACTTCCCTCCCCGACAGGCCGCCGCCCCTCCTCCCCCCGAAGTCAGCGTCGACTCCGCCGCCTCCACATCCTCCCTCGTCGACGTCGACATGCCGAGCGTGCACACCGTCCCCAACGACTTCCTCGAGCAGGAGATCCAGACCGAGACCCAGGCCGACCGCCGCCAGCGCGAGGACGACGAGGCCAAGGCCCGCGCCGAGGCCGACCTCGCCAAGAAGAAGGCCGCCGGCCGCGCCCGCCGCGCCGACAACTGGCTCAAGCGCCAGTTCGCCTCCCTCAGCGACGGCTCCGCCGGCGCCCTCGCCGTCTCCAACCTCGTCGGCGTCGTCGGCCTCAGCGCCTTCCTCGGCTACAAGGCCTGGGGCCTGTACGAGCGCGGCCGCCTGTCGTGGCAGAGCGTCGGCCTCGGGCTCGGCATCCTGGGCGTCGTCGGTCTCGGCGAGGGTATCCTCGGAAAGTGAGTCACACTCATGCGGCTAAACCTCCTTTTCCTCGCGGTAGATACTGACGTTTCGGGTTGCAGCTACCTCTACAAGACCAAGGGCAAGAAATAAAGAACGAGATATGATGACGACACACTTGGGAAACTTTTTGCGGATGGCTTTATAGTCTTCTCTCATGGGGCATGATTGCAGCGCGGATTTTCATGGAAAGGCTCTCCGCTTCGTGTATGTACTTGGCGTTCAGGGCGAATACGGAATGATACTCCTCACCTTTACACAACTGCCGTCCTATATGCTTTACTTGCTTGACTTGACTTGCTTCTAGGCTCACAACAGCGTTCCTCTCCTCGGACCCGATCATCCCAACACCAACACCAATACGCGAACAGCACACTTCCTCGGTATCGACAATAAGTATTGAATATACTAAAAGGAGACTCCGCCGCTCTCGGCTCGAAAAGTTCGCCTCCGCTGCTCATCTGGTAGTGGTAGTAGTATCGTAGAATCGTACAGACAAAAATAAGTAGGTGTCGCGAAAGCTCAACATCCCCAGTCGCTATGCCGTTTGGTTGCTAACTCCTCCAACCCCCGTTTGAACCTTTGGACCCCGGACCGGACACCTTTAAACGCCCTCGCAGCACTTCTCCGCGCGCATATCCAGCCTTCTTCTCTCTTTGTTCAAAGTTGCCCCCAAAAGCCCTTGCCAGCCTAGCCGTTTGCCTTTAAGCCCCATGCCCGCCGGCCCTCTCGCGCACGAGGAGGGCCGTCTTACATCGAAACGCCGTCCAACAACCACGAATCCTACAACGGCAGGTCCGAGGGCCCTTTCGTGTACTTGGCCTCGACCGCCCACACACTCTGTCTGTCTGCCGTCTGCCGTCTGCTGTCTGCGCCTACGCGTTGCGGCTGTTGTTGTGCAGCTCCCTCAGTCGCTTCACCCAGTGGTTGCGCAACGGGGGCGGCATTTTGCAAAAGATCATCGCCTTGTTGTCGTCGGTCAGGGCCTTCTCGGCAATCTTAAGCTGGAGGTCCATGTCCTCGTCGGCAAAGTCACGGAAGAAAATGTCGATGGCCTGTTCTGGGTATCTGGTCGGGCCGCGGATGGCGTCGGCGATCTTGGACAAGAAGCCGTCCTCGAGGAGCTGTTTGCCGGCGTTCACCATCGAGGCCGCGGTGGCGTCCACGGTGTTGTTCGTGGAAGCCGAGGCCGAGGCCGATGCCTGGCCAGGGTTCACGTAGCCCGATATCCGACGGCGCTTTTCTGCCGGTTGGACCGTCGGGTGGCCCATTTGCGCGGTCGGGGCCTTGGCGCCGCCGTCGGACGTCGGCGCTTGTTGCGGGAACCTCTTACGTCCCGTGGCCGTCTCCTCGGGTGGCGTGAGAGCGCTCGTGCCGGCGATGTGCGTTCTAGGCGGGATCGCGGTCGAGGTGGGCCGTTGTTGCAGTTGCTGCTGCTGCTGCTGTTGCTGTTGCTGCTGTTGTTGCTGCTGGGGTATCATGGGCTGATGAACGGGCGCTACGGGGGTCTGGCTGACCGAGCCGCGAGTTTGCGCCGGTTGTTGGTTAACCCCCGCCTGCGAGGGCGGACGGTACGACTGTTCGACTTGCAGATCCAGCACGGCAGTGCCCGGCATATCCGGGTCTTCGGATCCTTGGATGACATCGGGACCTTTGCGCTTCGGCTTCATGATGCGCTTCGGCGCGCCGCCGGACCCGATGACGTCGGGATAAAGTATGTCCATGTACTGCTCATGTTCAAACGGGCGCCCTCTAAGCGCTCGCGAAAGTGGTTCTTTCTTCAGTGAAAGGTTAGCGATGATGGTCTTTATCGGGATTTGAAGGGAGGACGGCCGAACGGCGGAACGGGGCGCGTTGACGAACCTCGATATGCGCCTTCCAGGCCTCCTCGGAGGCGGTGACGGTGCGAGTGGCCGGGTTGTAGAGGAACTGCTCGTCCTCGCGCAGGCCGCGCCATAGTCGAAACTTCTTACGCGCATTGTCCGACTTGTTGACGAGATGGCTCTTGGTGGGATATGCGCCGTGTTTCTCGCGCAGGGCGGTGGCGGCGCGATCCCAGGCCTCGGCCTTGAAGGAGTGGTTCTCGCGCAGGCCCAGCTTGACGGAGTCGCAGAGGGAGCGGAAGAAGGTGGCCTCGTAGGCGGGCGTCCAGCTGAAGCGCGGCGCGCGCTTGTCGCGATCGGCACCGGCGACGCCGGAGGTGCCGTCGGCTCCGGTGAACTCGTCGTCCGACATTGAAGGGATTCGGAGTCGAGGCGACGACGGGGAGGAACGGGAGGCGACCGGAGGACTTTGGAGGATACGGGTGTATCCCCCGAGTGTCTATCGGAGGGAGGATGGATGTGGGACGGGCAGACCGGTGTCTTGGACCCTGAACGGAGATGGCGATGTGGCCGTGTGTGTGCGTGCCGGCGGCCCTCGGAGATTGGGTAACGGGGTGAACCGCCAACGGCCGTGTATGTTGGACGTTTGGCCAGAGACACCGACGATAGGACGGACCTGGACTCGAGGGATACCTTGGACGTTTTTTTTTTTTGCGAAAGCACGGTAAGGTCCTTGAGGTAAGGTATGTGGATGGAATGGAGGGATGGGGGCGTGTGTGTGTGGATGTGGATGCGGGTGCGGGTGCGGATGCGGGCGTGGACGGTGGGCGTGGGCTTGGTTGGGCTTGGGCTTGTGGGCGTCCACTGTCCAGTAGATAGGTACAGTGTATGACCCGACGGAACGGAGTTGTCGTCGAGGTTTGCGTCCAGTCAGTTTGGTGTGGTTTGCGCGGGAAGCGAGCGTTGCCGTCACCGTTGCCGTCGCCGTTGCAGTTTGTTGCGCGCGTGGGGAAAATGGACGGGAGAAATGACGGGTGCACCACCGTCTGCTGTCATTCGGTTCGGGGTCCTCTCCTGAAGTGGGCTGCTGCTGCTGTTAGGATAAATCAGCGAGGCTGGCTGGCTGGCGGCTGCGAGCTGAGCGTAAGGTAACGGATACAGCGCAAGGCGGGGCAAGCAACGAGTCGGGCGCAAAGTCACGCCTTTCCCTTCTTCCTGATGGTGGTTCTCTTTTGGTGTTGGATTGGTCAAGACCCCGAAGCCCAAGTCATTCGTTCATTGGGTATTATTTCCTGACGGTCAGTTTGGGTACGGATAGTGTTCGCGCCTTTCCCTCTGGTTGGGTGCGGACGAAGTGGCCCGTGGCTTATGGGTCTATCCGTCAGCGTTAGGCTCAGGCTTCGCTTCCCGAAAGAGCTTGGTTGGTTGGACTCGGGTCCAGAACTCCCAGAACTGCCCAGTCATGTGTCTAGACTCCCCCTCGGATGTTGACTGGTCCCCGTTTCTGACGTGATGTTCCATTGGCTGCTGACTTGGACCCTTGCCGTTTTCCGCGCGAACCGAGCATCAGCCGTGGCACGGGCCCAATCACGTGGGGGTTAAGGGTGGGCCTGATACGTACTCTTTCTTCTTCTTTCCCTCTTGGGTCTAGCGTGTTTGTCATTCTCTGCACAGACCACAACGTGTGGCTGACATCTGAGGCGCAGCTTTCGGCCATCCGGGTCCCTGACTCACCAGCCTCACCAGCTGCACCCAGCTGCACATCGAAAGCTGCCAGATGCCATTGAATGACTTCCAGGTTGACCAACTCCACCTCGGTGTCTCCCTCCTCCATGTCCATCATCCATCATCTCCAGAATATTCCCAGCAAAAACTGATTCATCCCCTCGATTAGTTTCCGGCTTGGCAGAAACACCAAGACTCAATCACTCCAGCATATGGCGCATCTTATTGTCAACCTTCACTCGCTACCTTGTTTTGTGGGCGCCCTCCTGCACGTGTAGTGTAGGCCCGTTTTCTCCTCATTTTCCACTTTCTGCCTTCCTGAGCCGCCATGCAGGTCAAGCTTTTTGCCTGCACGCCCGCCCTGGCCAAGGTGAACGCGACGACGAAGCCTCAAAGACTGATGGCGCCGAGTCGAGGCTAATACCCCATCTTGTTATTGGGTGCTCATCATCGCAGATGCTTATTGTTTCCGCCAAGGAGACACATCATCGCCAGCGATTGCCGTCGCTAGTGAGTATCAACAAATACCATCACCGCCAAGATGCAGCACCAAGATGAGATTCACCCTACTTCACATGTCCACCACCGTCATAATTCGGCGCCATCCTCGGACTTTATAACTTCTAGTCGTCTTCCGAACACGAGAGTCAACAACTGGCGCTGGCGCTCTGCATATTGCTGACTCTGGCCCCTCCTCACGACACACTTGATACTTTGAGCTACGTCGAGAGACAAAACTGCCAAGCTGCCAAGCACAGCGGGTTTTTGAACAAGTCCGGTCCATCTTGACAACAACGTTAATGTCGACGACTAAGTTGCCTCTTAAGAGCCTCTTCGGTAACACCCACTCACTCACTCGCGCACTCACTCCTCAACACCATCACCACTCGCGACGACATCATCGTCCGCCAATCCTCCGAGCCTAAATCCGAGGTGAGCCTGGCTGCTCCTTGGACGGTTCTGCTCCTGCTCCTCTATTTCAACCCTTTTTTTAGGTTGGCTTTTAGAGTTGCTTCCTCCGACATGACAACCTACTTCTATGTGTTCCGAGGCACGCGGCTGTTCAGATGATGGGCGGCCGGCGAGCCCACTCTTGACTCACCGAGTACCTAATTTACGGTTGATCTCATCTTGTGCCTGCTTGCCGCAGGGTCCGGTTTCTCAGCAACGTGACGGCTCAACCTTATACTCGCCTGTCTTGCCTGTCTTGCCTTATGGGCGACAGATCCGCACAATGCCTTTTTTCCATTTGGACGCATGAACATGGGGCAACAGGCAAGGCAAGGCATGGTATGGCTCATGCACACCACGATCCATGGAAGATGAGATATATCCTCAGGCGGTTCCATCCGGTGATGCTTCTCAATGGTCCCTGGATGAAGCGCTGAACAGCGTGTTGCAACTTGCAACATGGAATCTTTGAGGCGAAGTGCATCAGCCGTCGTCACAAAGATGAAATGAAAACGAGTTGATCTTCAAAAGCTGCTCAGCCCAGCCTGGGTAGCGATAGCCGCGTTTCTCGAGGGCAAACAGAATTGCAAATCGTGTTGCAAGGCCTTCAAGTCTCTGACATCTCTCAACCAAGACCCTAGCAAGAGCCAAGAGCACATTACTCTTGTGGTGAGGTTTGCTACTCAGGGCCCAACCATGTTGACGCCTCCAATCGTCAGTTGGTCCCATCATTGGCTGGCTTGCGGCGTCAACATGCAGCAGCAGTGTCGTGCTCATCTGCGGCCACCAACTCAGCAGACTCAGCCAGACTTCACAATTCGCACTTCAGTACCCATCCCGCAGCCACCCGTACCTTTACGCCCCGGGCGCATGTGCCGCTCGGAACTTATCGCCGGCTCGGGAAGCGCGAACAGACCGGGATGTTGCCTCACAGCGCTGTCTCAGAATGTTCAGTGGACCGTTTCAGGGCCTGTCAGCGTGTCCATTTGAGGATCTTCACTGGAGAGGCGACGAGGGGTTTCCCCCACCATCCTGCACGCTTCCAGCATTCAAACACCTTCAACCGCCAGCAACAAGACTTGGACAGACCTGGACGCCTCTGGCCACCATCGACCGACTGGGTCTCGTTTGCGCCGTGCCGTCCCCGAGAAAGACCACGACGACGGGCTTACATACGTTCCAGACGATGACTGGGGACGGCCTTGTATCCGGGCATTCGTCACCAGGCGTCATCGAGTTGTGCCGAGTTGCCCATCCCCTTCATATCGTTTCTCCTGAACCTCCTTGCCTAGGGGTGTTTCTTCCATTCTTCTGAGGAGACGATGGTCGCGAAAAGATGAATAGCCAACTCAGGGATACGGCAATACGGATTCAAGGGGTTCAGGTCCGGCAGACCAGAATTGACACAACTCATGCTGCTCGAGGCGCCTGGTCCGGTCCGTCCATCACCTGTCTTGTCTGCCACACACGCGAGAACGACGCTCACTTGTCCTAGAAGAAAAGAGTCCGAGTTCCAACCTCGCGCAAACAGTGGCAGTTTTGGCTTCGCATTCAGCAGTGGCGCTCGTTTCCTCTTCGTCCGAATCAGGGATTCGTCGAGTCCCTCATTCGACCTACTAATTATGTTCGGTACTCCTCATCCGCAACACCAAAGCTTAGCACGCCAAGCATATGGGGGCGTGGATAGATCGCCCTTGGCGCGAGATATCTTAGCCCTCCCCTCCTCCTTGTCGTTTGCTCCCCAAATGCCCGGCCAAACCCAGCCCAGCATCTTGAGGCTTAGCCTAGCGGCGGGAGAGCAACCATGGGGATCGCTGAAACGCCAAGTGGAAACAACTGTGAACGCTGAATACCGTCAAGACCCAATGACGAGATTAATCGAGATTAACCCGGGATACCATCCGCATGGGAATCTTCCGTCGAACCACCATCCCTCGCCGCCTTCTCCGCGCTCGATCCCTCTCCCCTGCTGCGATTGGAAACTGACGTACCGCAGCAGCAGCAGCAGCAGCAGCATCCAACCTCCTTCGAATGCAGTTCCTGCCCGTCACAGAAAACTGAGTATTTGACTTTCGTTTCCAACCGCATGGGGGAGGGCTTGAATCGCAGTTGCATCGACAAGTGGAAACCCCGTTCGTTCCTCGACCTGCGTAAGGATTGTTGTTCGATACACGCTGCCAAGAATAGCATCAATACCGCATTTTTCCTGTTCTCTTCTTCTTCTTCCTCGTCGGATATCCGTCGTCCCCATTTGTCAATGTTTTATCTGAAGAAGAGAGGAAAGCAAACCCCTTCAGTCGACTTTAAGCAGCTGCGAAGCCGGCATCTGGCATCCATCCAGTCACTCAGCAATTCAGATCAATTAATTTGAATAAGGCTGGTGGGGACTGGCGCTCGTGGGCCGCTTTTACCTGCGACTTCGTCTAAATGCTTAGCCACGCTTACTTGGACCAAGGCCAGGCTTCTGGATGGTCGATCAGCGCGACGTCCTGGCTTCGGCTCACCGACGCCGGTTCGGTGGAGAACGGAGAACACGGGGTGAGCAAGATGTCTGGCCATCTGCAAGAGAAATGGAGAAAATGCAACGGCCCGGCTAGCAGATCCCGAGTGCTTGATTCTCTTGGCCACGACGCTTGTGTTGAGTGTCTCTCTCTCTCTCGAGCGACACGCTAACCAACGTCTACGCAAGCATCCAGGGCTTAGCTCAGGTCTAACGATGGTGTTGGCACCAAAGGGATGAGATTGACAAGCGCCTCGCTTTCGTCTTACCGTCGCTGATATCTCCGGAGCCCATCTAATCCGCGGCGATGTTGTCCTCGCCCGTCGCCGTGGGAAGTGATGCCGGTGTATCAACGCCAAGCAAAAACCTGCCAAAGCAACGACGGTCTAATAATTCGTATTGAGCCAAACGAGACCTCAACTACAGCCGCTCACCGAGTTTCCACGGCATGGCAAACTTTACATCCGAAGCACCAACATTTCTTGGCGACTTCGACCTCTCAACGAACCACGAACAAGCAGAGCCAGAGCCAAAGCCGTCTGTACCTACGAAAAGGCCAGAGCCAGAGGCAAACCATCCTCCTCCTCCCACACACACACATGCAGACATCACACACCCTCAACCCACAGCCCCTGCGCTAGCCTCCCGGCACCGATCGACCGGTATCCCTGTTCTGCATCACAGCTTGGCTCGCTGTGGGGTAAGGGGACTCCCCTGCTTGTGCCCGATCTACCACTCCTCGACGTATTCGCAGAATTCCAAACATGCTGCCAGATCCACCCCGTTGCCGCAACTCGTGTCTTGGATCCCGACTGGCGGGAGTGGACGTCGACCTCCAATACCTGATCCCAAGCGCACACCCCCTCTCGCCGCCTCTTCTCTGTATAGCCATCGCCCTCAGTCACCTCAGTCACCCCCTCGCAGTAGTTCGACCGGTCCAACACCAGATCCATCCTGTCCCAGGGCTTGCCCGGCCTGACATGGACGCGCACGCCCTCGTCGAGCGGGACAATCTGTGACCAGGGCATCACAACTTGAGACTTGGCCCGCCTGGAGGCTCCAAGCAACCAGCGCACGACGTCGTCGTCCCATTTTTTGCAACATGTATAATCCTCGCAACCCATGCCACCCAGTGGCCATCTCTTGAGTTTCCTACTTTGAACATTAACTCGATCCTATCCTCCCTTCTTTTTCCCTTTCTCTCACGTCCTGGGTTACTCTTCTCTTCTCGGCCTCACCGTCACCAGTTCCATTCTTTCGCGAACTCTTAATTCCTGTTTTCTTTTTGAGGACTCCTGGCGATAGCTCCTCGTCCTTTCCTGACAACAGCGACGAACCACCTGGCGTGGTCTTTTCTTTCTGCCCTACAGTTCTCAGACGAGTAGTCCTGGTGACGGAGACGAATATAGACAAAATGGAGTCATCTGTATTGCGGACGCTTGTCCTCTTCTTCGGCCTCCTCGCCCTGATCGAAGCCTCCCCCGTCGAGAAGCGCGGCAACATCCAGAAGAGATCCTTCCTCGTTCCCAGAGTGCCGAACGAGAACTTCCAGGGCCACAATGGACCCAGGCAACTGATCAAGGCGTACCGGAAGTTCAGCATGCCCATCCCCCCGGGCCTGGCCGCCGCCATGGACGCCATGGACGCCCAGAACGCCGCCAACGCCCCGGCCGAGAAGGCCGAGGGCTTTAAGTCTCTCGCCGCCGGCGCCAGCAACGTGACCGCCGCCCCTGGCCAGCCCGGAACCGGTCTCGTCACCGCCACCCCGATCCGCAACGACGTCGAGTACGTTTCGCCCATCAAGATCGGTGGCCAGGAGGTCAACGTCGACTTCGATTCCGGCTCCTCCGACCTCTGGGTCTTCACCTCCATGCTCGACGCCACGTCCCAGCAGGGCCACCAGCTCTACGACCCCTCCAAGAGTCAGACCGCCGCCATGCTCCAGGGTAACTCCTTCAGCATCCGCTACGGTGACGGCTCTGGTGCTCAGGGTGTTGTCGGTACTGACCGCGTCGACATCGGTGGCGCCGTCGTCGAGAAGCAGGCTATCGAGATGGCCACCGCCGTCTCGCAACAGTTCGTCCAGGACACTGCCAACAACGGTCTCTTGGGTCTCGCCTTCTCCAAGCTCAACACTGTCAAGCCCCAGGCCCAGAAGACCTTCTTCGACAACGTCATGCCCAGCCTCGCTGAGCCCGTCTTCACCGCCGACCTCCGCAAGAAGTCCGTCGGCGCCTACGAGTTCGGCCGCATCGACACCACCAAGTTCACCGGCCAGATGACCTGGATCCCCGTCAACACCACCAGCGGTTTCTGGCAGTTCCCCTCCGAGAAGTTCGCCGTCGGCGGCGGCCAGGTCCAGCAGGGCACCGCCGGTGCTCAGGCCATCGCTGATACCGGAACCACCCTCATCCTCGCCAACCCTCCCATGGTCCAGGCCTACTACGAGCAGGTCCAGGGCGCCAAGAACGACCAGACCGTCGGTGGTGTCACCTTCCCCTGCAACGCCCAGCTGCCCGATCTCATGATGGACATTGGCGGTGTTTACATGGCCCGTGTCAAGGGTAGCGACATCAACTTCGCTCAGGTCGACGCTCAAAGTAAGCTTCCCAGACTTGACGCATCATGTTTAGAATTCAAAGCTAACCTCTTACCAACAGCTTGCTTCGGTGGACTCCAGGCGACCACCTCCAGACTCCAGATCTACGGAGACATCATGTTCAAGTCGCAATTCGTGGCCTTCAACGGCGGCAACATGTCCCTCGGCATGGCGGAGCACATTGTCAACAGCCAACAAGCGGGTGCCGCGCCCGCCGCACCTGGCGCAGCGGCGTAAGCATTGAGAAACCACCTCCTACCAGACACACACAACACCCGAGAGCGCGAAAACCAAGAAAAAAAAAACACACTTCATTTCTCTCTTCCAAATGGCATTAGGATTCACTCGTGGTTTCTCCAGGGACACCAATAACAACGCCGGCTCGACGACGACGACGATGAAGTCCGGGAGTGAGCGGAGGACGGCTGCCGCGGGGGGCTTAATGGCGCTTCCCCTTGCCATGTTAATCGCAGTGGTCATGAGCGTCTGAGACGACACAGCCGAATTTTTTTTTTAAGTATAGGACAAAAGACGATGGTGGTTGAATCCTCAGAGTCAGTTTAGATGTCTTGGAGCTTCTTTAGCCGGCATAGTAAATGAATGGCATTGTGATGAAAATCAAAGTTTCTGGTCTATTGATTGTTGTCCTCGAGGTGTTTATGATTTTCATGCATCATGCTTGTGGTTTGAGTTGTACTCATGTTTGCTGACCCGTTGACACAACTCCTTCAAAGTGTGACCAATCCACTCAAAGTCCTCCTCTTCGAGATACACCTGCGCGCTCAACCTAGCGTACCACCGCCCATCATGCCAAAATAACGCAACAAAAGTCTGATACTCACTCACCAAAGTCTCAACCATCCAATTGACCACAGGATAAGCCAGCTGTTCCGGCACCGCAACCGTGCCGTCCGGCCCCGTCGACGGAGCGTCGCCGTCCTTCCTCATCACCATCGGCAGCGCCACATTGACCAGACAACACTTGGTCAACGTCCCGGCCTTGTTGTCCATGACGAACGTGCCCAGAACGGCAGCCGCCCTCCTACCGCCCTCCTTCGCCAGCGTCCACGTGTACCGCAGAATCGCCTCCTCGCCGCCGATGCTCCTCCGCCACTCGATGGCGTCCTTGACGCAGAGGTACGGGCTGTTGTCGAGCGTGCCGACGTACCCGAAGTTCTCCACGAACGGCGACTCGGGCCCCGCGGGGAGGGGGTTGAAGCGCGCGGCGCCGGACCGCGGGACGTAGCCGTGGGAGGTCGGCACCGTGGACGCCATGAGGTGCTGGTTGCGCTCCGGCACGTAGAAGACGGCGCTGCCGCGCGGGGCGTGCAGCCACTTGTGGCAGTTTGTGAAGAAGTAGTCCGGGTCGAGGGCGGCGAGGTCGAGGGGCACCATGCCGATGCCCTGGGCGCCGTCGACGAGGCTGACGACGCCGAGGTCGCGGCAGGCGGCGGTCACGGCCTCGAAGGGGAAGCGGACGCCCGGGAGGCTGGAGACGACGTCGAAGACGCAGACGCGGGGGCGTTTGCCCTCGCTTCTGCCACGGGCGACGGCGGCCCGGAACAGGGCGACGATCTGGTCATCTTCGAGGGGGTAGGTGAGGGTGATGGCGCGGTGGGAGACGAGGCCGCCGCGGGTGTCGACGATGTAGTCGATGGTCTTGCCGCAGGCGCCGTAGATGGTGTTGAAGTAGAGGATCTCGTCGAGGCCGTCGGGGTTCCAGGGGAGGTTGCGGAGGACGGTGTTGATGGCGACGGTGGCGTTGGGGACGAAGACGACGGCCGAGAGGGGCGCGTTGAGGAGGTCCGCGGCGGCCTGGCGGGACTCGCGGAGGTGGTCGTGGTAGGTGTACCGGATGAAGGGGTCGGGACGGGCCTCGGTCTTGTCCTGGTAGTCCCGGAGCGCTTTTCGGACGCGGCGGGGGATGCCGCCGAAGGAGCCTGCATGAGAGTGAGTTTGTGAGTGAGGGGTTGTTTGGGGGGATCGCATGTGATCTCACCGTGGTTCAGGTTTCGATAAGACGGGTCGAGGAGGAATTCTTTCAGAAGCGCCTTGCCGAATGTCGGTGACGACTCCTGAAGGCTGATCTCATCTTCGATGTATTCGCCCATGACTTCGGTGGTTTACTGAGGTTTGAGTAGTTGGCAATGGATGAAGTCAACGAGATCGGGGTTTTTGGAGAGGATGTGTTCAATGCGACGCTGATAAGATGAGTCCGGCTTGTGTCCGATATCGACTCAATTCACAGGATTCGATGTGTATGAGAACTCAAGTCCTGCTTTATATCGCGACTTACAATCCTCTCAATACCAATTGGCTAGGTAGGTGATCTGTTCTGTCTGTCAAAAGACGCCTTTGGCAGTGGACTGCTTGAGCTTGGCTTTCTGTATGTCACCAGCAGGGCGCACCGGGCCGAGTTCAGTTTGAGCTTATTATCAATAACCGTCCGATCATAGTGCCTGAAGGTTGCAACGGCAGCCAACCATGAAAAAGATTGGCTAGACTCTCTGTTATGAATTCTTCTCACTGAAATACCACACCTCTATTCATCTTTACACAATTCTCAATTGAACCGTCGACACTCGACCATTGTGGATTGTGAGTGGGTCGGACTGAGCCCAACGCTACTCAGGTCCCGGATCCGCTACACGCTTCAACGAAGATCGTGGCGGACATAGCTCAGTTGGGAGAGCGTCAGACTGAAGTCAACTTCAATCACTTAATCTGAAGGTCGTGTGTTCAATCCACACTGGCCGCATCTTCATTTATTTTTTCGCATCCGTGAAGATTGATGGATTGTTTTTGAATTCATTTTTGACTCTTTGCTTGATGATCGCGCTCACCGTTGTTTTTGGCGCCCTGAGTTATGTCACGTTGACGCTGAACAAGAAGGAAGGATTGAGACTGTCTGTCTCTCCTTCTCGCACTCTATCTATCCACACAGGGGCTACCTTCCTCTCTCTCGGCTGAACGAACAGGTTTATCAGTACCAGCATTTCATAACTTTCTGCAGCGACAACAAATACATCCATTCCAATGCGAACAAATAATTACATCCTGGACTAATCTCCTCGGCCATCAATCGATTCATGGCAATAAGCCGAGTCCGCTGGGTTGGATCTTGCTGTAAGTCCTCACCAAACTCTTCATCCCCGGTCCACCCTCGACCCAATTCCCGTGAACTTGTCCCTTGGTCCTGAACGGCAGCTGAACCACCGCAACAGGCCTGTCGAACGCAGCTGTATCCAACACGACCAGTTCGCTTCTATCCTCGTCCAGATGCTGCACCATTCCGAGCACCCAACCGTCACCCTCCGGAGCGTCGTTCGACCGCGGCACAAAGATGGGTTCCTCCACGGTGCAGTTCGGCCCGGGGTCGAAGAGAACGTTATTGCCACTCTTCTTATCGACAAACATGTATCCGTTCAACCCGACCGGTATCAATGGCGGAACCGGCGACATCTTGCTGGGAATCACGACGGGTAGGATGATGCGGTCGTAAGGACGCGTCTGCAGGCGCTCGTCTATGCGCGCAAACTCTCCAGGCATGTCGACGATGACGGTTGGATCTGGGATCTTTGTGCCGCTGGGCTGGCCGAGGTCGATACTCCAGCGGACGTAGTCGGCTTTCATGTCGCCGAATGGGTTCTCACCCGTTGCGTGGGGGTCGAACATGGGGAAGGGGTTGTACATCATCCTCGAGGACTCGAGGTAGATCGTAGTGGTCCCGTCTTCCGTCTTCTCTTCCCAGGCACCCGCTGTGTGCAGAAGCATGGCGTGCTCCCATTCGTATACTCGATATTCGCCGGGCTTCCAACCAGCCGGCAGCTGGCCGGACTTGCGTCGAGGTACGACCACAAAGGTGGCGGGTCGGTCCCTGCTGTATGTCCAGTGATGCCCTCCAGCCTTCATTTTGTCTTCGTCGGCGTCGTAAGGCCAGAGGACCAGAACGATGAAGTTTTCCGTGAGAGCGGAATCGTGAATGAAAGCCAACCACGGCGATTTGACCCACTGCTCGTCGTGGACTTTGCCCTCTTTATCCAGTGCGTAGATGACAATGTCATCGGTACACAGCCCTTTGGCTTCATACCCAAAGACGACAAGCTCGTCGGTATATGGATCGGCTTTGGGATGCGCGGAGAACGTCATGCCCGGCGACTTGAAAGGGTCATACCCCAACGTCTCGAGGGTATCGACATCAATCTCGTAGGGCAACGCTGACTCCTTCAGCGCCAACAACTTCCCCGCCCAGAACACCAGGCTCGTGTTCGCCGTGGAATCGACAGCGGCCCTGACGCACGGGTGGTGGGAGAAGGGGTTGCGGTACAGGCCGAAGAGGCGCTTCTTGGCGTGCCGCTCGAGACGCAACCTCTCCGTGTCGACGTATCGGATCTTCATGTCGACGCGGCCGTCTTCGATCCGGAACGCGCAGACGTTGCCGTCGCCCTCGATCGGCGGGTTGTCTTCCGGCGGAGGGTAGAAGGGGTCGACCAGGATGCGGTAGAAGGTGCCGCTCAGCTGTCTCGGGATCTCTCCGAAGACGGCGAGGTCGGCGGCTTCGGTTTCGAGACGGCCTTTGACTGCGCGGTTCAGCGGCGTCAGGGTGTGCGACCAGCTTGATTCGAGCCCATAGGGGCTGGTGGTACGGTTTGGTTGAGTTGATCTCATATTCAAGGGGTAAAGCAGCAGTGTCGTGATGGGTCTGTTAGGTGCAGAAGAAGATGGCGGTAAGGACTTTGGTGATGAGTGGTAGTGACGAAGGAATAGAAGGTATTTAATCCTCAATATCTTGCTAATGTACGAATCTGTCTACAAAAGACACATCACCATTGGAATAGTGCAACTCGCCGAGGACTGCCTGGACCTCACGTTTCTGGCAATGAATTGAGGTTGAGTGGATATAATCAAGCCCGTTTGCCGCTTACATGTCAAATCATGATCTACCTGTCTTTCTCAGCATCACGAAGTCTTACTCGGGGACCAAGTGGGCGGCCGGAACCTGAAGCCGTTGATTCTTCAGAGGGTGTGTGAAGATGTTTATGCCGACATTCCTAGCCGTACTGTGACCTGCCACCCTTCGGCGAACCACGGTAGTCGTAAAGACATTACCAAAAGTGGTATAAGAGACCGTGATTGGTCATTGTTTGGAGAGGATTGACAGTATGAGTTGGCAGCTCACAACTTCAGATGAACGTCGTTGGATCACATCTCACGTTGGAACGGGCGGAGTCACCGGGTCCGGGACGACTCGCGAACTGACCGCTGAGATAAGCGGGTTCGGCGGGTGGACAACATACTCTGCGATCGGCATGTCCCTTTCAGACTGCAAACAAGGCGATGTATTCAGTTGTAGCCATTTCTGTTGAGGAATTTGACGAAATGGTTGGTCAGAGCAATGTTTGCTGAAACTCTGGAGTTTTATGCTGCTTTCTACCGTTCAGTATAAGATTAATGTTCAGCCGAGGGAAACATATGCACCAATGCTTGTAGTCCTGGATTCACGTCTCATATCTCGTGATACATAACTACTCTCTGAACTACTCTGATCATTTCAACAATGTCTTCGACTTTAGGGGCTTCAAAGACGCCTACTCCGGCCAATCTTTCTGAGTTCCTTCGTGTTGCAACTAACATCGTCGGAAACGAAAATGTTTCACGAGATCCATCGTGGGGTGCTCCCGAAGGCCTCCGCGGCTCTCGCAGCTACGGCGATCCATTCCCTTTGAGCCGGCCTCACGAAGCTTCTGCCGCGGTGAGACCGGCGACTGTCGACGAGGTCCGGCAGGTCGTCAAGGCTGCGAACGAAACCAAAACGCCCCTTTGGACAGTGTCACGCGGCAAGAATCTGGGGTGAGTGTGGACTTACATCAAGCCTAGCCGCATCTCATGCTTACCAAAATCACTACAGATATGGTGGCTCTGCACCAGTCGTGTCCGGCTCGGTTATCCTCGATCTGCACCGCATGGATACCATCATCGAGATCAACGAGGAGTGCGCCTACGCCATCGTCGAGCCGGGCGTCACGTTCATGGACCTCTATAACGAGATCAAGAGACGCAAACTGAATCTGTGGATGTCTGTCCCGGCACTGGGCTGGGGCTCGGTCGTTGGAAATACGCTGGAACGAGGCTTCGGGTACACGCCTGACGCGGTGCACTACAAGCAACAGTGTGGCATGGAGGTGGTCCTCGCCAATGGCGACTTGCTGAGGACTGGTATGGGTGCCATGAAAGGGAACAAGACGTGGCCGTTATACTCGGGGTAAGTTGGTTCTCGTGAGACTCACTGCGGAGCTGACTGCTCGATCAAGTGGCTTAGGACCGGGGCTAGATGGTCTCTTCTTCCAGTCCAACTACGGCAAGTATCACTTGACACATCTTGAATGATACTTACTAACAACTGCAGGCATCGTCACTAAGATGGGCATTCACATGTCCCCCGCGCCCGAAGCGTACACCCGGATCGTCGTCGACTGCCCGGAAGACGAAGACCTCGTACCTCTGACAGGTGCTCTCACCGAGCTGATGCGTCGACGCGTGATCACGAACCCACCTCAACTCTTCAACACCATGACTCTCATTACCGGGATGATACATACCAACAAGGAACTAGCCGAAGCCCTAGGGAGCTTCTCGAACTTGGCCCACCGCATCCCGAACAACATCGTCGTCGACGTCGCCAAACGCTTCAACCTCCCCGCCTGGCGCGCCGCCTTCGCGCTCTACGCACCCCCCGAGGCGCACGCGGGGCTGATCTCAGCCACCAAGCGCCGCTTCAAAACCGTGAAGAACGCCTCACTAACCACAGAAACATTCACCGCCGCGCCCGGCACGTACCTCCGCGGCGAGGACGTGACCCCCGACTTCCTCCCCCAGAACGGCGTGCCCTCCCTCGACGGCGTCCAGCTCATGGAATCCCACGACGGGGGCGCGGGTCTGTGGCACAACTCGTACTCGCCCGTGATCCCGCCCTCCGGCCGCGAGCTGTACGCGTGGTACCGCGGCGCCCGGCGGCTGACGGAGGAAGCACACGACCTCAACTTCGTCGCCGACTTCCACGTCTTCGACCGCTACGTCGTCGGCATCAACCTCGTCCTGTTCCACCCGGAGGCCAGGCACCGCCTGCACCCGCTGCAGACGGCGCTCATGGCGCACACGAGGGGGCTCGGGTACCTCGAGTACCGCGTCCACATCAGCTTCATGGAGACGACGGCGGCGCACCAGGACTTCAACGAGCGGGCTTTCGGACGTTTCACGACGTTGCTGAAGGACGCCGTTGACCCCAACGGCGTGCTGTCGCCCGGGAAGCAGGGGGTTTGGAACTCATGCGGTGGCCCGAAGCTGTAGTTAGTCAAAACGTGTAATATCGACAACGAAGGATTGCATGGAAATCTAATTGACTTCCGTTGGTCGAAAGTATGCCGAAAATGAGTTCAAGCGTTCCTGACGGCCAAACTCAATTGGAACATGACTCCAAAATCGCCGCATTTCATGCGATCTGGCAGCTTCCGGCGAAGAAATATCACAGCCCTGACGATTTGTTTCCTCTCTCTCAGCCTGCCCCCTCTCACAACCCTTTCGATGGAAGTACACACCCGCCGTCGGAACTGCTGCCATGGACGGAAGCAATTGCCACCCGACATGTCTCACTCACGGAGCCAAGCACGCGGTATTCTCATGCGGGGAGGTGGAGGGAGTACGGACGGCGGGCCGACATTGTTAATATGTTTAAGTTGACAAACGTCATCTAACATAGTCAGGGGAACACAAACTTAGCCGGTGGGACGCGGATTGGATGTTATACCACAGGGGCGGCCGTGGTTTAACCATAAATGCACAACCCTGCGGCATTCATTCGCGGGAATACTCATGGATGCTAACAGGCTTTTTCCCCTCATCCCAACTGCACCGGGCTGCTCCAACTTCCCCATCTCCCAAGAGATTTCAATGTAACCCGACCTGATTTTTTTCACCGTCAGTGTCACACGGGGACGAGAAATACAGAAACGCAGCCAACAGGGTCAGGTTGATCTCGAACACCATTTCCGCATCGGAGGATGCTGCCGCCGCATGTGACATGGGACTTGGAAAGCGGGGGATGAGCTGGACGAGTACGCGGCAGAACGAGCAGCGGCGGGACTAATACCAAGGCATTGGATGCTACTACCGAAATGTCCGTCATGAGCTCAGTACCGACGTGTCGCCTCACGATAGAGTGCGCCAAGGTCGACGGCACAGGGGTTCGATGCTGTCTTTCCTGCGCACCACCACCGCGGCAGAACCAGACTCTTCCTCGCCACGGGTCATGAGATCATAAGACAGCTTCCAAATTCCCGTCTTCCCCGGATGGCCGGCCCCAAGTCTTTTGCTCAGCAGCTTGGCCTGGACAGACGCAGCGGGGTTCGAGCAAATTGGACGAGACAGATCGTCCTTGCAGCCCGAGCCGGCGGGGGGAAAAAGACACAATTCCTCGTGAAGATTTGGCCCTCAAGGTTAGCAGCACTGTCAAGAGTATAAGTATCCTCCTCTCTCCCCACGGACCGGCTGGGTTCTCTGACCACCTTGAGATCCGCCACCCGCAAACCCAGGATCACACATTCACGCACACATCATGCACTTCCGAAAGCTCGCAGCACTAGCTGCGGCGACGTCCCTCGCCGGCGCGCAGGAAGAAGCCGGCCCCAGGCGCTCCCCGGAGTGGGAAGCGGCCTACGCCAAGGCCGAGGCCGCGCTCCCGCGGCTCTCGCAGAGCGAAAAGATCGGCATCGTCTCCGGCGTCGGCTGGGGCAACGGACCCTGCGTCGGCAACACCAGCCCGGCCTCGTCCATCGGCTACCCCTCGCTCTGCCTGCAGGACGGCCCGCTCGGCGTGCGCTACGCGAGCAGCGTCACGGCCTTCACGCCCGCGATCCAGGCCGCCGCGACGTGGGACCTCGAGCTCGTCCGCCAGCGGGCCGCGTACAAGGCCGCCGAGGCCAAGGGCCTGGGCGTGCACGTCATGCTCGGCCCCGCGTGCGGCGCGCTCGGCAAGATCCCCGCGGCGGGCCGGAACTGGGAGGGGTTCGGACCGGACCCGTACCTCATGGGCGCGGCGACGCAGGTCACCATCGAGGGGATGCAGTCGGCGGGCGTGCAGGCGACGGCGAAGCACTACATCGTCAACGAGCAGGAGGTCAACCGCGAGACGATCAGCAGCAACGTGGGCGACAGGGCGATGCACGAGCTGTACCTCTGGCCGTTCGCCGAGGCGGTCAGGGCCAACGTGGCGTCCGTCATGTGCTCGTACAACAAGGTCAACGGGACGTGGGCGTGCGAGAACGACGCCGTCATGAACAAGCTGCTCAAGCAGGAGCTCGGGTTCCCGGGGTACGTCATGACGGACTGGGCCGCGTCCACGGGGACGGCGAGCGGCGCCAACAGCGGGCTGGACATGATGATGCCCGGCAGCGACTTCAACGGCGGCACCGTCCTCTGGGGGCCCCAGCTCCAGACCGCGGTCAACGACGGCCGGGTGCCCCAGTCGAGGGTCGACGACGCGGCGCGCCGCATCCTCGCGGCGTGGTACCTCCTCGGACAGGACCAGGGGTACCCGGCGGTCAACTTCGGCTTGAACGTGCAGGCGAACCACAAGGAGAACGTGCGAGCGGTCGCGAGAGACGGCACCGTGCTGCTCAAGAACGACGGCGCCATCCTGCCCCTCAAGGCGCCGGGCAAGATCGCCGTGATCGGGTCGTCTTCGGTCAACAACCCGCAGGGCATCAACGCGTGCGTGGACCGCAGCTGCAACGTCGGCAGCCTGGGCATGGGATGGGGCTCCGGCACGGTGGACTACCCGTACGTGGTGGCGCCGCTGGACGCGATCCGCGCGAGGGCGGAGCAGGACGGCACGCAGGTCGCGGCGAGCAGCACCGACGACGCGAACCAGGGTGCGGCGGCGGCGGGCGGCGCGGACGCGGCCTTTGTCTTCATCACCTCGGACTCGGGCGAGGGATACCTCACGGTGGACGGCAACCAGGGCGACAAGAACAACCTGGACCCGTGGCACAACGGCAACGAGCTCGTGCGGGCCGTGGCGGCGGTCAACCAGAACGTCGTCGTCGTGGTCCACAGCACCGGCCCGATCATTCTCGAGAGCATCCTCGCGCAGCCGGGCGTCAAGGCCGTCGTGTGGGCCGGTCTGCCGTCGCAGGAGAACGGCAACGCCCTCGTGGACGTCGTCTGGGGCGCCACGAACCCCAACGGAAAGCTGCCTTACACCATCGGGAAGAGGGCCGAGGACTACGGCACCGCCGTGTCGCGCACGCTCGAGGACAACTTCTCCGAGGGCTTGTACATCGACTACCGGCACTTTGACCAGGCGGGCATCGAGCCTCGGTACGAATTCGGTTTCGGCCTGTGTAAGTTTTTGAGATGTCCTCACTCGAGAGCGTGACTGACCATAAGACAGCATACACCAACTACACCTACTCAGACGTCAGCGTCACCTCGACAGCGACGTCCGGCCCTGCGGTAGGCGCGGTAGGCCCCGGAGGACGCGAGGACCTCTTCGGAGAAGTGGCGACGGTGACGGCGACGGTGACCAACAGCGGAGGTGTCGACGGCGCCGAGATCGTGCAGCTGTACATCAGCCTCCCGTCCGGCGCGCCGGCGGCGCCGCCGAAGCAGCTGCGCGGGTTCCAGAAGCTGAGGCTCGCGGCGGGCGAGTCCGGGACGGCGACGTTCGTGCTCCGCCGCAAGGACCTCAGCTACTGGGACGTCGCGAGCCAGAACTGGATCGTGCCGGCCGGGACGTTTGGCGTCAAGGTCGGGGCGTCGAGTAGGGATATCCGGTTGGAGGACACCTTGGTCGTGTCGTAGAAAAAAAAGAGTAGTAAGAAAAAGGTGGCATGGAAAAGTAAGATTGCGATGTTACAGTTCTCCGTATCGACGTGAATAGAACAAGGCTTGATGGGCAGTAGAGACCCAAAGTATGCTTACTTCGTCGGACCGATTGACAATCATGTATCTTGGCGGGAATATGCCCCTTCGCCATCACCGATTTCTAGGCGTCGAGGCCGAGATTCCGGACGTGGAGCTCGCGTTCGGGAATGTGGGCGTCGCTCCGGCTTCCGATGTGATGTCGTGCCCGCTGCGGATGGCGGGACACACACCCCACCCGGCAACTTCCCTGCTGTTTTCAAGGGAACAACCTAAAAAAAATGTTTCGACGAATTCTGGAAAGAAGCAGGGCGGGGCCCTCATTTGAGATCGGACCAGGCTTCATGCTGGTCATGACTTGTGATGCCGGTAAGGCTCAAGCATGTCGTTCGACAGGTGATTGCCGTTGGCCGTCTTGGCATAGACGGGAGTTGAGCCGTGGAGAAGCGCAGCAGCGGGAAGTCGCGGACGAGGTGGGAATTTGGAAAGTCGGTATGAGGTCCGTCCAGGGGAGGCATTGCGTTCTTCTGGATTGTGATTTGATTTGCGAGGGCGGTGCTTGCTTCTTGTCTGAGCTGAGGCCGTGACGAGGCCGTGTGGAAAGAAAGCTGGGATGGAAGAGTTTAAGGTGGTGGAATCGGCAGATCCCGGCCGAGTGATGAGTGATGGACAGGGCGATGCTGACGGTGGGGTGGATGGTAGCTCTCTTCCATACCGAGCCTCAATCGTGACGAGTGTGTGTGGCTTTACATGATCTTCATTTTCTTCGTGGTCAGTGAAGACAGCAATGAGAATGAGAATGAAAGTGAGAATGAGATTGAGTGAGTATGAGATTGAGTGAGTATGATTACATAACACAACACAGCAAAAAAGCGACACGCAAGCTCCGGTGGACTTGGCCCCGGAGTCGGACTCGCCGATTCCCACTAACGCCGAAGCCCGGAGAGTGGGGTCACGTGCGTGGAGTGGAGGCTCAGAAGTCGCACCGCCTCCCCCGGAACCTCACGTCCTTTCCTCCCAACTTTGCAAGCCTCAAGCCTCCCGTCACATTTCGACATGCCACCACCCATCTCCCGAGGGAAGGCCCCGGTTCGAAATCTCGCATTGCCCCCATCTGCCTCTGAGCCCATCATTCGTCACCTTGGGGACCTGGGCCAAGGCTGACATCGGCAAGCCACCACCGGGGCCGCCTCCCGCCCCCTGTTCCTGCTGCTCGTTCTCTGCCTTACGGAGACGAACCCGAAAGGAACGGACCTGCTTGCACATACCTCAATTTGCCGTTTGAGGTGACGAGACCTGATGTTGGTGTAACGATGACGTGCAGTTCGAACACTGAAGAACCCGTGACACCTCGATCCGGAGACTTGGGATCGTGACCACCATCAAAAGTCTCGGTACTTCCCTTAACTCCAGACGCTTTTCACATAGTAAACGTCACACCACCCGTGACTAACATTAAGCATGTCCCGATGGCCAAGTGTGGAGATTGTTTTTGGCCGGGGGGAGGGAGGGATGGACGTTGGTTCATGACCTTGCTCCAGCTCAACACATCCCAGGTAAAAGGGTACGCAATGCGCCGAGCCTCCACGGGTTCCGCCCCAGCGCCGCCCGGGATCCATCATGTCCATATCACTCATCCGTGCCAGCTCGAACCTTTAGAGATGTGAAATACTTAAGTGAACCACCCCTCGTTCTGTTTCAACTGCTCCCTCTCTCTTTCTCTCGCATATCCAACAATATAAAGATACCCAACCAACCAGCGAAACATCTTCTCAACCACACACAACATCAACCACACTCACTTACACACACAACAACCACCACAAACACACACATGTCAGCACAAGACTACTACGGCGGCTCCCGCCAAAACAGCCACACCCCAGGCTCCTCCTCCAAACGCCACTCCAAACAAACCCACCTCTCCGCGCCCCTCGTCGACTCCGCCGGCTACTACCCCGAACTCGACCGCCCCATCGGCGAACGGCCCCGCTCCGCCATGGCCAACCGCTCACAATACGGAAACGGCTACTACGGCGGCGGGAGCAAAACCCACAGCCGCAGCCGCAGCACCGGCGGCGGTCCTCCCGGCTCCGACGCCGAGCTCGGCACCGGCAAGGACGGCGAGAGGGGCCTCCTCTCCACCCTCGGAGGCGGCGCCGCCGGCGGCTACGCGGGAAAGAAGCTCCTCGGCGGCAAGCTGGGCGCCGTCGCGGGCGCGCTGGGCGGCTCCGTCGTCGCGAACAAGATCGAGCACAAGTTCTCGGGGAGCCATCACAACAGCAGCAGTGGTGGGCATCATGGAGGGCATCACTACGGCCCGCCGCCTCCTTACCCCGGCGGTCATCATCACCACCACCACGGCCACCACGGCCCGCCGCCCCCTCCTCCCCCTCCGCACCACTACGGTCCCCCGCATCACGGTCCGCCGCATCATGGCAGTCTCCACGGCGGTCACCAAAGCTCCGGTGGCTTCGGCGGGCTTGTTGGTTCGTTGATGGGTCGTGAGAAGCACCACGGCCATCACGAGCACCACGGACATCATGGTCACCACGGCCACCACGGCGGAGGACCCCGCTGGTAAGACGGCTTCAGCATAACTTACGACACTGGCGTTTTGGGACGGCGTTATGATGACTTGTACAACTACAATGGTTCAGTTTTCACTATATACCTGCATACCTTAGCTATGACAAAACATGTACTTCTAGCTTGCAAGACCTGCCTTAGATATAACAGTGCGTCTCACGACGCGTTTAAATTGGGTTACGAAAATCAAAAAGACATTACTTCAAATCCACTTCTTCGCAATACGCTCTTGATTTGAATGCGGCCGCAGCCATGCTATGCGAATAAATCCTAGGTAGAACGCCCAAACATTCGCGTCATTACCGCGCATGAAATGCTCCAGGTAGCTCAATCCTTACGAGGACGAGCCGAGATATAGAAAATGCGTTGGAAACAGCAACAACCAACCCCTTCCGTGAACTATGCCCCGTATGCAACTATGTACTATACGCATCCAAACAGAAAAAAAAGTCGTCATCATCATCCGCCCGGCCGGCCCCGACACACACGGCATCGTGAGGCGGCGAGACGTAGGTCCTATGTAATCCATACAGCCGGTGGCCGTGTCAGACCAACAAACACGAAAACGAACACAATCAGACCCCCACGGACCCTTCTGGTCTACTCCTCCCCGGGATCTGGATCTCGCCGTCGTCATCGTCCGAACTGTCGCCGGCTTGAGCCACCTGGTCGATCATGCGCTCGATGTCGGCGTCCGCCAAGCGTGGCCGGGGCCTTGACGTACTGCCCAGAGCCGCCGGAAGCGACAGCTGCGGCCGGAGGGTGCTGCCGGCCGAGAAGCTGGCGCTGCCCTGGACGCGCCTCCTCACGGGACCACGCGACTGGGGCGAGTCCATGTCCACGTCCATGTCGCTCACCGTGGTCATGCCGCCGGGGCTTTTCTCGAAGCCGACCCTTTTCTGCTGCGCGGGTCGTTGTGTGGGTAAGCTCTTGCGAGGTTGTGAGTTCGGCAACGCGTGGCGACCGGGCAGGTTTGAAGCCACGGACTGGGAGTAGTTGTGCTTCATGTTGGCCGAGTTCCCGGGGCTGCTCATGAAGATGAGGGACTCGATGGCGTCTTGCTCTCTGACGTTCTGGTGAGGGGAGAAGAGGATGGGGTCGATGGGTGCCCTGCCTAGCCTCTGTAGCGGCGTCCCGCTCGAGGGTTGCTGTCCAGGAGTGTGCGGCGAGGCGCTGTGTGAATGTGAGAGAAGGGTTGGTGTGTAGCGCGGATTTGAGTTGCGGCGAGGGTTGAGAGAGGGTCCTGGCCTTGACGGTTGAATGGGAGCCGGAGGCGCAAGTGTGGGAGCATTTTGAGGAGCTGGCGGCGAGAGCGATGTTTGGGTTGACCTTTGGCCTTCTTTCCAGAAAGCTTCATACGTCGCGGGACTTGGACCGGAAGTGGCAGTGGTGGCCGCGCTGGCAGGCTGATAGCGAGCAATGTTGGCGCGAGGACTTGCGGACAATTCTTGGCGGCCGTGTAATGTGGAATGGCTCGAGGTGGGCGAGGCGGCTTGAGAGGCCATGGACTCGACCTCGTCTATCGAGTGAGACTGCCAGCCGTGGTTCACCTTGAGCATTGCGTAGGAGAGACGCGTCTTGAGGTCACTGGACCACTACAATAGGTGTAAGCAAAAAGCGCGCAGCATGTGACGTGAGGCACGAAACTTACATCACCGACGCTGCTGGCCGCGGTCGAAGCCATACTCACGGTGCTCGTATTCCGAGAGTGACCTATGCGGACGGGGGAGGTGTCTTCCTTGACCATGCCGTCGGCCATGCGCTTCCGCGAAGTGGCAGCGGCGTCATTCTCGGCCAACTTGTCCTGGGCGGCGGCGATATGCGACAGCTGGAGTAATTGGGACTCTTGGCTTGAGGTGTGGCCGTTGGTATTGGCGCCGGGCATCTCGCCTTGACTCGCCGGCGGGGTAAAGACGTTATCGGACTCGGCGGACAAGTTGGAATCTTGCGAATGGACGGAGGGGGTCGGTCGGGCGGCGGCGGGGTGGATTTGCGAGGACGCGGGGGGTGCAATGGGTTCTCTCGCCGTCGGACGGGCGTCTACTGTGCGAACGTTACTGACCGGTTGTGAGGGAGGTTGGAAATGTTGGTGCTGAGCGTGGCTTTGGTGGTTGAGGTTGTTTTGGATGTTCGCAGTCGCGTCGGCCGAGGTTGATGGGGCGGCGTCGCTGGGAAGCGCGTCGGCAGTGGTGGTGGTTGTGGTGGTGGTCTGCGGCCTGGCCGGTGTAGGCAGGGTATGGCGGACCGAAGTGTCGGGTAATAACCTCGCCTGAGAAACGTCTGCTCGTGGGTGCATGTTGAACAGATCTCGGTCGGATTCGAACAGGTGGCCACGCCGGGGAGGGATGGAAGCAGAGTCCATGGCGGGCGGATTGGACATGCGCCGGATTGACGATAATAATGGGAACAGTCACAGTGACAGTCAGCGGGCGCGACTCGACCGCAGGCGTGTCGTGTCTTGTCGTGTCGGTGGCGGACGGGGACACCTGGTAATGATGATGAGGCGGGAGCGGCAGCAAGGCCGGGAGACGAAGTCGTGAGAAGGTGAGGTTTAGTGTAGTGGTATCGGGAACGAGAAGAGGAGGTGGTTGCGACGATTCGGGTGTGCGATGTGTGTGTCGGTGTCTGCTGCTGTGTTGGTGGTTGCATACGCGGACGACACTAAGCCGTCAAAGTCACACTGCCCTGCCACCTTGAAGCTGCTGCTGGAGCGCATTTAGTGGACGGAGACGCGGGGGATTCCAAGGTCCCAGGTGTCCTCGTCCTCGGTCGGCCCAGTTCAGGTGCCAAAGGCAGGCGGTTTACGCGGTCTGCGTCGCGTTTTTTTTTTTCTTTCCCGCAGGCATCCGATGTCTCTCTTCAGCGTTTCCAGCGGGGTCCCCACTGTATATTGTGCCCCCGGACCTCCTCCACTACAGCAACAGGCGACCCCTAAAAACCGCAGCAGCTCTAACGATGTTTGGCTCGCTAAACGCGACGAAAAAATGGCGAAAGAACCCCGGCCACGTTTAATCGGTAAAATTAGCATCTCATGAACAATATCAATTAGACTGGACTGTGTGAAAAAAGATACGGGAGTGACCCGACTCCGAGGGCTGATGTCAGAGTGTCCGAAAAGCTAGATTGCAAGACTGAGTAACACGAATGAAAAAAATAAAAATAAGAAAAGACTGCGACACGCCCGGCTACCCGCTCGGCCTGACTCAGCAGGTCAAAGACACGAAGTCACGTGAGAGATACGTACTCAGTTTCCTTGTACCTCGGTACCTTACTTTGCTCCTTCGTTTCATTCTCGTCCTCCTCCCTCCCACCAGTTCCCGTCTGTGAGCACCATGTTTGCTTTTCCCGCTGCTCGATTGCTCTTCCTGGTCATCGTTTCCTCCGTGATTGGACCAACTTCCGGTGACCCCTGACGTGATGCGAGGGCCTTGTCATTAATGGACTCCGGTGAAGCCATCGCCAATATTCATGGCTGCCCAAGCGTGGCCTGTCTGCTGGGCATCTGAGAAATACTTCCGTCTCTGCCAATCACTTAGACAACATGCACCCCACGTCCGGAACCCCATGTCTCATCTGTCTGTCGTCTCTCATCAAACGTCCATGCAGCCAACCGCGGTGCCATCTGGACAATGCCGTTGTTTGGGTATTCGTGACACGTCTACATATGCTCCCTCATGCCGGAGGTCCTTCTTGTCTCATCTATCAGGCCTTGCCGTCTATACGTACCCCTTTCATAGCTTTCCAAACAGAACATCATATCCTCACCCGCATGCTGGCTCGTCAGCCGTCACCGCATGTCCATGAGCTCCTCCGTCTAGAATTACCGCCTCGTTATCGTGGAAGTCGTCCTGCACTCTCCTCCACTGCGTCTTCCGGTCCTTTCGCCCTTCGAGCTGGCTTCCCTTGCCCTTGGCGTCCCAGACGGGTTTGATCATGCCTCCCAACAACGGGTTGTGGCTGAATGCACCACCGCCCGCGCCCGCGCCCTGCTGCCCGACGACACCATTCTCATCCACATCCTCGTGAACAATAACGCCCTCTTCGTCCGGCGTTGTCGGCCTCTCCACGGCCGCCATCTTCCTCACCACCTTCCCGCCCACAACGTCAATACTGACCACCTGCCGCCGTTTCTCGTAGTCGGGTTTTGCGTTCCACTCAATCTCCCGCAGAATCTTCTGCTGCCTCTTGAGTTCCCGTGCCCTGCCCTCCGGCGTCGACCACATGTTGCCTCCCGACCCCGCCATCGCCCCGCTGACGTCAAAGTCTGCCGCCTCATCCCTGACCGTCGTTCTTCGTGCGTTTTGAGCTTGGAAGTTCAGCAGCTTATCGCGGTGCTCTCGCGCCTTGGCCTCTGCCTCCGACATCTTGTTCTGGCTGAACGGCGCCGGCTTCTTGCTGACCTCTGGCCGTTTGTGCGCCTCACGATCTGCCGCCATCTTCTCCCGGCCTCTCTCCGCCTTGAGCTCTCTGATCATACCCTGAACGTCTTCCGAGGACAACAGAGGGCTGCCGCAGAAAGTACATGGACCGAGACCCTCCTTGACGCAGATGACCTTGCCGCACGATAGACAATTGGGCGCAGCCGACTGAAGCGGGTGCCTGGTTGCAACGCAATTACATCTTCGAGCCTTGGGGTCCTCCCCGAGTGATGGATTTGTCGTCAACTCTAATGATCGAATCGCCGCATCCAGGTCCGTCAAGGCGGTCGACGCTCCTGCCATTGGTGTTCCGCCAGCGATCGAGATCTTCGTTGTCGTCGGCTTCGTCGAAGGCTTTGGCGTGGATGATCGTGACACGGGGTTCGACTTTGGCTTTGCCTTGGTGTCGGATATCAGGTAGCCTCCCGCCGTCCTCTGCTGTTGCGGCGGAGGCGTCGCGCTCTTGACCGGCTGCTGCTTAAAGCTTGCTGATGCACTACTGCTCTCTGCAGGCTGGTTGGGTTTCTTGTTGCCGACGTAGTAATCATCTTGTTCCTTCTTGGAGTAGCTTGTCCCGGCGAGCGGTGGGAACGCCTCGACCTTTCTCGCGACTGGTGTGTGTAGGTTCGGTTGCTTCTTCTTCTTTCCGCGAGATGCTTTCGGCGCAGGCTCGGGGGGTCCGTTGTTGTTCGATGCAGATGCTGGTGGAGAGCTCTTTTTCGTGTCTTGTCTTCGCGAATTGAACGACGAGATGAACTCGACAGCGTGTGGTGAGTCGCCTAGCAGGTCGTTGAAGTGCGCTGCGGCTTCGGCTTTCGATAGCGTCGATGCGTAGTCGAGCATCTGCTTCAGCTCGTCCTCTGGCAGAGGCAACAGCCTCGAGAGCTGCGCGATCGACATGTCGGTTGATTCGTCTGCGTCGCGATAATCGTCGGCGTGGTGCAGTGTTTCTTCGAGAGGAAATTCGCGGTGAGAAGTGATGATGAAATGTGAAAGAAGACCTAAAGCAGCGGGGCTGTTTTCGGCGCTGAAGTGCACTTGGAGCTAGCGCCACATCCCCCGCGACGGCCAATTTCTAGTGGGGTTTTGCTGTGGCTGCCCCGCCGAAGAGTCACTCGGCGAGCTGACAGATGGCCCGGTTGGTGAAGTTAATTGTTGGGGTTGCTGTATGACATGAATTCAATTGCATGAACATTAGACTTTGAGTATTCCATTTAACGCATCATTCTAATTATCGTATAAAACTCCTTCGCATTCGGACTAGAACATACAGCCATGTGGTAGATTCGTGAATAAGCCATAATTCTTGCTGACCAGGAAATTGATGTTCGTTCCGCAGAAATAATGATTGAACTACGCTGTTGGACACGAACGTATTATCAAAACATCCTACATTGAGAATTCGGGTTTTGCGAGGAATCTTGACAACGCCTCAAACAGTGGCTGGAATGACTCAAGCACCGATGTCATTTTCGTTCATGAACAGCAGCAGATCTATTTAAATCATCATGTCTGTAAGCACGAGTCAAAGGCCAAACATATCACACAAGTCATGAACGGCCACAACCAGCGGCGTTTTGGCAGCCCTGCCGGGGGATGCTGTTTACCGGGAGGTGCCACTCGGAGGCGGACGGAAGCCGGCTCCAAGGGGCGGGCCGACAGACGGGGCATCATGAAGTCATGGAGACGGTGCCGGTAGCGGACGTTCATATCTTCAACCTGATCACTATATCAGAAAGTGTCTGGTCTCAGGCCGGTTGGCTGGCTCGTGGCTGTATGCCTCATCATGTCCGAGGTTACATCAAGGTGCGGTCGGAAATCGAGACCGTCGGCAAGGCGCCTGACGAAACAGACCGGTTCTCGCCAACAGTGTAACATGTTCTCCGGTCGGTGCTGGGACATCCCGGGACAGGCTTTTGAATATGAGTCCAGCCTGCATCGATCCCGCCCATCCATCTACGCATTTGGAGATTGGAGAAGCAGTCTGGAAGAACGACCTCGGGTCGAAGGAATACCGGGATTGTGGTTAGCACTCGGGATGGGGGAGTATCGGAGCAGACAAGCATGTGCTCGTGATCACGTATCCCTCCATCCGAGGACTCCTCTCCATTTCCCGGGACCTGAGCTGGTGACGGCGACAAGTCGGGGATCTGTCCGGGGAAAGAAGAGAGAGAATACTGTTGGAGTCGGCGAAGGGATAGAACGGTACGTATCTTCTCCGGCGTTTCCCCGGGGTGTTCCGGCACCCCGTGACGCTAGGCCCGCATCCGGCCTAGACCCCACCCTTTACCTCAGCAGTCACGGCTGTGAGCGAGCACTGTGAGTGGTCAGTGGTGTTGGCCAGCGATGTGCCAGGACCCACTCAACAGCATCCAGCAACTGGCTGCCCGGCGGCCCCGTCCCATCTTTTTCCTCACCACAAGCCGCATCTTCCACTGGTTGCTCCATCCTGCTGCACCACACTGCACCACCCTCTGCTCGTTTCTCCGTGCCAACTTATTTCGCGCGCCTCATAATTTTTTAAACCTCTCTTCCGTTTTCTTTCTCTCTCCCATCCATCTGTTCCAACCTGACCCAACACCTCCTCCTCCCCCACCCCCTCCAGTCGCAAACATGTCTTTCGTCCAGCGCCGCATGTTCTCCGCTTCGGCGAGAAACGTACGTAAACCGTCCATTGCTTTTCCATCGTCCGGCCCCCGGACGCTGTTCGTGGCCAGCTTGCCTTTCCCTCCCAACTCCGAAAAGCCGACCTCGGGGCAACGACGAGAGCTTCCAAGCTCCGTGAAGCCAACCCACTCCCCTCCAACCTTCCACCACCAAAGCAAACACCCATTGACATCACCGAGCAACTCAATGGCTGACATGTCTACTCTCTACAGCTCTCCAAGGTCACCGTTCTCGGTGCCGCTGGCGGCATTGGCCAGCCCCTCTCCCTGCTCATGAAGCTCAACCCCAGAGTCACTGAGCTCGCCCTCTACGACATCCGCGGCGGACCCGGTACGTTTCTTCTCCAACCCCAATTCGACGAACCCCAATTAACCTTCCTCCAGGTGTCGCCGCCGACATCTCCCACGTCAACACCAAGAGCAACGTCAAGGGCTTCGACCCTACCCCCACCGGCCTGGCCAGCGCCCTCAAGGGCTCCGAGATCGTCCTCATCCCCGCCGGCGTCCCCCGCAAGCCCGGCATGACCCGCGACGACCTCTTCAACACCAACGCCTCCATCGTCCGCGACCTCGCCAAGGCCTGCGCCGAGTCCTGCCCCGACGCCAACATCCTCGTCATCTCCAACCCCGTCAACTCCACCGTCCCCATCGTCTCCGAGGTCTTCAAGGCCCGCGGCGTCTACAACCCCAAGCGCCTCTTCGGCGTCACCACCCTCGACGTCGTCCGCGCCTCCCGCTTCGTCTCCGAGATCAAGGGCACAGACCCCAAGGACGAGAACATCACCGTCGTCGGCGGCCACTCCGGCGTCACCATCGTCCCCCTCTTCTCCCAGTCCAACCACCCCGACCTCAGCTCCAACGCCGAGCTCGTCAACCGCGTCCAGTTCGGCGGCGACGAGGTCGTCAAGGCCAAGGACGGCGCCGGCTCCGCCACCCTCTCCATGGCCTTCGCCGGCGCCCGCATGGCCGAGTCCCTCCTCCGCGCCTCCCAGGGCGAGAAGGGCATCGTCGAGCCCACCTTCGTCGACTCCCCCCTCTACAAGGACCAGGGCATCGAGTTCTTCTCCTCCAAGGTCGAGCTCGGCCCCAACGGCGTCGAGAAGATCCTGCCCCTCGGCAAGGTCGACGCCGCCGAGGAGAAGCTCCTCGAGGCCTGCTTCTCCGACCTCAAGAAGAACATCGCCAAGGGTGTCTCCTTCGTCGCCCAGAACCCCCCCAAATAAGCGGTTCGCCCTCTTTCGAAATAGACTTGTTCTCTGACGCAAGATAAAAAAGGGGACTCGTCGTCGTCGTTAGTGTTGTTGTAGTAGATGGATACATGGTTGAGTAGGGGGTTGAAAACACTCTCGGCCATTAATCCGACGAAATTCAAACGATTTGCGTTGGGTGTAACGGCTGGGATAAGGGTAAAGATGGAGGCGCAAAAGTCGTGCTTTCCTTCCTCGCGGCATCGACTTTGGTTGGGTCTGCCTACTG
The DNA here is from genome assembly GCF_011947395.1 of Colletotrichum karsti. Taxonomy (NCBI): domain Eukaryota; kingdom Fungi; phylum Ascomycota; class Sordariomycetes; order Glomerellales; family Glomerellaceae; genus Colletotrichum; species Colletotrichum karsti. Next base: position 559,291 of record NW_024065905.1, read on the forward strand.
TACCATAAAATTTCAAACATGCTTGACTTCATGACTACCCAGACTGCTCCTGCTGGTGACGTGATGTCTATACTCGTGATACTGAGTACCGCACGGCTAAGCGGAAAGGTGACAATTTCAGCACGTCGATGTTTATTACTAGGGACAAATGTCAAGAGTGGTCTTCACATGACACGTGTCATACATTGCTATAGTACATCTCCATCTTGTCTAAGCTCTTTATACACAACATTAGTCTATTGCCGACATGAACTCTTCATCGGCGGCCTTGTCTCCAGGCCTCGAGCTGCTGTCGGCGCTCCTCCACCTTGCGCTCGAACTCGGCCACCTTCTCCTGGTTCTTCCTCTCCTCCTCCTCATCCTTCTTCTTCTGCACCGCCTCCTTGCGGATCCTCTCGCGCTCCAACTGCTCGGGGCGACGGGCGGCGATATCGCGGGGGCGGTAGTCGGAAAAGAGGCGCTTGAGGACGACCTCGATCACCCAGCAGGCGCCGTAGTCCAGGACCATCACACCGGTCATGGTCGTCTTGAACTCGTCGGTGAACGGAACCAGCTTCATCTGCTCGTTGATCTCGGGGATGAACTCCATCGAGCAAGAAAAGGCCAGGGCAGAAACACCGACGATGCCGTAGAACATACCCTTGTTCTCGCGGAGAGACTCACGGAAGGGGCGGCCCTGGTAGTTGATGGCGAAAGTGCTGATCTGCTGAATGAGTTGAAGGAGGTAGACAGCGCTGTTGAGCAAACTAGGGGCAAACTCGGCCTCGAGATCGACATCACCAGAGCGACTAACCAGGTTAGCTAAATGTTCTCCAAACTATTGATAGGAATAAAACTTACGGCGCAATCTTGTCGCAGAAGCGGGCAATGTAGATGAGAGTGACGACGTGAACGGCGAACTGTCCCAGGATCGAGCCGATGATGTAGAAGTTGAAGATATTGGGCTGGGGGCGCTCCTTGGAAAGACCCTCGACAACACGCGCGCGCGAGATGGACAGGAAGCAGACGCTCATCAAGATACCGCTGATGGTGTACTGGCCGTCGCCGAACTTGATACCCTCGAGGTAGAGGACACTAAGACTGTAGGCGCTGATGAGGCAGTTGAGGGCGAGAATCTTGTAGGTCTGAATGGTCGCGACAAGCGTGCAGCGGCCCTGGCGGATGATGTTGGGAACAGCGATGACGTTGCGGAGCTTGCTGGTGAAGGGAGCGGCAACGGAGGCGTCACCGAGCTTCAGGGTAGGGGGCTCGTCGTCTCCGCCCATCTCGCTCTCCATCATCTGCGTGGTCATCTTGTCAGCAAAGCTGGCCGCCTTGGCCTGGGCCTGGGCCTGGCGAGCGGCTCTGGGGTCTTGGTTGTTGAGAAGCTGCTGGGCGGCCGGAGAAGTGACGGTTTCGATCGCGGAGACACCGTTGGCCTTCAGCCACTCCTCAGGGCTAATGTTCTTTCTCTTGGCCTCACGCTCAACAGCCTTGGAGAAGTGAGGGTTGCCGGGTCCAGGGGGGTACAGCTGGGCGATCATGACGGGAACAGGGGGAGCGGGCTGGTTGAAGCGCTTCATGAGGTCGACCTGCTTCTGGTAGATCTCCTTCATCTTGGTGTTGCGAGAGTGCTCGGCGATGCGAGTGAGGTCCTCCTGGGTGCCGTTGAGAAGAGCGATACCAATGTGAGCTTGCTTGAGGGCGCCGACGTCGTTGGTGCCGTCACCAGCCATCAGAGTGTAGTATCCCATGTCACGGAGACCGACGAGAATGTCTTCCTTCTGCTTGGGCGAGACACGAGCGTAGACCCAGGCGTGGCGGAGAATGGAGTTCCAGCCGACTTGGTCCTTGAATTTCGCGAGAGCGTAACCAGTAACACAGAGATCGTAGGATTCGAGGATCTTCTGGTCGACAGGCTTAGTAGGATCAACAGGGATGTTAATCTTCTCGTCAACGCTGTGCCAGATGAGCTTGTCGCCGCCGTCGTTATCCTCAGGAGCGTCCAAAATCAGAACGTCACGGTCGACGATCTCCACGTCTCTGGCGACGTAGACGGCAGTAAGCGGGTTGTCTCCGGTGATCATGACCACGCGGTGGCTGCTCTCGTTGAGCATCTGGACGGCCTCCTTAGCATCTTCCTTCAGGGGGCAAGACAAAACCAAGAATCCAGCAAACGTCAGACCAGACTCGACATTCTCACGCTTCAGGTCGTTGATCTTGCTGGCTCCCAGCTCGTTGTCGACGGTAAGCTGCTTGTAGGCAAGTGCAAGGACACGAGATCCACGGCGAGTGAAGTACTTGAAAGTCTCCTCGTAGTCGGCGGGCACAGTGGAAAGTCTCTTCTGGATGGTCTCGGGAGCGCCCTTCACAGCGACGAAAGTGCCGCGGATCCGGTTTCCAAGCTTGTCCGCGCCGTTTACAGTAGCGACAGAGCTCTGTCTCTTGAGGGCCGAGGAGAACTGGAAGCGACGCTTGATCTGAACGGTTCCGCTGACGCCAGTAGTGGCAGCAGTGGTAGGCTTGCTGGCGAGGGTATCGTTACGGCCGACAGTCCATCCCAAAGAGGTCAAAGTGGCCTTCTCCATCGGGTCACCAACGACCTCGCCTTCGTCAAGCTTGACGAGAGCATGGGCCGTAGCAAGAACAAGCGTGGTGTCCAGACCGATCTCGTTTACAGGGGTCATGTGGGAGTGAGCGCCATCAGACTCGCGAGGGGTGTCAGTGCCCGTGTGGCCAAGTCCCAATCCAGCAATACCCTCAACAACCAAGTCTTCGCCGGTAAGGGTTCCAGTCTTGTCGAAGCAGGCCACGTCGATGCGGCCGGCGAAGGGAATGCGGAACGGCTCGGTGCAGAAGATGGCATATTTGGCCAGAGCGGCCAAACTGGTGTTGACAGCCAGACTGAGCTCCATGGGCAACTCGGGAGGAACAACGCTGGTGACAATCAAGACACAGTCGAGCAGAAGCTTGGAGCGCTTGCGATCCTTCTTGACACCCTCGTCCCAGACGTACCAGGAGGCGGCGATGGCGAAGATGAGCAGGAAGAGAATGAAGAGCAGGGCCTCGACGTTGTTGGCAGAAACACGCTCGGTGGAGTAGATCATGGTGCGGACAAGGCTGCCCTGGGAGGTCTCGAAACCAGTCTTTTGAACGATGGCCATGGCGCCGTTGTCGGGAGCGGGCGGGACGCCGGAGGCAAGCTTGGGCTTCTCTTCGTCCGGGTTGCCGTGAGTGATCTGCAGAACCTTGGTACCGCCCCAGAGGAAGGCATTCTTGTCCAGGCCCTCCGGCTCGATCGGCGCATCAGCGGGACGAAGCTGGATGGAATCCTTGAGGAGAGGGGTACTCTCGCCAGAAAGCATAGCCTCGTTGACAATAGCAGTTCCCTCAACAAGCAGCATGTCGCAAGCAACACCGCTGTCCTCCTTGGTGCGGCCAACAGACACGAGGTCGCCAGGGAGGAGCTTGTCACTCTGGATCTCGGTCCACTTGCCCAGGCGGTAGACGTAGACGTCGTAGGGCTTGATGCTCATTCCGCGGAACTCGTTGAGAGTGCGCTGGCGCTGCCAGACGACGGTGCTCTCGAAGGCGACGAGCATGAAGAGGGTGAAGAGCGAGTAGTACCAGTATTCGTCCAGCATCCACAAACCGACGCAGAAAATCTGGAAGACGAAGAAGGGGGCGACGGCGTGCTCCTTGAAGAGCTCGGTGAAGGTGGGAACCGGGATGTCGAAGGCATTGGGACCGTAGTGCTCCTCAATCCTCTTCAACTCCTCCTCGGTCGTAATACCCTTGGACTGCTGGTAGCGTCCAATCTGGGGCTTCGGCTCGAGGTCGATATCGTAGACGAGGGTGCGGAAGACCTTCTCTTCGGGGTAGTAGATGAAGCGGCGCTTCTGGAACAGGAACGAGGTGTTGACCTTGCCGCCGACCTGTGGTATCGCGTGTTAGCTCCAATCCCGCGGCATAACGGTCGCGAGGAAGGCTATGTTCTCACCTTGTCGCGAACCAACTTGCAAATCTCGGCGGACCCGGCATTGGCGACGGGGATGATCTTGATCAGCTCGGCCTCGTCAATCGACTTGGCGCGGGTGGCGGTGAAGAGAGCCTGGAGGTTGACGCTCCAGTGGGTGCTCAGCCAGAAGAGGGACTGGAAGGTGATGATGGTGCCGATCCACACAAAGGTCCATTCCTCGGATGCGATGTGCTTCTCGTACAGTTCGGGGGTGAGGTAGTATCGCAAGAACACGGGCCAGACGATGGCAAAGGGCCAGACGTAGGCGTGGAAGTGCGTCGGCAACGGCTTCCACAGCTCGGCCAGCTTGATCTGGTTATTGTCCACGAGCGCCATCGTGAGAGAAAGCGCAGCGCAGCGCGGGAACCAGGCGGGCGGAAGAGGGAGGGGGTTGATGAGTGTCCTGTCGTCCTCTACTTATCCAGTAGCATCGAATACTCCGGACGTGTTTAAGAAGAAAAAGAAACAGAAGAGGCACCGACGACAACAGACAGGCGACGGGCGTGGGTGGATGTGGTGTTGCTGGCAGGAAACAGGGAAAAAGGAAGCCGGCCGAAGGATTTCGATTTGGCGACCTGTACTTTTTCGCGATGGCGAATTGGGGGCAGCCTGGCAGGCCACTCGTCCAATTCCAGTGGCCCGTGGGGTATTGTCGTGGACCCTGCACCTTTCTGGGCTGTCGATGAGGTAAGGTACGTACCGCCAGCTATCCGCGGACCGGACTTCGGGCGAGTGACTAAGCGATGCCTTTTCCGGGTACTTGGCGTCTCGGTGAGGAGCGCTCACCGAATGAAGCCATCACCAACTCGAACCTTGTTCTTGGTAATGGCTCTGGTAATTCGCTGGACTTGTATTTAGCACCCCCAGATTATCTCAAGCCTTACAAGCAAGCGTCGACTTCCGTAAAAACTGACACTACACTCCCAGAAAATATATCGATGAGACTTCAACCATGTAAGTGCCTAATGCCAGACAACCGAGACCCAAAAAAGACACTTGAGGCGCATTGTGTTTTGATTAATTGACTACTCACCACTCCACAGCTGTTGGCTTCATGGCTGATGCAGAACTTGTCAACATTCCCTTTCTGTTTCACTAACAAACCGTCACAATCGTCCACGAATAAATTAGGACTGCCCTCGGCTAGTCTGTTTGCTGGAGTTACATTTCCACAAACACAACTAATCAATGGGACGGGTTATGAAATATAACAAAGGGAAGTGTTGAATTGGTATGTCTGCCTAGGTATCCTGACCTTCATCTATCCATGGATATCATAATATCATTCCCAAATAACGCCGTTACAAAATCCTCGCAAAATCTCGTACGACGATGCCACCCCCCACTCATCACGTATTCGCAATATTACTCCTCTGCCACTCCCGCGATGATACTCCTGCGGTTGGCGCGGCCTGTTACCATCCAGTCGTCCTTCGCCGCATCTCCGGACGGCTTGGGCGGCTTGATGTAGTCGGAAAAGCGCTTGGAAATGCTTGCCTGACGCTTCAGCTCATCCTCGCCGGGGGCGGACAAAACACTTGCCCGCTTGTTCGTCGAGTAATAAGCACTATCTCTCTTGCTGCTTTGCTGGGTGTTCATCATGACGCCTGGGTTCAAGGAGACCGGGTCAGGTCTGAATGAGCCAAACGTGTTGTCGGCATAGCCGTAGTGGCCGGAGCGCCGGGCAAGGTTGCGCCACATCTGAGCGTGGTAATCCCGATCGGCATCTTCGGCGTCAGCAATGAAGCGTTCGAAATCCGACATGTCCTTGCGCGGCTTCTCCTCCGGTTGATATCTGGGCCGGCTTGAATGAGCAGCATGTGTTGGCTTGTAAGCCTTCGGCTTTTCGGGGGTTTGCTGGGACGCCGGCTGCGGTGACTGCTCCGGTGTCTGCCGGGAAGACTGGCTTGGGGGGTCGAAGGGTGCTTCCATTTCCACAGGCGATACTGACTTGGGAGGCGTCAGATCTCTTGCATATGGATCAGCAACAAGGTTAAAACTATGCCGTTGTGAAGATCTCGGACGGGACTGGGAGTGGCTTCTTGCAAGTCCCTTGCCGTTTGCCGAAGAAATGTTCGGCTCGCCATGCAGCTGCGCCCACGCGTCAAGGACACCAGGTTCCCTCGTGGTCACGACCTCAATCTCGCTGCTCTTGACGATTTCGAGACGTCGGTGTAGTTCCTGAGGAGAGGGAGCACCATACTTGGACGACGACATGTCCCGCGACTTGCGTTTCTCTGCCTCCTTCTCAGCCGACAAGGTGCGCATTCTCTGCTCTCGGTACTGCAGTTCGTCTTCGATGGCCTGGGTAGAAATTGTAGCCAAGGGCCGAATGCTGTCGTCGCCAGTGGCAATAGAGATGCTCTGGCGCTGGTGCCGCGCCGGGTGGGTTGTGCGCGAAAAGTCCGCCGCGGCATGCTTGGGCACGTAAATCGGCCGTACAACGGGAGCTGCGACTGGTGCGTCGGTTTTGGTGTCATCGTCGCCAAAGTCATTGGCACCGGATTTAGACCAGAAGCGCTTCCCAAAGCTGGGCTTCGTTCGCACCTTTGGTTGCGCAGACGGGGTCGAAGCCGCCATGTGTTGCTTGGATTGTGTTTGAGAGTGCGACTGAGACCTGGGCTTGGATTCGGGTGGGGTGACGGCGCCGGCAGTTTGGGTCGGGCTTGTCGCTTGCTGGGGTCTCACAACCTGTCTGAGGAAACGGGGGACCGATGAGGATGACTGATTTCGGGTGTCCGAGACAGGCTGGCCGTCTTCCGTCTTGGTTTTGTCGTTCAGCTTCTTCTGCGAAGCGTGGGACGCGGGTAGCAGCAGCGACTGTGCTTGCATTTCGGCGTCGTTGGTTTCATCGATATTACGAACCGGGTCAGAGGAGTTGGTGTTCGTGTGGTCGTCGGCTCCGACAGGCTGGCTCTTCGTCCTGTCGCCGCCCGTGGACATCCACCGCTTCTTATTGTTGTCGGTATCCTTGTCTTTGGAAGCCATTCGCCGGCGCCTCAGGCGGCCCAGGATCCCAGTCTCGTCTGCCGAAGGTGCAGGAGTAGATGACGACGTAGTACCGGGACCAAGACTTGTCGTCGCATCGGCGGTAGATACGGGAGGGATGTCTGGCGCAGGTAACTGCAATTCGCTCTGCTCGTCAAGCCCTGGCAGCGGTGCACCCATGCGACCGTTGTCGATGCGACCCTGGACTGGGGTGGCAGGGTTGGCAGGGGACGCTCCTCGGAGTGTGTTCTGGGGATTGTGGAGTTGGGGACCACCTCGCATTGGGGATTGCATGGGTTTAGCAGGCGATGTTTGCTCCTGCTGATGCGACGGCATCGGTGGCATCGGTTCAGCTTCTTGGGCGCGCGGTGACTTGGGTTGCCGTTTGCTGAATCTGCGACTGAGAAACCGGTTCAAGACCTTGACCCCAATCGAGGGCTCAGCCGGGAGCGGGCTTGGTTGGGAAGACGATTGGTCTCCCGCCTCCCGTTGCTGTTCCTGCTGCTGTTGTTGGAGATGCGAAAAAGATGGCGCTGCCCCGAAACTGGCGCTTGCGGGCGCTATCAAAGACAACGGTCTCGGTCGCTTGGTGGAAGTGGCATCCGGCTTTTTACTGAGCTTCGACAACCGGCGACGCGGACCACTCGATGTTACAGGTCGCGCTGCCTCTGCCTCACTCGGACTGAGTTGCCCGACTTCTGGTTCGTTCTCTTGTTGATCCTCCGCGGTTACCGATATGGTCGCATCAGGACGCCAACTCCACCGGTTGGTCCGCCGGCGCGATGATACACCAGCAGCGCCAGGCTGCAGCAGCTTCTTGTCGGCCGGTACGCTGTTCTCGACCGGGTCGGGATTCAGCGATGGTGATATCAGAGGTTCGCTGCTGATGACAGCATCTTCTGGAACGCGAGATTTTCGTGGTGCTCCGGACCACGACCAGCGATTAGAGTTGACCATTGCTTTATATTCCGGCTTCCTTGCCGCGGCTCCCTTCAAAAAGGCGTCTATAAGGACGCGTTGGTCTCACACACCTTCTTGGATCTGACCCCTGGAAGAAGTGTGCCCACCCTCCAAGACCTTTTTCAGCTCAGCAAAAGGAGCAAGTTTCCCGAGGTTGGGATGTGCTGGGCCGGCAGGCACAACGGCGCATCAGCAAATTGAGGCTTGTCGATGCGTTGCGGGCTTGGGGTGTAAGCTCCGAGACGGCGAATCAGATGGCGAGGTTGGTGTAAGCAGCCAGCTGTAATGAGTGAATAGGGACGAACAGAACCCGGTCGATAATGGCCTAGGAGCAGCGACGGATAGGAAAGGGAAATGAGGATATATGAAGAAGGACGGCGAATCGAGAAATAAGGCGAATCTAGCCCAAGTTATGAGGCGCCTGCGCGGGCGGAGGTCTCGACGTGGAACGGCGGTACATGTTCACGTCTGCAAGTACTTGACAAGTACACTTAGTGACATATCCACCACGCATCACTTTTGGGTACTAGAGGCATCTTTCGCAGCCCTCCGGATTTCGCTGTGCGTCGCGCTTCTGGTATGCCGTTAGGCCAACTTTGCCGGTACCTGATGGCGTAAGGCAAAACGGATGATCAGCGTGTTAGTTGGGCGACAAAGAAAGGACGAGAAGAGTCCCGTGTGGTAAACTGAGCTTTGACTCGATTTGGTGTCTGGAGCGAAGCACAACAATAGAACGGAATCCGAAGAGTGTACCTCCTGAAGCGTCCAGGCGGCGAGTTTGGGTAATTTGAGTGGTAGAGAGACTACCCGCACCGGTGCCCACGCGCCAAAGCGGCATTCCGCGCGGACGCATATTCGAGAGCCAAGTTCGCTGGACTCGAGTCAAAGTGTTGGTTAGCGTACTCAGGAGAGCGTCAAAAGATGCAGCAGCTTCTTCCATAGGATTGTTGACATGTTCAGTGTTGCTTCCGCACTGCTGAACGTAATGAGACATAACGGCTCCGACGTCATCCTTTTGTTTTAATAATTGTTTCTCCCTGCAGATCCCTTCAGTGCATATAGTGCCTTGCGGCCCGCACAGATGGACAAGATTGATGAGAAGGAAGATGAAGAGCCTCATGGAATATTCCCTCAAGCCCTGCCGCAGTTGTGGTGGTCGTGTTTGCCGACTTGGCCGAGAAGCTGGTGGATACCTCGAAATGCATGCCCAGGAGGCTTATTGAATGCAATGCCGGTGAGACACGAAAGTGGGCAGGATCGGCCACAACGCCAACGTCGTAGGGTTGTGGTTGGTTTTGCGGCGTCAACAACATGGCCATGCAGGCGTCGGACAGCGTGTGGAACACACCAAAGTGACAGTAGTAGTTGTCGACTTGGACATGAAAAGTTGATTGGCTGCGGATCAGGGACCGCAAGGCTCGGGGAAGAATCCTCGCCGCGCCGTCTCTTTGTCGAGGACAGATGTGGGAAGAGGGGTCGGTCCCGGATCTTGGTCCTCCTCTCTCAGGCCATGGACGTTGAAGAATTTCAGTATGCAGACATGATTCTTTGTCTGGAAAGCTTGTTTTAGGCAAGGCGTGTGTGTCCGGGGTGCGTTATCCGACCTCGTGGTCCTTTGTGGTAGCAGCGACCTTAGGCGGTTTTTGGCTGTGACAAACGATAGCCTGGAACAGATTGGCTTACGAATGACGGCAATTGGCTGGACATGTTCGGGTTTCCTGGTTTTTTCTTTTGTGAAGATGCCGAAAGACTCGGTTGAAATTGTCGGAGTCGGCATACAACACACACCACCTCAGATGCTGTGGCGCCCGACTTTGGCAAGACTCGGAGGTGTTTGACCAACTGGATGGCAGTCTCGGGTGCAGGGGTCCCGAAAAAGAACAGGCAGAATGTCTGAAAGAGGAATAGAGGCGTGAAGGAGTCCAGCTGGCCTGCAATCTGCACGAGAGGAGATGGAGGGGTGCATGGCGAGCCCGGGGCGGATGGCGGAGTATGGATGACGGACGGGGCGGAACCTGATGTGCTGTAGCTGTAAGCTGAGGTAGGTACTCAGGCTGGAGGATTGCTGAGAAATTGATTTGAAAGAAAACGGTGCCTGGGTTGGACATCGGAAGGTGGGAGGAAACATCAAGTTGGAAGATCGAGGACAGAGAAACATGGAGTTGAAATTGGTCCGTGGTAGATTGCCTTTTTTCCGGGGTGACATCTCGATGAACTGGGCAGGCACAGGGACGGCAGGGACGTCGCACTGACCATGATCGTCCCTTCCTTGCTCAGATGGAAGGAAGAGTGGATCCAAGGTGAGGAAGATCCACCTTTCTCCAGGATCCACACAGTTCACCGTTGAACCAATCACGTATCATACTGGCCTCCAGTGTCTTCCACTGACTGTCGACGATGACTTCTTGAGAAAGCCACCAGTCACAGTAACCACACTCTCCCTCTCCAGTCTGGACTCCCAAAATATCCTTTCAAGCCTTATTCTTAATCTAACAGCCAAAGAGAAAGCCTTCAGAATGGTAAAACAAAGCCGCCAGGACGCCATCACCACGTTTTCGCCCTGTCGATCACCCCCTTGGCTTGCCTCAGATCAGACACTGACAGACTAAATCCTCCGAGGGAAGTTGTATCGATCACGATCCTTCCCATCCTTCTCATGGCTTCAATCCTCCCTCGTGGCTGAAAAAGTGGTCATATTTTTGGGACTCGCAGCCGCAAGCTACGTCGACGGGTTATCTTGGCAGCCACTACTCAACCACTCTGTCGTTGAGGGTCAAGGGCAGCTTCACGAGAGGCGCACACATTCCAGCCGTCTGGACCAGTCGATCAACAAAACTCGTACGGCCAGACATCGCCACGTTTCGCGCGTACCATAGTATAGCTCACCAGTTGACATGGTTGGGCCAGCACTGGCTCGTCGAGATAAACGGCCGCTTTTCTCAGTCCAGAAGCCCTCCACATTTTGCCACCAGCTGAGCTCCCATCTCTGCCTCGCTCGAGATCAGAATCCGTAGAGCTCATATGGTGTTTTGAGCTTCTGGAATCCTACCCAATCAATGTCCAAGTCGACCATCCCATACACGTAAACAAGCAGCCGGAATGCGAGCTCAAAGCTGACGGCGCGCGGGCTGAGGGCAACCACCGCGAGCGACTTACTACTAGCGGATCAACTTCGCTTAAGCGTTTTGTAAGGCTAGGCATCAATTCTTTGAACGAACATCACCGAACCTCCAATAATTGAACATATTCGTGGCTGATGCGACTTGAAGCATTCGTGTCTCAAAAGAGCGTGGCATCTTCTTGACGGCCAGCTGAGACCTTTGTCACCCTCTCCCCCGCCACCACCACCGTCCGAACATGTCTCTCCTCCTGTTTCGAAACGCCATTTTGACGTTTACTTGTCAATGTGTCGCATCGGTCAGGGCTACTGCACTCTCGGTCCACGGGGTTTCGTCTCACCAACGACAATCCCCCCCAGGATTCAAGGTTTCCGTGCTTTCCTCCTTCAGCCCCTCCTCCCTAAGTCTCGGACGCATTTCCGATCCCACATACGTTGAATCTTGAATCTTGAATCTCGTTTCGGAGAATTATCCACTCCATGCTGCTCTCTCTCTCTCTCTCTCTCTCTCGTTACCCGAGCATCCTATCCCGTGATCGGTTCGTCGTAAGTCCGGGCGTGGGTGCTCCCCCCCGGAAACTTTTGAGCTGAAGCAGATACCTAAAAACACGGAGTCGAGGAGAAAGGAGATCTCGAGATCTCGAGATCGATCTGGGAACCCTGAATGCCCAGGTCAGAGACTGGACGATGCGTTCTCGTAGATCCCCCCGAGGTCCCAAGTCGACGGACGGCGCTAGGCAGGCTAGGGTCTTCCCAAGTTTCCTGATCATCAGTCTTCTTCTACTTCTGAGTGGAGCACGTCTTCAACGTGGCGACCCGCGCCGGTATCTTCTCCCCCCTCCAAAAATCAATAGACTCAAAGTTGGTCAAAGACCGCCTGGAACCCCATCCAAGGGTAGCGTGTGCTTCTCAAAGAGTTTGGGCGTTGCGCGGGGAAGACACACAAAGTGACAAAAGAGTGACATCCTTCGACCTCGCCTCGAGCTGAAAGCGTTCGGCCGCAACGCTGCCCACGTGTTTCCCCGCCATCGACCGAGTCTCGCAGTGATTGACGTTCAGCTCGAGAGACTTGCACTTCCTGCTTGACCAGAGTCAACGTCGGGGCTTAATCGAAGTGCGCCTGACTTGACCTGAACCGGCCCCCGCAAACGTTGCCTGGCATGCACGCATTGTCCTTTCTGGGTGACTGTGATCTGCCCGAGTGTTTCTCGGAGGGCCCTCCGGCTGATGTGGCTGGTCGGCTGGATGAGCTCGGATGTTGGTGTTCGTCCTCGTTCTTGGATCGGGATCTAGTCAGAGTTGAGCAACTGAGTCACGATAGTCCAACATACTGGAGAGTGATTTCATTAGTGTAAAATGTGTCATAAGCTGCGCCTCTTGAGCGCAATGATATTCAGCTGCGGGGTATAATTCAACGCTTCCTCTGCCCATGCAATAACTACTATATTCCCTCCATTCACGTTGTTAAGTATGACTCCCAAAGAATGTTTGACTGTGCCCTCCCTTCAGTACCATGGCCGCAGCGATTTCCGTCTTCGTTCCAGAAAGACCGGTGTGCATAAATGGCACCCGCGGAGGAGTCCAGTTTGGTGCGCGCGATAATTGCATCATAAGAGCATCGAAGTGCTGAAATGGTTGTTCGAGTGTCGCCTTCTGCTGCATGCAGATTCGTGAGTTGGGTGGTATCTGACGGATCCGCGAATTGGGTGACATCTCCACCGAAGGACCCGTAGGTAAACTTGGCGGCTCCATTGCTGGCGGTTTCGAAGTTGTTGAATTCGGCAGCCCCATCCGGAGAGGCGCCAGCTTGAGCGTGTGCATGGCGGAACTCTCGAGATCAGAGATAATCTTCGGCGACGCAGCCAAAGGCTCTTCCTTTCTTTGCAACTTCTTGGCTTTTTGGGGCCTGGGCCTCGGGGTAGTCTTGCTAACAGAGACTGACCGCGGCGTACCAATGATGGATACCTCAACACCATCAATGGTCTTCCGCTTCCGCTTCCGAGGGTTCAACTTGACGGCGTCCAAGATAGAACTTGCCTCAACTTGCGCCATTGGAACATGTTCCACAATACTTGGGTTCCGAATCTGCTCTTGCTTCGTTTCCCACGGCTGCGAACTATCTTGTGGATCATGCGGCTCCTGAGAGGCTTGTGCATTGTCAATACTGACAGGCAATTCGGGCTGCGACAACTCTTGCTCTGTTTCCTCTGGCTGCGAAGCACCCGGTGGATCATGTGGTTCCTGAGAGGCTTGCGCCTTGTCAAGAGTAACAGGCAATGCGGGCTGTGATAACAAAGCTGGAGCAGACTTCCTGGATTTCTTCGGCTTGGGCTCGGTGTTTTGTATGGCTCCGGGGGATGATGTGACCAAAAGTTGATTGCCCGTAATGCGACTCAAATGGGCCATTATCTTCTGGTAATGATAGGCGCCGCTGGTCTTGTCCTCGCGCGTTGCCATCGGGCGTAGTGGACCCTTCGGCGGCGTCCTTTCGTCCGGTCTCGAATCCTGCTCCGCCCGATTTACTCGCTTCGGCTCAACCTTAGCAGCGTCGTTTGCTACATCATCGGTCTTTGCGGGTTCAGGTTCTTGACCCTGACGCTCCGGCTGCAGAGGGAGGGCAGACGTATCTGGGTCCGCATTTGCGCCAGGGTTTGGTGGGTTCTCCCTCTGCGGAGGTCTCTCAGGTTCAGCAGTTGCACTCAACCCAAGTGATGGTTCTGCGTCAGGTTTCGGCGGGCTCTCCATTTCCGTAGTTCTCTCAGGCTCGGCAGTTGTACTCAATGCAGGTGACGGTTCTGCGTCAGGTTTTGGCGGGGTTTCTGTCTGCTGAGGTCGCTCGGGTTCAGCAGTTGCCTTAGGCGAACGTGATGGTCCTGCTTTTTTGCATGGCTTCGACGCGTTCTGCTCCGGCTTTTCATCTGTAGTTCGCCGGCGCTTCTTGCTCTTCTCGGTGATCTCTTTCTTCTTCTTTGGCAGCTTGGTGCCTGGAGGAAGCCACATCAGGGGAGCTCTGAACTCGAGATCAGACACCCAAGCGTCACAATCCCATTGTACCCAGTAGTCGATCACGTCTCCCCATGAACTTTCGGAAGGCTTTGTGAAGTTGACAAAGACGACTTTGCCCCCTCTGCTGTGTGCCGTCTTGGCGAATTCCCTGACGATGGACTTGAGGCCGTGTACCTTGAGAGAGGTGCCGAGGATCAAGAGTAGGTCGGGTCCAATTCTAAGGTCATGTTGAACAATCGAAGATATGAGCTCTTCGCTTGGGTTGTCTTCGCCGTAGAGGACAATATCTGGCCGTAGCTTGCCTACGCCCAGGCGTCTCTTTCCCCTGCCTTCCCTCGCTGCCGTCGCATGTGCACAGTGGGGGCAGTCGGGTTGTCTGCCGATGAGCGTCTCATTCTCACGTCCCTCTTCGTCCCATGCGCAGATTTTGCGGCAGGAAAGGCACCGTAAGAACCCGAGTGAGCCGTGCAGTAAAACACATTCTACACCGCCCGATTTCTTCTCTTGCTGTTGAGGCTGAGATTCTGACGGGCCGGAGGTGTCTGGAGTCGCATCCCCCCGCACGGTACCACTGTCATCTGCGTCGTTCTTTGCTCCTGTAGTTCCGACCGGCGAAGATCCGACCTCATCGCTGCCGACCGAGTTGGATGGCGTTGTTGATGCTGTCGTTGCCGCCGTGGACTTTCTGGAGAACCTTCCGCGATGTCCTGGGCCTTCTTGGAGTGAGGTTGATAGGCCCACCTTTTCCTCTAGCAGGTCGATGTTTTGCGAGTAGCATCGGACGAGCTTTCCGCGATTTCGGAGATGTTCGATGAAGTGATGCGACTTCGTGGGTTGGACGTCCTTGGCCTTTTTTCGTAGAGTCGTGATGAAAGTGTAAAATACTGATGTTTTCGTGTCGTCACGGAGAACATTGACGTCGAAGAGGTCTCTGCCTTTGATATTAGATAGTACTGCCTTTTTCGGGTAAGATGACGGTGGTATTTCGTCGGTTTCTGAAGATGCTATGCTGGAAGAATCCCGACTTGTTGATGAAGACCGATCCACGTAAGGATCAGACATGATTGTGACGGGTGATGACAAAGGCGATGATGAATATGCATCGCTAGGCAAAGATGACAAAGGGCTGGAGTAGCGCGTCGTCGTCTTTGGTGTAGTCATAGGGGTTGGTATCTGGCCTGATGTTGCGTCCGTTCTGGTTGAAGTGTCTTCAGAGACGTCTGTGGGCCAAGGTTCAGGCAGTCTCGGTGGACTCGAACAGATGGCGACGGGATCATAAGCTCCTGCTGGCGGCATCGAGGCTAGTGACGATGTCAACAAGGACCTCTTCCGCAATTCTGCAGAATTTTCATGTTTTGCATTGTGACGAGGCCGAGGATCTGGGCTTGCAGAACGACCCCTAGTGCGTAGGATAGTGCGGCTGCTCAGGCGAAGACGTGTTGACCTTGGGAAATCTTGTGGCGGGTGCTCTGTCGGAGGTAACGACTGCGCTCTCCTAGATCGTCGCAGCGACTCGATTGGCGTCCCTGGTTTTCCGGTGCTGCAAATCGGCGGCTCATCGGGGCTCTCGTCGACTTCACCCCCCTTGCCTGGTCTTGCGGCGGCGCGAGGGCCATCTGTCGAATCCTCGGTCTTCTCCCCGGAGTGTGCCTTCTCTTTGCCGGAACCACTGATCTCCTCATCGCTCGTTATTTGCGAGGATTCGCTGGGGAGACAGATTCCAGAATCCTCGAAGGAAAGCTTCCGCCGTTTTTGAGGTCGTTCTTCTTGATCGGCGATGCTGGAATTCGACGACGAAAGACGTCTCGCTCTTTCCGCACGTTCCCTACTCACAGCGTCGTAATGAGCCTGGGCGAGGGAGTAAAGACCGTTCTCGCTTCGAAAGTCCTATGCTCAGTTAGCGAATAGCGCGAGACGAGTCGGCAGCAAGATGGCGCACAGGTATGCCGGAATTGGTGCTGATGCCGGCGCCGGTTACGACGACGACCTTCCGAGCCTTGAAAATGGCATTGGCAATCCCCTGAAGAAGAACATCTTCTTCGGGGGTCACCTGGATAATAGGCATATCGGGTGCGTTAGAGCCGACCCATTGGGCTTGTTCACGATGGTCTCCCGACTAGCAAATATCCCACTCTAGGTGTTCAAGTCGACGGCGCGTGTTGAAGGAGACCGAGCTTGTGCAGACGATCGTTTTTCTGACAAAGGTGATTGACGAGGAGTTGGAGAAGCTCCCAGTCTGTTCTCCCAGTCTGTTGCTTGATTTGACGCGAACTGGCAAAAGATGCGATTTGCGCGGGGTTTCGTGGGTAGCGCCGGCCGACAGTTTCGGTTGGGTGTGGTCGGGTTAGTTGGCGATGCCGCGCGACGGTCGAAGGTCTTGACGGGGTAGCCGAGTGAACGATGATATCTTTTTGACAAGGCGAAAAGAGAAGAGTGTGGTGGTGAGGTTCCCTTGAGATGTGGTCGTTCCTGTGACGCGACGGCAAAAACGGAAGCGGTGGTGGGTGGTTGGTCGTGGTACCGACGCGGTGGAAAGAGCATGCAGATGCAGTTGACCAGGGTTCGCGGTTCCGAGAATGTAGGTGGAAGTCGCGGTTGATGGAAACCAAGTTGCACACGAAGCTTCCTGGACCGTTCCTTAGCCCGTCGTTTCGATTTGCAGGGTGAATTGCAATCGTGGAAGGTCGAGAATCGCGGCTGAGGCAGGGCAAGGTGAGGCGAAGGTCTCGGGCTAAGGTAAGCTTGACCTCGAATGAACAGACGCGTCTCAGAACGTGCTCGGAAGCACCAAAGCTCGAAAGCTTAACAGGTAAGCTTCAGTACCCCGTGTTGAATGTTGTAGTCGTGAAAACAGGTCCAAAGCTGGCCGGTAGGTGTTCGTCGTTCATCGGAAAATACAAAGAGGCAATTGGTGATGTTGGCGGAAGGTACGTTCGACCTTCTTGCTGAATCGGATGTTGTTGTGCAACCGCGACTGGCCGAAATGGTAAGGTACCTGACTGAAGGGACTTCAATACTCGGCTTCTCCACTTTCAGTGAGCGAGACGGGACGCCAACAGCTTAGCGGCAGCGGCCCAGATCGCCAGTGAGATCACCGAACCCCAATGATTTGCGATAACGATAACGATAAGAAACCGATAAGAGACCTAACCGAAATCCGGGTGGGGCCTCTTATAGTGCCTATACGTTTGCTTACACAGTACGCGACGTCGCCAATTTCTTCAGAATCCGCTGCAGAAACACAGTGCTCAAAACAATCAGAGCCCAGGCGGGAGATTTCCATCTTGGCTGGGCCAAGCATGAAGATGTTTCCTTTCTATCTTTCATCTTCATCTCTTTTTGAATGGGTGTACTGAACCACTGATTTCCCTCAGCAGCACCCTGTTAGGTCATTTCACCAAGCTGTAAACCACCTACGGTATACACTTTGTACTCATTACATTTTCTTGGTCATGAATGCTTGCTCAATCTTCAGTTGGATTATTTATGGCCGCGAGCAATCACTGACGAGCCCGAATGTCAACTCTCCGGATCCCCATCGCGACAAGCCTGATCGCTTGGCACCGGAGTATCCCCAACTTTTGGGCTCTTCTAGAAAGCAATGCTTGAAGACCGAGACAGCCACCGGAACCCTTCATCGGTTGTAAGGCGGTCACGATGGACTGAAATACGCAATGGCAGATGAGACGATGCCAGCAGTCACACATGGGACGCACTACCGATACCAAACGGCCGTCATCGCAAGGTCCCCTCGCCCGTCCCAACGTCTCAACCGCCTCCGCCCTACTCACCGGCATCGTCCATCTGATCTTTCCGTGCCTCGCGGGTCCCTCGGGCGAGACCAGAGTTCGGCCCCTGAGACGATGTCGTTTGATCGCCTTGCCTCCACACCCTTGTGACAGCCCTGACGGCCGGACGGCCATTTTTACCAACAACCACAGCTCACTCACTCGACTTCAACCTCATCTCCGGTTCGCTCACCCCACGAACCCCTCCAGCCTGGAGCATGGGGAAAACCTTCCTCAGCTGCCACCTCGTTTTAGTCTCCGTCGCCTCCGTTTGCCGAATTTCCATGTTTGATGTCACCTTGCCAGACTGAACTCATCCGGTTCCGGGTCGCAAGACTCGACGAACCCTCCCAAACAGCTGCCAAGGCCGCATGAGTCGTCGTTAATCGGTGCATCTTATGATCTCGCCGGTCGATAATGCGACTGCGTAGTTGAAAGCCCCAAGACTACATAAGTGCCGTGAAACTCCAGTTCCTCCGCTTCAATCTTGCGATACGATCTCTTCATCCATTCTTCTGTTTCTTCACCATAGCGTCTTTCTTTTCATAATTTCAGTACACTTCCACTCTTTACCTTTTCGGCTGGTCCAACTTCAAAATGGTGTGCTTCCACTCATTCACTCTTCTTTCCCTCGCTTCCGCGGCTGCTGCGCAGCAGTGTAAGATCCAGTTCGATGGACGAATCCCGTCCGGGACCGCGTTGAAGGCCCTCGACGCGAAGAACAACTTCTTCAACCCCCAAAATGTCTTCGGCAAGGGCCTGGCCTTCAGCAAAGTCCTGCAACTGCCCAAGCAGGCCGGCTCGCCTTTCGATGGCACCGCCAACGTGCCCGTTGAGATCACCATCAGGTAACCTCTCCATGTCTATCCCTTCAGAAAAGATACACCGTCGGCTGACCCGTTTTCTCCAGCGACAAGTCCATCTTTAATAACCAGACAGGCTTCCGCCGCGCCGAGCTCATCCCATCCAGCAACTCGGGCACCGACGCCTCCACCACCGGCGTCAAAACCTTGCATTTCAGCATCGCGAAGGACGCACAGCGCCCGCTGAATGCGTCTCACGAATACCAGATGGCTTTCCTGGAGAGTAACGACTTCAGCACGAACCAGATGGTCCTCAAGACTGGAACCATCCTCGGCGGAAACACCGCGGACCCGGACACCCTCCAGCTCTTCGGCAACGTCAACACGAAGCCGGTGCCTCCCCTGCTTTTTAGCACACCGTTCACTGAAGGTGTCACCCACAACTTTGCCGTCACCTTGGACTTTAATGCCAAGTGAGTTTCCCTTGGTGTTTTATCTTTCAAGATACTAACACCAGATCAGTACCAGCAAGGTCTTCTATTCCACAGATAAGAACGCCCTCGCCCCTCAGGGTGATGCCGTCAAGAACGATGTGAGCGGACAGGGCCAGTACCACTTCGGCCTCCTGAAGAAGCCCGTTGGAGGCGAGGGAGACATCACCAAGAACGGTTTCCAGCCTGCTGGAATCAACGAGGGCGTCATCTTCAGTGGCATCTTCCTGGAGGACAGTGCCAACGGATGCGTTAGCTTGTCTCCGTAAGGAATATTTGCAAGACATATTGTGGCAGTGGAGGCTATAGATAGGGCTCCGGCGCTGCGTCGGCCGCTCACCCAGTCCGGATAAATTTGGGTGAGATGGAATAATACCATAAATTCAATACAGGCCGCAAAAGTACCTTCCAAGCTTAGGTGTGCGAGACCAAGTCAAGAGAACCTGGACTTTGTTATCCCGTCGGTTTATCTCGCATCATTGGGCTTCATTTCAGACCGCAGCGTACCATGTGAAGACTTGGCAGCGTGAAGAATCCGCGCGCGGGCCTTGCCGGAGTTCCCGCCGATAAAAGTGGAGACTCAATCGGAACCGTCGGTGGTGCGCCGGCCCCACATGCCGTCTCACACGCCAGTACCTTACTGGTTTCCCCATGCCTCCCCAACGTCGAGAACAGCGAGAAGTAAGTTCGTCTCCTTGGAAATGGAGGATTCGCTGTCTCTTTAGAAAAACTTAGTCACCCGCTTGTAATCAAAGTCTAGCATTCGGTCGACGGAAACGCGTTCATTGCCTACTAGGTAGGGCAAATCGGCGTCGAAGAAGTCACCTGGGTTTAATAAAGTCAGGCGACCTTCCTGAGGTATGACCACAGTGTAAGGCGGGGAGAGGAGCCTGGACCCTTGAATATTCTTCATCTGGGTATCTTTCCACTTCTGCCCAGAAGCTAAGTCGGTTAACGGCCTTCTTTGGGGTTCGCTCTCGTATGGGGCCCTTGCCAAGGAGCTTCAAGCAATTAATTCTCAGCCAAGCATGTTGCTAACAACCAACAGAAGGAACTTTGGTTCTTGAACCAACTCCGCTGACAGTTCGTTTGCTTCAACCAAGACTTGAAAGCCGTGTTCGGTTTTAAGGCAACTAAGGTCGTTATTGCTCTGAAGCCCATGATCTCTTCTGAGATTCCATTCTTGTTCGTTTTCCGAGGTCTGATTGCCTAGACTGTGAGTCGCTGGACACGTGTTGTTCATCATCTCCGACGTATAAATGCAGGAAGATAACTTATAAGGACTTGAGTGTCTGATGAGGAGCCTTTATCACCGTGTGTAGGGTGTTGGCCGTGGCAGCTGGGGATATCGTCGTTGTGGCATGCGCTTCGTCGTGAAGGCGGACTCCACACTTGGCTTTGGAGTCGAGAACCCCACTGTGCTACGATGTCTACCAGCAAGGGTTGAAGCGCTCAGTATGGCCTTACATCCTCCGTAAATTGTGTCGGTGAATGGTTTGGGCAAACCAAGAAGACAACATAGGAACCAGGCGTCGCGCTTCCATCGGGAACTTTGTGGGGTTTTCTAAACATCGCGGTTTTGAAGCTATCTATAGATATGTCGACACAGTCGGTTTCGTCCGCAACATCTTGTGATGAAATAACACTTATGGGCACACGTAACTGATTAATAGCCTCTGTGCCAGATTCTGCTCTGATTACTACACCAAAGAAGAGACATGGCACGCAGGGTTCAACTCAGCTAAGAGAACGCCGGGATATTCCATCTCAAGTCGAGGCCATATTCAACATTACTTCAAGGGCGCTCTGTCAACCATGGTTCCCGCAGAAGGCCCCGTTTTGAATGCTACTATCCTCATTCGTAGAGGCTTCAGAGCTTGGCTGAATACCATTGGTTGTTCATATTCAGGCCAAGTGAAGCCTGGTAGGGGTTGAGTCGAGAGGACATGACAAGGGCGGCTTACAGGTAGCAAGCCAGGGTCATGAAGGCCAGCCGTCTTCAGCATCCCCTCAAATGCGCATGGCAGGAAAATCGAATATAAAAGCGCTCATTTCTGCCATGTTCTTGGTAGTCCTCCTCAGTCTTCCCATCCTCTCTTCATCTAATCAGCTTAATACCAAGATTCCAAACATGAGGCTTCTTCACGCATTCCTTCTCGGAGCGACGACCACCGTCGTCAGCTCTGCTGTACGTCTAGTCTCCTTCCCAGCTCATTCGTACTTCTGCGTCAACAACTGACATATTGGAAATCTCAGGCTTTGCCCGAGGATGGAGGTCTTCTTCGGGAACCATTGGAAGGCTACACGATCGTCCCTATGCAGTGGTCCGGCACTGTCGACGGTGAAGACATGAACCTCGAGGGCACCATCGAAGTAAGTGTGACTAAGCCAGTACTAGCATTATGAATCATCTGACACTCCCACCAGGAAGTCTTCGCCCAGATCCAGGCCGTCAAACCCGACTTCGACTGGACCAACACCACAGAGCTGACCGAGCCCGAAGCCGACCTTTCGACCCTCGACGCCCGTTCTCCCGTGAGTTTTCCCACCCAAGTAACCCCGTCAAAGCACGACACATCCTGACATCATTCCAGAGCAACATCATCTGCGACGTCGGCGGCAGGGGCCCGATGGTCCAGGAGGCCTCGATGCAACGAGAGACGGACTACCTCCGCCGCATCGCCAACTCCCAGTGCGGCGTGGCCGCCGGCCCCCGCGTCTGCGCCCGCGTCAGCTGCTCCAGCGGCGACGGCATCTGGCTCTGCAACGACACCACATCCCACCTGAGCCGCCGGTGCGGCATCATCCCCGACTACGTGTGGAGGATCTTCGGCCGGTGCAAGAGCTGGGTTTCCTCGGGCGTCTGCCCCATCCGCGGATGCCAGTACCCCGAGCCTGGTTGGTACTACGCCAGGGGCCAGCAGTTCGATACCGAGAACTTCAATGTCATCATCGGAAAGGACAATTGCTAGGTGGAAGATGAGGGGCGGAAGGTTGAGTTGCCGCTGGAAGGTGGCTGAGAACTCCAGCCTCCCAGTCGGCAAGGCAGAGTGACTATGGCACCAGATTCAATCCCGACGTGGCATTCTAGTTCTTGGGGCCACGGTTAAACTAGCTCGATATACACTCCCGGAAACTTCACCACGCTCAGAACCATGGTCGTATGAAAGCCTCGCGTTGCAGCGTATTTCGAATGAGGTTTTCAGTAGTAGAACTTAATCATGTTCGAAGTTACTGATATTGTCCATTTACCCGAGAGACATGCCGAGTTAACATCACAGCGAAACACCATGACGCACGACAATACTGATTACGTATTTAGAAGGTAGACCTTTCAGGTCTAATCACATTAAGGCAGAATTCTGCCTGGGGCTACGGATTATGACTGTGCGACTAAGCCTCCTGATGGCTGACAACCGCGGTCACCTTCTCCTGGCGGTTGGCAACCTCCTCCAGCTGCGGGCGCAGAGAATCAGCCGCCTCCTGCGAGAAGTGACGGGCACTGACGCGGTGCTCAAACAGCAGGTCAATCTCCGAGTACGTCAGACCGAAGGGCTCCGGCAGCCTGAAGAAAGTCCAGGCCAGGAACAGCGCCGCGATGCCGGCCCAGAAGAAACCGCCCTTGGCACCCCAGTCCCAGTCCTCGGTGCCGATGATCTTGGGCTGGAGAGCGTTGACGATGAAGCCGCCCGAGTTGTAGAACGCGCGGGCGAGGGCGACGGTCTTGACGCGGAGCCGGGTGGAAGGCATCTCGGCCACGAGGGTGTAGCAGGACGGGCCGACGCTGAGCTGGAAGAAGAAGAGCATGACCACGATGAGGGCGCCCACGCCCCAGGACTTGCCGGACGTCTGCTCCCCGACACCCAGGCCCCCGATGATGATGAGGATGACGACCATGGCGGACAAGCCGGCCAGGTACAGGGTCCGGCGGCCGATATGGGTCATGATGTACCACGCGATGAAGCAACCGATGAGGCCGATGCAGTTCTGCACCAGGCCCATGGTGAAGCCGTTCTCGGCGCTGAGACCCGCGTTCTGCATGAACTGCACGCCGTATCCCATGAACGGCACTCCGCAGAAGGACTGGGTCAGCCAGACCATGCAGGCGATCTCGGTGCGTCGCAGGTCGACGCCGCGGAAGCAGTCCCAGTAGTGGGTGCCGGAGCTGACCTCGATCTCGAACTGGTTGGTGAGGCGCATCATCTCGATGTGCGCGTCCAGGTCGAAGTGGACACCGCTCTGAGGGGATGTAAGCTTGCGGACTGCTTCTCTGGCTTCGTCGAGGCGTTCCTTGCGAACGAGCCACCACGGGCTTTCGGGAGCGAAGATTGTGCCGATGATGATGGGGATAGGCCAGACCCATTGGATCGCGAAGGCTGCGGTTGTGAACGTCAGTTGTGTGTAGTTGCCTTCAACGCGAGCTTACTCACGGATACGGTAACCCCATTGGTTTTCAATCTGCAACAGTCCACGGAGCATTCCACTGCTGATGAGCTGTCCAATGACCCAGCACATGTTTCTAATATCGTCAGCTACTATTCCAATGTTCAAGTGATTGATATTACTTACACCCAGGATGTCATGTAACCTCTCAGAGCCATCGGGCAGATGTCGGCGGCGTAAGTGACCGCCAGCGTTTGGAAAATGCCCCATGGAATACCCTGAATCAGAGCACCGGCAAGGAACATGGGCAGTCCGTTGGAGAAGAACGGAATGAAGACGGCTCCGATCATGGCAATCATTGAGACGATCATGGTCTTCTTGTATCCCAGCCTTTCGGTGATGAAACCGTTCAGGATGAGGCCGATGATCGAACCGACTTGTACACCATTGTTGATGATGGTCTGCCACCGAGACGAAACGATGGGTTCACCCTTGCTGTTGATCTGGTCACCGTAGCGCTGCTGGAAGGCAGGGAAGACGTAGAAGTTGCTCATAAGGTTGGTATCGTAGCCCTAGTTTGCTTCAGTCAGTGCCTTGTTGCGATGCATGTATGAGAGCATTAAATTACCTCCATAATGATGGCGAGAGAAATGATGAACGAGAAGATGATCGCCTTGGGCCAGAACCGAAGCGAATCGCGCACGCTCATCCCGCGCTCGATCTGCATGGCCGTGATGGCGTCTCCCTGGTCATGATCATTGTGACTGACTGCTGGCACCGCACCGGCGCCGGCGACCTTTTCTTGCGCCATGTTGGAAGTCGAGTCGAAGGAAAGAAAACGCCAAAGGGGTCAGGCGACTGAGAGTGAGGTTATTCCCAAAATCTCAATAGACTGACAAACCGGACGCGACGTCGCATTTATACATGGGAACCGCGGGGCCCCTCCCCTCCCCTTCACACGCCTTGACACCCTGCCACGCGAAACCATCAGCAAACCAGAGACCAATCCAATCTCCTGGTATTGCCGAGGCAGTGCGGAGAATCCCAGATGGAACCCTTGATGGTTACAGTAAGAGCAGGGCCGGCAAGCATTGGCAAAAATCGCACGTTTGGAGCCAACGCCCGGCCCCGATCGATGACAATTGGTGTGTTGCGAGGGTCCCATGGGGAATTCTCCGGGATTGGAGACGATGGCCGGTCGAGACTTTTGGGGGAGCAACGAGATGCCTTCATTCGTCAGACGATGTGGGTGCGACGAACACAAGTTCATGGCCGGGGTGTGTTGGTGTTTTCCGCGAGTATTCCGCCGCTAGCCCCCGATCGAGGGTAGAATCGGCAGGGAGATCCCCGGTCACTTCCAACTCGGCCGGGTAACCAACGCGTGGTGAAATAACGGGGTGAGCGAGAGAAGAGCGTCGAATTTTGTGCTGCGTTTTCTCACTTGGCCTGATCTTGTCAGATCGCCCCATCTGCTCGACGTCCATTGCGCCACTTACAGCAAACAAAACATCGGCCGCGGCCTTCGTTCCGGGATACGACTCCGCGGCATGCGGAAACCCTCGGCTTGTGCTGCATGCCGGTACATAATTTGTTTCCCCTTTTGGTCTATTTTTCATGACGCGTTGAGCCGGCCAGAGTTACCTGACACGAGATTCTCGCAGAGCCCGTCGGCGCAAATGCCACATTAGAGAAGGCCTCGATGAGTGCATCTACTGCAGCGAGAGGGGGATCAAATGCGTCCAGCAACCCCCGGAAGGCGGGTACTACGAGCAGAGGGAGAACCAGCGCAGACAGAACTTAGATGAGCAGTATCATCATCATCATCATCAGCAGCAGCAGACTGCTACTCTGCAGCAGCCCCGAGCACAAGCAAGTACATCGCCCGCATCTCCGGCCGGCGGCTGGTGTGCCCGATGCGAGACCTCGCCGCATACCACGCTGCCTAGTCTGCCCGTCCGGCTGGATCTGGTGAGACTCTACTTTGACTACATCCATGACCAATTCCACTCGCTCTTCCATCGACCGAGCTTTATCGAGGACGCCCTCGCCGATCAAGTGCCCCACGGCATCTTGTACGGCATATGTGCCCTGGCTGCAAGGTGTGTCTGTGTTGAGTGCTCTCCCCTGGCATTTTGCCAAGACTGATATGCAACTTTGAAAGATAATCAAAGATCTGGCTGACAACCGTTCATGTAGATTCTCAACCGATCCCGCGTTCGCGGATATTGACCTTCGAGAACGAGGGTATGGGTACCTGCAAGCCGCCGAGGCCTGCGTGAACCTACGCAAAGCATCGTTAACCGCCATCCAGCTCTGCGTGCTAGTCGGCGCGGCGTCGACGGCCAACGGCGATGGGGAAGCGGAGAATATCTACTACGGCGTAGCATGCCGGATGGCGCAACTCCTCGATCTCCCCAACCGGCCGGTAGCCAGCCTGCTGGAACGCGAGATCAACATACGGGGTATGTCAGATAAAATCCCCGACCCGACGATGCCAAGTTCACGTCATCTGCAAGGCACACATGGCGAAAGACACCTAGCTGACAGCCACGTCTCCAGTCTGGTGGTCACTCTGCATGATCGACGTGTGGTCATCCACCGCAGTCAAGCTCCCGAAGCTGCTGCCGGCCAGATCCGACATTCCCCTGCCGATGGACGATCTGCCCTTCCTCTCCCTGAGCCGCAGCGCCGGCGTCCCCGCGGGCCCCATCTCGACCCAGAGCTCCCAGCACCTCTCGCAGATGGTGAGGCTGAACCGGATCCTCCTCGACATCAACGACTTCAACCAGCGCTGCGTCGCCGAGAACCCGGACTGGGACGCCCTCGAGGTCGGCGTCGAGACGCTCAACGCCCGCATGGAGGCCTGGCGCGCCGCGCTCCCGGACAACATGCGCGACACGCCCGAGAACTTTGCCTGGTTCGCGGCCCGCGGGCTCGGCCGCACCTTCGCCGCCGTCTACCTCGGCTACTACCACTACGGACAGCTGCTGTACTACCAGTTCCTCTACGGCGCCGCGGCCACGACGGCCATCAACCCGACGGCGTCGGCCTCGGTGGCGCGCCGCGACTCGTACGCGAGCAGGTGCAAGGACCACGCGGCCCGGCTCTGCGAGATGGTCTACCGCGCGCAGACGACCGCCGGCGCCGACGTGCGGTACTCGATGGCGGCGCACGTGCTGGTCATCGCGTCCACGGTGCAGATCCACACGCTCCTGTTCAGCGGCGACGAGGCGGACATCGGGCTCGCGCGCGGCCGGCTCGAGAGGAACTTTGAGCTGCTCCTGCAGCTGCGGTGCTACTGGCCGACGGCCGACCGCGCCATCAGCCGTCTGAGGGCGTTCCACGAGACGGCCCGGACCAGCATCGACACCAGCTTCGTCCTGGACCGCTGGATGCTCCGGTTCCTGGTTGAATTCGCGGAGCCCATGGAGGAGAAGGATGTCGGAACTGGCCGGCCGCGCGGGGATGGAGACGAGATGGAGTCGCTGTGGACGATGGAGGGGCTCCGGTGAGGGGGTGGATTGTGTGGTGGTTGAAAAGCCGGGGACCTCATTTCGGACTCTTGGCCCGAGAAGAACACCCCATATAGTGGATTCGAAAAAGGATTTGATTGCTCCTTCACATGCCTTCTTGTCTGCCTCATATTCGTGACCACGCAAGGTCGGACGGGATAGGGTGCCCGAGCGAAGCACCCTATCCCGAGAAATACGCCGGTGGATGCCTCTGCAAATTTCTCATCAACCGGTGACCACACGGCACGCGGCGGGGACGCTCCTTGGCAACACCATGCAGCTATCCCCTCCCCCGATGATGGCCGTTTGCTCTTTGCGGGAGCGGATCCGACCCCAATGACTCGGCGAGGGGTTGAGTCGGGGGCTTGGGGTGCGGAGAAGTCGGCGGAAAACTCTCCAGAGTATTCCGCCCCCTGTCGACAGGAATACTCCGTTTGAGAGGAACCTCGCCGACCAGTCTGACAGCTCTGTCCCCTCCGTTGCCCCTCTCTTGGCGGCCGTTCGTCTTGTAAGTCGACGAGGCCCGAAACGTCAACGTCGGAGAACACGATGTGTGTGGCGGGGCTGAACTGCGATGCCACTTTTTGATGCCACTTTTTTTTTTATCTGGTTATCTGCTCAGTCAGTATAAGAAGGGAACGAGTTTGTTGCTGATCGAGCCGATTTAGAAAGCAGGAGTCCTCATCGTTTCTCTGCTCAAAAGACGATTAAAATGACATACGGATCACTGGGCCTCGTGGCCGCGCTGGCGTCCGCCGGACGCGTTGCTGCTCTCGCAAACGGGCTGGCTGATACGCCTCCGATGGGATGGGTGGGTGATGCTGAAGTGAATGAGATGAATTTAAGTAGCTGACAATGAACAGAACAACTGGAACGCGTTCGCTTGCGACGTGTCGGAGCACCTGCTGTTCAGCACCTCAGACCGCATCGTGAGCCTCGGCCTGCGCGATCTGGGCTACAACTACGTCGTCCTTGACGACTGCTGGCAGGCCGAGGAGGGGCGCGATGCCAAGGGCATCATCCACCCGAACCCGAACAAGTTCCCCAACGGCATGAAGCACGTCTCCGACTACGTCCACAGCCTGGGCATGAAGTACGGCATGTACTCTACCGCCGGCGAGATGACCTGCGCGAGATTCCGTAAGTTTGAAGCATTTTTTAAATAGTATGGGCATCACGACTGACGATGTTTGTAGCCGGCTCTCTCGACCACGAGAAGGAGGACGCCGAGAACTTTGCCGCCTGGGGCGTCGACTTCCTCAAGTACGACAACTGCTACCACATGGGCCGCATGGGAACGCCCCAGATCTCCTTCAACAGATTCAAGGTCATGGCCGACGCCCTCAAGGCCACGGGCCGCGACATCACCCTGAACCTCTGCAACTGGGGCGAGGACTACGTCCACACGGTATGTCTCCTCTCCTCTCTTCCGTCGTTGATGATCGAATTACTAACAGAAACACCAGTGGGGCATGTCCATCGCCAACTCCTGGCGCATGTCGGGCGACATCTACGACTCCTTCACCCGCCCCGACGACCTCTGCAGCTGCAACACGGCCTCGGACCCCTTCTGCGTCGCCCCCGGAACCCACTGCTCCGTCCTCTTCATCCTCAACCGCGTCGCCGCCTTCGCCGACAAGGGCATCCCCGGCGGCTGGAACGACCTCGACATGCTCGAGGTCGGCCAGGGCGGCATGACGGACGAGGAGTACAAGGCGCACTTCGCCCTCTGGGCCGCCCTCAAGTCGCCCCTCTTCCTCGGCAACGACCTGCGCTCCATGCCCGCCGAGGCCCTCACCATCGTCAACAACCCGGCCGTCGTCGCCATCAGCCAGGACCCCCACGGGCGCAGCGCGTTGCGCGTGAGGAGGGACGTCGGGGGTAGTCTGGTGCCCGACGAGTTCGGCGTCGCCGAGGCGCAGGTCTGGAGCGGCCGGCTCGAGAACGGCGACCAGGTCGTCATCTTCCTGAACGCGGCGGGCGCCGAGATCGAGATGGAGTCGTCGCTCGCCGAGATCTTCGTCGCCGACGGACCGGGCGGTTCGGCGCCGCAGGTGCGGTACAAGTGGGCCGTGAACGACCTCTGGGCGGACCGGATGCCGACGGAGACGGCGGAGGCGCTGCTCCGGGCGGAGAGCGACGACGAGAGGGTCAGGGTGTTCAGGGAGGCGAACTGGTACAATGCCACCGAGATCCCGTACGCCGTCGGTCTCGAGAGGGAGGACCCGAGGCTGTTTGGCAAGAAGATTGGCGAGGTCGAGGCGAGGGGCGTGTTGAAGGCCACGGTGCCTAGCCATGCGGCCAAGGTCTTCCGCCTCAGGAGGATCGCGCAGCCTGGCGACGGCTTCAAGGCGAAGAGCCACGACCGCACCAACAGGGCGGTCAAGGACGAGCTCTGATTACCGCGCGATCTGGTCATGGAAGAATAGACTGGTATTTGGACGAGAATATGGTAGTCAGTCACGGTAAACCGGAGCGGCCCGGGCTAGACGGAATATGGGAAGGCATAGATTATCACCAAAGCTTGGTATGAATGATTAGAATGTCACGGTTGGTCATGGTTTCAATGGTTTTCTTCTTAGGCTTTACCACGTTGGTTGAGTCACTTATAGAATAAGAATCGTGTGATTAGCAGTCAGTGACTATTAAACCAAGACCGGACAACAAGCAACGCAGTTCAAGACACCTCATGGCAGCAGCGAAAACCATACGGATCTCAGTAGAATCGTATGTAGAGGTTTCTCTCACTCGAGCACACATGAGTAAGTCGAAGCGGCGCCGTGGGAGAGAGAGGCCAAAAGCTCGGGGACGCCGTTTGCCCCAAGCAGAGGCCTTCGCACTCTTTGAGCACATACATGACCAAGACGAAAGCAAAAGCAAATGTGGCTAGATCACTTGGAACAACAGCGTCACGCCCAAGACGTCTTGGTCGAACGAGACATAGGCAAGGTTCAGGTGCATAGATGGATGAGCTCGTCCAAGCATCACAGCTTTGCACTATCAAACAGATGATGATCTTAAATCGTGCTTTAACCCTTTGGACATCACTCGCGGAAGAGATGACAACTTCCGCCGTCTCAGAAGAGAGAGGGACGCCGTCTAGTCGCCCATGATCATCGCCCCGAAAGATGAGCCGTGGATCGCTTCACCTCACATCCGGTATGAAGAAGACCAGGAGACAACGCACGGCGGCGGTCAACGTACGGGGGCCAACATGCGGAGGACTGCCAACACGATCCCCATAAACTCAACTTCACCGTGTCGTCAACGCGAACCATATCCTGTCTAGCAACCCACCCTGGCACAAACTCGAACCCCGTGATGCCGAGCAACCGGTCTCGCTTATTCAAGCATGTTGTGTCTCGATTCCCAAAGACGCCCTCCCCTGGACATCATCCGTGACCCATGGAACCCCTGAATCGGAAACTGCTCTTCCACTCCGTACCGAACACGCCCCGGAGGGGCCGCCCCCATGTTCGTCTGGTGGCCCGAAGGAGGACGCCCATCGGCGGTCGAGTCTGTCTGAGCCACAGACGTCGACCGATTCAACATCAGGCAGAGACGGCATCCGATCGGCATCAAGGTGGGTAGTAACGTTCCCGTTCGAGGGTCTCGATGAAGAAAGTTTTGAGTTCAAGCCGTGGTCGTGGTAAGTTTGTTTGGCGGTTGGGAAAATTCCGTGGCTTCGAATCTTCTCCTTGTGTCACTGGAAAACGTAGCGAAAGCGCATCATCGTCGAATCCTGTGACTCGGTGGATGCAGAATCTCGCCAAACTTGATTAGACGCCACCAAGTTGGCGCCCGCTCATGCAGATACCACCCAAAGGAACGTATCGCCCTGCTGCGTCGTGTAAACTGCTTCACACTCCATAATGCTTCGTCACTGGGGTTGCAAATAGCTGCTGTGAGTGCACCTCTAGACGCACCGAACCACGCAAAAGGTACGGCGGTAGATTATTTGAAGCCTTGGTAGCCCGGAATCGTGATACGCCCCTCGCCCCTGTCTTTACACCACGTACACCTCGAGAGATGTCTGAGATTTGTCCCTAGACCAGGATAATCTGCGGGTGGATCCGTAGAATAAAACACAAAGAGGAAGAGAGAGAAGAAACAGGATCAAGATCGCTGCGAGTACACGGCAGACGCCTCAATCCATCGGGGCTTGGCTACGAGAAGGGGTTGGGCCAATAGAGGATCTTGACGAGCGAGACTGACTCTGATCGAGACCTGCATGGGGTGGCATGTCTGGCCGAGAGATTGGGTGGCAGAGCGCCCAATGTGTGCTCTCGAGTGTGGTAACCCGCGCTATTCTTCGAGCCAGCGCGCGGAGACGACTGCGGGACCGGGGGTGGGCGAGTGGCACCTCGTATGCTCCTTAGTAGCTGCGCGAGAACCATGTTGGTGAACTGCGAGAGGTCGTGCGGTTTGGGATTAAGTGGAAGGCCATGCAGTGATGTCGTCAGTCTCGTATCTTCCAAGAGAAACACCACAGCAGCCGCTCATTTCTGGGGTCGTTGTGCAAAAGGCCCATCCATGTAGCCCTTCCAGGAGGGAGACCTCCAGTCCTGCTAGAGATGGACAGGCCTCTTTCGGCTTTGCCGCGAAGACGTATCCAAGTGCGAAGCTTCGCACAGATCCTGATGGTCTCTTGAGCAGACGGCCGCAGTGAGCACAGCTAGGCTAGGCCGTTACCGAGCCCTGTTTGCGCCTCATTTCTCTTCACCCGCGACTCTCAGGCGCGGGGAACGCGTCTGGTTGGTTGCCAATCATCCGGATCCAACGCCTCACGGCCCTGGTGGGATCATTGTCCGAAGATGTACTACGCACCGAGAATCCCTCTGACTTGTTGAGGCGTTTGGCTGATGTGTGGTCGGAACGGCATTGTACAATGACTGAGCCCCGACCGGGAAGTTGACACTGACAGAGACTGGGCAAGCCAGAACGTCGGCAGCAAGGACCGTAAGTTCAAGCGTTTTGCGTCATCTGATGAGTATTCACCCTCAAGATCATGCAGCTTCCCACCGCTCTCTCTCATCGACTGGGCAGTCGGTGTACGGGGCCATGCATGGATGCCGTCAAGGGGAACACTGGCCAGAAGCCTGGAGAGTCTGGCGGCCAAGGCCGGCTGGCCTCCATCCACCTCGAGTGTGACAGTGAGGTGGGAGATTTTCTCCCCAGAACCCTGGCTCCCGCATTCCAAGGTCGATCGGATGGAGACAGCAAGGTTATGCTTGCGGTCGATCAAATGATCGCTGGCCACCCTGACGCGAAACCGCCGATACCCCCTCCGACGAGGCGCGTCGTCGTCGTCGTTCGTCCGAAAGAGCGCACGAACGTTCTATAAACAAATACGCATAGAGTCGCGAGCCGCTGCGGGTATCATGCCCAAGGTGGACGGGTACTGGAATGACTGGACGAAACGAAACGTAATACCGCCTCTTTTCATAGGACGCCTCCCGTCCGGGCCATCCGTGTTCGTTTTCCCACGTGGTTGCAAATCACTTGCACGTTATGTCGACAGAGCGATAGGGTTCGATAGTTGAACGGGCCCAATAACAGAAGCGACCGCTGAGATTGAAAGACGGCGACCAGTCGAGATTGCGAGCGGCAGTCCCACGGGGCCAGCCAGGCGAATGGGTTAGTGGGCAAGGGTGAGAGATGTGACCGGGATCCTGAAAGATCTGGGATCACAGCAGGCTGGTTCTCTGTTGCTCAAGATATCGCAATCAGTCGCACCGTGGCTCACTGCGTCCACGACAAATATGACATACCATGTTAGTGCGGCGGCCAGCCGCGGGTCCCTACCCTGCTCATGTTAACAGGTGACTTGCTAATGGTACGCCTTGGTGGGTTATCGGGGGAGGGATCCTCGAAGTCGACGCAGTCCCAGTGTTGATCCCGAAAGAGTTGACATTGACCGTATGGGAGTCTTGCATCCTCCGCGAAGTTCAAACATCCAACGTGATGAACCGGGGGCTCCCCACGCCGGATCAGCTTCTCGTAGCCCAACCAGGCCATCATAATTTAGCGCCACGAAACGCCCTCTTTTCTTATTTCAACAACTCCCCACTTCCCAAATTATTTGGAAGCTTCTTGGCAAACCTCACCATAACACGAAGGGAGCGAGTCCAGCCGCCTGGGCATGGTTATGTCGCGTACAGAAAGATTATTCGTGACACCCACCCAGCTTGGACGAGGAAGAAGCACAGGACCAGGGCACACCGAGTCTCCGTCCACCGCCTCTCGTCCTGTACTTTCTTCTCTATGTCGATTGGTCGCACACGCCTTGCTGCAGGATCGTGGTAAAAACCGAGATGAGGCATGCCGACGGCAGGCTGCAGGACTGCCACAGAGCCTTCCTGTACAACTGTCGAGAGTCATCTCCATGCCATAATGTTGTGTTACGGACATGGCGCCTAATCACTTTACACTGTAGTTGCATGGCAATGGATTCGCCATTGTGGTTTGTATAGAGCGACTTGAGAAAAACATCGTGGAGAGCGGTTGCCCACCGAGTTGTACGTGCTGATGCACGCCTATTCTCGACTTCTGTAGAGCAAGCTCTCGCTCACGATTGAGGAGTACATTCGCCAAGAAGAACGCGGTGCCGAGACAGTAGCATACTCTGCTGATTGTTGGGAATAGCTGCGCCATCCGACCCGAGAAGCAGGGCCAGCAAACGGAAACTTGCAGGATCGGGTGCTCCAAGCATCTTACATCGAAGCTTCTCACAGCTGGCAATGGGCCAGTCATGTCCCCGAGCTTTCTGTGAAGTAGTCGACATTGAGCACCTCGTCCACACGTCGTCCATAGGTACAGACACGATCAGACTGACTCGGCTCCCCTGAATCCAGCGACCCGGCGCAGGCAGTTGAATCAATTCCTTTGTGGCTCTGTCTTCGATCCCGGGGCACTTCCAGACGGTTGGGTCGCGTACGAGAAATGGATTGGTCGCCCCTTCGTTCTGTTGTCGCACGGGCAATCCCAGAGTACACGCGGTATAACGTTTTTGCCGAGTTCGCATAAGGCAGTTCTCCTCTCCGGAGAGGCAAGAGGTCCGAGATGATTAGGTGGCAATGCCCACGAGAATGATTTGGCCACTGCGATGGCTGAAGCGAAACGCACATAACGGACGGCCCGGGTCCGTTATCGATGAGCGAGGATAACTGATTGCAAACTGAGAAAAGCATCTGCAGCCGAGACGCCGCGGAGGATATCTTCAGCCGAGGCCATAAACGATATGACGATGTACTCCTGTCGAAGCCAACGTCTGATGAAGAGTCCCATATCAGAAGTTCAAGAGGTAGCCTGACCCGGGGCTGTGGGTGTGGCTGCCGTGCTGACCACAAGACCCGTAAGAGGAGCAGATTAGCGAGGATGAGACCACCGCAGAAGCGATTACCCGCACGCGCCCGGGACGGCTGTACGCGTTGATATAGCTGCATTGTCACAAAGTAGCCCGGGCTGAGGCCGATGATAGCTGAGCAAGGGTCATCAGGGGAACGAGGAGAGGTGCCAACCCAGACGACAGTTGTGACACCCGGGGCTGCGAGCTCGGCTTCCCCAGCTCTGTTGTAGCCTGGCTCGCCAGCCAACGAAGTCGCCTTAAGCATCGCCGGGAGTATGGCATCTTCCCGCATAGGACGCAGGCGTCGTACAACAGCTCTCAATGGCAGACGTTAAGCGTAGCAACGGGGAGATCAGACAATGAGAGTCAAGGGAAAGAGCGTGAGATCTCTTTCCAGGGCAATATCGACGTGCATGATCTTGGTCAGTGAAACAGCTCCTCGTCCTGTCAATTCTTGCACCTATTCCCGACAATGGGTGGTTGCATGCGCACAAGCGGCGGCCGGGAATCCGAGTATGTGATCTAATACCCGGCGTCGAGCTTCGGCAATCATACAATGCTTCGAGCAGATGCCCGAGAAGGTGAAGTCGGAACTGGTCCAGCTCTCTTGCGTCGCTGACTGCGTGGCTGGTAGATTGTTCAAGGAGATATTTAGCTAGGTAGCAAGTCGACAGGTCCTGTACTCGTAGGACACCCAAAGTCTCTCTCTGAATTTCGGTTCCGCCCAGCGTTGTTGCTGCAACAAGCCGGCGGGTTTGAACCACAGCATCGGTTTCTAGGTTGGGGCAACTATCAGGCCAGGTTACCGAGACCATGGCAAGGGATGGGCGACGTAGATGTCTTGGAAGGAAGAGCCCTTGCGTCTTCGGTCGGTTCAATCCGAAGGCTTTCTTTCGAAGACCAACTTCAGGGTGTGGCGGCACTCTTGATCATTGAGTGACAAGGGATTGTATTGATATGAGCAGAATGGCGGCGCACAGCGGCCAAGTCGTGGTGTGACGTGATGACTGCGAGCTTGCAGGTGGCACTGAGTTGGGCACCCTCAATGCAGGTCGCGTTAATGCAGCGTCTCCTGTGACCGTTGGCACCCAGAAGCGGTAGCAGGGCAGCCGTCTTCAATAGCAGGCAAGTGGCCGGCGATATCGTCGCAGGCGCTGTGACTGTGCAACCAACAGCCTGGAGGAAATAAGATGGCAATGCGTCTGCGTCTGCTATACCCAGCCGTTGGTGGTAATGACAGGCTGCCCTGTAATCCTGGCCTCTCAGAAGGTGAACCCGCCAATTCGGGCCTCCCGCGACGGTGTGGGCCATGAGAAGAATGTCTCGCAGACGCAAAACATGACGGAGCGGGAGTGATGGTACTCGGCAGCCAATCTGCAACATGCGGGCACCGAGGGGTCAAGCAAGGCAAGGCCAGGTACGCAACGTATCCGTACTCTGCACCAACAGTTTTTGTTTTTCCCTCGCCCTTGCCGGGATGACTTGCAGAGGGACGGACCAGTTGTATGGTCGGTCACTGTCTTGGACTCGGAGTCGGAGCCGGGTAGAGGGTGACAGCCAGTGATGCTCTATCTGAGGACAGTTGCGAGCGCCTGGGTAAGCTCACGTAACTGGGTATCCGTGTACTGTGCCAGGGTAAAGTTACACCGAGAAGGAAGTCGTAAGACGGTAAGAAGCGAGGGACGACGAGTAGCTGGGCCTGTGGCGGGCGACATTGCCGGGATGACCACGCTTTCCAAAGCCACGGTAGAATAGCAGGGCTCGAGACAAGCGAGTGGACGTCTCAACTCAATCAACAAGGCTCCGGATCCATCAAGACAGGACGGGAGGCGGCAATCGGCTTTGTGAGGCGGCACAAGAACGGACGCGGGCACAGGGACAGGCGAGCTCGATTCGGTGTATGGTGTCAGTGGTGGTGGTGGTATCCGTAGTGCGTGGTAGAAACGGCAGCGGATGATGGATGATGGATCGCTGTGATACGGCCGTATCCGAGGTGCGGTATCCGTCCGAGTCGAGCCTGGCGGTCGGCCGTGTGGTTTGGAGAAAGAGTAGGTAGGTATTCGTAGTCGCAGGCTGAGAAAATAAGCATCAGCCGGAGAAGGCGGACAAAGTGAGATGCGAATAGGTATCGGTAGTGCTGAAATCAAGTGCCGGCATCTACCTTACGCATGCGGCCGGAGTGCGAGTGCAGGTGTAGGTGCATGGCAGCGAGGTGAAATTGATCGGGCGGTTGCAACAAGGAGCTCCGAGGTCGACATTGACAATAACCGGTGAGGGCCTTGGCTCGCACTCGGCGGTATCTGTATCCGTAGATGTCATGGTAGCAGATGGGTACTCCTGCCGGCCGAGATGGGTTTGATGTGCGTGCAGGTTTAGCCGGGTAGGGCGTAGAAAGAAACAGTGAAATCGGATTGAAACGGCGGAGGTTGACGGTCGCAGCAGAAATCCATTCCGAAATGTCAGGGGGCAGACCCTACTCTCCGGGACCTGCAGGAGGAAGA
Source organism: Colletotrichum karsti (assembly GCF_011947395.1). Classification (NCBI taxonomy): domain Eukaryota; kingdom Fungi; phylum Ascomycota; class Sordariomycetes; order Glomerellales; family Glomerellaceae; genus Colletotrichum; species Colletotrichum karsti. The sequence goes on from NW_024065905.1 coordinate 596,186, forward strand.
GGAGGAGGAGCAGGACGACGAGGACTCGAGGAGAAAGAGGCCGGGACTCGAGGAAGGAATAAGAAAGCGTCGGTGGAGGAGATGATCAGATGTTGATGGGCGGTGGCAGCGGATGGTTCTCGTCCCATGGCATCCCATCCCATCCCATCGTTTGGGGCCGATGGATTTCATCGTTCTTGTCGTGGTTGGACGTTCCATTGTATGGGCGTGTTGTTTCTGCGAGTCGGAGGTGTGAGATGAGAGAAAAAAAAAAAAAAAAAAGAAGGTGATTTGGAAGAGATCACGACAAGGCCAGCGAATAAGAAGCTGGCGAAAGTGAGACTGAGAGGGAGCAGAATGGGCTGAGACTCTAGTCAAGGGAAGGAAAGGAAGGAGCCCTTCATCAGTCAGAACTCACAAGTGCGCCTTCCTCTCACGACTCAGAATCTTACGTATGTAAGGTACCTTCTGACCTAGTGTAGGTAATTACCTTACCTAGGTACCTTAAGGTAGGTATCGTACCTAGGAGAAGGCAGGAAGTTAGGTAGGAACTCACCTTCCCAAGCAATACTTAGCGCGTCCACAGCGGCCATCCTAAGTTCACCGGCCGCTGAGACTCGTCCGATGTCTAGCACAGACTCACTGTATTTGGATAACCAAAGTCATCCGCAGAATTTGGGGAGGCACTCAGGTGAGGCATTCGTAGCCTGCAGATGAAATGCATTTTCCACGGTGGATGATACCTGTAGATTTCCATTCCCGCCCGTGCCTTCCCCTTCCCCCTCTTCTGACCTTGACAGCTGTTTGGTCTGTGCTTTAGAGCCGCCAAATGCACTCGGATTGCAATTGGGAAGGAGCCACAGACAGCAACTGCCTGCTGGTGCAACGTCCAACGTGCCTGCCGTGAGCCATCATCACCACGAGGCAAGTGCCTTCCTCTTGTTGCCATTTTGGGAAAGCCCTTCCTCCTGCCGTCAGCTTAGCCACAAACTCAATGGAAATGCAAAATTTTCAAACTGCAAGAAAAAAAAAAAAACAATCATCACCGCCGTCGCCGCCACAAAACATTGAATCTCACCAGAAACACCTCAACACCCCCCACCACTGCGGAATTGCTACAACTGAGGTGCCCTTGGTCTATCCGCCGGCCTCCTCATCAGACCTGATGCAGACACAGATATCACATCTCCAGTGTCAATCACTATCGACACCGACACCGATGCCGACACCGCTACATTCGTCCCGCAATTGCGTCCGCAGACACGGCCGTATCACCAACCTCCGGTCCAGCTTCGCTCCATTTGGCCTGCTGCCTCTACTTCGTACCTCTCTCTACCTCTGCTTCAGTACCGCTAAGCGTCAGGCTCCAGGCTCCAGCTCAAGTCTGCTCTGCTGCAGCTGCCCTGCCTCCCACTAGCAATCTGGGCACCAATCTCTCGTCTGGGATACCCAGCCCGTCTGGCAGATCTCACAGCAAGGGCCGTCCCTGCAGCCCTTGCTCTAGCCGTCGATCCAAGACCGCCCTGCCCTGTCGCCGCATCTCCCATTCGGTCCAATCTTCCTTCCACCATCAGCAGTCAATCTGCTGCCATGTGCCATCACGAGGGCTGAACCCAGTCGAGACTTGAGAACTGACGGTTGTGCCGCCTGCCACCCATCAACTCGGCCTTACCTCACTCGAATTCAAATCCTTTCTGCTCCGAATGCAGAGTACGGAGTACAGAGGACGGGGTACGGAGTATTCGTACACAACTCGACGCCTGCCTGGCCTTTCCCCTGCCTCTGAAGTCTGCCTGTGGCCTCTCGCCTCTGGGCATGCGTGGGCGGTACAACCAACAAATAATCTGCCGCATCTTACCTGGGCTACCTGAGTTGAGGTGCTCGCTCCCGTCGCAAGGGAACAGAGCCACGACCGCCACCCGTCTATTTCGAAATTGGCTCCCTCCATCTGTCCTCCCTCGACGCCTCCTTTCAGCCCTTGGACTTGGAATCAACTATCTAGACCAAACAACAACGGCGTCAACCCCCTCATGTGCCATGGCGTCCATGATAGCATCAGCATACGAGTCACCATCTGCCATTCGCTCTCGCCTTCTGATCAACTTACGCATACAGAATTCGGTCATATCATAGGTACGCGGCGATTTCACCAAGAGCAACCTAGCTAGACAGCACCAGGACGTGCCACCCCGAGCTCTAGTACAGATAGATACTTCCTACTTCAACATGACTTCTCCGGCTAGGGCTGAAGGCCTCAACCCTGCCTGCCGCCTTGGCTTCCCTCGCCATGCAAAGTCCAGCCACTGCGCTCTAGCTCTGCCGCTCGCTTCATCACCGCTTCAATGTATTCGACTCTGCTGAGGCTTTGCAGCCCGGTCCTCGCCTTACCGATGGCCACAATCGCCTTCACACTCGTCATTATACAGAGTACGAGTATCAACCTATCCATCGCTGGGGTGTGCGTCTAGACTCTGACGCTCCGAACGGTACTTTTGGGTCTTTTTTCTCCCTCATGTGGGATCTTGTCCCACCCATCTTGCCGCCACCCTCACGCACGCCGCTTGCACACTCTCACACGCCTTCCCGTCCTGCGCCTTGGAAATGCTCGATTTACCATACCGTCGGAAGGCACGGAATCGGCCAATGCTCGACAACGTCGTCTTGTCGTCGTATAACTCACCCCGCCTTTTCAACCGTCGCTTTCCATCCCTCGCCTGCTTGGGGAACACAAAGACGACACCACCGGGGAGGCACTTGCGCATATAGTTGCAATGTGATATTCGTCAGCTTGTCGAGGAAGCGATGGCTTGACATACAGCCAACCACAAGCCGGTCAACTTCTTCGTTCGGCAACGATACTCGCTTGTGCCCCTTTCAATGGCTACACCAACGTTTTCGAGAAGAGCGCTCTAGAAGCCAAATGCCATCCTCACCCGTGGCACGCCGCGGTAAAACAACATTCGGCCATACCCAAACCGCCCACGTTGAATATAAGACCGCAACCGTTCCCCGGGTGTCGTCAACGTTGAGCCATCCGTTGCCCATCCACACACTAAAACCTACTTCCGAGACTCGTCGTTAGCCATTTTGTTTTGACTCTTGCTGGAACATATATACTTTGCATCCTAATCATTGACTGATATCATCTGTTCGTGGACGAGCGACTTCACGTTGCTCCCCTCAACGCTTCATATCTTATTGTGCGCCTCACGCCGGCACTTCAACTCACTCGCAGACCATCACCTTAGATACAGGCGCATCAACCTCAGACACGAGTCTCAGTCTTGGTTCCCTCCTCACTATCCACTAGGAACCGGCCGACGCCAGGCCGCCCACATTGTCCCGTCTGCTAGACTTGACGTGAAGGAGGCCCAGTCGACAAGAGGATAGCAACGAACAGTACGTCCGTGCCTGACATGACAGCGAGACACGGGCGCTACGGATAGCTGTGAAATTGACACGCATCGGCAGACAGAAACAGATCGTCTATTCCCGGCCAAGACAGCGCGAAAAAACGCCAGGCCTTTCCGAATCCGTGAGTCTTGAACTCTTTTTTTCCTCTCCACGTTCCCCCATGCAAACCAGGGCAGGCAATCGTTGGATGGTTCAGGTTCAGCTACGCCCAAACAACACGAGACTCGGTCCCCTGGCTTTTTGCAGCAGCAGAAGATCATGGAATAGCAGCTCCAACAATAGCATGTCATGCACGAGACCCGCAACGATGCAGCCGTCGTGTGGACTTCAACAAGAGCTTCGATGGTCATCGGCGTCAGCGACTTACCGCAACCTCGGCATTGGCGTTTCGGGGGCTTTTGCTTGCTTGCTTGCCTCGCCTTACCTCGCCTTACACTCGCCTCGGTGACGCCACTACCGACCCCCAACATCCAACATGGGCTCCTCTGCACCGTGGTCATTGAGGCTAGGCTGTTCAGCTGCGCCAGGGACCCTGCTCGGGCAGAAATGACGGGGATTCGATCTCAATCAATTTCCCGGGTCGGAAAGACGCCAAGCTTTATTCCAGCCCATCTCACAGGCGTCGCCGCCTGGCTACATTCCCGTCGATCATCCCGTCTCTGGGTGCAGCAAATTGCTTCGTCCTGTTGGCTGCAAGAGGGGTGGCCCGTTGAGAGAAGCAGTGTGAGTGTCAACAGACCACTGAAGGCAGCGAAAAGCCGGCTTAGGTCTTGGCTCTACAAGCATTCTGGGCACGCTAGCTTGGCCGAGTTGGTTGGTCGGCCATCTGACTGGCGATAGAGGCAGATGCAGCAAGACGATGACATCTCTCTCTGGCTCGCTCATTCTGCCTCCCAGTCGGTTCATCATCTCCTGCAACCTTGATCTGCTGCTTCTGCGCTCACGTCAAATCAATGACCTGACCCAACGACGCTCTCATTCACCGGCGAGGTTGCACTCGCGCTATTCTCCAGCGGGAGGATGAACCCACTGATCGTCACCAGGACCGAGTGCCTCACCTGCACTATTTACATGTTGGGCTGACCAATTAGTATTGACAGGCACATCAAGAGAAAACCAACCAAACAAGACCGGGGTCGGGCAATCCAGAAGACCAGGGGAACGAACAGGCCAGGGAAAGCTCCGAGATCAACCCCGGACAGATAACAGAGACAGGAAGAAACACGCACGCGTGCAGAGACATCAGACGCAGACCGAAAGAGCAGGACCCTGGGAGAGCAACGGCGCCAACTCGTCCTTGGCTGTTCTCTATTGATTTCAGTCTCTGTTATTTTTCTGGTGCTGCAGGTCGGTGCGTGCCGCATCCCATGAGCACTTGTTGTTGCTGATCATGGCCCAAAACAGGCATAAGAATACGGAAGAAAATAAGCAGAACCGGTACAGAGCACCGCGACCAGCCCTGACGTACAGAGAGTAACGAATCTAACATCTTGACAGCCCTTCTTCCCGTCGGGATAATTTGCGGCCACTCCACACCAGTATCAGAGATCTTCATTTGGCAGATGCGCCCCGGGAGCTTAAGCAGCCGAGAGGACACTGGCCATTGATTGGATTTGACCCCAACGTCTCTTTTTGCCCGTCTACATAACTTGGCCTTTTGGGCTTGAGATCTCCTTGGGCTTCCGATCTCGTCCGCGAACGACGCCGGACGAAACCAACGCTCTCCGGCCAATTCTTTTGGTTGCTGTTTTGCGGTATCTCGCCTTCATCTTCCCAACACGAGCAGGACCGAGAAACAAGAAGAGAGAGGGAAATCAGGCAAACCAACGAAAAAGGGTATAAGGACATAGAAGATACGGACTTGAGAGGCCGTCTCTACGTACCGTTGCTGTCTGGCAGTGGTCACATCAGATGTACGTCTCATCATCTCTTCCTGTACCGCAACGTACCCAGACCTCCCTTGGCGCGGATCTCCCGGTCTCCTCTTTTTTACTTCCACCGGTCTCCATACCTGTGTCCAGGGTACCCTTTTTTCCCCCATCAACTACTTTACTTACATTACATGCCTTGGGAAACTTTCTTGGCTTCCATGCTTGTTTCGTTTACTGCACCTTCACTTTGTATCCGCATCTTCCATTTCCCCTCAGATTTTCAATCTCATCTCATCTCCATACCCACCACCCCCGTTCATCCCACGTCCTGAAATGGCACAGGCACAGACACAGGCACACGGCGCATCTCGTTCATCCTCAGCATATCCTCGTTATGATAGGCTGTCTGCGGTCATGTACATGGGTTGACAGGACCGTCTGGTGCAAGGTTTAGAGGCGGACGGACGCATGCAAGGGTTCAGCCGGTCGGTAGTATCCAAGCCAGATCCAGTGACACTGGAGCGCGCCGCTTGAGTCCCGATTGCACAGGCTACCCACGCTCCCTCCCTGCCGTTAGACGGTCCCCGGCTCGTCCTAATCCTGGCCACATGCCATACGGCCATTCCCATTCCTCTTGTTCATCCCATCCCGTCATCTCATTGGGCTTGCTGCAGCTGCTTCACAGGAGCTATGGCCAATCACGCTAATCCATGGTTCGCAGCGTCGACACCGACAGATATCGTCATTCGAGCCACACCTGTTTCTCGGCTGTGTACACCCTTTTGCTGTACTCCATTTCCCTTACTATCGCTCTCGTTCGTTGTAGCTCCTGCTCTCAGTTCAAGCTCGAGCTCAAGCTCTCTTCCCGCTGTACTGGGCCTAGCTGAAGCTGCCGAGAGAAGGAGCAACAACCAACAGCCACACGCCATTCTCCACTCCGTCCATCGACTTACACGGCAATCTTGCACCAGCAATATTTTGTGTGTGTGTGTGTGTGTGAGTGTGTGTGGGTGGGTGCGAATGTGTGTGTTGCGTGTGTGCCATCTCGAAGTATACGTACCGAGAGACGACCAGCATTGCCCCGGCACTGCTTCTTCTGCTTTTGCTGCACTGCGTTGCCCATCACGGCCGATCTTGAGTAAGTGCCATCAATCATTCCTTTTTTTTTCTCCTCTCATTCTCACTCTTTCTCTCCTTTTCTGTCCTCTCTTCGTCCCCCAAACGATACCTGGTCCTCTTCCCGGGTCCCTGTGGCTCCCGTCATTTGTCATTCCCGCCTTCTTGTCGGCCGTTTCCTTCTTTTCTGGCACGAACGACTGGTTCTTCTCCAGTCTCCTTGCATGGGGGGGGGGCCTCCATTGCTTCTTTCGCCTCCTAGAACGACCACCCCGTGTCCCATCCGTCAAGGATACAGAATGGCCAAGCTCTTTTGCGGTGTCCGAGTAGCATGCCAGACGGACACATGAGCAGACTGACAGCCGTGTTCCCCTGTCTACCCCCGGCCTTCTCTGCCGCCTCTCACCAAAGTATCCCCGAACTTCACAACTCTGCCAGCTGAAGAGGTCCCACGTTCATCATCATCGTCGACGGCTACAGCCACACACACGCGCGTAGTACGCCCCCAATGAACGACTGACTTTTTCTCCCCCACCCTTTCTCTTCAGATCAATGGAACCTTGCAGCTCATAAGACAATTGGAATCTCGCATCTCAACGGCGCCCCTATCCATGCCCGGCCCTGTCATTCCAACTTCCTCACGCTCTATACTACGTACTACTCTTCCTCTCGATATCGTACTCCACGCTCTGTATCCGTACCCCCCTCCCCCTCCTCTCCCCTCATCCCCACAAATGTCACCCGGCCTGGGAGCCTTGCTTGGTCGTTCTTCTTCCTTCACCACCGAGAAGTCACTCGCAGGCTAGACGGCCTGCACTTGCCAGGGCAGAAAACAGAGCCCTCCTCAAAAAGAAACGACGAGGGGTGCTACTGTAAGGGAGGGCCGTCGGGAACCCCAGGACGGAGCTATTGGTGCGTGAGCTCGCTGTTAGTGCGGCAAGCAGAGGAAAAGCAATATCATCTTCGCAAGGTCCCTGTTCCTTCCGTGTGGATCTGCCCAGCCGGACCTTGTGTCGCCACAGACTCGTCGTCGTCGAAGCTCTACTTCACGTTCATAACAACGTACCGTGGCCTGCAAGGAGACTGGAGCGCCTTGCTATCTATCTGTCGACCTCTCCGAGAAATGCAACACCACTTCTTCGCGCCTCATCAGCATTCCTCTTCTACCTGCCTCACCCCGCAACAAAATCAGCGACACAGTCTGACTTTCTGAGTCCACGTTTCTCCCTCTCGCCTCCCATCTCTTTCTCTCATTCTGTTGTCTTCCTTTCACATCACCGACCTTGCCCGCCGCTTCTGCCCATGCCCGTCTAATATCCCGGCTCTGGTAGGCCTCGCAAGTCCGCCTCCTCCTTTCATGCCAAAGGAAGCGCAAGAGTGCTGCGGGACCTTGGGCTTATTTCCCATTGACGTCTGTTTCTAACAGCTGCTTGTTGGTCGTGCGAACAGGTCCGCCGTCGGTCTGCAGAACGAACGAACGAAGCACGGTCCAGCTGCACTGGTTCGGCATCGCGAACCACGTCTATCCGTTTGTCGACAACTCCGAGCCGTGATTGGACCCGGCTCTCGCGAGCATCCTGGTCCCAACGGTTGAGTACGTGATCCCCTTCCTCTGCCCGCGCCAGTTGCAGGGCCACGAACTCCAGCAGGAAGCCGATATGGTTCGCGCTGCAACCTGCCGTCCGGCCAGCAGTTCCTGCGAAGCAGCACCGACCATTCAATCTTTGGGTTTCTGGCTGACTTGCATTCCAGCGAACCCGCTCTGGCACGAACGCCTTTCAGTCGGTAACCACCGCGCTGGAATCTTTGGATCCTCCCGAAACTCCATTTCAGATTTCGGTTTGCCAGCAGCTCAGCGACCAATGACAGGTGCATCGGTCTGAGTCCTTCTCCCGCGACGTTCACCTTCAAAGACGTCGGTCTTGGTTTAAGATCGCCGCTCCTGGATATTCTCTCAGCCTTCCAAAGTTTTCCCGGCTTCCTCCAACACGCATTCTTCGACTTTCCTGACCTCGCAGAATCAGCCGCGTCGACATTCAGCTCCCTAATTCCTGTCGTATCAGCTCTTCGAGAGTCAAGCCAGCCGATCTACCAGCTTCCTAGCGCCACTGGCAGGCTCGGTAACGCCATCTACATACCTGAGTACGGTGTCTCAAACCACACCTGGCGGGAGAATCTACTGGGACTAATTCGCCTCTCTTAGGGATCCTCCCTTTCCTCGCACTTGCACGGCCTTGATCTCGCAACCACCTGTGGATTTCACTCTAATCACAGTAATCTCAAGACATATCTCTCCCTTTCCCCCTTTGTTCTTCGACGGTCCCACAAGGCCATAGTCTCTTCCTGTCGTCGCAACGCCGCTCCCGAAACAGTGGTTTGCATTTTCTCCGGCAACAGAACAGACATCCTTCCCCAAGTGCACCCTTCCCAACAGCTTGAATGTCTGCTGCGAAGTTTGAGTGTGCTTCCTACAAGCATTTTGAAGTGAGTCAAGTCATCGCCGGAGCACCGGGCTGAGCCACTCCCGAGACGTTGATACTGTCAACAACTCAAGAGGGCTTGCCCCATCTCAATCTCAGATCGGAGTCTTGTAAGGCTAACCAGTTGTTTCTCCCTGAAAGCAGCCCGACTTCCATCCTCAAAGGCCAATAATCATCGGCGAGGAAGGCCTCGACTCACCAGAGACGGTGACCCTCAAGTACGAAGAGGCGGTCGCAAGGGCAAACGGAGACCTTCGGGGTGACTCCCCGCCAGGTGGTCTCCTCCCCATGTCCCATTACGGGAAACACCAGCCAGGCCCAATCCACGGTACGTTTTCTTCGAGCAAAGACTCACAGTCTCATGGTTCAGCTCGCTGACACTGCATGGCCATCACAGGGTACGACTCGACCCGCGGGTATGAGGATGCCGCCTATCAACAGTATGGCGCGCAAGCTTATCCCGCCCAGCATGGCGGGGCATCTCAACTCACGGCGGCCCAGATGAACCAGAGCGCGTTCGCGGCCAACAGTGCGGTGGCACCGTACATGTCTGTTGGCAATGTCGGCCTATCGGTGGTTTCCTTTCAGCCAAGCTCTGGGATCGCCGGCACGAAGGTGCTTGTGAAGGTCTCGTCGCCGTACGATCTCCTTACAGTGGCGCCGTACTTTTCCCTCGTCTTTGGAGCCAATAAGGTCCCGGCAGAAACTATCAAGGACGACAGCTCCACGATGTTGACTGTCTCGGCGGATGCGCCTCCTTTCGTGATCACCAGCTGCCCCAGCGAGAACGTGCCCGTTTCGCTCCTGATTGAGACGGAAAACGGGGACGAAGTCTCGAGGACGGCGGTGGGCCTGTTTGTATATCACGAAGCACCCTTGGGCGGCCCAGGTGCTAGCTCGGACGACATCACGAGGAAGGTATCCAAGTCACCTGAACAACAACATCAGTCACCCAGGTCAGCAAGCACTCAGCTGGGTAACGAACCCAGTACAAATACCTACGACTTCGCAACCGCTCCGCAACAGTCGGCGCAGGCTCCCTATGGAAGCAGCTTTTCGCAAGACCAGAACAACAGCATGCTCAGCGCCTACCGAACCAACTCCTTTACGGAGCAGCACTACCCCCGCGCCGTGCCGCCGCCGTTGCGACCGCCGATGGCTGGTTGGCAGGCATACCGAAACCCGGGTCCGCCCATCACGCACACGCAAATCTCACGCCCAAGCTTGACCCCCTTGCCCATGCCATCGGCCACAACTCCCCAGCTTGTCAGGACCAGCTCCATCCCCAGCTCACCTGGCGGGGGCCAAAGTTCAGGATACAGCCACTGGGGATCCTACTCCAACAAGGCTGTTTTGAAGATTGTTGGCAAGCTCGACACCATGGCGGTAGACTGGTCACCCGAGGAATGGTCCAACCGGAGACGTATCGTCATGTTCAACAAGAAGCAAACGGGTTCAACACTTACGTCGACATTCAGGGCCGTCAACGTCAACGAGCGACCGCCCAACAGTATCTGCATCAGCTGCATTTGGTGGGCGGAGAAGAACGAGTGCTACGTCACGTCTGTCGACACCATTTACCTGCTTGAACAGCTTGTTGTGGCCCCGGCCAGGTTCACAGTTGAGGAGAAGAACCGCATCCGGCGCAACCTTGAAGGTTTCCGTCCTCTGACTGTCAGCAAGGCCAAGGCGGACTCGGAGGAGTTCTTCAAGATTATCATGGCTTTCCCCAACCCCAAGCCGAGGAACATCGAGAAGGACGTCAAGGTGTTCCCGTGGAAAATACTCGAGTCGGCACTCAAGAAGATCATTGGCAAGTACAGCGCCAGCCCTTCATCGACGCTTCCCGCATCTCACCTTTTGACACCCACGCCCGTCGGCGTCTACCCGCCTCTGCCGACGCCACCGGCCCCGACGATTGCGTCGGACCATGTCAGTGCCTACGGTGTTCCGTCTCAGGTCCACCACGAAGGATTGACGTCGCCCCGATCCATCGCGGGCAGCACGCACAGTTGGCCCGCGTATTCGACCGCGCCCCCGCGAACACTCTCACCCGCGCTCACAGCCGTGTCTCCACGACAATCTGGTCTGCGCCTGGCGGCACCTCTGCCAGCTGTTACAGGCTATGACAGTCGCTCGATGCCGTCTGGCTCGTACGGGAACGGATTGCACACGCCGATCGGACACCAGCACACGCCTCCGCCGGCACCTAGCAGATGGGACACTACGATACCAGCAATGCACGCTCCTACAACCTACGCCGAGCAGTATCAGTCCATGACGGCACACCACGCCCCGAGCCATCAAGTGTACGGTGGTGGCGGCTATGGAGACGGGGCGCAACGGGCATGAAGCCGCGAGGCACCCCGGCGGGCGTGAGGGCGCATGCCTACGGTCCAGGTGCGCGACGAGCTGGGGATAAGGGGTGGTGTGCTTCGCGTCTGGTGAGGCGCAAGCGTGAAGAGCAAGCAGCACGAGAGAGCCTTGTCAGGGTGCTGGAAGTGAGTCACTGCCATCACCGGGGGGTGACATACTGATGGCAGCCGCGTGAACGAGGCATGGGGACAAGACAAGAGGAGGACAGTCTGGAAACGAAAGATCAAGAGGAGGCCTGAAGGGACGTCGTTGATTTGATTGGGGACGGTACTTGGAGCATCGGACGGCATGGACTGCTACGCAAAGAGGGGAGACGAAGGAGAAAGACGACTGGATGTGGTGGTGGTGTAGGGGTCCACGGGTTGCTCCCCCCCGGTCTCGTCCACCTGCGGTCTCGACGGTGTGGATGGGTGGAACCCGGAGGGCTGTCAGCTGCTGTGGCGCAGACCAATCGACTTCTCCCGAACGGCCTCCACCATTCCCGAAATAGACGGCCAACGCCCCGCTCTGGCCGGCCGATGCGCCAGCCCCACTCCCCGACATCGACGGACAAGAAGTGGAGACCTTGGGTGACATGGACATGGGACAGGCTACTTTCTCCGATGCATCATCCCTCTCGCTGCTCTTCTCTATTTTCACTGCAAGTTATGGCAGAGGCGGGGTCTCGATGTTTCTTCTGCACTCTCGACAATCCTTGGTTATATTCACCGCCTTCTTCGGCTGCAGACAAGCGACTTGGCGTTGGGGAGATGCTCGTTTCGACGCAGCTTATCGCGACCGACCTCTTACCATCTGCACCTCGATAACACATTCCAGCCTCGAGTCGCCATACCGACCCCTCATTGGCCGCACTCCTCGTGCATGATGGGTTGGGGGTGTATCTGGTGATCGTCTTATGGAGGGGCAGCTTGCATCCGTCCGGCCTGCATGACGTACATCATCTGCGTCAAGGACCTTTCAAACAACAGCGCGCCGAATCCGCCTGTCTCTAGCACCATGGAATCGCACCACAAGCCTCCGATTCAACTTGTTACCGACCACTCGCTTGCCTTCCCGCTATACCTCTTCGGCCGTGCATTGGCGTACCCGCGATGTTCCTACATGGGTTGAAGGGCTCACCCGGACCATTCACATGAGCCATATCACTTGTTGTTGACACCCTCAGCCCAGTAGGTGTCGAAAATCCTCGACGCGACCAGAATCAAGCAAGATACTTCCAAACAGCCAGCATCAACGACGCGACCTGGACAAACAAACCACCCCACCACCGGATTCGACCCTTGCTTGGCATGCTGTTGCCTTACGACCGCGGGTGGCGCGGTTCACTTTATTCTCACACAGCCGTTCCGACCCTCCATCTCGACGGCTACGACCATGCTAGAGCGGCGTTCTCGACCCCGAGATCGGCAACACGGGCGCGCGGGCTGATGCACCTCCGACAACGACCTCACTAGCGACGCGTACTGCGATGGCTCGTCGTTCTTGGCGTCGACTTCTCACACCATCCACCCCTCTTTTTCCATCAACTACATGCACCTCCGTCCTCGTTTCAGAACTTGACGCAGCCTGGAACCAGATTTCTCCGTCATATAGAAGGATACACTGGCGTTTCTGTACGGATCATTCGGTGATAGACTTGGCTACATTGGCGCGAATCTTTTCCTTACACGATCGCTCGCTACAACCTCGAATGCTGACTCGACACTCCTCTCGCCATTACGACCTCTCGCCATCCTCCAATCCCGCGGGCGTCTGGTTATCGGCATTTCGTCTCCACCGGAACCGCTTATCGACAATACAACTCGGCAATCTCATAACTGCTCTCAACTATCACTGCTAACTATATCACATCGCTCGCTTTTCCTACCCTCGACAACCACACCACCCGCCCCATACAGCGATCTTCTCATACACACACACACATCTCTCCACCCCTCTCTCATTCAATCTCATACATTTCTTTACACTCTTGCATTTATCTTGGTTTTGATTTTAACATGGTGGCTGCTCCGGAGAGCAACCCCGGCCGGCGTGTTTCGGGGACTGGGTGATAGAGGCGGGGCTTCGGACACGGTTCTTCATTGTAAGACGGTGGGGGGAAGCTCAACTTCCCCCCCGGGGGTACAAGGAAACACGGATACAGGTACGGGGACAACGGCACGGTACGGGGACACCGGCCGTCTTTTGGGGGGCGGGGGACGGGGGGCCAACGGAATAACGGGGATACAACATTTTGGTGTGGGATTGCACATAGCATTATACCCTTCGCTTTGCTTTTATCGGCTTGGGGGATCTGGGTTTTGGTCTTGTCACATATGGGATAGTCTTCCTGATAATCATAATCGCTTGACATATTTAAGAACCTCTGGGTCTCTTGTGCGATGACAGTGATGTACTTCTGGTAGACGTGTCGTGGTACACGCGCCGAACCAGCCGTGATTTCAACAACACACCATGAAGTCTATGCTCTTTCTTTCATGAACACTCAGCGTGTCAGCGTCCTGACGTAGATTATGTGACATTGTCTTTTGGGCAACGAGGTGCTGTTTTGGTAGCGTTGTATACAACGAAGATGGTTGAAGCTATAGTGTAAGGGCTTGATAAAGAGATTACAGTTTCGTCTGAGCAGCCCGGGAAAGAGATGTCATCGATATACCTGGCTTCTTCTATGATCCCACTGCTTGCCTCGTATTGGAGATAAGACCCCCAACCCAGATCCATGATTTATGCGAAGCCCAACGACTGACGTCCAAACCAACTGCGAACCCGGTCTGTCACTACCTATGAACTTCGTTCTAGATTGTCCTTAGACGAACTCCCCGGGAGCACAGAAACATCAGCATCCGGCACAGTCCGGTTCCGATCCACTCTCGATATCTCCTCCCCATGACTTCTGATACTGCTTCATGCCCGCCGTGGTATCTCCTCCTAGTGAATCGCGATACACTTCACAAGTATTGTGCTGTTCTGATGGGTTCTTCACGAAAACGCAGAAATCGTATCTGAATCACCACGCCTTGAGAACGACATTTCCCGGTGACTCTGAATCACCGCAGCGAGACATGAGATATATATCCAACCTCCAGGTCATCTGCAACACACCCAATTCCGATATTCAACACTCCATACAACTCCTGAGCAATCAAAACCATCTCAAACCCCAGCCTTAGCAACCAATCACAGTTTAACTACTCCACCCGAGACCACGAAACCTCATAATCGCAGCAACCATGGGCTACACACAGGCTCTACTAATCTGGATCCTCGTCGCGACGGTCATCCTACTCGTCTCCTTCATCGCGTACTTTGCGTACGACGTCAAGAAGACGATGGCCTGGAGGCGGCTTGCGCGTCAGCAGGAACGGGTCACTGCCGAGGAGTTGGCTCAGAGGCCGGCGGAGGGGGCGGGGGATGTGGAGAGACAGGCTGGCGGGCGGTCTTGATACGTAAGAAAGCAGAGGAGGCGGTGGCAGAGGGAAGTCAGAGATCGAACGTCAAAGTTGGTAGAAAGCTCATTAGTTAAGAAAACAAGTCCATCCAAACTCCGGTAAAGCGCCTTTCCGTGACCAATGTAAATGTCGTTCCCATCTTTCCCATGTCATCGACCATGTCGTCCTTCACATCTTTTCCGAACAGACACCTATACGCCGTGCAACTGATGACCCAAGCCTATCTTCCATCTCCCAAACACCCTGCTCCAGTCGCGAACCTTCCCATCCAAGTCGATACTGACAAAGTCCGCTACTGCCGTGGCCCATACAACCTCTCAATCAATTCGACAGTGACACCGAAATCTTTCCTAAAGGTCCTCCTGCAGCTTGCGATGATGTCGACGTCGAGTCTGCGGGTCACCCCGCCTGGATGTCGTATGTGGATGACAATCGTCGGCTTGGCCGGCTTCGGGAAACGGCAACGCTCCGCCCATGTCATGACGAGCCGAGAACCTTCGCGGTTCTCGATGTTGAAACCGAGGCGGAGGCAGAAAGACATGTAGCCCATGTAGTTGACCTCGCCCGGGAAATCTCCCAAGATAATGTCCGCCGTCTCCCAGTCCTTGCCCCTGAGCACGCAGCGCTCTTTCAGTGCTCTCTGCTCGACGGTGTAGGCACTTTGCCACCATTGGCGACACAGCTCGAGGGTCTTTGCTTTGATGCTGACGTTGACTGGTGCATGCTCCACCTCGGTGCGGCGTTCGAAGCCAGGCGGAGGACGGTATTCCTCGGTGGGTTCCGCGTAGCCTGCCGGCTGCATCGATGAGATATTGCCGCATATTCTCTTAATGCCAAACGTTTCGTGTCCTGGACGAAATTCTTTTCTTTTTAGGGTGTCGAGGTATTCTAGAAGCTTCCTCGGTCTAGCTTTTGCCAGTCGCTCGCTGCTGCGCTTTTTTGTTTTCTTTGAGCGCTTCTTTTCCACTCCTCGGGCGTCCGCACGCCGGATCATGTTGATTAGTTTTGGCCGACCGTCTTGATTATCGTGGACAGCGTGTATATCGAGTACATCCCGTTCCAAAAGAGATGCGGAAAAAGCCTGCAGGGCAAAGAGTATCTGCGCTTCGTGTGTCGACATGTCAAGCACCTCGTCCGGCCCGATCCCCTGTTGCAAGAGAAGACCCCAGACGGCTTTGGGAGCGGAGTCCGTTTCCTTCAAAACGTCGTCGGCGCTGATATCACCTTCACCCATCATGTATGGTTGGAGGAATTTGCAGAGGAAGACGGCCGCAAAAGATCTTATTTCCGACATCTGATTGTCAGGAATCTCCTTGTCCTCCAAACCTAGCTCCTTGACAAGCTCGCCAAGACACTGGTTGATGCGACCCATGGAAGGATGGAAATTATTGAGTGCAGCAATGTTCATATCTCGGGTACGCTGGGTGACAATATCCAAATCTTCCGCGTCGTCGCCCTCAACTTCCATAGACACGCCGCTGTCTCGATATGAGCGGGCTGGAGGTGTACAGGATTTGGCACTTCCAGACTCGAGCCAGCATATGATCTGAACCCAGAAGTCCTGGAGCCAATTCTGAACAAGTCCGGCAGGTCGATTTAGCTTCAGGGCCGAAAACGGGGAGTAGGTAACCCCAAGAGACCAGTGAACCAGTCTGAGCGTGTTCTCGTCGACATGCTGCTCGAAGGGGAATTGATCGTACTCTTTGAAGAAGGCTCCGATGTTGCCAACGTTGTGCTTGTTGGTTCTGAATGTTTGTTTTGCGATGGAGTCACTGAAGGGCCGAATAGCCTCCATCCGCAGAGATAGTAACCCGGTCCAAAACAGATTATCGTAGTCATCGCTGACCATCGGCGGGATCCTTAGACTTGAGTGTGCATTGTGACGATCGAAGCGCATTGCCTGTATCAACTTGTGCAGGCCGATGCAGCCCATCGTGTTCGCGTTCTTGAGTCCGACATGCATGAGCAAAGCTGACACTGCCGTTTGATCTGCCCCGTTGTTGGTGTGCTCAGGATCCTTCACATCAACAGTATCGTTACGGGTTCCATCGACGACAAAGCCAATCTTCATAAAAAAGTCCTTCGGAAGAGCCCAATCGTCCCCGGGGACTGGCGGCTTCATGATCTCCCACGAGCTGATACGCTTGAAATATGACCTGAGAGATCCCGCAGAGAGGAAGCCGCCGTGGTCAGCTGCGTGGATAGCATGGCGTTCAGCGAACCAGCGGGCGTGAAATCCCAAGTCGATCCACGAGTCCCGAATACCCCCTGGCTGGCTGAGGTCTGGATTCCATTTGTCAAGCCTGACTCCGTGACTCTTAGCCATCTCGCGCAAGGCCTGAAGCTTTTCTGCAAGGCATCTCCACATCTCAAGGTTGAATGCTGCCCATCTGACTACCCGTCTGATGAGATCATTGACTAGAGCTTTCTTCGCATCGATATCGGAGTTTGTGATATGCAACAAAGGATTTCCGTGACCGCGTATCTGATCTTCAACCACATGACCATAATGTTGGCGCAACTGGTCGTGAATACATCTTTGGAAGAAGAATGGGTCATGCCAGAGATTGAATATGGTTTGCTCGGCTAGCTCGACTCGTTCCTTCAGAATAGTGGTGAACTCTTCGTCCCATGGCACAATGGCGGCGGCAGGCGGGAAGAATTGATGACAAGCGACCAGATCCGTCCCCCTAACATCGAACGTGAGCATTTCTTTGGGAATAGTCTTCCAAGTATGGGCACGCCATATTAGGAGATGCCTGGACACCCCGTTACCATTGAGGTCCAAGGCATTCCGTCGGCGGCGTTCCACATCGTCTCTTATCCTTTTGGCTATGGCGACAACGAACTTGAGAGTCAATGCTTGGACCTCTAGTACCACCATGCCCTCACCCCAACTGACGATACGGCCGGTTTTGCGTAGGTGGTCGAATAACCCAGACCCGGTGTCGTGTTCGGTCGGGTCTTTGAAGACAATGGGATAGCCACTGTAATATTCGCTTCGGCTCGCGTTTGACCCGATGTTTCGTTCTTCTTCGGTTGGGAACCCCATGAACCAGTTGTCGCATTGCTGGTTTAGTGAGATTTTGCTGGCGAACCCCAGATGGCAACCCTCCCAATCAGCGCGAGCGAAGTTTCGTGGATGATTTGTGATGCGGTTGAGAATGAGACAGCGCAAGAGTTCTGGCGTACTCAAGTCTTCTTTGTTCAAAAATTGGAACATGAAGAATCTTCGTCGATGCTCCTCGTCAGGAAGGCGATCTTTCCTAAATAATAAATGCCAGTAATCGATTTTGTAGTCGTCGCAATCCTCGTCCGCCAATGAATTTGGAGCCTCGACGGCTTCTGTGAATACGTCGGATGTCTTATAAAGTCGAATGAATTCGCGGACATCGATGTTACGGACGTTCGGAAGCTGACCTCCGTTCGTCACTTCCATCCATGAAGCCTCCACAAACTCCTTCAGCTCGTCTGGTGTGAACCAATCAAGCGGGGCAGTGATGAAATTGACATTGAAATTGGACGCGATGAGATTTTGAGCATCATCCCAAGCCTCCTGGACCCGTTGCGCCATGGATGCGGTCAGGCTCTGCGCCTCGCTCTTCTTATCGATGGGTATCAAGTCAGGATGCCCGACATCAAGGCGAAGAAGTTGTTGCCTTTGATTCCGATGCTGGTAGGGAAGGTCTTGACCAGGCCGCGTCCATGGTTCGCCCTTGAACCAGTGCATGGACGTGTAGGAACGGTCCATGTAAGCGGGTTCCAAGGACCTCTGCCCTGGGGCCTCTCCCGAGCTGCCCATGGTGGTTCAGCAGTGGACGAACCAATATCCATCGACAAGTGGCGAGAAGAAGCGATTCGCGTGTGCCTTGGAAGGTTGGCTTGGCGCTGGAACTACGATGTCGCGGTGGCGCTTGGTAGGAGATGACGAATGGACGGTTCAGAATTTGGGAGACGAGCAAGGGATAAGGCCGAGAGAACGATAACAGAAAGAAGAGACTGTCAAGATGGTGAGCCGGCACTTTGAGAGAAGCCTGTCTTATCTTGACGAGCAGCTCCCATAGTAGACTCGACAATGTACGTAGGGAGGGCTTCGAAGAAAGAAGAGATGGTCCATAATGGGAACAATAACGTTGGCCAGTCAAAGGCAGGCGAGTGTGGTAGCTATTCCTGTCGACTTGAGCAGGCCCACGAGCTACATTGTTGGCTGACAGAGAACCGGTCGTGAAATGGATGGATCGAAAGAAGCAGGGAACGCTGGCCGATAGTTCAAGCAGGTTTCGAGATTGGTTTGCTGTCGCGCATGCGAATCCATCTTGACTTCAAGCGTCGCTCCGCACGTTGGTGTTCCGAATGGACGTTCCTTATCGAGGTGTCAGGCAATTGATCGGTGGCTTCACCGTTACCATTGCCGGAGGAGTAAGCAATTTGATGATTGGGGGTGGTAGTTGACGTCTTGATGCCGCTAGAAACATTCCGTGCAAGTATTTCGATGTCTTGAGTTCTCAGTCGACGAGTCTCAGAATGGCTCGTGTCTGGTGTTGACGTTGAAGAAAAGCCGTTGCGATGTGGCCGGCACAGGTCTGGTAAGCAAGGGGTCCGTTCCAACGTCTTGGTGTATGCGGCTCTCAGGGGCAGAAGGGAGGATGAGACCCCTTGGAAGGAAGAATGACGTGCGGCGGATCAAGCGGAAACATGATTGATGATTGATGGCCGCTGTGACTGAGATGATGAAAGGGAAAGACGGCAAGGAGTACGTACTGACTGCGCGTTCCTGGCGCAGCCGTTGTCGATAGCGCAGCCCGGTCGGTGTTTTGGTGTTTTGGTGTTTGAGGGACCAAACAAAGCAGGAAAGATCCATTGGACTGTGCTTGGAGTGGAAGGAGGAGCGACGGGACCCGATCCGGGAAGCGCAAGGGAAGACCATGCTTAATTGAGTTTAAGCTGCGGGTCCGGTGGACCTGGACCCGTAAGTCCTTTTGATTGAGTGGCGCTCGGGGCGCGCAGGGGCCATTTCCCGTCCCACCTTGTACCCACCTTGTACGCCGTATTCCACAACCACGAGGCAGGAACAATCGCGGTTTGTCCATCGCTGTATTCTGATCAACTCATCGGGTTCCATGAATAATAGCATTTCTTATGTCGTGACACACATCAAGACACTAATTGAAGGAAAGAAAGCACTCGTCATGAGATATCCCTTGCCTCGTTGATCAGACACGCCGGCTTCGCCAAGTCCATCTGCCCATGCCCAGGCTTGGGAGGACACCATCAAAGGACCGATGAATCCAGGTCTCATTGCCAAGTCCAATGGACAAAGGCTGCATTTCGTACCTCGTTTCTCGTAATGACCAAGGCCAATTGTAAGACTCGCTGTGCTTGGCGGGTGGATGGCATTAATTGGCATTATTGGCTGGACTTTGCTCACTGCAGTAATTCGAGCTGAAGGTGCCTGCCACCCACCACCCAACCCGGGAATGATGGCTGCCGCACCTGCACCTCCCTTATCGAGAGCCACGCTACCGATTTTTTTTTTATTTTTTATTTTTTTCTCTCACGGAATCAGGTCCAGCTGGAAATCACCACCACCCCGTCGCGACCGTGACCCCCGTCTTTCGCCTGCGCCGGCAACGCCATCAGACGCCAACACCGACATGGCCGCCAGCCAGAACCAACGGGATGGGCCCCTAGCAGTTCAGTAGGCGCTTTCTTCTCCTGGCTTGCCGCAGTGCGCTGCGGTGCCTGTCGGTCGCCCGAGACAGTGAACAAGAACGAACTTTTGTTTCCTCCTTCTCCCCTCTCTTCCTGGAGTTCTGAGCTTCTCAATCTCATCCGTTTTCATCTCACCACCTGGTCATGCTCATTTGAGGTTTTCATTTCCTCCCTTCATTCGTTTACCTAGCCATTGTCGAATCGTCTTCGTGCCTCGACAACAATCAGCAATCATCCCACGCTCATTCAATTGACGCTGGTGAATACGGTACTCATTCAACCAGGCCACTCATCTCACCGTCGAGAATCGCGAAACACGCAGCCCCACGAACTCCGTGGATCGACCGCCCCAGGTCACGTCGCCGTGATCGACGTCGTCACATTCGTCCCGAAGACCCTCGCATCGATCCGACCCGGTTCGCCCCAGTCTCTGGTTTCCGCCCACGATGCTCCCCACATTCCTCCTCGCCCTCTTGCCCCTCGTGGCCGCCCAGACGAGGTCATCAAAACGCGGTCTCGTCTTCACACCCAACGCCAGTTGGCCTCAAGATAACCAGGTCTGGGTTCAGACCGGCTCCGACTTGACATGGTACTACAACTACCAAGAGATTCCTAGCCCCGCCTTCGCCTCGAAGCCCCAGTCCGACTTCGAGTTCGTTCCCATGATGTGGGGTGTCTCATCCAACCCCGAAGACACCACCTTTTTGAAGTCAGTCAAGAGCTTGATCCAGGATAAGGGCATCAACATCACCCACGTCCTGGGCTTCAACGAACCAGATGGCCCCTCAATGTACGGCGGCAGCGATATCGCGCCTGCCATCGCCGCCAAGGCCTGGGTCGCCAACTTCGTTCCTCTGGGCGAGATGGGCATCAAGCTCGGTCTGCCTGCCTGCACCGGTGCCCCGGCCGGCCTGCCGTGGCTGCATCAGTTCTTGGGCAACTGTTCCGATCTGATCAGCAGCGGAGGGGACAAGAAGAACTGCACCTACGACTTTCTTCCTGTTCACTGGTATGACAACTTTGGTGGACTGGCCAGCCACATTGGTGAACGCAGAGCCAAGTATGTTCCTTTCCGTTGCCCGTACTTCCAGCAAACTCCGAACTGCCGTTTCTAACAAGCTTCAGCTTCCCGGACGCCAAGATCTGGGTTACCGAGTATGCCTACGCCCATCAGGACCTCGCTGCCACGCAAGATTTCTACAACATGAGCGCCGAGTACTTCGACCGCATCGACTACATCGAACGGTACACCTACTTCGGCGCCTTCCGTTCCAAGACCAGCAATGTTGGCCCCAATGCGTCCTTCCTCAACAACGACGGCAAACTGACCGACATTGGATCGTGGTACCTGGGCCTCAGCGCCACTGGAGTCAACCCTCAGTCCGGAAGTGGAAGGAGGCCAGGGGCGCCTGTTTTTGTGGCTATGGTGGCGACCATCGTATCCGCGGCGATGGCCTTCTCGCTCTGATCATGAATGTTATTATGTACATGGTGTTTACGATTCACTCACACGAGGATTTTGAGCTGACGATGGATATTTCTGGAGAGTTAGATGGGGACCAGCCCCATCTCTGAGAACATATTCGCACGCGATATAGACGGATATATGGGATTATAACCCAATACGCATTACATATTGCTAATGTCTTACTACTGGGTTATGGTTATAGACTGGAATGGGTACATAACCCAAGCGAAGGGAACAAGAACAAGTGGCGGGTTTCATAGGGATTGGATAGACATGACAACAAAACTGCCTCTACGCTGTTCTTACCCGGCTCCAGAACCGAGGACCAAGGTATCTGATGGAAGCTTAAGCCGAGAGTTAATAATCATCATCTTGGTGAACTCAAATCCGCGTGATATGAAATGTCATCCGATGAGTGGTGAGCAGCCAACAAACCTCACATGACGAGCCCGCTGGCGAAATTGATCTTCGCAACAGCTAACATGTGGGTGAAGCTAGGCATGCGGTCGATGTTGTTAGCTTGAACGGACGAGCCTCAGTAGGCGGAGACGGGCTCGTGGTTTTGAAAGGGTTGTTTGGTTCTTCCGGTGGCCGGATATGTCTTCTGATGGAGGACACCGTCATGATCCTGCAAAGAGCGGACGTTTCTGTGCGTATTCGTGGAATCAAACAAATGGGGAATATTGGGACGCTCCTGAGCCAGGTCAGTTCAAGATCCGATGGAAGCTTTGTACAAGCCTTGCCTAATCTCAGCAGCCCTGGATTTCGATAAGCTGACATCAAGAGTGTCGCCCGTTTCCAAGACACTTTTGGGTGTGTTTTCAGATCACAAGAAGCCAACGCCGACGTCCATGTTATCGACTCCAAGGTCAACACCCTTGTTCACTAATTCCGGCCGGCCCAAGGTTACGGATGACAGACCTGTCATTCGGCAAGACCGGGAATCGTTGCGGCAGATGGGCCGACGGACGGCACAAAGAGGGGACCTTGGGGAAGAATAGAGATAGTAAATGTTAGCATGCGACATAGATCTTACACCAAGTTACTAACATAATTTATCACAGACGCTACTGCACCCCAGACTCCACGGCATCCCCATTACTCAGTGCGCTCGACTCTGACTGGCCGGTTCGCTGGCCGAGATGCCTCGGCCCAATTGCCTCCCCCACAGCCACTTTGAGCGCTGGGTCTTGGGGTTTGGAACAGACACTGGAACCCAGGAGGCCCGAACCCGACGCGATTGCCGGCAGCTCAGGGCAACCCCGACGCCAACCATGTCTACCGGGCGGCCTACATTACTTTGCCGGTCCCCCCTCCTTTCATGACAGGACGACGAAACTCTCGAGCTTATTTACCACCGTCCACAACCTCCTCTCCTCTCTTCGTCCTCGCCAAAGTCGCCGTGTCTACCTCTGCCCGTCGTCGTCCTCTCCGAATCGTACTCTCCGACCGATACCAGCAGCAATCATGGCTCTCGAGCGAATTGGCTCCATCGTGAAGCACCTGGCCCCAGGTAGCGCCATCAACCAAATGTACGTCGATGCCTACATGTGATCTGCCGTCAAGCACGGCTCGGATAATGCTCGGCTTCTGCACCACAATGTCTCCGGCCACACGCGCTGACACCAATTCCTCTCACAGCCAGTCCAAGAACCCCGACGACATCGTCATCACGTTAGCCATCCGCACCCCGCTGGCCAAGGCCAAGAAGGGCGGCTTCAAGGACACGACCCTCGAGTACATGATCTACGCCCTCCTCAAGGAGGTCCGCGAGCGATCCAAGATCGACCCTGCCCTGGTAGAGGACATTTGCATGGGAAATGTGCGTAACAACGTATCCTCCAAACCCCCATCACAACCTACACAAGTCTTGCTGACATCTCTCGTGCGTGCCAGGTCTCCGACGGTAAGGCCGCCTACAAGCTCCGCGCCGCCGCCCTCGCGGCCGGCTTCCCCAACACCGCCGGCGCCTCCTCCGTGAACCGCTTCTGCTCCTCGGGCCTCAAGGCCACCGCCGACATCGCGCACGCCATCACCACCGGCTCCATCGAGGTCGGCGTCGCCCTCGGCGCCGAGAGCATGAGCATCGGCGGCGACGCCCTCGACCAGCCCTTCGACGAGGCCGTCGTCAGCCAGTCCCAGGAGGCCGCCGACTGCATGCAGCCCATGGGCTGGACCTCGGAGAACGTCTCGAGCGACTTCGGCATCTCCCGCGAGGAGATGGACAAGTACGCCGCCGAGAGCTTCCAGAGGGCCGAGAAGGCGCAGAAGGAGGGTCTCTTCGACGACGAGATCGTGCCCATCAAGACAAAGATCGTCGGCCCCGACGGCGAGACGAAGGAGGTCACGCTCACCAGGGACGAGGGCATCCGGCCCGGCACCACCGCCGAGAGCCTGGGCAAGATCCGCGCCGCGTTCCCGCAGTGGGGTCCTACTACCACCGGAGGCAACGCCAGTCAGGTCACTGACGGAGGTGAGTTTTCTGTCTACACTGTGGTCCGACGTAACAAAGTACAAATCACTGACAAAACACCAGCTGCCGCTGTCCTCCTGATGAAGCGCTCCACCGCCGTCAAGATCGGCCAGCCGATCCTGGCCAAGTACGTCGGCTCCACCGTCGCCGGCCTGGCCCCGCGCATCATGGGCATCGGCCCGTCCGTCGCGATCCCCAAGCTGCTCGCCCAGCACAACCTCACCCTCGCCGACATCGACGTTGTCGAGATCAACGAGGCCTTCTCCAGCATGGCCGTCTACTGCCGCGACAAGCTGGCCCTGGACTGGGCCAAGATGAACCCCCGCGGCGGCGCCGTCGCCCTGGGCCACCCTCTCGGCGCCACCGGCGCGAGACAGATCGTCACTGGTCTGAGCGAGCTGCGCAGGACGAAGAAGAAGATCCTCTTGACTAGCATGTGTATCGGCACGGGCCAGGGCATGGCTGGTTTGTTTGTCAACGAGGTTGTATAATGGATGGCGTAGTTTGGATAATGTACAAGAAGCAAGAACAGAATGAAAACGAGTGTACGACTACCACATCTAATGACTGTTTTGATCGTCCGTTTCATTGAAGAAGCTGAGAATCATCTGTCCTTGGCTCGACTTCCTCACGTCCTTGATTAAGGGGCCTACTTCGTACTGAATCCCTGGAAAAGATGAAGCTCCTACGTCATCTCAATGTTAGGTCAGGGTCTTTGATGGACTACAAACCCCAGGGTTGTGATGTGATTAGTGATCTCCTCATTGCCGACCATCGAGTTATCACGAATGCCGGCTCGTCTCCTGAATGCGAATGCGAAGGTGTGGTGAGCGTGTCAACCTGGACACTCACAGTGATAGTTAATGATCGTATTAGCCAGACTGCCTAGAACTCAGGTAGATTTTATTAATGATGGTCGTCTGCTAATAACCAGCAATAACGAGGACGACGGACGACAACAAGCGGCAGACTGCCATGAAGGATAATGAACAACGACGATGGTATTGGGGCATCGAACCTGCCCCAGATTATTCATAGATTAGTCTCCCTTCAACTAACTCCGTATAAACCCCCAAGTCACAAACACCATCCTCTCGTCGTTATTACACTGCACGGTCCCCTGCAACCCCAACTTGCCATCCCGCTCCAGCACGGCGTACCGGTTCGCGTAGAACCGGATATCGTTCGTCCCGATCCTCACCGGACTCGCGGCGCTCCCCGCGTCCGCGTACCGCGCCGCGAAACTACACGTGCCGCTCCCCGCGACGCGCGCCCACTCGCCTCCGGTCCCGAAATCGCCCGGCTGCAGCGTCCAGAACCCGTTCTGGTTGTTCAAAGAGCTCACGAGGGCCGCGCAGTCCGCGGCCAGGGGCGCCGAGGCGGAGAAGTCGGTCGCTGGGTCCTCGGCTACTTCGCCGCACCACTCGTCCCGGCCGGCGGAGAAGGGGAAGCGTTTTGCGAGGTGGGCTTCTGAGTCTTGGGTGAATTGGAGGTTGCGGTTGATGAGGAGGGTGGATGGTGTGCCGTCTGAGTTTGTAAGTGCGCGCGGGACTATGTCTGGGAGCGGTGATCCAGCTGCGAGTGCGGCAAAGCTTAGAGCTGTGACCCAGCAGAGAAGTCCTTTGAGTTGGTGAATAGCCATGTTGTGATGTAGAAACGAGTGGAAGGTTTATGAGAATGAGTACTTTGGGTATGGTGGGTATCTTGGACTGCCGGAGTCTGACGGTGAGCAGGCCGAAGACATGAGATGCCGGACGGAAAGCGTCTGTTATATACCTATGGCAACCGACGAGGGTGATGATCGAGTGGACACAAGGAGCCATGTAAGGTAAGACTGCCGCGGGAATCGCTGTGCATGCCATTCCCGGCATTGGGGTCCATTTTCGCCAATGGTTGTTCCATCTGCAATCCCTCGCCCGGGCTGACAAGTGTGGTGTGTGTGTGCCGACTCCTGCAGAAACACACGGATTCCAGGGACCAACAAACTGATTCGTCAAAACGCACGCCACGGTCCCTCCTTCGACACGCTGTTGAATAGCGGAATCACACACATTGTGATGTCGGTGAGGGCATCTCGCGATGTTGTTTGGCCCCCCTCTTTCTCTTCTCCCGGAGAGTTTAGGTGATGGTCTGGATGTGATGTGATGTGATGAGATTGGGATGCCCCCGCACCCCCGAAAACGGGCGGGATTGGCACCGGAAGCGCCCAGCTCGGAGGTGACATCAATGCGGCACTTGGACGGCGCCCAATCACGGCGCTTGGCGGGCTTGTTGGTTTGGTTTTGGGATCTGCGGCGCGCGTCCCACTTTCTTCATCAGTGACGAATGGCAACTTTGATGCATCGTCAGTCACATCACGTCCCTGCGGATTTGGGGGTGTTTTGTGATCGAAGGTCGACGACGATGTTTTTGGCGTTGGTTGGTGGCCGTGGGGGCGGGCTGGGCGATTCAGCTGCTCGATCTCGCGAAGTTCCTGCGCTAGATGGCGGCCCTCGTGATGGGGGCTTCTCGTGCAACGTGTGATGTTTTCCTCTTCACTCGCAGTGTTCCACTCGGGCTGACCCTTTCGCAGTCAATAGGCAAGGCTGTACGGCGGGGTTCTTTGTGTCAGATCTTCCCGGAGGAATACAGGGCGCGTCATGCTCTCAGCCCGCAGTTGTACAGACGTCGGGAAGAGGCAGAAACCATTTCAGAGCAAACATCCCTATGATGGAGTGCGGCCTTGAAAGATGATGCACCAAGTTACTCGCAAGTGGCCTCGAAGATGGTTTTGGCTCGTGGACGGTTACGTACCTATCCGACCCTCCCTCCTGGATCAACTGCGCCTTCAGAGTGCAGATGCATCAGGCTCGGCTTCGCCCGAGTCAAATGACACAGTGCTACTGGCCAAGGGCGAGAGCAACATCGGCTTCGAGATTGGCAACAGCTTGTCTGACAGCGTCCATGCCGTCGACATCATCCTCGAGGAACCTGGTCGCTTCGTAACGGTGCGGCTGGCCTCTTGCGAGGAACAGCTTTACTTTGTGTTCGCCCAGGCAGTCGACCATGTGTGTGCTGACTGCGAGGTCGACGTGGTGATCTGCATCGCCTTGGATGATTGTTGTGGGTGGCCAAGCCCTCAGTTTCGCTTCCGAATCATCGTCTTTGGCCTTGGCCCACTCATAACCCGCGTCGTAGGGACTGACGAGAAGGGTGAAGGCATTGTTATGCAGATAATAATCGTAGAGACCTCCCCGTGGAAACTTGTCGGCCTTCTCGTCTTCCGAGATTGGCACTTCGGGGGCCTTGAAGTTGATGTTTTTGGACCCGTCGGGAAGTAACTTGTCGAGGTGGAAGACTTGGGGATTGTCGGCGGGTACGGTACCGACGGATACCGGGTCCTCAAGATAATGGCCTATTTGTGGCAGAGTAATCGGCTCCGGTGTAAGCGAAACGGAACAGTTGAAGAAGCGATGTCGGAAAGTGGTGATGCCTGTGACGGACAGTAGGGCGATGGGAGGTGGTGTGAGCCAATGGGCCGTCAGAGACGCCATGAAGAAACCTGTTTGGGTGTTCAGCATTCCAGCCGGTGAAGACATGTCTCAGCGACCGAACTCACCGGCACTTCCTCCGCCGACGATAACCTTGCGTTCAATGGGAGTACCATCGGGAGCTGGCAATCGCGCCGCGAACCTATAAGCCGCCCCGGCGTCTTGGAACAACCCCAAAGCTCTCGCCTGGGGAAGCAGACGGTAGCTGGCACTAACGAGAGGCCATTTGTTCCTGAAGCAGACCTTGAATGCTGTTAGGGTGAGGCCATACTGAGATACAGCGAAAAAGGCATACTCGCCTGTACGAGCCACGGAGGAACGCAGGATCTGGAGCCGGTGACTAGCCCTCCCGAGTGGAAGTACAAGAAGGCCGGAGAGGTAGCTGGAAAGTCGTCGGCCGTGTAGACGTCGCATTCGATCGGTATTTTGTGAGTGGCGTAGACATACTTGGACTTTGTCAAGCGGCGGGCGCCACGCAGTGCCAGTGAGGACATGTCTCTGTGCGGGGGCTTCTGGTGTTGGTGTTCCTATGTCAGCGGCCTGAAAATTCCATTCGCAAGTCTAGCCAGGCCCCCAATGGATGAAAGTAATGAGCTTGGCGGCGATGAAGTTGAGAAATCGGATGATGTGCCTGGGTGCGACTGTGGCGTCCATCATGGGATAAACCAGACGAGGCGGGGTGCGATAGGGTGGCACGGTGGGTGGTATTCTGCCATCTGATTCGAGATCTTGGCGGTGGGCCTCGAGATCTACAAACGTCCCGTAGCTGTTGGTTGCGCCAAGAGATTTCCTCGAGAAGAGGAAACATTGAGGAATGGGGAGGATCACGTGATGCAGGTTATGCTTGTTGAACGAGACGAATCAGTGTGCGGATAGAGGATCTTCCAACGTTTGGGTGCGTTACCACCATTCTCTGGTGATCATGGACTAAAGTACCTAGCTCAACGTTGATATGCTGCTAAGCCATTTTAGCCCGCCGTTGAAAGACATGATTTTGTAGATCTTGGACGTTCATCTAACCGTAACTTTGGCAATAGCGCGAGGAACCAAACTGTAAATCATGGCAATTGTGATCTTCTTCCTAAAAGCCTCAAGCTTTGACGGCTAGGAAGGAGGTGGCCAGAGCATAAGGTACGATCTTGCGTATCGAAATTTCTACCTGGAGATAGCCAAAGTAAAAGTTTCCCGTGGGCAAGTGCGGCAGTCTGCGATTGCGATATCCGTGGACGGCCATCCGACGGGAATGGAAGGCAGGAGGAGGTGGAGGTGGATCATGGGTGTGGAGGGGTCGGAGAGGGGCCGGGAAGCGGGGTTCACGTGCATTATCTAACAGATTGCGAAGGCGGTGTGCCTCTTTAGGATTAGCGTTCGTGTTCGGCGCGGAAGGATTTTGCCGACACCCCGGTCGAACTGAAGTCGAGCCTAACCGGGAAGGGCCATGGCAATCAGTACGTAACCGCAGGAAGGTCCTTCCTTCGCCATGTCGTCGAATCGAGTTCCGC
Organism: Colletotrichum karsti; assembly: GCF_011947395.1. NCBI lineage: Eukaryota > Fungi > Ascomycota > Sordariomycetes > Glomerellales > Glomerellaceae > Colletotrichum > Colletotrichum karsti. Next base: position 625,556 of record NW_024065905.1, read on the forward strand.
TGACACATAATTATGTGGTCCAAGCAGCATTGATGTCACACGCCAACAACAATGTGAACTGCGACTACGGAATGATTATCCTTGCAGAAAAAAAACATTCACCGACCGCTCTCGTTGCGCCTGGGCTTCGGCTTCTTAGCTTTAGCCTGCCTCGCCTGCCTGCCTGCTTTCCCAGTCGCAGCCGCAGTTGCAGCCGCATGTCAAGGTCCCTTGGCCGTCGGCCTTCCTGGTTCGGTTCGGATCAGATCCCAACTCGTCAATCCATGCCATAACAGATTTTCAATCTCTGTCGCTGCCGCTGTCGCCATCGCCTTGAACAAGGGACGAGTCAGCGACTCAGCGACGCCGCCGTGACAAATTCTCTTACCATGGTTCTGCCTGGCTTTCCACCGCCCAACTGATACAAGCCATTCGTCAACCGTCCGTATCACCGTCTTTCCCGTCACGTCTTCCGTCTGGTCTGGTGTTAGTGTGGTCCAGCGCCAAACTCCCCTCGTCCGTCTGTACCCGTCGCCCGCCAACTCGGTCCCTCGTCATTTCTCTCACCGGTCGTGGCGTTTCCTTTCCTTTGGACCCTGAGACGTCTATTGCAACCTCTTGGAAACAATACCAAGGCGTTTGGTTGACAACTCCCAAAATCCCATCTCGGAATACCTTTCGACGTGAGACTTGGACCTCGTCACCCCGCCAATCTGACTGTCGTCATTCGCATGTCTGCCGCCGCCGCCTTTCCATAGCGAATCGTTTCTTTTCCCTGTCTCGCTTACGAAAAATGTCGGGAGGTCGACCTCAGCCGAGTCGCAGCCCGTCTTCACAGCAGCATCTGCCTACGAACCCAAGCGGACTGCGACAAAGCTACACCATGGCTTCACCGCCCGTCCAGTCTCCTGGCGCTGCCTCCTTTGCTGGTTCTGTTGGCGGCGAGTCCGAGTACTTGAGCACCCGCGAAGATGCGACACCGCTGGCCACGCCGCTCCCGGACGATAATGGTGGTCGAGATACCCCGCGCGCCGGCCTCGCCCTCAATCGACCGCATACCTTTCCCCCGACCGAGTCCACGTCGCTGTTGCAAAATGTCCTCATCGACAACCCGCCCTATACCAATGGCACCTTTTCGCCGCGGCCTGCGAGTCCTACCGGCAGTGCTAGGAGCGCCGAACTCGACAGACCCTCGTCCTCTGCGTCTTCTATTCCGATCCTCGACTCCATGCTTACCACAATCACTGGCGATGATCACTGGAGAAAGCGCTTCGTCAGAAGCATCAAGAGCAAGAAGATGACGAGTTCGAGGACACTGGCGGAACAAGCCGGTTTCAAGGACACCGTCTGGATGTAAGCAATCACCCAGTGTCCCTATGCTTGACGGGAAGAAACTGACAGCGACTGTCGCAGGTATCTCTCCTACTACATCCCACTCCTTACCTGGCTGCCCCAATACCAGTGGTCGTACTTGAAGGGCGATCTTGTCGCGGCGCTGACCCTCGCGTCTCTGTACCTGCCGATGGCCCTTTCGCTCGCCGACAACCTCGCCCACGTTCCTCCCATCAACGGACTCTACTCCTTCGTCTTCAACCCTTTCATATATGCCATCTTTGGTAGCGCGCCGCAGATGGTCGTAGGACCTGAAGCTGCTGGATCGTTGCTGGTTGGATCCGTTGTTAGAGGAAGCATCGACCACGACAAGGACGAGGAATACAATGCGGAATTGCAGGCCAGGATTTGCGGCGTTGTTGCAGGCATGGCTGGCGCGACAGTCTTTTTGGCCGGCATAGCGCGCTTGGGCTTCCTCGACAGTGTTCTCAGTCGCCCATTCCTGCGAGGCTTCATCTCGGCCATTGGTTTCGTCATTGCGGTTGACCAGGCTATTCCCGAGCTTGGCCTTGTCAGGTATGCCGCGGAAACTGGTGTGGGCCACGGCAGCAGCATGGACAAGCTGGAGTTCATCTTCAGCTCCTTTGACCATGTCCACAAGCTTACCTTCATCGTGGCCGGAGTCAGCTTTGTAATCATGATGGTCATGCGCGAGCTCAAGAAACACATGACGCCAAAGTATCCCGGCGTCGCGTACATTCCCGACCGGTTCTTTGTCGTTCTTATCGCGGCGATCCTGTCTTGGCACTTCGACTGGGAGAGTAAGGGCGTTGAGATCCTGGGGCCAGTGAAGGCCGCGTCCGGCCACGTCTTCACCTTCAGATGGCCATTCCAGACGTCTCACATGGAACACATCCGCGAAGCGATGGGAACTTCGTTCTTGATCGCCTTGCTTGGGTTCTTCGAGTCATCTGTTGCGGCCAAGAGTTTGAGCAGCTCTGACAGCCCGCATGGCATCCAGCTTAGTCCCAACCGAGAACTCGTAGCACTCGGCGCCGCCAACATCGTGGGCGCATGCTTCATGAGTTTGCCTGCCTTTGGTGGGTACGGAAGAAGCAAGTTGAACAAGCAGACTGGCGGCAAGACACCTATGAGCTCCATCTTTCTCAGTCTTTTTACTCTACTTGCTATCACGTTCTTGCTGCCCTACTTTTACTATCTTCCTGTAAGTTCCCTCCCCACAAACGTCGACTGCCCTTTGCTAACAGCGTCAGAAACCTGTTCTCTCCTCCATGATCACTGTTGTCGCTTATTCGCTGCTCGAGGAAGCACCCCACGACATCGCGTTCTTCTTGCGCATTCGCGGCTGGGTTGAACTAGGTCTGATGACGATTATTTTCGTATCCACCATCTTCTACTCCCTCACACTCGGCATGGCCATCGGCGTCGGTCTTTCTCTGCTTCAGGTCATCAAGCACTCGACTCGTCCCCGCATCCAGATTCTCGGTCGTATTCCCGGAACACACCGGTTCGAAAACGCAGAGTTGAATCCCGATCGCTTGGAATTCATCGAGGGCTGCCTAATTGTCAAGATCCCCGAGCCCTTGACTTTTGCCAACACGGGCGAGCTGAAGGCTCGCCTGCGACGTCTAGAATTGTACGGTACGAGTATGGCTCACCCCGCGCTTCCAAGACTGCGCGGCGAGCACCACAACAAGAACGTCATCTTTGACATCCACGGCGTGACCTCGCTGGACGGTTCCGGCACTCAAGTCCTTGAAGAGATTGTACGCAGTTATAGAGAGCGCGGCGTTAGAGTGTTTTTCAGCCGTGGCCCCACCAACCCTCGTCACCACATCTGGAGACTGATGCGCCAGGCGGGCATCATCGACCTCGTCGGCGGAGAGTCTCACTTCGTTACGGACGTACAGGAGGCACTCAAGTTGACCGAGTACGAGCACAGCATCAACGAGGCGGCCGACCCTTGAATAAAGAAGCGAGAGTATCAATACATTGCGACAAGAGGTTTTGCATAGAAAGGCGTTCGGTTTTCAGCATTGCGAGCGAGAGGTACTCTTGCGACTTGGACTCTTGCACGCCAGATATCTGATGGTTTCAAGACATATGCCTCATGCTTATGACGGATTGTACGACAGCGTGTTATTAGATGTTACGAATCAAAATGTCCTACTGTCTTTAGTGGTATCTCATTTCCAAAACTATAAGTGAGGCACTCTGCACGATTCATCCTTTGCGGATGCGCCCTCCGACTTCAGACAATCGAGACAGTTGAATACGCGCCGTTGCTGAATGATCTTCCCGGCCTCCTTCGCGACTTCATACGCCAAGTTCTTGTTGATGTACCGATTCGACCGGCACTGACAAACCCCTACTTCTCTCATACAGGGAAAATCCTTCATCGTGATTTTCGGCAAGCTGACTGCCGTATCCAGTAAATGGCAAAACTTGTGTTTTGTGAAATCAATGTCTCTTGGTAAGAGGTCAGACTTGTGCAGCGTCTCGACGTAGTACCCAAGCGCCTTCGAAGCTCTTGAGCATGCGCTGTCGGACGTATCCCAGTCCCACGTCATGGGGCACACGACACCTTGGTAGAACGAGTTGCAAGACTCATGCCTCTTCGTCTCCAGACATCCTAGCCGGCGTAAGCAGGGCGCAAGCCACGCATCTCACTCGACAGAGCACACTCACTGATGAAATCGTGGCGCAGGAGAGGGTGATCGACCAGCATCCTCACCTGCTCGGACGCCGTCGAGAAGGGGCCCTCGTGATACAAGAAGATGCGCCACGAGATCTCGGAGAACTCGACGGGCAGGTCGATGACGTACGCGAAGACGAGGAGGTGGCAGAAGTCGCTCATGGGGGGCACCTCGTCGTCGAACTGCGCCAGCCAGTCGCGGATCCAGACGATGGCGCAGTACTTGAGCGCGCCGACGCACTCGTACTTGTCGCAGACGAAGGCCAGCCTCTCGAGCGCGACGGGCCGCGGGCTCTCGGGCACGTACACGTTGTGCAGGATCCGGCAGAGCGTCGACATGGCCTCGACGTCGTCGTCGGGGAGGTCCAGGTCGTACGGGCTGTCGTCGGCCGTCCCCTTCTTCTCCGCGAGCTCGGTGGCTTCTTTGAATTTTCCGGATAGCATCGCTTTGAACACGGGGGAGTTGAGTTGTAGGACTTTGGAGGAGACGCGGAGCTCGTCGTTGTGGAGCGTCTCGTCCTCGTCAATCTCCTCGTGTTCTTCGCCCTCGGCTGAGGGGTCATCAGCTGCGAGGCGGACCCGGCTGAGGGTGAGGATGAGGTCGCCCTCGGGGTCGATCTCGTGCCTGTTGGACATCCCGAAGCAGTTCATGTCGTGCGAGGAGACGTACGCCGGCGGACTGCTGGGGGAAGGGTTCTCCTGCTTCAGTGGCGTCTTTTCGGGATCCATGGGAAGAGATTTTAGTTGGTCTCTGGCTCGTGTGTCGTGATGAGTTTGTGACCGGCTCAATGCGTAAGTGCTGATGCTCGGAGAGGGGGATGAGATGAGGGAACGGGCCTCCTTGGGGTATGAAGTAATGCGGTTGATGATGTCCGGGAGTCCCGGTCGAGCTGATACAGGGATTTTGACGTATGTCAAAACTTCAAGGCAAGGAGAGCGACGTCTCACACAGCTATCTCGATAATTGGATGAGGGTTTTCAACCAAATTCTCTCAACTATGAATCTACGTATCTGAACGTGGAAGTGCTTCATATCAATTGCCCTTTCTCCTGTGCCTTCAGTTTACACGTATTCCGCACAGATGACAGTGCCGCCAATGTCCATCACGTCGCCTACGGTGACGTTCGGGAGCATCTCATACAAGGACAGAACATGGGTCAAAGTGGTGACGTTGGCCGGGTCGCCGCTGTAGTCCGTGAAGTTGGCGCCCGGCGCCTCCCAGTTGTTCTGGAGGTTGAACGCATCGGACGGCGTGTTCTGGCCGCTGATGTCGGCGAGGCGGGCGGTCAGGTTCACGGACTGCCACTCCCACCAGAGGCGATCCAGGTTGTTGTGGTGCAGGAAGAAGACGGGGTCTCCGGGGGACAAGACAGGATCTTGCATCTATGGGCCAAGTTAGCCAAGTCGATCTCATGGAAACCGGAAAGGGTGTTTGCTCTTACCACACCACCGGTGCCCGCGTGGCCTGCTGAATGGGGAGCTTGTCCCAGACAGTCCCAGTAATCCTCATACTTCTCCGCCTCGTTGCACGTGTCCACGCTGGATTGACTTGCCATCTGGAAGATGGATTCGCTGATGGAGCGGTTGAGGTAGTACGTCGCGGCCTTCGGGATGACGGTATTGAAGGACTCCGCGCCGACGTGGAACTCGGTGTAGGCGAACGGGCCCTTCGTAACGACATTGCTCTCGGAAGCGTTGCCGTCTCCGCCGATACCGTAGACCGTGTCCCAAACGGCGGACTGCGTGACGTTGGCCGCGTCGACTTGTAAATCCCAGTAGGGCATACCGCCGGTATAGTTGCAGTAGGTCTGCAGCAGATACTCGTGCAGCTTCACGTAGTAGCGGTGCCAAGGCAGGAATTGCCCCTTTCGTTCTCGGTTAGTATGATGAGATGTTCAATGAAGGTATTGAGAGACGCACCACTCCGTGAATGTAGTTCGACATGGTCAGGTGCAGGTATTGTTGCTCGTCCCAGAGGGTGGTAGCGGCGTCGAACAGGCCGAAGACAGCATCGTGGGTGGTGAGACACTTTTCAGCGTCGATCCAGGCGAGCTTTTCTTCGTTGGAGAGAGAGGTGAAGTTCTTTCGCTGGATTGGGGAATCACAGGTTGCTGCCGTAACGACTGTGGTGAGTCCCAGGACGGCGAGCCAGGATGCGACGGGGGCCTTCATGGTGAACGAGTGACTTTCAAGAAGATAGGTAAGCGAGACCAACACCCTGATTACAGCGTGAAGATGGAGAAACGGGTCTGTAGACTGATCAGAAAATCAAAACGTTTACATTGTTGATGTCGTGAGGTTTTATCAACACTCAGAGGCTCGAAGGTGCTACTCGGGAATTGAGATGCTCTCTGATGCCCCTGGCACGGGAAGTTGGTTTCCACATCCCGCTCACGACACGCGTTCAGCCAAGACTCAACTTCGTCAGCTCAACCCCTTTTAACGAGTACGGTTGTTCGTAATGGCTCCATCGTGTTTTTTCTTACTGAAAGCGCAGAGCCTTTTCTGGGCTGTATGCCTTCGGCGGGCGTGCAGCTTCGCGAGTCACCTCGCCGTGACGAACGTAACATGCGTTCCAGCCATATGCGCAGAAGCCAAAAACAAATAAGTCAAACTGATGGCCTTGAATTTCGAAGTATGGAGAGTTGCCTTGTTCAAGGCGAAACTGTCTTCAAGACGAAACTGATATTCGGGATGCGAGAGTTGACGTTGACCAAGGCTTGGAACATAGGTAACACTCATCATCAGTTCAACTCAAATGAGAACAGAAAGGCCAGACTCACTAGGCTCGCCTTCAGCCTCATTCGCTTAAGATATCACTCCGCTGGCCGCGCAGTCGTCTTTCAAGCCGTGAACTCATAATGTAAGAGTTCCCACTTAGAACTTTCTGAATGAGGGGGTGATCGACCTCTAGCTTTAGTGCGTTGTCGTCCCCCCTTGCTCATAGGCGGCGGCACTCCCGCCTTCACTCCCGCTTGCCGCTGTGGGGGGTTTTCTGTTAAATTCTCCGTGGGTTTGTCGATCTGTTTATGTTTCAACTTCGAACGGAGAACATGTTGTTGAGTAGCTGTAAATATTTTAGAGGCCATGTCGACTCATAGACAGTGGCTTTGTCGTCCATGGACCCGTAGTACTGAACAATTGGTCGATGAGGGCATCGGTAGCTTCATAGTCTTATGACTTCTAAGACACAAGTCTCGATCTCTCATACTTTCCCACACAGTCAACTCTGCGGATGAGAAACAATAGCCTCTCACCAGACGGCGAATCTCACTGTGTCGCCAGAAGCTACCCCGAGCTGACGATCAACACCGATCACCTATCTAGGTTGCATCACGGCAGAGTTGCGGGGGGCATGCGGGGTCTCCGCACATCCTAGGCATATAGACTCTCTTCGGGTTAGCTCTGAGCCCGAATCATGTTTGCAACCCGATATTTGCTTCCCGTTGACCGAATAGGTCCAGATAGACGATTCCTGTATCGAGATAGACTCCTCTATTACGCCGTCCTGAGAAGAATGTATTCGTGCCAAGACAACGAGACTTGGCTGTCTTTTGGACGGGCTAGTTCACGCTGATCCAATTCTACCGACCATCTTCGTGGGATTAACGAACGAGCAGACCGACCAAAAAGCACCAGTGAGAAACAGTCATGATGTTCCGGGATCCGCAACCGGCGCACCTTCTGTTGTAACGAACATAACCTACATGAAGACGGTGGATGACTTCACAACCGTGGTGTTTTCATCGCCAACTTATAAAACCCAATAAATGCCCTCGACCAAGTCGACATCAAGTAAAGTTACGTGCCCATTCGGTATTTTCAAGCCAGTCGCGATGAAGTCCACCGTTATCACACTTCCCTGTTTCGTTGCCAGCGCTCCAGCCGGCGGCGTTCAAGTCTCGACCGCTCGCCACCGGCCAAAATGCACCGTCACCGCGAATGGTAACCAGACGAGCGACGTCGACAACATCCTAAAAGCCTTCGAGCGCTGCGGCAAGTCCGGGGACATCATCTTCCCCGAAGACCAGAACTACTGGATCGACAAAAAGTTGAATCCTGTCGTGAGAGACGTGAACATCCAATGGCGGGGAGAATGGACGGTACGAACACACATTTCTCACACGAGTGACATTGCCAAAAGTGGCCATGACTGATAATATCTGTCTCAATAGTTCTCGGACAACCTCACTTACTGGCGTTCCAACTCGTACTTCATCGAGTTCCAGAACCACCGCGCGGGTTTCGTCCTGACCGGAGACGGCATCCACATCAACGGATCCGGCACCGGGGGCATCCACGGAAACGGCGACGTCTGGTATACAGCCGAAGCGGGCGAGACCGTCGAGGGACGTCCGATGGTAAGATGGCCTCAACCATGCTACTGAGAACACCCTCTGATAGATATTACACACAGCCCTTTGTCTTCTGGAACGTCAGCGACGTCACAGTCAAGAACTTCCACATCAGACAGCCGCAGTTCTGGGCGTACAACATCATGAACGGGACGAACATGTACTTCGAGAACATCAGCAGCAACGCTACCGCGACGAAGGCGCCGAGCCGATACAACTGGGTTCAAAACACGGATGGCTTTGGTAGGTCCATCTCACCAACACAGAAGAAGCGATATTAATGGAGGGATCAACCAGACACAATGGACGCGCGCAATATCACCGTCAAAGGGTTCGAGTATTCCGGCGGGGATGATTGCGTTGCCATCAAGCCCCGATCATACAATATTCATCTCGAGGACGTCACCTGTCACGGGGGCAACGGCATTGCCGTCGGGAGTCTCGGCCAATACCTCGAAGACTCAAGTGTGGAAGATGTCGTGATGAACAACCTCGTGGTAAGCACAGTCAAGTCAGGTGTTCGCTGCAAGAAACCCAACTAACCTCCCACAAGCTCAAGCGATCGTCGATCGACCTGCGCTATGGGGTCTACATCAAGACCTGGATCGGCGAGCTCGCGCCGCAAATCCACTACGAGAACGCCGGGCAACCACGCGGCGGAGGTTGGGGCCGCGTGCGCAACGTCACCTTCTCCAACGTCTCATACGAGCGAGTCAATAACGCGCCGTCCATCTACCAGAACAACGGCAACAACGGCTCGTTTGCGGGGACCAGCAACATGGAGGTCTCGGACCTTGCGTTCCTCAACTTCACGGGCTCGTTGTCGGGCTCGACGAACAGAGTCAGTCTTACTTGCAGTAGTCGACACCCTTGCGGGAACATCAGGTTCGAGGACATTGACCTGCTCACGTCGGGTGGCACGACGACGAGCTGTACTGGGCAGTGGACCGTGCCGGAAACTGTTACTGGGCTCACAGGCTGCTGAGAATTGTGATGTACGTGAATTTGATATCTGCTTCCATGTATAAAGAGACAGACGGCCTTTCCAGGTAACCCAAATGCCAAACATAATTCGTGAAGGCTCGAAAAAAACGACCTTTTGATCCAGATGAACCACGTTCTTTCCAAACCAGAGTTCTCTAGACTCCTGTCTTAAAAGTTGTCTAAAGTCTTGCTGAGATACTCTTAGTACCTAGTTCGAAGAAGTGTCAAACAAAAACTGTTCTTCCCCCGAATCCTCGAAATCCAGAAGCCCCAATGCCTTCATCTGGCCAGGAGTCATTTCTCCATGAACACGAGGACTCCAGTGTTTGCCATCGTCGACCTTCCTGCCTTGCCTGGCCTTCTCTCTTTGACTCATGCTGGGCTCCTCCTCCTGTTCATGATCACTAGTCGGGTCGTTAGACTCGGGTGATGTGGCGGGCTCATCATAACCGTCCTCCTGATCAGACATGGAGATGTCAGAAGACTCCTCATCGGAGTACGGCTGGTATGTGTCAGGAAGATCAAGCAACTGACCTGAGGCTGACAGGCTTTCGTTCCGGTTGACGGGTCCTCCAAGCATGTTCACCGAACCCGTAAACTGAGACCGTGGGTTCTCCTGGGCCTCCTGCGCAAACATCCGTCGTTGTCTCTGCCTCTCCTGGAGAAGCTTGCGTTCAACCTTGTCAGCTTCGATGCGAACAAGGATCTTCTCCCTCAGCGCGTTGTTGGCCTTCTTCTGCTCCTCTACCTCGAGAGCATGCTTCTGCACATCGTTGAGGTTCTCCCTGGGATCCCACTTCTTGACTGGCTCGCGGTCCTTGGGTGTAAGTGTCTCTTTGCTGCCCTTCTCCTCGTCGGGAATGCGGAACACGCCGATATCGTCGAGGAACTTGGCGAAGTCGTCGATGCGCTTACCATCCCAGGTCTTAGTCTGCAGCTTGTAGCCGCCATGGATAAACCGATGAGGCGTGTTGACGACGATGTTGGTGTTCACCTTCTGCTTACCATCGGCCTGCTTCGACACGATGCCCAGGTTCTTGACGTCGCGGGTCATCTCACCGTCTTGCGCGTGCATACCGACGAATCCCGCGAGCTTCAGCTGGGTGAGTTCGGTCCAGGCGGGGTGAAAGTATTTCTCGACAAAAACAGCAACATCATCGACATTGTCAGTCCTGCACTCGGGGAAGGAGGACATAGCTTCGTGAGCTGCCTCGGCAGTCTCGCCCTGGCCGCCGAGAATGATGCGATCGAGGCCGCGCGCGCGCTTGGCCTCGTGGAGGATGACCTGCGTGATGTAGGGCATGGCGCCCAAGGTCATGCCGACGGCAGCCCTATCTTCCGGCGTGAGGTTGTTCCACGGGCGAGCCGTGGCTTTTGCGAAGGGAAACACCCAGCGGATGGTGGGGAACTGCTCGCGCAGGGTCTTGTGGTTCTTGGTCAGTTTTTGGCAGAGGACTTTTTCGTGGAGCTGCTCATCGGTGGTGGACTCTGGGAAGCGATGAAGAAAAATGACGGTGTGAGTATGCAGGTCGTTCGTGTCGTCGATGACGAAGGATAACGTGAGTTGCTGGCGGAGCGCCATCTTGCCGCAATTTGGATCTCGCGATCGATGTAATCGGTTGGTGTTGGCGTTTATGATGTCTCGAGGCGGAGAGGTCGAGAGGGGATGAAAGTTGAAAGCTTGAAATGACGGCAGCTCCCGAGAGAAGTGATGAAATATCAGACTGTTTCTCCGACTCGCACCTTTTCTGAATTTCACTTCACCTTTCTCAGATTCATACTTTCCAAGGAAGGAAGCTCCAAGAAGCTTCAACGCAGCAAGGTGCCTGCCAACCATATTTCGGGGTGGCCCGTGCGGTAGACGGCCTCCTGCAGATGTCTCGATGCCACTCATTCTTTCTTTTGTTCCTTTCTATCACTGTCCTTTCATTTGCTAGATATTTCTTTGGATTTCGTCCAATAATTTGGTGTGTAAACCATACTCATAAATACAATGGTGGATTGACTCACAGGGTCAAAACCCAGCAGCTACTTGCCGACATGGGAAGCTTTCTCACACCCATGGACTCGAACCGCGACCAATGATTTTCCATTCCTTGATGCTCAATAACTGCAACATGGGAACTGTCAATAACTGGCCTCGAACTCGAACCCCTTTGTGGAACGGTACCACGATGCAGATGCAAGGTTCCATCCAACGCAAACAACCCCTATCAGGCAGGGGACGGGACGGCACGAGGAGACGCTCGACCGTTGAAACTTCCTGGCAGCCTGCATTGATCCCTGGAAATTTTCTTTCCCATCAACACGTCATCAATTTTTTCCCCGTGTTTGCATTTCTCCGTATTGCAGGAGACAGTTGTACAGTGAGTTGGCCATTTAGCCTGGGCAGTCATACGGGGTGGATGTGCGGTCCTTTTCCGGGCATGTTGTCACAGATGGACGGGCGAGTTCAAGCCATGTCGTTGGATAGTTGAAATTCCATGTATCATTGGATACGGTGAAACGACAAGCTACAATCTCCATGAGCTTTCCCCCGTGATAAGAAACACATCCACGAGATCTAATTCCAGCAATGATGTCGTCATGATCCCCAGATCATACAGAGACGAAAAGGGCCAGACTTGCACCGCAAGGTGCCCGCCAACCCCCTCGGCGGCCCGGCGTCTCACCTCGGCTTCTTAGCGCAAGCCCCCCTGAAGATCACGAAAGAGAAATCGTCGGTGCGGCCACGCTGCTCGTGGAGCCCCCTCCAATCTTGCTCCCTTTATTTAGAATTTCTCGATCGATTCGGGATTTTCCTTACAAACGAATAACCAAAAATAGGGACGGGAGATGTACGATTGCCGAGCCCTATGATGAACGCGAAGAAGAACCGTTGCTTCCTTCCTGTGGATATCCGCCGCGCGAACACGGCCCCACCGCATCCGATTGCTGATCCACAACGGGACCGCCGACACTGGAGCAGTGTCTCCCGGAAAGTCCGCCGCCAGGTAGACCGAGAGGTACCAGAACCGTAGTTCTGGATCGGTCCACGAAGCTGATGACTCTGGGTGATTTGAACTCGTTGCTGAGCACCTCGGTTTAGGTCTCACGAGACAGGCTTGACAAATGTCCAAAAGGCCCTGACTAGTACGTAGTAGCCCTGTGGGCGGCCGCCACAAACGGTTCCTGGAGGAAGGGCCGCCGCCACACTTTAGCGACGGCTCATCGTTAAGATTTGACGGGGTGGACGCGATGAAAGCTAGTTCGGCAGACGCCCACCCCCCCTTGAGGAAGACAAAGAACGCGAGGCTTGACGCGTCCCGCTCACCCGCTCAATCCGAGCCAACATGGGACTTCTCTGACATGTGTGACATCTGGACTGTATGTTATGGGGGGGAAATTGTTCGTTGTGCTTTCGATTTCTCGAATATTCGACGGAAACATGGGCAGATGTCACAGAGGAAAGGCACGGATGGAGTTCGTGAATAAACGACTTTGGTATTATTGGTACTAAATGAAACCTGAAGTGCTGCCCGCCTGAGAAATTACATAGGAATTAGCTGTCCTTGGGCTTAAGGGTTGGGTATGTTGCGACTGTATCTGGGTGTCGCTTGCGAAATTCTTCAAGGGAAAAAGGCTGAACCAAACGAAGTGACCATGCTTATCATGCTGTGACGTCGTAGTAACACGAAAAGACGGGCCTCAAGTCCCGTTTGCTGACGCTCTCGCTCGCCGCTCTCGAATGCATCGCGGTATTAGCCTGCGATGTCGTGTCCTTGCGAGAAGACGCCGACGTCATGTTCTCGACGTACTCCTTCAGCTTATCAGCGAGAAGAGTCGCCCGGGCCTTGCGTTCAAAGATGACGACGTCGTCGAACTCGTCCGCCTCTTCCTCATCCATCTCACCCATGCCACGGCGATGCGTCGCGAAACGCAGGGGCGTCTTGGTGGCCCTGACCTTGCGGACGAAGTCGCGGCGGCGGAGATGATAGCGCTGCGACCTCGCGCTCCAAAAGTCCTTGGACATCTCGCCGAGCTCCTGGGCGCGGGCGCAGGCCAGACCGGCCGGGGACACGTCGACGGCGGTCTTCCATGGCACCGGGATCCGCTTGTTGCCGGCGGCGGCGTGGACGACGACGAGCGACTTGACGTGTTTTCGAATACGTGTGTCCAGCAGGGCGCCGGTGCCCGGAAGCGTGTGGTCGATGAGGCCCATCTCCCGCGCGTCAGCCGGCGACAGCGGTGTCATGTCGCGCAGCAGGTTGGTGGCGCCCGCCGAGCCACATCGTCCGGTGTATGACAGGGAGTGGTATTCGGAACCGTGCAGGCCAATGGCGCGGTAAGCAGGGTTGAGCACAACATCATTGCCGGCGATAACGACGTCGCATGCGGCGGCCAGGGCAACACCACCGGCCGCGCAGTTGCCTCGGATGCCGGCGACCGTGAGGATGTTTCGCGATGGGAACTCGTGCAGAAGGTAGTGGACCACGTCATCGATACGGTTGATATTCAGCCAGGACTCGAGGGAGGGGTCCGCTGCGGCCTCGATAACATTCAGGGCGATTCCGTTGCTGAAGTACGAGTCGCCGCCCATGAGCACGACAGCGCTGAGGGGTCGTTCCACGACATGGCTGGATGCGATGAAGTCCAGGGCGTCAATCAGGCGGGAGCACTGCTCTGTGCTCATGGCGCCGTTGTAAAAGTCAAAGTAGAGGAATGCTACCCTCCTGGCGCCGGAGAAGGTCTGAAACTCAACCCAGATATCCTGCTTGGTGCTGTGTGGGGACTGGGACCAGTCGATGGTCGCCCGAGAGACGCGGTTTTCCATGAAAAGTTCAAAGTCGAGAACGCCGAGGTCGTTGAGGCCGGAGACGGCAGGCACCTTGGGCCAGAGCATCGAGTCCGTCTTCTTTTTGATGCGGCGAACATGCGAGATCCAGATGCCCTTCTCGTCGCAGGTAGCAACACAGACGGCGTCGTCGCGGCAGGCGATGATCTCTCCAGGTCGTGCTTGGGCTGTGAGGTCCTCGCCCTCCTCGATGGTGCCCCCGTATACGTAAAGGCTGGGACCGAACAGCTTGGTCAGACAGCCGGGCTGGGAGTCCGATGACCGAATCCTTCGCGATATCTCCCGAGCCGTGTGCGACTGGATATCGAAATCTCGCTGCGCAGCCTTGAGGAGGGGCCGATGACGTGTGACGCCGCCGAGGAAGGCTTTCTGCAGTGTCACCGAGGCGTCGCGGTAGGCGGGGCTAGCTTGAAGCATCGGGTTGACAAGCTGTGGGGAGAATTGGTCTTTGCCCGGCGAGGGAGGAGGAGTGTAGGGAGATGCGGCCTGGACGGAGGCTGTCTGGATCCTCTCGATGGCGGCGAGGGTGGCTGTGAGGGCGGCCCGCGTGACCGGTCCACGGTAGAGACTCGACTTGGTGATGTTGGGCGAATCGATTTGCAGGGGAAATTGCTCAAAAGCCCATACTGGCCCGGCATCGAATTCCTCGACGGCCTGCAGGACGGTCACACCCCAATAAGGCCTGCCGAACTCACTCCATGCGTTGGTTTGAACCAGAGTCTCAGCGTCCTCTACCGAACCGTCATCACCCATGAGCACCCAGTCCAGGGCACTCGGGCCGGCATCACCTGGGGGTCCGGGGTGGATGATGAGTGTGAGGTAGTTGTCGTATACTTCCCGGGGGACTCGAGCTGTGAGGAAAGGGCAGATGATGAGGTTGGGCTTGGCCAGTTTGGCCGCCTCAATCATTGCGGCATCTGACAAGGCATACTCGATTGTGATTGTGTGAGTCTTGGACAATGCCAAGTACAGGCGTTGTGAGAGGGAGTTGTGAGCAGTGCAGAGGAAGAGGATGTTCATGGTGGCGGTGTTGAAGGACATGAACAAGACAAGAATAGAGCAAGTCAAAGATGGGGGTAGTCTTCTTGTTCTTATTCCAGCAAGTCCCTTTAGAAGAGAAGGAGAGAGGGGAACGGCGGCGATATATGCAAGTCCGGGCGAGAGGGGTTTGGGCATGCCATGCATTCGCCTCTACTACATCGGCTCCCCTCTGCTAGACATGCACCCGTCGGAGACTTCAGTCTATGGCTGCACGAGTGGCTGCCCTCCTTGGTTCCTGGGCAGCCATGTGTGTGACCTGAAAGCTTAACGGCCGACTCCTGTGCTTACCACAAACGAGATGCCATGTCCAGTCTCTTTCTCGCTTGTGGACTGGGCTGCAGTTGGTTCTGACCCGAGTCGACTGCAGCAAAAGTCAACGTGGTGTTGATGTCGTCGTAGCTTTGACTCCGGCTCAGCCCCTTGCACACCAGGCCGGACGAACCGGGCTCGGACTCGAGAAACCCAATCAGAACTGGAAGACTTGGGACGAACGACCGGAAGTGGCTGCCCTATCGGCAGAGCAGCTCATCCTTGACTCAGGGGCGCGCTGTGAATGGGGCCATCACTCGTGGGCGCTAACGTCTAGGTCGTATGCTTTGCCTAATTAGTGCCTCCCAGCTCTATCCACGGTCAGCGCGACCAGATTATCAAGGCTAGGCAGTGCGTTTCGACCTCGCAATCGAGCTTGGGGATCAGCGAAAACGACCTTTGGTTGATCCTTAGCTCATGGGTCTGTGCAACTTTGTAAGGTGAGACACTGAGTGAGTCGTCGACAAGGAGACAAGAAGGTGACACAGTCTTCGGGGGGCGGCCAACGGGGAAATCAACATCAACTTGTTGGTCCTAAGTTTCGGCCGAGTCCCTCGTATCAATATCGCATCTTCTATGCTGTTCTGACCGGTGGTCATGAGACTAATGTGAAGTGAGAATGCAAGTATGAGCTGCATGACTCTGCAGATACTTCCACCCCATGAGGTTCTGGCTTTGCAGCCACATCATGATTCATTGGCTCCGGCCTCTCCCAGCGCCTCTATCACACCTACAGCCGCTGAATACCTGCATTAGGTCGATGCATTGTCAAAAACAGCCAGCAACTCTTGACAACTCTCGAGCCATGCGGCAAACCCGCGTGTGGGATCATGGCAATCGTGGCGCGTCCGCATTCATTGGTACTGACATGTCCTGGTAATGGTTCTTGCGCCGCCCGTGCTCTGCTGTAGTGTAGTTCAGATGCTGTGCTCGGAAGAACAGACGACATTATCGGATGTTCACTTTCGTTTGCGAAGGCAATGTAGTTGATTATCATCCCGATACAGGTGTGATAAAATGCTCACACCCCAAATGATTCTGCTACGCTATCGCCTTCGTCCGGAGTGATGCTAAGCTCTAGTAACTCGTGAGCTCTGTCCACCGTGTCCGCGTCAATGACGGCCTCGTAGACCAAGTCTTCCTCGGCGAAGTTGAGTCGTGAAAGGGACAGCAGGTATCGTTGCGGGCCACCGTGTGTCACGGACAACTTCTGGAGAATATTCACAATATTAGCCGTGTTGGGGTCGGTCGCCAACGAGTGCAGCAGGAGAATGATTTGCGATATCAGCAAGGACGGACCAATGCGACCGTCGTCCCAGTCGTCGGCACCATCGCGGAGATCATCCGGGGTAGCGTCCACGGCCCCGTCCTTGCGCGAGGAGGAAGAGCCGCCACCGCCGAGATCTGCCACGGGATCCGAAATATCATACAGGACGTTGATGAGCTCGTTTAGCGCCGTGACCAAACGGGGAACGACACTGACGTGGCCCGCAATCTGCCGTGCTGCGAAAGGAGATCGTGCAAATGCAGTGAGCGTTCGCATGACGGCGAATCTTACGGCGTGCTTTTCGCTGGTGGTAACGGCTGTCAGTGGGAGGTCGACGAGGTTCAGAGACACCTTGTCGATGATCATTCGAGCCACCAACTCGGGCTCTTTTCCGGGGACAATGGGACCGATCGAATCGGGAAGGGTTGAGGTGCAAAGCATATCGAGCATGGCCAGGATATCCTCCAGCCGCTGCTTCGGGGTCAGCAATGCGAGAACCAGGTCGACGGTAATCAATTGCCAGAATTCGGCCTGCCTAGTCTGCGCGCCGTTTTCAGTTTCCGTCACGGTGGTGGCGCAAACAGCGGCGGACGCGTATAGCAGTGATAAGATGTAGGTGGTGTCGATGTTTTGCTCAAGAGCCTCTGTGGCGGAATCCGAACCATCGATACTCCGAAACCGCGCCTCAGCAACCATATAGACGGAGCTCTGTGCAGCGGGTACCAACTCGCTCAGAACCTGAGGTACCACAGACATAGTTTGCAGCTGAATGGTGAAGGAGAGTAGGGAGGTGAGGTCCCAAACCGGCCGTAGGTAAGTTTCAGTCAAGCACTGAGTCCACATGCGGATGATGAGGCGGGCGAAGTCGACCAGCAGCTGGACCGGGTTTAGAGGGTTACCCATCAGAGGCAATTCGCGGAATATGTAGGAAGCGAAAGATGTCGACGGATCCGAGGGAAACGTGTAGCGAGACAGGATATCGAACGTTGGCGGATCCCCATGCATCGAGCCATGGTCTAGGATGACTTGGAGGAACTGAAGAGTGGTTAACTAGCGTCACTAGAAAGACAGAGGACTCGAACTTACCTCGAACGGGAGCACATTTGGCCCCGCAACCGAGTATTGGACGGGCAAGGGCGCAACGGCGGGATCGTCGGCCATGGCCACATCCTCCGCATGGGTCTCTAGGTCTAGGGCCATGACAGGGCTGTCAACGGCTTGCCGTTTGCGCTTCCCTTTGGTTGGCGTCCGTTCTGAGATGGGAACAGCAACCGGCCCGGCATCCCTCGTCTTCCCCCTCGTCTTGGTAGGGCTTGGTGCGATGTCCATGTCGTCGAAGCCGTCGGCCATGCCCCAAGTCTTGGTCGTCTTCTTTGGGGTGGTGGTCCCTGGCGCAGCCGCTCCCTGTGTCGTATCCTTTCTCCGCGGCCTGCTTGCCGCATCTTTCATGTCGCGCTGCAGGAACTGCAACTCGGTGGTAGCCTGCCTTTCGGCGGCGATGGCGGCTTCGACGGCCCTCTCCTGCTTGGCGGCCTGTTCTGCATTTTGCTTCTTCAGACGTGTGATCTCGGCGGCGTGATCTTGTTGGGCCTTTGTCGAATTGGAGCGGATGATGGTGGCCTCACCGCGTGCGGCGTTGAGTTCTGCCTCGAGAGTTTTGAGGCGTTGCTGCAGAGCGGAGATGACATTGTTTCCGGTCCCAGCGGCGGCTGATTGTGACTGGGATTGTGGTGGGTTGTAGCGAGTCGAAGCGGGAGGAGGAGGTCGGCCGTACTGTGTAGGCGGAGGGCGATACGGGGGTCTGGCAGGGGCAGCGAAGCGCTGGGAGGGAGCAGGAAAACGCTGAGAGGCTACCGGGGGGACGAATGACGGTACTGGCGGCGGATATCGTGGTCGATTGGAGAGTACGGGCTGGTTCGTGGGAGCAGGAGGAGGATTCCATCGTTGCGAGAGTTGGACTGAGGGACGGCGGGCAAGATGTGGTTGGTGTTGGTGCTGGGGGACTGTCTTCTCGGGCACGGGACGAGCGACGGGTGGTAGAAGTTCGTTGGTGACTTCGGTATCGTCGAGGTCGTCATCTTCGAACTCGAGGTCGTCGTAGTTTTCGGTAATCGACACATCGGCAGTCTGGGAGTCGTCGGGCTTGCGCTGTGCCTGCGTAAATTGAATGGCATTGTTCTCGAGCTCTTGGAGAGCAATGTCATTCAATTGGTCGAAATCCTCATCCGAGAAGTCGTCCATGGCATCGGGAGAGCGTCCGAAAACGCATTGTCGACACAGGTGGGGTTGCCGGAGTATGTGAATAGTGGCAGGCACCAGACATGAAGGTAAGGTACTTTTCTTATCTTATCGGGCAACGACGCGGGACAATGGAAGTCGGGGCGCGACCTGACCAGACGCGCCTTGACGATTGTCAGCCACATATACACCAGAGCACGACCTACCTGGAGCCTTTTGGATGTGGCTGGTGTCAGCTTAGGTAAGCCTGCGTACATCGCGACCTGACATATGACAGTTGGTCAATGAAGCTACGGGCAGCATGTGATGATGTCAACCGGCGTCAACACGCATTGTCTCGGACTGAGCGGCGAATCCTGCTTTACTATTAGTGTCTAGCATCTCAAGCAGCTCAGTGTCCAATGTCTGGAGGCCCATCGAGCACGAGTCTCGTCAATCCCCATGCCCGAGGGTCCGGACAATTTCAATCGGTGATTGTTTTTTTGCAGCGGTTTATTTATGGCATTGTTCGGCGATGGGGCTTTCCCCCGGCCCATCAGTCCCTGAAATGGCAGAGCTGACCAACTCAACAGTTTCGGTAGGCAAGGGATGCTCTCCCACAGTGGAGGGAAGCAGGGGACCGTGAACGATACGCGTACGTACTTTCGTACTCTGCCTGCCGGGGCCACGGCTCACGGGGTACCCCATGCGCACTCGGGCATGCAGCTGGCGTATTTCCCATGTTCGCGGGAGGCTCACTTGTGAAGGTGGTTTTTCCACGACGGAAGACAGATAGATGTATCGATATGCCAGTGATGACATGGCAAATAAAAGAGAGTCGGTTGGAGGCGACCACGGGTGGAAAAAGCCACTCTTCGGAGCGGACTCCACCATCATTCCGCAGCCCGACTGAGGTGCCTGGACGGATTTGCCGAAAGCCCAGCAGGTGCCAAATGAGAATGCATTATCCATATCTTATCCCGGCTTACATAATATCCGCCCAGCTGGCTTGTGCTCCAATCGCAGCCTCCCGCTTCCAGCTGGAGGACGCCTGACGTAGCTTTGCAGCGCTAATTGCAGCGTCATCATGCCAGCTGCGCTGCTGGCACCCAGGTGCCCTTGCGCTGTAGCTTCCACGCGGACTTTGGCTCCAGTGCTCATCAAACGTAGTGGATCGTAAGGTCGACTTTTTCTTTTTTGCTACAGGGCAGCAAGGACGGCGGGAAAAGCGCATTGCTGGTAAATCTTTTCGTCCCGCCATCATTTTTTGGAATCTGGTGTTTGCACCAAGCGTCGGAGAAAAGAAGAAAAAAAGACGAAGAAGAGAAAATCCACCGGACCCAGACAGCAGAGGTATCCGTCTACCTAAAGTTGACTGAAAATAAAGTACCCACCTCCCCTGCCCAGTCAGTGTCACCCCCCCAGTCTGAGTCCTCGCTTCGTCCGCTCGGTTCAACAAAACATCCACGTCGTCAGTGTCCAGTCCTGGCAGCTCGTCGTCGTCAAAGTCGCTCTTCTCGACAATCCATCCTTTCGGCCCGCGACGCACAACCCGTTCCCGTCTCCTGCCACAAGTCACAGTCGCTAAAGGTGCCGACTTCTCGGGTCCTCATTCTCTCTAGACCCTTTTGTGGTCCACGATCCTGACCGCGACCGACTCCATCGCCCCAACGGCCCAATTTGCGCCGACCCTCCGCCTCCCGTCTGACCCTTCCCGCATCCGAACCAGCCGCTCTACTCCTACGACGAAATCCGACCTGGTCCGCAAACGCTTTGCGACAAAAACCTCGCCGTTGCCTCCCTCGAGTCCTCGCGCGACAACATCAACGCCGAAAGTCGTCGAATCCCTTACCCCAGTCGACATCCCGCACACAAAGACATGATGGCTCGCACACGGAGGGGGGTCAAGTTCCCCCACAAGTCCAACGGCCATGCTGGCTCTGATGGCCGCCGCTCCAGCTTCAGCGACGTCAGCGAGGAGGGCTCGCCCTCCAGGATCAAGACAGGCGCGGGCCTTCAAAACATTGCAGAGGTAAGCTCTCGACGCCCTCCCCTCTTCTGCCCGTCCCAGCGCACTTCGACACTATCCTGCCATTCAAATGAGATCATGGCTGACCTATCCACCAGCAACCCCAATCCCCCGAGGAGGAAAAGCGAGCCGAGTATGAGAAGAAGAAGGCGAACTTCTTGACACGTACTTTCTGGACCTTTGTCATGTTCGCCGGCTTCTTCACTGCCCTCGTCATGGGCCACATTTACATCATCTGCATCATGACCGGCATCCAAATCATCTCCTTCAAGGAGGTTATCGCCATCGCCAGTGTTCCCAGCCGCGCTCGCCAGCTGCGCTCCTCCAAGAGCCTCAACTGGTACTGGCTCGCCACCACCATGTACTTCCTCTATGGTGAAACTGTCATCTACTATTTCAAGCATATCGTGCTGGTCGACAAAGTCCTGCTTCCCTTGGCCACTCACCACCGCTTCATCAGCTTCATTTTGTACATCTTTGGTACGTTCCCCAGTCGTGTCGCAAACCCTTCCAAACCACCCGTCTCTTTAACCATGAATTAGGCTTCGTCTTCTTTGTCACCTCTCTCCAAGCTGGCCACTACAAGTTCCAGTTTACTCAGTTCGCCTGGACGCACATGGCCTTGTACCTCATCGTCGTACAGGCCCACTTCATCATGAACAACGTATTCGAGGGCATGATCTGGTTCTTCCTCCCCGCCGCCATGGTCATTACCAACGACATTTGGGCCTACCTTGTGGGAATTACCTTTGGTCGCACTCAGCTCATCAAGCTGTCCCCAAAGAAGACCGTCGAGGGCTTCGTCGGCGCCTGGGTCATGACCATCCTCTTCGGCATGCTCCTGACAAACCTCCTGATGCGCTCGTCCTTCTTCATTTGCCCTGTCACTGTAAGTCACCCTTCACCTAGCCACAAGCACCAAGTGCTGACAAACTTAGGACCTCGGCGCAAACATCTTCTCCGGCCTCGAGTGCACTCGCAACCCCGTCTTCAACCCCAAGACCTACACCCTGCCGCCGCTGTTCTTCCTTCCGCCCAACATGCACGAGAGCTTCTCCTTGACTGTGGCCCCCGTGCAGTTCCACACTCTGATCCTGGCAACCTTCGCCTCCCTCATCGCTCCTTTCGGTGGTTTCTTCGCGTCCGGCCTGAAGCGCACCTTCAAGATCAAGGACTTTGGCGACTCCATCCCGGGCCACGGCGGTATGACGGACCGCATGGATTGCCAGTTCATCATGGGATTTTTCACATACATGTACTACCACTCCTTTATCGCCATCAACAAGGTTAGCCTGGGTAGCGTCATGGAGATGGCTGTTACCGGATTGACCGTCGAGGAGCAACTCGAGCTGGTGAGGGGGATGGGTCGCTACCTCAGCAACCAGGGTGTGTGGGGTGATGAGGTCAGTCTTCCTGCGATATGCTGAGCCCGAGTACTTTGCTGACCATTTTACAGATCATCCAGTGTTTGGACAAGGCCTTGCAAGCCAAGCGATGAAGACTCAATGTTGGGCTCTTTAAATTGCTGGTACCATTGGCAGATTGGCTGCTATCTAATGACGAAGTAATGGGAAAATTCGGTACATGTTCGGCCCGAGTCACGAAGCACCGCGGTGATCTCGATTGTTCAGGAAAGTAACGGCGAGTAGCGTTTGCTCGGGTCCCGGGTGCAGCGCAGCATGGGTAAACAAAAGTATTCGTGCAACGACGAGGACAGTCGCTGCAAAAGAGAGATTTCCTTTGGTTTATGACGGGCGGGTGGAATCTGCATGGGCTTGCTGTTGTAACATACCCTCTTGCGACGTTTTGTTTCATCATACCACTTCTTCTTTCGTCGATTATATGTCTGACCAAAGTTATTGCGTGCCTCGCCTCGTCTCGCGTCCGCTCGTCTGCGGCACCGGAGCCCAGGTCTGCTCTCCGAGGCCGCTCGTGCCACGAACTGGTCCTTAGCCGGCCGTCCGAACATTGGACCGGGCCGGTTTCCGGTTCCCGGTTCTCCCTTCTGGAGAAGACATCCCGGTCGTACCTTATCTTCGCCCCCCGCAACCCCGCTCCGACCACACATCCCCGTGTTGCATGCGTCTGACATTTCCGCCCTTCGTAAGTGGCGCGTTATCAATCGGGCCCTTCCCGCCGCTCTTTCTCCGAACTGGACTTCATCTAGGCTCGCGAATCTCAAAGTACCTTTCATTAGACATCATCCGGACTGTACAACTTCACCGACTCGTCACTAAATCGAGGACCAGCGTCAACACCGGAACAACCAGTCAGTCATTACAAACAACCACTCATCAAATTCCAGGACAGGACACCGGTGTATACACAGAGTAAAAGAATCCACAATGGCTCCGTCCGCCACCATCGACACCGCCGCTCCCGCCGTGGGCGGCACCGCCGTCGCGCCCAAGGAAGCGTCGCACTCCAAGCACGGCCACGAGCTCCAACACAAGACGCCCCTCCAGGCCATGTCCCACGGCGACGTCGTGCTGGCCGGCATCCCCAAGTTCCCCGACTTCGCCTCCCAGCGCCAGTGGCAGCTCGAGCACATGGCCGCCGCCTTCCGCCACTGGTCGCGCGAGGGCTACGTCGAGGGCATGAGCGGGCACATCTCGGTCCGCGACCCGGAGATCCACGACGCCTTCTGGACGAACCCCCTCGGCAAGCACTTCGGCCTCCTCAAGGCCTCCGACATGATCCTCGTCAACCTCGACGGCGCCGTCATCGGCGGCAACCGCTCCAAGCCCCCCAACACCGCCGGCTTCCTCATCCACGCCGCCGTCCACAAGGCCCGCCCGGACGTCCACGCCGTGTGCCACTGCCACAGCCTCTACGGCAAGGCCTGGTCCGTCTTCGGCCGCCGCCTTGAGATGCTGACGCAGGACGCGTGCAAGTTCCGCGGCGACGCGCACTCCGTGTACAACAGCTACGGCGGCGTGGTCCTGGGCCCCGAGGAGGGCGAGATGATCGCCGAGGCGCTGGGGCCCAACGGCAAGGCGTGCATCCTGCGCAACCACGGGTTGCTGACGGTCGGGCAGACGGTGGACGAGGCGGCGTTCTTGTACACCTCGATGGAGCGCCAGTGCCGGGTGCAGTTGATGGCGGAGGCCGCGGCGGCGAACGGGCTGCCGAAGGTCCTTGTTACGGACGAGGAGGCGCAGTTCAACTTTGATGTCGAGAGTGACCCGGAGATCTGCTACTGCGAGTTTCAGGTGTACTACGACCTGGAGGATGAGCTGTCGAACGGCGCGTTTAAGAAGTAGGACCGAGATTCAGATTCATGCCGTATACCACGATACCTATCATTAGACACAGCCACCCTCTTTTCCATAGACTCATGATCAATGAAGTAGCATTATAATCACATCTTGTAATAAGATGCATGATGTATTACAGAATTATAATTCGTTACAACCGAAGTCCGCCTACTGCAAGACGTTGGCGGCTTTTATTAACCTCCTCCCTTTCTCTTCGCCATGATCGACTTGAAAGGGTTCTTGCCCTTGAATTTCAACCAGGTCCCAACAAAGACAACAAAATAGTTGAACAAGATGAATCCGCAGAAGATACCAAAGTCTCTCCAGATGTTGCTGTAGTAAACGCTGAACCCAGCACCAAACTCATCTCCATTAGAGTACTGGCAGAACTCGCAAACACCGCCCTCGCCCGTCTGGACGTAACCGCCGGCCTGCTGAATATACTGCTGCGCGTACTGCTCGCAAGACTGGTTTGGCGGCGGCTGGAACCTGGCGAACTCGCCGGGCTGGCACTCGACGGGCTGGTCGTGGATGGCGGCGCCGAGGAACGCCTCCAGGAGGTAGTGGAAGGGCGTCAGCCAGTACATCCAGGAGCGCCAGAAGGTGGGCAGCTGCATCGGGGGCACGACGACGCCGCAGAAGCTGACGACGAAGAGGAAGAAGATGGGGACCAGGAGGGAGGCGAGGAGCTCGTTGGGCGCGAAGGCCGCGATGCCCTGGCCGAAGCTGACGTAGTAGAGCTCGAAGAGGATGACGAGGAGGAAGGCGAAGCCGGACGTGAAGCCGGAGGTTCGCCAGCCGAAAACGCCCCACCACCAGCAGTTGAAGTAGACGCCGCCGGCGACGACGGCGTACGGGATCTCCACGAGCACGGCGGCGGTGCACCAGGCGAACCAGCTGTAGATCTTGGCGTTGTTCTCGCGCGATTGGAAGATCTGGCGGGAGTGCAGGAACACGGGCTGCAGCTGCTGGATGAGGGGCGGGCTGATCGTGAGCGTCATGAAGATGGAGAACAGGCGGTTCTGGTAGTCGACGGAGGCGTAGCCGATCTTGTAAAAGGTGAAGCAGTTGAAGAGTCCCGTCAGGATGTGCAGCATGAACTTGCCGACGATGTAGTTGGGCGTGCGCCAGTACGCGACGAACGAGCGCTTCACCACGGCCATAGTCTGCGTGGACAGCGGCATGGCGTACTCGCGGTCGTCCTTGAGGTTCTTGGAGGGCTCGACGTCCCTTCTCTTGGCCAGCATCTCGTCGATCTCCCTAGACCGGGCGTCCCTGTTCTTCGACTGCGCCCATACGTCGCCCCAATCCTTGCCCTTGTAGTTCGGGTCACCGGCGCCGATGGCTTCCAGCATGTACTCGGCCGGGTTGGTGTTGGGAGGACACTTATGGGCGCCGTTTGATTGGAAGTATTGGATGAGCTCCTGGCTGTCGTTACCAAGCGGCCCGTGATACGCAACTCGGCCACCGGACTTGAGCAGGAGGAGCTCGTCGAATTCCTCAAACAGGACTGCGGACGGTTGGTGGATGGTGCACAACACGGCCTGTCCCGCATCGGCCAATTTGCGGAGGAAACGGACAATGTTGAAAGCAGCGCCTGAGTCGAGACCAGATGTCGGTTCATCCAAAAACATGAGGAGCTCGGGTTTAGACGCCAACTCGACGCCGATCGTCAGTCTTTTGCGCTGCTCGGCATTGAGACCCTCGCCGACCTTGCCGATAGTGGCGCCTGCGATGTCACGCATCTCGAGAAGGTCAATGATGGTTTCGCAGTAGTCGAACTTTTCCTGCTTCGGGACTTCACGGGGCTGTCTGAGGAGTGCCGAAAACTGCAATGCTTCCCGGACGGTGGCTGTGGGTTCGTGAATATCCATCTGTTCTGCGAAGCCTGTTGCCCTTTGGAATGACTTGGGCAGAGGACGTCCGTCAACCAAGAACTCGCCAGTTACCGTGCCGAAGTTGAGACGCTGGGCTAACGCATTGAGCAAAGTCGTTTTGCCGGCACCTGAAAAGTGTTAGGAGATGTTGATCGTCACCGACATGATGAGAAACTTACCAGAGGCGCCCATGAGGGCTGTCAGCTTGCCCGGCCGGACATATCCTTGCACGTCGTTGAGCAGTTTACGACTTCCCTTCTCCCATGGGATTGTGTAAGTGACATCACGGAAAGTGAATACTGTCTCATTGCGAGCGACTTGGTCCATCGTGTCACCCTCAGACTTCTCCTTGGTAGTAGCGCCATCCGTGACAGTCTTTGAGCTGTCGGGCGAGCCGGACTCGACGTCGCCCTTCTTATCCCGGCCTCCGGAGGCAATATTGTTCTCAACCTTCTTCGGGACTTGGCCACGCTTGAAGACGGTGATGGCGCCGCCTCCCGTGTTCGGCTTCATGTGCTCCATTCCCAAGGCGGTGAGAACCACAAACGCGATGAAGAAAGCCCAGAGGAAGCCGAAGTTGCGCCAAAGGTGAGACCTGGTGTATGTGAAAGACGCCTCGATGTAGCTGCTGCCCGGGACAATGGTCTGGCCCGGAGGACTGCCGGCGAGGGCACAGCCTTGGTATTGCGGTTCCACGCCTGGTCCTTGGGGAATCAGGTAAGGCGGGACACACTCCAGGTCGAGGTTGTAGAACTCGTTGGCCATCAAGCACTCGAAGCCGTACTGGATCCAGTTGCACCACCTCAACCACGAAAACCACACACGCATCGAGTCCGGCGGGATCAGGTAGCCGGTGTACACGATCAGGATCTGGACGGAAACACCTGTGAAGCGAGTCGCATCGTCCAGGGTCTTGCACCAGGCCGAAATGGCGCGGAAGAATGCGTAAGTGACCATGGTGACGAGCCAGAGAATGAGGGTGGCTATGAAGAACTGAGAGGCCGTCCTGGCAAGGTTTGACATCCAGTAGATGATGACGTTGAACAGGACCACTTGTATGAAGACCAGCGGCACGTCGACTAATGTCTGAGCGATAGCGAAAGCGCCTGGTCGGTAGAAGGAGAAGGACTTGTGTTTTAGCAGGATGGGTTTTGACTCGAACGCTGCCGTTTGTTCCGCGAGAGCAAGCAAGGCGTTGAAGAGCAGGAGGAAGAACAGAGTACCTCCACGAGGGAAGGCTCCGGCCGCGGTGTTGGGAAGGTTGTAGAACAGACTTCCGACGATGAGACCTTGGAACACCAGGCCGCCCCATTTTCCGAACAGCGAGGCGCGGTCTCCTGCCATGACCATGAACTGACGCTTCGTGCAAGCGACGACTTGCTTTGTAAATGAAATCTCATAGTTCTTGGTCTTTGTCTTTTCAGATTCGTGTTGTCGCCGCTCTTCGATCTGCTGCTGGAGTTGGGACTCGAAGTCCTCGATGTCTTGCAAGTTTTTGCGGTAAGCGTCGCTGTTCCTGTATGCCGAGTCGAACTCCTCGGGAGTCCTGGGGATGCGGTCCTCCCATCCGTCGCGGATATGACGCTCATGCTCGTCCGTAACCGAGGTGAGGAAGTCAGCCGTCGTCCAGCGGTCTGGACACTTGAATCCAAGGTCAACGAAATATTTCTTCGCGGCCTCAGCCGGACCGTAGTAGAGACATTTGCCTTGATCGATGAGCAACACCTTGTCGGCTAGGTCGTACAGAGACTCGCCGGCTTGGTACAGAGAAACAGCAGTCGAAGTCTCTGCCATGTTGGTCATTGCTCGGATGGAGCGGACGTACTCCACGGCGGTGCTGGCGTCGAGTCCCTTGCTGGAGTTGTCCCATCCCTGGACCGAGGCGCGGGCGACCATGGCCTCTGCGATACTGACGCGTTTTCTCTCTCCACCGGAAACACCACGAACGTACTCATTTCCGACCTTGGTGTCGAGGGTGTGCTCGATCCAGAAAAGCTTCGTGGCTACTCTCATGAACTCCTGGATGTAGTCTTCACGGCTCTCGCCCTCCAGTCTCGACTCTTTCCCGGGAGTGCGCGTCTGCAGGGCGAACTTGAGGGTCCTCTTCACTGTCAGGGTTGGGTAGTGCAGGTCATCTTCGGGGTTGTAGATGACCTCTCCGCGGAACTTCTTCGCCATCTCCTTAGAATCGGTGCCGCCATAGGTGACGTTGCCTTCAACTGCCTGGAACCCTGCTCGTTGGTTGCAGAATGCCTTGAGGAAAGTGCTGCATCCTGATCCTGGACGTCCGAGAACCAACAGGAGCTCTCCAGGCCGTACGCAGCCGTCGAAATGGCTCAAGAGGTCTCGAACAGGGGGTTTGGCGAACGCGGCCTTGGGACCTCGGGTGAACAGCATCTTCAGCTTCCTGGGAAGTCCAAGAAAAATGTCGCCCACGGTTGGCTGGAGGCTCGCACCAAGACCGACGCCTTTGACAGTGAGATCACGAAAAACGACACCACTGTGCCTGGTTTTCTCCTCCTGGCTCTGTTCTTGACGAGCGCGACCGAAGATTCTTGACATGAGCCGCTCAACCTCCTGCTGCTCCTCCTCCTGTTCCGCCCCGGATTGATTGGTCGCGTTAGTCCGGCGTCGTGAAAGAGCCCGGAAGAGATCATCCTCGGTCATGCTGGTACCTTGTCGCTTGGCTTGGGGACGCTGCATATTCGTGTTGTTGGTCTTCAAGGGCGCGAACTGGGCTTCCTCGGCAGGTGAAGCCTCGTGCGAGTAGGTGGAAGAAGCACCGGATTCGTTTGCGACTTCTTGCTGACTCTGGAGAGTCCTGCTTGTTGTATTGGACTCATTCCGATCAGTTGTGACAGCTGGCACTGCTTCGTTGAAGTCTCTATTGCCATTTGCAGAAGCTGCGACTGTGGTAGTGGTAGAAGACGAGGTACGCCGGACAGCCGAATTTTCTACCGAATTCCAATTCGATTTTCGTGGCAGGTGGAAATAGGATGGAGGATGATTCTGTCGGTTGGCCTCAAGATCGCCAGGTGAGGTAACTTGGCCGCTAGAACCCGTTTCATTTTCGGGACTACGAAGGTTGCTGGCCGGGGCAAGACTTGGTGTTTCGGGGAAGCCGCCCGGGATATCGGTATCCCGCGGCGTGGGCTTCTCATCCATCACGAGTACCTGTGATGTGGGCGCGGTGGATGAAAGGCTTCAACAACAAGGTGTTATGGTCGCGCGCGTTTACAACAAACGGCCCTTGGTGGCCGGGAAAAACACCAGTAGCACGGTGCTGACAATGCTTCAGCTGAACGAAATCACCGTTGTTGTTGAGTGCAATTGGAACAGCATGAGATGAAGAGCACGGTTATGGGACGATCATATGTGATTCCACGTGTATGGCATGCCAGATTAAAGAGCCCAGATGTCTGGGTCAGTCCTACCCACGGTCGACGCGAGCAAACGATAGAAGCTGCAAGAAACGGCCTCGGTCTTCGCATTGGGCCGTCCGAGTCAAGTCTATGACGATGAACAGCTAGCAAGCAGCTAGTGGAATCTGGTCGGTCGCGTCAGCTCGACGTTGTTTCTAGCAAAGGTGGTGCCCAGGTGGATCTCCCAGATTTTTAATCGAGGAGCCTCATCTGGGATAAGAAAGACGGGATGTTTTCGTCATAGATCCACGGAGCCTCCAGATGGTGCTGACGGGGCCATGTGCCGATCGACACCCACATCAGCATCGGCGATTAACCCCGGCCGCGGCCGCCGAGCTCCCTTTCCAACCCAGCACGGTAAAAGGAAGCCACCGGACATTTTCAACGTCCGAAGTGTGCGAACGGGAGTGGTTAGACCGAATTGTCTTGCCCTTGCAATGAAGTTGATGTGAGATCATTGAGACATTGTCGTCTTGGCATCTCGCCGCCCGGGCGACTAAGATGACGCTTAGCCTAATGCAAGCACTTGAATGTCAACTCGGCCCAACACGTAGCAAACCAGCCATTTGTGGGATGCCGGCGATTCCTAGTGTTGTCCGGTACCGCTAAATCCTTCGTCATTGGGTATTAGGACGTGTCGTTTGTCCCACTAGACAGAATCTGGTAAGCTGGCGGTTGTGAGACTCGAATGCCGATAGCAAAACCGTCGTGAGCGACAGGGACAAGAGTCATAAGGGACTAACACAGGAGACAAGTTTCACATCGATTGCAAAAAAGAAAGTATTACACACATTCTGGCCAGGGGATGGGTTTCCGACAATTGGCCAAATACTGTATATTATGTTGTGAACCAATCATTTCGTTGCTCATCAATCATGTCCTTGTCACGACATGGAGTTTCTGCCAAAATTTGAGATTACCCCTTACTACACAGTGTCTTTGAAGTGAATTGACCCCCAAGCCGTTTTGCGTCACCAACTCGCCGATTGAGCTATTGTCCACGGTTGAATAGATATGTATCTCTGGTAGTGCGTCGTGAAGTGCTTTGCTGGTTAGCTTGGACGCAAAAAATGGAACCTGCTATTCAGTTCCCCTGGACCGGAGAAAAGAAATCAACTGTAACAAGGTACTAGATAGAATATGCCGAGAAAGATGATCAGATAAGAGCATCTTGCATAGACCCAAAACGTTGCTCCAAACGTATCGTATGACCTGACACTTGAACTAACAATGGCTACCTCGTACCAGCTATTGAATACTATCGGAAGAAACACAATGAATTCAAAATAGCCGAGATCGTATTTCCGTTGAGTTTTAAGTGCAGGTTTGCCAAGTCTTAAAGCCGGGAAGGGTATACACGTGTGACGCTTCCTTAAATGCGACTCGAAAAGTCTTATCTGACCGACCAGCCAAAGGTCATCTTACATTCACTGGTCTGCTTTAGGTCTTATTCACTAAGTTTATGGTTTATTCCGCTGAAAGCCAAGAAGGCTTGGAGCTCATCTTGTGACAGACTTGGCCAGCACAACATGTACAGACCCGAACAATTAAAGCTTGAACATGTTTGTCGAGAATCGCAAACAAACGTAACTAACATGCCAGTTTTCATGTGGCATGCTTTTCGAGGACATAGGTGATGATGCCTCAAGTAATTTGTTTGCTTTCTCAACCGTTGATGCCAGAAACCCTCAACTCCAAGAGTTCATGGTCAAGACTTGACTCAAACGCTCTGCGGTTGTCGGGATCTGATCGGCAACGGTGGTGATAGCATTGAAAGTTCCACATCCGATAGCATCTCTCAATGAAATGAAAAGAATCGGAATCACTTTCAACCACAGCTCAGTCATTGGGGAGCATTTGTTATCTATTTGGCAATTCAACATGAGGATTAAAGTGTTCGGCGTGACAATGCTGATGAAGATTGGGGTCCTCTGTTTGTTCATTTCAGGCGTCTCCACCAAATTACCTTCCTATTTCGAACATAGACGCGAGGATACATCGCATATTACCACCCCGGTCCTTCTCGGAATACGAGATGCTGCTGGAAAGACTACGATTGGTGGGCTTATAAAAATGACTCGATGTTTCGTTGGTACTCGGCCATCTGGACTCGATCAAGCTTTCGAGCCTCAACGGCTGAGATTGCCGGACGATCGGAAATCTACAACACCTACCCAATCCTACCTAGACGAGTGGCTACCTGCAAATAAACATCGAGATACTGTGACACAAAAGTCCTCTGAGACGATTAGAGCAGATTGTTAATTAATATCGCCATTCTTATCGCCCAGCACGTCTTGATTGCGTGCCGGAGGGATTTTCCGACAACGGCCATCTCTTTCGGATGCTGCAACACCATCGTGAAGGACACTACTTATCATGAGTCGATTTCCGCACCCACGATGGCGTCCTCGAGCGCTTCGGACGTTCTCTCGCGCCCCCCACACTCTTTTAATTCTCCATCATGAAGGTCACACTTCATGCCCTTGCGGCTGCTGCTGCACTTGCAACTCCGACCCTGGCTGCCCTGAAGCCTGGATCGGCGACCAAGATCTCGCCACCTCCTAGCCACGGTTTCATCATCGAGCTTGAACCCAATGCATCTATCAACGGCCGCGCTGTAGGCGAAGTTGATGCTCATTCCGCTTTCCATCGCCGAGCTCAGGAGGTTGTGGACTACACCGTCCGTCACGAGTTCAAGAACGCCGAGTACTTCTACGGACTTTCTATCAACGCCAAGAACGACACGGATATCACGGCTTTGCTCGCTCTCCCGCAAGTCAAGCAAGTCTGGCCCAATCGTTACTACGAACGCCCTGCTCCTGTGGTTTCAGGCCGAGTGCCCCCGAAAGATCCAAACGCCTCTGTTCCAGTTGGCGTCCAGCCGATTCACCTGCGAGATGTCGCCAAGGTCACCACCGTCAACGGAACCAGCGATGTTCTGTCCAGCTTGAAGATGACCGGAGCCGACAAAGTCCATGCTCAGGGACTGACTGGCAAGGGCATCAAGGTTGGTTTCTTGGATACGGGTGTTGACTGGCGTCACCCGGCTCTCGGGGGTGGTTTCGGCGAGGGCTTCAAGGTTGCAGGAGGCTACGACCTAGTCGGAGACGACTTCGTCGGATACAACGACCCTGTCCCAGACGAGAACCCGCTCACGACTTGTCTTGATGGAGGTCACGGAACTCACGTTGCCGGTATGTAGAATCTCTCGTCCTTAAAGAAAAGCGAAACTGACTAACCATCACAGGAATCATTGCCGCAAGGGACCCAGATGGCGTTGGCTTTGGCATTGTCGGAGTCGCGCCTGATGCCAGCTTGTATGCTTACCGCGTCCTCGGTTGCACTGGTGGTGTGACGGACGACATCCTCATGCAGGGTTTCGAAAAGGCAGCAAGCGACGGTGTTGATCTCATCAGCATGTCCATCGGCGAGACGGCTGTCTGGGAGTCTGGCTCTCCTTACATCCCTATCCTTGCCAAGATTCAATCGCAGGGTATCGGTATTGTGATTGCAGCTGGCAACGAAGGAGACCAGGGTATTTACCTTTCCTCAGCCCCCGCGCAGGACCCCGCCGTCATCTCTGTGGGCTCCGTCAGTGACGTCGTCTTCACTACTGTCTACAACGCTGCTGGCTCGGATGGATCTGTCATTGAGTACGCGCGCGTTGTTCCTATCAACGATCCGGCTTCCTTCAACGTGTTCTACGCGGATGATGAAAACCAGAACTGCGTTGATCAGGCATGGACAGACGCTGTCGCGGCCTTCCCTGACAAGGAGCATGTCATCGTCTTGGTCGGCTCAGGTAGCAGCTGTCTTCTTGACTGGGACGTCCGCAGCAATTCGACGGGTTTCAAGAACATCTGGGAGTGGATGCCTGATAACAGCGACATGGAGATCGACTCTCCAGGGGCCAACGGAGATGTTGATATCGTGAGACTGAAGAAGTCTTACTCGGACAAGATCTTGGCTGGTATTGCCGAGCAGGGCAGGAACTTCACGTTGACCTTCAAGGACCAGGCAGTCCACCAGATTGAGCAGCCTACTGGAAACACCACATCTTGGTTCTCAACCTTCGGACCGACCATGGAAATGTCTCTGAAGCCCCAAGTCTCAGCACCTGGTGGTACCATTCTCAGCACTTGGGTCACCTCCAACGGCTGGGGATACGCAATCATCTCTGGAACCTCCATGGCCACCCCTCAGTATGTTCCTAAGTTCCTAACTCCCCATAATCTGAGCGTTGTCATCGTTGCTAACGTTCCGTAGCATTGCTGGATGCTATGCACTGCTGAAGCAGAAGTTCCCCAACCTCAGCCCCAAGGAGATCGGAAGACGTCTTCAGTCATCCGCTACTCCTCTTGAGCAGTACGAGGGGAACGGAATTCTTACCACGGCAGCGCAGCAAGGTTCTGGCCTGGTCAACATCCTGAAGGCGGTCTCTTCCGAAACAGTGTTTTCTGCAACTGAGTTCAACCTTGGTGACACAGCTACCCCGGCTAAGCAGAACTTCACAATCGAGAACCAGTCCGCAGAGTCGAAGACGTACGCCATTGGACACAAGGGCGCCGCTGAAGTTGATGCTCTCCCTAACGTCAAGACCCTTGATGTGAACGACATGTTCTACTGGAGTCTCAACTTCAACGCCATCTACGCCGAACTTGCCTTCTCCACAGACTCAATCACCGTCCCGGCCGGTGGCAAGGTGACCGTGGAGTTCACTGTCACGCCTCCCAACATCGACCCAAGCCTGGTGCCTGTTTACAGCGGCTTCATCACCGTGACCGAGGGCGTCAATGAGTTCGTCCTTCCGTATCTCGGCATTCCGTACACCCGCGGTGACCTCTCCAACATCTACACGGGCGACGTCAAGAATCTTGTCCTTGACCCGAAGCCTCCCGCCGGCGTCCCCACACTGCCTTTCGTCACCGCAGGCGATACCGGCGTCCGCAACAACGACAGAATGGTCTACAACTTTCCTGCAAAGGATGTTCCTGAGGGCCAGACTCGTCCTCTGGACAACAACCCCGTCATCACGCTTTTCATTGACCAGCCTTCGGCGTATGTTCGCTTGGATGCGGTACCCGTCGATCTCGCTTCCAACCCTGCCTACGGCTTCACACCCTTATCTCTTGGCTACGTCCCCGGGGCCACTTCCAACTCAACTGGTTTCTCCAACTCCACTACAACCCGCCCTCCCTTGGATCTTGACTCCCTCGATGACTTTGCCGGAGTCAAGAGCTACGGTCTCATTGGTTCCATGTACGGCGGCGACAAGCCCAAGTACACCACCTCTATTTTGTACCGTGGCTACAGCGTCTACGCCACAGAATGGAGTTGGGCGGAGGTTGAGTTGGCTAACGGAACATTGTATCAACTCCCCAACGCCGATTACCGTGTTCTTGTCCGCGCATTGAGATGGGGAGGAGACATCAACAACTCCAGCAGCTATGACAGCTGGCTGAGCCCCGTCATCAACGTTAACATCACGGATCCCGGATATCCCAACCCCTGGAATTCAATCTAAGCTTGAGCGCACGCTGTGCCCATGAGTCGCTCGCTCACACACTTGTCAATCCCAAACCTTTCTTTTGTCATGCGATTTTGACGACCGCACGCAACCACTGGCGTTTATTGTAGAACTTTATTGAAGTCTTAATACCAAAGTCAATTTTCCAAGAATCAACTGTTGCATTAATATTTGGTATTGCGTTTAGAGTAAGACGGGAATACTACATGAAAGATCGTCATTCCGTCATTCCGCATTTCCGTTCCGATGTTTCCCCGCAATATTAATAAAGTTTCCTGAGGTACACCCAATCACGTTCGAGAGTCAGAGGACATTCCAAGAATAACATCAACCTCTGGTTCGTTGTCGCAATCTCGAATTCTTACCCTTAAATTCTTTTCTTCGCATCAAAGCTTCTGTATCTTCGATCATCGCCATCAGCATGCTATCCTTTCTCAGAGCAGCACATCCAGTGCGAACGAATAATGCGGCAAACAACCCGATTCCTTACGAGCAAGGGCGATCGTCCGTCACATTCTCGGCGCCCGGGTCAGAGTACATCATGACACATCGCATCCCGCCGACAAGCAAGGAAAACGGGGTGTCCATCATCCAGCCACCTTTCCACTACCACATCTACCAAGACGAGTTCTTCCGAGTGAAGTCGGGCAAGGGAAACTTCTTCCGCGACACAGACCCCAAGCCTTTCGCCACCCTCTCAGACGAGCCGAACGGACAAGCAACCGCCTCCGTCAAAGCTGGAACCTATCACCGATTTGAGAACGCAACGGAGACGGAAGATCTGGTGGTGGACATCCACCTCACCCCGGAGTCGTATGAGAACGAGCAACGGTTCTTCCGAAACTTCTTTGGATACTTGGACGACTGCAAGCGAGCTGGAACTGAGCCGAGCATCTTTCAGCTATTCGTGTTTTTGCACAGCGCTGACACGCCGTTGGCTGTTCCGATTCCTATCCCGTTTCTAGGCCGTTTGGCGAGCCGTGTTCTGCTCGTCGTAGTTGCGTACTGGGGGCGCTGGGTTCTCGGGTACAGGGATACATACCCGGAGTACTACGATTCGGAGAAGTCTAGGTAAAGGCTCGACGCACTCATTTATGCACTGGAGCCAACAGAAATAAAATTTGAGAATCAGGATTCAAAAGCAGTATTCGAATCAACTGGCAAGGTCTGCCAGCATGTTGAGATGTAATGTGGTTACCTCGAACTCAACGCGAGGGATGTTCAAAGCGGATCCTGATTAAACTGATGGATAATCGAAAACGTCTCCGAAGTCTCAGATATCGGTTCTCATATCTTTACGGCTGGATCGAAAATGCAAAAGAGAGCAAACGCTTTCGCCGCCACAATCGAAATGGCCACGACTAACACGTGGATCTCATTCCTTTCTCCGCAATCATTTGCATGAAGTTCAACTCCTCCTCCATCGCTTTTGTGCCAGCGCCCATGGGGCTAACTGTTGGATAAAGAGCTTCCAACTGAACTTCCTTCTGGTGAATATCGGGCTTTTCCTTGCTTCCAACCAGCATAATCTCCAGGATGCTTCCATCGCCATAGCGGTCTTCCGTGAGCAGCTTCATCATCGCGTCCGCCAAATCTTCAGGCGACAAGGCAAGGTCTCCTGGTGGAAGTCGATCTTTACAAAAGTCTTGTTCAAACAACGGGGTCTAAAGCCAATGGTTAGTTATGTTTACGTTCATGCAGCAGAAGAAGAGCATATTGCTTAAAGCCAATATTCAAGGAGGATTCATACCCTTGTTGGGCCAGGGCAGATGACTGAGTTTCTGATACCGACAAGCTTCTTCAAGCCCTGAAGCGACTTAACGACACTTAGTATGGCAGCCTTGCTCGCGAAGTAGAAAGGCGTCTGGATTGAGTGGACGTAGCCTCCCATGCTTGAAACCCAAAGTAAATTGCCTTTGACCTCTCTGTTTTGGAGCCAGTAATCCACTGCAATTTGTGCTAGACGGATAGGCCCAATAGTGTTGACGTTGAAGACATGGTATGATCCTATTGCGGCACCAACTGGGTCTTTGGACTCTTGGGAGATGCCTGGAGGATTCCAGAAGGAGGACGATGGTGGTTCGAAGATGCCTGCGTTGTTGATGACGACATCCACACGGCCGAATGTGTTCAGCGTTTCCTGCCACAGTAGGCTGAGATCGGACCAATTGGTAACGTCCGTCTTATGGAAAGCCGCAGAAGGCTTCTCTATCTCTCCCGATGGATGAGCAAATTCGGAAATGACTGCTTCAGCCTCAGGGCGCAGAGTCAAGTCGGCTATCATGACCGAGCAGCCATTGCTAAGCAGACGTTTAGCTATGGCGAGCCCAATGCCTGGAGACAGAGCGCAAAAGCGACTGTCAGCTTTCTGTTACAAGACAAGCGACATATTTTTGACGAAATCACTATAAGAAGAAAAGTTGATCCTGCTTACCAGATCCAGCTCCTGTGACTAAAGCGATCTTGCCTTTCACTTCGTAGTCAATAGCCATCACGAGTGTTTCTGAGCCACAGCCAAGGACGCAGCAAAATCTTGAAATTTGCAAGTTGGTTGTTCTCTGTGAATCGACTCTTACGTTAGTATCAAATCATTTGGGATTAGCCGGTGGTCATACTTATGTAGAGTACCTGGCGGTGTAGGCGTCTTGCTTGAAGCTATTTCAGCCGTCGAGCAGAGAGGTCACTTGAGGGGAAATACGCAACACCTCATGCGGGAGACGAGAATGTGAAGATGCAAACAGGGGCTGCCGGCATCAGGCTTTCTAATAAAAGATCGCCAAGTATGCGACTCCATCTCAATCGCATGAGAATCAACCGTGATACGCAATCACGCATGAATCTTAACATCCAAAGTCCCTCAGACCACCTTTATCCGCTGAAGATGCAGGCCATAATACCAATCAGAGAGCGTGCTGGCCACGGTCTTCCTGCAGCTGTCAAACAACAACCAACAAAACACCACCACGTTGGGCGGGGTCACCCTTTCTTTTGTCAACTGGCTTGATGGGCTCTGTGATACGCGAGTTATCGTGGCCAGACCCAGACAACATGACATGAAGGCGAAGGGAAGTTTGTGTTCTTCTGTGGCTGTTCTGGAAATGGGGTAATTCTCAAATGCTTTTGTCTCGCTTCAACAACCTGAATTGTGCTGCAACAGACTAGAAGTCGGTACTGCTGTTCAACCGATCTCACCAGACTAATACTGTCACATATCGCTAGCATGACTAGATGACCCGTCCCCCACACCGGTAATGTTCAGGTAATACAGAACTCAAGCGATTCTTGCCAATCAGCCAAGCGCTCTTTGTCCCGCAAGTGCTCGCAGGACCAAAGCCTTAGCGACTTGAGTCCGACTGAGTCGAACACTCCGCACTGTACTGACATAAGCTTGTTCACTCCAGGATTGTGCCGCGAATGCTTTGCTCAGGTGGACTATTCACGGCTATACGAACAGAAATGTGATGTCAACTTAGCGATAACCTCGATGCCAGATAGATTGCCGGAGCTCTTGTTCACAAAGCCCCAAAACTAGAATTGAAGAACCGTAATTGAAAAATAGTCATATCCATGAATCATGTCAAATGGGGCAAAATCTCGAGAATACGAACACCATCACAGACTTCCAACCGTTTCCAGTCTTACAAAAATGTCTACGCGACTTTCATTCCCACAAAGAGGTTTCCAAACATAGCTCGCCACAAGTCTACCATATAGAATCTCCTCGCCGCCCAAAGCCCATCTCCAGCTTTGGGGAACACCTTCGTCGCATTCTTCACATAGGTCGAAGTGAGACCCATCACTGGCTTCGGCTTCATAGATCCAGGATTTTCGAGGTACGGCGTGACGGAACGAATGCCGTTAGCCCTCATGGCCCGCCAGAGACGCACCAGATATGAACTGGTCGCTTCAGCGCCCAAGGTCCACGAAGCGTTGGCGTAGCCAAAGATGTAGGCCAGGTTGGGAATATCCTGCAGCATGCAGCCCTTGAATCCATATTTCTGGTTCGGGTCCACGGGGTTGCCGTCGACGGACAACGATATTCCTCCGGCAAATCGAATCTTGAGGCCTGTTGCCGTGACGATGATGTCTGGCCGGAGAGTCTTTCCTGATTTCAGCTTGATCTCCTTGTCGGTCACCGTCTCAATGACGTCCGTGACGACGTCAGCCTTCCCAGCTCGCAAGGCCGCAAAGAAATCGGCATCGGGGCACACGCAAAGACGCTGGTCCCATGGGTTGTATCGTGGACTGAAGTTCGGGTCGATAGGCATGCCCGGGGGCAACTCCTTGGCGGCACGTCCCAGCAAAGCTCGGCGGGCTGACTTTGGGAACATCTGGCAGTAATAGTAAAGAAGGTATCCGAGCAACATGAACTGAACCCGGAAGATACGGCTCGAAATGCTTCGTGGAAGCACAGATAGCATCAACCTGCTGATAAAAGTCTTTTGTGTGGGCAATCCGGTGATATAAGTCGGACTTCTTTGAAGCATGGTCGTCCGGCTGGCGTCCGTTGCTATGTTGGGCAGCAGCGTCACTGCCGTTGCACCGCTTCCGATGATGACCACGTTTTTATTGCGGTAGTCCAGATCTTCAGGCCAAAATTGAGGGTGAACCACCTGACCCGAGAAGTTGCGAATTCCCGGGATTTCTGCGGCGAGAGGCTGATCATAATCGTAGTACCCGGTTCCCAAGACAATGAAGCGAGCCCTGAAAGTCTTGACCTTTTCTCCTCCCACAGTTGCTTGAATTTTCCATAGAGATTCTGCCGATGACCAGTCCGCAGAAGAGACTTGGTGATGGAAGTTGATGTGCTTATCGATACCGTGCATGGAAATCGACTCCTGGAGGTAAGACTTGATGGCTGGCCCGCTAGCCAGAGGCTCAAGACCCTTCCATGGGTTCCAAGAGAATCCAAAAGTGAAGATGTCCGAGTCTGATCGAATACCAGGGTACCGGAAAAGGTCCCATGTTCCACCAATCTGCCCACGGCTTTCTAGAATGGTGTAAGAAGCTCCTGAGGGACCATGAGCTTGGAGATAGTATGCTGTGTTGATGCCAGATATTCCAGCTCCAATGATGATGACGTCAAAGATATCTCCGCCATCGGAGTGGGTTGAATTCGCAGGGAAGTCCATGTTGTGATACTTAATCGTTCAGATGATGCTGTTTGTTATCAACAGAGCTGGTTGAGTCGGTTCTTTCAGGTCGGTTATATATGACAGCTGCGTTTTTCACGGCAATACTCGGCTGATGAAGAGACATCTCAGAAGGAAACAAACCACGTGCAGAAGAAATGTGGTATTGTGCGTTGTATCGCGGTGCCTCGGGTTTCATCATCTTCTCCGTGAACACAAGATGGGACGACTTCCTCATTGGGACAATAGTCTCCGGGAAACCGCCAGGCCGAGGGCGGGGCTCGGCTGGCTGGGCATTGGGGTCTCTCTGTGCTTCAGGTTAAAGGAGAATAAGAAAACACCGGTACTTTCTCCTCGTCTACGCGATCCCGCAGTGTACCATCCCGGGCGATCATGTGGACTGCATAGCGGACTCGCGGGAGTATTGCGGTCCGCGATGTATCGGGACCCGCGCATATGTGCTCTTTTCGTCTAGTAAGACAACTCTGGCGATGATGGGTCACCGTTCCCGCTCCGGGAAATACGTATATCGGCCTTCCGTCTTTTCTTCGGATTCGGGCCACGCAAGTATCAGTTGAATCACATACAGTATTGAGGAAAGCCGCGGATGCCGTACACTGAACGGAGCCACCGGACGATCGGAGCTCAGACCGAAGACACGTTAACGATCGATGAATACCGTTTCCGAAAAAACAAATAGACCCGTCAGTTTGCCATCAGCAACGTAGAATTGCCTACTTGTTTGCGAACAGCTATGGGTCGCCCGGCTTTTCATCCGGTGGGAGATCTGTCAAAGCGTCATCTTGCAGCACTAAGAGAGCCGATGTGCCTCGGCCAACCCACCTCAAGCGGGGGTTACATGTAATTATGTACGTAGGTTACAATCCGTTTGTTGCACGTCGCATGAGTCGCATTCGCTTGTCGGTCGCCCTTGAAATCCTGAAATCATCGCCACGGTCTAAACGTCCCCGCCTTCCAACGTGCAGTTCAAAAAGATGACTGATCCGATAACCACAAGTATCTCCACAACCGAGAACCGTTGATATGCCACGGACAGCTTGCGACTACTGTTACAGCAAGAAAGAAAAATGTTCCTTCGATGCCAGTGCGCAGAGCTGCCGCTTCTGCGCTGCTCATGAGCAGCCATGTCTCTTCACCAGACGAGAGCGCCGCATGGGTCGACCGCCTGTCGTCAAGAAGCTTCCGTATGGGCACAGCGCTATCATTCTCCGCCTCGATATTGCCCCGGAAGATGGCACGCAACACAATTCTCCGTCAAAGAAGGACGCATCAAGCAGTCTGGAGAAGGTTGAGAGGTCGGCGGGCATCAGTGGGCTTGCAACTATTCCTCCCGCCATATTGGCCATCTCACCGCTGTCGCTTGCGTCTAAAAAGAATCAAGAATTGGTCAAAGCACTAACCGATCGTCAAATATTCTACGCTTTCCATCGGAACTTCATGATAGGCCCCAGCTTCTCAGACCAGTTCAGATTGTCACTCCAAGCAATCCTCTCCTGCTCTTCCGGCAGCCTCTTGAAAGCCTACCGAGCCGTGCTGGCCGTGTGGGACAACGAGGGCCACCGGGTCAGACCGCTCGAAGAAATAGACTTGTCCGAGGGCAGGGACTGTCTGATGAGTCTGGGCCAAGTCAGCGGCACCTCGAATCTCATCGATAATGCCGCGATTTTGATGCTGGGTCAAGTACTCATTGTGTACCATCTCTTCACAACGTGTACTTCAGCCTGGACAATCAACCGACACGCAATCCTATCGGCAGCGCGTTCGTACGGCGACCTTTTAGCGCAACCCATATTCGACCCTATCTCCATCACGCCGATTCTCTTCGATACCGCCGAGTCCCTCGTGCGACGGGAAAACCCGGTCATTCGACTACCGCAAACCGACCGGTTCATCGTGGACAGGTCCGTGGGCCTCTGCTGGTCGCTCCTTGGCTTGTTGCAAGAACTATGCGAAGTCAGCGAGAGGATGAAGCGATGTCCCTCAAAGGCGTGCCGAGATACCGCAAGAAGGGCAACGGGGGAAGAAGATGACGATTTGAGTTGTATAGAGAAGAAAATCCGAACTTGGGAGCCATCCGCCCCGTCAACAATGTTCGACGACTTTACGGGGATCGAGGTCGCCGCTATGCTCACTCAAGCCCGCGTGTATCGCATCACGGCTCTGCTTCTAATACACAGACTACGCTACCCGCTCGGCGTAGAAGACGAGGCAGCACGATGGCACGCAAACATGATTTGCGCCGATTTGACGGGATTTGTGTCGCTGGCGCCGGAAGAAATCAGAGGTCTTCCTGTTGGTCTGCCACTTTTGGTGGCCATGCTCGAGACGAGAGAGAGAGCTCGTGAGATAATAAGTGGCCTGGCTTTGTTTGCTGCTCATCCTCAACATTTGACGGAGCTTGAGAAATTTGTCGATCTTGCTTGGGTAGCTAGAAAAGGGGGGTTCCAAGGCTTGTGGTTTGACCTGGTCGACGTTGGCTTGCAAATGCCAGTTGTACCCTAAGTTTAAGGCAGTCCTCTCAACAAATAATTCGGTACAATCAAGTACAATTGCCTCATGCCGTATTATTCTGCCGGAACCGAGTAGCAACCGACTGTGAAGAGATTAGTGACGGATTAGCTCGGAAACACGGAGACTTCTACAAGCCCGGCACGATAGCGCTGTTGCGTTCCAGGCCAAGTGCTACATCGTGGGCTTCGTTTGACCACATGTTCGGCTAAGATGCCAGGATGATGGAGTATCTGGGTTCGTGCGAGGTTGGAGAGCACGTATCCTATCGGGGTCTAGTTCCCCGCGTCCTCCCGGCGCACCCCGCGCGCCAACACCGATGTGGGGGAAGTGGAGGAGCCGGAGACATATTTCCCGTTTCGTCTTAGACTCGTCGATCATCCGTACCGGGGATCACAGCTGTTATAGGCTTCAACGCCATCCGTATTTTCAACCTATCGTTGACGAAGGCGTTTAACTACCTTGAACAGGTCAAGTCTCATAGTACATGCGCTTAGGTAACTTATTAATGGTTTTAGTGTGAATGGAGGCAAACAGTTGACAACTTACGATTGGAACCGTGACACTCAAGTCCAAGGATCCAGGGTTATCGGGGACTTGAGAGTCCGAGGGCTACCCTGGCGATGGACGGCTGTGAATGAAAGACGCGAAATCGTATTCGTTTCTGCCTTGTGATGAGCCGGCATGCCAGAGACGATTTCATCGGATCCGAGGTAGCAAACTTGCCTAACATAGCAAGAAGTTGCCGGAGCCAGCTTTCGATCAGGAAATGACATCGTCGTCTGATCGTGAACAAAAGGTTCAACTAGAATAAGAAGCTTGTGAGCATTCGTCCCATATCCCTTAGGACGGAGACTTTTCCGTACCAAACAAATCAAATCACCGTGCGACGCTCAGCTTGACGTTTCGTTCCAGTCCATAAAACCTCAGCAGTTCGC
Source organism: Colletotrichum karsti (assembly GCF_011947395.1). NCBI lineage: Eukaryota > Fungi > Ascomycota > Sordariomycetes > Glomerellales > Glomerellaceae > Colletotrichum > Colletotrichum karsti. The sequence continues at coordinate 669,305 of NW_024065905.1, forward strand.
GATCGGTTTCCTTAGTTGCTAATCCCATACCTAAGTTATTTACACCACTTCTGAGCAGCAAACATGACGGACATAATTAGCACTTCGTTCAAAGCAGTCACCGGACTCACTTCAATAGCTCTTAACCCCGCGATTCCCGCGTCTCTCCTAGCTTTCGCAGCTTACGCACCTCCAGAACTCCTGCGTCGCGCCCAGAGTCTCGAGAGACTCCACCGATTCCTTGGCTCAAGGATTGTCGCGAACTACCGACTTCCGCTGCAAATCCTGCTCGTCGCCGGGATCGCGAGATATCTCAACAGAACGGCAAATCGCTGGGCTCTGAATAACTGGAAGCTGAGCGGACACTCTGGCTGGCAGTGGGAGAAGGAGATCGCGGTGGTGACGGGCGGCTGCAACGGCATCGGCAAGGCGATCGTGCTTGGGCTTGTGCGAAAGGGCATCAACGTCGCCATACTCGATGTCCAGCCCATCCCGCCCGACCTCCAGGCGAATCCGAAGGTCAAGTACTGGAAGTGCGACATCACTTCTGCTGCAGCGATCGGTGAGGTCGCCGACGAGATAAGAACTGTCCTGGGACATCCCTCGATCGTCGTCAACAACGCCGGCGTCGCCTATACGCACTCCATCATCGACACGGACACGGAGTCATTGCAGAGGATCTTCGGGGTGAACCTCCTCTCGCTCTGGTCAACCGCCAAGGAGTTTCTCCCAAACATGATCATGCGGAACAAAGGTCACGTCGTTACGATTGCCAGCATGGCTTCGTATGCGGCCTTGCCCAGCGCGGTTGACTATTCCGCTACCAAGGCAGGCGCACTGGCGTTCAGCGAAGGTCTCTCGTGTGAGATCAAACATATCTACAAGTCGCACGGGATCCTGACTACGGTTGTGCATCCGATGTGGGTGAAGACCAACATGACGGCTGCTCATGCCGAGAAAGTGGAGAAGTCCTACGGCCGCATGATGGAACCGGAGGATGTTGCCCGGCGTGTTGTTGGTCAGATCCTGAGTCGTCGTGGAGGGCAGTTGATCATCCCCGATGCGTGGTCGTGGGCTTCTATCGGCCGAGGTCTGCCGAGCTGGGTTCAAGAAGTGATGCGGGACGCGGTTGGAAGGGAGGTTCCCCAGCTCGGACCGTAGTAATGTATTTGAAGTTAGTGGAATATGCAACGACAAAGCCGCATGTGTTGGTCACCCGTTAATAGTTACTAATTTTCATTTTTTGCTGAGCAGTTTCCTGTGCTGATCGCCGGGGATGACGCCTCGATCGACGGAATGGAACTTCGGCACGTACTGCTACGTGGGGAGTATCCGCATATAAGTAAAGATAATCCCATGCGGCAAATTATCGAGAATCTTTGGCATTTCAAGTATGGTTCTGCGCGAGAAGCTGAAGGTGCATCGAGGGTGGCTTCTGGTCACTAGACAGACCAGGTCGTCTATTCATGTTCATTTTCACAGCTCATTTGCGCAGAAGGATAGGAAAAGCGCAATAATTAATACCAGTACGGCTCAGGTAACCACTCCAGAATGCTGAGATCAAGTTGATCATGCACTAGTGTTGCCTTATGGCTTCCAAGGCTGTAAAAGAGAACACTTCATTTTGTGTCTATTCCTAGATGAGGAACCTAGAATACATTCCAGAAGTGTTCAGAATTCCAAATGCAAAACAAAGAACCATGCTCTGAAGGTATCTCCAACCCTTGACCAAGTTTTCTCCAAACCACCACCACCAAATTCAAGCCCAAACTTTCCAGCCCATGGAGACGTCACAGCCGCTCTGGAAGAATACCAAAGCAACAACGCGTATTGAGACCGCAAAAACGGCAGTATAACTGCAATCTTCACCTGTTGAGCAGATGATCGTGAGAGGCCCGCGGCTAAGCAATCTGAAAAGTGTTCTCATCCCATCCGTAAGCTCTCGTCAGCCGGCGAGAGAGGATCAAGCTTCTGTATCCCTCAATCTGAAAGTGGTGAGGCGCGTGAATGGAGATAGGTCGCAGCTCGGGCATTGTGTCGGGAGGGACAAAGGCCACAGAAGAGCCACCCTTGTTGCGCATGACGGAGAATCCAAGGTCTGCCATGGCTGCCTCGAATGACTTCCAGCTCATGGTGGATCGGGCGCGTGCTTTGCCAAACAAAGACCAGAAGAACTCGGCTGTGCAAGGCTTGACTCTGAACATCGGACAATCCATAGGAGATGCTGTAGACGGGCTCGTGGGGGAAGTCTCATCAACTTGAGACTTCTCAGCGGAGTGTGAGGTGGTGAGCGAGATCGGTCGGGTTTTCTTCTTCTTTGTCTTCTCATTCTCCTGGATCTGCTTTCTGGGGAAGGCTCTGGCCGGGGAAGGCGGCGAGGGGTATCTCATAGGGGTCTCACTCAAATCCTGCTTGGAATTCTTCTCACGAGGCATAGATGCCTTTGTAGTGTTGCTGATGTTGCTAGCTTTCTCCTTTGGGCCAGTGACCAGAGCAGGTGCCGATGCTGGGGATTTGTCCTGCCTGGACGTCGCCTCCGCAGCCTCAAACTCCTGGCAGTACTTGGAAAGGTCTGCGATGGCGTCTTTGAGCACATCGTCGTATAGACCGCGAATGGTAGTGCCCATACGTTCAGTGACAAGTGTATCAAGCCTCTTGAGGCAGCCCTCAGCCATACCGGATCGTAGAAGAACACTGATGGGTCCACAGAAGTCTCGCAGGTCGATGTGTTTGTCCTTCTTAAGACTATTCAAGAAATCGACCTCCAGAGTGTGGCACTTGGAAACGAACTTGGTGCCTTCCGTGGTTGAAGTTGGGGGTGAGTCAAGGACTTGGGACAGCTTGCAACAGAAATTGCTGGTCATCACAAGTTCCCAGAAAGCTCTGTTCTCATGATCTCGCGCGTCGCACAAGAAGGTGTTCGTCTCGGGGTGCCCCTCCCAAAGTCTGATCAAGCACCCATAGAAAAATGTAATATCTTCCGGAACCTGAGAAGTTTCGGCCAGGTGAACAAGAAAATAGCGTTCCGACTCGGTGTCGACGATGTCCTTGATGGTGGGTTTCATGACGACCTGGGGGTTTCCGACGTCGTCAAATACATCGGACAAGCGAGTGACGAAATCCTTTCCACGGCCAAGACGAATGTAACGCCTGAAGACACCTCGGGTACGCTCCCATTCCAGCTTGAGACAGTTGACGAGTTCTTGAAGAATGATCGGCCGGCAGACGTTGTTGGACTCCATGCCTTGAAGTAGACGAAGAAGGTGGGCCACATATTTCCAGGTTGTAGAGCCTTTGACGTGGTTCTGGACCACGTTGAAGACGGAAGCGCTTGAGTACCTGTCGGTATGGACGGGCGCCAGGTCGTCTTTCTCGTCTTTGATCATCCCCGGCTGGCTGCAAAACCATCTCTCGACGTCGTGCTTGAGTGTTCCAGGTCGAGTCCAGTACAGCTTCAGGAAGGCATCCATGGCCGCTTCCTGAATTCGAGCAACTTCGATAGCATCATCGTAGAATTTGGACAAATCTATGAGATTCGTGATCACATCTCCGTGGCGACCCGTAAGCACTTTAATTGCTCGCTGGACGTCAGCGGAAGGAGGGGCTCGTAGTTCGGTATGTTCGGCATCCGGTTTTTGGTCGAGAATCTCTCTGACCATGGAGTTGAGGGCCATATACAGCTGCATTTGTCGGGTGGTGAGGAGCCATCCGAACGGCTCAGAGGTGCAGATGCTACTCGGATCTTCTGAAGCCCAACTAGCCAGGACCGTCTCGCAACCAATGACTTCAGTAGTGTCGCCGTATGTTTTGTTGTCAGGGAAGAAGGTGAATCGGTTTGGCGCAGTTCGATACAGCTTCGTGAAGCCCTCAACAAAGTTGGGGTTCGATTCCGTCATAATTTGGACAACCTTTCGGTCTCCGTGGATTTCCCTGCAGCCGTAGAACAACTGATGTTGAAGAGACGTGGTAGCCCTGTGGTTCAGCTGATCAAGGAGACAGGCCGGGTTCGCCGCTAGAGATTGAAGATCCCGTTCGGGCATCCAGAGTTGAGTCTTTTTTCGCACGGTAGGATCCTGGTGGTTCGACATGAGAGGGAGGTCCGTCCAGGCAGCCAAGAGGCATCTGGCCCGCTGGTTCTTGGTCAGCGCCGACCAAATGGCCTCGATAGTGGTTGCATGTCTGCGCCATCGGTGGGCAAGGTCGCCGTGAATCTCACGCAGCACTTCGATATTTTGGGCTGGCTGGTAAGGTCGAGGATCATCATCGTGACGATTCTTCCGATCAGATAACTTCTTCGCCATGGTGGGCGGTCGAGAGGAAGGGACTGATGGGGATTAGAAGACGATGACAAGCAGACGAAGCAGAGGATGTCAGAGCAAGTCACTGCAGCCCTGCAGAGGAGAAGATGTGGGCGAGCGAACCGCAGAGAAGGGTGGTGAAAATTTTGCAATATCAGAAGAAGGAGAAAATGTGAGGTGGTTGACAAACAACAAACGAAAGCCGTATGTGGTGGGGTGGAGGCGAAGCAATAAGCCAAGACGGGAAAGCGCAGAAACGACCGTCGTCCATCAAATAATGTCAGTTTATTTTTTGATTGTTAGGAAAGATTTGTTTCCTGCATCGGACCCGGTGCCAGGATATCGGGGAGAGCAATGTCTTTGTAAAGATACAATGTGCTCGATGTTGAAATTCAATACAATACTGAACTATTTCATCTCCCTAATCATGTGCTGATACCGCTCGTAGGAGACGACACCGCCTCAGAAAAGGCCTTGTATCTATCGAGACTCTCCTTGGGCCAGTAGTCTTCCACAGGCCCGTACTCTTTAAACACAATGTCCTTCTCTGGAATCTCAAACCATGTGTGCCTCTTGCTGCTTTGATTATCCCTCCCGGCAAATATATGGGCGTGTGGCCTCAATCCACCAGAAGGTGCATACCGCTCCTTGTCGTCTTCAATCCCATCGATAGTCCCAACTCGGACAATCTTCAGCATCCGTCTGGCTGGATTACCGGAGTAATGACTCCAGACTACAGTGAAACACTCAGGACATCTAACCATGACCTGGCCCTCGGCACCTGAATTCGCCGTGGGGACACCTTTTCGAAGAAGTCGTCGTTCTGCTTGGTCCCCCTTCTCGCCGGTCGACAGGGTGGTATGAACACGATCCGGCTCGTACAAAGCATTGAGAGCAAAAGAGCTACCCGTCTCGCGTTGGCAGTACGTGCAGTGGCATGCGTGGACAATGAGCGGGGATGACGAGAGGGTGTAACGGACATGAGAACAGGCGCAGCCGCCCTTCAACGGGTTCTCGCTCGTGACGTTATTGGGAGTCCTGGCAAGTATGTTAGACTCAATGGGTAGGAAGTTCGAGGCGATCTGCAACTCACCCCATTACTGCAACTTTTCAGATTCTCTTGTTTGACATCGAAGAGGTTGCTGTGTTGGGAAGATTAAGAAGTGTGGTTGAAATTGGGCTGCAGATGTCGTCATATTCGTGGGGAAGCACAACAGCTCTAGACTCCGAGATCGCCAAAATGCTGCAGCAAAACATTCGCAAAATAAACCTGAGCTGAGATGAAAGGTACGTACCACATGAGAACCGGCGCGCTCGAAGGTCGAGGAAGGTGCTCTTTTTGTGCGTTGCTGCCTTGCTCCTTCCATTTTTCAACTTTCCGCAGCCGCGTTTTTATCCCCTCACCTTTCGCCAAATTTTCTTCACAATCATCATCAGCAGTCGTATCGCACTCAAAGAATATCATCGTGTCTACGTTCAGATCACATGCCTGCCCAGGTCCAGAATCAGCCGTCGACATCATGTTCCGCTCATCGCTTTCCCTCGCCATCTCCGGTCGTCTGATCGGGTCTCGGAGCATCTCCGCTGAAGCTGCCGACGAGAAGAACGCCCTGTCTCTCACTGAAACGAACGGCATTTCGGATGGAGACTGGATCGACGTTGCCCACGTTGCTCCTGCGGAGCAGAGGTACTTCCTTAAACCCACCGCTTCAACCTGGGTACGAGCATGGTCCTAACATGTTTGGCAGTGACGCCCTAAAGCCTACGACTCCAGAGACCATCCTCGTTGATGACGCTCTGACCTTCGACGACGCCATTTTGGCCCAAGACTTCGAGACGATTGAGTCGCTTGACCACGAGACCACCGATTAGGAGCAGGTGGTCGTGGAGGGTGCCATGATCAACGAGAACACCGCCAATGCAGAGACTTCCAAGACCGCAGGTATCACTGAGACCATCGACAGCTTCGGCGAGGCCAGCAACACTTCCGAGACCGAGAACCCGCCTGCGGCCGAGAAGGCCATCGTCAAGGATATCAGAAACGCGACCCCTACCAAGATACCCCGTATGTACAGCGGCCCGAGGAACCTTCATTCCTCGACACCCCATGCGGCTACCGAGGTGTCGCCCACGCAGAAGAAGGTCACCTACAGGCGCTGCGTAGCCTGCGACATTGGTGTCTGCAGCGAGACCATTTGAATGGCGTGGCAGTTGGTGGATCACGACACTGTGGGGACGTGCTCAGCTATGGAGGATTAGAGGATAACTTGTACTTTGGCTTGCAGAGATGCTGATTGAGTTCTATACGGCCGGAGAATGGATCAGAGGCGAAGTTTTCTGGTAGAGTTCTGGTCGTTATTATGTGCAGGATTAGCTGTTGAAGAATTGAAGCACGTCCGAATTGTGTCGCATCGAAATACTTGAGCAAAGAGATTCGTCGAAACCTTACTAAGCACGCACTTTTGAAAAGTAAAAGAGCGTGTCTTGCAGAGAGAAGTCGGCTGGGGCGTTATTGGGTGGGAATGCAACGGAAATCTCAGCAGTGCGGGAAGGGGGTAGGGACGGCGCACGGAACGCAGCGATGTGGGGCCGTTCCGGAGAGGTGGAGCCACGTCCGCCGGCTGACGGAGAGGCTTGGTGTCACCGGAGACCGCTGCCAGCAACACAATGCGCAAGAACATCAAAGTGTAAGACTCTGATGAAAGTTCTTGGATTATCCCATTGTGGTGAGAACACTCCCTCAGGTCCTGGTCTTCCGGGTTGTCATACGACTTGCCTCCTCCCGTAGCCGACTGCAACATGACCTAGGAAGTTCCGTATCATAGCCTTTGTGTCGTTGACGTACATGCATGATACAACATGATTGGTTTCTGCAAGCTCTGTTGGTCTGGTTCCAAAGCAGGCGAAATTATTCAGGACGCTCTTTGACAAAGACAGCAAGCAGTGTGCACAAGTCTCAGCAACGGAAGGGTCACATCCTCGTCTAAGCCCCAAGCAACTGGAAAGCAGCCATCAGCGTAGATGATTGAGAAGTTTCACCCAAGAAGCAGAAATTTTTGTCTTACATGAAGAGCATGATGGTGTTTCCGGGTGCCAGGGCTCAACATCAAACGGTGAGGGCTATCAATTCTGCAACAACCTTGCAGGCATCGGGACAAACGCTGCATGTTTCCGCGTAATGACTCAAATGACATCCAAAAGAGATGCTTACTGATAAGTCGCCTCATCAATTGATCCTCCCCTCGTTCGCTGCGGTGGATTCCCTGCCTTCATCATCATTCATCTTTCGAAGAATCACAGTTCCCAAATCGCCACATGGCTGACCTGCCAGTGCCGTTTTCTTGGCTCTTTTCGATCGGAAACTCCATCGCCGCTGCAATGCAGTCTTCATCTTCCATCGAATATGAGAAGGCGCAGTACACTCAGCAGATCCTGGACGCTTGGGAGTTGTTGACTCTTGAGGACGTTGTCGGACCCCAGTTGTCGCCTACGACTTGGAGCCTGAGCTTGCTCAAGAATCTCGCCATCTTGTGCCGCCAGAAAACCGACCACAAGGATGCGCGCCGTCTTCTCAAGGCCGAGATCAAACGGCGGCTTGGAAACGACCCGGTAAATGGCGTCTCGCACCACGCATTCCTCGCCGCGGTGGATGTGCAGAACCTCATTGAAACCCAGGTGCGTGATCTAAATTGCTCCCGATTGTCTTGTATATTTCACCTCAGCTGAGAATCTGCGATAATCATGAATCTACCCATTTCTAACACGTTTATGGTCCAGGAAACTCGACGCGCAGGTCGTTCCGGAACCGGCCGGCCCCGAACGTCTTCTCCGCTCCCAGCGACCCTCAAACAGGCCAAGGAGGCCTTCATGAAGCCTGCGCCAAAGCGTGGCAATGATAACGTATCTTCGAAGGAGTCTGCCTCAACGGGAAATGCTCCACGAACTCCATCGCCTAAGGTAAGCATCTTCTACATGCCATTCTTTCTTACAGTTTGACGTCCAATGACTCCTGCTTACCGTTTGCGAACTAGGCTCCTCGTGAGCACACGCCTCGTCCTGCCGTAGCGCCTTCTCTGGCCAGCAAGCTTGAAGTTCCTCTCACGCCAACTTCCATGTCAGGAACGCCCGTCTTCGTCCCGAACCGAGTCACCGCCGACACCGCGTTCCCTGTTTCCGTCAAATACTCACTGAGAGCGGCAGGCGGAATTCTTGAGCGTCTGAAGCGAAAGAGAGACGCGTTGTTGGAGGACCTGGAGAGCGAGCTCGAGAGTGAGAGAAAGCGGGTTTGCCTCGAGACCAACATCGCCGTCAGCAACGTCAGCATGCGACGCTTCGAGCTCGATCTTTCCGTGGGGCAGCAGAGGAAGGCTGCAGAAGCTCTCGCCAGTCTTCCCGGCGAGGCTCAACTGCTCGCGAAGCTCGAGCGGAACCAAGATCTCCGGAACGATCTGCTTGAGATTCAGGGCAGGCATGCCGACTTGCTGGCCCAGAGTCCAGGTCAGATCGACACGTACGCGGTATCTCGAGGATCGACCGGCGACGATGCGTCAAGCGCGCAAAACACTGTTGGTGGAGCCTTTGATCTCTTGTTCAGATGTGTCGAGAGCAAGATCGCGGCCATTGAGATGGAGGTAACTGAGGCAAGGGACATGCAGAGATCTGTTCAGGAAGAGCTGGAAAAATGCAGCGCCGTGGTGCGAAGCAAGGCGGAGGCACTTGACGCCGCCGAGAGGACTCACGCGGGGCTTATTGCCGACTCCGAGTCTCTCGCAACTGCCCAGACTGGTTTGTGACGAGGTCAAGACTGGGGAGATTGGGTTTAGATTCATGTCCAAGCTTCGCAGCAAATGTTTGTCGGGTATTGAGGACATTGTGATTTGATAGGTGAAGCAGCCGCATGAATGATGGTCGGGGATATGGTCAGCAGCAACTTAGAATGAACAGAGGTCTTGCTGGTTCGGTTGGAAATTCTGCTATTCGGCCAAACTTCACCTCACTAGCAACATTTTGTTTATCCAGACAATCTCAGCAATTGGCAATGAAGATGGACTACCACCGCCATGTCTCTTGTTATCTAACAACAACAGCGTAGACCAGCTGTTTATTTCACATCAGGCAGCTGTGGACGAAATGGTTGGCTTTATCGCACAAGCAGTCATCATAATGTGAAATCTTAAGCGGACCAAAGACTGGGCTGACATAGGCAGGGGTCTCGTCACTATGAATAGACCTTTAATCAGGGTCTGGAATCCTTCTGCCTTCCAGCCTGATTCTGGCGCAGGGGCCGGGGGCTTTTGTTGTTATTACGCAAAATCTACTTGTGGTTAACACGGACTCATGCGCACAGCGTCTTGTTGCAGTGCGCGAACCGCTTCATTCGGGTTGTTGATATGAGAAGGGCTCAAACGTTTATTGTAGACACGAAGTTCTTTAGTGCAACCGCAGAATTAGACTTATTATGTTCAACCACCATCACAGGAAAGCTCATACGAGGCCTCTTCATTATAGTGCATTGGCATCCAGCCTGATTCTGTATCATGATATTGCGCTCCTCGTATTTACATAACTCAAGGGTAATTACTAGCAGGGATGTTCTCAGCGCCAAAATATGTACCAATGAACATCGCTTTGTGGCAGCAGAATTGGCTCGACTGCTGCAACCTCAAGCAGGCTGGACTTGGCAACATTGAACCGACCACTTGCTGGAACCGGCTCATTGCCCGACTACACCGGCGCATAATCATACCAACCATCTGAGTAATATAACCCTTACACTCCATTCAAACACCTTGCGACTTAAGATGGCGAGACCTCCTGATAAATCCATCCTGGATGAAGGTATCGAATTTATGAACGATACCGATGTAGAACGTGGGCAATAACATTCCAACCTCCTCAAAGTTGGTCATGGACACGCACGATACCGCCGAAACTGACTTCGGGGACTCCGCAGAACCCCAAAGGATTCAAATCAACAAGCCCCAGGGTGCCAACCACCCAGACAGACACGTTGACGATACAGCATATGTGCGTGTTGCTCACGACGAAGACGTTGGTACTCCATCCGAGTATCCGAAGCAGAAGGCGACCATCTTCACGATCCTGACAGACTTTGCCTCTATCCTTCTCCCGCTTGGTTTCCTTGGGGTAGTCATAGTTTTATGGCGTTTAGATGGAACGCCGGCGACTGTTGGGTCTGAGGAAATGTGGCGCAATGCCATCAACATCGTAAGTAATGTCTGGTTTTCCAGTAAACATACGTGACTTTTGCTAAAACATATGCTGACCAGCTTGCCACCGTATTCCCCATCTTGTTTGCCGCGATCGTTGGTCGTCTGCTGTCTGAGGCGTCACGATGGAAGCTGGAGAGGGGGTCCTCGACAGGCGTGCTCGAACAGCTGATGGGTAGTCGCACGGTTGGCGCAACAGTCTCTACGATGATCGGCTTTCGCTCGTTAAATGCTCTGACTCTGCTGCTACTGCTGATTTGGACGTTTTCTCCTCTTGGCACGCAAGCTATTCTCCGAATGGAATCGACAAATTTCGAGCCCGACCTCACTGATACCAGCGTCACATATTTTGACACCGACGCGATAAGCGACCTGGTTGAACGAACTGGCCGTTTCAGCGTGATGAGTTATTCGTTTTCGTCATTCACGAAGACTTTGGCGTCGCTATACATGAGTCTTTTGACGACGCCTGTAGCGATCAAAGAAGATACGGTAGACCTCTGGGGCAACGTTAAGATACCATTCTTGAGCCACCCGGACTCGTCATGGGAAAACATCTCCGGCAGTAACGTCGTATACTCGTCGTTAGCTGGCATTCCCGTGGACAACTTTCACGACGGCAACACCACATTCAATCTGGAGTCGAGCTATCTTCGACTTCAATGCAGCAACGTTAGCGTTGGGCCTGCCGTTGGCAAGAACCCCGCGGGTTACGAAGAGTCAGTGGATCCTTCGATGATGCAGCAAGCAGCCACAATAAACATTGGTGGCGACGACCCAAAGCGTGTGGTTTTTCAAATGCCCAATGGCACTTGGCACGGATACAACACCAGCAGCAAAGACGATGGGGAAACAACGTGGGTCTTGGCGATCAACAGATTCGTTGACGCTCGCTGGTTGCTTATGAACAACACCGCCCTGGTCAACTTGACGGACAATCATGCGGGTTATCGCGAACGACCTTGCCTTTTTACAAATGAGACCGGGATTGAAGCCGGCAGAACGACTCTTCTCTTTCAAGCAGAGCCGAGATCGGGCTACAGCAAGGCGTCCGTCACGTATACCCCCATTCAGTCATATTGCGACGTCACCCAAAGGTACGTCGAGTCGAGGGTGACCTGCGACCGAGCCCTGCAAGACACCAAAGCAAGCTGCAGAGTCGTAGCTCAGCGACGTTCCCAAAAGCATCATGCGCCAGAAGAAATTTCCCAACTTTCATTCCCAAAGGTCTTCAACTCGCTATCCAATTATCTCCCCCGCGTGGTCGACAATGCCGTGGCGATGCAAAACGATTACTCGCTTTATTATCTTCAGGATCCCTCTCTTGCTGGAATGCTTTCCAGAGAAGATCAATTCTTGAACAATCTCACAGCTCAGGATCTGGAGGTTCGTCTGGCCCAGTTGCTCAACACATATCTCACCCTAAGTCAGCTCTCTCTGCACATCACAAGGAGCGGGCCGGACGGCGTTATCTCTTCGTACAACCAGACAGTCCCAGGGGAGACAAGTCAGCTTTTGCTCGTGTTTCACATATCGAATACCTGGGCAACGATCTGCGTATTTTCAGCTATCGTCTTACTCATCTGTGGCGTATTAGGAGTCGTTCTGAAGCACTTAGCGCGAGGACCTGAGATCCTGGGATATGTTTCAACTGTGTACAGGGACTCAAGACACATTGACCTTCCATCGCATACGGGGCGTTTGGAAGGGTTGGAGCTCTCGAAGAAGATGAAGGACTTTCGAATCCAGTATGGTGTCGCGCAATACACGAAAGAGGGAGGACCATTGTTCGGAGTTGGGAAACAGGAAGACATTATCCAGCGTGATGCTTAGTTACTCTCAAGGGTATTTTGCCCATTAATCCATGATTTCAGTATTTAATATTCCGGGCGACTGGGGCGAAGTATGTTCGTGGAAAGCGAACCCTGGGCGTGACGATGTCTGTTCTTTACGGGGACGTTTTCAATAACAGACAACCAAAGTCAAGTCCTCAGATAGAGCAATTCTGGTCTAGGGTTGTTATACAGCAAGACAGAATTGTGATACTTAGAATCTGGATGGTTGACAGTCGATCAGCTAGCCACGCAGCAATGAGAATCATCACTCCACGACCGCTTGCCTCCTTTAGTCCCTGAAATCACTCACTCACTCTGCGGAAAAGGGTTCTCTGAAGACATTGTCAAATGACCACTACTGCATTTCTTCATTTATGTCATTGTTCCAAGAAAAGCAACAGTTATCGTCTCAGCTCACAATCACGCCGTCTCTATTGCCACATCCTTATTTGGCGTCCTTGAACCGTAACTAGTGGTCAGGATGTGCTGCGTTCAGCACTTTGGCCGTAGTAGGTTTTCATTAAGATTGATCAGCATCTCTTATTACTATGTTTCTGGATCAAAATCTTCGAAAGATCTTTAGGTGCCTGACCTAGGGCTGTACAGGCGAGGCAGGTTACGTAGCCCATCCGCACCATTAGATCACGGAGTAATAGGGTCCGGTGCTCACATCAGACCATTTTGACTTCAGAAGAGGTCCGGAATAGACCGGAAGTGGGGTTTTTGGGGCGAAAGAAATCTAATCCTTGTGAAGTATTTTGGCCCAAATTCAAATGCATGTTTCTCGGGTATCCGTCCCATGGTTCGCGTCCATAACCCAAGCCCGTACCAAGCTCTTTGAGGATGGCTATTTGGCAATCACTTCAATCTGTAGCGGCACCTTGGCTTCGCTACAGAAACCCTGAAGCAGGGGTGTCCCTCACACGTATAGTTCATCCTCTCTTTCCCTGAAGCCAACTCATAAGCTAACTTCTCTTCGCGTCCTCTCCACTAAGGCTTTAACACTACCGCCAGGAAGCTGAATGGGGCACCATATGGTAGAACCAGTGTGCATGCTCCCATCAATATGTAGAAGAGCTGCGGTATAGTTCGCGCTAAGATTCAGAGGAGGGGATGTGTCCGATGAGGCTTCCATAACTGCAAGCTTCGGTATGTGCGCGTAAGCTAGAGCGGACTTTCTTCGGACTAGTCTTTAAGGATGCTGGGATAAACATTAATTTGACAGTAAGGTATTTATAGTTGTCTAAATAGAGAGCTCTATCTATACGTAGTGTTGCAGCATGCGTCGAGTGCCTTTTACTACGCTATCTTGAGTGACCCCGTCGAGCGCGGTAAACAATGGCTGTGCAAAGGAAATGCGGTGTGTTACTAGGTGAAAAGCCAGTCAGCCAGTCTTTATTTCCGGAGTTTCCTCGCTTCTGGCTTCAGAACGCGGGATCCCGCTGTAGATGCATTGCTCTGACGCCGGCAGGTCTGGGCAAGTCACCTGACGGTTGGTAGAGTTGCTACAACAGGGAGCAGAGTCAGCGCCGTCGTCCTCACACTCTCCTCTCGGGCGAGAAGCCCGGGAATACTTCCCCACAGCATCTCCGCCAACTCCGCTCTCACTGACGGCTTGGTGGGAAGCGCTCTCTTGGCCGAGGCGAGACACATCAGGGCCTGTATTGGTTTTGGAGGCCACGTATATTGATGTAGAGCTGGTCGGTATATATAAATACGTGTGACTTTGGGATAAAAGCTTCGCGTCGGTTAGATGCTGCATTCAACAATCTCACTTTTCATGCGTCGACCACCATGATTCAAGTTTCATCAGAGAAAGAGAAGGAGAGCCATGCGCCCTCGACGAACAATCCGCCACCGGAGCTTGAAGATGGTACCCAAAACGTTGCCTGCGGCACGCCCGAAGTTGAAAAGAAAGTATCAGCATGGCTCTGCGTTCTCGGGGCGTTTTTGTACCTTATGCCTTCATTTGGTGCGTGGACTGAGGGCCTGCCTGCTTCCCGTCTCAATCTTAGCTGACAGCTCTGCGACTAGGGTTCATGCAAACCACCGGCTCGATTCAGGCATTCCTTCTAGAAAATCAGCTACGCGGATACTCGGCGCGAGACGTCGGCTGGATAACGGGAGTCTACTCGTTCTTGACCTTCATGCTGGGGATTCAGACCGGCCCGTTAGTCGACGTGTTTGGGCCTGCACCCCTTGGACCCATAGCCGCCGTATGTCTTATTTCCATGTTTTTCCTATTGGCTGAATGTAAGAAATACTGGCAGTTTATGCTCTGCCTGGGGGTTCTTGGCGGAATTGGGAACGCGATTTCCACGACAGTCGGCATTGCGGTGGTTGGCAAGCTGTTTCATCGCCATCGCGGACTCGCTCTGGGCATTGCACTGGCCGGCTCGTCCACAGGGGGCATTGTCTTCCCACTGGCCCTGCGGCAGCTGTTCCCCGCATACGGATGGATCTGGTCTTTGAGGATTATTGGCTTCATCACGCTGGGCATCATGGTAATCGGCCTCGCCTGCCTATCCCCCTTTCCGCGATTGATGGCCAAGATGCATGGCAACGGGCATGAAAGCATCCAAAGCAAGAGTGCTGCCATGGACTTCTCCGCCTTTCGTTCAACCGCGTTCTCCCTCGTCACCTTTGCGCAAGGGTCTCTAGAGTTCGTCATCTTTGGGGCTACGGCTATCCTCCCAACGCTAGTTACTTGGGCCGGCTTTCCGCCGGAGGCTGGATACAATATGCTTGCGATCCTCAATGGTTTATCCTCTCTTGGACGGGTCCTTCCTGGGATTATAGGTGACCATTTGGGGCACTTTAACGTGCTGCTCGCCATGATTATTCTCACGGTGATCTGCACTGCTGCCACCATCACGGCGTTTGGGTCAACGCGCCTCGAGGCCCTCTACGCCTTTGCCGCTCTGGGAGGCTTCGGGACAGGTTCCTTCCTATCACTTGCACCAGGTGAGGTCACCCCTCAACTAAGACGACTGTAATGCAAGCCACTAATATGGTAACCAATATCAGTGTGCATGGGCAAGACATGCGATTCTAAGAACTACGGGCGATATTATGGTGGGTCGACTCAGCTCGTATCTTTCAGACACATCTGACATTCATCGTACCTAGGAACAATGAACTTCGTCATTAGTTTTGCCTTGCTTATCACGATGCCTATTGGTGGACAGATGTTGGAGTCTCTTGGTGCAAGAGCACTCTCCGGACTGTATGTTGGCATCGTTTTGGCTGGAGGCATCTTAATCTATTTAGCTCGAGCTGTCTTACTTGGTAGATACTTTGACTTTACCAGTAAGATTTAGCACCAGATGTCTGGGACCCAAAACGAGATCGTATGCCGGGCACCTTCTGCCACCGGCGGCCTCCTGTTGCCCGTCGTAACCCCTATGCCATGCAGTACCTACCTTACCCTCTACGTAAAGTCAATTAGGGTTAGGTTCATGTAGACGTCTCCATTTTTAACCGAACTTTTACGTATTGTACGGTATCGTCTGATTGGATAGAAATTCACATCCTAATTACTCAGTGGGTGCATTTACACTTCCGTCGTTAGTAGAGACGGAGCTAAGGTAGTGTACCATGCTTTCCTGCTACAGGCTCCGCCTTTGATACTAGAACTTCGCGGTAAGGTATTTTCTGTAACGTCTCCGTGATCCCAGACGGCCCGGTTATCCGAAAGCAGTTCAAGTATCTTCTCGAAACTTTCCAGTGGCATAGTCTCAAGTCGACATCGACAAACCAGGAAACCATTCGCTTGGCATCAAGGACCTTCATACTCAACAAAGGCTCTGCAAATGCCGTTGGGAAGCTGCAGGAAGGATCCAACGACAGAATCCGGGCGTGCGCTGCGGTTGACATGTCGAAGGATAGCTACGACATGGCCCGCGCAAAGATTGGCGGGTGGGATGTGTTTGATAATTATCTTCACATCCACAAGCTTGGGCGTGCACAAGCCAGAGCGGACTTTCTTCGGACCAGTTCTCAAGCCTGCCGGGATAACCACTGGTTCAACCGTGTTTATGGTCGACCGAACCGAGAACTCCATCTGTGCGCAGTGCTGCGCCATCCTGGGCAACCCTGTCGAGCGCGTGAAAGCATGGCTACAGGCAGTAAAGATAATCTGGCGTTCCTCTAACACGGGGTCGAGATCCGAGAGCAGTCCCAGCAGTTGCTGATGCTACATATCCACCAATGACTGGTGCAGTTCTGGTGAAGAGATCTGTCCTCAACGTCGACAGATAGGTATCTCAGTGTTTTCCACAGGGATCTTGTCAACCTTTGGCAGCTCAACCATCGCACAGGTCAGTCAATGAATCGTCTTTGCAAATGGCCCACCGGTTTTGACAACTGAGACTTATCCAGATGACTTGGACACGAGGAGTCTCAAAATCGCCGACAAGATCAAGCAAAAGACTATGAACGACATGCTGCAACACTTGAATCCAGACGGCTTGGCACACGTAGCTTACCAAACCGCCGAACATCGTTTGAAGCAAATGGTTCCACAAAATGCCATTACGCAGAGCTACTTCGGTTTGAACAGGCCTCATCTCGATCCCTTTATCTCGGCTAAGGTCCTTCGGCAATTCTACGGGAAAAGTGATTCCTCAAGGTGTTGCGTGACGCGAGCTTCTTTTCTTTTCGTAACACGACATCGTCCCACTGTCTGCTGCAAGAGCGCATGGGCTCCACGCGTGACACTCTAAGCGATGCCTTTCGTTTGATTGCTTCGGCCAATCTACGCTTGACAAACACGCCAACCAAGATGTCTTTGCTAGAACCACAGCATAATGATTGCAGATAGGCAGGATATATGTATCATTACAGGTCTAGTATTCTCTTCGGCAACGAGGGATTGGTGGCTGCAGTGGCGGTGGCGGCCTTCCAGGGGTTGTAGAAAATAACAAGCGAACTGTCTTGTTTCGAAGAGGGGACGAGAAAGCTATTGCGAGTTGGGTCTTATCCCATCGAGTGCCAATGGACTACAGTACAAAGAGTGCGGGGTGTCACCCAATGGAAGACTAGCTTTGATTTTTCCTGACCAATTGTAAATTTTGTGGTTGAGGTGAGTTGGAGAAACTGTGGGGATATATGCGGCTAGCTTGTACTGTAGTCCATTGGCACTCGATGGGATACGATCATCGGTGATCGTTCACTGCGATTTCATGTCCCCAAACCCAGACCGAAGGGTCTTTGTGGTATCGAAACGCTGGCTCAAGCCCAGGGAAGGTCGAAAAATGTTTTGAA
This sequence comes from Colletotrichum karsti, assembly GCF_011947395.1. Classification (NCBI taxonomy): domain Eukaryota; kingdom Fungi; phylum Ascomycota; class Sordariomycetes; order Glomerellales; family Glomerellaceae; genus Colletotrichum; species Colletotrichum karsti. Next base: position 686,912 of record NW_024065905.1, read on the forward strand.
GACCTTCATGCTGCTTACGAAGTCATTTGGGAGGGTGTTTTGATGCTTTCACCTACTGCTTCGTACGTGCTGTAGCTTTCCAGGCCAGTGGATAGAACACATCCTCGTCCCAACACCTACGTATCTACGTTCTCTCAAAGATGCGGAAAGGTAATCATGCGATGGCCAGGCCCAAATCAATTCACGTAAAGGCGGAAGCCACGCGAGTATCAGGCAGGGTGTTGTTCTGCCGATTGATGAACCGAAACAACTGATCAGTTTGCCAACAGCTGATGAACGCGACGTGGCCTGTACCACCCACTACAAAACGAAAGTGCCTAGCGCTTTAGCTTGTCGGTATTTATTTTCAATGGTAAATCTTATAGCTTGTCTTTTTAAACTCTTGGTATCTTGAATGTGCTAAATATAGAGCAATGAGTAGCTTCTCTAGTTCCTTAACCCTACTAAGACCAGCTGAACCTACCTAGCATGTCGAAAAGAGACCTGCATCAGCCAGGCTTTTTGATGTCTTCCGATGATTACAGACAAGATAGGGGCTGTGGGCTGGGCACAGGCGATGAGCGCCGCGTTTTCTTCAGTCTTTGCCAAAAAGAGCAACCCGCCTTGACTTTCCTTTGCTGGTCAGAAATGTCTCAAATACGACTAGTTCGATGCGGCAAGATTGGATGAGGGGATGCCCGACATGAACGCGTAGAGGGGGTTTCTTGGGTGCACCAACCTCAGCAGAGATGACACGTGGATTTCTCATGGAATGACAGGTGTCTAGAGCTCATGCAGAGTCTTATAAATATGTCGATATCTGGCATGATGGTCGATGTCGCAGTCGAAGTACCGTATCTCCCAATATCACACATAAATCTATCACTAGATCGTATCTGCGATCACTGAAACCACGGCCAACATGTCTCCCAAGATTCTTCATGTCGGAGTTATTGGCGGTGGCGACGTCGCGCAAATCGTTCACCTTCCGACGTTCATGCTTTTGTCCAGCCTCTTCAAGGTCACCACCATCTGCGATGTTTCACAGAAGACGGCTGACCATTGTCGTGCCAAATTCGGCATCCCCTACGCGACCACAAACCCTGACGACATATTTAATGATCCGGCCATTGATGTTGTCATGATTCTGACGTCCGACGAGTATCACGCTCCGTATGCCATTGCCTCTTTGGAGGCTGGGAAAAGCGTCCTGGTGGAGAAACCTATGACGCTAAGCGTGCAGGCCGCTGAGGAGATCATCGATGCTGAGACCAAGGCCCCCAACAACGCCCGCGTCTTCGTGGGGTACATGCGACGTTACGCTCCCAGTCTTCGAGCCTTTAAACGCGAGATCGAGTCCATTGACAAGATCAAGTACGCTCGTGTCCGCGATATCATCGGCCCCAACGCCTATTTCATCGGGCAGTCGGGGGCGCATCCACAGAAGTACAGCGATGACATACCGACTGGGGCGTCAGAGGACAGAAAGGCACGACTGGCAGTCTTGCTCGGTCAGGCCTGGGGCCAAGCGCCAGAATCTCTTACCAACGCGCAGATGGACTACTGCTGCATGCTGGGAAGCCTCGGAAGCCATGGTCTCAGCCTGATGAGGGAGGCACTCGGCGGTCTCCCGGAATCAGTCCTCGCTTCGACGGATAACGCGCGCTGGTACACGGCAATGTTCGACTACCGAAATGGCACCGGCCCTGAAGACCGCTTCACGTGTCTCTACGAGATGGGCATCGACTCCGTACCGAGATTCGACTCTCATGTCGCTGTCTTCGGGGAGAATAAGTCGGTCACGATCTGTTACGATACACCGTTCGTTAAAGGTCTCGGCATCACAGTCGAGATTGACGAATTGAATGAGCACGGGGAAAAGTCCCACAGGTCTCTTCAAACCTCTTACGAAGATGCCTATACCGCCGAGTTGAAAGAGTGGTATGAAACTGTCGTTAACGGCAAAGAAATCAAGACGACTGCCAAGGACGCTCTAGATGACTTGAAACTGTTCAAGATGATGATGGATAAATACCCCGCCCACAAAAGGATCAAGGGTTCATCCGACAGCATGGTCTTCTTACCGAGTGGCCCTTGAAACCACGACAAACTTGAATACTGCGCCATTGAGCAGTGTAATAGTAGTACTGAATCTGATCAACTATTCTTGATCTTGGTTCAATAGCAACATCGTGCAAGCAAGAGCTTCAAAAGCAAAATGACCCATGATTTGCGTTTCGGCCTCTGTGAAATTCACCACGTGAGCGGCTCACGGCAGAGCCTTCAGCGACACTGGGCCCTCAACTTTCAGTCAAGGACTTGCCGACATGCTCATTTGACCCAAGCTCACAAGAACAGTGTCCAAATGAGAACAACTGCAGAATTTGCAAGGTCGCTTAGAAATACTGCAAGTTTTGGACGGACTCGGATAATTTTCATATTCTTCGTTCATACTAACGGTGTGCTGGCGAATCCTTAAGGTGGTGGTGCACAGAGTCTTCGGACCGCGTGAACGACCGTTCGCCGATTTGGCACCAAATCGTCCGTCTCTGCTGCCGCGTTATTCTTAACATTGAGAAGTATACAAGCCTGGGTAGCTCCGTGGGCAACCGGTCTGGATGGGAACTCTTGCCACAGCATAATATTGGTAGTAGCTCGACGCGGACGCCCTTTGCCTTATACAAGGACGCACCGGCAATTAAATATAACCACCACCACCACATGACCGCTAGTCCGGCACCGGTCGGCCGATAGTGGGCCCGGACTATGATGGCGGGGCCGAACACCGGACCGGAAGTGCCGTGGTCCTGTCGATACGACACCTCGACGGTTCCAGCAGCGGGAACCACACCTTAATACCAAAGCTTCCACGGAATCCGAATTGTATCATACAGTCCAAAGCCCTTGACATACTTGACCGGCCTGCCACCCAGTGTCATTTATGAGCCTGGGACAACCTGAAGCGGGCTGCTGCGGGCGTATCTCGAACGGACTGCAACAATTCTTCATGGGCCTTCAGTTCGTTAATCTTTATTTCACTTTTTTTGCTTCGTTTTTTCTCCCATTTTATGCTTAATTATCTTACTAGTAGAATATACAGCTCAAGTTTCACAAATGCCCGCCGCCGCCAGTGCACAGTGCTGCCTGGTACGGACTACAAGACGGTTTCGAGAACGTTAGTAATGCGGAGCATTTCCTGATTCAAACCTCGAGGTTGGTCTGACATCGTTGTTCACCCGCGATGTACCGAGGTATCCGCCTCGAAATACCGACGGATATCAATAACCAACCATGCGGGGTCATCAGCCCCGTCATGCCGGCCAAGTCCATATTTCATGGAACGACGTCGCACGTTCTGACTCTCTTCGAACCCCGCACAATTCGTGCATCCAAGGTGTAACATATCAGATGATGTGACGACACTGGCAACGGCCTTTCGGATGTATCTGCGTCAATGTATTTATAGACGAATTGAAGATCTTATCTCCCAATAGCTCATGTCCTCTTAGACCAAACCATCGTATTCATGTCACAGCATTTGGTGCCAATCTTGTGAACAAAGAAACAATGGACTTTCCTCTTAAGCATCCCAAAACCCGCGAGCTACTGGGTGGCGACCTTCTGGCTCAATGCCTCGCCCATCTAGGTGTCACTGTCGCCTTCGGAATTCACGGTGCGTAAAGGACAGGCCGCATATTCCGGTCCTCATCAATTGACAAATCTCAGGCGGTCATCTCGACAGTTTCCTCGTCGCCGCAGTGGAGGCCGACATCAAACTGATTGACGTCCGGCACGAGACCGTCGCCGTCCAAGCCGCGGAGGGCTGGGCAAAGGTCAAAGGAAACAGCACTCCGGGAGTGTGCTTCGTCACAGCAAACTCGGGGTTTTGTAATGGGCTGCCTGGTCTCGCCACTGCTTATGCAGACCGGTCTCCCGTGTTCTGCATCACCAGCTCGCCGCCGCTGCGCGAGGCCGAAACCAACTCTCTTCAGGGTTTCCACGACCAGGTCGTCCTGGCGAAGGCGGTAACCAAGCTCGCTCATCGAGTCACGACTGTTACCGAAATCCCGAGGATCGTCAGTCTGGCATGGCGGGCGACGACTGCGGGGGCTCCTGGGCCGGTGCTGGTCGACTTTCCGATCGACATTCTTTTCATGCCCGTCGAGCAGAGTAGCGTATCGTGGGGATCCATCATGTCTCCGCCCGTCTCTTTGCCAGCTCCGAGCGGCACGGAGGTAGAGAAGGCTATGGACCTCTGGAAGCGCGCTAAACGTCCTGTTATCATAGTCTCGACCGGTGCTTCGGGAGCTACGGAGAAGGTGATCAAGCTTGCCGAGTCAACTAACACGCCAGTGTTCCATTCTCCAAAGTTTTCGACTGGCATTCTGCATTCCCATCCCCTCTTTGGCGGATCAGCTACGCAGTTGCCTATTTTGCGTTTCACTGGAGGTCAAGCTCCGGATTTCGTGCTCTTACTGGGCGTCAGGTCTGGCTTCCTGATGGGTGGCCGAAGCGGCGCTATCATTCCAAATGACAACAAGTCGAAAGTCGTTCAGGTTGATCTCGACGGAAGCGAGATCGGGCGGTCCACGAACATTGATGTAAGCCAAATATCTCTCTGCTTCATGAAAAGAGTGACTGAAAACCTCGACAGGTTGGTATCGTCGCCGACGTTGGGCAAACAGCTGCTGCCATGTCAACCCTAGTGGAGAAGTCGTCGATCAAGGCGTCGGATGACTGGGTTCAACAGGCCTTGGGCTTGAAGAAGTCACAAGTCGCCTCAGCCGCGAACAAGAAAGAGCCAGTTATTCTCCCCGAAAACAAGAGGTTGCACCCGTATCATGGCGTAAGCACGCTCTTTCAGTCTCTTCCTGAAGGCAGCCTCGTCTGCATCGACGGTGGCGAAGCTGGTGGATGGGCCATCCAATGCCTCAACGAAGCCAAGGCTGGGCTTTCAATGGTCTCGACTGGCTATTTGGGCTTCTTGGGCAATGGCTTCGGATATTCTCTCGGTATGCTATCCGAGTTCCTCAAGCTCGACCAAATACTGATGGTTTCCCGCAACAGGTGCTGCTTTGGCCGATCCCGACAGGCTTGTAATTAACTTGCAGGGAGACGGCAGCGCAGGCTTCCACCTCAGCGAACTCGACACGTACGCCAAGTTTGATCTGAAGATCTTGACAGTTGTGGTGAACAACGCTGTCTGGGGAATGTCCCAAGCTGGGCAAGACATGATGTACGGCGAGAAAACGCCACAGCGGCCTTGTGTTGCGATGAACCCCAAAGTCAAGTATGATATCGTCGCCCAGGGCTTTGGTTGTAAATCTGCCGCGATTGATGTTCAGGATGGCGACGCTGATGGAAAGAAAACACTTGACTTCTTGGGTAAGACGGTGGAAGACATGACCAAGGCTGGAGGGCCGGCTTTGCTTGATCTTAAGGTGTCTGATGTGCCATATCATGGTACCACGAAGGCTATGGTAAGTTCCCTGAGCTCGCGTTTTACACACACATCTGACAGATCTGTAGGTTGGGAAAAGCGACGACCCAAATGTCATCGTCGTACCCTATTACGACAACTTACCGAGACCGTATTACAAGACTGGTGGAAGCAGTTAAATCTAGAGCACTACTCACACGACGTTATTTAGTCGTAGTGCACCAAGCTAGAGGGGTCTTCACGTCTTCTGCTGTTTCGTACAGCCAATACATTGTCGTTCGACACAAGCTTCCTTATTTGAATTAATCCTAAAACTTCGCGGATGTTGAAGTGTGAGCATTTCCTTACAAAGAGATTCAAGGCCTGTCCCAATCTAATTCCCGGAATACCTTACTCCTCAGATGGAAGGCTCCACAGGAAGGTCAAAGAGCTCCCAACATCGTGCTTTCCGTCTGACCACACAAGTCTGCCCCAGGAGCTGGCATCCCCACTTCTTGGTGAGCTCAGCGTAGCTGTCACCACGTAGCTCTGCTTCTCTCCAACCGAGCTAAAGGTCAGAGTATCAGGTTTAACAGCTATCTTGACCAGACTGGGATCATTGAGGAAAACATCGGCCTTGTAAGTCCCCGGCTCTCCAACATTGGTGACAGTCCTTGTGAATGTTGCCGTGTAGGAACCATTGGTAGCATAGGTACCATTGCCCGCCGGAGATTCGTATAGTGCCGAAAATGAGGGGTAGTTGAAGTCGTACACGCTCTTTGTCTCGTATGAGTTGCAAGTGAAGTTACTCCTGGTGATTCCGGAGATAAAAGTAGTGCTAGTGTTGACGGCGCACAGGAAATCGAGGTAGTCATTGGTAGTAAGGTCGTAGACGAGACCCGGATCCAAGGCTGCAATGGGATCGACATGGCCGTTTCCGTAACTTAAGGGAGAGGCGGATTCCAAGTTCGAAGAATCCACGATCGGCGAGGTGCTGTCCTGGAGAGTGACATACGCCGTGGTCATCATCGCTGATCTAACGGCAGCAGGACTCCATTCCGGACGACGGGCCATGATGTAAGCTGCAATGCCGGACAGATGGGGGCAAGACATAGATGTGCCGGAGATGACATTGTAATCGACCTTCCTCGTGTCTGCCGCAATGCCAGCCGGGCCCTGACCAGCCCAGCCCGCCAGGATCGAAACGCCAGGCCCTGTGATGTCCGGCTTGGCCAATCCGGGAATTGGGATATTGGGCCCTCGCGAGCTGAAGGCAGCCATGTACGGGGCCGGGACGCCTACTCTCGTGCCTTCAAAATCGAAGACAACCGTAGCGCCATAGGTCTTCGCATACGCCGCCACCTCAGCGCCGTCCTTGAAACCAAGGTGGAGGGCGGGAAGAACATGCGCATCTGCAATCAGCTCCTCGCCGTTGGCTTCCGGATTGACGACGATCATGCCGCGGCCACCTGCAGCTTTGACCACTCCACCCTTCTCAGCTCTACCGCTCTGGCCTCTCACACAGAGAACGATTTTTCCCGCAACCTTTTCCGCGTCAAGGCTGCCATCCAAGCAAAAGGAAGCAGTAGAACTATTGCCTTTGCCAGCAAGGCTGCCGTGGATGAGAGGAAGAACTTGGCCCTCTGCCAAAGGCTCGATGTCGGTCACGGAACCGTTGCTGTACAAAGAGGCGCCGGTGTAGTTCTTCCCATTTCCCAAGGTGACGTGGGCTGGGAAGTCGCGGTCGATAGTGCTGGCGGCAACGTTGAGTGTCCAAGGCGACAAGTTGGTCACTGTTCCAGGACCGGGTCCCGAGTTTCCCGCGGAGACGGCGACGAAAATGCCTTTTTCCATTGCAGCGAAACTACCGACAACGATTCCTTCGTCCTCATTGAAGGTTGGCTGGTCAGGACCCAGCGACAAAGACATGACATTGACGCCATCCTCGATAGCTTTGTCCATGGCAGCAAGGATGTCAGAATCGAAACATCCCTCTTTCCAGCAGACCTTGTACATGGCCAGGCGGGCGTGTTCGGCCATTCCACGAGCTGTACCGGACGCCTGGCCGAACAGGCTGGCACCTTGAACTGCAGAGCCTCCAGCTGTCGTAGAAGTATGAGTGCCGTGGCCGTCGTCGTCTCTGGGCGATTGGTACTCTCCAGTCCAGTTGAAAGGCTGCGAGCCGTTGGTAACTGCGGCTACGTAGCCTTTGTAGAAGGCTCTCGCTCCGATCAACTTGTTGTTGCAGTTGCTCGCTGTCCACCCATCTCCTTCCTCGCATGCACCCTTCCATCTACTCGGGATTGGACCGACACCGTCATCCCGGTAGCCTGGGTTCTCGGGCCAAGCTCCAGTGTCGAAGATACCAATGATGAGATCAGACTCGGCTGCTACACCTGTATCATCCGCTCTCCGGTGCGCATGCAAGCCGGAAGACTGGGGACTCATGGGGGAACGCCCAAGCAGTTCGTCGTTGCCCATCAGTCCCAAGAACTGAGGGGATCTGCTGGTGTGAAGATGGTAGACCTTGTCAAGTCTCACCGACAAAACATCGGGCTGAGACTTCAAGGCATCGGCCTGCTCGTCGGTGAACTTTGCAGCATATCCATTGACGGTGTTCTCGTACGTGTAAAGAACGTCGGCGGCCTGCCCAGACACGGATTCGACAGAGGCGTCCACCAATGACCTTCGGAGTAGATTATCCCCGCCGTGGGCCTGTCTCAACTGGACGATGTAAGTCTTCTTGAGATCAGCGGCAGAACCTACCCCCGCGAGGAGGGAGCTCAAGAAGAGAATCCAAGAACCCTTCGCCATGGTACGTCGCGGGTCTAGCGAGTTGAAAGAGTGTGTGGTATGTGCGGGCCATAGTATCACACCATGAGGAAGGGGACTTGGGTTTAAATCATCGATTTATCTACCACACTCTCACCAAGATCCTATTTCTTTTTGCAACACAGCCGCATAGAGCTAGCGTAGTTCGGGGTGTAATCAAACCTTCTCATGCCCCCAGCCGTATTCAATGATTACGGAAATCACTGTTGGACCAGAAGATTGAACATGTTGCACCAAGGATTCCCATTTATTTAGGTCCGTGAAGAGCGATGACAAGGACTGGGAACGTTGGCGATTTTAGGTATGATTGGTGGAACCTGCTCCAAACCCCCTTTTCAGGCAGTTCATCCAGACTCAATTAAAGTGCTAAGGAACTCTAATTCTTCGTCGCTAACTGCCATGCTAATCCAGTTCAGTAGAATATTACTAAAATCATTCGTCGATTGCCGTATGTTGTGTACCGATCTCTGAAATTGCGTTGTAGTATCCCGAAGGTCCCGGTCCCTCGTTTGCAAAAAGTTCCGAACACGGGCAACGCAGACCCCTTGTAAATTACGACGCGCAGCAACAGCAGTCCCGTCGTTGACTCCCGACTATTGAAACACACACTCCTCCACTACTATTGCTTCTTCACAATTATCATCAATTAGAAACTCAGAAGCGAAACACGAATTCCGGTGCTCTAATTTGTAAATCTCGCTTTCTTGTGACACAGGACGTCAAAGCGTCGAGATATCTGCAAGATGGAGTAACAATACGCATCGAGTCCTAGCCAGCCAAGCAATGCACAGCTCTCCCAATGAGCACTGACACGCAGGCAGCAACAGGCGATAAGGCGTCCGTTGCCACCAACACCACAGTCTTCTTCACAGACCAATCGTATTGGCAAAAGACCCGAACATGCGGCGCAGTGAATAGAGCCGACATAACGAGGGATAGCCGCCGTTATAAAAAGCAACAACCGCCGCTTGTTTTCTCCTATCTCGTCGGTTCCCACAGTCGTTCAACTTCCTTTTCCCCGGCACTCCAAAGGCCGAGTTTCGCGTCGTAGTCTCACACTGTTCAACTTTGCTTCCACCAGAGACGTTGACATGGCAGAATCGACAAATGCGCGCATAAACAGTACTCCTCGCATGGAAACGAGATCGGAAATCTGTGTAGGCCAAACAGCTCTTCAGACAGCCTCAGCTGATAATGAGCATGATGAACTCGGCCAGAGTTCAATGCAGGTCAGAGTTCAAAGTCTTTTATGCCTCGTTTACTCGGCTGAGCGAGATTCTGCGAGATTTCAGAGCGCTTCCCGATACCACCAGAGGAGAAACCAACAACGCAACAAAGTTGTATGATTCTCTTGTCAGACGCATATATGATGAGAGGGACGGACTAGAACGAACCCTAAACACCAGTCCCGATGCTCATGGGACTCCGAATGGCCAGACATTCTCCGACAGAGACGGTGAAGTTGTCCTATTGGATTTACCATTGAACATGGCCGAGTACGAGCAGATGCGCCAAAAGGCCGCATTTGTTTCTTCGACACTGCAGAAATGTTACCAGGACCTCAGCGAGGCGTCCGTCGACACCGCAACCTCGGACAGGCATAACGCAAGCGGGTTCTTTGACACATTTTCTCAGCGGCTTATGTACGCCATCTGGAATATACGACAAGCAACCGTGAGCTCCCAAGACCGGAGACTTGGTAACATCTCTCGACGCGGGCGGGCCTGATTAAGGAAAGATGAAGACATGAAGGGTTTTGAATGGTGGTAAGGTTATGTCTGGGATGGTGTCTGTCAAAATAACTTTCGTTGACCAGAAAACACATGGATAATACATTGAAAAGGGAAGTTAAGCTAGATGTCACTCTGTCTGTTAACAATAAGATTTAAAAATCCACAATCACGGCATGCTTCTAGTCTAACGCTGCATATTTGTTTTCATTCGCTAACTGGGCCAGCTAACGAGCATTCTTCTTTGGAAAATGACCGCCCTGTTGTGCCGATGCCTGGGCGAACCTATCGCCAGATTGAATGCCATAACTGATTGGGTATCTCTTATACTCGAAAACTATTGCCATCGCTCCAGCATGCAAACTCCGTCCCAACCCGCCCCACGTTGTAAGTTTGAATGCAGGAAACGTCCCGTGGCATGAAACCTCCCAAATGCATACTGCGTCTTGTATACGAAATATCTCAAGCCCTTGCTCTCTTTCGCTTGCGAGTAGGACGGGCCTGTACAGCAGACTCCCGGCCCCCGACACTCTGCCAGTACTCCTTGAGCAACTCGGCATTATTGTCCTCGACGAAGTCCTCAGACACAGTTTCGTCCTTCTCAAAGCCTACCCAGCTGATCTTCATTTTGAACTTGCCCCCCTTCGCCTTAGTATGCCCTTTAATGCCGAGAATATGCCAGTAGTCCTGATACTCGCCCAGGTCCTTGCGGGGGTTTCGTTTTGTCACGTAAGATTTCCACATAGCAGGGGCATCCTCTTGAATGATGCACTCGGGCTCCCATGTAAGATTGTTTTTGGGATCGGTGTTCGCCCAGCGGCAGCGCAACCGGAGACGAGTCGGGTCTTCCGGGTCTACCTCATGCCCTACAATTGCGCGAAGCTCCCATTGTTGGTCGGTGACGTCAGCGGGCGTAGAGCTTGCCTGGAGTGGGTGGTCGTCCTCTGGTTCCTTCTTGATATGAGCAAGATCTATGGTATCGTCGACATGGCCATTCGCTGCGTCGGTCGGCTCTGTCTCGCTGTTATCGTTGGCGGTATTGGCGGTCTGGACGGTGCGGTCTTCCGAGCATATCCTACTCCTCTGGCCGTTATTCTCGCCACCGCTATCTTGCTCGTTCGATGGGTTCGTGATCGAAGTGTTCGTAGTGGCCTTGCTCGGAGAAGGATCGATTGTCTCGGGCTGTGGTTGGTTGTCGGGCGCGTCGGTGACAACATCTTCCGCAGGGACTACTCGCCAAAAAGGCAGTTAGTCAACACATAAACCCCTTGAAAAACACCCCACAGAAAATAGGGACATACCAGAGTCTGGAAGTGGAAGTTGTTGACGAGAAGCGGTTGGCCTCAGGCCCAACGCTCGCGCACCCAGCTGGCGCATCATCCCCACAGACGGCATGTAGGTCCTTCCTCGAGCCTTTTTGTTCGGCGTACCCAATGCCCGAGCTAGACCGGAGAGTTCCATTGATAGTAGAGCAAACTGCACGAGGATTGGAAAGGAACTGTCGGCTTAGTATTGTTGGTGATCAGAAAAGGTAGGGGTTGGTTGTAGTTGAGAGATGGCTGGCCGCGAAACAGCTGGCGGGGAGGGGCGACGCGACGGATATTTGGAACGCGCGCGTTACGCGTAAAGTGCTTCTGCAGTAGCGACCCGCTTGCTCCTGCCTAGCCCACCACTTGACGGCAGGAGAAACAGAGCTTCGTCAGTCTGCGATATGTGGTCGTTCAGCTGGAGAGTTACAACTACCGTTTATGAAGGAATTGTTGTTCTCAGAAGTCCTCAAATATGGCTTTGGCCCGATCCTGCCCATTCAAATCCCGAAGATTCGGGCCCGTTGACCCACTGAACTGCCGTGCGGAGCCCCGCTTTACCGGAGAATACTCCGTGATCCGGGGAGAGTCAGCCGGATTCCAAGTCGATCGAACCACAACGACTGGCCAGCTGGCGCAGTGGAGTACAAGTGAATTATTGGCCGACAGGATATACGTACAAGCCACCTCCAATTCTCGGATGATCTTCCAAAGCACCGTGTTACACGGCGGAAAAAAAGAAATGTTGCGTACGTACCAGAGCCAAGCATGAAGTACCTTACGCGTTGGTCTGTACGGTACTTTCTTCCTTAATCACGCGAAGCGATACTTGATTGGGAAATCCAACAGGCCAAGACCTGCACTTCGCCACCCCGTGTCTCGTCCACGTCGTTGGTCAGTCGCGAGATCGATCCTGTGTTCCATCCCGTCATTCCACCATCCAAATAGTAAACTTGCCCCAAAGAGTACAAGCTGCCGTGCCGGCATCTCTGCGAATCGATAGATGACAGAGATGTCGAAACAGCCGCTCATCACTGACTCGACGCCGATGGAAACATCCCAGGCCGCTGCCGGCGGCGGTCGCGGTCGGAAGAAGTCCTGTTGGGAGTGCCAACGCCGGGGGAAGGTATGCGACTCGGCCCGGCCCGTCTGCTCCAACTGCAAACTCAACAGCATCGTATGTCCGGGTTATGAGAACATCAGGCCGTTGACATGGGTAGCCCCCAACATGGTGACTACGAAACCTTGGAGGAGCAAAAGGTCGCCAGCGAACAAGTCCGACGCCGCCAAGAAGAGGGGGAAAGAGGCAGACAAGAAAGGCGGTGACAAGCAAGAAGCCGTCCAACAAGCCTCTTCTGAGAATCGCATTGTTCACATCTTCCCTCAACAGGAACTACGGACGGAGACATGTGATATCGGCGAGGCCTCGCACTACTGTGAGTCAAAACCTCTTCGTGTGAATTTGACCAGCATGGGGCTCGCGTGCCCGATGTACTGTTCGGAACTAGTGCTGACAGAAGTCTACTTCGCAGGGAATGAGTTCGTCTGGCCGTACTTTCACTCAAACCAACTCAGCAAAAGCCCTTGGGTTGTACCCATATCTAATATCAACAACATGAAACCGTACCGGCGACACGGGCTGGTCGCCATGGCCATTGAGCACCGCATGTCGCGTCTATCGCCGACACGGGATGATCCTTACGCAGCAGAAGTCAGAGCCAGGGGTTATCACCACCGTTTCACAGCAATTCAGGCACTTAACAAGGAGATCGAGAACGAGAACACGCGGTCTGCAGATGCCACACTGGCTGGCGTGATTGTCTTCCTTTTCGGTGATGTACGACAGCGTCTTCTGGCTTCCGAATGATGGTCTTTGAGCTAATATTCTCTACTGATAGTTGATGGCGGCGGCAACAGCGCCAAACTGGCGAGTTCACATTAATGGCTTTGCAGCGCTGATTGAATTGCGTGGTGGCTGGGAAGAGTTCTGTCGAAAATCACCGCATCTCAGATCTCTCGTCCTTTTTTGCAAGATGTAAGTGATTCCATGGAAACCGCGCCTCGGGTTGCTCCAAACCTTTCCGTCTACGTGATAATTCCTTTGCTCAGGGAGCTTTGCAAACAGTGTGGTGGTTTATTATATGCTGCTGACATGGCCTTCACAGTATTGAGAATCTCGCCAACACCACGAGTCCTGCCGACGATCAAATGGCGCCGCTTGCTAATTTCAAGATGAGAGATTTGATAGAAGACGCATTTGGCATCGGATATTATCCTCAATTCCCATGTCCCGTCGACTTGTTCATCGACATTATCCACATCAACCGTCTCCGTTTCTTTGCCTCACGCAGAAGGCCTGAAGACACTCCAGGATCTGTCTCTTCTGAGGCGTATGGTCTTCTAGAAAAGATTTTGAGCTTCTCCCCGGACGCTTGGTTCAACACAATGACTACTCTACCAGAAGGGCATTTAATGATGGCAAAGATATACCATTCTGCCGTGGTTCTCTTTGGGATATCATCGCTCCAGAGCTCTGGCGCTATCACTCACAATAGAACGTGGACGTCCAAGAAGAAGACTCATCTCGAGAGGCTATTCGCTCTCCTTCAAGCATCCGCTGCCGACCCAGCACTCAGGATCTGCACATCGTGGCCCATGATCGTGGCGGGGTTTGAAGCAAAGTGCGGGAGGCAATGGATGCGAAATTTTATTACGGATCGCTTGGATCAGGATAGTCGACAGCTGGGCATTTGGCTTCCGGTGGCTGCCCGTGAAGTACTTGAGAAGTTCTATGCGTCGGCTGGGAAGCGCTGGGACGACTGCTTCAACAAACCGCATGCGCTAATTACTTAGAGACATGAGTTGATATACATAAGCAACGACATCTATTTTGTAAGACAGCAACTCCTTCAAGGCTTTTTGCTTTCGTCAACTCGTAGCTTACTCTATCACATCGCCAATATACCGCCATTTGCTACTGTCTGTTGATAGCTCAAAGACAAGAACAAGACAATGATAGCACAACAAGGAAGGAAACTTGGCAAAAGAATCCAAATCTCTGGCCAAAACCTCGAGATCAGACTCCATGTCAAGAGTAGCGCAAGCAGTGTCCCGAAGAAAGCTAATCGTCTTCTCGAAATCAAAGAACTGTCGATGTAAAGACCAAGAAGTATGGCGAAGAAACAGTTCATGGGCTGTATATAGAAGACAGTAAAGTAAAATTCGGCGAAAACTTGACTGGGAGATTCGTATGACGGAGTCAAGAGAGAGACGAATACCATAGGAGCAAGAGAAGAAAGCTGAAGGTAAAGCAACCACATGACGAGCATCACGCATCGCGACTCCGAAAAATGGGATGCGATGGATGCGCGTATGTCTATACCCCTTGCCTCCATGACGACTTCCTGATTTAGGTACGAAAAAACATTTTCGTTCGTGTCCACGTGTCCCGTAAATGATGAGTTGTTTAGTTGCGGCTCCCCCATGTTCGTATTGTCGCCGTCCATTAACATTTCCTGGAATCTGGTTGGCCTTGGTGTTGTACCGTCTTCGTTCTGGGGGAAATCGCGATCAGATGGCAAGCCATCACTGACGTTATGTGATAATTCTTCCAGAATAATAGCGATCTCATCTAGTGTGGCACCGGCGTCTTCGTGGGCTTGCCCATTCATATTGAGTCCTTTCTTGTCAGCTGTCGTTCAGTCCAAGCCATAACGAAGATGGCTACTTACGTCTTTGGTATGAGGTTAACAAGTTGATGAGTTTCCTAGCAGACTCCTGGTTCTCTGTGTGCTTGTCGTGTTGCTTTTAGCTTCGCGCGAATTCGATGACGGGCACCAGAACGGCCAGCAAAGGCCCCAAAAAGAGGAATACTGGCAGTATTTGGCCAAAACCCCATTTGTCCTCCGATTCAGTAGTAATGCCGGAGTTACGAGCTCGGAAAAGACGAGCTGTTCCCCAGGAAGACGCTACGAGAAGCCATGATATCTGTCAGGTTGTGTTATAGCTCGTTGAAGAATGATAACGGAGCCAACAATTGCGTATCTTGACTTACATCTACTAACTCCGACAAGAGTAGTTCTGTATACAACTTGGCCAATAAATATGAGGCAATCATGAGATCCAAAGGTCGTACAACTCGGAGCGCCCACTTCCTTATAGGCGTAACGGCAAAGCTGCGACAGGCCCTAGCTGTTGTAAGAAGACATGACGCTGCCCAGAGCCCTAGGGTGTTACTAATTCTCTTTCTCGCAAGGTCTGATAGCTTGCGAAAGAGTTTGACGAATCGTGATATAAACCCAAATATCAAAATGGAAATTGAAAGAATAGCCGATTGGTACGCATCAGTTTGTTGAAGCAGCTTTTCGCGCCCGATACATAAACTTCCGTCGGGCAGCTCGTATGAGATTGTATCATTGATGCAAGTGCGATTGATCCAGAGGGCCTGGCCCATCCCAGGAATGATGAAGCAGCGGGTGTTGGATGAGGAGATGCTTGCTGAAGGTGGGTACCAGTCTCGGGCCCAGTTGAAGTACGCTGTTGGAACAATAGATGCTACCAAAAGAGCTAGAAGAATCGTGACAAGCACCATTCGGATGTTTCGTTCGGTTTGGTGTTGGTAAAGATAACCTCGAAGAGCAGACAAGCAACCTGCATGTGTGATATTTGAAAACCAGGCTAAATAGCTGCTTATCATCCAATGGTACGCTGATATGTAGCAGCTTAAGCTGATAAAACTGCTGGTTAATATACCAAGCCCGGTGAGGATTTGAACATCACACATGTTCAAGAGAATCTAGATACAATTTAGCAAAGAGGTAAGACCATCAGTCTACAGGGAGGGGATGATACCTTGTTTGACACTAAACTCCAGTTTGGATGGAATCCAAGCCGCTGTCGATGTCGTCTCAGCATACCGACAACCTTGACGTCAACCACATTAGGCCTCCACATCTGGTCGCTACCGGGCTGCAGACGGTGGCTCGAGTGGTTCAACGGGTTGACGCCAGGGTCGAACGTCAGGCAGTATCGAAATATGACCATAATGACAACGAGCCAAGCAGTCCCCAAGAATGAAACTAGTACCTGAAGAAAGATGATGTCAATCACAAGGCTTTCATGTCGATGACAATAAGTTGTGTGCAAATGTAAATCCACTTACGCCAATCCCCGCAATGTCCGAATCCGCCTCGAGGGTCGATGGTGGATCGAAACAGGCCCGGTTACAATTTAATATCTTCGACTCGTCAGGTAATAGTATCTTTGGCGTGTTGTTAAGTTCCATTGAGACTTAATGTTCAAGTAGTGGTCTTAAGACCTAGGATCCTGATCTGACGTAAATGATGTAAAAATGAGTCTACAGCGGAAACTCAAATCAAGCAGCAAATGATGTAAGAAAACTTGATAGATATATAGCCGACAGTCAAACTTGGAGCTGGGTTGCAATATAATCATAACGTTTGGTAAGATCAATGTTGTGAGTGATACAATAAGCCTGCACGAAGTCTTAGTGTGAGACATGACACGTACGCATGTCCATCCTTGGCTGTTCGTGTAAGCCAGGCTGTGTTGCGTCAGCATACGTACATATTCAAGCGTGGGTCTTGACGTCCTTCTCATCGAAAGAAAAAGGAAATCCATTTGCCGTTCAGTTGGACATGTTCTACCGTTCTATGACGGGGCTTGAACCGCGTGATGCAGTGACGTACAGCATTGCCTTAAAATCAGATCCAGCCTTGGATGGCTGATACTCCAATGCGTCTACGTACCTCTCAGTAGCCTTTCTTCTCACATCCAAGCTTTTGGTGGCTGGAAATCTCTAGACCGTGTGAGAGACCGTCCCAGAGGCAAAATGCAGGACGTCCGGAACGTGTGACTGCTGATAGAAACTCGAAACGAAGTTGTTCAATGCGGTTTGACCAAAGCAAGAGACTAAACATACTCACGTGATGGTAGTGTCCTTCAACTTTATTCGCGTGATATAAGAACACACCATTTTTATCCGTATTAGATACCGACTTTATCAGAAAAAGGTGAGGTCATCGCGAGTTTCAAAAAAGAGAAAAAGCCTTTCAAAAACCGCTCGTATCATGCAATACTTTGAGGAAAAGCTTTCCACATAACGCGATATAAGTGTAATACCAAGCACTCAACACATTTAGAGTTTATGAACCCCTAGACATATTCAAGCCCTCCCAGCTAACATACCGACTTTACCTATCCAATGTATACATTGGGAGATTTCTTAGTGTCTACGGGCGCCCATCTCTTGGGTGTCTTGTCTCTTTCTTTTTAGAGTAACATTTTCCCTGTATGAAACCTCCAACGGCCGAACTCAAACAAACCACCTCGCCATCGCTCACTTCCGTTGCAGCGATGATTGTGTCCTTTACACCAGCAATTTTCCCGCGCCCATCCTCTCGAGACACCCATCTTACAACCACTGGCACTACTCTAAGTCAACCAACTACAAATGCAATATGCCGCGCAATACAATGCAGCCACCCTTATAATCTAGTTATTGATATCATCTCACCATACCCAATGAGTACACATTGAGTCAACCAACTACCATTCCTCCAAAAGTACACTTGTCACTTGTACAGAGGGCCCCGCTTCCGGGCGCCTGCCTCTACACTTCCCTTGGGCCCTGGAGCCAGGGTGAACCTGCGAGAAACATCGACACATCACTGAATTCACCCAGCTTGCCAGGCAGCCCAATTGACTCTATTTCACTAACTCCATCGCATTATAGGCCCTCCGGCCATCACAACACCTCCTAAAAGCTGCCCCCATGATGTTGCCGTTCCTGTTCTGTAATAGCACGTCACACTCAGCAGGCGATTTCGTCTCGTCTAGATCCACGCGGTTCCAAGCAGCGCTGTAGGGCTTTTGGTGAGTGGTCTTATGCTTGGTGAATAACGAAGGCGTAATCAGCTCCGTGCCCAAGTATGCGGGTATCGCCGAAGTACCGAGAGGACTCATGTTGCTCGACAGGGTCATTGGGTAAAGGGGATCCGTCGAATTGGGTCTCGGGCCCGACATGATGTTGAGGATCCTGTCCCTTTTCAAGGCCAAACGCACGATGAAGCGCCTTCCAGGGTCTTTGCATGCCTCACCGTGGGATGAAAGCATGTGGGCATCAATTCCTTAGGAGAGTGAATGCACGCGGTCGATGCTATGCAAGCTTTCAGCTACGGCGCTCCATGAAAGATCGCATGCCGCAGCTTGGAGGCGATTGATTCCATGTTTAAGCATGTAGCAATTTGATTCCGGTAAAGGTGCGTTGTTGTGTGAGAGGTCTGCCGAGTAGGCAAATGTTGTGATGATCTTGAAGTTTGAGTCAGAGACTGTTGCCTTGATCTCGTCGTTGGACGCCATAGCCATATTCAGCGGGGGAAGATGGGAGACATGGAGGATAGTCTAGAACAACAGGAAAGTTCTCATTCGCACTGCATAGGAAGGAAAGACTGGGAATGTCCAGGGCCTTTATGTTGGCTAGGTATCAGTCCCTAAATTGAGTAGCTGCAGATTTTCGGCGCAACTCAAAGACTTACGCGACCCCAGACTAGTAGATTTAGGACTGCAAATGGTCGTCTGTAACATGGGACCAACCTAAATTCTAAGATCTCTGGATATTCGGATGCTTCCGGCAATTGGCAAGCTGGACCCCCGATCATTCCAGATATCCCGTCTGCGTAAGGCAACCACTTGCGCACACTATCCCCTGCTAAGTCTTGCGGATAGGCGTTGGTCAGAATTCTGCAGAGGGAGAGAAGACTTGCTTAAAACTACACTCTTTATGAGTCAGTGGTGTTCTTCAGGAGAGAATTTGAGACGGGGAGTAGACTGGAACTGAGACTATGTGAATTTTGACCGAGGTGACCCAGTAGAGACAACTTGAACGCAGGCAGTTGACATAAAAGCCTTGTCAGTTACCGCCACTGCAAGGAAACACGTGCCGCGTATCGCGTATGCTGCTGATAAACTGCGGCAAAAGAGTATGTATGAAAACAACCTTTGAAGTCTGAGATTATGAAATGATAAAAGCCTATTCCCGTTCCTTGGCAACATAGTTGATTTAGACTGACATATGAGGTCGTGACGAGACAGTTGCTCATCTCAAGTGTGGAGCTCGCATTAAAATAGTCCTCCCATCTTCCCAGCCAACGTCGAGCTTATCTCAAATCTTATGATTGGACCTTGCCGAGGTTTCTTACCGTTTTCAGAGCTTACATCTGCACATTCGGTCCACGAGCTTACGTCCAGTAGCGAGAGCCCTGTCGGCTGGGGTAAAGATCCTGCAAGAGAAGTTCGAGCTGCCTAATTCAGGTAAGGCCGAACTAAGACGGTTCACGCACATTGTTCTGATTCGACTGTGCCGCCGATCCGCTTCGGTAGTGGCTTTCTGCAACTCTGACGAGAGGAGTTCGAGGTCAGAAAACGCCTTGCCAAGGAGACGAGGAGAAGCTTACCACGATGCTTGTTTAAATACGTCAACGCCCGTGAGACTCTCGTCTCGTCAGGCTCAGCCAGCCATTGCCCTCCGTTCACGACCATCACTATGAAGATTCAGATCTCCTGGGCCCCAACGCTTTGTCTCTGGATTTCGCTTGTACAGTCAGTTCTTGGAGAGCCACTACCTCCTCCTACGGGCAAATACAATGTCGGTGCCCAACGATTCGTCGTCCCTTTCTTGAACGAAGACGACCTCGTCTGGCCGAACAATGTCTCGACTGAATATCTCGTCACATTATACTATCCCACCTTGGAGGATAAGCCATGCCCGAAAACTTACCTCGAGCCCGAGCTTGTTGAGCTCTACACTGATATCTGGGACTACAATATCTCCCACCTTACGTCGACATTGCGGTGGAATGCCTCATATCTAGATGAAGGAACGGGCCCGACGCTGCTCTTTGGACCCGGCGGCTGGGGTGTACCGACTGATGGCAACTACATTGCCATCTCTAACCTCGCCTCGCACGGTGAGCCTGCGACTTTGATGTAGATATCCCTTACGAGGGCTAACTTTGCGTGAAGGTTACGTCGTGGCTGCATTCGACCACGTCTATGAGCAGCCGTTTGTGCGATACCCCAACGGCACCGGTGTCTACGGCCTTGGACCAGTCTACAGCAACACAAACGAATGGATCGAGAAGTTGCACGCCATCAGGGTTAAGCACCAGCTACATTTCATCGACTACTTTCCCTCGCTGGTAGCAGACCTCCAGGCGCCCTTCAAGACTGAGAACTTTGGAGCATTCGGCGTGTCCCTCGGAGGCGCCGCTGCTCTCACTGTGGCTCTGGAAAGCGATGCCGTGGCGGCCGCCGTCAACATAGACGGGCAAAACTGGGGTCGCCTGAACAAGACCTCCGACTCGGACCTGAAGAAGCCGTCCATGATCCTCGGCTTCCAGGGCCACAATGCAAACAGCGACCGCACCTGGAACAATTACCGGGCCTGGCAGACTGGATGGTGGCGTCTATTCTCTGTAGATGGAACCGTGCATGCTGACTGGTCCGACCTGACGTTTTGGAAGATATTCGGCACGACACGTCCAATGGGTCCTATTGACGGCAACAGGATGGTCAACATCTCGAGAGTGTTTCTCAAGGCCTTCTTTGATGAGACTTTGCTGGGCATTGAGCAGCCACTTTTGGATGCTCCGACAGAAGACTTCCCTGAAGTACATTGGGACGAGATTCATAATGGAGAGTGACTCTAACGCAGCAGTCTGATGGAACGATGACGGCAAAGCTGAAGTCAGATGTTATTAAGGGTTGTCAATTACTAGGCAGCAGTACTTAACAAAAGCCGCATAACTAAACTTGATAAGTCACCCATCCGTATGTGGTAGCGCCAGGGCATCTGCCAGAATATGTGACTTTTGCGTGTTGCAGTTAGGTGAAAATGGCGACTGTAATCATACATAGAGCCACTGGTGCATCTCGGTAGAGAAATGGGGTAGAGCTGAAACCGAGGTGTTGATGTGTCGCACGCCACGAAAACTTGACATATAGAAGAAAAAGGTTATTATTGGGATGACAGGCTAGGCAGCCGCGGTCCGCGAAACCTAATAACTTCCTACTAATGACAGGCCTGCAAGACCATGATCCTCATCCGAACGCCATCGCTTCCAGTCGTTATTTATTCATCCGCAGGCAAACATGCACATCTTGTGACAACGCAACCCAGAGACACAGGTAACCCTAGATAAATACCTCGAGGCATTGACCGCTTTGCCACCTTCGCCTTCCTTGCTGCAACGATGACAAGTGCTTGAGCTCAATCCCACGTTATTCCTTATGCCACCGGCTCGTATCCGGAGCGAGAGTTATGGGCGGCGCGGTTCGAGAACAGCCAGTAGACGATCATGCCGATGATGGGGAAGAGGAAGACGACGAGACACCAGAGGACCTTGTGGCTCACCGGGCGGTCGGACTTGAGAACCTCGACTGAAACACGGGACGGTCAGCAAAATGGCCGATACGTCGGTAGAGATTTAAGGGTGACAACGCACTGAAGACAATGATATCCAGGACGAGAACGATGAAACCGATGATACCACCACCGGTTCCATACTGCCAGCTGTTCTGGGCAGTGGCCGAGAGGTTGGAGTCGACCGGGGCAGCAGCCGCGAGCAGCGCGAAGCAGAGCTGGAAGAACAAGCTCGTGAAGAAGGTGTTTTGCAACATGATGGCGATGGTTGACTCGGTTTGATAGATCGAGATACTACGGGAAATGTTGAGCGTGATTTGAGGCTGGTTGATGGCGGGGTAAAGGCAACTGGCGGAGGGTGTGTGAAAGGCAAGGAGGTTGCCAAATGATGCAGAGAGACGGATTTAATACTGGTCGGCCGCTGATGTTTTGGTGACGTCATGTGCTGCGTTGTCTGGTGTCGTCTGACCTTGACGCTCGGTGCGCTAATCCCGACCAGGACATCCTTCCAAACGGTAGGAGCATTTGCGATAGGCTGGTAAGAGCTGATGGCTTAGACAACGCAATCACGTTGGTCTGGACTGCATCCCGCTTAATCTCAAACGGTTAAAGATGTCGTAGTGACGTACCGCTTTCATATGATCGAGATCTCCGGAGTTATTCTTATCTCGGCCGAGCAAAAAATTGAAGTCAAAGGTAGAGAAACTGTGTTGCAGAGGTGCAAATGAGAGTTGTATTATTACTATTATTAAGATTATTAGAGGTGAAAGATAATTAGTTGTAATGAAGGGCATATCCCTGGGGTGTAAAGAATGCATCGAACCCCATTCCGAGTACAGCAAGCTTCCTAGCAATTAAGACCCCTGTTGTTTTCCATTAAGGTGCATATAGTGCTTTTTTTTGCGAGTTCGTCAAAAGGTTGAGGAGATCGGCCGTAACGCTCTCGGACTGGCCAGTGGTCTTAGACCGGGACCATGTAGACCTGGATGGTGACGCGGATGAGGTTCTGGATTGCGTTGTTGACGCTCGCAACAGCTTGCTGAAGGGTGGGAGCGATGCGGGAGAGCAGGCTGGTTGAACCGCCGAGGAGCTGGTCGTTGTTGACGTTCAACTGAGAAAGGAAGGCCCTGACTCTGTCCAGGGAAGTTGGGGCGTTCGCGCCTCCGAGCAGGCTGGTGATGGCGGCCTGGGTAGTCTGGGGGAAAGAGCCGCTTTGCAGGGCAGCGAAGTCGGCCTGTCTGGCCTGGATGAGAGCGATGAGCTGCTGGAGGCGCACTTGGTACTGGGCCAGGTAGGCGTTGACCAGCTGCAACTGCTCGGGGTTGAGCGCGAGGCCGTTGGCGTTGAAGTTGTTCAGCTGGTTGAAGACATTTGCGTAAGCGTTCTGGATGCCGCCGGTGGTGCTCAGTCCGTTGAGGATCGGGTTGAGAACTTGGGCGAGCACATTGTTGAGTGAGTTGGTGGCCGCGACGTTAGCTGTGTTGCCGAGTCCAAGGGAGCTAAGAAGACCCTTGACACCGCCGACAGCATTGCCGACGACACCGCCCGTCTGGGACTGCAGGCTGGCCGCGTTGAAGTTGGTGAGGCTGGTGTTCAACTTGTTGATCTCGTTGTCGAGATCGGCAAGACCAAGAGATTGCAAGATGCCGCCGCCGCCCTGGTAGTTGATGACTGTGAAAACTGGGACGACCACGGTCATTTGCTGGGGGAGAGCAAGTGCGGTAACTGCAGCGGCCGAGCAGAGAGCGGCCAAGGTGTTGGAGAAGCGCATCTTGACGATTCGGTGATTAGTCTGACGAAGCCGAGAGAGAAATTAGAGAAAGAAGAAGCGGAAGAAGCAGAAAGAATGATGGAAGAGATGCTGTAAGGCCGCTGTACTCGGGAGATGATTGAGCTTGCTGAGTGCTTGATGATTCTTTTTCGTTATTCGAGAGAAAACACTGACCTATTTATTCTTCATCTCGAGCTACGTTGGCGTCGCCGTCTTGACATTGAGTCTCGACTCTTGACCTCACTGTCACTCCGGCGCCTCCTTCGCAATGTCTCTCCATGTCTCACTCTCTCGAGATCTAGAGCATCGTTAGCTACCTGGACCCTTAGGTTCCGAAATCTTGGGCGACGTCTCTGTGCTCCAGCGGTCTGGGTCTCTGGGCGAAAAGATCACACTGCTGTGGGTATAACCGTTTTCGGGTGCTGGCCAAGGCTGCGAGAAACTGCATGCATCGAGAAACAAAGCTCGTTGGAGCTGCGGGGATTTAATTGCGACTAGCGCTGGGAAGAGTCTAGAGCTGCCCAGATGGCTTCCGAAAATCTGGGCCACCTTCTCCCCGTTGATTGTTAGTCGTTGCGGTCCGCGTCGACCGTTTTCGTATTTCAGCTCGAGATCGAGAGGCTTCGGCCCGTAGAGGAAGAACTCCGCTTGGCCCGGCATCATTGTTTAATGTCTTATGCTACGGACATTGTCACAGCTAGACCATTCATTTCCGCCACTGCTGTAATTCGGATCCGCATCTTCGGCATCACATCACGTAACAGGCTTTGATGTCACCCGCTTTCAAGGCGAGTATTGCTTTGTGACGGACGAACAGCTGGGTGATGCCCACGATTTCTGCCTGCCGTCTTCATCCTTTTCACTCTATGCAAGAATTGATGTCGCTGTGGGCCACGGTACTGCCGATCCTGCATGCAGATATGTGTTTTTTTGGCCAACTTCCTACGGCCTTTCGGCACATCCTTTTGATGCCAAAAACATCTTGAGATGGCTCCTACTCGTGTCACAAGCGTTCTAGGCTAGGATGATCGATGACGATAACAATGATGATGCCGGATTCTGTCGACGAATGGAGATTAGAGCTTTCGTTACAGCTTATCAATATGGCCGTCAAAATCATTCGAGTGCCAGCTTAGAATCTGTGATGTTCTTTGCCGTTAATTCTAATCTAAATGGGCTCAGTTGAAATTCTTACCTCTATGGATTCTTTTGGCATAGAACCATAGCAGACTTGGGTGGCATTTCGTTTCAACTGAGCGTCTTCTCTTTCTAATTAGGTCTTCTTCTTTCCACCAAGCTGGCCTAGTATTGGAAGTTATATGTTAATGCGAGACATCGTAATGGGATGAATTTATTACAGGCACGTTCCTGTCACAGATAATACCGACTTGTCGAGGGACCTGAAAGCCTTCACGACAGCCTCATTGAGTTCTGAAAATCAAACCGCTTGGTATTAGAGGTTATTTACATTAACTGAAATTATGCGATAGCTTTCCTCAGAGCATCCATAAACCTCCACACGTCTTGGAATGTGCAGTACAGGGGGACCGGCGCGACACGGATGACTCCCGGCTTCCTCTTGTCGCACACAACACCCTCTTCGGCGAACGAGTCTACCACGCGGTCCAACAATCCATCCTTCAACAAAACACTGAGTTGAGCACCACGCTCGTGGGCGTTCCTTGGTGTGAGTACCCTGAAGGGCGGTTCGCTTCCAGCATTATCCGCCAGAATACCATCAAGAAGATGCTCAGCATACGCCGTGAGAACGAGGGACTTTGTCCTCAAGTCCTTCATCGACGTCTTCTCGAACACCGAAAGCGCTCCAGACAGCGCGGCGAGGTCGAGGGCCGAGGGGTTCGAAACCTGGAAACCGCCGGCGCCGACGGTGGGCAGGAAGTTGTTGTCCATGTTGAATCTCACGGACTTGTCGCCTCCGTACCAGCCCGTGAGCCTGTGGCGGAACTTGGGCTTGCCCTCGCTCGTGTCGACCTTTCCGTGTCTCTCGTGGACGAAGGCGCCGGCCATGGCGCCGGGTCCGGCGTTCTGGTACTTGTATGTGCACCAGGCCGCGAAGTCGACGTTCCAGTCGTGCAGCTGCAGCTCGACGTTACCAGCCGCGTGGGCGAGATCCCAGCCAACGACGAGTCCCTTGGACTGAGCGTATTCGGTGATGCGAGGGATATCGAAGAGTTGACCGCTGTAGTATTGGATACCTGGCAGCAGAATCAGGGCCGTCTCCTCCGCGTGCTCGTCAATCGTCTTCAGAATCGAGTCGGTTGAGATGTAGAAGTTCTCGTCCGGTTGAATTTGCACCATAGACTTGGCGGGGTCCAGTCCGTGCCATTGGATTTGAGACTCAATTGCGTACTGATGACCATTAGCTTTTTTGAGTTGAAAAAGGACTGAGTATTGTATACGTACGTGGTCACTGGGGAACGGCCTCCATTCCAGAATGATCTTGTGCTTCTTCTCTGTCGGGCGGTAGAAGCTTGCCATCAGGAAGTGCAGGTTGGCAGTCAAAGTGTTCATCATGACAACCTCTTCGGGCAAGGCACCGACGATAGGTGCGCTCTTCTTTGCGACGTCCTCGGCCATGTCCTGCCAGCAGACCAGCGGAGAGTTACCAAGACCGCCGAAGTGGCCGTTGACACCGATTGAAGCCCATGTCTCGAACTGGGCGTTGATGTACTCCTTCACAGCCTTTGGCGGGACACCCAATGAGTTTCCGCAGAAGTACACTGAGGGAGTCTCATCTTGCTCTGATGAGTGAGCGCCGTTGGCTCCATTGACGTGGCCGTTGACGGCTTGCTTGTCTACCAAGGAGGGTTAGTCTATGAGTTCCGGCGTGAAAGCACCAGTTGAGACTTACTGGGAAGAACACCGTTCAACGCCTTCTTCTTGAGAGAACCCTTCGTCGGGATGATGAACTCGTCACGGAGGTGGCTCAACTTGTCCTGGGCGTCGAGTTGCTGGGCGTACTCGGTAGTCTTTGCATTTGCGGGGAACTTGGCCGGGCGGCCGGAGCGGATTTGTTCTGCAAAGGCGGCGAACTCCATTGTGGAATCGTATGATAAAATCACTGGAAACTTGCTTGATGAATCGAGAAATCCGAATTATGGCACAAGTTGCAACCCAGTCTGGGCGTTTTCTTCGTCTTTGTACCCGGCCGCCACCAGGAAGTGAGAGATAGCGTGGCATCGTCATTCCGCAAACTCGAAGCACGGCCCCACATACTTCCGCCATCCGCATCCGTCTCCGTCCTAGCGCTTCCGCAAGTAACCGACGCGACGGGTGTCGGGTTCTGGCCCACTTACACACGCAATGGGGATGACGAGAGATTCCCTCAGCAGACCTGCGACAATGGAACTTGACAAGTGATAAGGGGGACAGCAGGTTTTACGACAGAAATTGAAAGACTACTTCTTTACCTCGTTGTTCCCTGACTCGCATTGACGTTGACTCTTTTACTTCATCTCAACCAACCTTCTCTGACTTTGCATTCATCCTCGAAAGCGTTGCTTTTAGTCTACTCGTATTGTCGGTTTCAAAAGTTTTACCAGCCAACCAGCATGTCTCCCCACGCTCTCCCACTGTCTGCTGAGCAGTCTCAAGACGACGTCTTTTCTTTCGACAAATACTCCATCACCCCTAACGGCTTTCTTCCGGCAGAGGCGCCACTAAAGGTTCTCCCGGATGCCTACTACGCACCATGGGAGAAGATCATTCAGCACCTCCCGGAACTTCTCAAGGCTGGAAAGCTGAGGAGAGAAGTCGATGCACTGCCAGTTTTGTCCACCGACAAGCTACAAGATGAGGCTCAGTGGAGGCGAGCCTATGTCATCTTGACCTTCTTCACCCACGCCTATGTCTGGGGCGGAGAAAAGGCCGAGGAGGTAAGACTCACATTCGTCAACTATCAGAAGTCTATTCTCACATCCCATCCAGGTTCTTCCCCCATCCGTCTCAGTGCCGCTCCTGCGAGTATCAAAACATCTCGAGGTCCCGCCCGTTGCCACTTACGCCGGCCTGAACTTGTGGAACTTCTTGTCAAGAACAGACGACTTCGCCGACCTCGAATCTCTAGAATCTCTTCACACTTTCACTGGAACCAAGGATGAAGCTTGGTTCTATCTCGTTTCGGTGGCTATGGAAGCCCAAGGTGCTCGCATCATGACCGACATGATGAACGCGTTGGAATCGATCAAGACGAGGGATTACGAAACCATCACCAAAGCTCTCGAGGGCCTGTCTGCAAACATTCGTAAGATCGGTGCACTTTTAGAGCGTATGTACGAGCACTGCGACCCGATGGTCTTTTTCTACGAGATCCGCCCCTTCTTGGCCGGCAGCAAGAACATGGCCGCCGCGGGCCTGCCGAACGGCGTCTTCTACGACGAAGGTGACGGCCGCGGAAGCTGGCAGCAGCTGCGGGGAGGAAGCAACGGCCAGAGCTCTCTCATCCAGTTTCTCGACATCGTCATGGGCGTGGAGCACAAGTCGGAAGGAAACAGCAACCCGCACGCCAGCAAGTCCGCTCCCAGCCAGAAGGGCGCGCCGGCGTTCCACGAGGAGGTCCGCGACTACATGCCCGGTCCCCACAAGCGCTTCCTGGAGCACGTCTCCCGGATGGGCAGCATCCGCGAGTTCGCGAAGCTCCCGGCGTCGACACCCGAGCAGGAGAGGTTCCGCGAGGCGTACCAAATGGCGACCAAGAACATGACGGAGTTCAGGAACAAGCACTTGCAGATCGTCACCCGCTACATCGTGTTGCCGTCCAAGCGAGCGTACAACGGCGCCAAGGTTGACTTGGCGAGTGCCTCCTCCGTCAAGGACGAGCAGCTCACGGGTACCGGCGGGACGGCACTGATGCCGTTCTTGAAGCAGACAAGAGACGAGACGCTCCAAGCGGGACAGTTGGAGCAGGGGCCGAAAAGGTGATTTGAGAGTTTGACGAGACATTGTTTTTTCATGATATCCATAGAGCAGTTTGACGACATCGGCGCTGCATGTTTAGCAAAATACCAAACTAATGCAAGGGGAATGAGACCCTATTTCCGTGTGCAACATCGCTGCGCCCATTCATGTGCCGACTGATCCACAAATGGGGAAAGTATGAGTTCCGCGTTCGGGTTCTGAGGGGCGTTCGGAATCGGATCTCGGATGTGTGTGTCTGTGCGTGGTCAGCTTCCATCCGTGAGGATGTGGCTGGGGCATCGGGTACTTCAGGAACCACTCTCTCAGTTTCAACGCTCATCGCCGATCCGTCGAGGGACTTCATGTGAATGAGTAGTCGAACTTCTTTAAATGGCGACGTCTCTCTGTGAGATAACACATGGGAGAGGATTCAATCACCTGATTTCAAGTCCAGGGTCTGCATCGAGACTCTTAGTACCAATTGATTCAGTCACAAGACGGGTTGATATGCCACTAAATTGACCAAACATAAGACTAGAGCACCTTTGCCCCTAGCGATCGAAGTCACCAGTCTCAACTTGAGTGCTGATAGCCAGTACGGTACTCGGCCCCGCAGTCTCCCAGTCTATGGAATAAGCGCTTCATCCTGCCGCGGTTCGGGCCCAGCGCCAGACCGTTGATCCTGTCAAGATCCCAATCGGTCAAGATAAAGCCAAAGGTTGCCAGGTTGTCATCTGCGTGACTTGATACTCCCAGCCGGGTTCCAACGATCACTGCGCCGACGGATGGTTGCTGAAGAACCCAACGAGTTGCGACGTTCGAAACGCTTACTCCGTGTTCTTGGCCGACCGTCGAAAGAATGTCGAGTAATTGTTGAAAGTCTTTCCAAGTTCCCCAATTCGTGATCATGTCGTAATACTACATCAGATCAGCCTAGATATACCAGGAGGGGGAAGATTTCGTAAACGCACCTTTCTCTGTGATGGCGTCAAGTTTGTAGACTCGGCGTAGACGTCAGGTTGAGGCTGACCGAGCCACTGATTTGATAAGAAACCACCGCACTAGAAATGTCAACCAACGAACAACCTTGATCAATAGTTTTGCGGGAGCTGCATACAAATGAGCCATACGTCAAGAGCTTGAGTCCGTATCTCGCGCAGACACCAGCCATGAGATGAAGGGGCCGGGAGTCTAGTACTGAGAACTGTACAGCAGTTAAATCTCACCCTCATAGTGCAGACGATGGAATTCACGTACCTGGACTTGATTTGAAACAATCCCGACTGACCCTGTCTTGGCTATCAGATACTCGCAAGCTTCTACAGTGTGCTCCGCGTCGAAATTGCATAGTCCGATCGTCGACACAAGGTTCGGGTGGACTGCAGTCAGTCGCACCAACTCAACCAAGAGATTGAGGTACTCTTTGGCTGAGTACTAATTTTGACGAGTAATGTTAGTGATACGAATAAGCCAGGTTCCATCAATATGTTGCACTTGTGTGAAAAAGTGAAATTTGGACTCACATCGTGCCAGTGGAATTGCAGCAACTCGATTCGGCCACCGAGGCGTCGGTATCTTTCTTTGACCTTTTCGAGCACGAAATCTGGCGTGATAGTTTGAGTCGGTGGTGCGAACACGCACCATTTCGTTGCGGCGAGGACTTGCGAACGAACACTCGGGGACAGTCGATTTCTGAAAGCCCCATACACTAGTTCAGCATCTCCCTACAATTCATTGGTTAGCTGTTTCAGACAAGAAAGATACCAGACGATACACAGACATAGTGATCCGCCATATCAGCGGCGGTAAAGCCCGCCTGTACCAGATGAATTAGCTCTTCCTCCTGTTTCTTAGCACTCCCGCAACCCCACGCTGGAGAAGACAACTGCCACAGCCCGTTAAAGAGTCTCGGAAACTCAAACGGTCCCAATCTGAAGGTTTCGAAATCTGGCTGCGCGGATATGTTCAGAGACATGAGTGTCTTGGCTCGCGATCTCCCGTTAACGGCTGCTGAAGTCTGTGGGAAGAGGGCAGCAAACGCGTCTTTGACTTGTCGTTCACCACGGGAGAACTGGTGTTCGGTATTATCCGAGTCCCAGCTATCGTGGACCTTCTTGTAGCTTTCCAAGTTCAGAATCAGATTGCTGAATAGGCCTTCGAGTTCGGGAGTTGGGTCAGGTTTTGTTTCCTTCAGAGCCTGGACGGCCTGAACAATGTCCCCGTCGATTACCCTGAAGGAGGCTTGGAGGACTTCCGCCGACCCCGGGTTTTCATCTTTTACCAAAGCCATTGCGTGAATGATTTGAGTCAAACTTGCAACAGTTAATAAAAAGTTTCAAACCTCATGTGCGAATCATGAGAGCCTACTTTTGCAGAGACTCTCTGGCTAGTTTGGCAGAAAACAGACATCGATTCCAAGCGAGATAGTCAAGGCATTGCTGAGAAAGTCCACCGTCGTTGCCCAAGATTCCATAAATGTTTGGGAAAGACACGGGGTTCTCGATCAGTCGACTTCGAACATGGTTCACGAAAGACTTTTGCATCAACGGGCCTTGGGAAATGAGCAGTCGAAGAGACGATCGCAACAAAGGAGCAGACACTTGGAATCCTCATCAGCACAAACATGAAGGAAATAAGCACGAAGCATTTTGAGCATACTGTTGGAGATGAGGACATCATCCATCATGTTTCTGCAATGTCATTTAGCAACAGACGTACGCTCAACAAGTCAAGACTTCCGCAAGTCGCGGAATAAGTCTACGGGTTGTTTCCGGGTGGAACTCACACATGTCCCGCCATAATGACTCTACTTCCGCCTCCGGGCGGCTTCGGCTTAGCTCACGTAACAAAAACGTCTTGACGTTTCCGGTTTCGAGTCACGAGAGCCACACAATATGCGGCCGAAAAAGAACGGATCGGTATCGGAAGGCCCGGTTGTACGGGAATGGTCAGAAATGATGGCGGTGCATGACCAGGATCCTCGAGAGGTGGGTGTCATGTCATAGAAATTGGGGCCGGGTGCACAGTGCAACCGTCAACGTGCTTACTCTCGGAACAACTGTGAAAAAGCTGTCGTCACGAAAGTTCCCTCGTCAACCCTTTGCGTTGCTAGACCAGGTCTAGCGTCGCATGGATTCCGGTACGGAAAACTTTGAACCCCCCTCGGCACATGGCTTTCTCGCTCCGCGTCCGATCTTCCCGCCTCTCTTCCGCGATTTAACTCTCCTTGAAGGTGATATCGGCGGCCAAGCAGAATGGAGGATGTCTCGGTGCGGCAGTCATCGCCGCACACCTATGTTCGCACCAGAGTCGCAAATGCTTGTGATAGCTGTAAAGCTAGAAAAGGTACCAAAATTCATTCCCCAGTATTATTGAAAGCTATTCAAGGCATCCGGTGGGTAAGAAAGGGGTGTACGGATGGCACACGGAATGATGAAGCTTTCAAGTTCCTTCAACCACCGCCGTCATCCGGCGTTTCTGTCAATGTAGCAAATCGTCTAACACCGGAGATAGTCAAATGCGATGGCAAGTTACCATGTAGCTACTGTATAAGACGCCAACGTCCGTCAACCTGTCGATACTCTCCGCAGCAAAGACGGCGAGCCCCGGCGCCGACTCCGAGAACTCCATCTCCGTCTGTGCACAACGGCCCCGATCGACAAGATGAGGCTCCGGCCGACTCTGGTCACGATCCCTTGGCCGAGGAAGAAACGGAAGTGCCACGTGAAGCGCGACTCTTGTGTGACGCCCAAGGCAAATTGAGTATGTTCCATCAATGACACTTCACTTAAACTCGTGCTCCATCTAATGCCACTTTTTCAGTCTTCATAGGAGACTGTGCACCTTTATCCTTCTTTCAAACTGTCCGACAGCTGGTCAACTCTCGCGTTGACCCTCATGTCTTCGCTCATCAGACTGAGAACCCGCCCTTCCGACCGCCAGCACATCTCTCCGGCACTGGCGAGCCCGCCCTCCACCCAGCTACGGTTCCCCAGGCAATTGCGACGTACCATGCAGTGGTAAGATAACTCGACAAGACCATTCTTCTACTCTCAGAACCGTTGACAAATTCATTTTTCCCATGACAGACCAGCGGTCTCGTTGATCTCTTTGACCATGTGCGCCTCGTGGATGAGATCAGCGCCTGGGCCCAACAGAGCCATCGATCACAGGATGTCGTATCCGCCGCTTTCTATCTCGTCCTCGCCATAGGCTATCAGTCCGCAGAAGAGGATCTCTCTTCGGCGTACTTCGAATACGCACGAAACACGGCATTAACGAATCTCAGTGGCAACATCAATGTCCCTACGATTCAGACGTTTATACTGGTGACGCTTTATATGTTGGGCTCTTGTCAAATGAATGGGGCGTTTCTGTTTTTTGGTATGTCCTTCTTACACGAACCTGCATCTTCAGAATCGTGGACTCATCCGACGCAATAGGTATTGCGGTACGGGCAGCCTACTCTATCGGTATACACCGCACTGAGATAAATTCTCGCTTTGGCCCAGAGATTCAAAGGCAACGGTATGCAGTTTGATGATGGACCGCTTTCCCCATTGTGCAATCTTTCTGACAGCTGACGGACGACAGAGACCGGTTATGGAAGAGCCTTCGTGTGTTGGATCTATTCCTCAGCACGTCGATGGGTCGACCACCTGCTACCTCAGACGTGGACTGCAGTGTACCTTATCGAGCTGTGGATGACATTAACGGACAAGAAACGTTCGATATCCTCAACGCTTCAGCCCAAATCTTCCTCATCACAGAGGGCATAGTCGTTGAGGTTTACTCAAGAAAGAAAGTCTCCTACCAATTGACGGAGGGTATCTCGAGACAGCTGCGGGACTGGTCTATCCGGTGGCTCCAAAGGCTGAAAGAGGTCGTATCAAATCCCTCCGCAGTGGAAGACCCAAGTAAGGTAACGGGGGCATGTCAAGTACTCTGCTCCTACTACTATGGTAATATACTCCTTCTCGCCCATCCTACCAGTTCAAGCCCAGTGTAGTTAATGATTCCCAGCTGTCATACTAGTGTCAAGGCCGTTTCTCATGTACGAGCTTCACAAGCGGCTGGCAGAAGGACCAGCTGGAAATACTTCGAGCCGGCCTGGTCTTATCTCCGGCAAGTCTAAGCTTGCTGACGCCTGCATCGATGCCGCGAGCTTTATGGTTGATATTCTGGTGGGCTTGACAGAAAGAGGATTTCTCAGAGCGCAGATGCCACTCATCGTGTAAGCAGATGAAACAAGACGCTCCGCCGAATCACAGAAATGACGCTAACCTTGCCACCTTTGCTCCAGATCATGGCTGTTTGCATCCTCTCTCATCTTGGGTGTCGGGCTACTGGGATCATTCGGCCGCATACTCGAAAAATACACCCGCAACTCGATCATGGTCTTGGAGCACTTCGCGAAGAAAGACGCGCATGCCTCGCAGTACTCTCTCATCGCAAAGTCCCTCCTCAACGCGGCCCTCGACTACCTCGAAAAGAAAGAACTTCAAGAAAGACTCCAGAGGACCGAGAGCTCGTCACAACTGTTCGGGCTCATGCCCCGTGACAGCGCGGAGTCCGAACAGACCCCCCATTCCGCCGCTCACGACCAGACTCCAGCGGCCTTGGGCGCGGATAGGCAAGCGGCAGTCAAAGCGACGAACTCGGTTTCGAACTTCTTGGGTCTCGGGTCGCCCTCGTTCGCAGATATGGATGCCTCGTTTTTGAGTTTATCGAGCTCGCTGCCGCGTACGCCGGATTTGTCGGTGCTGGACGGCAGGATCGATGGCGACCACGGCTTTGGCGACCTCAATCTTTTCCAGCTCCTTGATGGAGATGGGCATATTGATCTTGGGCCGTATATATGACTCCACCATTACCCAAGCCAAGAACTCGTAGTTATTATGAGAATATTAGCTGGAGGAATTCACCATAAATATATTGTTGTCAACAGCTCTCCAGTCAGGAGAGCTTCAGCCGCAATCATCGTCATCTGAACTGGCCCCCTGTTCCCTGCTTTAATGAATCAGCTCAAGCTTGGAATTTGACTTTGCCTGCTGCAGGAATGGCAGGGCATAGGTAGTAGGCCTTGTGGGCCAAACTTTGATCACGGACCGACTGTATGGAAGCCTTCGTCTTACCGCCGGAAGGTGTCAACGCTTTCAAATACGTTTACGAGCTATACGAAAAACCTGTGATTGGAGAGAACCGGCCTTAGAGAGGTGAATGCTCAATCGACTTGCTTCAATAGAGTTTGAGTAAAGGTTGCCCTATCCGCGAGAAGAGGGCTTTTTGTCAATCAAACCCAAGCAGGTCCAGCAGGGTAGTAGGATCGACGGCCCTGGGCAGCCTGAGTTGATAAAGCGCAGAAGATAACATGTCGAGATGATAAGCTCAGCTTCATGGGACACTTCTAAGGAAATAGAAATGTAATTGAGACTTCATGTCGCCATCTGACAGTCTTTGCTGAAATACAACTGATGCCTACCTTGCATCGTACAGCGGTCGGCTTTTGGTAGTTTCGAGACGACACAATGGAATATCTCTGTATTAGGAATATTTCGCCTAACAACATGATGTTAGATTGGGCGGTAGACGTGCAGCCCCAATGAAAGTGCCCTTCTCAGAACAGTGAAAGAGCACTTTCCTCTAGCACTAGGCACTTCAGTCTCTAACAACGGCAAAGCGTCATTGAGTCGTACTGGCTGATGTGCTACACTAAAAATGGGATTAGAAGCCGAGCGTTCCGCAAGCAAATGACAAGGACTGGGATTTAAGCTCCCTGGACCCCTTTTCTACAGACAGTAAATACAGTATTGGTTGCCCTGTAGTTTTAGTAGGGAAATATCGCCTATCGGCCGAATCACTGGCCGAACACCGACTGACGTGCTCCCTCTTCAATCCTGATATACCCGTACCCGCTGTCGGCAGTCTGAACTGCTCCAGGTCCCTGGTGTCCATCCCACATCTGCCGTCAGGAACTCACGCCATGTCGGCATCTCCATCGGACAAGTCCACGTCAAAAGCATCACGGCCCTTAGCCTGTGTGCTGTGTCAACGCCGCAAAGTCAAGTGCGACCGTAAGTACCCGTGTGCAAATTGCATCAAGGTATGTGACCCTGTCGTTCCTCATCAATATTCCAGCCGTGTAGAAATCTCGAAGCCTGCGCGTCTCGTGCTCCTACGCGTCGTTCATCCAACCCATCCTTTCATTGCACGAAGTTTGGTCCTCGGCTCACTCCTTACGATATAGTCCAAAGCAACATGCAGTCCCAGTATTCCAGCACCAATACGGAAAAGAAGGCGACCGAATGCAGAACTTCAGGCCCGGCTCGCTCGGTGCGAGGAGCTCCTGGCCAAGTACGCCGCTGCCAGTAAAGAACCTCTTGACGACACAATCACAGCAGCCCCGACGCAATCTTCAAATATCCCCTTTTACGAGAACAACCAGATGAATTGGAAGCCAGCTGGGAAGCTCGTAGTAGAAGATGGCTCGGTTCGATTCATGGACAACTTTCTATGGGCCTCGGTATACGAAGAGGCAAGTTCCTGGAAATTCAAACAAGGCTGCGCATTCTCTGATCTTGGTGCTTTAGTTACGCTGTATGAGAGAACTGGTGGACAAGGAAGACGATGTACAAGGGAAAGAACAGCCCGAATGGGATCCCGGGGCTTCGATGCCTGATTACAGCGACTACCTGCTTGTTGGCGGCGATTCTCCCGTTGAGCAGCACCCCGAAGACTTATACCCCGATGCGAGTCAAATATTCAGGTTATGGCAAATCTTCCTAGAGAGGGTAAACTCCCTAACTAAGATCATTCATGCGCCAACACTGCAGCCTTGCGTGGTCGAAGCTGCCAGCAATCCCGGCACTCTTCCGCATAACGTCGAGGCTCTTCTCTTTGCGGTCTACAGCATGTCCGTGGTTGCGATGACCGAAGAGGAGTGCAGGAATGTACTTGGTTCTAGTACCAATGCTGCCTTTCGCCGGTTTGCGAGTGGCACAAGGAGAAGTCTGTTTCGGGCGGAGTTTCTCAAGTCACACGACTTGACGACGCTCCAGGCATTAGTACTTCACATGGTACGCCTTCCCTTCTCTCTCGAGTGAGTTTAGACTTACTAAGAGCTATACAGATGTCAATACAGGGTCGTTGCAACATTCACGGCGCCTGGATCTTGAATGGTATTTGCGTTAGAATCGCCCAGAAGATGGGTCTTCACCGAGATGGGGAGTTGCTCGGGCTACCCCCTTTTGAGACAGAGATGAGGCGTCGAATTTGGTGGCAAATCTTCATGCTCGACTGCAAGTTCTCCATGATCTCTGGCCTCAGTCAATCACTTCTCCCTCGGCCAAGTGACTGCAAGCTTCCGAAGAACCTGAATGACGCCGACTTGCACACCGGCGCGACCGAGAGATACAAAGATCGCGAAGGCCCAACGGAAATGGTCATGCCCTTGCTCATCTATCAAATCGGACACTGCATGCGACAGCAACCCGATATCGAGGCTTTGATGCTTTACAACGAGCTCAGTACGCTCAGTTCTGGGAGGAAGAGCAAAGTTCAGTCCGCTCAGATTGGATCCTTCATCAAGACGCTCCAAGACCGACTCAATGGCGTCATAGACAAGAACTCCGACCCTTCGGCAGGTCCGGTCCACGAGTTTGCATCACTCATAAAATCGTTGATACTCCAAAAGGTGAAAGAGACAACATGCCCGCCGCAAGAGCAGCCCGAGTGGGGGAGCGAAATCCTGACGCCGAAGGATAATCTCTTCAAATGGTCCGTTATGACGACGGAACAAAACATCAACGCGTACAAATCGAACAAACATCCCGGGTTTCACTGGTTTATCAAGCTTATTTTCCAATACGACGTGGTCATTTACATGGTTGGACAACTTAGCCAGAGGACCACAGGAAGTCTGGTTGAACGAGGTTGGCAGCAGCTGCCCGCTGTCTACAAGTATCATCCCGAGTTCCTCGATCCCTCCCAAGAGTACAACATGGCTCTTGCCAAGTTTGTCTTGAAAGCTTGGAAGGTCAGAGAGGATTATCTCTGCTCCGAGCATGGCATTCAGCCAGATGAGCCGATCTATGTGACCAAAATAAGGGAGATCCTGGTGCCACATATGAGCCGGGTCAGAGTAGGAACTGAGCATACCTCTCAACACCCAAACCATGGCGCAACTGAGGTATCCCACGATGCACACCCGCCGATCGACCATATGTTCTCCAGGTATCTAGATGCCGCAGCTTCGTGGGATCCGTTGGCAATGACCGACCCGGACCTCATCAATCGGCAACTGACGTCGCTGGAAGGGCTGGATATGAGAACTCCGACCGGTTGGTAGCATACCACAGAAGACTACAAACAATACATTGCTCTTACCTCCAAGACTCAACTAAGCTTGTCAGAAAACACTTTGCTCGGCACAAGGAGGCCCTTTGCGTGCTGCGATTGCCGTACCAGCTTGTTCCCAAAGTCGTATGACATTGCGAAGAAAAGTAGACTTCTAGATAATGGACTCCTCCTACGTCAAAACTCAGCGGCAGCAGACTGGGACTTATATGCGTCAGACCAGCCAGCCATTCCTCCCATTGCAATGGCTTCCACGGCTCTCACGTCCCAACCAGGCCGAACTTTTCTGTGCGATTGTCTGGCTCGGTCGGGTTTCTAGACCCGAGCGGCACTCGGGTCCAACTAGCAGCCCGAGTCGCCGGAATCGGCAGGAAAACAGTCGCGAGCATATGGCCATAGCGCCTGACGCACGACATAACGGCCAGTGGCTGTTTCAATGAAGCGAAGCGTTATTTCGGGTTCGTGTTATGGGCTTTCCTAAGTATGTTATCTAGAGGCTCTAAATTACAACTTCGTACATCACCTCATATGCATTTCTTGACATTGATTTGGCGTGGTAGAACAGGAATGCTCTACTTAGTGTCAAAACCTAGAAAGCCGAGAAGAGTGTCGAAAAACGAAGTCTCTTCTCAGTCTCAGGTAACTAATAGACTTCAAGAAAAATGTGAGATCAAGGTAGGGCTCACGTAGCAGCGAGCAAAGTAAGCTTTTCACCATATGCTGTCCAGTTGCGGTCTCTTTATACGAAACTGGCCTAAGGCGGAATAATCTCGTTGAAGCCTGCAACTGCGATGGATTCTGTTCGTTTTTGAACACTAGAGCAGCTCTTCTTCTACGCATATATCGTCACGAAGATGCAGTCACCACTCGACTCATAACTGCCTGGCAGGCCCAGCGGAAGAATCCTGAATTAGGATATCAAACAGACTAAAAGAAGAAACGCCGTTGAATGATTTTGCCATTCGTTCTGGTTGCTAGCTTCAATGTTGGTTCAATGTTGGATTCACGGCTTCACTTTCCCTGTGGACTTGGCCATGATTTCCAGATGAGTTGAACGAGTAAGCCTTCAGATCAGAGCCTTGATTACGGCTGCAAGTTGATTGTCGAATCTGACGGAGAATCTTCATACTAACGACTTCGGAACGTATTTGAAGTCGCTTCAATTGGTGCTGAAATCGATCCGCTGTAGAAATCATGAAGTAACTCTTCCGATCGGCTCTCAACTTGGAGGGCGTCTTGTCGCTATTTAGACAACCCGGTCACACCGTTTCATAACCGATGGCACTTTCTCTTATCTTTTCCAAAGCTTTTAGGTATTCAGAAACCTGTGTGCAAGGACGCTATCATTGCATGGGATGGAATGCTAGTGGGGGTGGTGGAAAACTGGCGTTAATGCTGGGCTTTAAAACTAAGAATTCGGTCTCAGTAAGGCTCTGTGTATCTTAACTTCATTTCTCATCATACTCAAGCCGGCCGCGGGTTGTTCGACTCTGAAGATACTGAAAGTTGCTGGAAACACTTAACTTCAGCCATTCCTTTAAAGCGCCCTCACAATTCCAAGCGTCATAAAGAAACCCAGTTCTACTGTCTGGTGCTATCAGCACAATTCTTTTCTTGATCTTCACTCCACTTTACTCAAAGTGCCCCAAATCGTCATGACCTTTCTAGTTGAGCTGCTTCAGTGCCATAGCCATGCTGGTCTCATGTCGGAACAGGACGTATCGGCAGCACCGAGCATGCGCAGGCGCAAATACACAGATCCTGTATGCTAATCTTGTGCATCAGAATGTTGTCTCTGGGTATTTCTCCCCAGATCCCTGTTTTGAGAAGTGAGAAAGTTGTATTCTCAAGCCAACTTGGCAAGTCTTGCTCTAGGGATGGAGCAGAATGTCTTGCAAGCGGATCACAAATGGCCGGGGTCGAAGGGCACATTCAACAAACGAATTAGACTTAAAGAAAAAAAGAACGCATCACTCAAGGTATTATGAACTTGAATAAACGTGCTTGGATCTGGCCTCGAAACTGGTTGGTTACGCCGAGTCTTTCATGACCAGTCGGCTTACCTACCACCTCGGTGAACGAACTGGGATTCGACTATTAAGGTGTGTGTTGAGGCATGCGGTGAGCTTGACCAGCTCGACATTATCGGTCATGACGTGTGGACTGACGAAACCCCTGGCCGATCTCAGCTTCCGGGCAGCGGGCCGGATCCGAGGCAATGATTAACGGTAGCGCTAGTGGAAGCAATCGCGGGGACAACGTCTCTTCTGGGACCAAATAACCGTTGCGACTCCACAACCTTGTTTAGATCCTCAAATCAAAGACAAGAGTTTCTCACGTGCTGCAGAGTGCCAATGTTACTCTGCCCGCATCGGCACGCTTGTCCGCGCAGGTCAATGAAAATAAACAGCATGATAACAGCACGTGGCCGGTGAAG
The DNA here is from genome assembly GCF_011947395.1 of Colletotrichum karsti. Classification (NCBI taxonomy): domain Eukaryota; kingdom Fungi; phylum Ascomycota; class Sordariomycetes; order Glomerellales; family Glomerellaceae; genus Colletotrichum; species Colletotrichum karsti. The sequence goes on from NW_024065905.1 coordinate 727,099, forward strand.
GCCGGTCCGACAAGTAATGACCAGAGTCTGGTAGAGAATATATAAAATACAACGGAACCTGTAATGGATGGTTTCTGGTAGGGAATCGTGGTGCCAGCCATCTGTCTCACGAAATCAGAAGCCAGTCGTTCAAGATGGTCAACTCCAAGCTCGGTCTCGTCTGCCTTGCTGCCGGCTTGGTGGACGCTCAATCCCGATTCCTCGCGCCCGTCCAAGACATCAATCTCCCCGCGAGTGAGAGCGCCGAGCATCCCATTGAGCATCTAGGCGCCAATGGTCCATGGTATGCAGGTATGTTCTCTCATTTCCTCGAATCCAGCGTGAACCTGATCTAATCATCCACCAGGACCGAATGTCAACGGCATTTCATCGGACATTCCGGACAATTGTTTCGTCGACCAGGCAGCCTACGTGTCTCGACACGGGTCACGCTACCCGGACCCGGGCGCGTACAACGGCTGGGTGTCTATGCAAGAACGAGTCAGTTAATTTGCTTGGCCACCGTCAGAGACCAATTCAATAACATGGACTTGATTACAGTTCCAAGCCGGAAACTACACGGCTTCAGGTAGTCTCAGCTTTCTGCCCAATTGGCGGACTGTGCTGACGAACCCTTCGTCTCAAATTTCGAACCTGAGCCCGACTGGATATAAGGAAGCCCACGATCTTGGCTACACTTTGAGAACTAGGTAAATGCCGCAAACCGACAAAGCACACACACACAATAGAGTTTTGCTAACACGGGTAGGTATCCCGATCTCTACAATGAGGGCGAGGATTTCATGGTCTGGGCCAACAACTATTCCCGAGTTCTTCAAACCGCTAAGCTGTTCATTCGCGGCTACCTGGGCACCAACGCGACGCTGTTTGGAGATGTGGTTTCTGTCACTGCGAAGGGATTTCCCGGCGGCATTGGCGACTCTTTGGCGCCATCGGACATGTGCCCGGCATTCGATGACACGGAAGGCGGGGACCACGTCTCTGAGTGGAACAACGTCTACATCCCGCCCATCCTCGAGCGCCTTCAGGGGTTGATTCAGGGAAATCTCACTCTCACTCAGAACGACGTTTCGCAGATTCCCTATCTCTGCGGTTACGAGAGTCAGATCACTGGTCGCCTGTCTCCTTGGTGTGACATTTTCTCCGACGAGGAATTCCTTCAGTACGAATACTTCCAGGACCTCCGCTACTACTACGGAGTCGGTCCTGGAACTGACATTCCTTCCACCATGATGACACCGTACTTGAACGCGTTGATGGGTCTGTTTGGCGAAGGCCCTTCAGTGACCGGCAAGCGCGCGGACGGAAGCTCTTTCAAGCTCCCCAAGCTCATCATGTCATTCCTCAATGATGGACAACTGAACCAACTTGTGACGGCATCGGGCGTTTTCGATGAGCAGGAGCCCCTCTCAAGCACAGAAAAGGACGAGAACCGTCTTTTCGTGAGCTCTCGCTACACCACGATGAGGGGAACCATTGCATTCGAGCGCCTCAACTGCATTGTGCTTGGAAATGGCAACTCTGGAAACTCAACAAGTCCATGCCGCAGGTCATCTCCATCTGTCAGAAGGGCCAATTCGACTGCGCCGACGACCGGGTCCCACAACGCAACATACGTCCGCATTCGTTTGAACGATGCCGTTTATCCTGTCCCCTCATGCAAGAGCGGTCCTGGATCTTCTTGTCTGCTTGACGACTACCGGAAATATGTTGCCGACAAGCTGGAGTCTCAGGGCAACTGGATCACAAACTGCAATGTCACCACGCCCGGGGCGCCAACAACCGTGAAGGGCGCCAGTTTTTACACTGACTTGAGCAGCCCCTGGTTGAGCCACGTAGCTCCTTAGAAACGTTTGATTTCAAGCGATTTAATTTCGGAATAATATTAGTCTAGTAATATACCGCACGGCGGACAGTCACAACGCTTTCATTGATACCAGAGATGTATCTCGCGTGATTTCAGGCTTCAACTTCGCAGTCCAGCAATCATGTGATGCGTTTCTGGGCTTATTATTGCCCAGCTGTTGTATGTCCACCATAGGAATGGCTGACATTCAGCAGAAACCCTGCGTAACACAATGTCCTATGAGGATTTATGCTCTGAAAACCCAGCATGTATCTCTCCCTGATACTGCAAGATGAAGAATCGATCACCGAGACGAACATTGTTGCACATGTGATCAAATAAGGCAACAGCCTATTGGCATTTCGAAGTTGTTGATAAGTTCAATCGTAGTAGAGAGTGACAAATCTATGCCCTAAAACCTTCCCCGCACCACGAACTTTTTACAAGTGCCTTCGGATTCTCGAAATGGTAATGTAGTCGCGGCTTACACGCTCGCGGATAACCGGAACAGATAGCTGCCTGCTCCAAGAAAAGTAACCGATTCCCTGCGTGTACCCAAATGACATTTGTAAAGATGAAGGACGGAAACGAATCGCTGCGTCCCCCGCTTCAGTAGATACACGCCGAACCTTTGCTTTTACTAACATCAACCTTCAATGTAGCATTACAACCAGAATCCATTGAGCGTATTTATGGTATGACTTACGCTGCCGCCTGTAACCTTTACAGGATCCTGGATCAGCAACCGAGTAAGAACCCATGCAGGCCTTAGGCCGTCACAGTGAGAATGGAAGGTACAATCTGGGGCCATGGGACAGCTTGGCACGTGTCTCGCAGGAAGATATTTCCCCTTCCTGGTTTCATTTGGAGCGTCACGAACTCATCAGACCTCGTCCAAGTATCACCTGGAAAGTCCCAAGGTCCATAGATTGATGTAGTAACGTGGTGGTCGATCCCGGCGTCATCTGACGTTATCTATGAGAATTACGTAGGGGTTGTTGCAGGCACGTCTTGCCTATCTCATGCGACACTGGCTTGGGTATTGCCACCTGAACAACTTATTTCCATGCCAAGTTCTACTCAAGCTACCGTCGCTTTGTATCATAAGGAATAACAGATCACCGACCATCTTACACAGCAGTATTCGAGATCTGCGAACATGTTTTTAGGTGCTCATACTGAAGGTCTTCGGTAGGTAGTCGCTCCCGTTGAGTTACGCGGAACGAGTTGAGGGTGTGTGAACGACTCGCGCAAGTCTTCCACCCCTAGTTGTATCACTAAACACGCTCAACCTGAGCTGAAGCTATCCCCTCTTTTGAACTGTAAAGGTCTAGGCGCCGTTGGTCGTACAATATGAAAATGTAGTCGCCGCTGGGATCCGCTGTCGAGCGCACGTGGTGCCAAGACCTTTCACTCGTTCACTGTATGATGGGATTAACTCCGATTAGTTCCTGTCTGACTTTCTCAAGGAAACCACTAAAGCTTATTTCCTACACGTCTTGAAACACTCACGGCATGGCCCAAGCCGTGAGGTCAGACTCTACGCCTTATTGATCATCCCTCCGGAAACACTGTTCTTCGGAAAAGAGTTGGTAGCAAGCACCTCCCTGCTTTTGAACGCTGAAGTTGCATCAATTGTCCAAACACCGAAGTCAAAGACCGGCGAGCGAATAGTGTGCCTCTCGAAAGAGGTAGGCTGGGCAGAATCGCCTGATGTTAAGTGTGTACCAGAAAGGAAACTTCTGCTTCTGACGGAGCTCCAGGGAGCGAAACTTCGCGGGGAGCTTGCACCTTCCCTACTAACCAATTCGGTACTGCTTCTAGATCAGCTCGAATAACTGACTAGTATACAACATATCCGAGAACTCTGTTGATAAATCTACTCGGGCTGAGTTTTGCCCGCCCAGCGCCAACGTTGAAAGCTAGATTGCCCCCTTATGTCATTGCTTGACAAGTTTCTTGTATGCAAACCCAGGCTCTTCTCGTTCACCTCCCGTTCGTCATATGTGTCCATGACTACCTCACGTGCGCGGCATGATGCTCTGAACTGCCAACAGACTTGGAACGTGGAGGCGCGACGTATCATCCACAACGCATTCGCGATTAATTGCAACTACTCTGGTCCCGAGCAAATGGCTCGCCAATTCTCGAATATCCCTATGAGAAAGAAACGACCATAGCGGCGCGGCGGCTGATTGAGCCAAGCACAATGGCAGACGGCTTGGTCAAGGAACTCATAGGTGCAACGGCGGCTATGATATGCCTCACCACTTTCGTAATGTCGGCACGGATTGCGATGAGACTGAGGTTGAGGACATACGGTATTGACGATGGTATGTTGTCGTGATGCGTTGGGAGGGTTGAACACTGTAACTGACCTAGGCCTAGTAACTATCACCGTCAGCTGGGTACGTTGATCTGCTTGAGCACTGTCGATAATAGTATGTGGCTAACGTCGCTCTTCCGAAGCTTCTATCATTGGCCATGTTCGCTCAAACCCTCGTTTGTATGCACTCACTATCATCTGAATGACTGTGCGAGCTCCATGATAACATTGGTCTGCAGCGGCCCATTCTGGTTTGGGTCATCACCACCGTGACGTGAATCCCCAGGACTACGAACGCTTCCTCAAAGTACACATAACCGTACCAACCAATTGCCCTCACACATATCTCTGACATGAAGACAGCTAGGCATATCGACGTCCTCGACATACAGCTATGCCCTCGCACTAGCTAAAATGTCGTTTGCCATTCTCTACATCCGAATGCTTCCCGACGAACGACTCATCATACTGAACAAAACCGTCATCGTGTTTCTTTGTTGTCAAGCGATTGAGGAAAGCATGATACCAATCTTTCAATGCCAACCAATCGCCAAGGCATGGGCGCCAAGCATGCCGGGGCGGTGCCTTGATCTTCCCGTGCTGTGGTGGGTTGGTGTAAGTTGAACTCGCTCATGATGTCGACCACACGTAAACTGACTGTCGCTTAGTTCGCCTTCAACCTTTGCACCGACTTGATACTCTTCATACAGCCTATTCCCACGTTATGGAGATTACAATTACCCCTCATCAAACGACTAGGTCTCATTGCCATGCTTTCTCTGGGTCTCATGTGAGTCTCCTTCATAAAAAAACGTCATTAAGCCTTCTATTCTGACCAGTTCAAAGGGTGTGCGCAATATCCGTCATTCGCATGCATTCCGTGACGAAAATGGGACTCGATGATACGTGTAAGTATCCTACCAATAGCCCCGACGAGGAAGCGACTGACGACCCCCAGATGGCCTTGCCGTTCCTATCATTTGGTCTGAAGCCGAGGTCAGCACTTTGATCATCTGCTCATGCGTACCATCTCTCCGCAAGATTGTACAGAAGCTGCCATGGTTCCGAGACAGGCTCGAGGGCTCTACCGACGACCTAGAAGGACCAGCGGTTCCAACAATTGGCCATATACAGAGGAAAAGACGCCCAGATGCCAAAGATGATGGATATGGAAAGGAGGGCTTCGGCCAGGATTCAGGATTGACGGGAACAACCCTTACTTACCCAGGGAGCATTTTGAGCCGGCCGACGAGAGTCTCTGTCACTGTCGATAACGATGCGGAGGAAATTCTGCGAGTTTCCTCGGCCACCACCGACGCTTCATCTACAGTACCCGAGCCTGAGAGACACAACGGCGCAAACGACGAGGTCATTATGACGCCTTTACAACCGTATCGTCCTAAAGTTCCACGGAATGAGACGACGAGCGGCAAGGAATGAAAATTATACCAGTTTTGAAAGTAATAAGACGTTAATCACACAATACTTCGCACGCCTAGAGGGCCGAAAACTCTCCATAGTGATGACTTGGACCAGTTGATTCAGCGAAACTGGCGGCTTATTCTGCTGCCCGCACAAATATTCCCACATCATCAATCTTGGTTGTCTGTCCTGACGTCGAAAGGCCAGCTTTTGACGCGCTAACTGCCTGCTCTCTGATAACAAAGTCTTTTGTGGGGCCTCATTCCGGGAGAGCGTATGGTGCGCCGGCGGCTCAGTATCGTAAGAGGATGAAATCGGAGTGGACTGACCGGATGTGGGGCCGAGCAAGCCGGAGGACACGGAAGGCACCCGGCGCCTGGTTTCGGCCCCGAAAGTCAATGACGTATGAGACCTCGATGGTCGACGTAAGTGCATCACATCGATACTGCGATCGAGCCGATGAACTTCTGAGCCATTGTAAGTGTGCCGGCGCTTCGGAAACCGGTCATTACAAACGCCGACTGTAGGCGTCACACCACCCTACTCATCCTGGGCGACGAATGCGAACGTCATGCCAAAGCGTCTCTGTGATCATTGAAAAGGTCGAATACCCCAAACTCCCATATTACAAGTTACCAAAGACCGCATCCCACAGCAAATCGACAACCAACTTACAGTAATCATATCACGTAGACCAAAATCGAAAATGGGCATCTCTCTCTCAACTGCCAAGTGGCTCGCGCCCCTGTCATTCGCCGTCGACTTCGCGGCCCAGAACTATGGCATGCTCAGCACCCCAAACATGAAGGATGTGCACGACGCCAACCTGTCCTTCTTCTCCCCGCAGCCAATGTTCATCGCCGCCTTCTTCTTCCCGCAGCAGCTTTTCCAATTGGCATGGCTCTGGCGCTTGTACAAGGCCGACCCGAAGGCGGAGCAAATGGCACCAGATGTCGCGACCATGGTCGACTTCGCGCCGTTCTATGCGCTCGGAAACTTCTGCATCGCGAGTGAGTTCAAATTTCGCACAAAGACCACCACTGCGCATGATGTTAACCGAGTTTACGTGTAGCCTGGATGATCTTCTGGAATAACTCGGACTTGAAGACCTCCAATGTCTTCGTCGTGATCAACAGTCTCGCCCAGCTCTACTTCATCGCCAGCCGTCTCCCAAAGATGAACACCAAGTCTATCAACTCTGTTCTCACACATGTTGTGGCCAAGACGTTTGCTGGCATTGGCGTGTTAGATCTTCTGCACAACGGGTCCGTCGCCTATTTTGTCGGGCAGCAGCCGTCCACCGCGGTGAAGGTACTCACGGGTGTGGGATTCGGACTGCTCGCGTCAGCCAGCGATTGGATCTTTGGCGGATGTCTCGTGTATGACTTGATTGCGCTCAGTGTCGGACAGTCCATTTATGGCAACGTTGGCTGGAGTAGGTTGCTGGGTATCTATGCCGGCGGCGCTGCTGCTCTTGTTGGAGCCAAGAATCTCTTGAGGTAAGTTACTCTTTATGGAGACAACGGACAGGGCTGACAATATGTAGGTCGCCGTACGTGAGCCAGAGTCCTGGATATCAGCCGCTGTAAAGTTGATGGTTAGGTCGAAAAATGCGATGTCATGAATTGCAATCAAGCCTGTAAACTAGGATGTATGAATATGGTGACAGTTGGAATAATGGTTGGGCAGGCGCCATTCATAGGCTGTTTCAAGTACCACTTGTTATTCCATGCTTCTTGATCTCTCTTTGCTGCGTACAACGTGCTGCAACGTCTATATGGTATCATTCATCGTCTCCCATCTGTTCCGTGCCTCCATAACGCCTGTTCTATACCTATGCATGTCCTTCTACCTGGTGGGCGCCCAATTGCCAAGCCATTCTCTCGCCTTATCCAAATCTCCAGATGCCGCCTCGCACGCAGCAATGCACCACTCAAAGTCCCAAACTCCCTCCCCAGCGATCATCTCAGCCAACTTCCTACGTCGCTGAGATCCTTCATCAACGCAAAAGTGCATTGGCTCCTGCAAGTTGGGGATGCTCAACACGAGCGGCTTCACAAGAGGAAGTGCAGCCTGCGCGCTAGCTCCCTTCGACTCGAGGCCGAGATTGGCCCTTCCTGAGCGACACCATTCGTTCCCGCACCACTTCTTCCCGCAGCCGGTCATCAACTGGCTCAGATACCTCCTCTCGATGCGACGCGTAAGTGCCTTGCCCTCCGGGTCATGCATGCTGACGTATAGAGGCCCGAAGCATAGGGAGCAGAGGCCGAGTTCGTTGCCGGGGCCCTGGCCCATCGCCGTCCCCGCGCCGACAGCGCCCGTCGATCCGACACCGTGAAGAGTCCGTCCGCAGTTGGCGTTTCTGCATATGTCAGGCTTCGGCCTGGACACCTTGTCTAGCTCATGGTGCTTCATGTGGGCAGCCATGTCACGCATGCGGACAATCTTTGAGCATAGATGGCAGTCGGTAGTTCGAGCGCCATCCGCGAGCTCATGCGCTGTGAGACCTGATAAGATGACTTCGGCCGAGGGGTTAAGAGGATCACCCTCCTGAGGTACTTCCAGGTGACAGAATTGGCAAAGAATTAGCTTCCCTGGGCACACGCTTGTGCGATGCAATGCCAGTTCCACCAAAGAAGGGGCCGTGAAATCACAGGCTGGACAGCGCCGCTCTGTGTGTCGAACGTCATCGTGCTTGGTCTTGCTGGAGGAGGAGTCGCCGAAAGCGTCGTCGTGTTCGCAGTGCCAGTGTGAATCCCACTCTGGAGATCCCTTCTTGAAGACGTGTTTGCATTTAGGACAAGAAATGTTGTTCCGCAGACAGAAGTTCTGATGCAACACCATTGTCCGTTTCGGGACCCACTGTTGACAATTGGTGCATTGTTCTTCGTCGGGGGATCTCGCGTCACCATCAGTGAGGTCAATTGGCTTCTCATTCGAACCTTGGGCGGTGTCTGCCTTGGCCCTTAAGAAGAATGACACCGGTGTCCCAGAAGCGTTTGTTGATGGGTACCCATGCACAGATATGAGAAGCTCCTCTGCATTCTCAAGCTCTACGTTCGTCGGTTGAATGATAATCGACTTCGTGCCGTCTGTCGGAGGACTGAAGTTACCGAAAACATGTTCGGTGTCGCGTGGGAGAGCTCGTTGTCTGGTCGACTTTGGACTGATGAACAAGTCCACAGAACTTTCGTCGCTCAACCCCGTCAACTCGATCGTTAATGGGCGGCTCCGGTCCCAGGACGGCAGCTCGTAATCGACGTATTCGCCAGGCAACACCTGGCCTTCGACAGCTTTCCACACGTCAATCTCGCCTCCTTTTGAGCTGCCGTTCGCCGTGCCAGGCTGGGCCTTGGCCATGATCTGGCGCATCGTTTCGCGTGCTTGTTCTTCGTTCAACGCCTCGATATCGACCTCCAAATCCGTATCGACCACACATATGCCGTCTCCTTCGGGAAGAAATTTGTCCACCAAAAACTTGAACTCCTCGCCCTTGACACCGCGAACCGACAACACCGAGTCTTTCGTCAACGTTGTATAGCTTTCGCGCAGTTGTCTTTCGAGGAGTGATTTCCAATCGTCAGGATCGTACCCGGCCTCTAGTGGTCGCAGTCTAACGTAGGTGCCTTTGGGCAGCTGCTTGGCGTGGACTGTCACCGTCGGCTTGGCGTCGTGTACCATGTCGGATTCCAGGTCGATCGGTTCGTCGTCGGTGCCTTCGTTGCCAAAGTCGGAAGGCAGAATTCCAAGGGCGTCCATCAGGTATGGCCCCAACGCGACCTCGCCTTCTTCGGCGGAGAACTCTCGAATGCCAGCATAAACGGCATTTCCGTTCTTCTGGTTCACGAGCCGAAACATCAAGGGATTGGGCAGCTGTTGAGACGTGTCTCTATGCGCTGCCTGCTGCGAGCGAGCATACGGATTGAACGGATCGTAGGATGTGAAACTCGAGTTCGAGGGTGCGGGCGGTCTCGGTGAGGCGGCGAGGAGTTGTTCGAGGGCTGTTTGCGGCAGGAGGATCTTGTCGCCGCGGAGGTTCTTCGGGGCCGACTTGGACGGTGGCAGCACCGCGAAGGCTTCTGACCATTTCAGGTCAGGTTGCGTATCCTCCATTTGCTACTTGTTTGTCTCGGTATCTATCGCGTCGACGGTTCGAGGGCGGGCGGCTTGGTGGGGTGGAGGGGTAAAAACGAGGATTTGAAGGTGAAAAATGTCGTTATCGCGCTTTGACATGAGCAGAAGGAAACAGAGAACAGAAAGCAAGAAAAGAATATGATCGTTCCATCTACTTGTGTGGCCGTTCCAAGGCTGGCTTACGCGGAAAACACCACGTCGAGGTCGCGATGAATCAGCACGGTGATGGGATTCTTCAGGTTTCCAGAAAATCGGTGCAATTGAATTGCGGCGGCGGTGGGACCCGGCTCCGCGCACCAGCCTCATTACGTCAGATTCACGAGCCACACTTGGACTCAGCCCGTATCGGCTAGCTAGCGCCACATCTTATCTCCGTTGCGATTGCGGAGCAGGTACCCACCCCGGCCGACTCTCGGATTCTCGGATCCGGGCCCGGACGCCGAGTCCGGTGGCGGCAGGATTGTGGAAATTTGACCGACGCCACGCTGCATGACCCCGACCCAATCAGAGTCCGGCGATAATGTCAAAAGCCATTCTAACGATTACAATGCAGTCAGAGTCAGGATGGCATTGGCAGCAGTGCAACACAACACTCCGAGAACTCCGGGCGCGCACGTACTCACCGCCATCCAGAATAGAATAGAACGAAACAAATGACACTCTGCTGGTTAAAATAAACTGAATCATGATGTGCAATTGCCAAGAAGCTTCATGCCCCAAAACAGCATTTGCGTCCTCCACCGTCGACCAGAACAGAAATATTAGAAACATGCAAAAGACCGAAACAAAATTGGTCAAAACCCCCGACTCCTCGACTCCGGACTGCAACTCCGTGACCCCCGGAGCAGGGTCAGCTCGCGGATCAGCGCGCCGAAACACCACCCAAAACAGGCATGGCGAACCCTCAAAGTTCGCCAAGGCCATCACAGTCGCTGTCCGTCACGGATGGTTCAAGTACCGATATTGATGGCTGGGAGCTGCAGAATGCCGTCGTGCCCGACAATCGCTGAACAACAGAGGGGAAAACATCACCACTGGAGTGCAGCGTCACCCACACCAGGAGCCAACGTGATCAGTGTTGCCAGGTAAGCTACAGCCGCCGGCAGCGATGGGAGCCAACTGGAGCAGCTCGAGTCGAGAACCGAGCAAGGGACATCCCACAGTGGCGTGCCGCACCCCGGTTAAGTTTGGTGTGGTGGATGGGGTGGAATATGGGGTGAGACTGCCCCAAAGTGCATCTCACGCAGCGCAGCGTAGCGGAGCGGAAGCCATCGATTCGAATGTCTTCTCCTTTCCCTCGACTCGAGTGAGAGATAGAAGTAGGGTCTGTGAAACTACCATGTATGACTGCTACCCCGACGTGGAGATGGGATCTCCGGCATAAGCTACCTAGCGCCCATCACTAGCTGCATGAGCCTGTGAGCTGCAAGGTGACCATACCTACTCATGGTGAAAGTACCTGCTGGCTGTAAGTCTGCCAGCGACACAAACAAATAGCAAGCAGTCATTAGAAGCCGTGGAGCGGAGGCGGGCTCCAACGAAGCTAAACAATCGAGGCAGGTTTAAGCGGTTGGAGCGGCTAATTTGGACTTGTAACACTTTCAAGACGGGCCCAGCTACGACACGTTTATGGGAGCTTGGATCCCGCCGCGGGATGGGGGATGAATTGGATGGGGCGGGAGTTCTGGTTGATCGAAGCTCCGTGGCCTTCAACCTGCTCTGTTGGTGCTAGTTGAGATGGCTGCCCAGCCGAGCCAGGAAGACCTGTCCAACTTTGCGAATGCTTCTTTAGCCGTGCGAATGGTGTAATTAAAGAGGAGACCCTATGCTTATTATCTCGGGTCAAAGTTCGCGGATATGCGCCTCTGGGCTCACCTCCAGATCCGCCGCCTGCACTCTGCTGCAGATGCAAGATGGTCGTTTTTGACGAGAAGCATCATGCCCGCCTGACCAGCAGATGGAGCTGGGCATCGCCTCACCTCATCTCAACACCACCTCGCCATCTCCCTTTCCCCTTTTCCTACTCAAGGGTCCCATTCACACCCAATCCTCGCCAACCATCCCTCCCATGTCAGTCAACCTGCTATTGCCTCACCTTTCGGTCCGTTCCTTACTTTCTTTTCTGCCTCAGTTACCGCTGCCGCGGCCCCCCAGAAAAACTCATACTATGAGCATGCATGGCACGGAGACAGCTTCGACATTCCAGGTGCCAGCGCAGCGGACCTCCTCCGTTGCTCTGCATCTGCCAAGACCGCACCAGACGGCAGGTTGAAGCTCTTCCGTTTCAACCGTACTATCCACCCCTTCTGTTCCAATGGCTCCATGATCCATTGACTGGACACGGCCGATCCTTCTTTCAGGGTCCGACCCAACTGGACCAACCCCAGATACTTCTGCCGAGTCGAGTCTCGACAACACCTGCCCTGCTGGGTATGGGGAACGCGAGGGGGTACGCCGGTACGTCGGGCATGTAGCGATGATGCGTCTCTCTGGGTCTCAGGTCTCCTTCGGTCTTTAAACAGCACAACACACAACAGCAAACAGAAGCGAAGCATCGAGTGGACAGATTGGAACATGTACATCGATGATTGACAAGCATAGCCGTATCAAATGGGTGGGCAACTTGGACGTCCATCCACTTGGATCTTGGACTGGTCTAGCCTGCTGGGCTCTAGCCCGCCCGTGCTGCATCTCTCGGCGCATCTTGTTGACGGTGCGCGTCGACCCCAAGGTCCAAGGTCCAAGGTCCCAGGTCCCTTGCTCGAATGTACATCCCTTTGCTGGCTTGGCCTTGCCTTGCTTTGCTTGCGCGCCTCACGTCACGGAGTACCTCTTCACCGCAAAGCTACCCTCACAATCGCGGTCCAGAATAGACTGGATGGGTGGATGGATGGATGGACACTCCCACGTTTCCTGTCTTGTCCTGTCTTGTCTTGTCTTGCCCGGACGCTAGCCTGCCGTCCGCGCATCCTGTACCTCGCAAGGTTCGACGGCGTAGATATTTAGACCGACACGTCTTCCCTCCGGAGAAGCGCCTCTTGAACCGGTCCTACATGTCACTCACCACCAAGCAGAGCTCTCCAAGTATTCAGCCCCATGTAAATCGTCGCCGCCAACGTCACCCCGTCTAGAAGCCGACCGAGAGATTGCGACAACCCCCCCAGCGATCCCCGTCCCGATCACCTTCGACGACGGCCACAATTTTCCTGCCGCGCGCCCTCTTCCTCTTGCATCTTCCTCAACTTCAACCAAACTATACCTTCACCTCCAGTCTGATCGCCGCAAGCCCTCGTGGTTTCCGGCCGTCGCGTAATACCTAGACTCAGCTCCCCCGATTCTCCCCCATCGCGCGCGTTCGCCGTAACATGCTCCAGGACGTCGAAGACGCCAACACGCTTTACGAGAACCCGGCCACAAATCTCCTCAATCTCCTCTGGAATCCTCTCATCCTCTCTCACACAGCTCCTCACCTCTCCGTCCATGATCGCCTGAGCCTCGCATCCACCAGCCGAAGCTTCCGGGATCTTGTAAACCACACACCAGGTGTATTCAGACACCTCGAACTGACCCACGTCAAGAGTGCGCAGTTTGACATTGATGGCATTGACCGCGGTGGCGAAGTTTGGCGCAACGTCCAGCTTGACGAGAATTTGACCGAAGATGAGTAAGTTGTTTCTCCCTCTTACCTGGCGACTCAACGGCGCCTCAACGGCGTCATTCTCGGTCGCAAAAACGGCCGTGTGGGGACGGCGGAGAAGTCGCAACCACGAGATCCCAAACTGACCAGGCGAATCCTCGACAGCTTCTATTCCGGCCCGTTGAGAGGCATCTTTTCCATTTTCCGCCGCCGAGACATCCTCCAAGATGTGCAGACGCTGATCCTCGACGGCCTGTCCGTCACCGCCGAGCTCTGCCACGAGGTCATCAACGACCCGGCTTACAGCGTGCGCATTCTCTCCGTCCGCGGCGCGAAGAACCTCAACGAGCGCAACCTCTGCCGCTCCCTTCAGTATGCCTGCAGACCCTCGCGACCGGAGGGCACGCCCAGGCTGAAGGGTCTGTACGTCTTCGGCGCCCGAGACAGCCAGCTGTCCCCGATGACGGCATCGGGCGTCTCCGCCGCCGCTGCGGTCTCGCACGCCGCGCAGATCGGCGCAGGATGGAACGCCAAGTCCCAGCAGGCCTTGAGCTCCGCTCTGCGCAGCGAGGGAGACGACTGGTACCAGAAGAAAGGCCGCGTCGTCACCAGACACCTCGTCGAAGAGTGGGCCAACACCCTGGTCGACTGCCACGGCATCATCGCCTTCGATGCCGTTCCGTGTTCCGGCCCTCACCACATCAACTCTCCGGCGTATGGTAAGGTCAAGATCCCGGCCTCGGCGCGGCATTGGGCCGTGGCGACCGTCGCATTGGGGGGCTGTGCCGGTTGCGGCGCCGCTCCGGAGGGCATGACCGTCCACGAACACACCCCGGCGAGCCATCGTCCGCTTTTGTCTCCGCCGCCGATGTTGACCTCCTCGATCAAGGCCGCGACAACGCCGCAGCCCGGCACCGGTCCCGGCTCGACGTCCTCCTTCGTCGCCCGATGCGTCGACTGCCTCCGCGAGCGCTACTGCGCCGGCTGCAACAAGTGGTGGTGCGAGGAATGCTACCAAACCCCGAGCGCCGCGATCGAGCTGGCCGAAACCGACGTCATCATCGTCGACCCCGAGGGCGGCTCCTGGGTCCAGCACCAGGAGCAACAGAGCCAGCCCAAGATCAAGGTACGAAACGGCAAATGCTTCCCGGAATGCACCGCGAGCGAGGTCATCGATGCGCAGAATGAAGTGTTGCTGGGCTAGGTCCGACGTCGTCTCCTCCACCGTCTGGCGTAGCCTGTCTCCCAAAGTGTATGCCATAATGCTGTCTATGCTCCTCGTTGTTCTCCCACCCCATGACTGTAACCCGGCTTTGACCCCTTGACAAGCTCATGTGTGGCACGGATCCCGACGACCGAAGATGCTAACAGAGATCTGCGTAGGCACGTATCACCAAGAGCTGCTGGGAGTGCGGGAGCAATGTGAGTACCAAAGGCCTAGATCCCAAGACTGTTGCTCGACTTTGGGAACCAAGCTAATGCCCAGCAACAGTGTCACGATTGCATTGAACGCACCCAGAGGCTCTGCAGAGGCTGCTGCGGCGGCTACTGCTTAGTTCACAACGAGGGGTCAACCTCTACCTTCGTAAGTCTCCCTTAGTCGTGCGCAATCTAGACCCTGCTGACCGTGTTCCTCCTAGTGTGACTGTACGACTTCTCTTCCACCACAAAACGACACGCAGACCGCTGACCTTTGTGTATAGGGTGCTCAAGCCGAGGACGCTTCTTGCGACACCTCTAGAACCTTCGTTTTCTCGGCCGGGGAACGATCTCCTCGCTGTTTCAGAGAGACGAGCTGTCCATGAGAGACCTTCTCATGGATTTGCGGTTCTGAATCTTTCCCTACTCCCCCCTTGATTTTCGCGCATACTCTCCACTCCGCACAAAGTCACTGAAACGTGACACTTTTTCCCAGCTCTATTCTATGATCTTACGAGGTATACGGTGTTACCTTTTACGTCTCGGCGGGGTTTCCTTCGGACGGTGTTTGTAAAATGTTTAGGTTCTCATATGCGAGCGATAGTGTCTTTCTCGTGAGATACCCCGAACGCAACGCGGTCTGAGAGGCGTTGAATGTCAAAGCTAGCGTCGCAATAGACCACACTCCAATTCAGTACTATCAACCGTTACCAAGCCCTCGCGATGGACAAATCTCGTGACACCGTTTCCTGCCTGTGCCCCTCTGCTGCCGCTCTTTTCGGTTGACATCAGACGCCCTGGTCTCTTGACCAACTGCTTCGCCCGGTTTGGCGACAGTTGGCTCCTGACTCAACTTTCATCACGCAGACTCTTGTCTCGGTCTTTTTTCGCCCCCCAGATCGTCCTGGTCGAAGATTATTGAACGAGATTACGAGGTTCGCCTGACCGAAGATCTTACCAGAGATAAGCTGGCCTAAACGAGGCTTTGAATCATCGTCACCGGACTGCGTCATGCTGAGGACTCTCTCGCCGCTCTTTGACTCATGCTGCTGCTGACAGTCGCGGGAGCTGTGTCGGTCAGGGCTGGGGATGAATGATATATCAGGTCAGCATGGCAGACCGGTCTCGGGGACGCCGGGGGAAAGCTCCTCTTTCTTGGCTATGTGACGCAGCGGGTAGCCTCATCCGCCTTTTCGGTCTAGAATGTGAAGGTGAAAATGTTGTCCCTCCACACGTTCTCATGCTTCGACTGTCACGCGTAACAAGGCACAAAGCCCTGAGCACCGGAAAACCCATGAGTCTACATGCCCAAAACCGAATCCGGAATATGTACGATTTCGTGCAGAAAGGGTGTCGACGAAACAGAACCCATGGTCTACTTCGCAACTGCCACGCACCAAAAGACCAAGTCTTGGGTGCCTGCATGAACCCTCATACGTATCTGCAGAAAGACAGCGCAGCCTCAGCGTGTACAGTCTCAAGTCAAAATACGTGAGTGACATAGTGACGGGCCATCATGCGGTGCTTGAAGGCCGGCGGAGTAAACTCCTACTGCCAAACAGCGCGAGTCCCGTGAGGGAAAAGCTGCGGGTGGTAGCACGAGTCCACTTATAACGGTCACCAGGATTCAGTTCACTCCTCATCTTCATACCGAAAACAACTGAGCATTCTCAAGTGACCTTGAAGGAATCCAATACTGATTTGGAGAACTCCTGGAGTGTTACTGTGGGAAGACGAAAAGCTGGTTCCATGGGAACGAAAAAAAGGCATGACAAAGGCGGCAAGAACCAAAATATGAGGCAAGTAACTCGGTGGCTCTATAGACATCTGCGTTGATGCTGTGACATGACTTGGTAAACCGGTTTTCCATGGTCCCCATGTGCATACAGGCGTGCGAATGGGATCGTGGCAAGTCTCACTCTCGAGTTCCCAGGGGCCCTGTACGCAGGGTCCGATCGTTCAGCCGTGTGCGAGAGCGACGGTGATCGTACATCTACAAGAGCATAATTTCCATGGTAACCCATCCGAATTTCGGTCCGCAACAGTGGCAAAAGCGATCCGCCAGGGAGCTCTTTGCCGTTGGATAGAACATGTCAGATATCATCCATCCTGTGATACCTCACCGCAAGCTTCGCCCGGGAATGACTCCGGGTTCAAGCTCGAGTCTGCCTCGACCTGACTGATGCTACCCCGCCTTGTACACGACAACCTCTCACGAGGACCACGCTTGAGGCTCTTACGAAAACCACGAGAACCAGGCGTCCCGGCCCACGAAGTTCTGGAACGAGCTCATAAAAGGTCGCCTCGTCCTGGTCCGCCAGAGGACGAAAGATCTAGAATCACCACAACCGCAGATTTGAACCGGACGCCTTGCCGGTCGCCTTAACCTTGTTCACCTCGTTCAACATGATCGCCATCACGATGTGGCCAAGAACGCTTAAACTTGCAATTTTCTGTCTGCTACTCGCGACGACAACAACACACGCCACCGACGCAGTTCTGCACCCGGAAATCGTCAAGGCGCTCAAGTCCAGCCCTACGGAGCTCGACAAGCTCGACATCCTCGCGGACGACAAAGACTGGACCTTCAACTACTTCTCCCATAAATACCACACCAACAGCCCTGGCGGAGTGGTCAACGCCAACGCTGCCACGTTCCCGGCGACCGTTGGGAATGGCATGACCATGGCCTGGATTAGTCTCGGCCCCTGCGCCATGCTTCCGCCTCATTATCACAACCGAGCCTCCAACTACGTCGTTTCCATTGAGGGAACCACCGAGACGTACATGACGCTGGAAAACGGTGCTCGCGTCGTCAAGACCCTGCTAGAACCAGGGATGATGACCCTGTTTCCGCAGGGAAGCCTGCACACCATGGCAAACACTGGTGAGTGACCCTCTCTGGCATAGAGATAGCATGTACTGACCATTTTCAGGCTGTGGAAACGCTACGCTCATCTCGGCTCTCAGCTCAGAAGACGCCGGTACACACAATGTTGCGAACGGCTTGTTCGATCTTCCTCCCAGCGTGGTTGCCGCGGCATTCGGCGGGAATCCTCTTTCCGCAAAATTCGCCCAGCTAAGACGCGATATCCCGGCCGTTGGCACCGGTGCTTCGGTTGGCTCTGCGGAGTGCCTGAAGCGTTGCGAAGCTCAAGGCTCCAAGTAGGTAGTCTACAGTATGCCCAACCATTGCCCTTTGAATAAATTCGGGCTAACTTCTTTCAGGCAACCTGTCATCTCATCTTATGGTTCTTTTCCTCGGCCTCATAGAATTGGGGGTGGCACACCATACCAGAAGTCTTTGTGGGAGGTAATTCTCGGCTGGTGGTGCGTTTGATTTCGAAAAAGAAAACCCGGTTTTCGTCTCTGTAAAGCGTATGTGGGTGGCTGTTTCTGATCCATAGAACTATGCATACTTGGGAGCATACATAGGGTGGTTTCGTGTGGTGGCAGTTATTTTCGGGGCGGTAATTTTTGACGGCGAAAGAGCCTTCATCCAGCATAAGCGTAGTAGTAATTCAATCACCTGCACCTCCAGAGCCGAACTTGTGCGCTACCCAAGCGGCACCGTACTCTTCGTACTCCTGTTTCGTGACCGAGTATTTCAGAATGTCCGGGTGCTTGGCCAAGTTTGCACCGCCGTGCCAGGTGCTCGTGATGGGATCAGCAGGGTGAGCGACCCTAACGATGCAGGCGTCTGGAACTCTCTTTACCAGCTCCTTCTCCAGGCGTTGGATGAAGCCAGGGAACAGGGCATTACCGCCGACGACGACGATGTTGGCGAGCAGACCTGGCCACAGTCCAATCGGCAGCTCGGAGAGCGATTGCATGATGACATCTGCTAGGCCCGGCTGCCGCAGGCCTATGTCCGAGGGTTGGAAGAGGAGTTCTGGCACAGAGAAGCGCTCGTTACGCAGCGTCAGGACGTCCTCGTCGCTGTCCGCCGCGCGCGCGGCCATCTTCCTGGCCTTCGTATGCATAGCTGGGTCGTAGTCCTTGACGATGCCCTTGGTACGCGTGTGGAAGTCTGGCAGAACGTAGTCCTTGGCGATGCCAGCTCCAGTCATGTACGGCTCTCGCTTTTCGCCTCGTGTTCCCTTCCAGGTCTTCTCTAAGTCGCCGTTGAAGTCGAGAGAAACATAGCTGGCCTGCTCCTTGATCTCGTTGACAATGTATGTGTCGTTGCGCATGTCGTAGTATCGAAGGGAAAGAAGGCGGGTCAGGTAGTTCGTCAGAAGCTTCCCTCCAACGTCGAGCCTGCGAACGGCCGACTGCAGCGGTCGTCCATTCAGGAGGGGCATGACTACTGTGTTGGAATAGCCCGAATCAATCAGAAGAACCACCTCGGCTGGGAGCTGCGGTATGGTATTCGGGTCTCGGGGGGTTTGGAGGATGCCTTGGATATCATGGTACGCGTTGAAGGATGCGCCTAGAAAAACGACGAGTCAGTTGGCAGCAACATGACAGAGAGCTGAGCGACCATACCTATGCCTCTGTAGTAGCTCGCGAACTGGTACTCCTCGAACACGACCTGATCACAGTTGGACTGCAGGATCGGCAGGGAGTTTGGCTGTTCTGTCAGAAGCAGCCTCGTTTCGGCCGGGTCGCATTTCTGCGGCGCCTTGTCGTCGAAGAACTCGTGATCCCAAATCTCTTTCTGCGCCTCCCAGTTGACAATGAAACCTTTCTCGACGGGTCTCCGAAATTGAATCTCTCCGAAATCGCGGCATTTGTCGAGATCCGACGCGACGTAGACCTTCCTTGCGCGATCGCGGGCGATGCAGTTTGGGATTACTCGTGGCTCTTCGGTGAGCTGGTCGGACACGAAGCCGGCTTTGATTGTGTATGCGCCATTGTCGAGAACGAGTGTCCTCGACGGAGGCGCCGGGCCCGATGATTTGCTTTTGCGGCCGCCGGCCATAGTTCGCGCAGCTGTCGTGAAGCTGGTGACGTTGGAGGAAAAAAAAGAAAAAGAAATCGAGCTCGGCTTGTGACGGAAGCTTTGGTCCTCAGAGCTTCGGTGGGTCCTGTTGGTCGGCTCACCGAGGTAAGGTCTCGGTGAGGTTTGGACACCAATCGGTCATACCCTTCCAGCTACGGAAAGGGGTCCAAACCCAAAGACAGATTTTGGGTCATTTGTAGTTTTTGGATCTTATTTCATTTATGCATCATCTAAACTCTTGGTGATATCTATGAAGACTCAGTAAGGAGAAGGCCAGCGTCTACGGCAGCAGGTCGGATGTGCCCGAGAGGTACGGTTTCATGACTGTACTTTCTGAAGGTTGAACAGCTGGAAGAACTAAGAATTTGGACCGGTTGACCGAGTTGTTCTCGTCAAGTATGCGGAGATAGACTGCTATGCTTAGAATAGAGCCTCCTTTCTTCCGGTCGGGAGATTTGAGTAGAGTCGGACGATATAGCTCCGATGGGAATGATGGCTTTTTATGAATACATGCTATAATTCCATGGCATTTATCCCATAGATACACTAGCATTGTGCCGAGATGGATCATTTGCCGGCTGATACCTCAAATGAGTTGGCTTCATGTGACAAATAGTGAGACGTGATTGGTAGAGACAACGAACGCAAAGGCAGCGTTCTCAATGTTGAAACGAGCATGCTTAGAGGTAAATGATACGGAAAATCAGTAGTCTGCTAACTTCACACGATCTAGCCCCAGTCCCTTCAAAGACTCACGACTTGACAAGCATGAAAAGCTCTCCCTCCTGAGTGTTGTCACTGGCGACAAACAACCTCGAAAACGAGCGGTCCCAGGCAATACCCGAGGGCCTAAAGCAGGTCGCACCGGTACAGCTTCCCACATTCGTGCTCCAGAAGATGTCACTGTATCCCGTCTTCGAAGTCGGCGCCGCGACAGGGTCATATTGGCCGTTCGAGAGTTTCGTGAACGGCACGACCGAGACCTTGAAGCCCGTCGCGGGCGACCTGTTCCACGACCCGTGAAGCGTCACGTAGAGGTTCTGGAAATTCTGGTCAAAGACGGACGCGATGGGCGCGCTGTGGGCTTGCAGCGACAAGCGGGGCGAGACGGAGCGCTGGGCGCAGGTGTCGTCGTTGAACGTGCTGTTCGGGGCGACTACGAACTGCTGGCCGACGGCGAAGGACTTGTCCGTGATGACGGAGGGTTCCCAGACTGTGAAGCAGGTTGGGTAGCCGTACCAATTCTCGTTGGGCTTGGACGGGTCGCCGACTAAGACAATGTCAGTTCGCTCAATATCTTTGGCTCGTGGGAATTGATGGAGACGTACGGAAGTTGAGCTCTTCGGCGGGGTTGTCGTTGTGAATATCATAGCTGCGGCCGTTGACTGTTCTGGTGAAGTCATCACCGCTGTTCTCAACGCCCCAAATCCTAATTCCTCACGTTAGCACTGACCAAAGGGTCGGGAAGAAGAGGATGGATCATACATGTTGTTGCCATCTGCTGATAGAGCAACCTCGTTGCGCAAACCCCAGCCAAGGAACCATCCCTGAGAGGCATAAGTCCAACCTCCAGAAGGCACGCTGCGCATATCGAAAACCTTGACCACAGCGCGCCCTACGCCCTTGTTGAGCGACTCATAGTCAAAGTTGTTATACGAACCCTGTTGAATGACAAGCAGATGCGGCGTAGCCGGCGGGATAACCAGCGCCCTCGTCGGATGGCCGCCCTGTTGCATGCCCTTCACGACGACCGTCTGCCCACTCACGCTCTGCGACTGGGCATCGTACGCGAAGGACCAAGCCGTGGTCATCGAGCTGACATATAAAGTCTTTCCGTCGGGTGTGAAGCCGATGCCGTGATTGAGGGATGGGTTGTTAATCAGGGTCTTGGACGACGAGATGCAACCATCGCTCCCGAAGGTGTGCACAGTCACGCCCCGGCCAGACTGCACCACCAAGAGATTCCCCAGGGAGTCGACGGCCACGCCACGGGGACCGCTCAGAGAACCCGCGAGCTTTACGGCCCTCCAGCCGGTGGCGGTCTGGTACCCGAACCTGAAGGCGCTCACGCCGGCGCACGAGTTGGGGACGGGGAGCACGGGGTCCCTGGACACGATGGACGACGTTGCGGTGGAACTCGGGACTGAGACAGTCGTAACCGAGCTGCTTGGAGGGACGCCGGTCCGGGTGACTGTGGTCTGGAGAGTGGTGGTTGTACGCACCGTGGCGGTCGAGGTGGCTGTCATCAACGTGGTCACGGTCGCGGTGCTCGCCGGGGGCTCGCTTCCGCCACTTTCTCCTCTGGCCCACACATCGAAATTGGATGACTGCGCTGGCTCGAAGTCGTGATTCCAGTGTCCTACGCGCTCATGGATTCCGAAGGTCGTCTCGTTGGATGCCGGGTCGTCGACCGGAACCCCTGAGTAGGCGAACGCCAAGTAGTTTTCCCCGTCGGGATTCAAAGCAGTCGGGTCGTTGCCAAACGGTGCGAAGTAAGTGCAGCCTGTGCAAAGAGCCGTGACAGAGTAGTGTGTTGCGTTCACGACAGTCCCGGGAAGGACAGTATAGGTGGCGTCCTCATATGGCGGGGGTGTAAAGTAGCCGCTGCTTGCCCTCAGTCTTCTGATTGCCCACGAGAAGGATTCTACTTACAAGGCCATGCGGGAAGAGACAGTGACATCTTCCCCGTTCACCCAGACGATGGTCAGAGGATTATATGTCATGGCACCGCCCCAGGCTAGACCGGCCCATCCCACCTCAATGGGAGCAGTGATCTGAACGATGGCATCGTATGACTCGCCGGAAGAGGCCCCCTCGGGAATGGCAATGCCAAAGGTGATACCTGCTTCATTGGTGAAAGAAGCAAAACACCTGCCCAGGCGATCACAATAGGTTGATTGTTGCTCTTGCGCAGCGGCTGAGGGATACTTTAGCGAAGGGCTCATGAATAGTCAGTGGATATCTATCCTTACCAAAGCCGACGAGGGCTGTGGTCCCGAGAGCACGAAGTAGCCAGCGCATGGTACACATAAAGTTGACCTTGACCTACGAGGTGCAGAGGATGTTGAAGTTTCTCCCAGGTGCCGTGAAGTATCTGGGGTCTAGAAGCCTTTAAACGTTTGGTATCCGGCGTATCCAGCAATTTCTCGGAATATAGCTCCTTGAGATGCATCGGGGGGTCGGTGATGGTGTGAACACATTCTTGATCATGAAGAGCCGAGCATTTTGAGACGCCTAAAATGATTAAAATAGAAACATCGAGGTACTCGTAAGCTGTCCCTCCGCCAGACGTTCCGGGATACCACAGGAGGAAGTGACAGGCCGGTCTGGAGGCAGCTGTGCGATCCATAGTGACAAACATGAGTTGTGACCGGTAGTGCTAACGACTCTTCGTTGTGATAAAGGTCAGCAACGAGTTGACCAGAACCTCATAGGACAGGAACTACTCGAGGCAATAACTTGACATGACACTCAGAGGTAAACAGGTTGCCAAGGCGGCAGAATGTGTCTGACATATTGCGCCGATGTCGTGGTGATTTAAAAGAGTCTTGAACCAGCTGTCCTGCAGGCCGCGAGAACTGCCGGGACGTTGGTGACATAGATAACGATGTGCAGCTTCGGCAGACACTTGCCTGAAAGAAGTCAGAGAGGCCAAAGCCCGAGAATTTCTGTCCAAATATGGTCATGACGGGACGACATCTCACAACAAGAGGATACTGAACCGCAGAAAGAGGGTTTCTCAAATTGCGAAGTCATGAGTTTGGCATGATTCTTCTTACGGCAACAGCGTGATTGGGAGGCTAAATAGGGAAAAGTGACTCAAAGAATGGTTCGGCCACTAGGCGATGCGGGGGAGTGAACATGATGGGCAGTCCGTGAGTTTGGTCCGGAACCGACCAACAAGCAGGTTCGGTAGAAAGAAATCGGTGTGCGGTGGGTGGTGTTTAGGCTAATAACCTGCCATATCGAAAGATATGACAACCACACAATTCTGTATAGAGGCTCTGACGTGATGAGGGGTGAAGAGGCTACGAAACATGCAGCAACTGCTCATAATGTTCATTTCATGAAGAGACACGTTTAAGCCCACGACCTGCTGTCTCTGGGCTCGTTCGCCAATCGATTCTGGGATATTGAAGAGACAAACGTCTAACAACGAAAAGAACAAGATCTCTGCCGATACGACTTCTCAAGGAAAAATGAAGTTCAGGCGATGTAGATGGGAAAGCGGCGGCGTTATTTGCGGAAGCTTGGAACTGATAGCGAGTTCTTATCGATAAGAATGATCGAGATAAGGAAGGATAAGAGGATCGGCCCACGATGCAGAATTTGCCTTACATAATCACATCCTTCAGAGGGATGTGGAAGAACAAGCGAACTTGGCCATTTGACTGGCTGGCAAGTAATTCCAACGTCACTTGTGTTTTCTCGACTCACCTTTTCCAGAACGATTCCATCAGCTTTCATCATCTCACCATCTTGCTTCAACCCTATTCACCACGATGCTAATCAATCAGACCTCCTCAGCCTCCATAGCTTCAAATGGCGCCCTCACCCACCATCTCCCCTGATAACCACGGGTGTCCCTGCTGAATCGGTGCCAGAAAGTCCCTCTCAGGTCTAGCCGAATCACGCCGCCAGCAGCGCTCCACGACGCCTAAAGACGGGGCTCTCATTCACAAACCAACCTTGGATATCAAACATGGACTGGTCAACCAAAAGAAGACAGCGCAGTCCAATGAAGGAAACACGTCCCCAAACGGAAGGCAGCTACAGGCGCCGCTCGGCCTTCGGAAGTAAATCGCTTCCCCCGTCCGGCTTGCCAAACACCAAGAATGCCAGCCCCGAACCGAGCCTTTCCAGATCAAGACAAGAAGGAAAGTAGAAGAATCACTTACACCAGAAAAAAACAGATGAAAGTCCCTCCCCCACCTTTCCGGCGGGGCACTGTCGCAAATCGCATTCGGGGCACCCGGACGCGCGCCGCGGGGTGGTCCCCTAAACTTATCTCGGACCCAGGAGAGTATCATTGACGTGCTCGATCCTTATTTTGCGCCGCGGCCCCGGTCTCCCACAACCGTCCACAGCAACACCAACAACACCCACCGTCACTCTCTCTATTTCCTTCTCTAGATCATATTGGACGCAGGTTTCTCTGCTACAACAAACTTCTCCAGACGCAATTTTCTCCCAGCAAAACCCGCACAATGGCCACCCCGCGAACCCCCCTCTCCGCCGTCCTCCCGCCTCTGATCCTCGGCACCGCGACCTTCAACTACCAATACGTCTCCGACCCCTCCCGCATGCCCTCCGTCGACATCGTCTCCCGCGCCCTCTCCCTCGGCATCACCGCCTTCGACACATCCCCCTACTACGGCCCCTCCGAGTCCATCCTCGGCGCCGCCCTGCGCGCCCTCGCCCCGCCCCGGGACTCCTACTTCCTCGTCACAAAGGCCGGCCGCCTCGGGCCCGCCGAGTTCGACTACTCCCCCGCCCACATCCGCGCCTCCGTCCACCGCAGCCTCGAGCGCTTGGCCACCGACCGTCTCGACCTCGTCTACACCCACGACGCCGAGTTCGTCTCCCCCGACGACGTCGTCGCCGCCGTCCGCGAGCTGCGCCGCCTGCGCGACGAGGACGGCCTCCTCCGCTACGTCGGCATCTGCGGCTACCCCGTCCCCGTCCTCTGCGAGCTGGCCGAGAAGATCCTGCGCGAGACCGGCGAGCCCGTCGACGCCGTCCAGTCCTTCTCGCACTTTTGCGTGCAGAACGACACCCTCGGCTCCGACGCCGTGCTCGCGCGGCTGCGGGACGCCGGGGTGGGCGTGGTCACGAACGCGAGCATGTTGAGTATGGGTCTCCTGACCACGCGCGGCGTCGACGACGGGCCGATGGCGAGCTGGCATCCCGCCCCGAGCCCGCTGCGCAAGCTCTGCAAGAGCCTCGTGGCCTTCGCCGAGGGCGCGGGGGAGAAGATGGAGGATGTCGCTCTGTACTGGGCCATGGCGAATTGGGCTCGTGTCGGCGGCGCGTTCGGCACCGAGCTGCTGCCACCCACCTTCACCGGCCCAGCCAAGGTCGGTGTCAGTGTCATGGGAGTGACGTCCGTCGCCGAGCTGGAGGAGACGTGGTCCGCCTTCCAGGGCGTCCTCCGCGAGCTGTCTGGCACGCAGACCGAGAGTGACAAGACAGAGTACAGAGGCACCATGGTAAGTCGCCACGAAAAGATCCAACGCTTAGTCGAGGACCAAATGCGACCTGCCCTGGGCGAGTGGCGTAACTACAGCTGGGCAAGCCCTGGCGAAGACTTTGTGCCTCAAACAACACAGTCCTCCGTCGAAGCTGCTCTTCCGGCTGCCGAGCCGCATTTGTAGTTTATTTCGCTGGCGTTGGAGGTAATTGTGTCACAAAATATTGGATTCAAAAATCAGTGTGTGCGTCACTGGGAATGTTACAGCAGTTTTTCATAGACACGTAGAATTGTAGTCGCTGGGATGTTCGTGATCCTCGCCGTGTGCCTCTCGCGAGGTAAAGTACAATAATGGCCATTCACATGGCAACAAAAATAACCACGTCTAATCCGCCTTGTCAAGAAACACGCTGAACGCCTTGAGTGTTACCAGTTTCCCCACCTTCCGATGTATGCAAAATAGCTCCTCCCCCGTCTTCTATAATGCTCCTGCAGAGCAGCGTATGCCGCGTAGTCCCCTCGTCATGTTCGTCCACTCATTGCGTTATCTCAGATGACCTCTCCACAACGTTGTCATGACCCAATCGCTTAAACTCACTGTCACCCGTATCGGGTGCTGGAGTCACTGGCGTGATCATGACCTCCGGGGTCGCTGCCTCGTTTCCTGAAGAGACCTCGTCTCTGCTGAGAGATTCCCTCGGCTCCTCAGGAATCGTGGGCGGGGGCTTCAGAGTCCCGGCATTGGTTTGCACCGGCTGCTCGACGTGGGCGTCTTCGATCTGTTCAGCTTCCGGCTCATCCTCGTCCGCCTTCTTCTTGGACGGGGCGCCTTGCGCATCACTGGCCGCACCCTCCTCTGTCTGATTCGCCTCGCCATTCTCGATATCGACTCCAACCATTTCTGCCAGGCTCCTGAAATTGTACAGTGGTTCGGTGTTGTCGCGGTCGCCCTCCTCGCTTTTGCCCCCGACACTCAGCTCGCTTGCCCGTGGATCAAGGTACGCAGGGTTGGTGTAGCTCCCGTTGTGACTGTCAGCCAATGAGGATGATATTGAGGACGCATTGCTCATCTGCCTAAGATGAGAAGGGCCGCGGCTCGGTGCTGGGATAGGTAGAGACGGGGTCGACGAGGCGCTTTGGAAACTGCTCTCGGAGGACTGCGTCTCAACGTGCGGGCGCTCAACGGCCTTGCCTTTGGTGTCCGGCGCCGATGTGGGTCCCGGGTTGCTTGACGCTGCAACAGGAGATGTCTCGGCGCTGCCGGTCGCAGAAGTTGACTGGGCTCCCTGGACCGTCGCCTCGACACGAAGGTTGCTGGTTGTGCTGTTGCCCCGACGGCGGCCAAGGCCAAGCGATAGGCTGCTGCCGCTGGCAGAGCTTTGCCCGGGGCCGTAAACGCTTTGGCGATCCTGCTTCTTCTGAGCTTTGCGCTCCTCCTTTTCCTTCTTTTTGGCCTCCTTGCGGTCGGCCTTCTCTTGCTTTCGCTTCCTCTCGTCCTCGGCGGCGAGAGACAGACGAATAGCTTCCATGAACATCATGTCCTCCAACTCCTCCATCCTGTTACGCCTATTGTTGAGTGCTCCACGTCCTGAAGATCCGCGCGGGCCGGGTTCGGGTCCGTTCTGGCCGCCTCCACCCTCGCCTTCTGTGTTGCGACTAGGACTCGACTCCGCCTGCGCGTTGGACGGTCCCGACGGCGTGTGATTTCCAGTGTTGCGTCGACTAAAGCGCCCGGGCCTAGTGAATGCGAAGCCGCGCTGCTGTTCATTGTTGCCCATCAAAAACGCGGCGGTGTGTAGTGCCGTCGCCGCCGCAGCTCTGCGAGCCTGATGGGCGCGTTGAGCTGCCAGCTTTGTCGACCAATCCGGGCGCACGCGGTCGGTGGTAACTACGTTCGGGGCGTTGGCCGACAAACTCTGGGCTCTGCGTCTACCAGATGTCGGAGATGTGGGGGAAAGCGTAGAGTTCAGAGAGCTCTGTGACGACATGGCGGTGCCCTGGGCGGGGTACCCAGAGATGGCGTAAGTAAGGCCGCGGCGGAAGGGAGGAGCGTCGTATGTGACACCAAACTCGGTTTGCTGGCAGTAGGGACACGTCGCGGGCTCGGAGATCAACATCTCGGGAGACTCTTCGGGGCTCGGCTGCTCGTTGGGTTCTCCGTGGTGCTCAGGGTAGTGGGGGTCCGCGCGCTTGATCTGCACGAAACACTCGCTGCAGATTGGCTGATCGCAACACCGAGTTCGGTTCAGGTAGGGAGGATAAGTCAAGAAGCAGATAGGACACTCGGTGGCGTCCTTGTAGAGGAAAACCTCCAGAGGCTGTCCGTTGACGCAAGGGTCGTTGGGCAGCTGTATCTCACGAGGGGAGACATCTGCCGCAGAGTTGTTCCGCGAGCTGCTTCCGCTGAGGGCGGCGGCGATAGCTTTTGCGCGGGGTTTGAACGGCGAGTTGCTACGTTGTTGCTGATTTGTAGGGGACGAGATGCCAGAACCTGGCGCAGAGGCGCTGCGGTCCGAGCCAACTGACAGCGATCGAGGGCCCATCGGTACGGTAAGGTTTGCGAGGTTTTGAGAAGACTCGGTAGGAGAGGCGGGTGAGTTCGCCTTGGGGATGAACTCGGGCCGAGGCTGTTCGTCAGCGGCCGGGATGGGGAGGCCGCGGCCGGCACATATGAGCTGGTATTCGGTCCAGCTTTCGGAATAGTCGTTCAATCCCCTCCAGAACGGGGCGAGGCGTCGCTCAAGCTGTGAATACACATGTTAATAAAATCGTCGAACAAATCAAGTGGCTGTGAGACTCCTCACCTGCAGCTGGCGAACAGTGGGCTTGCTGAAATCCTCGGGGCCGGTGTATGTGCCCAAGGTGACGAGGTAGCCGCCGTCGACGTGCTCTTCCTTGAGACTCCGCTCTCGTTCCTTTTCTCTGGCTACGCGCTCCCTCTCGAGACGGCGGGCTTCTCTCTCTTGTCTGGTCTCTCTGCGCTCGTACGGAGCGTCTTCTCGTCCTCCAACACTGGAAGATCCGGCTGCTCCGAGACCCAGCAGGTTGAGGTCGGCTCTACTGAAGCGGCTTTGCCTCCTTGAGCTAGGGCGGTCGCTGTGCCCCTCGCGAGAATGGGAGGGGTTGAGGTACGCCGCCTGGGTCTGGCGATAGTCGGTCGCCGGATCGGACGGACGAGACTCTTTCGTGTTGGAATTTCCCATGGTGACTCTTGATGACGTGGAATATGCAAAGCTGTCGAATCGAGGTGATGTTTGGGCGCTATTGAGCCCAAGTGAAATGCAATACCTGGCCCTGGATGCGAGGCAACGAAAGTCGCGGCGATGAGCAGTGAATCAGCGCGAAAGGGTGTCGGGAGGCCGTAACAATGCTCTTCGATCGGTCGGACGATAGTAAACCGTTATTGGGTCGTCGGGTGGTACCGTGGACGTGATGGGAATGACCGCCGCAGTTGTGAATGGGGGTTCGATGGGTCGAGTCAACAATGCATCCTTTAGACGAGGGTGAAAAGAAGTGCGAGCATTGTCCAGTGCGTATGAAGTGGCAAGTGGATGTGATGTGTCTCGTCTGAACCGGGCGTTGGGTTGGGCCGCTGGCAATGGCCTGGTGGTGGTGAGGGCGGGCGGCGGCAGCGATGGTAAGAATATTGTTGATGGATGATGGATGATGCTAAGTTGGCGGTGCAGTGTTAATGATTGACAGGCCAGGGGTTTGTAAGGTCGGTAAGGTACGGTAGTACGCAGGCGTTATGTTTGGGTAGTGGTGGTACTCCGTAATACGGTACGGGTACACAGAGCGAAACAGCGTGTTTTGGGATGGGCACCGGTCGGGCGTGTCGGGTCGGCGAAGCTTGTGACGAAAGGACCTGAGTGGACTGGACGGGATGTCTCCACAGACGTGCTTGTTCTTGTTGTCGGAGGAGTACGTGCGTCTGCGTGGCTGGGTGCTGGGCAGCCAAGCAAAGTTTGGAGTCTTGACAACTTCTTCTTCTGACGACGGCGGTCAGTAGAAGTAGAGATATGCCCAGACGGAGGGACGGAGAGCTCGGTCGGCGGTTGGCGGTTGGAGATTGATGAGGTGGTTGACTTGACGGTTGGGTTGACCAGACAGGCGGGAGGATAAGAGAATTGGCGGAGAGACAGAGAGAGAGAGAGAGAGACAGAGATAGACAAGGAATCCGTAGAGGCCCTGGTCGATGGACGGATCGGGGATAGCGACAACTCTAGGAGCTGTTGACGGCGCTGTCACCACAACAAGATGTCGTCGAAAAGAAAAGAGGGCCGAGCCAGGTCGCACGGAAGGCCGGGGAATTGTGTGGTTGGTTAACTATCAGTGGGTGAACTTGAGAAGTGCGTGCTGGCGCCTAAGAGAGAGACTGGCGCATTTCTCAGTGTCACTATCACTGTCAAGTCAAGCCAAGTCAGTATGATGCTTTCGCCAAGTCGATGTGACGTCGCGATGGATGTCCACGCGAGACTGGGAAAAAATTAAAATAACGAAAAAAAGGTCAATGAGAAAAAATAAATGTGGAATATTTTGGGGAAGGGACACGGGATGACGGAGCATGCGAAGCAGGCGCAAAATCAAGAATCAAGGCAGGAAGGGTCCAAGAGGAAGTTCCGGATTTGCAGCTTCCTCGCCCAACGCTCCTGCTGCTGCTGATGCTGATGCTGGTGCTGCCCTGCCGGTGAGGAAGGGACGGTCGGGTGCGATGAGGTAAGGTGGGATGGAAGGGAAGGTGCGGCACCGTCAAAGTCCTTCTTTGGAATTGAAATGTATTTCTAGCCGTATACAGCAGGCTACAGGGCAGGCTCAGCGGAATGTGATACTTGGTCTCAGGAAAAGGTACATGGAGCACTGTGGATGCGGAAAGAATGGGGATGTGGCCGCCGGCGACGCTCGATGACAGGACATCAGTCTGGACCGAAATCGCTGGCCTGGCAGGACCGGCCCGGGTGGTCTGGGCAGAAGAGGGGCCACGAGGTGCACCTTCTTCATTAGAGAAAAGTATCCACGAGAAGGAGCAAGAGTGCATGCCTCTCTTCAGTGTTTATTCAGAAAAGAAGCACAATCTTAACCATCGCTGCCTTCCTTATTATTACTTTAATAACTATCTCAGGCAGCAGGTGTAGAGGTAGGAGATGCTCTTCTCAGACAATTCAATGGTGCTTGCGTTGCGGTACGTACCTTCGTGAGGTAAGTGAGGTGGACACTGAGGGGCAAGAGGCTGGCGTGGAAGGTGGGCCTGGCGGAACCCCTCCTTCCCCAAGACCAAGACGCAACACTTAAGACGTGCATGCAGCATGCTCACCGTGTGCGGAGGTATCCTTCCATGCATTTCCCCGCGGAAAGATACATGGCCACAGCATCTTAAGCTGCCTTGGGTCGGACGGGCGTTGTCAATGCCGTTGTCAATGCTGCCTCTCTATTCCTCTTCTTTTCCATCTCCTGCTATGGACGAGACGCAGTTGCGGAAGTGTCTGATGAGGCATTATTGCAACCCGGGCTGCCTGCAACTCTGTCGACAAAGCATACAACTTCGGCTGGCATCAGCCTGAGTCGTGAATCGCAACTTCAGCCATGGCTAGAGCCAGCTTGAGATGGCGTCAAATGGCCACCCGAGAGGGGCATCTCGGTACTCCGTAAGGTAGTCAACTAAGATAATGTACCTCATCCCAAGTCACCTCTAGCTTCAGCTAAGATGATTTTCAAAGACCGCGTACGAATACTACCTCAACCAAAGCCCGCCCGCTCATCAACTTCATCTTGAAAATCCTGCTTCCGGCCTACCCGCAACCGTCTGCGGGAATAATGACCGACCTGCCCATCACCGCCTCTCATCGATGAGAGCACCACGGCACCAGGGGAACCAATAACCTCATTCAACAAGCCTTCGGTGTCTCTCACCTATGTCTTGAACCCCTATTATCTCACTCCAACCACATGGATGCCCATCTCCTTGACACCCACAACACCAGAAGCACGTCCTCCTGTCTCACTCTCATCTCACCATCCATGACTCCCATCCTCTGCCGCCCCTCAACACCGCAATCGCCCCCAAAAAGTCTCGCGGCCGCGGCTCTGTTCATCCATCAACCATGAATTGGCCCCCCGACGCCTTCATGCACGCCCACCACGACAGCCCGCGCGCTCCAGAGCTATGATGCCTCACGGGCTTGAGCGTCTTACCCGGTGCGCTGCGCCAAAGTTCCAGAATCGAACCCGCCGCCATTTGATCTGCGCCCATCCACGTGTCAATCGCTGCCGGCTTAAGCATTGCGCTTGGCATCCTCATCTCAACAGGCCCAGCCCAGCAACACCGACCGGTCAGTCTCAGTCGCGCATGCTCGCACACATCCTTCACTTCACCGTCACGGTCTCATCTGTGAGCCGTATTGCTGAGGCCGTGTCTGCTTACTCATTCGTTCTCAGCCCTATCAACTTCAATCCCGAACATGAAGCATCGTATTCGTACAGGATCTTGTATTGGACCTGCGTCGTCTTTAATGATAAGATATCAAACGTACATTGTCCAGTATTCTACAATGTCTAATGCTTACGCTAATGAATGAAGTTTGAGAAATGCTCAACTTCCGCAATACCTCATGCCCTCAGCCACACACCCTCCGCCTTCTGTCAAGCCCTAGCCGCCTGTCGACTTATCTCTGCGACAGCGGCCATGACGCTGTCGCGTGATCTTCTGAGACACTCATCCCACCATGTTCACAGCGTTGAATATCAAAACGCCGTCTGCACCCCACGTTTGACAATATGCGTGATCAACGGCTCGCGCGGCCTCGCCCTCAAGTCTCGCAGTGGTTCACCCCAGGCCCAAGTCGGTGACATTCGCGTCCTGAATGCCTCCGTCATGGGTCACTTCTCCCGCCAACCAACTTGCCAACATTATCGGATCCGACATCGTACTTGGCCCGTCATGAACTGCCGTTAGCTTTCACGCCCTTCTCATCCCACATCACGGCA
Organism: Colletotrichum karsti; assembly: GCF_011947395.1. Lineage (NCBI taxonomy): Eukaryota > Fungi > Ascomycota > Sordariomycetes > Glomerellales > Glomerellaceae > Colletotrichum > Colletotrichum karsti. Next base: position 759,999 of record NW_024065905.1, read on the forward strand.
ATCGGCTCGTGGTTGCCAGAAAACTTCTGCCCGCCGAACCACAGTTCAAACCTGATGTCGGCGGGCGCGATAATCACCCGCACATCGAAGTTCAGGATGTAGTACGTCGTGCCCTTGGAGAAGCAACTTCCTCGCTTGTGCTTGAGCACCAGCTGGTCCTGCTGCACTCCGGTAAGGTTGCTCTTGACGTCGCAAAGCTTCGTTGCCCCAGCTAAACCGTGTTAGCCACGACTCCCCTCCCTTGCCAAGCTCCTCGGCTCGTTGGCCGACTTACCGTGCTTCAAGCTCTTGGGGAGGAACGATGCCTCGTTGTGAGAAATGACAATGTTGGCATCCCATGATCTCCTCGTATCTCCAGCCCCGAGAGATATCGCAAGAGAATGCACCAACGGCGAGTTCGGGTTGACCGTGTCTCCCTGCCACCTCGTCAGCACATGTTTTCCCAAGCCCTGAATCCCCACACACACCTTCTTGATGAGCCACCGGATCTGGTTGACGGCCCATTTCTTCTTCGGATCAAAAGCGTCGTCCTGGATATCCTCGTTAAAGTGCTGCTGCGGCGAGTACACCTCCTTGATCACCACGCCGTAGCTGGCCCGAGCTATGCGCGTCGCCAACACCGAAAGTCGCCCCGTCTCCATCTTTTGCTGGTGGTCCAGCAGCAAGCCGCGCACGACGACGAGTTGGGGGTCTTGGCAGGGGATCACCGCGACCTTTTCCGCGTTCTGGTGGGCATAGTTCTGGAACTGGGCCTGCAGACTATCTCGAACGTATGCTGAACCTCCCAATCCTCCCGATAACACCATGTATTCCTAACGTGATGGTATTAGTCAACGTCATATAAGATCAGTGGTTGTCCGCACGACGTACGATGGCTTGTGGTTGTTGCTTCTGGATGAGCCTATCCAGCTGTTCCTCGATACACCGCATGATTCCGTCGATCTGGACGTCGAAGAGCACTTGAATCTCCTGCCTATGAGTTGTCAGCAAACCGTTGCCTGGCAAGCGACCACAGTAAGTCAACCTACATGGTAAAAAGCATCCGCCCGTCCACGATCCTAAGCCCCTCGTGGTTGAAATCATGCGAAACACCCTCCAACTGCATCTTGAAGACGGGCTGCATGTAAGCTCGCTCCCCAAACTTATGCTTCACCGTCTTGAAGTGATGACTCCTCGACATCCTGAACGCAAAGTCGCGGGGAAGCAGGTGTCCAACCTCGGGATGGTCCGCCAGGCGCTTGTTCACCAGGTGGATGAAGGCCACGTCGATCAACGACGCCCCGATCCCCACGCCCTTGACCTCCGATATCTGCGACATCTGCGGGTACTGCGTGTCCGTCGACGTAATCTGCATCACGGCGAGATCGGTCGTGCCGCCGCCGGCATCGACGGTAAGGAAGAGAGACCCCATCTGGAAATTCACCGCGCTCGTCTTCAGCGTGGCGACAGCAGCAGCCTCCGCCTCCGTCAGATCGACCTGCGCAAAGTGCCGGGCCCCCTCGGCGCCGAACCCGGCGTCGTGGATGATCCGCTTGAACGAGTTGATCGTCTCCATCTTGGTCCACGTCGTCGGCACGCTGAAGAGGAACGTCACGGCCATGTCCGTCCACCCGCCCGTGTGCCGCCTGCCGAGCTGCGTCTCGATCGACTCCTTGACGTGGTCGAACACCTCCCTGAGGAAATCGGTGACCAGCCTCTCCGCCTCCGCGACGTTGCGCGGCGCGTTGGGGAGCCCCCGCTGCTGCCACGCCTCGAGCGTGTCCTCGTCGATGAAGATCTTGAAGAACTCGCGCCGCAGCTTGCCCGCCATGCTCTCCTCCTCGTCGCCGCACATGAAGCCCCATTTCGAGAGGCTGCCGTCCGCGTTGTAGGTGAGGACGGTCGGGACTTTGCGCTCGCCTCGGTCGCCGCTGCCGGGCCAGTCGTTGATGACTTGGATCGGGGTCTTCGGGGTCATCCAAGCGACACCTGGGTCGTGGTTGTTAGTGTGTTCGGTTGGGATGAGAGTCGTGTACGAGTGTATGCGTTACCTGTGAAGGTGGTGCCCAGATCAATCGACACCAGCACATCCGGCTTGTCGCTCATGATGAAGGACGGGGGTGTCAATTGAACACAAGTGGCTTTTCTTGTCACGGTCAATGAGATGAGAGACCGCACCGCCTTCAAGATGATGATGTTCTTGCGACGAGAAGCTGTAGTCTCGGCTTTCAATTGTCTGATGTTTCCCGAGAGAGTGTGTCGAGAAGAGAAGGCTGGCAGGTCACACTTCATGTCATGACGGATGCCCACCCCCACCGGCCAGCCTTGTGGCTAGTTCTGACTTGCGAAATGCAAGAGGAAAGACGCGGGGGGTGGAATTCCTCCCAATCATCTACTCCGTACGGCAGAGCTGAGATGAATATTGTCACCCCTGTGACCGGCTCGACGGCAGACAAGGCTCTGCTAGGCACCATTCTCTCACCCCAGACGCCAAAGCTGATAAAGAGATGGTCTCCATGTTCAGCTTGGCGCCACGGGCGTTGAGACTACACCAAATCCATCCGCCGAAAAGAAACCACCACCCTGCGCCATCACGTTAGATCAGGCTCCGGCTAGCCGTTTCTTTCTCGTTGGTAACACAGCCCGTCAACGGTGGCGTCTAGTGGACCCGTTCGCCCCATATCTGCGAACCCTGCCCGTCAGCACGACGTTGCAAGGCGGCAAGCAAGCACCGGGATTCTTGGAATGCAGCTACGTCCTCATGGTTGAACTACTGATGGGGCGTGTAAGTTAGAGTCTACATCAGCTCGAATCCTTCACACCCCTGGGTCTGAAGATCCTCCCGTTGCTACGCGTTACTTGAGTTTGAACCGCCCAGACTTCTCCTCTTCATACCATCCTGGGCATCTTTCATCTTTGAACTTTCTCGTCGTTCTTTCGAATCTGACCACGGCGTTCCTTACGCGTTGAAAAGATGGCATCGTCAGCTACGAGTGTTCCCGCGGTCTCTCCTGCCTTAACAGACCCTCCGGTCCCATCAGCTTCTCCAGCCCAACCGCCGGCAGCAGGAAATTCATCTGCGGTAGCCTCAACCCGACTGATAGTCCTTGCTGACGGCGAGACTTCAACAATCGTGTCTCCCACTGAAAGCGCGAGCTCAAACTCGACACAATCTTCGACTTCTTCCTCCGGGGTGTCGACAGGTGCCATCGCCGGCGCCTCAGTAGGATGTCTCATTGCCGGTCTCGCCATAGGCGCCCTCATCGCCTTCTTCTTCCTCCGACGCAAGAACAACAAGAACCGCAGATACTCGCCCGCGAGCTCTGACACCGGCCACATCGCCGTCGGCCCCGAGCCCAAAGCGTTCTCCTCTTCGGCCCCGGTACCGGTCAGTCATGGGAGCAGCGGCATCCAGATGAGCCAGTTCCTCCTCGACGCGACCCCGGACAAGGAGATCGCCAGCGAACTCCAGGCTCGCGGGGAGCTCATCCAGCAACACGTCGAGAACAACTACCACATGCGGCCGGTGCAAGCGAGCCCTCAGTCGCTCGCCCCCAGCCTTTCCAACTTGGGGATTGGCGAGCTCTCGGGGCTCAGCACGGAGGAGATCGCCGCGCTCTGTATCGATCCCAAGACGCGGCAGGCAGGTCTCCAGCATGTCATCTCGCTCGCGATATTCGGTAGCATCGACTTCAACGCGCGAGGTCGCTACTCCATGCTCCCGGCGCCAATCTCTTCGTTCTTACAATCAGTCCCCCCAGTCGAGTCTCGCGGGGGTGATAAAGAGGGTAAGATCTCTTCTTTCCAAGTCTCAAACATACTGTTCACCTTATTGACCTTCCCCAGCAACCTCACTCGCACTCTCTCAATGGCGCAGCCTGTCAGCCTTTCTGTTACACCCGAGCCGAAGCCAGAGAATGCCCCTCTCCCCGAATGAATCAGAAGTCACTCCCAAGGCGCAGAGCCTCGCCACCGCGCTCAACACGTACCTTCACCACTTTGTCCCGGCGGATCAGGGGAGCCAGCGTCAGCAGCTGGACCACCTGCAGGCCGTCATCCTCGAATGCGCAAGGCTCGGCTACGAGGTCCTGTCTCAGCCTGGCGATTGGCGCTTCACCTACAGGACAGATGGTACAGCGGCGGGCGTGGTGGTCTGCCCCGGTTTGCGCAAGGTCAGCAGCAAAGACGGCAAGACGTACAGCTCTCCCCGTCGGGTGGTGGAAGCCGTTACAGCACAGGTTCCCAGTAGAAACCGATGAGTGACGCTTTTATCATTTGCGTTGAGATGTTGGTGTAATGGAGTATCAGAATGAAGACCGGATACCTAGCTCTCGAAGTAATACTGTAGATTGTGTTGAGTCGCACCGAGGCCACGATTTGTAGACGAACCAGACGTACCTCGCATTCACAAGAATCACACACATCCAAGTTTCAATTTATGATCTTCGCCTCCGTTGAGGAATTTTGGTGTTCAGCCTGATTTTCGCCGACCCCTGGGGTGAAGTTGAGTCGAATTAAATAAGGGGGAACCACGGAGGCTAGGGAATCTCACTGCATGACAGGGATCTATCTGAGTAATTACTTCTCACTCTGGTCGTCACAATCGAACCGTTTGCTTCCCCGAATTCTCCGTCGGACTTTGAGAAATGGAGCCGCATCTTCGAATTTCTTTCCAAACATGTAGGCAACAAACCTCCGTCGTCGGCCGTTGGACTTTAGCCAAGGTAACCGAGTTAATGTCCCGCTCAAGCTGGGATTTACAGTTGCTGCCTACAGTGGACTCAGCTGGCCCGTTGACCCGCCATCAATACTTTACACTCCCTGCCATATCAGGCTCTACTCAATCAGACTTTTGGTGTAACAAACGCCATTGACGCCCTTGGCCGTCGAGCCGAACTCGTCGCCGCTGTCGTTGTCTGTTGTCTTTTGTGGCTTCACTGAGACAGTGAAGACAGCGAAAGGCCGAGTTCCTTAAGAAATGATTGGCACGGCCGTTGTCTCTCGCTACGCCGTAAGCTAATGTGATGCACAATCCTTCCACCTCCGTCTGCGGCTGAGTGGACCGGAAGCCAGCTTCACTGCCACAAATCCTAGTCTCCGGCTAGGCATCCTAACAAACTTGGCTACGACGCCGATGATGCTTGTGTTGGTTAGTGCACCTCTGACGGAATCTTAGAGCCGTTGAGGTCTTAGGCCGGTCAAGGGACGTCCGAGACTCACTGCAGCATGGAGTATGTAGGTGACCACGGGAACTTAGGTTGAAGGTGGCATGCAACCACCCAGCCTCAACCTGCACACCTCTCGGACTTCCACTCAGGACTGATTTGGACAGGCTGCGCCAATATTAGTGACTGAAGAAGATTTCTGACGTGCTGTGAGTGCTCTAGCTGTTCTTCTCGCAAGCATCTTGGTCTTATCCGCCAGCTCATCTTTAGTTCGGGCTGATCGGGTGGCTGTTCGTCGCTGAGTTGCAACAGCGGTGCCTGAGATCATCGGCCATACCGTCGACGCCTCGCTCCTCGGCTAAACGCTTCATTTCAGCTCTCGTTCTATCTAAACTGAGTTCTTCTCTTACACTCCTCAATCGGGTCGTCGTAATACGTAATCCGGACGCCTAGCTACCTTCAACTTCTACCTCAGCACAGTGAGATGCCCCGCATGGCTCCTGCTACCTTTATCACCTTCAACCACCAACTGACCAAGACAACAGGTGGTCATGGATCCCATCACCGGTTCCGTATCGGCACTCCACGCAACATACCAACTCATCCTCTTCAGCGTCGACGTCGACCAAGTCCCGTCCCAAGTACGGCGCAGTCTCGAGTTGGTCCAGACGTGTCACCGGGACCTACAGCACCTCATCGAGATCCGCAACGAGTGCCTCCCTCTCCTCGACAAGACGCCCATTGTCCTGAACCGCGTCAACGAGATCATCGCCGCCGCGAACCAGGGCCTCCTCGAAGTCTGTCAGATCGTCGAGAAATGCCGCCCCGACGCCAATAACGGCAGGGTGCCGTTCAAGAACCGAGTCGCATGGGTCATGTTCGATTCGAGGGAGTTCAGGGCGCAGGAGCCCGTCATCAGTCGCCATCACGCCGCCGTGCTGTCGGAGCTGAATTTTTTGAGGCAGACGGCGCTTCTTGCTCCCCATCTTCTACAGTTTCAACAGCCGCAGGTCGTGGTGACTAGCCAAATCAAGAAACAGACTGAGATTTTCGACAATGTTGCTCTTTTGGGTGGCCTGATGGGTGAGATGGCACTCTCAGGTACTTCATGCCAGTTCCTCCAGAATGACCAGACACCTTCGGTTGTGCGGAAACTGACATGCGTCTCAGGGACAACTCCATACCATACGTCTTCCAGCTCGACCGAGGCAGCTGCTCGAACACCTCCAACGTCAACCGAGCCGAAGTCAATTGGGCCTTTTCCTCAACACCATCTACAGCATCCACCTCGGTATCCTACATACCCGCCGGCCTCGAATCCATCCAAGCACCATACCACAGACTACGAATCGTTCTGTGAGCTCGAGGCGCCTATTGACCCGTCGTTTCGATCGACAACTCCGCGCCCGAAAGCTGTCGGCCAGCCGACCGTTCAGCACCCGATACTCGGTCTCCCACTTGCCGAAGATGACAACCTTTCGCGGCCGTTAACATCTGGTCTTGGTCTTCTCTCATTGCAGCATAGCAACCAGACAAGAGACAGCCTCCTCGATTACTCCTCGACTGCATCTACCCTCAATCTTCACGCGTCGCCAAGGTTTCCTGACTTCACTCCCTCGCACCAAGCCGTTCCATCGTTGTCTGCGACTCCGGCAATACGCATTGCTCACGATGCACCAAGGACGACCACCCCAGATGCACTCCCGGAGCAGCCGAGCGAGCCAGGCGAGTTGGAAAAGGGCGGACCAACGAAATACTCGCGACTAGCCGGATATTTACGACGAAACAAAGACGCAAAGTCGAACTCTTTGGGGCTCAAGTATGGAGGATCCTCGGTCGATTTGAGGCACACCATATCCAGCGAAGACTTGATACCGCCAAAGCCTGCCCGATCTGGTACGACCTCGTCTTCAGAGACAAGGACCGGTCGATGGTTCTCCCCAGACTCTGTCCACGTATTCTCGGGCCGGAACTCCTCAACAGCAACAGTGAATAGCGAAGCCTCAACCTTGATACCGCCGTCTCCGTCATTCACATCCTTTCCATCCGTGTCGGCGTTGTCGCTCAGCACAAGACCAAGCGAAACATCACTTAACGTCGACGTTGGCTTTAAAACATACACAGCTGGAGATCCACCCACTCAGAATGTTCACCACGAGCCTCCATGTCCTCCCATGCAGCCTCGACACGCCTTTACTGAGCCGTCCAGCATATGGAAACCGGCAGAGCGTCCTGGCATACCGAAGTCGGTGACATCGAGATCACAGAGAGAGTCGACGAATCCCACCATCATTTTCGGGTCTCCGTTCTGGAGCTCGGAAATCATGCATGCTTCCAAGGACTCGGACCCCTCGCTGAAGAGGTCGCACACAGATGGAGAAGGGAATCTTGGCCGAACGGAAGCAGGCCTTCACGGAACAGCAGGGCTTATGCCCACTTACAGGGGCAAACACATGAGAAGCGCGAGTTCTCACTCAGACTTGACGTCTCAGAACAAAACATCAACCCCTGAGCCACCGGAATTGTCTTCTATCAACTACGTTCCCGAGGTGGCGGAATTGCCATGATGCGCTGAGGATCCCGGTTGGTGTTAGATTCAACGAGATGGCGCAAGTTGAAGCAAAGAAAATGGTCGTCCGGAAAAGCTTCCGGATAGAGTTACAAAGATACCCAAACAGAATACACACACGATCATTGATAAATTCCTTAGACGAAATGAAGAAAATGCTCAAATTACCTATCTTTCTGGACTACCGTTGAAAGATCCTCATTCACTTAGGCCACTGTCAAAGCCTTCACGATCTCCGCGTCTGAAGGCGCAGACTCCCCAAACAGCCACGCAAAACCCTTCATCGAGTCCGCGAGGAACTTCTGAGCTAGACCAAACGTCGGCAAAAGATCCGCAAATCCATGAGGCACCCCAGCATAAACATCAATCTTCGTCGACACACCGTGATCCTTAAGAACCTTCTCGTAGATAATTGCGTCGTCCCGTAGAGGATCCTGCCCGCAGACCTGGAAATAGACCGGCGGCAGGCCTTTGTGAGCGTTCTCGTCATTAAAGGGAGAGAAGTCGGGCGACGAAAAGTCGGGCTGGTACGTGGCTTTGGTGACTCGCAGAGTCTCACCGTTGATGACCAACGAATTTGTGTTCTGCTCTCGCGCGAGCCACAAGTGGGCGTACTTCTCCGGGAGGACCTCGGCTTCCAGAATCCAGGGGATATTCAACCAAATCCCAACCAAGTTCGGCGTCTTCTTCGCAGAGACCCATTTCTGGGCCGTGACAGCCGAGAGGTTACCACCAGCCGAGACGCCACCGATGATGAAGCTGGCCTTGTTGTATCCGCCCAACGCCGCGGTCGTTGAGTCGTCCGCTGAAAAGATCCATTCCAGCGAGTCCCAGATATCGTTTGAGGGTATCGGGAACTTGAACTCCGGAGTAAGCCTGTGAGTGATGCTAATCACCGTCGTCCCGAACAGCTTCGCCACTCCTCGAGCGTAGTGGCCTACGTGGGTAGGATGCCCGATGGTGAAACCTCCGCCGTGGATCATGACAACCGTAGCCCTTCCCGGCACAGGTACGTCCGGCTTGAAGATTCTTGCGGGATTTTCGAAGCCGCCTCTCATCGGAATCTTGATGTCGTATTCATGGTCGGTGTCTTTGGTTCCCGGCAGTGGTTGCCGTGCGGCTTCGGCGTGCGCAACCATGGACAGGTGGATTGAGTTCATCATGGCCACGACATCGTCTCCGCCGGGCTGGCTAAGAAGCTTTACACAAGAATCAGTGAAGAGCTGCATAGCGTTGAAAGTTGACTTACCGCGGCCAGTTGCGGGCTAAAGTCTCGCTGTTAGCTCATGCTCTGTCACGTATATTCACGCAAGTCAGTTGAAGCACTTACTCAGTCTCACCCAACGCAAGAATTTGTTCTTTGCTTTCGTATTGGGCCATGATCCGTGTGCTTGCTCTAAGAGAATCGATTCAAGAAAGGTAGTTCAATAGCGCCGCAAGCCCAATATATATATAGCTGTTGCTGAAGTCAATTGCAAATGCGGGGAGCGGTCTCCGCCACGACTCCGTCACCAAATCCCCTGCTATTCTCCAAACGCATCCTCTTGAAAGTGGGACGAAGTGGGACAGACCGAATAACCGATAGCTCGGTCAAGTTGCTGGAGAACTTGGCACGGCGGTGTATGTACGGGGTGGGTTCTTAACGCCGGGTTTGCATATCCGGGGGAATGGGTTTTATCCGCGGTGTTCGGAGTACACCTTGCAGGGCGAGTTTGGAGAAGACCCGGCGGAGAATACCCACCAACATCGGTCCGCGATCGAAAGGGTTGTCGGGGAAAACGACGGGCTTTCCTTGGTAACTTCTTAATCAAATGTGGGAAACATCAATAAGACATTATGAGGAAGCAATATTTTGATGTATCATTTAGCCAAACTGAAGTTTGAATCGAAAGCAACAGATACCTGAACTGGCTTTGCTCCATCAGCCTCAGGAATTCACCGTCCACCAACCTATCTATGTTGGTGCAATTCTATTGTGGTTGGGACAGCCCATGGACCCCACAATCCACGTCTTCCAATCGGAAGGTAACCTCACTTGAAGTTTCGACGGAAAGACTTGCTTCTTTGATCTACTGGATGAGGCTAAGATCGCGATCACCGTCTCGTGTGTACGCAGGGGGTGTATCTTCTGGGTCTTCATCCTGTGTATCATCTCGAAGCAAATGCTGTGACGAATCTGGACAAATACGTTAGCAGCAAACAAAAACGCAAGTGCCTCATGGACTCACCTTCACCATCACTTGGCAGCTGGCGACCCACGCTGCCAAATAGCGCATCCATGTCTTCGAGTTCACGGCCCTTGGTCTCCGGGATGAAGGCGAAAAGGAGCTTCACAAGTTCAATGTCAGCGTAGGTTCTTGCAAGGTTAGATCGATGTACTCACTGGGATGAAAACAATGTTGACAATCATGAAAAAGAAGTAGATGTTGCTACCAATCGCAGCCAAACCATAAGGCCAAACAACAGTAACGATCATGGAAGCGACAGAGCCGCCGACGGAGGCAAAGTTCAAACCGCGAGCTCTGACAGACGTTGGGAATATCTAGAGAGTACAGCGTCAGTCGTGTCTTTGACGCGGACATCTTGGCAACCTACCTCAGTGTTGTACACCCAAACGGCCGGCCCAAAACCAAGACTGAAGCCGATGGCGTAGATGAAGATGAAGACGATGCACACAATATTTGCTGCTTCATTGTCGTGATACGCAAGCGGCACGGCGCCGTTGATCTTGAAGCGAGATGCTTAGTGATAGGTCGTTATCTGATACAACACATTGGCTACAACTTACTAGCATTGAGAAGGCCATAACAACGCATCCGAAGACGAGACAGTTTCTTCTCCCAAATTTGTCGATGATGAACATTTCCAAGACGGTAAATCCAATCTTGACCGTCATCTCAATAGCTCCAATCAATAGAGCAGTACGAACGAAGATACCAAGGCTCTCAAGCAACAAAGGCAGGTAGTACTTGATCGCCGTGGCGCCACAAGCCTGCGACATAAACTGCAGCAAGGTAGCTCGCCAAAGACGAGAAAACAGAGCCTTTTCCTTGAACAAGGAGAGCCAGTTCCTGCCTGATTGATGATATTCGTCAATGTTTTTGACAATGGCGCCGAATTCCTGCTCGAAGTGGTCCTCGGAGTAAGCTCCTTCACGAAGCCAGCGAAGGGTTGAGCGGGCGCGGTCTTTCTGGCCGTTCTCGACCAGCCATCGGGGCCTAGGTGTGAGTTCAGCAGTGTATCATGAGCAAGGAAGCTGTGTACTGACGTTTCAGGAATCCACGGTAGTCCCAAGCCAAAGACCAGAGCCGGAATGATCTCGAGAAGAATCGTCACTCTCCAGCCGTAATACACACCAGCTTCTGTTTTCCAGAAGGCCATACCATATCCAACCCTACAGAAAGGTCAGCAACGAGTCGTGAGGTGCTCATGAGCTACACCAACCATAGACCAATGGCCATTCCGGCAATAAAGCCTACGTGGTTCATCGTAACAAAATGGCCTCTTCTTTTGGCTGGCGAAATCTCGCTACCCATGCTGGTCAGCACCCGCATGAAGTCAACACTCATTTGAAAGATTTACGCTTGGTAGAGTGGCACTGATGTCGACACAACTGCGACGCCGAGGCCACTCAACAGTCTACCAAAAAGCATTGTGCTTCTGGCCGTGGACCCGGCACTGAGAGCCTGTAAGAGAGCCCCGAGACATACTACTCCAGTTCCGGATAGAGCAGCATATCTACGTCCGAGCCAGTCACTCAGAGGATGCGAAATGACGGAATAGCTGATCAAGGTACCCAGATAATAAATGCTGGCGACCCAGCCCCTGAAAGGTACTCCTGGGCGGCCGAGAGCTTCACTCCAGCCGGGATGAGCGAAGACTGAGGAAAGAATACCGATATTGTATCTGAGAGTAGAGTTGGCTCCAGCTTCATCGTCAAATCAGGTTGCGGACTTACCCCCATACTGAAGCCCCAATCCCAAAGTAGAAGCATAAGAAATATAGTCGCTTGACGCCGGGCGTCAACTGTATATTGACGTTAAACATGACTCGCAACGCAGCAACGGGGCGGCTGCGACAGCGGCTCTGTTACTCCGCAAGAGACGAATATCAGACGATCAAGGCCCGCAGAAACCTAAGGAAATAGTCTGAAGTTTCTGTTATTCTCCCGTTGCATCAGACGACGTCTTTTGGGGAAGTTCGGCAGCAAGTATGTCGAACGATACCAGTGTTGAAGATGGCGAGTTGTGCCCGGCGCCAATGGGGCGGGGTTGCTGCAGCGTGATACGGGCTCGGCGCTTATGTAACACTTATGCAGAAGGAACATGAGACAAATCATTTTATGCAAATCACCGAGATAAATCCTGCTAATTGCGATACAGATGATCTCGAGATCCAGGTGTGAAGATGATATTTTGTAATTGAAAGTAGGAACAAGGTTGGATAAAAACAGAAGTTAGAATGGAACTGGTAAAAGTTCTACCTTAGGCTTCACACGTCCTAATCGTGCACTTTATATGTGGCCAGACACAACTCTCAAAGTCCTTCCAAAGTCTAAGTCGTCTTCGTCTTTTGGACTTCTCCAAGCCACATGATCCTCTGGCCGAATTAAGACCGCATTTCGTTGCCGAACGCTTTGAATATGCGCTTCTTATGGCAAAGAAACAACCTTCAGAGGAACTTGCAGCTGTAGAAACAAATCCAGCCGCATACCTGCCAGAAATGGTGAAGTCGAAATAGGTGAAGGAAGGCCTGAAGAGATTGAATTTGCTTGACCTGCCATCTGAAATATATAACTGCGGTGCACGCGCCTCCGGCCACGTCGACGGCGTATAGTGACGAGCGGACCACTGGGGTTCGAAATCGTCTGATTCATCCTTCACAATCACAGGAAAGTCAGTATATCACTAGTCTATCTCAATGCAGTGCTCTTTCTTTTCACCATCGTGGAAGATGAGGTGTTGGTTGACCCGTTGACGCAGTGCTCCTCCACGCCCCAAATCGGAGACGCTGCCACGCTCCAAAGCTTGAGTGAGCTAACCGACGTAGGCTGGGTGTATATTTTGATGGAATCTTGACTATTCAATATTCTGCTTTACAACCGGTTTCCGCTCAATCTCGCGTGACTTCAAGAGGTTGTGGCCAGCTCAATTTGAACTGCAGTATGCAGAGAGACGCGCGGCATGCGTCAAGCGCGAGACGTGTCAGCTACAACATGACTCAAGTTAATCGTCTCATCTGGACATCCTGTGCAGCTCAAGGGACTGACTTGTATTAAACTTTAGAATGTCTCCGGACCTACTTATTCTGAATGGTCAAATTATTATAAAAGACGACTTCCATTGCTCAGTATGACAGTTCAGATTGAAAATCATTCGTACACATCCACCTATCATTGTTTCCCGAAACTAGTCGGCGCTATTGATTCATTGTGAGTCGATCTTTGTGCCGTGAGCATCGCCAGATTCTTGAACTGACCACCGCGCTAGGGCTACTAGAAGTTCTCAAAACACAAACAACTCTACAGAAACCCTTCGTCAACATGCAGTTCTCCAAGATCACTATTGCTCTCGTCGCCGCTATGACATACGCCGCCGGTGTCAGCGCGTCTTGCCAACAGATCAGGTGCGACAAGACCTGCGGCTCAGGCGGTGCTAAGAAGAGCTTCTGTGGTTCTGTCCAATGCAACGATATCAATGTCGGCCGAATCACATGCTGCGACGATGTGCAGTGCACCCAATAGAGCATTTACGAACGGATAGAGTGGAAGTAATGAAGATTAGGCAACAAACATGATGGAGTGTGCGAGCGGGGCTGAAAACCATTTCCAGGGTGGTCTTCCAGATCGATACCAGACAAATGCTGTAATCACGCCAGACCTAGAATAGCTAAGAGAGAATGTTTGTCTGTTTGTATTACAGTTCCTCGTGTTGGGCATCTGGGGTGCCAGACAGGCCGTGGTATGGTAAGTTTCACACTTGATGCTACAATATCAGGTAGCTCGACGCGGACGACTTTTGCCTTATACAAGGACGCACCGGCGATTGAATATTACCACCACCACCACCATAGCGAGTGGAACCGCTATAAGACAAGCCAAGAAAAGCCCTTTTTCAGGAAGTTACGTTTCAACTCACAATCCCCCGTCGTTACGCGTCGTCAAGAAATTGCTCTACATATCATTCTCTCTTTTCTTTTTCTTCGCTTTTCCGTGTGGGCAGTCAGTCCTTTTCAGGCGCTGACGAAGCCCTTGACGTTCTTCAGCCAGCGGACGTACACTCCGTCAACACAAAGTCTTCAAGGGATGGAAGGACTTGCATATAGCAATTGTCCTGATGCAGAACTTAAACTGCCACACTCTATAGCTTAAACCAGATTATAAGGGTGGCTGCATTGTATTGCGCGGCATGTTGCATTTGCTTAAGTGACGTAAGTCATATATATTTGGTGAACATTATGATGGTCCCTTAAGCATTTAGTATTGCGCTTAGCAACTAGTTTCCCCTCGATTTCATATGACTTTAAGAGGATGTCCCCACCCCAATCTTAGAGAACAGCTGTGAGTTTCCATCCGAGGTCGTAGCTATCTCCGACCGCCGTATTCATGCCGTAACCATCAATTGGAATGTTCTGATGCGCGGCATCGCCACACAAGAATATGCAAAGACTGTCAGACGTGTATCGACCCGCAATACAAACTCTCGGTCGCCAGGAACTGCATACCAAGGACTCGTCTAACTTGACTGGAAACGGTGTGTTGATACCGCTGAGAGCCTTGCGTATGGACTCAACTGGATCAAGCCTCTTCCAATCTGCATAGAGCGTGATTGGAAGACGTACTGTCCACGTATCGACTTCATCTTGAGGAGACCAGCTGTTGTAGGCAGCGGGTCGCGACGAGGAACCAGTTCCGAGTTTGTTTCGTGTCTAGCTGTTGTCAAATTATGTGATCAAGGAGGAGTCGGTTTCTATTCAGGTTGACGATTACAGCATGAAGCTTTGGGCATCGGAGCCGCAATCGGGTGCCGGTTCTAAGAGCCGGGAGCGGACGCCGTCGACTCCGAGCAAAGTGGAGACGGTGCACGGCAACGCCGCGATTGACCGGGAACGGTCTTTCGGGATCAATGCATATGCCTCAGTTAGCATGTGATACAAATATCAGATGACTTAAGTTGTTTTCCAGCCGCCATTAGAAGTATTATGTGCTTCCATACCAGTCCCAGAGGCGGGTTCCAAATCGCTTTTACATGCTGCAGTGCAACTTTCACGAAGCCAAAGTCATACTGAGAATATGGGATATGTTTGCGTCACCATAATGTTTTCAATGCAAGCAAAAGGAACATTGGGCTTGAATTAGATAGACGCTAGTGCGTGATATGGAACATCTTGGGTTCTTCCAGACTTCTAGTCGGGTACCGGGCTGGATGTCCATCTGAACCACGAAACTTCATGCCCAAGTGACATCACATCCCCCCAATTTGCCTACTACTACAACAAGTTCTGCACGGAGTAGACCGCTATTTGCCTCTCTCTACGACCCCCGCACTTGATCTTCCATCCTTTCGGAACGTGGATCGCCAGCGGCAAGGCATGCGTCGTAAGCTTACCAACGACCCTGAAAACTGATCGAAGGACTGTGCCGACTGGATCACAGTACTATTTATCTGTTACACAGCAAATGCTTCATCGTGGTCAAATACGGGCAAATCAATTCCACGCAATGAACTCGAGAGCCTCCCTCCACACGGTTATCCCCTCATGCGATAGCCAAGACACCAATGAAACTTCGGACTTCGTAATAGTAGATTACCTGAACTGTTTCCCTGCCAAAGGACATCGTGCGTGCGTTGAATGCCGGAGGTACGCCTTTCCAGCGCGGAAAAATCATGATTGCCCAGCCCAGATTCTTTGCTAACCACAGTATCCCGCACAGAAAAAAGACACGATGTAAATAATCCTCTAGCGATGAAAGACCAGTACTCATTAGGCCACAGGTGACATGCGCCTGCCTGTTTGTGGGCTCTGCGAAAGGGTCGGAGGTTCTTGCACCTTTCCTACAAAGAGGAAAACACCAGAACGCGTAGCGAAACCCCGAGATGCGAAACGTAAGGCGAGCCTCAGCGGCGAAAGACTGGGTAAGGGTGCATGGTTGCGCTAGCTATTGAATGTGACATTCACTAATCCGAGGAATACTAAAGAACGTATTGTCGACCTTCTTGAATCTAGACTTGCTGGGGGACAAACAAAAGATCTAACAAGCTCCCCAAAAGAGTCTTCTTCAAGAAGAGGATCCACCCATTCGATTGGTGACGAAAACCAAGACAAAACACCCTCGAGCGGTCACGTTTCTACCCCCTCCAATTTCCAGCAAGTTGCGCACGACAACAACTCAACGGGCGGCACGCCACTCAGCATCTCCTCTAAATCTTCCGCAACAAACGATCAGGAAGACGTGACCGAAAGGGCTTGCACTATTGCAGTCCCTCAGGCGATGGCGACCTCACTTGTCAAAATCTTCTTCGACAAAATTCAGCCATGGCTACCGTTGCTCCATAAGCCACGATTCTTTGCCAAGCACATGACAGATGAGGATCAAAGCTTTCGTTGCTCTGTTAAACGATCTTTCGAAGATTCTCTCATACTGTACTCCATGTTCGCTTTGGCTGCACGCCACTTAGAAGCCCCTGAGTTCAAGAATGTTCGAGCTACGGAACGCGGGGACAACTTCATGAAGCTTGCCGAACAGAGCTATAAACACCTTCGAGAGACTGCAGAAGGAGCCTCGCTGCCATATCTTCAAGGCTGTATTCTTCTGGCTTGCTACCTCTACACCGCTGGTCCTTCCCATCACGCCTGGGTTTTGACAGGAGTTTGTGTCCGGCTAGCCTACGAGCTTGACCTATGCGATATGGACGATGACGAAGAGCCTTGGAACAGTTCAGATAACTGGGTCAGTATGGAAGAAAGCAGGCGTGCATTCTGGCTGGTTTGGGAGCTGGACACCTTTGGGTCGACGCTGTCCAGACGGCCCTGCGCAATCAATCGACACGGCATTGGGGTTTTCCTTCCTGCCAGTGATGAAGCCTGGTTTTCACAGCAGCCCGTTCGATCTGTGAAGCTTGATCCAAGGCCGGCAGAGGCTTGGAAAGCTCTCGAAAAGTCCGACAACCAAGACGAACGTGCGTGGTTTCTCCTTGCCAACTACCTTATGGCTCAGACGTACGATCCTCACCTATCTAAATCACCTTCTCAACAACGAAAGCGTGAAGAACTCGCCAGCTCTATCACGTGCTTTTCCCTTCTCACTTCCCAACGTTTTAGTCTTGAGGCACACCTGCCCTTTTTTGATGAGAAGAGTTTCGCAAAGTGCAACTGGATCATCGGCATTCATCTCATGGTTGTTGCCGCTCGTATTGGCCTCGCGGATGGAGAAGAGTTTCTAGAGACTCGCACATTTACATATGCACGAGAAAGAGCCCGAATCATTCAACACTGGCACCCAGAGTACATTGCGTTGAGCCACCCATTTCTAGCCTGTAGCCTGATGACCCCTCTCATACCGGTAGGTGACTCTCTTTCCGATTCTTCGAGCTGTCATCTATACGCGGACATGAGAAAACTCCTTATGGCTCGATATGCGGCTGTCTGGGGACTGGGATCTGTCTTATTAGGTAAGTAAGACATGCATGTGACTGTCAAGTCAAATCCTCAAAGACGATGACGTCGTTAATATTCAGCAGAATTAGAAGACAAGTTGAACAAGCCAGGTGGAGACCCTAGGACGAAAGAGTTTATTACCAAACGATTTGCAGTTTTCTTTCCGATCCAAAATAAAACAGGGCGTGGACGGTCCGAAGCCACGCCTATTTCCCCAGCGGCATCCGGTTCTAACGAGATTAGACTTGAGTTGAATGACGTCCCATCGTTCCAAGACTCTGATTTCGACAGGCTTCTTGGTCTGGCACCAAATGAACAATTCGCAAACGAATTCCCATTTCCAGATATTCAGCCTTGCAGTTCTGGCCAGCATGAAAGCTCCTGGATGTTACCTCCTAACTGCCACCTTGATTTAGAAGGGGTCGGGCCCACCTTTTAGTATAAGCAGCTTCGAACAGGCAACAAGGTGTGGGTTTTAGCTACCGGTGTGTTGATTGGTATTGTCTATGAGCAGAATACAGTCGATGATATGCATCGCAAACCAACTTTCATCCAACTTTCAGACTGTGAAACTGATATAATCAACGTCAAAGTCTAGCTGTGGATTTGATAGAAGTCGACTTCTGACAAACTTACGATCATAGTTGCCCGTTAACTCTTTGGGTTTCGGGGAAACAGCTCTGGTTCACCGCGATATCTTCAAGTTCGTAACGCATGAGCTGACGGGATATGTACTCGTATGGCCAGCCAGCCTTGTGACGCTATGCCGAAGATACGGTTCGAGAAAAGAAGCTGCGTTCGCTGGACTCCGGACCCGGCTGATCTCGGCATTTCCGATACGGCCGTGCCGTGGGCCCCGTCTCTACAAGCGGGTATTGCCATAGGCCGTGCCGGCCGACCGGCCCCACATGCGGTCACATCGGGACTGGCACTGATAGCTCCGTCAAGCATTTAGTCTCTCCCCGACATAAGTATGCAATTGCGTGCTCACAAGTTGTTCAAGTTCTTCCAAGCTTTCCAATGAACCTGGAAAATACGAATTCCAGTTCTTCCTAAGCTATCAACGATGAAGATTGTTATCATCGGCGGAGGAATCGGCGGCTTGGTCTGTGCAATTGCTTGTCGTCAGGAAGTTCTCGATGTTACCGTACTGGAGCAGGCAGAAAGTCTCTTACATGTGAGTCAAAAATTGCCTGATAACTGCACTTTTGGCTTAATTCGACTCGGATCGAATTCAGTTGAGGACCGTTCTAATATCGATAGGTGGGAGCCGGAATTCAAATACCCCCGAATTCATCTCGCGTTGCCCGCCAGCTCGGGTATCTACCACAGCTCATTGAGAGAGGCGTCGTTCTCTCAAACATTGACTATCGAAGATACGCCGATGGAAAACTCTTATACGATATTAGGATGGACGAAAAGCACACCCAGAAACTTGGCGGCATGTGGTTGTAAGCTATGCCCCCACCCACCAGCCATTTTGACTGAGTGCACAACTTGGTTTCTGAGACACCAATTGTGATATACTAGAACCATCCATCGTGCGGATTACCACCGAGTCCTTTGGGAGACCGCCGAGAAAGCCGGGGCTGCGTTGCGCTTAGGCGCCCGCGTCGAAAGCTTGGCTTCTACCCCCCCTAGCGTCACTTTGGTCGGGGGCGATGTCGTGGCGGCCGATGTTATAGTCGGCGCAGATGGTAAGTGAGACTGACGTAACCAAAGCGTATTTGAACTACAGCGTGGTTGAGCGTCTGTTAGCCCGATATTTGCTTATGATAGGAGCAGGACTATGGTCTCTCACCAGGACTTCGTGCTTGATAGGCATTCACCTCCCATCGAAACGGGAGACATGGCATACCGGGCAACGTTTGGTCGCAACGACTTGCTTAGTCTCGAGGATATGGGAATCAAAAAGCTCATTGAGAGAAACGCCGTGACTTGCTGGCTAGGTCCCGGTAAACATGCTGTGTTCTATCCTATTGCTAATGGGGAGGTTTACAATCTCGTTTTGGGGAGCCCAGACGACATGGACGAAGGAGTGCATGAAGAACAGGGGAGTACGAGAGATATGACCCAGTCTTTTGAGGGATGGGACGATAGGTGAGTCATAAGTTTGGTTGATACCTCCCGATATCAGACTCATCCGTTCCCAGGTTGACAACTATGATATCTTGTATTTCGCACGTGCTGAAATGGAAGCTATTCCATCATCGGGAGTTACCAGTATGGACAAAGGTAAGTGGCAGCAGGCGAGTCAACTTGAATGCATCACGATTTGAACTGACTGGATGTCCAGGGTTCGGTTGCCCTCCTTGGCGATGCCTGCCACCCAAGCCTTCCGTACCAAGCTCAAGGTGCCGCCATGGCTACAGAAGATGGGGCCGTTCTGGGGAAGCTTCTTGGCCTCCTCCATAAGTCCAAGCCGCATGAATCCGAGTATTTATCACAGATCCCAGAACTTCTCAAACTGTATGAATCACTTCGCAAGTCCCGTACTACGACAAACGTCCAAGGAGCGTTGTCAAACCGTATCGCATACCACCTCCCCGATGGCCCCAAGCAAGTGTGGAGGGACGCGACTCTGGCGGCAGCCAGTCGGTATGCTGTACAGACCGAGTTCAAGATGGCCGACGAAAATTACAAGCAGGCTATGCTGGGATTTGATTCGGTTGGTGACTGTATTTCGGCTTATGAAGACTGGGACACGAGGTCTTTAAGGGAGGGAAGGGCTTCTATTTAGCAATTGCCACTATGCGGAACTGAAATGACACTAGAGAACGTTCACAAATCTCGTGTAATTATTATAGTACTTCTGGTCATTACAACATCAACATCGTACATTACTTATACAATCCGACCACACTTGGACCATTATCGGGGCATGGTGTACCCGGTAAAATCGTACAGCCCGTTGTTTCCCTGCATCGAGCTCCATTCCAGGAATTGGCTCTGCTCACCCCCATCGGTTGTTGGAACGAACATGTCCATCTGGCCTGGTGGTGGTGTTGGTGCAACATTGCTGCCTTGGTAACCCCAAATATGTGCTGCCATCTCGGGCGTCATTCCCGCCATGGGCATGAAAGGGGCCATCTGCTCCAGTCCCCGTTGTCGCTGTTCAGGGGTGTGCTGCTGTTGCTGCTGCAGCATCTGCGCGAAAGAGTCTCCTCCAAGGCCCAGGTCTGGGGCCGGCACTTGCTCCATCAAGGGCTGCAGTGTATGGGGCGGCACCGAGCCCATGGCTTCGGAAGAGGTGGAAGACACTCTTCGGACAGTTCGCACGCTATCCGAATGGCCCAGCATGCCCTGGCCATCAAAGACTCCAGAGAAGACGGCTACCGATTGACTGTCCTCTGAACCCTCGTCGACATCGACACCAGAGTCCGGTCGGGGGATGGTGCGGGTTACGTGGCGAGGGACCAGGGACCGCGACGGTGACGGCTCGTTCTTGCGGTTACTCCTGTTGGAATAAGGCATGTTCTGCGCGTTGGCGATACACTGGTCGATCACCTGCATGAACTGGTTGCGGTAGATGTTGCCAATAGTCTCAAGCGCCTGCTCATTCAGACCCTTGTTTCGGAGGTTACCCTCAACGGCCTTGAGACTGTTCATGAACTGGGTCTGCAACTCGAAGTGCTCAATGACGGGACAGAAGTCTGATGCAAGTTAGCTTGGTCGTACATAGACATGTGAGGGTCAGGCGTGGCCTACCAAACGGCTTGACGTGATAGTCGGCATCGTCAGGGAAGAGAAGATTCCAGATCTCCTTCCATTGCACTTCGGGAGTCATGCCGCTCGCCCGCTTCCTGGAAAGCAACTTCGTCATGGTGGGACCGTCGATACCAGACTCGGGATCGTGGTCAGAGACCTCGCACATCTGCTCTCTGGGCAGCCGTTGGTGATCTCGGAGGTCCTTTTTACTAGGGAAATCTCGGTTGCACCGATCGCACATGAATGCCGAGGGGTCGTGCCGCTTATGTTGCTTGACAATGTGTTGTCTCAACTCAGCGAATTTGGGAAAGTAAGTCATCGCACACGAGTGGTGTTCCCTGACGTTGAATCGATGAGGGTTCCTCTTGCGGAACGGGCAGCTCAGTCTCAGGTTCTCCTCCGCTTCCCTGGGCGAGGGCCTCGCCCTCTTGTAAGGAACATTGGAGTCACCCTCGTCTTCGGTCAAGTCGTCGCCGTCTTCTTCACCGTCTGCCCGGCCGGCATCGCCCTTCTTGCGTTTACCGTTTTGGGACCCCCGGCCGGACCCAGATCTTCTCGCAAGAGGCACCGACCCGTTGGAAGAGGTAGATGTTGTGTGCGTAAGCTGGGTAACGGGGAAGCCGCTGAAGGCAAGCCTGCCAATGTCTTGAATGAATCGAAAGACGAATTGACGGAGGAAGACCGGGGGCATGGTGACCTCGTCGAGCTCCACGCCGTAGGCGACCTGCAAGACGTAGTTGAGAACGGCGTCGGCCTCCTCGTTGGAGCAATCAATCGGCGTCGGGGTTACCGGTTCCCAAGCCCGCGAAAGACGGTCGGAGCCGGAGTCGAAACTCATTCTTCCATTCAATGGGCGAGCCGGTACCGCACTCACTCGAGGAGACTCGGGCGCTTCATCGATGCTCGGAGGTCTTGCACAAAGATAAGCGCGGGCCTTTGGAAGATCATGGCAACCTACCTGGGGGTTCCCGCTGAATGTCGCAAATCATTGGGGGCGTCGTTGGTGTCATCGTCTTCTGGCTCCTGGATATCCATGCGCGGCAACATCTCCTCCTTGAAGCGCACATCATACGAGTCCGGATACGCCGGAAACCTCTCCTCGTTGATGGAATTCACGAAGGTCGACCCGGAATCGCACGACTCCCGGTACCGGTGCCCGCTCGTCCGGGACCTCGTCGCGAGGAACGGGGTCGGCAAGCGCTCGGGCCCGTCGAGATCCGGGGTGGTCGCTCGCGTAAACGTTGACGATGTGGGCGACATGGGCATGGAGCACGTAGTCGCAGAGTCCGGGACATGGGTTGAGCTCATCGTCGACGAGGTCGGGGACCGGTCGCGGTTGACCTTGTTGAACGCGCTCGAGATGATCTTCAAGCCTTCGGGACATTTTGCGTGATGCGGTTGGGGTTGAGAAAAGCGAAAGTGGTGTTCGAATGGCGAGTGAATGGCCTCTTCGACTTTTGTCTGCGGCGCAACGGAGTCATCGCGGTGACGCGGCTCTCGAGGCCGGATGGGAATCTCCATAGAGAACGAGCGCTCTTCACTCATCGTGGCCTTCGTTTTCGCGGTTCAAAACACCAATTCAATCGTTGAAAAGCCAGGATGTTTCAATGGAGGGCCAGATGACACTTCTAGCCGGTGCTGGGTTGTCCTTGTCTGTCGTGCCTCGTCGCGAGGACCCGATATCAGGTCCCGTCCGTTATTCGTCGCAATTATCGCAATGAGAACAAAGTGATCATGAATGAACAAGAAGGCAGAAAAATGATTCGGAGTCTTGAACAAACGTCGAGTCGAGGAAAGGGTGTGCTCCTCGGTCGTGACTGTTGCCTTCACGGCTCAGCCCCCAAAATGGCTTCTATGCGGAGTAAATTGCGAACCATCTCAGCATGACAAGGGGGGCTGAGTGATGCCTGTGATTGGATCATGACGACGACCGTCGTTTGCACAAGAAACACAAGTCTTCGTCATTGGACAATCCCTCAACGGAGGACGGGATGCCTCCCCTATTTCTGGCGCGCCGCCTGCAGCAGGCGGGCATGACCCCTACAGCATCTGTCGAAACTTGATTTGCTTGTGGTGGGTGCCTCTCAGGCTCTACGACAATCTTCTTAGGCAGAAACATGTTTCTATTGCTTGGTATTGTTAAGAAACGACTCCTTATCGGCGCGGTTTGGTGTGGATGTCTGACTCGTACGAAGTCCCGACATAACAGAACAACAAAACATGGTCTCAGGGGGGGATCAAGGCGTTCCACCGTTACACGCGACATGCTGGAGACCAACAGCTCCAAAGTCCCTAAAATCGAACCTTCAGCCCTACGCGGGTGGCATGTGTGCAAGATTGCGATTCCATTAATGCACGCCATCGCGCCTTGGGGTAAGACGATGCTCTTCTGGACCAGAAATGTCACAGCTTCAGTTGTAATGGGTTGACAAGGGCCTTGCAGTTGCCCTGTCGCAGGCCAGCCGCCGGTCATTCGGGCACGCCCCGTCATTGGATAATGGCAACGGTCAGTCTGTTGAACAAGACGAGCGCATCGTCGTCAACTCAATTGACGTCAGGAAGATGTGGCGATTCAACCACAGTGGATTTTGCGAGTTGGCTGAGGCTCTCTTTGGGCTATTCTGGGCCCATAATAGAAATGGTGTGGACGGTTATTCGAAGAGTTGATTGAACATAAAGGGGCCGAAGACGAGTTGAGCCGGGATATGAAGCGATACATACGGGCATTTATCAGACATTGTCAGGGCTTCCAGGACTTTCAGGACTTTGAGGGATCACCAACGACAAGAAACAAGCATTCTAGGTGGCCACAAAAACAGTCACAACATCGTGGAAATCAATACCATCCATTGCAATTGCAGCATTATCCGGGCTTGTCGAAGACTCCACATCTGAGTACAACAACTGCGCATAGTCGCCATGTCACACACGAAAGGCACTTCTGGCCAGAGCGCCTATGATCACTCAAGTCTGTGAGTCGCGATTTACATCACGAACTCCTTGTCAATTGACCGCACTGACATAGCCAACAGGCCTTCCCAGAACAGCACATACAGCGTCGATCGCTACGTGAGCGAGTCATCCTCCTGGACTACCTACGATCCAAAAAGGAAACCCTCAGACGCGAATTACGAGGACCCTTTACACTCAGAATTGGAAGGGCTACTGCGACAAGCTCAGCACCGGTCGAGGCCGAGCAAGAGGTGACACATCACCGAAGGCACATTAGACCGAAGCAAATACTGTACAACTATGATGACGTGGAGGCGTGGCGAATGTGATCTCTCATTTTGATCAGAGCGAGGCATCGGAGGGTTTTGGAACAGAGTGGACATGACGATCCGGGGGTGGATCGACAACCACGAGTAATGATTTCGGGGAGTTATTAGCGAAGCGAGATATCGTCGATGGGGCATTCCGTTTCTATTCGCACCTCGGCGGGTCGTCGTCGACGATGGTAGATCACGGCTAACGTGGTGTGGAAGACTTGAAAAGTTGTCTTTTTGGCTGTGAGATGGCTGGCCATCCCACATGGGTATGTAAGTAAGGCTACTGTATGTAGCAGATATATATGTACGATGAAGCATATGTGCTGTTGACCAAAGGCCGAATATGTACCGTGAAGACTCAAATAAAACACCACCTCCTTTCCTTCGAGACTGCCAGCGTAGCAATCACCGCAAGGGAACCTCTCATCATTTACTTAAAGAGCTCAACGCAGTCAAAGATCTACATGTGCGAGATTAGCATTTGCCAGTATGTGTACGGTTGGTATACGGAAAACTTACGACATTGGGGCTCAGGTAAGTGTCGCCACTGCTGCCGGAGGCAATAGTAATGGTGATGGTGTTGGCTCCAGCAACGAGAGTGCCAGCAGGGATAGCGACGTCGTAGATCTCGCCGTAGCCACGGTAGGCACCACGGGTAACACCACGGGAGTCGATCTTGGTGGGCGCAGCAGGGGTGGCGCCGCTCCAGCTGTTGACCTTGGCCTGGGGACGACCGCTGGCGAAGCTGAGAGTGGTGGCGATGCGGAGGGTGGCAGCACCCGGGGCGGAGTTGAGGTTGAACTTGATGGTGACGGGGTTGTTGACGGCGGTGAAGACGGCCATGGGGAAGTCGGAGGCGGAGGAGGAGCCGACGGTGTAGGTCAGAGGGCCCCAGCTGCTCATGCGGCTGTCGGAGGGGTGCATGCGGAGCTGCTTGTCGGCGTTGCGGAAACCAGTGGGCTGGCCGTCGTACTCGCCGATCTTGAAGAGGCTGGTGTGGGAGGTCAAGGTGCTGGCGATGTTGGCGGTGGTGGCCTTGCCGGCGGTGACGGTGACGGACGAAGTGGCAACCTTGAACTCGGTCTGGTAGAGGACCATGGTGTAGGTGCCGGGCTTCATGGCGGGCGAGGTGAAGGCGCCGCTGGAGGAAGCATAGGCCCAGTACTGGGCGTTGGCGTTGTACCAGTGAACAACACGCTGGAAGCTGCCGGAGATGCCGGAGGCGGTGCCGGTGACGGTACCACGGCCGGAGGCGGCGACGTAGCCCGAGAGGCTGAGGTCCTTGTAGAAGTCGTAGTTGAAGTCGGTAGCCTTGGGGATACCGGAGCGGGAGAAGCTCATCACGTAGGGGCCGTGGAGACCCATGCGGAAGGCCTCGGTCTGGACGTGACCGCTGTTCATGTAGTTGTACAGGTTGGTGGAGTCGCCGGCGTTGTTGGTGTTGATGTCGCGGAAGAAGGGACCTCCAGAGGAGAGCTCGAAACCGGTGGCCGGGTTGACGGAGATGCAGACGTGGATCTCCTCGGGGCTGGTGCCGTAGACGCAGCGGACCTTGTCGTCGATGAAGCGCTCGGAGGAGTAGAACTTGGACCGGGTCTGGCCGCTAACGACGAAGACATCGGAGCCCTCGACGGTGGAAGAAGAACCGGCGGTGGTGGAAACGGCACCGAAGGGGTATTCGCTGGGCAGGATGTCCTTGTTGAGACGAGCGATGAAGCGCAGCTCACCGATAGAGGGCTCAGCAGTGATGTAGGTAGCCATGTAAATGTTGGCCTCACCCTCCTTGACGATGAGGTAGTGAGTCAACGTCGAGGTGGTGCAGGTGACCTTGATCACATTGCCAGTGCTGGCCTTGATGGTGGTAGAAGCGACAGTGGCAGTTCCAAGACCGGAGCTGATGTGGCTGCCCTTGCTGCCATACTGAAGCTCATTGCCGCGGTACTTGATGGAGTTGATGTCACAGCTGGACTTGGAGACAGAGAAGACGAGAGAGTTGGATGATCCGGCATCGACAATGAGGTTGTTGCCCGAGGTGGTGACGCCAAAGGCGGCCAGAGCAGAAGAGGTGAAGGAGAGGACGGCGAAGAAAAGAACGTGAAGAAGGTTGTTGAACGCCATTTTGGCTGCAGGGGATGCCTTGGCCTGGCGACGAAAAGATAGAAGTCGGAATAAGGTCAAACAGCAGCACAGGCAAAGAAAGAGCAAGAGAGCCTCCTCGACAAGCCTTCCAGAACGAGAGTGATCGACTTATTATAAGTCAAGTAAACGTGGGCTGGCACTTGGCACTTGGCACATTGGCAACTTGGCGGCCAGGAGTTCCGAGTTCGTCTTGAAGGGTTCTCGTTCGCGGGATCCAACAATCATTCAGTGATGGAGGCGCCCGCCCGCCGGAGAGGTTACCTTTAGCAAGACCCTTCATAGATTGCGACAGCCTGGTGATTGGCGGAATCATTGTTTCATGGGCCGTTGACAGGGGCTTTCGAGTCCTGTCTGCCCGAGATAGATCACGAAGAGGGAAAGAAAAAGAAAGGGACAGGGCTCAAGGGACAAGGGGCGTTGTCCCGCTCCGGGCGGGTGGAGGTCGGACAGGGAACGGGCATGATTGATGGGATTTCGGACGACTTGGCAGGAACCGTCTGCATCCGCGTGGTGTCTATGATGGAAATAAGCATTTGAAGTTGCAGTTGCATCCTTCACTGGAAGTCTACTCAGCGTTCGTGATAATGATGGAGCGGGCTGAGGGCCGAATGTGAGGGCTCATAGACCATGCCCTCTTCAAGACCGGCAATACAAGCACTCATGGTGATGAGGAGTGACGAACGAGGAAACATTCGCCCGAGATGTCGCAATGGCGGGCATGCTCGTCGACCGCATAGAGCACATACATGAGGAGACCGCGGTGAAATTAGTCCGTTGGACGAAAGGAGAAATGTCAAGGATGTGTAGTGCCGTTTGACCCGAAGATGGGAAGTGAAGAAGTCAAGAGGAAGTGCCATCTCGTAGCAATGGCCGGCATTTCGGGGGATTCTACCCCAGATTCAGACCGGCAGCTGTGCAGATGACCACGCAGTCGGCGACTCGCTGCTGCACAGGCGGCAGATGAAAGGCGGAGCCCATACTTCGGGTTATTATTACATCAAAAGATGGGAAATTCAGAGCTCGGGTAAGCTTGAAGCTTAAAAGAGTGCGGCAAGCACGGGGCAGACATGTACGTAAATGAAGACGCGTAATCCATGTTGACGGGCTTTCTCTCGTTGAAGACATTTACTATTTCATGGTAATGTGAGGATTCGCAAAGTTCCGACGGAATAACAGCCGATCGATGAAAATAAGGTGAGCCGAAGCCAGGGAAATCAGGAGCAGAATACTCCTTTAAGCCCCTGGACTCGTGTACATCAGCCTTGTTCCAATACCAAGCACCCTCTCACTTTAAAAGTCCATAAGAAGTATTCAAATGTCCGGTCGTTATCCAGGGCTTTAAGGGGCGAGGACTGGACCCAAGGTAGTTGCTGTCTGGTGTAAAGTAGCTAACAACAGCTTCCAATGGCCAAGTCGGCACACTTCAGCCTGGGCGCTTTTCCCTACGAACTCAAGGCGCTAGGCCAGGTAGGAGACTACAAATGCTTTTGAAATTGGAGGCATATTGCGTGAGAAACTCCGTCGAGATTGGGGGAAAACCAGCACAGTGAGGGAAAATGAGCCTGAAGGGAATTACCTCAGGAGACCTGCAGGGAGAATGCCCCCGCTGCCAAGATGTTGGAGACCGGAATGTTGGGGGGTTCGTTTGCTGGGTCGAACAGGGATGGATGCGCTTGAGGATAGCGCTCTTAGAGCAAATAAGAGATAATTACCTGTTCAACAATTCAGTTAATGGCTGTGAAAGGAGCATGGTATTTCTGTCATCAGTTCGAGTTCAAAAAGTTATATGACTTTTCAAGTAGCAGCGCTCGTTCAGCCAATGTCTGAGTTCTTTGTCTGCTGGCGAGGGCGTAATGGTGGTTCTCTTAACCTTCCATGACTCTTCGTAGCATGCGCTCTATTGCCCCGAACCCACCGCAGTCAATTCCGGATAACTGTCAACGGTGATATAAACAAATGTTTCCTTCGAAGCTGTGATGGAGGTCTGTCATCTCAGACAGCGTTTGATATCTTAACATTTACACACAGTAGACGTAGCTGATGATGGGACAACATGCCGACCGTGTTCAATCAACATCCACATCGTCTCGACGACATGGGTCTTTCCTTTTCAGTGTTACATGCTCCGCAGGGATGACCGCTAAGCTTAATTCGTCTCATGATTGTCCACGTTTACCGCTCCTATCAGATCCACAGCATCGGAAATCGCATCATGAAAGCCACTTTAATTCATGATCTCGTTTCCTAAGAAAGCCTAGCCCTTCAAATCCGGAACCACGTGGTCCACCAGCCACGGACTCGATCTTCCGTCTGTCGGCCAAAACCCGATGGAATGTCACAAGACGTCGGTTCCGCAACCCACAAACCGTCCTTCGACCGTTACAGCATTTATTAACGTCGTAGAATGTCGAGACAAATCATCGTTGATGTTCAGTCTTCTACCGTCTAAGCAGTCTCGCCAGGCGGTTGATAAGGCCCTCTCTCATCATTGTCATCTCAACAGCGCCAGCATTTCGCGTTCCACAACATCGAGGGGTCTGAACTCCTCCGCTTCCCGCCTTAACTCTAGGGCTCTGCTTCGGTACCTGCCGTCTGCCAAAATCGTATCAATCGCCTTCACGATATCCTCCTGACTAGGCCTCCCGGTCCGGATACTGATGGCGCATCCCGCCTTCTCACCTCGCAATGAGACTTCGACCTTGTCCTCTGAGTCTCCCGCTAAGACCATGGGTACGCCGTTCGTGACTCCATGGGAAAGGGCGCCGTATCCACCCGTTACAGCAAACACATCCGCGTACTCAAGAGCCGCGTCGTAGAGGAAGTAATCGACAACTCGAGTATTCGAAGGGAGGGTTTCATCGTTGTTGAGCCTCAGCTCGGCGCCCTTGGCGCCAAGTACGGCCATGACGATCAGGTCATCGCGACCGGCTAGTCCCCGAATGGTGGGGAGAATCATGTCGTCGTAGTCCTGGACGACGGTGCCCTGTGCAACGAAAACCACCCTCTTCCTCTCAGTGTCTGGTTTCTTGCTGTTGTTCACGATCTCATGCCACCATGACGGGTACTTGTATCCCGCGGGAATCTCCTTGCGAGGCAGCGTTCCGCCGAATTTGAAGTTGCGTGGCCAGTCAGACCGCGGCAGCTCTAGGGCGGGAATGCACATCTGCAAGGTCATGTCGTGACACGCCCAGCCTGCGTCCCACAGCCCGTGAGGAATCGCTTGAGCATGATCTCCGTAGAGCGAGTCCACAGGCCTCGTCGTTCCGCAGACATATTGAAGCACATCGGCCAACTTCTCGAACGAGTTCTTGCATGCGCCTTCGGCAAACAGCTTGGCAATGACGATGTTTCGCATCCGCCCCGCATCTGAGTCGTCAGCCGGCAGGCCGAGCCCGAAGGGCCCCGTGTCCACGCTGGTCCACATCGCCGGCATGATGCTGACACCCAGCGTGGGCGGTAGCTCCATGTAGCCCTTGGGCAACTCCGCACCTAGCTTGAGTGGCACGATGCCGCTGTACGTGGATTCGCAGAGGATAACAACTTGGCGATCCGCATCGCGTTCGCGAAGTGTCTCCAAAGCTGATCGAATCGACTCGAGCCCTGATGGAATAGAGTTTACCCAGAGCTTCTCGTGAATCCATAGGAGCTGAGACACGCCTCTGGGCACATGGACGAACTCTGAGAACAGTCGATGAAGATCAGTCTCGCTTCGGTAGTTGATGAAGCCTTTGTGAGGGAGGAATGCAGCGCCGGTGCTCTCAACTTGCTCCCGGTAGCCATCGGAGGCGAGGAACGAGACATCGTAGCCCCTGCGAACGAGATCTTCTGTGATCTGAAGCATCGGGTTCATGTGTCCCACAGCTGGTGAGCAAAGTACCAGTACCAGCGGGCTCACCCGGTTTTTGACAGTTTGTTCCATGGTTGAAGGCAGTGATGATTAGAAGTGGGAGCCTGCTGTGACTCGTCTGGTTCACTCTGATTGAGGTCAGTTTGGGCCTCTTTTATGCCATCTCCCGGCCCCACTCGGCGTAAGCGGCGGCGCCCGGACGGCAGCAGAGTCACCGGCCACCGGCCCACGGAGTCCCACGAAGAGCGACCCGGCCAATCAGAAGCTGGTCGTTCCGTGTCAACGACGAATGTGCCGCCAGTTGTGTAACGCCTCTAGTCGGAATGACGCATTTTTCGCTGCGTGTCTCAAGAGACTTCGCGTCTACGCTTACCGCTACGGCAAAATAAAAGCCACTGATAGCATGTTGATCGCTTACATACCCTTCTTGCTGACATGAAATAGGCTCTGATTGGGCAGCAGTCCGAATTCACCAGGAAAGAAGACTTGATTTGGTAAGGAAATATGAGAGTTACTGGAGAGATTCATTTGCCTTTTCTAGCTTTCCGTTTCTTGCATATCAGACGCAACGTTCCAATTTCCAAGACCGTGGAGCATTACTGGTCGAAGCTATCTCACCAACCTAGCAATAACATCCTATTCACAGGCATTTTTAAAGGCTAAATTGAGGTCCTAATCAGGATCCGTCAGGCAAATCCGTGGTCAAGCTGTCGCATCAAGCCTCTTTACCAAGATGCCCTATCATAGAACACAGCTCGACTCCGGCTGAGGCGAACACTTATCGTCGTAGCATACGCAGCAAGAAGCGACAATGTCAACCCTAGCCAAATTGCAGTTGCTGTTGAAGAACTGATTTAAGCACTTCGAGTAACATACACCAATGAAAGAAAGTCGGGCTGACTAAGCTATCAGCCAAGCACGCCATTAATGCCAAGGTACTGCTCATCGACACTCCTCATCACACTCTCTTATCTTCCTCCTTGACAATCTTATCTTTTAGAGCGAGGGGGCCGGGACCGGGCGGCAAACACCTCGGCTCTTCATCTTGAACCCCAGCGGTCTGGATCTCCTTGGTGTGACCGACGCGGAAATGAGGACGATGCTTCCAATCAGGGTCTGTATGGCGTGCTCCGCGTCCAGCGTCACCCAAAGATCGACCATGTGTGTGCCGGTTCTCATAAAATCTGCAGCGCAACTTTCTGCATGACGCTTTGAATCACCTTCTCTTTTCGGGATTTCAATTTAGAGGTATTGTCACCGTTATTCGCTGTCATTGAGGCGTTGTCTCAAGCCGCTCCCGTTGCATCAGATTGGAGCCATTATTACTTCCGTCGACATGGCTACCAAAGAGCCCTCATCTTCTGATGAAGCGCGGACCATCACAGAGTCAGAGAAGGTCGACGGTATGGGTTACACTCTATCAATGCTCTGTGACTGATGCTAATCAGTTACCAGTGAAGTGGTATCGTTCATCATTCTACAATGCGACGATTCTGGGCATGTGCAGCTTTGCTGCGCCGGGGCTATGGGGTGCTATGAACTCCCTCGGTGCCGGTACGGACCATGATATCGAGGATCAATGATCTCAGGGCTGACGGTTTCCACTAGGCGGCGCCCAAGAGCCATATCTAGTCAACACAGGGAACGCCCTCACGTTTTGTCTCATGATCGTGTCCTGTTGGCTCACCTCCTCGATCGTAAAGTACATCGGAATTAAAGGCGCTCTGGTCATCGGGACCATCGGCTTTGCCCCGTACAGCGCGGGCCTGTACCTCAACAACCGATACGGCGTCGAGTGGCTCGTTATCCTTGGAGCAGCTTTCTGTGGCGTCTCGGCTGGAATATTCTGGGCTTCCGAGGCTGCTATTGCCATTGCGTATCCAGAGCCACGAAACAGAGGGCGCATGGTCGCGTATTGGTTGACGTGGACCAGAGTTGGCCAGATTCTGGGCGGCGCGATCAACCTTGGGCTGAACGCTGACCGCAGTGGAGCCGGTAAAGTCTCATACAAGGTTTACCTTATCTTCATTGCACTTCAGGCCTGCGGACCGTTTGTGGCGCTGCTGTTGAATAACCCGTCTAAGGTCCAGAGAAGCGACGGAAAGCCGGTTGACCTGAAGATCTTCGACCACCCTTGGGAAGAGATCAAGGCCACCACACGAACATTCCTCAACCCGAAATTTCTCCTTCTTGTCCTTTGGATAGGACAAGGAGTGTATTCGGAGTCCATCTTCTTCACTTACATCGCCCTTTGGTTTTCGGTACGGGCCAGAGCCCTTGGATCGCTGTTGTCCGGCGTCGTTGCAGTCATCTCTGGCAACCTCCTTGGATTGTGGCTGGACCAAAACCAAATCGCGTTGAAGAAGCGAGCCCGCTGGGCTTTTGCTGTTATCATGGTAACGCAAGGCGCGTGGTGGATCTGGCTGACCATCAATGTGACGGAATACCGCGTCACGCAGCCGACGTTCGATTGGAGCGATCCTGGATTTGGAAGAGGCTTCGGTGTCTTTATCTTCCTTGTTTCGGGCTTTCAGCTGAACTACAACTTTGCCTTCTTCATTATTGGCCAGATCTCTGAAAGCCCACAGGAGACCATCCGGCTCTCGGCGCTCCTTCGTGGCACGGAATCAGCATGGCAAGCCCTCAGTTACGGCCTTAATGCACTTCCAATTTTTGCTGTGGCTGGTGGGCCTTACATCAACTTCGGACTATGGGGCGCATCGATCCTTCCTGCATTGGTGGTTATCAAACATCTTGGTGCTACCAAGGGAAGGGAGGATTCAGAGACTGGTTCCCAGACGGAAGCGGCGCATGTTGGCAAAGACTGAACTTTTCAGCGGCACGATAAGCGAAGGAAAGAGCGTGTCGAACGAAGGCCGTGGTAATAGGACACCATGTTCAACATCTCATTTCTGCGGGGGGGAAGCCACGCAGCATGCTATTCTTTTCATCAAGTAGATCTGATCTAACCATATCAACCAGTCTATGACATACCAAACTGGCACACACAAGCCAAACATTATACCCACATTACCAATAGGCGATTAACGGAGATAAATCATAGATACTACCTGTCTAGCTACGAAGTCTATGGCAACTCCTTGAAGTCAACAAAGAGTCAATCTTATCGATTATTCAATTTGGGTGCGAGCAGCTGTACGGGCGCTCAGCGGCTGAAGAGAGAGATTCTATTTATTCCTGCTCCAGTGCGAGCCGTACGGCAATTACTACATCACAAACTGACTATCGTATTGCTTTGAGAAATCAACTTCACCCAGACGACACCATATCGGCCCCAGCCATCACAACGGAGCCAGCTATCATTAACTCTAACAAAAGTTTGCGGGATATTTCGCAACTTTAAAAGCGAAGGAAGCACCGAACGATGAAGAGGAGGACATGGAAGGTTCACGAGTTTCGGGGCTTTTGAGATGGTTGGGGGAGCGCTTTTGCCGTTCTCAACCTTGTCCCTCTGGCTATGATCAATTCGCAATATCCAGCGAGGACGCATGTTGAAATAGAGCCACTGGTATCATATGAATCAGACATGCTTGAAGACGCTGTGGCGGGGTAGTATCGATTTAGAACAACCTTTCAACCAAGAGTTTCCAATAGAGTGCTTGCGGTCGTTGGAAGTGGAGACGGCATATATCAAGACTTATGTCACCGCGGACTGCGCAATTATTTTAAGCTTTTTCTGCTAATAGCAACCGTGCTTCTGTCTCAACTCCCGCACCTGACAGGGTCTCTCCACTTCCCCAGGGGCATTCAGAGGAACTTCGCATCTCCAGCCCTCGCAGCAGACAGCTGGATGTCTTCGGATGTCTTTGCCGATATACGGCTGACTTGGCACGCACTTGAGTTGTGACCATGCTATTAGTTGCCTCACATAAACTTGTGTATGCTCAACTAACTCAATGCATGGCTTAAAATACCCAGGCAGCCATACCAGGGCACGTCATAGGCGGAATTTGTCAAATTGAGATGTCCGTGAAGCTGCCGAGTGACGGGGTAAAAGACAAATAGATTGGATATCAAATAGTATAAAGTCATCGGCTGTTCACCTCCAGAACCTCTCTTGTAACTCATCATCACCAGTCTCTTCAATCACAGCACGCCTTCGTTTCAAGTTTCCGACTTTCCCATCGTTGCACTACTTGCGCTTCATTCGAACAAGTACCTTCTTTACAGCCTATAGCCTCAACATCGATACCCACTTCATCTTCTTATCTAACGACAATATCACGATGTTCGCTCGTACTTTCATCCTGCTCACCCTTGGTGCCCTTGCCTCGGCTCAGACTCTTGAGGGCTTCCCCGAGAGCATTTCTTGCAAGCAAAGCTCTGGTGGCAACGCCAGCGTCTCCAAAGCCGAGATGAAGTCGGCCATTGTTGGCCCTAAGGGAAACTTGGAAGACAACTCTGCCGCCAACGTCGCCTCTGGGAAATGCTCAAGCCTTTCTGGAATTCCGCTCTACACGGTAAGTGGCAATATGAAACCGCCTAGAGGATGTGGTTAGACGGGCATTACTTTGCTCCTATCTTCCATCCGACCAACAATTCATCATTGATTCGGCATGCTAATATGTCTTTGTTTTACACAGGTCGGTGCTGCTAGTAAAGCAAACGTTGGATTCGCCTATGACAAGGCCAAGGACACATACCACTTTTGTTTCGCTCAGGGGGCTGTTGATGACGCGACTGGATACCCTTCTCAATGCACCTAATGCCAGGGCGAATGAAGAGATATTTTTCGGAAACAAATTCACATCCAATTCAAAATTTCAAGTCCCATCCTGAATGAATTATGTACGAAATTTGTGATGACATAACATCGGTGGTTTATCTCATCTATCAACAAACACGACTTCCGTAAGCCTGGGTATGAACTCGCTAGTAAAATAACAAAACGTTGAGCCATTACTCCCCAGCTCCCAACAAACAGAACGATGAACTACTCCACGTCTCAATCCTATGTGTACGTTCTCACTAATTGCCCCAGTTGATCTTTGTCCAGTCCTCTTCATCGAGATGCAAACTCACTGACGGGGCAACACTAACTAAAGTACTCGTACTTCTCTGCTGCACAGCGGGAGTATCTTTGAGAATCTTCTTAATCGTGTCAGCCACCAACACACCAGCACTCCTGATAATGTCTGGGTCCACATCGCGCTTTGCCCCATAGGCAACTAGTTGCTGAACAATGTCAATCTTTTTCCGGTTTGTGTCAGCGATTCTTGCTGCCATTCCCCCTTTTCTCACGTTCGGCTTCATTTGGATTGCTGCAACAAGAGGACTGCAACCCTTAGGGCCGATTACATCGGTCTTTGCGTTGAATGACTTGAGTAAGACCGATACCAAGTCACTTCGCCCCTTTTCACAAGCTTCGAACAACGCGGTCTTCCCGTAAATGTCTTGGCTATTGACATCAAGATAGCTCGTGGCTTCCAGTGGAACCTGATTCGTTGACCGACTTGATATTGATCGTCGCACCGCAGCAGACGTAGTTGATACGACACTGGATTTTCGGGCTGATGACTCGATATGGTTGTAGATGAGATCTGCCATTTTGCCGCTCTGGCATTTGTGCAGAACGCCGTGTCCTTGAAGATCTCGAGCGTCGATATTGGCACCGTAATGAAGTAAAAGCTGCACAGCTGAGGCTTTGGAAGTTGACACAGATGCAAGCAAGGGTGTATCCCCATTGCGATCTCCGATGTCAAGGTTGCCAACATTCTGGATGATTTGCTCCAGGACGCTTGGTTCGATGTCAGAGTCGACCACGGCGACGTGCAGAAGCGTTCTTCCTTCGGAGTCCATGGCCTCGAACCTTGGCAAACCTGTGTCGTCTATGTTGGCATCCTCGAAACCGTGTTGTTGCGCCCATCGGAGAGCAGATTCCAGCTTCACCTGGGGTGGTTCTTCGACTGAACCCGTCTCTTTCTTAACCCAATCTTTTATCGCCAGGTAGCTGGCACGGTCGCCTGCGAGATGATGAATAGCGAGAAGAGCTTGGCAAGTCTCCGTGATGTGGCCCTGGTTTCTCGGCTCTTCTTCCAGACGTATTTGAAGTGCAATTTCAAGATTCTTGCTGGCGCCAGGTAAATCCTCAAGACTTGCGCAGAGCCTTCCAAGTTTGTGTCGAAGTCGAGATAGTCGAATCCTGTCCACTGACGTGGAACCGTCGCATTCGGCAGTGAGCTTTTCAAGTGATTCCCGCGCCATATTGTTGCCATCCACAGTACCCCAGAATCGGTAGAGTTCTGCGAGCTCTTCAAGCAAATCGTAGTGCTCGGCACCTTCAAAACCATCCACCCCACGCTCCATCAAAGTTGCACGAAGATCTATCGCCTTTTGAAAGTGGTGTGAGGCGCTTTGGAACAGCTCGCCCTCCTTCAAAAGTCTTGCTACTTCCAAGTTCTTCTGATACTTGAAGAATTCGAGCCTCGAGTTGAATGGGACGACCAACGAATTTCTCTGCGAGATATCAGACGCACTTGATGTTCTGCCGGTCTTGATCGCTTCGGAATCGGATGGAGCAAGATCTTCGTTTCTTTCGAGAAGTACTGCTTCAGCAAGGCTGCTCGCCGAACTAGTCCACCGCTGGACATTCATCGCGACGTTTAAGTTGCGTACCTCGCGACCTTCGATCGCGACATAGTTGTTGGTGGTTGCCTGGGCTTGAGGGGAAATTTCAATGTTGTTGCGAAGCTTGCGAGCGACGTTCTGTACCTCCCGGAGAATTTCGCCCTGTGAGTTCTTCGTGTCCACATTTTGAGCCCTGAATTTCTATTAGCATTGTGCCTTTCGAGTTTTCATCGATGAAATACTAACAGTAACAGTGTTGATAAGGTGATATTCAAGACAGCGGTGTAGTTGCTGATCTCTTCCATGGCACGATTCACGTCATCTTGATTCAGCCTCTGTCCGATGGCGAGGCTGATCTGTCGACCAAGTCCTGGATTCTCCGGAACAGAAGCGGGTAACTGTTCTCTCAAGACTTCTAGCGATTGTTTACAGCCTTCCAAAATCGTTGAGATATTCTGGTAATGGGGCTTCTCCGAGGGAAGCAGACGACCTTTGCGACGCAGGCTGCATGTGTCTCGTACGCCCTCTAGGGCCGTAAGCAGAAGCTTAATTCGGTCATGGAGACTTTGGATATTGGTTGTGGAGTTTCTGATCGCGGCAACTATGTCCACAATGTTTGAAGCTGCTGCACAGAGTGGCTCAGCAATCTGGATCACGGCCAACAAGGCTTCCATCTTGACGATACGGTGCACCCACAAACAACGCTAAAGAGATAAGAGAATCGTGGGGTTCCGGATCCCAAGTCCCAGAAGTGGGGATGAATTATGTTTAATGCGCAGGACTGCAAGAAGTGCTGCCGCCTCGCCCAGACCGTGACCCAAGCATGTACAAACGATTGACACTGCCTCTAAGCAAGGATGACAGAAAAGGGCGACCAAGCCTCACCCTTCAGTCAGACCAATGTGATGCCAGCTAGTTGTGATGAAAGTGCACTTTTTAGTCAGGCATGACATCACGAAAGCTCTTATTGGTCATCTATTCGTTCTTCGAGGGACTCCTTACTACTTACAACCAGACACCAGGCCAATATAGCTGCAAGCCACTTGCAAACCTATCTTAGGCAGCAACGATCTGGTGATGGTTCTAAGAACCGGCGAAGCCTGCGTTTGGCAAACAAAATGGAATTCCTCAGCTGAATAGAGCACATCACGGCACATGCCAAGCAGAAATGTGCAAAAGTTATGGGAGGCCTCTCCATGGACGGAAGTACTTGTTTTCAACTCATATCCGCGCGGGAAGCATAGTAAAACGCAAAAAGTGACTTCGTGGTTCGCACAAGGCGGCTTGTGTTTGCTCAAGGGATCTCACCGCGTCCTTGACCGAGTGTCTTTGTTGCACATCTGTTCTGCTGTCTGCGGGGTAT
This sequence comes from Colletotrichum karsti, assembly GCF_011947395.1. NCBI lineage: Eukaryota > Fungi > Ascomycota > Sordariomycetes > Glomerellales > Glomerellaceae > Colletotrichum > Colletotrichum karsti. The sequence continues at coordinate 798,283 of NW_024065905.1, forward strand.
CTGCATATAATTAATTTGAAAGTGAAATGCGATTTGCCTGTTCGGAGTTGATGACGGTAAGATGTAGCTTTTCTCACCACCGTGTTACGCGTAATTCCAAGCCCTGTTTTTGAGAAAAGAAGTAGTCACTCCCAAAGTCCTGAATATCATGTATGCCTTATCGTTGCCTCGCCGCTGCCTGCCCTGTACCCTTGCTCGGCGTTGGGCTCCCTTCTGTCTGCAGGACTTGGCTGAGACACTGAGGCAAACTGTCCAGCCTGATCCAAACATGGCCGTGGTCATCTTATATTACCAGGTGAATAGCTTCCGATGGGACGGCCTCTTTCAAACAGCGGAGGAACAAGATCGCCGTTTCCAGCTACAACGCATTTCATTTCGTGAAGATGGCGGATCATGAGGCATATGCGACCTCAATCAGCAGCAGACTCCGGTCTCAGATAACTCGGAGACACGTCAACATTGACGCTCTGATTGAAGGACCTCTAGGTGAGTTGAATCCCAGACTCGAAACGATGTCTCTCTCTCCCTCCTTTGACGCTTTGCCATACTAACGGGCATGATAAGTTCATCTCGACGATGCCGAACTGGAAGAGGATATCCGAAACTTTGCTCCCAGTCTACCAGGAGTCAACCCGAGAGACATATTGAGAGCTGCTCTTGTAGCGAGGGAAATAAGGGCATACACTGATGAAAGTCTCCAAGCAGGCCTTCCAATTCACCTTACTGAAGAGGAGAGAAAGGCACTCAAGGAAGAGAAGGAGAAAACCTTTTCCCAAAGCGGTCTGAAAGTCGTGGTCACCAGCGTCGCTCTTGCCGCCCTTCTCCAGGGCAGCGTTCAAGCTTCCATCAATGCTGGGAGCATATTTGCCACTGTGTTGGACCTCCCGCCCTCAACCCAGGAATGGAGGCTTGGTGGTATGAATGCGGCCCCTTACCTGGCTGCTGCGGTCTTGGGCGCTCCATTGTCACTTCCTCTGAACTACTGGATGGGAAGGCGCGGCGCGATCGCAGTGGCAGCTTGTTTGATATTCGCGAGTTCTCTGGCTTCTGCTTTTGCGAAAACGTGGTATCAGCTGTTAGGCATCAGGATTGTCAACGGCGTTGGTGAGCAGATGCCCTATTTAGAGCAAAGTCAGTTCTAACGTCTAGTAGGTATGGGAATCAAGGCCATCAGCACTCCGATTCTCGCTTCTGAGACTGCCGTGGACCAGTGGAGAGGGTCTTCTGTTCTCATGTGGCAGTTATGGTGAGTATTTCTGTTTCCTGCATGCGCTTCGGCCTTTTCTGTAGCTGATGACGTCTTGACCAGGGTTGCTTTCGGTATCATGATGGGAAATGTCGTTAATCTCATTCTCGTCGCCGCGGCTGGAGCTCTGGATTTCCCAGTTCGGCTAAGTGAGGGGCAAAACCCTCAGTTAGATCAAGGGCCCAAAGGAAAATTAGCTCTCCAACTAATCCTAGCTGCTCCGATGGTGCCGGCTCTACTTACACTAGTTGCTCTGTCATACTGCATGGAAAGTCCACGGTTCTACATGCAGAAGAATACGCCAAACTACCGTCCCCAGCGAGCTTATGAAATATTGAGCAAAGTTCGCAACACTCAGGTAAGAACCTGCCTTCCAATTCGTCGGAATGAGACGTAAACATTCTGGAGTAAAAGCTGACTCTTGCGTTGGGTAGCTCCAAGCCCTCAGGGACATTTACCTCATCCACAAAAACATCGAGCTTGAAGACGACGATGACGATCTCGAACAGTCAAAGGCTCCAGCGCACAACCGAAAGCGAGGACTCACGTTCGCAAGTCATCTGTCATTTGCCTTGTCTGATACCTTCCGACAATACAGCCACCTCTTGAAGACTCCACGGTTGCGCAACGCTGTATGGAGTACTTGCACTGTTGCTTTGGCACAACAGCTGTGCGGTAGTATGTTGCCTTTCTTGATATTTACAACCTGTGACTATGCTAATAAGTAAATCAAGTCAATGTCTTTGCCTTTTATTCAAGTAAGAGAGACAATATTCCAAGTCTTGAAACATAGAATGTGGCGTTGACAGTATTGATAGACGACTTCTTCATCCGGAAGGAAAGCACTCCCAGGATTGCTTTGCTCTACAGCATTGGATTCGGTACGTCGTCTGTTATAGCCATTCTTCGAAACAGTTCGTAATCTGAAATTCGACCAGGCGCCGTGAACTTCTTGTTCGGCCTCCTTGCAATCAGGTTTGGAATTATCAATGCTCAATTTTGTCTGCATAGTTAATGGATCCACAGGTCAATTGACAGTTTTGGCCGGCGTCGATGGCTACTTGTAACATTTCCGTTGATGTTTTTATTCCTCGGGGCAGCCGCCATATCCTTTCGGATTCCCGATGAGAATAAAAGCCTGCAAATCGGAATTGTGGCTCTTTTCATATTTTGTCAGTGGTATTTCTTCCTCGGTCAGGACTTCGTCATGTTGACACTTATCCAGTATTCGCTGCCGTGTACTCGCCAGGCTTAGGTAAGGAAGAAATGATCGAGATGTGATCGACTCCGACTGATAGAAAATCTCAGGGCCAATTCCTTTCACACTTGCATCTGAGAGGTACGTTACGAAAGTCTAAGGCCCTGTTCCAAGCTGACCTCTTCCTAGTTTTCCTCTGTCCCAGCGTGAATCTGTAAGTACTAAGCTTTTCAGCTCGTTCTGTGATGGACATGTGCCCAGGACCCGAGCTGACACTGCGGAAAGGGCTGTTCGGTTGCCATTTCGGTGAATCTCTTCTTCGCTGGAGTTTTTACAATCGTGTTCCCGTCGATCAACAGCGAGTTGGGACCTGCGGGGGCGCTTGCCCTGTTCTCCGGTCTCAACGTTGTGGCCTTCATTTTGGTTTTCCTCATCGTTGAAGAGACAAAGCAGATCAGTCTGGAGGAATTGAGCCTCATCTACGCTGTTCCAAAGACGAAGTTCATGACGTATCAGCTTACGAAGTATTTGCCCTATCTGTGGAAGAGATATATCACACGAAGTTGGGGAGACAGGGAGCCTCCTAACTTTTACACGACTGTAGTTGAGCCGTATGTGTACGAGCTGAGGGATCTTGGAGGAGAGTCGACGACAAATGAGTAGAAGTACACGTTCTCAGGAGGAACCATAAGAGGGAGAGGGAGGGAGGGAAAAACACATAAGATGGTTTGGTTTATTGCTTGTTTTGAGGGCGTTCATAAGACTTCTAATCTCTAATTAATTGAATCACTTTGACCGATGTATAACTTTCCCAGGTGGCAAATGTTCGTTATGCTATTAGAACCATTTATTATCTGTCTGTTCTTGTAGGCAAGCATGTGGAAGAATACCATGAATGGGAACGAGCAATGAGGGCTCAGGGGTTCCGCAGAGGTTTCCCGTCGAAATGTCGTAATCACGTCACAACCTTCTTCAAGATAACACTAAAGGCCCGAGGCGAGATGCTCTTCGCCACTTCATCCTCTCCTACAGTAACAACAAAGTCATCAAAAGCCAAGTAGTTATACGTGTTACGATCAATCAAACCCCACGTGAGGCATCCGCCCTGGGGGTAGAAAAGATCATCATCAATATCCGTCTCGTTGTGGTTCTTGTAGACGGCGCGCCAAGACCATTTCTCACCCTCCTTGATGTTGGTAGGGTAGAGCCTGGCGCTGACATTGTAGGTCTTTCCCGGGGTGATAGAGGTGCTGTAGTTGGGGATATTGGGAAGAACCGGAACCCCGCGGATCTTCAGATCGGTGAGCGACAGACCAGGCCCGTCATCGATAGAAAGGGTGACGGTCGAGTTTGTCTCAGGGTCAGTATATGTACCGGCGAATGCGGTCTTGGCGGCGTCTTTGTTGGCTTGCTCTAGTGCTGGGATCAGGGCGGAAATGACGGGAGAGATGACTCTTGCTGGGAACATGAACTGTGTAGAGGCCGGGCCAGCAGTCAGAATGGAGATTGTGAGGTCGTAGTCGGGGACGAGGAGGAGAAGATTCGAGTATAAGCCGAGGTCGCCGGATTTAGTGTAGATACTGATCGGAACCCCGGATGGGAGGAGGGTCGTGGAGGTCAGAATTTCCCAAGGGGCGCCGACGGAGTATCCTGACGAGGTGGTAAAGGCACGGGGCTTCAGCCAGGAACTAGTATCGATGGTAAGGTTATTGGAAAGAATTGCGGTGCCGAAGGTGAGCATGTCGCGAGTGTTCGTGTAGATGCCGCCGGCACTGTGTCAGTTAGTTAGAAACCAAAGCACTTTTAGAAGAGGCCGGGTAACTTACGCCGTGTATATACCGGCATCGCCACGCCAGGTTGGCTCATCCTTTGGGATGAAACCCCAAGAGTCTTGGTCTGGGCCAGTGGAGGATGTGTTGGTAAGGCCGAGAGGCTTCAGGATAGTCTCGGTTAAAACCGAGTCGTAGGTCTTATTCGTGGCGGCTTCAACGACAAGACTAAGAAGAGAAATGCCGAGGTTGGAGTAGATGGGGGTTGTATGTGGCTTGAACACGAGTGGTTTCTTGTTGAGGGCGGAGAAGAGGTCTGCGATGTTGAGATGTCAGATAAGGATATTTGTGTAAGTGCTTGGAGAGTTCCCATACCATCAGCTGTGCAAGGTTTAGTGCCTCCGAGACCAGAGCATCTGGGTCGAGTCTCGTTTGCGATGGCGGGCAGGCCCATAGCCTTCCAGGGGTAGCTTTCGAAGTTGGCGAGGTCCGTTGCAGCTGAAAATGTTAGCAAACGCCCAAAAGACTACAGAGAACTAATAAGGAGGAATCTCGTCAACAGAACCGCCGAGGAAGGGATTTTGCTTACTATCACCACCAATTCCAGACAAATGAGTTACCAAATCCTCCACAGTGATATTGTCCCAGGGAACGACATTGAAAGCAGAGCCATCCTGAGCCTTGAGGGCATCCTCCTTGAGCCGAGGAAGATATTTGGTGACGGGGTCGCTGCCCTTGATATGCGAGTTTTGGAGAGCGGTGAGCACTGTGAACAGTTTCGTAATGCTGCCGCCACGGAAAACGGTGTCGATGTTCACCTCTTTCGTGCTACTAATTTCAGCAATGGCAGGGGTGTGGTAGAGCTCAAACAGAGGCGCGTCTTCGTGAATCGACTTGATGCCTATGGCAATTCCGGTGCCGTTAAGATCGTCGGAGGAAGTAAGGTTGGCAAGGCTGTCCTGGATCTTGAGGAGGGTGTCCCTCACAAGCGTGGAATTGCTAGGGGACTTTGCCGTTGGGAGAGTATGTCCCGTTGGCGGGCAAGGGTTGGCCCGCGTGCCAGCCAGAAGAGCTGTGATAGCCAGAAGGCTTCTCGGGAGCATGGTTTTAAAATTCGCAAATAACAAGATTGAATCTGAGGACGAAGTATGTGGGAAGCCGAAGGAAACACCTGGGCAAAGCAACTAGCGATGAAGTTTTTAACCTGCTCTCGGAGATGATCTGTGAGAATGAGATGGCTTAAGATATCAGCTTGAATGAGGTTTCATATCAGAAATTTCACGCGGAAGTGTGGGATTTAAATACGATCCACGAAACGACGATGCCCGCCTGGCATCAACATTCCAGGCTCTCAACGTCTTTGGAAGTCTAGAATAGCAAGCCCCTTAGCCCGGCCGATGTGGGCTTTGACAGCTCTCTACGAAGCCGAGCCACAAGCAAAATAGCGCGATTGAGCTGTCCAAGACCCTGAAAATCCGACATCACCAATCGCATTTACTTCGAAGACAGCAAAGTATGAAGATGACGATCCACACCCATCTCTGCTGACGAAGGAGCCACCTAGCGGACGCCATGGCGAACAGACTCAGCGTTGTGTCTTGGGGCATAATAAGGTTGATTCTGTCAGTCCCAAAATACCGAGTTGCACAGCCTTCAAGCAAATGTTAGTCTATTCAGGCTACCTATCTACCGGCGCGGGACTGATGGAGCTGAGCCGCAGCGTCGGGTTTGTCTAGGATGGGGTTAGCACAAGGCAGCCGAATTCGAGTGATGAGAGTATGGTACAACGTAAGCTTGACTGTCCAGTCGGGGAGATTTGAAGATGGTCTTGGTCGAATAGGTGGGACAGGGTGGTGAAGTTCGAAGTTGGTGAGATTTCCCTGTCGAAGGATGGAATCGAAATGGAATCATGAGGTACGTACCGCCTGCAGCTGGAGCTTGGGCCAGCTGATGCGGGGATGATCCACCTACGCGGCCATTATTTTAATTGGCTCGCTCGCAAAAAGTCCGAGGTGATTTTTGACCAATGGAAAAGGGCAATCTCTAGTAATTTTCACGAATGGGAGGGATAACGCCGCGTTGAAGGCAGGTTTTCCGTCGCATTCGGGGGTGATTCTCGGGCACCTTTCCTGCACAAACAATTGCGTCTCTGCAGCTTGTTGCAGCCGGAATCTCTTCAGATTGGCCAATTTGACGCCGCTGACATGCAGCTTTCATGGCATTCATCGGGCGCAGCTTGCAGGGCTGAAGATGGGCCAAAGCTGTCTTGCCCATCCCTGTCCACGAACGCCAGGCAGAGACATTCTCTTCTCTCTCGTTTGACCGTTGGACGATGCGAGGGCTTTTCCCGTACCCTGGAGCGTATTCTCGGAGGGGGAACTTATCCCAACATGTTCGCTCATCAGCCCCGGTCTGCGCAGAAACCATACATATGACTGTCTAAGGCCGTCCGGACTGTATGTTCCTGACAGAAACACTCTGTTGAAGTAGTCAATCCCCATTCGATTCGTCCGGTAACTTCACGTTCGGTTCGTCTCATCATCAAGTCGACAGCAAGGGGCCCTGTGAATCATTCCAAGGCGAGAAGATCCAATCTTAGCGAACAGCCCACGACGTCAGCAAGACAGAGGTATCCGTACACGGCAGTTGTCTGCTGAGCCCCTGGGGTAATCTCTAGCGTCAGCCGTTGAGCATAAGGCATTGATTGCTTGCCTCGGACAACATCTCGGACTTCTCAAGACAGCCAAAACATCACAGCCGCTGCCGCAGCCTCATGAGCGCCCCCAGTCCACGCCACTTACCCCGGCTAGCGTCCAACGACGGGCACCGCGCTTCGTTGGCAAGACATACAATTAGCGAGCATGATCCCGCTTCCACATCGACTGATCAACAAATGACGGACCCCAGCGGTGCTCCCCAGCCATATCTGCAACCTCCAGTTGCCTCTTCCGGTCGCAAAGGGTCCAAGAAGGTTCGGACTGGATGCGTCACGTGCAAGTTGAGTCCGACCTCTCTCCCGTCCAGCCCCTTCATCTCGGTGTCACTTCTGCGTTGATCGTCTTGCATATGCACTGACGCGTTCGACAGAGTCCGCAAGGTCAAATGCGACGAGGCCAAACCCGCATGCCTGCGCTGCACAAAGACGGGTAGGATATGCGACGGGTACCTCCCCCGGAAGCCGGCTCATGGCGAGGGTAGTCCTGGCTCTGACATCGTCGCCCGCCTGAGCCCATCCGTGTCTCCGTATGCCGACTGGGTTGGTGGCACGCGAGAGCAACGCGCCTTTGACTTCTACCGTAATTTCTCGGCCCCGGCCATATTTAGCGACGGAGGCGGCGGCCTGACGTTATGGAAGAAGCTCGTCCCACACTTCTGTCATGCCGAGCCCGCCATCCGTCACGCGGTGCTAGCAATCAGCAGCCTGCACGAGTCTCTCTCGCAAGAGACGTCCGCAGATTCTGCCTCTGGCGACTTCCTTGCTCCCGTGAGACGAAGGGGCGTGGTCTCCAATACCTTTGCCGCAGAACAATACGGCAAAGCTCTCAAGTGTTTGCAGGAATGGAAGCCTTCCGAGTCGGCCACTGTGACGGTGCCGTTGTTAGCGTGCCTGCTCTTCATCTGCATTGAGTTCATGCTCGGCGATGAGAAGGCATCACAAGTCCATATCAACCAAGGTCGCTTGATCCTTGCACAGCTCGACACTACAACGGCCGGGAGCGACGTCGACGTCATCAAGAAGCACTTTGTGCCGATATACAGCCGCTTGAGCCTTGCCTCGTTTTTATTTGGTACTAGGCCTGCCGAGATACCATCCAACCTGCGCTCCAGCTCCGCGACAAACAAGTTCTTCGCATCAGTCGACGAGGCCGAAGTCGCACTTTACGAGCTAGTAGACGATGGCCTAAGATTCAGCAATAAGGCCAGGAGGACTGTATACATGCGTGTGTCAATAGATCCAGACCTCCAAACCCTGCAGCGGGAGCAGGAAGACATCCTGGCAAGATTCAACCGCTGGCACATCGCCTTCACTGTTGTTGCTGCCTTAGAAGATGCCAAAAAAGCCGGAAAGCTTTGCTCGGTGTATTACCACACGGGCAAGATTTGGGTCGGCACCGCCATGTCGCCTTTTGAGACGGCATACGACGACCATATCGCCTCATTCGCCGCCATCATCAGCCTATGCTCGGAGCTCATCCACGCTTCTAAAAAGTCCGCCCGAGATCCGTCCAAGGCAGCTATGTCGACGCCAAAGTTCGTCTTCGACACTGAGATCATCCCGCCTCTCTACTACACCGTCGCCAAGTGCCGACACCCGATGCTCAGGAGAGCTGCTGCTGATCTGCTGACACAAGACGCCGTCACAAACCGCAGAGAAAACCTTTGGGACGCGCGGATGATGGCGGAGATTGGCAGACGGATCATGACCATCGAAGAAAACTCCGTACGTCGCGACACGTCCGACCTCGGAACCACGAATTGGGACGCACGTTCATGTGCTGGCTCAGACGAGTGCGCCGACCAGGCAGCTCGAGCACCAGGCTTCGTTTACGAGATTGCGGTTCCGTATATGCAGTACCCGGGACTCACTAGAGATGCGTATCATCATTACAGCGAGCAATATCAGGTAGTGAACGGGCTTGGAGGAAGCAGGCAAACGTCACCCGGATCAGTCTCTACGAAAGCATCGACAGGGTCGTCGTCGAGCGGCAGCAACACCAGCTGGGGCTCAGGGCATCTGGAGACACCGTTCAACTTACCCGAGTACGCAAGAGTCAAGAATGCCCAGATAGATAACGAGTCACTGCACGGAAGCTGGGTCACCGTATTTATGGACCCCGAAGAGGCAGGGGCGCAGCATTGGAAGGTGACGAAGGAGTTTGTGAGGGTAAAGTGAGAACGTTGTGAGATACCATTCTTATTGATTTGTTGCTTCGCCAAAGCACACAGTGCTCTGGATGACCGCATCACACACCACGTAGCGATGTGTTCGTTGTATGAAGCCAAAAAGATCGTTACCGTACATGTATTCCGTCTGGTCTACAACGTTTTGTCTATGATTCCATGCTCAGACCAAACAGCGCTTGTTGACGGACAGCGAATCCACCATTAAAGAGAACTTGACGCCGACTCACAGTCCAACATCCAATTCAGCTCAAGACCGAGTCCCTTCAATCGTACGGCAAACGTGGTAAGGATGGCGATATGAGTTTATTGGATCCCAATCGGCTGTCAGAAATGCTATGCTGAGGCCGTCGTCGGTTTGCCAACGCTCTTGCAGTCGCACGCATTCAGATGACTCCGGTCGACCTCCGCAAAATAGCGAGCCGACAGAATACATGTGCCCCCACCGGCCGCAGGAGCAGAGCATCTCAACGCGGGCAGATGTCACGTCGGCAACCGCTTGAGCCATATCGTCCATGTACATCTGCGGGTCCTCCGTCTTTGCGTGCCCCGGTTTCCAGTGACCCCAGATCCAACGTCCCCGTTCATCTCGATGCAAGCCGGGGTCCAGTCGAATGACCCTAAGAGACGGAAGCGTGTCGAAGACGGCAGCGAGTCTCGCCACTACGCCTGGATCGCGAGCTTTGCCAGTATGATAAGCCAGAATCAAAGTCACTTGTCTAATTTGACTGGACGGACCAAAGAGGCCTTCTGTCAAGTCAACGTCCCCAAACCCAAAGATGCGGCCGTGGTCGGTCAGGTTGATCGTCAGGGACCTAACATTTGACAGAACGGAGGACAGAAGGAACGTGAGTACGTCCGTCGATTGGTATGAGTAAAAGAAAAAGAGCTCCAGGCCGTTCGTTTCGTCGAAGCCGAGGCTGAGCCTGAAAGAGTTTTGGCGTGTGACAAAGTCAAGTACCTCGGCTCGGATCTGTCGACAAAGCACGAACAGCGGCGACATTCTCGAACCGAGATTCTGGTTCGAGTCTCTTCTCATACTGAGACGTGACAACCTGGAACGAATCATTGACAGTAACAGTTGTTGTCCGCACGGGATGACGTGTTCGTAGATATCATCGCGCAGCTCGCGGGGAAGCCAGAGGAAGGGGCTGTAGCTCATCGGGCTTCCAGCTCTCTGTTCGGTCCGTAACGGCCTGCGATTTTGCTGAACTCTTGGCATCATATGTTCGGGTCTGGTGGTTTCCAGGTTATTCAAGATGTACCCCCTCCTCACGGGCGCTTTGAGGCTTTGCCAGTTTGACGTTAGTTGATGGTAGGTGTCGATGGTAGATGTCGATGGTGGACGATGGTGGATTTCAATATTCTTTTGGACGTTTATGTCGATCACTAGGATAGAATTACGGAAATGGTAATCGACAGAAAGAAAACTTATAACCACAGAAAAGATGGAAGTGGAGGCTCTAGGTCGTCGGTCTTCTCCAGAACATGTATGGCTTTCCGCCGTCCAACCTTTTGGTCCAAACCTTATCCCGTTGCAAATTCCTTACAGAATATCCAACTCTTCCCAATAAAGTACCCGACGCCCTTCCCAAACACCCGACTCTGCAAACATGAGCCCATCACCAACCCCCAGAGAAACGTCGCCGACCGCGCCGGTCCACGTACGAACCCAGCCTCGCCCGGACCGCGAGGAGACGGCCCCCTTCTTCCGTCTCCCCTGCGAGATACGCGACATCATCTGCGAGCTCACCAGCGCGGTCCCCTCAGGTTGTTGAATGAGCATAGCGGCGAGATCGACGCCCGAAGACGACGGCGCCGAGTCCGCTCTGCGATTGGAACATGTCACTCTTGCACCGCAACGCAACATCCCGCTTACATAAAGAAGCTCCGACGGTAGACTCTATCTCCTCGATCAGCCAGATCCCGCTCGCTGAGGGGTCATCCGGCTGGAGTCATTCACTCGCCCCGGGGAAGAGACCGGGGAGTCAATCAGCCGCGGACGGATCAGTCGTATTACCAAGGCCACACATCCTGTGTCGTTGAGGTCGCTTGCCCAGAGTTCTTTGCAGCGATGCGGGACGGTCAGGAACTGAAACTCTCGACAAAGATCTATCCTTTTTATAGATAGGACGTGATGAACCGGCATTCAAGAAGGGAAGGGTGGCATGGTATGCGTCAGGTTCAGTGGTGGATGGTTGCTACAGTCGATTTTTCGTCATGCTATATTAGGTCATGTTTTGAAGGGGCTACGTCTTCGCGGGGTGCAGGCAGGCTTGTCCTCCTCCATCTTTCCCCCTCTTCGTCCGTCATCGTCGTCGTCGGCGGCGGCGGCTGTCACGATCTCGCTCCCTCCCTCTCTCTGCCGGATCTGCCGTTGCGCCTCAGCATCTGCCTCTCTTCCAGTTGGTTGAAAAGCTTCTTGCATTTGTCGCGCCGAGTAACAGCCAGCTACAAGGTTACCCAACGATAACGGAGAATACAGGCAAAGCAGAACTACACCGGCATCGGGATAAAGATCCCTATCATCAATGGAGAACAACGTTAAACCATTATAAATCTCGATTTCTGTCTACCATGACGCCTCGCCATGCCTGAAGTAAACAGGAGAGGCCGCGTACGACCAAAGAACCACTTGAAAACCACTTGCCTTCCAAACCCTGATCTGGTATACATTTTGACAAAAGCAGAAAAAGCCCAGCATACATGCCAGGAGAAGTACTTACACATGCTGCAGAAGATACCGCCAACGTTTGCCAACGTCTGCTAATGCCGACGGGGCCCGCTGGAAATCCTTTCCAGAACCTCGGTCAACCATTGCATCCCACTGGCCATTCACCATACCCCACCATCTCCTCGTCTTGCTGGTTTACCAGAAGCTGCACCATCCTATGTAGTGCTGGCACAGGTTCTCCAACTTCGTCGCCTCTGTGATGAGCTTGTTGACCTGGTTGATGACATCAAGCTCCTCGTCTGGCTTGAAATCCTTGCCTGACAATTTCTGAGACACACGATCCAGCACTTCAACGGCTCTCGCGTTCTGGATCTCGGCGGGGTCTTGACCGTTGTTACCGTTAACGACACTGCCTTCGTGAGCCATCGACGAGTTTGTTCTTGAACGAGAGCGCGCGGCTGGTCCGCCAGGGATGCCAGGATCGGCAGCAAGAAGCTCGGATGGCGCAATATCTGCGTCGAGAACCGAAGGCCTGCGGGCGCGGGTGCCTTGAGGGCCAGCGAGGGACTGCTCTCGTTCGGAGCGGAAGTTCGGTCCTGCCGGGCTGGCAGCATTCGTAAGGCGCCAAGTCAGGAGAGGATCGTGGATAAACTGTATGCCATGTTAGCAAAGCGCTTTAAATCTATTGTGATGATACATACTGCTTCCAGGACAGCCATGACGCTGTCTTTGTTGTCGCGCAACACCCTCATGACTTGCTCGCATGTGATGCGGAAGCTGCCCTCAATGTTGCTCACTTCCATGGCGTAGGTGAGCATGCGGGTGAGTCGGAAGGGTACCCGTTCGGGGTACTTCTCGCGCTTCATTGCCACCTCGAAACAGTCACCAAAGTCGATGTGAATGATCTTGCCAGTCACGCGGTCGAGCATAAGGTTGGAAGGGTGACGATCGCCGAGACCCAGAATGTATCCAACCATCGACATGACACCAAGGGAGCGTGTGTAGTTTGTGCGACGTTCCAGCCAGGCCTCGGAACTCTTGCTCTTGAGCCACAGAACACGGTAGAGATCTTGGCCGGTGGTGTTATCAAGCGCGTATCCAAAGACCTCCACCTTCTGCATGAGAGTGAGATTATCGTAGTCGGGAGCCATTTGAAGCATGATGCGATGCTCAATATTAAGGAGAATCTTTCTGCTCTCACGGTATTCCCTAATCAGCACGTGAAGCGTATCGCTATTGGGAACCCATCCCAAAAGACCGGAGTTCTGCGACAAGGGGATTGCCGGGTAGCGCTGGATGTTAAGATGGCGCTTGTAACACTCGGAATCGTTTGCCAACAAGGTGTTGCACAGACCGAACAACTGCATAACTCGTTCGTCCTGGCGGATATCCTCGTGGCCCTTGAGCAAGAAGGCGTAGGACACACCGTCGCTGCCGCTGATGTTGAGTTTTCGGGGCCGCTGTTTACTGTTAATAACCGTGAAGGTACCCTCAAACTCCATGATGCGGACGATCGGCTGGCCGCTCTTGTATGTTCCAGGAACGGCAAGGTCAAGATCCTTGGCGGCGAGCAACTTCGGCGAACAGTAAGGCAACTCGAGCGTAGTAAGCTGGGGTAGCTGTCGCGAAATGCGCCGGAACACCTGGTAGTACAGGTCCCAGGCTTGATTGAGGTCGTTGACGTCCCGACTGGCTTCGTATTGTCTGCACCACTCGCGAGCTTCGGTGAGGTCTCTGCCGAAAGCCTGAGTGAAGGAAATCTCACGCAACGTCTCCGGGCCCCTCTCAAGCTGGTCGTGAAGAGGCTCCAGGGTGGCAAACATGCCCTCAATGTTGTGGTCGCCGAAGTAGAGTCGCGATGCTTCCTCGAGTCCCTCGTGCCATTGCTCGTGCCAAAGAACCGCGACCCTGATAAGTTCGTGGCTGACAACGTCGGCTTGAGAGACGAGGTTGGCGCTGTGTTGACGCATACTATCCATAATCTGAGCAGCGGATCGCGACCTGCGGGTGTTTTGAGAAGACTTCATGGCCACAGTCAAGGGGTAGACAAGAGCCTGCGGATGGGCTCTACCGACATCCGCCAGGAGGCTGTGAATGGACTGTTGTACGCGACGCGTCGGCTGGTTGATGCGAGCGATGAGCTGCGGGATGACTTCGAGCCATGTATCGACACTGACGTTGGTGAAGCCTTCGGTGACGGCGGCATTAACGTCGGCACTGGCGCCATGCGTGAACCAAAGTGTCAAGAGGCGAAGAGTGTCTTGAAGTGAGCTGCCGGCCGAAAGCGCGATCGACTTGAAGAAGCCACGAACCGCTGGGACAACATGCTCAATGACCATGTGGTCAGTTCGTTCACCTCTAGCAGACAAAGCCTGGACAATCTCGAAGTTGGCCAAAGCCCAGGCATGCCATGCCTTGTACCACCGCGGGTTGTACTTGGTAGCCTGCGAGTACGAGGTGAGAATGTCCTGAACATGTTCGTACTGCCAGTTCTCTCTGTTCAAGGCAATAAGCCACTCGCCCTGGCGCAGATAACACTTGGCCAGAAGAACAGTCTGATCGTACAGTGCCTTTTGCGTCTGCGGGTTCATAAGACTAGGGTCGATCTGGTGCGGGAAGCCATAGTCGCTTGTCAAATCCATGCCGTTGGGAGCCTGGGCCGTGAGGTGAGCCTTGGTGGCCTCGTACCGATGCGCTGAGTCATTCGTGAACTTCCGCAGACAGTAGAGAGTTCTTTCGGAAACCCCGGCATTTCGGTAGATAGGTTGCTGACCAACCTCCCACTGGAACTTGAGCATAGCGTAGATGATTTGCGAAGGAATGTTCCTAGGCAGTCCGACGTTCGGCTGTTGCGGCCGCTCGTTCCAGTAAGGAATCATCGTATCCAGGGGAGCCTCGACCCCAATAAGTTGCTTCAGGGACTTTTCAGCGAGTCCCATGCGACCTGACTTGCGGCAAAGGTTGGCAAACTTGATCCACATGTGCATGTTCTCCGCCGGAGTGATGACCAGTGCACGCAGCCTAAGCATCCTTTGCCAAACCTCGACGTTACGCTGACATCCCTTCAGTCGCGTCTCCCAGGTGCGGCGCATCGTTGCCTTCTTCTTGTCGTCAGTTTGCTTGTACACGATAAGCTCCTCGAGTTCTGCAAGCATCTGGACTCTGACGACGACCTGGTAAGCCCGGTTGTATGACTCGCTGACGAGGGCGCTCAGTTCCGTGTCTAGGCCTTCTCGAGCTTGCTGCACGCAGTTCAAAGCTTCCCTAAACTGGTTGCGATGCAGAGCAAGAATGGCTCCGAAAAAGGACCTGTCTGTCGAGTAGCGCTTCATAGACTGTAAGTAGCTGTCCATTGAATCCCACTTGCCCAGGCCCCAAGCTGCGGCAGTAGCGAGAGGGGCGATGAGCCGCTGGACATCGGGAGAAGAATTGGACCAGGTAGTGCTGGCAAGGCTGGCCAGAGACTCCCACTCGCCCAAGGCGTGCAAGCAACGCATCTTGCCCATGATGATATCAACGGGCACAGGCTTGTCTTCTGGTATTTCTGCCTCTCTCCTGTCGTAAAACTCAAGCGCCTCATCCCATCTCTCCAGCTTCTCGAACCACGTCTCTCTAAGTTGAATTCCCTCTTTGTAAAGCTGCGCTTTGCGGAGAATACCAATGGCTGCATCAGATTGCTGAAGTTGGTTGTTGATCACAATAAGAGCCTCAACCGCACCACTGCTCTGGTCTTGCAGGAACTCGAGCTCCTTGTAGTGGAGGGCCTTGGCGTACGCGTGACATCGAGCAGCTTCCCTACCTAGCACTCTGATGTCGATAGGCAGCGCCTTGTCGTCGTGTTCCATAAACTCGGCGAGGTTGAGCAGCAGACCGAGCAAATCGGGGGGCACATTCTCGGACTTGATGGCGCTTTCGATGTTCTGAATCAGCTCATCTTGGAACCCCTCGAAGAGTTCGCCCCAGCATGACACGAATGCCGAGTTGAACAGCTCGCGAGCGAGGGGAAGATAAGAGCTGGCGAGGGCGGCGCAAGCACGGAGTGCGTGGTTGGGCGACTCGGTAAGTAGCGTCGTGGAAAACCTACGAAGCCATTCTTGCCAGTCCTCCTTGGTCGACTTGCCCTTCGTATCCCACGCTTGCTTGAGATGGATGGCGTTCATCTCGAGCTTCTTCGCGTTAAGATCGCCGAATGTTGCTTGGTCGTCGATTCGGTCGACGAAACGATCGCCAGCGCCGAGGTCTTGAGGCAATACTTCCCCCTTCTGGAGCTTGGTGACTAAAAGATCGTAGTTCTGATGCTGGATCTGGTGCAGGGCGAGAACCTTGTTGACCGTGCCCATGAAATGCAGATAGTCCTTACCCAGCTGCTGGATGAGGCAGCATAAGGTGTCGAGCGCAGCAACTCGGAGAGAAATGTCGCCGCTGGCCAGGATGCGTGTGAGGGGGTGGATGATTTTCGCAGCGTAGTCGTTCAGATTTACCTGATACGTAATCTTGCCAATCGTCTCGATCGCTTGCTTTCTCAGTGGAGGCGGCTGCCCTTGCTTCTCGAACGTCCTGACAATAACAGGGATGATCAAGTGCATGTACTCTTCGGCGCTGGATCCGAAGACGAGGAAAGCGTGAAGAACCTTTTCAGAAGGCAAGCGTCGTGTGGTTGTATCCTTCTCAAGCACACCCAGCATGAGAGGCAGCAATCCAGCGAGGTAGATCTTGAACTCGCCCTCGAGAGACCGGGAGATGGCCTCGACCAGGCTCATGATGGTCGATTGAAGAGTGCTGGTCGTGTGCCAGAATTCTTGGCAGATCTCCACGATCTCGGGTAGGAAGTTACGGATGTGCTGCCGAACGATGGACACAAGAGTGGCCAGCTGGCTGAAATAGGAGTCGAGACGTGTCTTATCTGCGGCGCGAATGACACCGAGGAAAGCTGGGATGATTCGGTCGAGGAACGAGACACACTCCAAGCCGAGGGTACGGAAGATGTTCATGATGGCTTCGATGACGGACGCGTGGTGGCTCGAAAGAGAGTTATCCTTGAGGATTTGCAGAAGAGCGTTGATGACGACGGTCGGGAAGTACTCTTTGCTGGAAGGCGTGAGCCCCGTCATCATGAGAGAAATATCCGTCATCTGGGTGCTCTCGACGCGGCGCTGGGCATCGGGCCGTCGTTGCTCAACCTGCTGGTACTTGTAGGGGTCCAAAGCACCCAAGATGCCCATTAACTTGATGGTTTCTTGCCGCAACGGACCCCGCTGGCCTTCCGTACGAATGATGCTCTGAAGAAGTTCCAGCAACTGGGGATACTCCAAGTATGGCTCGATGACGTATCCAGAGTTGCTCGCCAGCTGACCAAGCGCGTGAAGTGCCGCCTCTCGCTTGTTGTTTGAGCTCTGATCTTGCAGGGCCTCGATGATGAGAGGCATGAGGCGATCTTTGTAAGGGAGAACTTCCTCGCCGCCTACAGTCGCCAGCTCTCCGATAGCTCTGAGAATTGTCGCGGCCACAGACGCGCTGGGGTCGTTGGCTTTCGGAAGAAGGACGGACATCATGGGATCGACGTAAGGCTTGACGAGTCCTTGTGCGTTCTGCACAAGCAGACTGAGAAGCTTGGCGCTCTCCTCCTTGTTCCTCGATACATCAGAGAATTCAAGTTCAGTAAGGAGCTGAATGAGAGTCTTGCGGAGAGAGGGGATGACGTAGGCCGGATTGTATCTAGCAAGGCGACCGATGATAGAGATCGCAACCTCCCGGATGGCAAAGACTTCGTCGTTGAGCGCGAAGAAGAGGGTGCGAATATTCTCCGCCTTGGCCAGGTGCCTGTCGAAACGCTCGTCGAGGGCGGCAAGGACAGTCCGTCTGATATTCGGCTCAGGATCCGATACGCCCACGGTAAGAAGTCGTTCGATGACATCGCCAACAACCTGAAGAGCATGGTAACTGGTTTGGTTGACGATCGGGTCTCGCACGTAGAGCTGGCAGCAGGTGAGAGCCGCGGCCTCTCTGGTCTCTGGGTCCTCATCCTCCACATACTTGACAGCAACATCTCGAACGAACTCGTTGAGGACGTGGCCGGTGAAGTCGAAGCTGCCGAGGGTATTGAGGGCAAGCTTGACTTCGGCCTTGCGGTGCTCGTACGCCAAAGGATCCTTGGAGTCCTTGGGAACGGCGGGCACAGATGTGAGAGTGTTGGGGTGGGGAGCACCCAGCGGCTTGAAGGGCTCCCCACACAAAACCATACTGAGCATATCAAGTAACCTGTTCTGAATGGTATCCTTGGCGGGTGGGATGTAGAAGGCCATATCAACGAGGGCTTGGGTCAACTTGGGCGTGAGGTCGCATTCGAAGATGGGGTCGAGCAACGCTTCCATGTACTTGCTCAGCGTTTGGCCAACTGCAACGGCGAGGCGACTTATGCACTCGAACACTGCGTCGACCGAGCCTCGTTTGCGCGCGGCCAGACTGAGGCCTTCTCTGACATGTGTCATGACTCCATCAAGGTACGGGGCGATGGCGCTCTTCACTGAATTTGCGATGTTACCGATAGCCAGGAAGGCGTCGTTCCTCTCCTTGTCCTTCTTCAGCATGCCGGATAGATAGACCATAAACTTGTGCAGATAGCTGCGGTCGAACTCGGCAGGAGAGTAGCTCGCCAGATCGGGAATGAGGAGCACGACAGTTTTGCGGATGGTGACGTCGCGGTGGTCCTTGTAGCGAAGGACGATCTCGCAGGCTTCGGGGTAGTGGTCCTGCATGAACATGCCGCCCTGTTCGAGGAGCTCCTTGAGCATGAGGAGCGAGGCGTGGATGTACTCGACAGAGCCGTGCTGCAGTCCGCGCATGAGCTCGGCGTAAGCCTTTTCCATCCATGTTTGTTTCAGCTCCTGGTCTCGCTCGCGAATGATGCGGAAACAAGCAGCGACGGTCTCTGCGGAGGTGGCGCGGATGAGGTGGCGGTTGTCTCTCAAGCTGTTCCAGATGAGATCAAGCACGAGGCCGACGTAGTTGTACATCAAGGTGGGCGCCTGTCTCGCCAGCTCGCGCAAGACAAGCGCAGCGCTGTACCGACGCTCCTCGACTCGTTCGCTCTGCAGCCACTCGAGGGCCATCTGGGTTTCGGATTCGACCAGTTCGCTTATCATAGAACCGCCTGGTCGGCACATCTTTCCCAGGGCGATGGCAGCGGCCTGCATGGGGTTGATGTCCTTGCCGCGCAGAATGGTTTTGAGGTTCTGGTTGAAGCGGGCGAACATCTTTGTCGACTGCTCGGATACTTCGACGTCGACGAGGGCATCGAGGGCGTAGACGCCGCCCAGGCGCTCGGAGGAATCATTTCCGTGGGAGATGAGTTGGGTAATTTTGTTGTTGACTTGACCGTATATCGTATTGAATTGGTCGAGGGGAAGATCTGGAGAGGGTGGAGAGTCAGCCATCTTGTCGCGTCATGGCACTGGAGGGGAGTAGGAACGGTGTTGAGGGGAAAGTTAGCTCACCTCTGTGGCAGACCAGCACCAGATCTCTAAGCTGGAGAGCTGCTCGCTTTCGAACATCGTCGGAGGTCCTAGGAGTGGTCAGCAAATGGGCGATCTAGAGGCAAGCAGCCCTCGGCCATGTTGGAGGAGGCAAGAGCAGGTATGAGGGGGAACAAACCGAGATCTTAGGTCCCTGACAATATTGTCAAGTCGCTCAAGAGCGATCTGCTGTTGGGTCGCCATGGCTCACTGGCTGGCGCACCCGAGCGTTCGAGGATCAGAATGGGAGAAACATCGACTGGCGACAGGGAAATAGGTCGGGCTTCTTTGGGAAGGATATCGCAGGTGAGGGATCGGGTGGTGGTTGTGGGAGGAGCAGGCGCGATCTTGAACGCGGGAGAAGTGGGTAGCAGCTAGTGCAGCTACAGTAATTCACTGCTTGCTGCTGTGATTGAGGAATGAAAGAGAAAAAGGTGTGGCCCAACTGCGCACACCGCAACAATAAAAAAAGGCAGGATGGCAAGGCCTTGAATGGGAGACGAGGCTGAAAGATGGAGATAGGTAGGTGGTTGAGGTATTGAACCAGAGCAGAAGCCAGGCCAGTCTGCAGTGACGGAAAGTGCGACACTGGAATGGAGGGTCACCCGTGGGAGTAACTTGAGGTGGGACGAGACATGTACTTTGTACACTGTTTCAATAATATTCATAAACGGTATGTTTGGCTGGATCCTTCAGTCCATTCCGACCTCCCCACACTTGTGTACACTGTAGCCCCACCAATTCCTAAACCGAGGAGCTCTTGAAGGCAGGCGCCTCACTTTCAGGTCCACCGGCTTGCTGACCTCACCCTGCTCGCCAGTGGACTTTTAGCACCTAAACACCCCTGTGGGTAAGGTGAAGTCCAATGGAATCCTAATAATTGACATTTTGACGGCAGGCGCTCTCAGCCGACCTGCACCTTCCTCCGTTTGCTAAGCTCAGCTTGCTCCGCCATGACCTTCGCGGTTAATGATGCAGCCATTGGGTTGTTGATGTTGCTCGTCCTGTCGTCCTTCTTCCTCTTCGAAATGTTTTCTGCCGCCTTTTGCTTCTCTCCTTCGCCGTCGCCCTCCTCCTTGGCGTCTCCGTCCGCCTTGCGCTTATTCTTGCCCTTGGCCTTCTTCTCCTTCTTCAGACTGTGCGTCAAGCCGGAGGTAATGAGGTCGTCCATCCGCTCCGTCATCTTCTTCAAGTCGCCCTCGTCCGTCGGCAGTATCGGCACCACATCTCGGCTCTTGAACGGCTCGCTGCACTCCGGACATGTCGACTCCTGATCCTGGATCTCCTTGATGGCCACCTCGGCGAAGACGTGGCCGCAGGGCACGATGTAGACCGCCTTAACCGACGGCCCCAGCTCCTTGAGAGAGATTGGGCATGTCCATGTAGCTTTCTTCGCTCCGGCCGGCGAGTGGAACTTCAGCTTGACGATGTCGCGTAGTGACTTGATGCCTGTCGAGGCGAATGTGACTTCTTTGGAATCGGCGCTCGGCGGTGTGGTGTCGTCGGAGGGCATCAGACCGTTGAGAATAGTCTCGTAATTGTAGAGGCGACCGCGCCAGTCTGACACAACGTTGTCGTCGAGAGGCTCGTTTGTGACAGTGTCGTGCGTCCACGCATGGCCGAGCGATTCGAGGGCGTTGGCTTTGAGTTCGCTGACGGTCAGCGCGCGAGCGGCCTCCTTGACAAGTTCGCGGCGCTTGGGAATGGAACCTCCATCGTTACCCATGATTCTTGGATCGCGGTTGGTTTGCGGTGTCGAGAAGGCGTTATTTAGGAATGGTTGCGAGATGTGATCGGAGAGGCAATGCGACCAGCAAGCAACGGCTTTCCTCCGGTCGCGTCGCCACGACCAAATCCTTATCTTATCAGCCAGCAGGGCCCTCAGCACGGACATGGAGACAGATTCGGTACGTATCTCATTCTCTCCATCGACATCTCCAGCTTCGGCCCAGCCAGACCTATGGGAATTAGGATCCATGCACACAGCTGTTCACCGACGATCATGAATCATATGGACCCAAATCCACATCTCTTTCTTGTTGAAAGCAAAAACGTTTTGATCAATCCTAATGCAGCCTTCTACTGTCTCTACTGGATCTAAAGCAGACGACCCCGACGCCAAGCTAAGGAATCCCGATGCTATTCTTTGTACAATGCGAGCGCCTCAGTCTACAACTCATCCTTGGACTTAGGCTCGGGCGGCTCGAGCAGCTCGTCACAGGCGGCAGGAGTGCCGACCTCCATCTTGTAGACGCACTTCTCCGACTCGGAAACCTTCCACAGCTCCTCAGTCTCGCTGCAAGCCAGCCAGACATCGGTGCGTCTCTGCGGACCGTTCCAGCAGCCCTGGCCGTTCTCGTAACGCATCACCATGCGAAGACCCTTGCCCAGACTCTTTCCGTCGGTGCGCTCCTCGTCGTCGGCCATCTCCCTGTCGATACGGACAAAGTTGCCCATGTTGGTGTTTCCGTGACCCTTCTTGGACTTCTGATTGGTCTTATCCATCCAGCAAAGCTCGTATTCGTACTCGCCAGCCTCGGTGCTGACGCACTTGTGGCTGAGAACACGGAAGATGTCGTCGATGCCGTAGTCCTTCTCGAGGTCCTTCTCCTCGCTCTCAAGCTGGCGACGCTTCTCGTTGAGGTCGTTGTTGGCGGCGTTAAAGGCGTCGCGGGCAGCCGTGACCAAGTGAGACTCGACACCGGGCTTGGCGTTATCAGCCATCATGCCATTCTCGATGAGCCAAACACGGACGGTGAGGATCTTGTCATGGATGAATTGGCGGACGGGCTCGGGCAGGTAGGCCTCGAAGTTATAGACTGTGATTTGTCAGTAGAGAACCATGAACTAGGTCAAGCTTCACCTACTCATGTCAGTGTCGGTGGTCTCTTCCTCCTCGAACTCCTTCCAGTTGATGCCAGAGCTCTCATTGTCCTCAGTGAGAACCTCCTTGATGTCGGCCTCGAGGTCTTCCGACTTGGGTTCACTACCAGCATCGGCGGCGTAATCTTCAAAAGCTTTGACGGCGCGCTTAACTCCCTCGTCATTGAAATTGGGGTTGTACTCCTCCTTGAATCTGCTGAGAATGCCCTCGAGCTCGGAGACCTTGGTGCGGAGCTCGTCGCGCTGAGCAACGACATCCTCGAGGGTCTCGCGAAGCTCAGCAACACGGCTCTTAGCCAGGTTCACCAAGTTGCCGAGCTTTCCACCAGAGCCCTCGCCCTTGACGACCTTGCCCCGCTCGGAGCGCTCAGTCTCGTGGAGCTTCTGTTCGAGCTCCTCCTTCTTAGCCTCGAGGCCCTTGACCTCGGCTTTGAGAGTGTTGACCTTGGTCTCGACACGGCGGCGAAGCTCTCTAGACTCCTTGGCCATCGTCTTGCGTCTCTTAGCAGCCTTCTCAATGGCGGCCTTGCGTGCGGCCTCGACACGACGGAATTCCTTGCCAATCTCGCCGCACTTGTTCGGGCACTTTACGCCTCCGACGTTGCTGTACTCCTCGGTGCCGTCGCAGCAGATGTCGTAGTCGCAGTGACCGTCATTGACATACATGAACGGAACATAGGCACCGATGTGGCCTTCATTGGCGCACCAGAAGCCGGGGAGGGCAGTGGTGGTGTTAGTCGTGCCCGTCTTGGAACCGACGAATGGCTGGATAGGGGAGAGGGGGTCGAGGTGGGAGCAGGCAGCGGTGCCAGGTTCGTCGGAGCCATCTGGGCAGTCGCAGGTGTTGTCGTTGATCTGCTTGGCGCTGAGCTTGATCTCGGGGTGGCTGATGCAGGTGAAGGACTCCTTGGACTCGAAGAACTTGACGACTGAGAGGAAGCATGTTAGTGGGAGCCACTATCGGATTGGGGCAAGGTAGGAGCTTTGGGCCGCTGCATAAAAGAATGAAACATCTTTTCAAGTTCAATGGAAGCTGCAGCAATCCAAAAGAACTGAGGTTCCCTTTGACCTTGAGGTAAATAGACTCACATTCAGGACCAACTCCTCTGGGAAGGTTGCTGGCAGACACCGGGGCGGCGGCAGACAGGAGGGTGCTAATAAGCACCATGCTGTAGCTTTGACGCATGTTTGGGTGTTTATGGCCTCAAAGCCGTCATCAATGCAGAAAGCAGAGTCTGATTGAAAGTGGTGAGGAAGTGACGGTGGTGAAGCTGGCCAGATCCAAACCAGGTGGAATTCTGGAGGTTGAGGTCGGTCAGGTAAAGGACGGAAGGTGCTGTTGTCGTGGAACTTCCAGCTCACCCAAAACGCCAGTGTGGGTTCAAGGTTCCAGTGGCTGACAGGGGAGTCGGAGCTGCCACCAGCGCCAGCCGCTGCAGGGACGGCAGAATCACGTGATTTGTGGGTGGAGATGTGGGTCCCTACCGGCGTCATTGGGCGACGCTGCAGGGAAGGAGCACCGGGCGCTGGCAGATGGGAAGGAAGGAAGGGACGGTGAGGAAACACAGTGCAGTGAGGTACGTACCTTACCCCTCCAAATCGCGGGGCAAAATGTTTTTCGATACATTTTCTTTCCTTTAACGATTCGTCACTATTCCCAGCAACATTTTTGAGTCATCCCTATTTGCTCATCCGAGAGAGAGCCGATCTTGATCTCAAAATGGCGTCCACAAGCTCGAACACGGCCGCAGCGCTTAATACGCTCTCCGATACGGCCGTTGCCCTTATGAAGCAGCTGGAGGTCGTTCTGCTCGCTATCAACGGTGGTAAAGACGATCCTCAGCAGGCTGCTTCTTCTTCGACTTCCTCCGTCGACGCCCTCTCACTCGCACACGACTCTGCTTCCCTGATCAAAGCACACTCGACCAAGATCTCTGTTCTGATCATCAACGAGCCCTTCACGCCGTCCGCCATCATCAAAGTCCTCCGCGAACTCGTCGCCGGGCCCATCCCAGGCATCGCAACGGCCGCCCAGTCCTGCGACATCGAGCGCTACACCGCAACGGTTCGGAAAGATCTGTCATGGAAATGCTACACCGTTTTGAAGGAGCTAAGGGGTCTCGTTGAGAAGATCCCGAGGGACGGCAAGATTCTTTCCGACGCCCAGAAGATTGGTTCTGCCGCTACAACGGGCAAGGGAAGCATGGCTGCCACTGGTGTCATCTGGTCCGCTTGTGACGATGTCATGAATTTCTCAAAGGGAGGGATCGGTGCTTGCTTTGTTAAAAAGGTTGAGGAGTTCAGGGCTACGCTGAAGGATGTGATGGAGGAGCTCAAGGATTGGGGTGAGGAGGAGCCCGATGATGATGACGATGATAGCGACGCCAACGACCTCGACCACGATTCTGCCCTCGGCTCCATGATGCCCTCCACCCAGGAGTTGATCGACGACATAATGGGCGGCCAGCAGGCGATTCCCCGCGATGACCCCGACAAGATCCGCGACCGTCTCGAATCCTGTCTGAAGCGCCTGAGGCTGACCACCCTACTCTACCAAGCCATCGTCAAGCGACGCCTCAAGACCCTGCCTTCGCTGCCTGCCGAGAACTCAGACGTTCCGAAACGGTTGGACGAGGCAATGCGCATACTGAGAAAGCTGCCGCACATGTTCGATGAGCTTGCAGGCGCATTTTACGAGCTGTCACCCGACGAGATCGATCGCGTCATGAATCTGTGTTTCGATGAGATCGTTGCGCTGTCGGAGCAGCTCAAGGCACCATGGAGTGGTGACAAGGATGAATTTTTTGATTGGGTCGTCAAATTCCAGACGGAGGTCAAGAAGGGCTGAGTGCCTGGGGCCGCCTGTGCGCGAGCGCGGGTTGATCTGTAGATTCACGCGGGAGCTAAAGCAACCTGGCTCACACATCCGCCACAAGCACGCGGCTGCGACTTGCAGACCGGTCTGCAGACGCTGGCCGTCGAAACAAGCTCCAAGCTACTTTTTCTTTGCCATGACCGAAATCGAGGCCCTCATTCGTCATCTGACGCTACTCGTATTGGTAGTCGTGAGGCTGGGGTAACTGAGACATTGTGTGGGAGGGCACATCAGCTGTCGGTGCGGGGGACGTCGCGGTCACGGGCAGGCAAAAAGTCATCTGCTGCCCAGCGCACGCATGGTTTATCCAGTTGCTGCCTTGGGGAGACATTGGAAGCACATATGTATATAAAGTCAAGGGGCAGCCATGGCTGTAAAAAATAGCACATTCGGTCAGAAGCAAACATGGCCGAGGAACACCAGGTCGCTCAGATTGACGATCAGATCGGAAAGGGTGAGACGGGACAGCTCCCCCGTGGAGTCCCGTCGGGAGGCAGGAAACTCCAGATCGCAGTATGGCAATGCTCTCCACGTCCAGCACCTCACAATTACTGACAAATGATGTCCTAAGATCGCCGCCGTGACACTCAGCGGCAAGCTCGCATCCATCGCCACAAATATCCTCACTCTCCCGTACTACCGCTTCTACCAGCAAAACACCCTCCTCCCCATCCTATCCATCGCCAAGAGCGTCGAAGAATGCGAAAGCGATGAGGACATCTCAGCCGAACTCCAGCGATGGCGCGATCGCAAGCTGAGCGAGTTCCAGCTCGTCCAGGTTGCTGTGCGTCCTCACCACCACCTCTCGTCGACCTCCCAGCTAACATCCGATAGAGTACTCTCGTCTCGGCCGCCGTCATCGGCACCTTCTCCTGGCCGGCCCCCGACGACCTCCACTGGCTCAGCCCGGCCTTCTGGTACGCCAGCATCTCCCTCTCGCTCTTCTCCATCCTCCTCGCCTCGTCGGAGCAGTTCATCTTCCAGACGATCGACCGGTCACCGAAAGAGCGCAACATCGACAAGGAACTCGCCATGATCCTCTACATCCGCCGCAGCAGGAGCGTCGACCCGGTGCACTCGCCTCTCGAGGAGGTCCCGCCGATCCCCCAGATCCGCGCCATCAAGCTTGCGGAGGAGGGCGGCTGGTTCCCCAAGGAGATGCCGCTCGTCGAGGTCCGGTGGAATATGATCTTCACGTGGCAGGCGCCGATGATGCTGATGGCGTATTCGGCGTTGTGCTTCCTGGCCGGGTTGACGGTGTATGTGTGCACGCCGTTGTATGTTGGTCAGGGATGGAATGATCTCAGCAAGGTGAGTTGCCCAGTCTGGTCATGAGATGAAAAGGTGTTGACGACTTTAGGCGGCGGTGTTTTACCTCACTAGTTTCTTCTTCTGTGGACTCACTTTCATATGGTGCGCGTATTGGGCTTACAAGTTTGTCGACTTGGAGGACCCTTAAATGCAAAGGTGTCGATCGCATCATTGAGATCGGACGGATGCAGGTCCCTGCAGACGAGATAAGACGCCGGATGACTCACTCTGGCGTCTGAGCGTACATGAACTTTGAATTCACGAACATGAGCATGCATATAGAGATAGACCTAGACTCATGTTGTTAATGACATTTCCACCCCTTCTAGACCGTTTTCAGTGAATGAAGTGCTATAATTTCATCATCTTCACCTAGATCTACTACAATTATGTCGTGCTCAATCGAAGACATCGTCAACCCCATCGACGACGATCCTTCAAAATGCCAACGCATCGCATCCCGCAAGGTCCCCATCCCCCTCACAATCGAGCCTCCAAACCCCGCGTGGCCGGAACACTTCGAACTCCTCCGCTCCCGCATCTCCGACGCCCTCGGCCCCACGGCCGTGAGCATCTCCCACGTCGGCTCGACCTCCGTCCCGAATCTCCCCGCCAAGAACGTCATCGACATCGATCTCGCGGTCGCCAACCCGACGGCCGAGGACGAGTACGTGCCGGCGCTGGAGGCGCTCGGTTTCCAGTTCCTCCTGCGCGAGCCCGAGTGGCACGAGCACCGCTTCTTCGTCTTGAGCGAGCCGTACTTTGTCAACCTGCACGTGTTCAAGGTCGGCACGGCGGAGATGGCGAGGCATCTGATCATGAAGGAGTGGCTCACGGCGCATGAGGATGATCGGGAGCTGTATGCGCGGGCAAAGATCGAGGCGGCCGGGGCGAGTAAGGGTTTGGGCGAGACGATCATGCAGTACACCCAGCGGAAGGATAATGTCATTCAAGAGATTCTGGAAAGGGCATTCCGGGCTAAGGGGTACCTTCCGGAGAAGTGATGTTGAGAACGGAAGGAAGTAGGATTTACCTGGTGCTTCCATTTCGACCAACGTCGGGACTCACTCACCTAGTGAATTCATTTCTCAACCGCGCATCTCATTCAATTCACTCCCACAACAAAGTGTTTGGCTTTTTATTGCACATTCGGTCGGAGTCTGGTCTCCCGCGTCTACATCCCAAGCGGCAAATTGCTACGGCTTGAAATGGCTGACCAGTAGTTACAGTCAAGCCCAAACACACATGAGAGCCTCGGCCGATCTCAACGGACAACAAGGAACACCCAACTTCTCGATTCTCGACGCGATGACGGGTCACACCGGTGCCCGTTCGCCGAGATGTCTCCGCTGTCGTCCCTTCTCCCCCGCACGCAAGGTTCATGTGTCCAAATTCGGCCTCGCCGGTCACCAAGGACCTATGGCGCAACGGCAGCGCGTTCGACTCCAGCGATTCACGAAATTGCGCGGCATACGGATAACCGCTCTCAAGATGTTATCCGTTCAAATCGGGTTGGGTTCAAGTCCCACAGCTTGTCTTTTTGCTCATTTCGTCTTGTTGACGATGTGTTGTTGGTGTTGAGGTGTCGTGAGATGTGTGCGCAACTCGAAATCTCATTTTGGCGCCAGAGTGTCTCCAACGCTGGGAGTGAAATTAAAGTGGATCTCTGACTTTGGAGAAGGTGCCAGCTGTCACATCTTTTTCACGGTTGGCAGCGACGGGCTGTGTGTCTTACACAAAGTGATTGTTCAACCTGAACCCCATGAGCTTACGCGCGAAGAAGAGCCTGAACATTCACGGCGAGAATGATGATTGATAGAGGTCTTCATTGATGCATTTGAACACAAAACATTCATACGAATGTCACTATCCACGACATTCGGGTGGTTAGCCGTGTCAATCGTTCACACATCATACCATGAGCATGAGATGAACCACGGAAGCAACGGACCCCACTAACGGCAACGACGGCAACGATGGAACCATAAACACGCATGTTCGAATTCAATTCCATGACACTGGTGTCCTTATTTCACAAGACGAATGTTCTTGAAAGCTAAGTTCAACGACATCAAATGTTCCTTACCGCCCGCTCGGCCGAAAGTTGCTAGCAATTCGAAACACGACATCATTAAGCAAAGAAGTTGAGGGTGCCATTGATAGTCAATTACTTTAAAATCTGTCCATCTTTTAGTTACAACCCGCAGACCAGACATTACGAAACATTCCGGAGACTTTGACGGAAAAGGCCTGATCCAGGGTCACATGTGTTACCTTATGTCGTCCTCGCTCTGACCAACACCTGGTGTTCCGAATCAGGCATCACAACCAACCCAAAGTCGGTGTTCTTAGGCCTCGGTTGTCCATCCAAGTTCTTGATATCGTAGTTCAAGAGCAGCTCCGCAAAGGTCAACTTGATCACGATGTCGGAAAAAAATCTGCCTGGACAAGCATGCTTCCCGAAACCCCAACCAAGTTCATTACGCGAGACGCTCACAAATGAGTGCTTGTGCGCCATGCCCTCCTCTTGACGCATTCGGTACGACCGCAGGCCATCAAACGTATCCGGATTGGGGTAGATGGCCGGGTTGTAATTGACGGCGGCAGTAGGGACTTCCAGTTTCGTACCGACGGGGATGTAGGTCCCGTCCTTGAGCGTCAACGGCTCCAAAGTCAAACGCTGGAACGTGGCTTCGGATTGTTAGAGTTCATTCAGTTCTGAAGCAGGCCAGCGACTTACCAAGATCTGGACCCCCCATTCTGAAGCTCTCCTTGATCCAGCTGTCGAGTTTCTTCAACTCCCCGAGCGATTGCTTGGTAAAGACGCCCCCAGACTGCGCCAGAACCTCCTCTACTTCTGCGCGAAGCTCTTTGGTGTACTCCGGGTTGGCGGCAAGATCGTACAGGACCTGGGTCATTGTGGACGACGTAGTATGAATACTCACCGCAGCTAGAGCCATCTGAAGCCAAAGCTGCAACTCCAGGTCATCAGCCTTGTTGGCGTGGTCTCCAGTCGAAAGGTGATCCATCATCGTTGGAGGGTTCTCCGGCCCCGCCGCCCTCCGGTTCGCCATGGCTTTGGCGACGATTTCGCGACCCTCCGCTTTACGCTTCTCCATCTCGACACGTTCGGGGAGGAAGTTCTTGACAACTGGGCGTAAGAACTTGGGCCACGGCTTGAGAGCGGTGCCGTATTCGACCGCGGTGTTGACAAAGGATAGCGCAAATTTGATCCAGGCGGGGTTTCGAGCAGCGTCCTCGCCCTGCATGATCCTGGCTGACAGAATCGCCACCAGCTCAACGATGTGCTCGTGAGGTTTGAACGTTGTCCATTCTGAAAGCGCGGTGTCAGCGCGGTCATGAAGAGAGACTCGAAAGGGTCGGCTGTCGGAACATACCTGCCGGGCTTCCAAACGACTTCTCGAGATGGCCCTGAATGAGATTGTGGAATATCGGGACATAAGCACCTGGCTTTAGAGTAAGTTTGACTTATTGCACCAAATAGTGATATCGTACACCACGTACCCAAAGTCGGATTCATCCTCGCCCGAATCTCGTGTACGCCCCAGTCATAGATCTGTCCGACGCCGGTGTATGGTGTCAAGAACTCCTTTCATAATGGTAAGCATCACTTCACTGGGCAAAGGCTCAAAGCAACTCACACGCTCGATGGTTGCTCTAAATTCTACGGCCGGATTGCTTTTCAGCTCATCCATGGTTTCCAGTGGAAGCACGATGTTTAGCCCTGCTGGATGTTAACCGGAGCCTCTTCTTAGCTAGAATGTCTAACAATACCATCCATGGCGTCGATGCCGAAAGGTTGGCTTTTGAACTAACAGAGGCGTTAGCTGAATCATGTATGTGATATCGTAAGTTTCTTTATGCTGATTCTTGACATACCCGGTGGTGGTACTTCTCCAACAGTCTCCTTGCATCTGTGAAGAATGCCTGCTTTCTGCTCCAGAGATTGGGTACTTCCTCATCAAGAGGCTTCGGGATTTTGACCGCTCGGGAAGTGGCCTTGTACAGCACTCCCAGAAGAAGTGTCGTTAGAAGTACAAGACTTGCCGTCGAAGTCACATGCGACCATCTCAACAGAGACGCATCCATGCGTATAGTTGTGGGCAGTATTGATGCCATGTTCTGGCGCATCCAAGAGTTGCCTATTGTCAATTTCGGACGAAATGCTGCCTCCCCGTGGCGGGAAAGAAGGAACGAAAATCAGAACTTAGAAGGGGCTTTCAAGTCGAAGTGGTTCGTCTGTATGCCGATGGTTGACGTACAGAATGATGGCAAAACTCTAAAACTTTAAGGGCTTAACAGACCTTAAGTAAGGGTCGCCGCCGTGATACGTCGATTCACGCGATGAAGTTCATAATGCGGATGGTGGATATTGCTGATGGTGTTACGGGTCGACGAGCACGGCGCGGAGCGGACTTTCGGCAGACGCCGAGATTGCTAGTCAACATTGTGGTCTGAAAGACCCATATAGGCAGACAATGTCTCAAAGACACGATTGAGAATGATGAGGGCGGCAGATTAGTGGACGGCATACTGCAGGAACTGTTTCTGGATGTTTAATCTTCCCGGCATGTGGTAGCTAAAACCAAAGTGCCGTAGGGTTTGTGTTGAACAGGCCATCCTTGGCGTTGCGTTGACAACCTTGACGCTGTGCATATCTGGGCCTTAGGCGGGGTCTCACAACGTAGTCGAACGTCCGAAAGCCCGCGTGCCAAGACTGAACAGGTCGTAGAACCTCCATTGCATCTATCTAGAGTCCATCTCTATTGGTTATTCTCTTCGCCTTTTGATGATCCAGCACAGTCTACTCACGTATGACCTAGAAACTCATCAAACCAATACCTTATCATTGGCCGACCCTTCACCAATAGACTGTTACACCATCCATTATCAAGATGAATACTACATGTACTACGCAGTAAAGAGCCAAGATCCCATTCCCTGGTGAATTGAGAGTAACCATCACAAAAGTCAGTAATCCCGCGAGATAAAATTCTCACTGCTTGCTTGTAGCTATCGCTATTATTATTGCTGTTTCTGTTTCCCTAATTGCCGTTCTGATTTCCGCTGGTGTTTGTGGCTCTACTTCACTATCTAAGGTTCCCGCCAAGTGACGATCGCCTAAGCCATCACGATTAGCCGGCGGCCGAGGCCAGGCCTGCGGTCGCGAATCCAGGCCGCAATTCGGGTTCCTAGGACAGCGATGTGAGAACATGCAATTGCTACTTCCAAAAACAGTAAAAAATGAGCGTTGAAGTTGTACCAGTGCCTTACGCGGATGCGAGAGTGTGCAATCGCAACTTCCAGAAACAGTAAAAATTGAGCGAAGTTGTTGTCACTGTGCGCGGATGTGAAAATATGCAATTGCAATTTCCAAGAACAGTAAAAATTGAGCGGTGCAGTCATCCCAGCACACGATAAACGCCTAACGTCATTAAATTACATTTGATCCCTCCTTCAAGCAGCTTTCTTCGTGCCCTTGACTGGCAACGCAGGGTAATCAGGCAGTTGCCAACCTTCAACATCATCGGACTGCAACTTTTGAAAGAGCTTGTCAATCTTGAGCGATGAGACGAGCCACAGGATGGTGTTGATGACGGTAATCCCCCACGCCGACTTTGGGTAAAGCAGATTTGGTCTGAAGCTGATGTCCTGCACCGTCTTCATGAAGGGTCTCATAGCCTTGTCATACGCCTCGAGCGCAGCAGGAATGCCGTCTTTCGCCGAAGGTCCAGTGCAGTGCTTGGTGATCTCACCGGCGATAACGTATGCGCCCACGAACGCAGACGTCGTGCCCTTTCCACTCATGGGACTCGGCCCGTAGCCAGCGTCACCGAGAAGAACAACACGGTTCTTGTACCACTTGTCCATCCGGACTTGTCCGATCTGGAAGTTGTAGAAGTCGTCCGAGACACCGCCTTCCTCCAGGGCTTCCAGGAAGCGAGGGGCCTGCCAGCCGGCGTCTTTGAACATCTCGATCCAGATGCGCTTTTGAGCCTCGAGGTCCCGGTTCTTCTGCGCCTCCAGTAGAAGCCTGTCGCTTTCCTTGTCTTGTGGCACCATACCCATGTACACCTGACTGGTGTGGGGATTGTCGGTCCTGGTCATCATCATCCTCTGCTTGGGAAGCAGGCATACAGTCGCGTAGTTGTCATCGGTCTTCTCCCTTGGCACAGTGAAGAGTGCTGTGTGCAGGTTGAACGGGACGAAAGGGTCTTTCTCTCCAGGGCCAAGCATGAGCCGCCGTGTTCTGGAACCCTGGCCGTCGGCACCAACAACGAGATCATACGTGCCAGTAGTGCCATCAGTCAAGCGTACGGTGACAGAGTCGGTGTCTTGTTCAAGGGACTCGATGGTGTTGCCGAAGATGTACTTGACACCGAGCGGCTGCGTCCTATCGAAGAGAAGCCTCACAAGGTCGCCGCGCATGATCTCGAATTCCGAGGTAAAGCTTTGTCTTCCCACCCCGGTCTTGTTCGCTTCAAAGACGGCTTGCGTCTTGCCAGCCCTATTGACGAACCGGATGCCTGCCTCGTTGACGACCTTGGCGCGAATGTCGGGCTCAATACCCATGAGGCGAATGACCGAGACCCCCTGGCCGCGAATGTCGATCTGTTGACCACTCGCGCGCAAGTCCGGGTTTCTTTCAACGATGGTCACATCGTGACCCAGCTGCGCCAGCCAAAAAGCCAGCGCCGGGCCGCCGATGCCACCGCCAACGATGAGGACTTTCAAAGAAGATTGTGAAGACATGAGGTAGAATAGTCGTGATGTAATAAGATGGAGAAAGTTTGGTGTGGGGTTTGAGATTGCTTACAGACGAAGTAAATACTCTTGACCAAACCAACTGGGCATGTCGCTTAATATACCACTTATGTTAACAGATATCACCAGACGACAAGCTGTCAAGACACGATTCGCGTCACAAGGTACGGACGAGTGGTGATGGCATTGGCGCGACGGCGCCGTCGCACGAGAGGACCTCGGCGATGCCTCAAGCCCGCACACCGAGTCCATTTCGGGCTTTACAAAGGGAGCTGTACCATATGTGACGTCAAATAGTCGGAGCCGGATTCCGCAGCCACTAATTTGGCTGGTAGCTGCATTGACCGCTCTGAGTCAAGGACCGGTGTGCGTTGGGGAAAAGGAAATCAGTGAAACACTTCGGCGTCAGCAGCCATCTACGGCTCGGCCTTGAAATCGCCGTCGACGGTCGGCCTTCAGGCGAGAGTTAAGCCGACCGGGTTACTAAGTGTGGCACAGCGACGCGTACTTCATGAGACTCCTAAAATGTGTCGTAAAATTCAACTAGTCCAAGCGAGAACAGGGCGACTTGTGTTTTTGTTCGTTTCTGTTCGTTCTTGTTCTCTTGTATGTTGAGGTCTAATAAGAGCTTGTCGTAGGAAGAGAATGCCGGGCATGGTCCCATCCAATCAGACGTCACCGGAGTTATAAATGAGGATGGACATCCCTACACCAAGAAATCCTATTCTCACTTCAAATGCTGGAAGCAGTTGAAATTTCTGTAAATATCATACCTATCTATCCATTGAAACATTGACATTATTGGTGTGATCTTGGAGATTTTTCGGTGTACCATTGAAACTGGATAATAAGTAGCGGTTTCCTTTCTAAGAGCTCAACAGCAAGGAATTTCCGTGCGTCAAAATGCGCAGACAAGGCGGTCTAGCAGCTTTACTCTCATAGTTGCACAGATGAATACTACTGCACTTCAACAACATGATGATGAATATTATGGTACGAGTGCCTAGTTATATATGAGATGAAACTGGGTCGCAGTCTTTGACCAATACATGTACATGAGGCCTAAAAGAGCCACAAGCCTACTGTGCTTTGCACAAGTCTCAAAGCAGCAGGGCAAAGATTCCGGCAACAGCAGCCAAGCTGACGCCCTGAATAGCAGCACCAGCCGTTGGAACAGTGCTCGGCACCATTGTTCCCGTCGCAGTCGCCATTGATGTCGAAGCAGTGCCGGTCATTGTGCCCGTCGCATTCATACCTCCTCCTGTCGAGTTGCTGGGCGCCATGGCTGGCTCATAGCTGGCACATGTGGCATTCGGCGAAACGGGGCAGGAGTTCTCGATGCAGATGGCCTGGAGCTGCGGGCCTTGAGCGGGAATGGCCACAGCCGGCGGGCTGCAGCGCATTCCGAAGAGCTGGTTGAGTGCCATGCCGACGGCCTTGAGGTCATCTTGGGCGACTCCGAAAGAAGCGCCGGCCATGGCAACTTGCTGGATGAAGTATCCGACTTCGTTCACGTCCAAGTCCATGAACTTGTGGACCTGGTACATGGACGCATGGCCATCGTAAGAAGGAAATCCAACCATTCCGTATTGGGTGCAACCAAGCAGAGCGCCGAAGAATTGGTAGAGATGAGTCAAGAGGAAGCTGGTAGACTCCATGTCAGGATATTGATTGCGAGGAGAGAGTGGATAGTTCAGCTGCTTACTATTGGTTGGACTTGTCATCGTTGGCGGGCATGTTCTTCATCAGAGGCGCAGCGCCACCGCCATCGAGGAAGTTGACCGACACTCCGGAGCTGCCTCCGCGGTTCGAGGAAGCCAGGCCGCCGTTGAAGTAAGGCAACAGGTTCACATCCGCGCCGTTGTAGTTGCCGGCGGCCAAGATACCAGGAACCTTGACTCCGACATTGGGTGTTGTGTCTGTCGCTTTGGGTCAGTATGTCATCTCTTCTGGTGATTTCTGGGTCTGGTTTCTCACAGTTTCCAATGACAACAGTGTTGACGAGAAGGGTAAGCAGAGTGTACTGATTCTGAGCAGTGTTGTTCTTCAGCAGCGCTGTGGTGTAGTAGTCGCAAATCGGGGTATCGGCGGGACGCTGAGCGGCAACACCGCACACTGCGGCCAACGCTACCGTGATGCTTCTGTAATGCATTATGAACGGTTAATGATATTCTTCTGCGAATGTACAAAGCAGATAATCCGAACTATGAAGCTGCTCGTTGGTCGGATTGTCACCCTCAGCTCTGGGGGAAACATGTTCACCTTAAATGCTTCACCCAATACAATGCAAACAGATTACCGCTCTCATCATACCGCCCTCATCATCATTCTCCCGTAATTGTTTGTTTGCCTAGCGAAGCCAAAAACGTAAGAACCTGACTTGATGTCGCCTAGCGTACGTGAGAACTGGAATGATCGTCACGTCAAGCTTTGACACCAACTGTGTTTACTGACTATTCTGAAGCTAGCAATCCACAGGCACTAGCGCCGGGAACGCCCCAACCCGGGGAAATCATTGTCCAGTTCAAGACAATAGCTTAGACCATGTGAATTACGAACTTTCTCATTGGTGGGCAGAAGCCGATGGAGTGCCGGCTTCGAGATATCCGGATGCTAAGTCAGCGGTCCGAATCCTGGGGTACGGTTTGACTGATACCCAAGCTCGCGGTACCATCACGCGCCAGCACGACAAAGGCAAAGATCTGACGAACATAACCCAGAGACGTGGTCAATTGACGTGACGCTAATCAAAGTCGAGTCCGGATCACGACGTCTCCGATATATACCACTTGCATGTGGCTTTGCTAGATGAGAACAACGCACAGGGTGGTTTGTGGAGAGACCGTTCGGATGAGCCTGCATCCGGCCACGAGGACGATACCATGTCGAGGAACATCAAGAACGGATACTCATGAGCTTATCAGGTGAATTACACATGCGGAAAAAGTCCAGTAAACAGCAGAGCTTAGAACAAGGGGGACGGTCCTGCGTTATTTCACGGCCCATACGGAGATCTCGTCTGCCGAGGACAGACGAGCACCTTGCCGGGGTTGCTCGAATAGATCATGGCTGTTGTTTCTGACAGAATCTGCGCTTATTCAATAGTGGTGTTGAAGTAGGTATAATTACGAGGTCTGTTCGCTGCAGCTAACTGAGTACCTGCGCTGATCCAAGAAAGTCTCAGGACAATCTTAAGTGGTTTAGCACGTAGAAACGAAGATCCCGTTGGTTCTCGAATTCGTAGTCAAGGGCAGGGGCAGATTTCGCCTGATCATAAATGTATGTTTTACTCTCTTATTGGCAAGCTTCATAATGTTGTGAAGTTCATTAGACCTTCGCTGCAAAATATGCAGAGGTTCAAAATCCTATCTCACAAGATATCAGAAGCTTCTGATCAGTCTGGTGATATTCTGTTCTCTCAGCAGATATCTACAGAAGTTGAATCAATCCAAGACAATGCCGCGAGATGAAACTCCACATACCTTGTGATTGAGCCTGATATTCGCCTCAAAGATGAAGTAGAGGGTTTCTGTTCTTCTCAGAATGTTAAAGATCCTGTACCATTCCAAGATGCCTTGGCTGCTAATGACTGGCTGCAGTTGGCAGAGATCATGGCGATCTTGAGGCCTATGTGGAAGATAACAGTTCAAACGCAGGATCTTGTAGAAGACGGCTCCTACAGTAGGCTTTGGGAGGTACTTACTGCAATAGAGCATCTTTTGAGTCACTTTGAGGGATGGAAGACCTTCTACAATAGCACCAGCAGTGGGAATTCTGAAGATACTGAGCAGACTGAGATAGACTGAACCGAAGGACCAGCTGAGACGCAGGGGGGCGAGCAGTGATGAACGAAATCGCTGGAGACGACACAGATAGAAAATCATGTGCGATTTGCTCAGTCTACTAGATAGGGCGACCCATGAACGTTAAATCTGGGCAAGACTAATTCAACTTGTATCAATGTAAGAGTTACTCCTTCCCCAAATCGTTCTTACCGCCCATGAACCTGAACCCGTCACCATCATCAATACCTATGGTGAATACCATTTCCTCCTTCTTTTCATCTCTGAACCATCCCAAGCGGAAGTGGAGATCACCTAAACTAGCAGCAAGCTCTTTGGATGACATGGCCCCAGAATCTGGAGAAAAGAAGCCCAAAACGTTGGAGTCGCGTAACAAAACAACCATCGCTGCAATGCTTCGGAACCCTTCGGGTGCCAGGTCCCTGATATCCATTTCCAGCAGCCACCTGTGCGTCTCTCTGCGATGCCGCGCAACCATGTCGGAGAGCGAGCTCCAAACAAGGACGAAGATGACTAGTCCTAGTATTGCCACCAAAGCATACGTAACTCCTGGACTTTGCACGAGTCGGTGCCGGTCGTTTTGCCAGAGCCGCGCCTCCACGGAAGGCAGACTTTCGGGGTCGGGCACATCAGACAACGCGGTTGAGTTCAGACCATTGCCCGCTCTGTTGTGTCGGCTAGCAATGTTCGCGGCGGCAAAGGCGAAAATGTGATTCGCGTGCTCCAGCACTTCCATCTCCCGTTCCGGGTCGCCAAAAATCTCCTTTGGCAGCGGACCGTTCGGCTGCACTAGGGATGCGAATCGCGTTGCTTTCTCACTCGTCCCGTTTCTAACGATTGTCGGGAACAGGTTGTCCTGGAATAGATCGTAGACCTCTCCGGTGTACGGCACATCCAGAGGCACATCGCGCGGCCTGGAAGTTTCCAAGTTCGGCCGGGGAGGTCTTTGGGGGTCGATGCTAAGCGCGCCATCGACGATTACCAGGTTGACCTCGGTCGCCACGTCGTACCAGGAGTAATCGCATTCCCAGGCGGAGAAAAATTTCAGCTCGCCCGCGTCTTGAGAAAACTCACCCCAGACGAGCTTGTAGACCCGTGACGTTGCCGGGTAAAGATAGAACATTGCTGTCTCATTGAACTCTTTCTTACAGTGATGCTTCGATAGGAGGTTCAGCTCGACAGGTGGGTTAACCACGTCGGCGAAGTAAGTCGAGCCGGCCGGGTCATCGTCCGTTCTCAGCACATATATGAATTCCCTACCGCGGATAGAAGGGTGTTCGGTGCCATTGCAGACGAGCGATTGGGCGAAGTAAGGGGCTGGATTGCCGTTAGGGCTTTCGGCAACTCCAATGTCGTACGTATCGCGTGGAATCCTTGAACACCTTCCCTCAAGCCTTGTTGCTGGGATGGTGGCGCTGACCGACAAGTCCGTGGAATCGTCTAAGGCGTCTTCTGTTGAATAGACGTTGAAAATCATGTCATCATACGTATTCCTCGAAAAAGTCAAGTTTCCGTCGCCTTGGCTCAGCAAAACACTTGCAACGGCTCTTTGCGTTGCAAGATAGTTCTTGTCCGCGCCGTAAGCGAAATTCGATCTCCGGGGGCTGAACGATGTGTCCTGCCGGAGATTAGTAGTGCTTGACATCGGGGTCATGGTCGCTGTGAAGAGAACCGATGCCAGTGACGTCAGCAGGCTGCAGACTATCACAAGCACTTGAGAGAGACTCGTGCTCCATATACGCCGGCGCAGGGAAAAGAACAGTGCTCGGATCCCTGTCATTTCCAGGAGAGAGTAGTTAAGATCCCGGATGCCACTGGGTTTTGCAGAAGCTCTGTAAAGTATGGAAAGTTCTCTGAGGATCCGATCAAGCGAGCTGATGTATAAAGCGATGCCAAGGGCCACAAAGGCTGGGAGAGACGCCCAAACGAAGTGCGAGTACCCTTCGACGTTCACATCTGTGAGTCCATGGTTGGAGTTTGATAGCAGGAGCAGCGTGACGAGACATCCAACGACGACCGTGTTGACGATGAGAAACGCTAGTCGCACCCATGATCGCAAAACCAAAGGTGTGAATTTGTTATGACTCCATAAAGTCATCAGAGTTTCCAGCGGGAGTAGGGATTCAACCTGGGCCATGACCTCTGGATTCTGGTAGAAATAATGTAAAGTCCCCAAAATTGTCGTGGGGTTTTTGGCCCACCTTTGGGCGTTGCCTGAGTGCCTCCACGCCGCGAATCCTGCTATGTACGACACGATGCAGAAAATGGTCAGCATCGATGCACAAATCCAAGGAGTGACGAGTAACCGAGGTCTAGCCATTGTTGCGGATCCGGTTATGGTGTCGTTGATGGGCTGACGAAGTCGATAGTGACCGACAAGAGGACCCAAGGCTTCAAAGAGCTTTGATACGGATTGATGCATCAACTCGCTGTCATAGCTCTCCACTGGAAGCTCCATGTCGAGGAGTACGTTGGCCAGGGCCTCAACTGGCGCTTTGTTCGTATGGCCATCGTCCACATCGTTATACATTGGCGGCACTGCGCTGGCAATCATTTTCCAAAAGTTGGCCGCCACCGGGGTACGAGGTTGGTCCGGGAGCAGCGTGACCTTCGGGTCGATCCCATCGTCGATGACTTGAACCTTGGCTATCGATGCATTCGACGCACAGAGCACAGCGGCTTGGTTCACAACCTCCACCTTGAATTTGTCGTCGGGCGATTGCCGCAAGACGCCGGCGAAGTATACAAACTGGGGGCTCTGCTGCGGTAAGTTGGAACAAGGCCGATCAGGCGCCAGATTGGAGTTCAGCACCCAGGTCGCGTCGTAATCGTTCGTCTTCGTAAAAAGAATTTCCAAGTCGCCGAATCGCATATAATCTTCACAGCCTTCAAACTGAAGGGCGAGGCTGACTATTAACTGTTGCACGTCTTCCCCGCTCAAGCCAGGCTCCTTGCGATGTTGGTCCGCAATAAGGTGGTTTTGAAGCTTCAGACACTCCACGCCCGTAAAGAGACCATCCACAATCGCCGTCAATGGTTCGTTGACTGTTCCACGTGAACCATCGGATCTGGTGAATGTCTGATAGGCAAGGTTGTTGGTGACACCATAGGGCGGACGTACATCGAAATTTCGAAGTGCTTTCGACATGTAGTAGGCGGTGCTTTCTTCCAGACCCTCATTGTCAATGTCCAGGTCAAATATGTCGCGGAGGCTGATGTCGACGTCATGATCAGCCCTTTGAATGGAAATGCTGAACAAGCTGGGAGCAAACAGGACTTGGGCCTTGAGTAGAAAAGAAACAAGGACGGTGAAGAAGACAAAATAGTGTTTCTCGCGCCACGACCGCCGAAGAACCATGGGCGATAGCATGGTTGTGTAGTCAAGTGTCAAGGTTTCCTTCGTGAGAGGCTTGCTGCCGCCGAGTGATATCCATGGCAAATACAGCATAGCCTGAAACTCGACTCTGGTCCAGAAAATTGCCGTCAAAGTGAGAGCTGAGCGGAAGTAATGTTAGTAACCTTGCCATCAAAGATGTAACCTGCATCATGGGATGGTTAGGGACATCTTACTAGCGGTAGGGCCAAATCTCCACACGTACAGCTGAGTTGTGCCGTCACCGATGTTGAACAGGCCGTCGCGGTGGAGGGAGTATCCCAGTAATGCAGCAAGACAAAGGGCGAAAAGAAGAAAGAGCCCGGCGAAAAGGCCCAGAGTCGTGGTTCGAAGCCACTTCGGCGTCCAGTTCGGGGTTTGGTGCTCACGCGCCGTTCGCGGGGCTTCATTTCCCTCCTCAGCGCTCGAGGCAGTTTTGTCCAACAATGTTTCGAGGACCGGATCAGCCTTAGAGCTCACATATTCTGCGTTGCAAAAGAGATTAGTCCTTGAACTTTGAAAAAAAGGCTGTTGACTTCGTACTGTTGGTGCGCTCCGGTGGATCTTGAGAATTGGTTATTGATCCTTCTTCGCTGTTACGGTTTGAGTATTGCGTTGACTGGCTGGGAAAGCTCAGGGATAGAGCTGGAAGCTCATCAAACTCGATCCCGAAATCCTCGGGCGCATGTGCGCGATGCCCACGGGAAGGCTCCATGATGTTGGCGCAACGGGAAGAAAGAGATTATGTTAATGGAACATAATCATAATGGCAGAAAGGGACGGTTGCCTTTAGGCCGATTGCCGGCACAACACGCTAGTAATCAACTGATAAGTTTATTCTAGACCCTGGAATGATTCTAATTTGATCCACCAATTGAAGGAACTGATGGAGGCGCAGTTGTGAGTCTGCCTCACTTGGGGTACCTACTTAAATAGATTCCCAACCAACGTGTCATCTCAAATACTCAACAATCGGTACCATACGGGCGGCTGATGACGCTGGAGCAATCGAAAAGGGCTAATAGGTGGGCGCAGGAAGATAAATGACCGCAAGAATCGCTAGCAAAATGGCCTTCACACGTAAAGTGCCCGCTTTGAACGTGACAACCGCCAGCCTGATCTTACCACCCTTAAACCAAAGTCCCAAACCCATGCCACCAGACCGCTTCCCTCGCTTCTGCATTGAATAGCAGGCTGCAGGCACTCTTTCGAATGAAGCACCTTCCTTGTCTGATCGTTTGGAATGAATTCCAGCTTTGAGGATGTGGATAAACACAGGGGAAGGCCATAGGCCGTTTATCCGTGGGTTTTGTAGTCCTTGTAAGGGCTCTAAAATACTGTTGAAATTATGGATGTATTGTATGTAAAAAAGAGGGCATCAAGGCCGCAAACCTCCAGATCTATATCTGATTTCCC
This sequence comes from Colletotrichum karsti, assembly GCF_011947395.1. NCBI lineage: Eukaryota > Fungi > Ascomycota > Sordariomycetes > Glomerellales > Glomerellaceae > Colletotrichum > Colletotrichum karsti. The sequence continues at coordinate 840,030 of NW_024065905.1, forward strand.
CAGCGTGGGCCTCAGCCCTCCAAAAAGCCCAACTTTCACCATCTGATTGACGTCCGGAACCTCACTCTCTACAGCGTGCGGATATCTCCCTTTATACCAACTACTCTAGCAAGAATCTTTATCCCAGAAGGGGTTCAATTTGTTGCCAAGGCAGTTGTGCTTTGTTGCTCCGTATGCTATCAGTTGAGTACCAGCTGGAAAAGTACGATTGGGAGGTGGACAGAATCCTCGGAGCCGGCAACACTCCTTATATTCGTCAAATGTTGGCAATCTGCCTATACCCGGGTAAAAGCGATTGTCTTCAAACAATGCATATGCTCTTTGTCTCATCAGCCGTGTGAAGCCATCACAGTTCCACCAATCCGACGTATGTCCTCCTGTGGGTGCTCTAGGGAGTTGGAAGACTGGGTGGGAAACATCCACCTGCTCTGTGTTTCTTGCCGCAAGACTATTAGAGAACCTTTTCAAGAAAGGTTTCAGCTTGCTACGATCAAGTCGAAGCATGCTGGTGACGAGATCAAAGCCACCGCTGGCCATCATAGAGATGAGATGATCAGTGCTGTAACATTTCGCAAAATTATTGGGGTTGAGAAAGGGCGAATTCTCAAACTCCGGATGCTTGATTTTCGCTTTGCGAACCGTCAGGTCGCTGGAGATAAGGCCATAGTAAAGAGTGAGAAGATACTCGCGGACGCATGCCAAAAGATCCAGATCTGCCTCTGAAGCCTGAGCTAAGCTGTAACTGAAGAGTATGTCCCATTTCCAATAGGTTAAGGGCCCAGATAGACCATGAAACCCCTGAAGGGTATTTGCGTTGGACGGTGAAGGTTTCTGAAGAAAGTTGATCCGCTCATCCCTCTGGGGTCCGTATACTTTGCATAAGATCTCATAGTGAAGAAAGGCTCGGAAAACTCTTGTCTTCTCTCCTTCAGTGAGCTTTGTAATATCGAATTTTCTGCGTTGCCATGGCCATATGAGACCTCTCCTTGTGAAACCTGCGACTGTTGACTTGCGTGGTATTCGCGGCATTGACTTGTAGGCCTTCGGTAGTGAACAAGCAGTGGATTTAGAAAGGTAGTCGTCAATGTAAAGCCAGATATACTGACAGAGGGCGTCGAGCTTCAGGAGAAGCAGTATGTCTGCCTTGTGTGGCTCGATCGATAGTTCGCCGGATGCCCATCTTGTTAAGTGAGCATGAACGAATGGCTTTCGATCTTCAGTACCGAGATTCCACCTTGGGAAGGTGATAATAGCCATGGCGTCATCGATGAGCCCGTTATCAAGGTCCTTGGCGACAAAAGTACGCTTGATAGAAGCCCTGTCGACCTGACATTGTTGGAATACAGCCGGAGACGCTAGGCTAAGCGCAGCGACGTCCTCTCGCGTATCTATGCTTTCCACAACTTGTAGTCGAATTTCTGCCGGTAGGTTTTGAAACGGATCCATAGTCACAAAGGGGTTGCGTGTAGGTCTTATCGACGGGTGATGGTGATACAATTATACAGCTGATATGAAAAGTGTACTGGCAGAGGGGAACATTTCTTCATATATCTGTCTTAGAATTAAATATCGGAGAAACCTCTAGTAGCAAGGTTCTCATTTTCTAACGCCACCCAATGGTGGCGACGGTTCCGTGGAACACGGCAACCTTCCGGGTCGGGATTCTACATTGCGCCTCCAAAGCCTAAAAGCTTTCACCGCGAGGGTATTGTCCGAGATGATCCCAAACGCCGCAGGGAATCAGATAATATTAATGACAGTTGCTCCTAGTCGTTAAACTCTCAGTACCATCGAAGAGCATTTGCCATGCGAGGATACATCCAGTTGTTCTTGCCACGCCGGGTGATATTCCCCTTGGACAGACGTTCCTCCGTAACAAGGAATGACTGGGGAAACCAGTCAGGGAGACCAGCAGTTGAGTTCGTGCCCGAGCTACCGGTCTTGATCATCTGACTGAGGGCACGTCCACATAGCCATGCGAAGCACATCCCCTCGACATCAAAAGCAGCCGACACCCATTCTCCTCCCGATGTCGTATTTCTGATGGCCCTGTTTGTGGCAGTCTCTGGCAGGCGTCCCACGTATGGCCGGGAATCAGACGAGCTTCCTTCAATACCCACCCAGACGCGTTTGGTTCGACCAGGCCATACGTTGGCATCAGAGGTTTCTGGAAAGTCCGTTCTCTCAGCTCCGTAGGTGTCATATCCGAAGTAGTTCGGCAAAGCACCGTTGAGGTAGGAAACAGCAGCGTGGTTAGGAGGGCCGCTGTCGCTAGGGAAAGCCGTGCCAGGCTCGTCACCCTCGATGCCGCCTCCGAACATGTATTCTCCGTTACGGGGCATCTGGACGATGTAGTCCAGGCCGTTACGGAACAGCGACCATGCGCGGCCTCCGGAAAGACTGCCGTTTCCAGTGTAAGATGGCCAACTTCCAGCTTTCGGAAGGCCGCTTCCGCCAAGTTGAGCGCTCATGTGCAACCGGCCTCCTTGAATAACTCCCCGCAAACCAGGGACAAAATGGGGTGTCCAGGCGTTCGTCGCATAGACGACATTCTTGGCCAGGATCTTGCCTCGACTAGTGGTGACCTCAAAGTTGAACTTTGAAGAAGTATCAACAATGGAGGAAACATTCAAGGCGGCCGTGCTGGTGTCAAGAGAAAAGCTGGGATAGTCGTCCAGGAGAGCCTTCAGGGCATGTGTGATGAAACGATACGGCCAAATGGCACCCGCAACCTTTGGCGTTCCGGTCAAGATTCCCACCGTCTCTGTAAGCAGAGAGATCTGTCTGCGTTAGTGTCGTTTTCGGCGGACCATTGAGCCATGGAACTCACGTTACGAGCCTCCTCTTTGCCAAACATAGTCCATTCTTTGCCAACATCAGGAACCTCTCTCTTCAACACCTCCAACTGCTGCATAACATTTTTCCATTCGTTCTCGTCAAAGAATGCATCAATGCTATCCACAGCACGAGCTTCGGCCGCCTGACGTCCCTCTTCAGGCAGGGAGTTGGCCGCTGATATCAGGGCGTCGACATGAGCGGATCGGAGTCTCGTAATCTTGGCGGCTTCGGTCTGCGATACTGACTCCTTAGCACCAGCGTACTCGGAGTAAGACGAAGGCCTGATATGACCGCCGTTTCTCCCAGTAGCACCCGAACAAGCCTGTCGAGCCTCTATCATTGCGATCCTGAGAGGGCTCGTGGTGTTGTCCTTGAGGAGGTGCCACGCGATGCTGGTGCCCGACATTCCGGATCCGATGATAACGACATCAGCTTCGGCAGGAAGTTGCTGGGACTGATGATCGGCAATACCGTCAAGAGGAGGAAGTTGCCAGTACGATATGCTGGGGTTAGAGACTGGCAACCCAGGATCTTGGGCAAGTAGCCCTGGAAGGAAAGGTAAAACGAAACTAAGAACAGGCTTCATTTTGGCAAAAGAGTGTGAGGAACTTGTTGAGTCTGGTCCGATGCTTGGGAATCTACAACTCATTCTCAAGATCTCAACACGAGGGGAGAAACGGTATTTAATCACATCTTGAACAACAGACCAGCGATGAGAGCCAGGTTCTCCAAGGCAAAGTACACCGCCCAATAGCACTTGCAATTTAGGGTTTCAATGCACTCTGCTCGAAGTGTAAGCTCGTAGCTTTACGCTGCACCTTTCTGGAATACGATGCATCTGGAGATTACGCATGCAACGTAAAATGCGAAGGAGAGGAGATGAAGATCAAGAATGTTTCCGTGATAAGTTCGTATGATCTTGGCATTACAACGACAGCGTTACACACCGAAGCACGGCCCCTGATATTGCCTGCACGCCGGGAGATCCGCGGCGCCAACTTTGGAAACAAGATCGAGAGCCCCAGATTTCCGCGCAGCCCGCGGCTCGCGTGTACCGACCGTGCTCTTCCAAAACAAGGAAATGAGTTGGCAGAGACTCAGAGCTGGACCTCTGTCTTCTCAAATTTTGTGGAGGCCGCTCAGTACTCTTCTACTAACAATGATCTCTTTCTCGGCTTGGAAAAGTGACTCCTGTGAATGTCATGGTGTGACGACGACTGGATGAGGAGATTTCGCTGAAAATAAGGGCCGGCATCAACATTCAGCCATGGTGATGGACAGTAAGGACAAGGGCGGACAATGATGAATTGGACCACAAAGTCGAATCCCACTCAATCATGAGACCATTGTGTTGGTTTTCGGAGGAGAAGATCCTATGTGTAAGTAAATAATCTTGCCGTTAGTCACTTACCCGCTGATGAGTCTGCCAAGGTTTTCAGCTAGTACGGGGCCGATTGTTACGAAGAACGCACATGGCAAAACTTATAAAAGACGCCGTGATTATAGGTTTGCGGGATCCCAAAGCAGTGGAAGCTTTGCACGAGAAGGATTGCAGGTCAACAGAGTCAAATATGAATGATTCTTGTGAGCCCGGTCGGCGGGCCCTCCGAAACGTCCGGCGCCGAAGGATGCCCGCCGCCGGCTATCCCACCGGCCCCGCAAGACGCGGCCTTCACCGGTATATTTGCGATTCTGGAACATGATCAGATCTCGCCATGCTCAAGTCTAAGCCCAACGCGGCTCAGATATCTACGGAATGGTTTTACGATACGCCAATCAGCGATTTCGAATGTCTACATCCTGGCCAATGAAGTCGAACAACTTTCCGCCATTAAAATCCACAGGCAGATGGATGTTTTTCTTGCTACTCAGGATTAGAAGCTACCTGAGATTTGGAGCGCACGCAATGTTTCTTCTGGTGTTGCTCTGCCGCAGACGAGAGAATATTCTTATCTCAGTGATGTCTGAATCAGTTGGTGTTAGGAACGTGTCTGCCACAATTACATGCCCGGCGATGGTGAGTTTGTCTATCCTAACCCCCACATGATCGCAGAAGCACTTCAATCATGTACGGCATCCCCGGCAGCACGGCTTGTGGGCGGACTCGTTGACAAGCCAATCACTCAAGACTTCGGCCGAGAACGAACTGGCAGGCATCAATTGACCGGGCGGGGAGAGTTCACAGTTGGGACGAGTTCTCCAGTGCCGCTGCGACGGTGTTCCCGCCAAGGTGGTGTGGTGGGCGCTGCAGCCTCTGCGACTCGACCATTTGTCCGTCGGCGTTTTCAAGCGCTTTTGCTTGCGGTCTCCATAGATAGTCAGAGGAGTATTCCTAGGAGCCTTTATCAATTGATCATTTACCAGCTGCGATGCGAGACTTACAACGGTGAACCTTCTACCTCGATAATCTGATAAGATCAGAACGAAATCTTCACGCCAGCGTCGGGTAGTCTAACAGTTCAGAATTCGCTCGTATTTGGCCACACAGCTTTGCCAAGCCGTCAGGGATCTTGACAAGACATGCTATTCCCTGTTGACAGAGAGGATTTGGGTGCTTCACAAGGCTCTACGCCGTATCGGAGCATATGCCGCGGCGCTCTCCGCTTCTCTGTTCCTAACTTTCGCGATGGACATTCTGGATGCCTCCAAAGGTCACGACCCGATGCACTCGACCCATATCACATCTCATCCTTCATTGGGTTGTCATCTGATGAGCCGGGCCACGTACCCTTTGAGTTATCGGCATCAAAGACGGAAATGGATTCGCGTCCAATAGATACCCATATTAGAGCAAACGTCGCCCAGTGCCATGGATTTCGATCCTCCAATGGCACCACCCCCGTGAGTCGTGAAAATTTTGATCTTATCAATCTAGGCCCCCGAATCCACATCGCGATCCTTCGGGGCTCTAGCGAGCCACTCAACCAGTCTCCTGTCTGCCTTCATGCGCAGATTGGCCGAAGCCGCCCGAGAACCATGTCGCCTGCCGTCGGTCGACGTTACTTTCCATGGCCAAGACCGTCGTTTGAACTCCTCAACGCGGGATGAGCGTCCGGTAAACTGCGCACTACCATGTGGTGTTCCCACCCGCCATGCAGGCTGCCTCTTGGCGATTCAGGATTCCTTGGAGACTACAAGAACCCATCTTGCTGTCGCATCCATCTCGAATTCGTCGTTGCGACCGACACAACTCATCGATCCGATCGGCCTCCTTGATTCGCCTAGTCGTGTTGTGTTGACACGCTCGCCATCATGGGGCTCCCGACTTCGAACCAAGCCGCTGGCACCCCAGAGATTGCCTCGGAGGATCCCGCCCCCCGCCAGGTCGACGACAAGGACCCCGAAATCGTCGACGAGAAGCCCGACTCCGGCTCCGATATCGACCCCAACACCGGTGGTCTCGCCGGTATCGAGAAGATTGAGGCGTTGACCCAGACATGGACCAAGCCATGGCTTATTGTGGCCTACGTCTTGTATGCAGCATCATAGACGAAAATCGCATCGAGTAACTAACATCAGCACAGCATCTGGCTTGTCTTCTTCACAGACTCCCTCCAGCAACAAATTGCCAGCTCCCTGCTGCCATATGCCGTCAGCAACTTCGGTCTTCACGGGTTGATGGCGGCAACCGGAATCATCTCCAACATTGTGGCAGGAGTCAGCAAGCTGCCGCTCGCGCGCGTCATCGACGTGATCGGTAGAACGCAAGGCCTCTGCATCATGTTGGGATGTGTCGTTATTTGTGCGTTTCATGAATTGTGGTTTTATTGCTCCAGAACTAATGACTTCTTCCAGCCCTGGTTCTTATGGCTACCTGCAACAATGTCGAAACATACGCCGCGGGCCAGACTTTCTTCTGGACCGGTATGAACGGAATCGGCTACGTGCTCAACATCTTCATGGCCGACACCTCGACGCTCAAGAACCGAATGATTCTTTTCGGCTTCACCTCGACTCCCTACGTCTCGAACACCTTCGCCGGACCCGCCGCCGCCCAGGCGTTCCTCGACGGCAGCAACTGGAGATGGGGATACGGCGCCTTCACCATCATCATCCCGGTCATTTGTGCGCCCCTCATTATCATCTTCACGCTCCAATTGAACCGAGCGAAGAAGTTGGGTCTTTACGTGAAGCCTCAGAGCAACCGCACGTTCTGGGAATCCGCTAAATACTGGGTTATCGAGTTCGACGTTGCCGGAATCCTCATTCTGGTCGCAGGATTCTCCCTGCTTCTTCTGCCATTCAGCATCGCAGGCTATCAAGCTCACAAGTGGTCCGAGCCCAGAATCATCGTCATGATCATTTTGGGCGGCCTTTTGCTGATTGCCTTCCCCTTTTACGAGAAGCACCTTGCTCCTAAGACCTTTATTCCCTGGGAGCTGTTCTCAAACAGAACGGTTCTTGCTGCATGCCTTCTGGGCGGAAACATGTGGATTAGCTTCTAGTAAGTCCCTCTGCCTCCTAAGCTGTTATTCGCAGTGTCTAACTATTCCAAGTTGCTACAAGGTCCAATTTTCGTCTTATCTGCAGGTTGTTTACGATCTCAGCGTTTCAAGGGCCGGCTTCATCACGAACATCTACAACATTGTTTCTTGCGCCTGGGCTGTCCCGGTCGGCCTGTGAGTGACACTTCTTGATACCGGTTTTCAACCCTAGAACACTAGCCACTAACGTTTGTGACTTACAGTCTTATGCGGTACAGCGACCGATACAAGTGGCTCGGCCTTGCCTCGATTCCCCTCCAAATGCTTTCAACTGGTCTGATGATCAAATTCCGCATGCCCGACACCCCTGTCGGCCTTGTCATTATGTGCGAAGTTCTCGGCAGCTTTGCAGGCGGCACCATTGTCATGGTTGAGCAGATTGCCATCATGGCGTCTGTTCCCCATCGTGACGTCGCTGTTGGTCTTGCTCTTCTGGCAATGGTGACCAGCGTCGGTGGCGCAATCGGACAGTCTATTAGCGGCGCCATTTGGACCAACATGATGCCCAGCAAGATGGAGAAATACTTGCCGGAGGAACTGAAGAGCCAAGCCCTCGCCATCTATGGAGATCTTACGACTCAGCTGAGTTACCCGGTGGGAACTCCCGAGAGAGACGCCATCATTCGTGCCTACGGCGAGACCCAAAAGATCATGATCATCGCGTCGTTGGTGGCTCTGGTTGGCTCGATCATTTGGGTTTCCTTGTTGAAGAACCACCGTCTTAGTGACAAGCAGCAGACCAAGGGTCTGGTATTCTAGTCCCAGTTTAGAGATACGAATACGCTTGCAGCGTCTCTCATGATTGATGACGCTTGAGGTGTATTCAGGAAGGTTGAACGGTTTTCTAGATATTTAATAGATGACAAATGGAAGAAATGCCAGGACAGAAATGACATGCAGTATGATATTCGTACATCAATTCCAACTGGAAGACGAGAGACTCTTAGAGCTTCGATCCAAAGTCCGTTCGTGACAAGACTCGTTTATTCTTGTGGTTTACCAAATTGTTGGTAGCAACACGAAATTTCAGATGTGTAATGTCGGTTAGCACGACGATCTAGCAGGTTTATTGGTGTTGTCAATATCATTCTCTAATGAGCAATGTCTACGCAGTGAAACGCCTCATAGTCGCACGTCGTGCATGATCGAGATATTGGCAGAGGTCAAAATCACGCTGGGGGCCATTATCCATGACGCCGTCAGCTTGCAGGGTCTGTCTTTCCGCATACTCTTCGTGGGGCGACCCGTGGACGTGGCGACAAGCTTCCAATGACGAAATCTGTGCATGAAGCCCCGCGAGATGTGCTGACGCTGGCAGATATTCTGCAAAGCTTGACCGGCTCTAGGACGCCCGAAATGATACAGGGACGCGGTAGATCTCCGGACATGTCGCATGGCTTTGAGTCTCTGATGGCTTCAAGAGCCACCCTACCAAAGCTTGTCGATTATGTCCGTGTGGAATTCGCACTGACAAAACTTGACAGTCGGAGTCGATGGCTCTTTGCCAGCAACTAAGAACTTCGCATTCGACTCGCCTGACCTCGTGCTTGATTTTTGCTAGTATTTCGCCAAGAAGAATCTTGAGAGGAAGGAATTCGTTCGCACATAAACACTTAACCGATGCCCAACCATGTTATTGTCCTATAACGCCTTGACGAGAAGCCTGTGCAGGCATCGCCGAGTTTCCACTAAGTCTTGTGATCCCGAAAACCTGGGACACTGCCGGCCCCGAGGTAATTTGCGGAGGGATCCGGGGTAAAAGTGGAACCGGAACACGGAACACGGAGCTCGGGAGGGCAAACACTGCCCAATTTGTCCAGTCGGTCTACCAACCTGTGGACCAAGAGGGCTAATAATTACTCGAAATGATTCCCTGCATGTCTCTACTGCCGAAAAATTGAATTCAGATGATAACTGAGCAAATCCGGGTTATGTTGTTGGTCAATTGGGTCTGGCATCTTGTAGGCCTTCAAGAGCGAAGCCGCATGATATCCGGGCCCGGCCCACCCCCGGGGACTTCGCAGCCAATGTGTGTCTCCGGAATTGCACTGCAGGTGTTCGCGTCCACTGTGACCTCCGCAAAAGAGCCTGAAAGAGGTCGTTTCAACGGCACTAGCCCCCAAGGACAGGCGTGCTCCCCGCCCTGAGTCATGTTTCCTCCAGGTCGTGACCGCTCCGATCATACCAAAGAAGGCAGTCTTTAGCATTCTGAAGGCCGGGGGCTGCTCTTCTCCACGTGGAAACTGCGGAGAGAGCGGGGAGCGTTCACCCACGGGGAAAAGTTGGATGTGCAGTTGCCCCTGGAACCGTTCCAGACGCGACGCAGCTTCTCCAGACTATAAGACTCTCGGATCCCACCCGATGACGGAAGCTTAGAGAGAGGAGACTGCCAGCGGGGAGATACTGTGACTTATCTCGGATCAACAAGGTCTCGTTCGTTGCCATCATCCAGTAGCCCAATATGGCGGACTCCAAGGCCGAAGCGACGGTTCAGCATGACGACAAGCAGCGTTCCGAGCAACTCGAGGATGCAAAGGTCGCGGCCGTGGCGGCATTGCCAACGACGGAGGTGAATGACAAGCTTACCTTCCGCGACTTCTGGGACAACAAACGAGTTTTGGGTTTCTGTCAGTTCATCCGATCGTTTTGCTTTGTGTTATCATGCTAACTCTGAGAACCATCAGGCCTTTTGATTTATCTCTTACCCATAAACTTCGGTTATGAGGTCACAACCATCGGAAAGCTCCTCGCCGTCACACCGTTTGCTCAGCGTTTTGGTCACGAGATCGACGGGAAATGGGTTGTCGCAGCCCGCGACCAACAGATCCTCAATGCCGGCGGTACGATCGGTATCTTCGTCTCAGCATTCGCAACAGGAATCATCAGCGACTTCATCGGCCGAAAGCGAACCATCATCATCGCCTGCTTCATCTGCTGCGGTGGTATCATCCTCCAATACTTCAGCACGACAGTCCTCATGCTCTTTGGCGGCAAGGCCGTAGCAACTTTCGGCTTCGGTTTGGGGCATTCGCTAGGCCCTGTCTTTGTGGCTGAGCTGGCACCTGTCAAGATGCGCGGTGTTTGTCTTGTGTTGGTCAACACCATGATCACCATCGGCCAGTGGCTCAACTCCGTCACGGTCTTGGGAAGCGATCACTACCACAACGACTTGTCTTGGAGAATTCCCCTCATCACCCAACTGATTCCTCCTGGTCTCCTCCTGCTTGGCCTTCCCTTCCTGCCCGAGTCTCCGAGTTGGCTTCTTATCAAGGGCCGACGCGAAGAGGCTGCCAAGTCTTACCGACGATTTAACGGACCCAAATTCGATGTCGATGGTGCCATGGCTGTTGCGACGATTGCCATTGCTAAAGAGCAGGAGGCCAAGAAGGAACAGGAGTCTAGCCGCTGGCTTGATTGCTTCAGGGGCACGAACGGGCGCCGCACTCTCATCATCGTGATGGTCTACCTGTCTCAGCAGGCCATCGGTAAGCATCGTTGTTGTCAAGTTTAGTATTAACGTGGCTAACACTGAAACCGCAGGCGTAAACTTCGTTTCGGGATATCTCACGTTAGTACTGCTTCTGTCTTGCCCGAGATTCAGGCCAGCTAACATCTTGCAGTTACTACTTCCGCCTTGCTGGTGTCAACAACCCTCTGGCCATCGGACAAGCGGCGTATGCTATCCAGTTCGCAGGCAACATGACATCATGGCCGCTCGTTGATCGATACGGACGACGCCCCTTGATCGTCGGCGGTGTCTTCGTCATGACTGCTCTTCTGTTCCTTATTGGTGGTATCAGTACCATTGGCACCCAGACTTCTCTCTCAGCAACTGTCGCTTTCATGGTTATCTGGGGATATTTGTACCAGGCAACTCTTGGTGCCGTTGCGTACTCCGTCGGTGGAGAAACTGCCAGGTAAGTTGCACAGACAACATGTTCCCCCTAAGTTGAAACTTGAACCTAGAACCGGTCGAACGGTTTGACCCTGAAGCCCCGGTGTTGGGTGAGATGGTGATGCCGGGAGACCGGGTTGTGGGCCGCGAGAAACGTGTAGACCCGCCGCAAATTCTGTGACAAGGACTGGCTTGCTAACGAAATGAGGAAAAAAGTGTGCAACTCCGGCAAAAGACCTACAGCATCAACATTATGTCCTCGACCGCAGCGTCTTGCCTTGTTCAGCAGGTGATGCCCTATCTCATCAACACGGATCAGGCCAATTTGGGCGGTAAGGTGTGCTTCATCTTCGCTGGCCTCTCTCTACCAATGTGCGCCTGGCTCTACTTGTACTTCCCCGAGATGAAGGGACGCAACTATGCCGAAATTCAGGAAATGTTCAGCAACAACGTGCCGGCCCGTAAGTTCAAGACTTACGTGTGCGAAGTCAGCGCCGGGGGCCAAGAGGAGAAGAAGCTGCAGGATGAGGCATGAAGGGGCAGCCGGTGGGGGGACGGCGGCAAGATGAGGTAGTCTTTAATGAGTTTTCGCAAAACCTGGAGGCCATAGGGCTCTTGTGATAAGAAGCTTAAATGAGCAAAAAGCAACCAAAGTTAATGAACACATGATAATGTTGGCATCCATTGGTTGACGGCCCCCATTTGCACATTTCGGTTGGCAGTTTCGCGCGGAAATTGACAAGGGACTAATGCAGTGACAATGATTAGCGACGTTTTACATTAAATAAACAACGCAGTGGGCCGGGGTCATGATCGGAAATTAGTGTGATCCTGATGCCCTCACGGAACAGACTGATGTTGTCAAGAGTCGTCCACAGTTTTCTTTTAAGTCGCCGCGCTCCACGATGAGGCGTTCGTCCGGATCTGCACTTTTTTGGGGGCAGAATCGACCATCCGCATCTGATTTTCAAGACACATTGCGAATAAAGCAACGATCAGCCGACCAACATACCAGCACCGATCAACTATGATTTCTCAACGATTCTGGTGCCTCGGCGCCACTCTTTTGGCATCCTGCGCCCAGCTTGTCAGCGCTGACCTGCCCGAGAACGCCGTCGAACTCGATCTCGTCTTCCCTCGCGATGGCGGCAAATATGGCGAGACCTCCAAGGGATACCCCGTCCTTCTCAACATTCAGAACCCTACCGTTGCCTACCACTACGGTTACAACTTCGTCTGGGACATCTACTCAAGAAACAAGAACTCCTACCTTCGCACCGCGGCCCACGGCGCACTTGGTACAGTCATCCTGAACAACACCGAATTCAGCGAAACCACGCACCTCGAGGTTGGCTACACCGGTCACCTTGCCGCCGGCGACTACACCTTCGCCTGGGTCTATGGATTGGGAGCTCAATGCGAGTTCACCGAGCAGCCTACTTACAGCGAATTCAACCTGAACCCCAGAATTGCCAATGGCAGCTTCGAGTTCAGTGTCGAGAGCAGCGGCTCCGAGCCGACATTCACCAAGACCTGCCCGGAAGCCATCGGAAGCATGAGCTACGCCTCCACGACCACTTACAACTCCGAAGCCACCAGCGTCTGCGGTGTCACCGCGACGGCAACCTTCGACTCGGAACCCTGCAAGGCTACTCTCAGCAACGAGCAGGCCACCAGTGTCTACAGCGAGCTCGGTTATGCCGCAGCGACCGGATCTTCCAAGGGTGCCGCTGACTCGAAGATGCCTTCTGCCTCAATTGCGTGGATGACCGGTCTTTTCGCCACTGTCGCCATCTTGGCATAGACGCCACAAGCGACGTTATCGCGCATACTTGAGAGGCGCGCCAACCACGCGATGACTCGCCTCCAGCTGGATGCATCAGACATCACGAGCTGCCCGGTTCGCAGCCCTACAGACACTTGCACTTACTACTTCGGGGGAGGTGTCGAGTGGCGGAGCAAAGACGACATATGCAGATCGCATTCACAGCTCCTTATCATCAGGCTGCGCTGCGCCGCTGTCGGCTTCGATGTCTCGGGTTGCATCACAGAATACAACCTTGATTCTGCCCGCAGCTGCGTCTTATTGCCCTATTGCAGCACGGCATGAATTCCAAAAATAAGCCAGCCATATGCACAACGTGGCCCGGCACGGATCTGGCTCTCCGGGAAGGTTTCTGTATGGCCAGAGGGGGGTTCAAGAGGGGACGGGAAGAGAAACAAGAATCACGATTTGGGTGGGCTGGAAAGACAAAAGAACGCAAAAGATACCCAACCACCGTCGTCCATGTGCAGAGTTGGTTCACTTTAGCCCCCAAAGCTTCAGATCACTGCCATCTTTGGTAGCTCGCATCAGTCTGGAAGGGAGGATAAGCCAATGACACAGGACTTCGGCTGACGTTAGCCATGAATCAAATACAACGGTCGAACAGTATTCGTTGAATTCTCTGCAGGCTCCGATATGTGACAAGCATGTTGCATTTTGATAGTGAACTGTCTGCAGGCATCCTTTTCCGTCTCGGAGGGATGCCGTGAACGCCCAGGCTCCAAGAGTAAGACAAGCTTTGCTGGGCATTTTCGGTATTATTTGAGGCTCCCCGGATCCTAGCCACCATGCAACTGGCCGTTCGCTCGGGCCATCTGTTGTTTGCTTTTCATGCTTGAAGCCGTTTGACATCTGCGACCAGGATCGAGGCCAACAAGCGAAATGGCACATCAGTACCGCCAACACTCCCACAATGCGAGCACAAGCTCCGAAGACACTATTTTTGTCAGCCAGCCAAACAGTCCCTTTATCCAAGGTCCCGACAAGCGACAAAGTCTAGGGTCTTACAAGGCCTACCAGTCTCCCTATGTTTCTGTCCAAGCCGACGACGTGCCTGGCAGCGAGCCTGCCTTGAGCAGCACGAACGAGTCGAGGCGATCCACTCGTTGGAGCAGGATCTCGGACAAGACGCACATTAAGCCGGAGAAGTTTTCCAATTCTGGGACATGGACGTTTGAGATTGCCAGCCTCTGCGTCACCGTCCTCGCCGTCGCTGCCATCATCGGTGTTCTTGCAGCATACGACGGTCGCCCCTTGGCATCATGGAGGTTCCAGATCACCATCAACGCAGTCATCGCCTTGCTCGCTACCGTCGCAACTGCAACTATTGCTGTTGTTCTTTCGAGTGGCCTTAGCCAGTTGAAATGGATTCACTTCAAGACTCGCCGCGAGCCCCTGTCCGATATGGAGGTATTCGACGACGCAAGCCGCGGGACGTGGGGGGCTTTGATGATGCTCTTCAAGCTCAGAGGAGGGTGAGTTGCGATTGGGAATTCTACTTGAATCTCAAGACTGACACTGACTTCTTCTTTCACAGTTTTCTTGGGTCCTTTGGAGCATTCGTTGCCATTCTTACCCTGGCTTTCAGCCCCTTCGCGCAACAAATCGCTACCTTCCATGCTCACACCACCGATTCCACCGAAGGTGCCACAAACTTGCGATCTCAGCAGTACTTGATTGCCTTGAGCAGTCAAACTGCCTCCGAGGGCTTCATCCCGATCCTTCCTTTCAAGGCTGCAGTCTATAATGGCCTCTTCGCCGAGAATGGTAAACCGTGGCTCAGCCTTCCAGTCAACTGCCAGACTGGCAACTGCACCTGGGAGCCCTTTGAGACGTTGGGTGTGTGCAATACTTGTATCGACATGTCAGAGTTCATGACCAGATATTGTGAAGATGGGTCATCAGAAAACATGACTAGCTGCGGTTGGTCTCTTCCGGTTGGCGCCAGACTGAGGACGCATGCCGACGTCTTCAGCATGACGCCGTTATTCCCCGACGGTCTCGGCGACATGTCATACTCAACCATCATGAAACTCGTCTTCATGGGAACTGAGAAGCAGGGCGGCAAGCCTGGTGTTTTGGCTCCTTGGGCACGGCAATGCACCCTCCAGGCATGTGTCCAAACTCTCCAATCCTCGATCAAGAATGGCGAGCTCAACGAGTCCATTATTCATGTCAAGACGAACGACTCGGTTGCGACCGCGACCCAGAACGATCTGCAGCCTATCGTGATCACCGGCGAGAGCGGTAACGAGACGTATCCCATTGACATGAAGGTCATGATGGGTATGCGATCGTGGTTTTCGGACCTCTTCCGCAACGGCTCGGCCTCTCGCAACGAGGAGTTTATCAACAACACAATCTCCACGCCCGACAACGTCATCGTGAATCTCACGGTCGGAATTTCCAGTGGTGAGACGTTTTTCGATACCGATATCGTTCAAGCGTTCTACTGGAACTACTACGAGTACCCCGGTGGCATTGAGATGCTTATGAACGACCTAGCAACCAGCGTCACTGTCAGCTTCCGTTCGTTCAAGGGCACTAACGTCATCGGGCTAGCACATACTATCGAAAGCTACATCCATGTTGAGTGGAGCTTCCTTACATTACCTCTGCTGACCGTCCTCCTCACGGCCGTGTTCCTGAGCGCTGCGATTTACCAGACTTGGCGCTGGAAGACCAGTTTGTGGAAGAGCAGCATCCTTGCAACCTTGGTACACGGGCTAGACAGAGATGCACGAGAAAGGCTAGAAGATCTGGGCGACCTCCGCCAACAGCAGAAGGAGGCCAAGTTGGTGAAGGTGCAGTTGGATGAAGGCGATGGTGGGCTTCTGAAAATGTCCAAGTATGAAGACATTTAAACCGGTTTCAGAAAGACGGAAGAACTCAGGATAACATGTGGACACCAACTACTACATATACGCTCTTTACGATGGTAATGTTAATGATAATGCTTGATAATGCCACCCGAGATATCGTGCTCGAAATAGGACCTTACAAATGCACAATGCCTCGAAAAGTAAAAACCAAAAATGCTTTGCAATGGTGTGGCAGATACACCAAGTACAGCTGCCTATACTATTTACATTCAAGAGAAACGCTTGTCATTCATCATCCAAGCTGGCGACTCAGACGTACTCGGCGCACATCACGTCGCTACCAAGGTCCATTACCTCGGCAATGGTGGCGTTGGGCATGATGCCAACCATCCACAAGTTGTGGTTGAGGGTGGTCTCGTTTCCAGAGTCACCATCGTAGTCGAGAATAGCATCGCTCGGGTAATCCATGCCGTTTTGCTCGAGGTAACTGTCCAGAGGAATATTACGGCCGCCCATGTCAGTGAGACGGGTAGTAAGGTTGGCCTGCTGCCACTCCCACCAGAGACGGTCGAGGTTGGTGTGGTGGAGGAAGAAGAGAGGATCACCGGGGCTGCCGACGACGTCGAGCATCTAAAAGAGAAACGTCAGCTGTGAAAAACTTGCGACATGATGAGAGCGTTAACTTACAGTGCCACCAACAGCAGAGTGGCCAGCGGTGTGGGGGTTGACCTGGTAACACTCGAAGGCCGCAGTGTAGTTCTCGGAAGCGAAGCACTCGTCGATGTATTGCTGCTGGCCGGTCTGGAAGCCGTTGGAGTTGAAAGAGCGGGTTAGGCAGTCGTTGGCGTAGTTGGAGGTGGAGTTGATGTGGAGAGTCAAGTTGACGAAGGGACCGTCAGTGACGCAGTCGCCTCCCTCGCCACCGAAGCCGGTATCAGGATCAAAGACGACGGATTGGTTGAGGGCGTCCATGTCGAGGACCTCGTTCCAGTACGGCTGGCCACCCTCGTAGCCACACTCAGACTGAAGGAGATATTCGTGGACGCGCATGAAGTAGCGGTGCCAGGGGAGGAAGGATCCCTGCGTTGATTATCGGATTAGATCATGTTCCTCGATAATTGCTGTTGGACATTTGGCGGAGAGTCTTACAGTGTTGTGGATAACGTTGGATTGAACAATGTGGGCCCAGTCGAGCTCATCCCACCGGTTGACAGCACCCTCGATGTCCGTCTTCGCAGTAGTGTTCATCAGGCAGAGCTCAGCGTTGATGTAAGACTGCTTCTCGGTGTCTGTCATGTTGTTCCATGCTTTGCGTTGCGTCTTGGTCGTACAGGTCGTATTCCACGATGCCGCCGCGGCCGCGAGGCCAGACGTCGCAAGGACGGTGAGTAAAGAACGAAGAGTGACGGTCATTCTGGCTGAGTTCTAAAGAATGAAAAAGACTGAAAAGACTGAGAAACTAACCAAAAGAGAAGAGAGAATTGAGTTGCTCAAGTTGAAACCAGGAAGCTGCTGCCGCTGATGCTGAGAAGAAGTGTCTAAACTCCATGGCGATCAGACTCAACTTATAAAATTTTCGCTGACTTAGACCAGGCTACTGCACGAAGTCTCTCATTGCCCAAATCACGATGTTCAACATAGGAGATTACTGCTGCAGCTGCGCAATCGGCCAATGCGCCTCGCTTGGCAAACCGCGTCACCCCAGTTAGATTCGGACGAACCTGCGTTTGTAACCCACTTCCCGTCTCGTTCCCCCTTCCAAGCGGAGTCACCACCACAGAACCATGTGGGATGAGGCTTCCATGCTTAAAAGTGCCCCTGACTAAGAGCCAGAATAGAAACAAAACTCTCCACAGATACACGTAACGTATATCCTTCTTATAGGGAGAACTCCCATTTTCTAGCCGTGCACCTGGCATGCGGTGAAAGCGATTACGTTTCTTCGGCTCCGACCGGTGACATCGCGGTCTGCGATGCCGTGGCTTTCTGTGGGGGATCTCGGCTCCTGAAGGCCTCCTGAACGTGAGGCTCAGGTTGGCTGGCTCCCGAATAGTGGTGACCTTGTCTACCAATGCACGGCAGTGAAGAAAGCGCGAAGACATCCACAAGCCACGTCAGTATGGTAGCAGTGAGTAAGCCTAGTGCTCAGCTGCCAGCTTACAACAACGGGGTAGTAAGGTTAAGAGCCTTCAGCCGCTTGATCTCAGCTTAATGCCTCAGAGAACGTGAGATTCTACAGCTCGTCTGAACGAAACAACTTCAACTGTTCACCCGATGTGGGATCCGGAATGCCTTGGGCCTTAGGGAGCGTAGTTTTCGCCATTGACGGCTCTGTTCTGGGCCTTTTTACCAGGATTACCGGCGAAATGGTGCCGGATCATCTTGGCAAAGCTGGGGACCGGAAGCTTACATGATGGCTTGCTGAACGATTCGACATCGGCAGTCAGATCGTCCAATATTTGAGATCTGCATTCAGTAGCTGCAACTTGCGCTTTGATGTTGAACATGCTTCACAAAACCGCAAGACACATCACCATTGAATGCAACAATGGTTGTGCTACACAAAAAGAGCAAATCAAAAAAAGCTGAAGACTCGATCGTTCCAGACCTCTTATTCCAGCGATCATTACATCGTTGAAGGAAACGAACCGTGTACATGGCCGTACTCCGCTGTCGACTTGACTGAACAGCGTTTTCTCTGTCTTCAACTAGCAGGCTTTGTTTACTACCATCGCTTACTGATGCAGTCGAACTTTGCGATGTCAGTGCGGGAGGATACGTCCTGGCTGTTGTTTGAGCCTATTGCTTGTGGCTGAGCAAGTTTTCTGTCTTCGCCGCTTCCGTTCAATGCATCGGTTTTCTAGGTAGATAGGTTTTGCGTCCTGTGAATACTGGATAACGTGAATCAACTCTCTCTATTCTCGATTAGTTGTTTGTTTACCATATGATGGATTTTCTGCATCCCGAAATCCAGATCACGCCACAAGCCGCAGGCTTAGCCAAAGCCGGATCATCGGCATGTGGTAACCACGGTGCTCTAAAGACAACTTCCCCAAATCAATCCTCCAAATTCCAACTAAAGCATCAGGAGTTTGAAATGGTTTTTAAACTTCAAACCGGCAAGATGTATGTGAAGCCACATCCGCAAAGCTTGAGGTCTTTGGGAAACTTGCCGTTGAGTGAAAATGGTCTAGTCCCCTCCACATCGTGGACGGCCGAGACATTTTGCCCCATGGGATTTGAGCTATCTCGTTTCCGTTCATGGAGAAAATGTTTTAGCGCATTGCCATGGCAAAATATGGTATGATCAGTCAGAGAAACACTTTGAAATTCGAACATCGAGGATTCGCATGCCTCATGACTAACACGTGGGCGGAACGCCTTTGGGGTCTGGAATTTAACCAATAGTCTAACTCTGTATGCATTCGTCCACGATGTTCAGTGAAATGTTAGTGTTGATTCTGTTTTCTGGAAAGGCTTGAACTGATTGGTATGAAGTTGATGTTGCGACCAGCTCGTCTGTGGAGGCTAATAGTAAGGTTGGGCAGTACATAAACTTTGAAGTAATCCTCCATGCTGTGGTTACCGACCTCATCTATTCATCATCGAAAGCTTCAGTCACTTCATTCGAACCAAACATGCACCTTACTGCTAGTCTGGCGCTCGCCGCCATCGTTTCTTTGGCATCTGCTGACCACGATTGTTCGGACTCTGCCCCTCCAACATACCCAGAAGCGACTGACTACAACACCGCCTTCATCCCCTTTGCCAACCCTCCATTCCCTTCTATCAAGTCCACACCATCTTTCAGCATCTCCATCACCACAGAATGGAATGTCAACAAGAAGCCGAAGTACATCCGATCCGCCGGAATGGACACCGGTTCGACAGGTGTGATGATAGGCGGTGGCCTACTTGGCTTTTCAGACGCCACTCCACTGGACAAGTCTCGCCCGGGTAATGAGTACCTGTCTTCCAGCGGTCGACTATGGTCTGGCTACTGGATTGACGCCGACGTCACATTCTACATGAAAGAGAAGGACGATAAGGGCAAACGCAAAAGGGTCGTTTCCCACATTCCAATCTTGGCTGTCCAGGAGTCGTGCATCTGCTTCTACTTCAAAGAACATGGCAACTGCCCTGACGACCAAAAGCAAAACATCACCATGTGGCCAAGTGATATTCACTATATTGGTGTCGGCTTTGGAAGAGGCAGCGACGAGCAACCGCAGGCATTGCCTAACAAGGTTGCTTTTGTAAATGTCGGCCACATCAAGGGCGAAGAAGTCGAAGACATCCACCAGGGCTATATCCTTAGCCAGACAGGTGTTCAGGTCGGTCTCACACAGGACAAGGTTGCCGACTTCAAGAAGACCAAGTTGAGCGTCAGGACCGGCTCGACAGCGCCAGATTGGGCGATGGCTGACATGAGCATCCGCATCAACGACTCTCCCTACAACCACGGCAAGGCGTTGTTCGATACCGGCATCCCCCAATCCTACGTCGCCGTATATGACGATATCCAGTCTCATGTGAAAACTGAGGCTTCTCAGTCACTCAAGAACGGACCTCAGGTTTTGGTGCCCGGAAGTGTTGTGGAAGTCCTTATTCCTGATGAAAAGAACCCTATCGCCAACTACACGGTTACTGTCACTAGTAACCCCCAGGGCATGGAACCTCCGGGATACGTCATGGAGAAACCACCTGCGCCTACCTCAACCACCGGACCTTTTATCAACACTGGCAGGATGTTCTACGAAGGCTTTGATGCGATGTTGGACTCTGACTGTGGATGGTTTGGTTTGCGGCAACATTGAGGGGTGGTACAGGTTCTCTAAAGTACTCACTCAATAGCGGCCCAACACCATACTGGGCAGTCGTCCTTTCACACAAGGTCGCTTGATACTAGGCCATCTTAATATCTAATCTTATTTTTTTCATGCTTACATACGAATACATGTAGTGGAAGCTTTCTCTAATGACCCTTTTACTGCGATGTGTGCTTCTTCCGTTCGACATGTCTGCCAAGAATGACAACATAGAAACCGGCACCCAACGTCTCCGACGATATGCAATGTTGAAGGATATTTCTTCTGGTTAGAACTACATGCGGCTAGTCAAGACTCGATCTGTCTGCGCGTCAGATCCACTTCGTCAAGCAAAGATTCCGCTGTAGTGGCTAGTTGACTCGTCAAGTGGGTGTGCCAAGTTATGCGGGAGAGGGCGGCATTTCCGCCGGTGTGTCTACAACGACGGGAACCCCTGGCGGATGTGGCGGGAGGGACCGCCTTCGGGGTATCGGGTCGCCGGGTCGAAGCAGTACCTGAGGAAATTCTGTGGGCGAGAGGAAGCCCCGGCGTAGAATCTAGAATCTAGAAGTGCTACGATGTTCACGGTGACATGGCTGCGTCGCCCAAACATAGTTTTATGATTCATCGACTTGCTGTTACTGAAACTGCTGCCACTGTTGTTTGTCCGTTTTTGACTAGGCTTCTATCGAAAGTGCCTCAAGATTGCCCAACTTCCAAGGGAACGAATCGAATAACACCAGTCTTGGGCAAACAGTTGATATACTCGAAAGATGCCTCGCCTGCCTTGAGCACCGATACCTCATGCCACGTTCGGAACTTCCTGTCGTTCCCGAATCTCTTTGCATGCTTGATGGCTCCAAGATAGATCGCGAGATGAGACCGGTGTCTCTTAGCCCACTCCTCCAAGGTATGTAGGTCCGTGAAAAACCCAGCGCCGCATGTTTCTTTCTTCGTTTTCCCGGAATCGTCTCGGTTGCCAATGTATCTCAGTCCCATAGCCCCGCCTTCCTCCCGGTTCTCCCAGAGGTAGGCCAAGCCGTTCCGCAGTGTTGGTTCGAGGTTCTCTTCGTAAGACTCTGTCTCTTCGGGGCCGCAGTTTTCCCAAAATTGTCCTGAGCGGATATGAACCATGTTATTGTAGTTTTGACCGACCAAATGCTGGCCGAGTCCCTTTGGTGCGATCTTAGGGCGAGTGCTCTGGGCTGCGTCGTCTTTCTCGAAGAGGTCGTGGGCCGAGTCGGGTATACGGTCTCTCGCAGCTCCCCAATATGCGGACAGTTCGTGCTCTGCCGTGCTCGTTTCCGGAAGTTTTGCCAGACCGGGGAGATAATCGAGGCCAGAGTAGTTTGTTTCCAGCCGGGAGATCGGCGTCAGGAAGCTCTCGGTCCACAACCCGATTTGGTGTTTGTCATCAACAGGTAGTCGGGAGTGGATGGAAGAAAGCCCAAGCCGTTGCAGACTGCGCTTGCCTTTGGTTTCATCATCCCAGTAACAAACCCAGATGTTGGTATCCTGCGTGTCGTCCCCATCAAGGTGATTGAAACGTTCATGAGCCAGTGGACGTTCGGCATCGCCATCAATCCAAGTTCGGATGGCATTGACTGCCTCGTCAACACCATTGCTACCAACCAACTTAGTAGAGTGTGGTTGAACGCCAATGTACGCCGTGAAGAGTCGGTTGACGCCTTTTGGCAGGACCAGTTGCCATCGTGGGATCGGAGGCTTATGGTTCTTGGGCTGTCGCAGAGGGTAAGTGCGAATTGGGCAAGCCATCGCAAATATTGATCGCATAAAAACTTGGAATTCGAACTTTGTTAATTTTGTAATTTCTTGAGGTCCTTCGAAACGGAAGGTTGGTCTTATTCGAAATCCAAAGGGCGTAGATGAATGACATGCCCCATGACCGATCACGCAAACCCAATTAGTAACACTTTGTGTCATTGGTCAATGAAACGCCGTGGGACGAATCGTCTCGGAGGCCACTTCTAGCCCCGAATTTTGTTCAGCGACTGTCTCTATGAACGACATTGACCGATGAATGCTGCCAACGATTGACCTGCAGAACACCGGAGAACACGATCTACTCTACTCTGCAATCTTTTCAGCATCTGGGACACACAACGGTATCCCTACTTTTCTGCTTCCATAAAGAGGTTCTTCAATCGTTTGAGATGGAAGAAGACCCAGGGGAAACAGGATTACAAGTGTAAGTTTACTTGCCAAATCTTAGTATAGAGGCTTTCCCCGAGGCTATTTCGATATACGCTATCTGGTAGCTCTCGCGATCTTACATGTACTGACACGTCAATTTAATCCGTTTGTAATCTCCAAAAGATTGTTCACTCAATATCTTGTTGATCCCATCGAGCGCCACAGAAGGCTGTTGTGGGATGAACACAAACTGTCTCATGGCTTCATGGCCTAAATTAGGTCATTAATTTGCTTCAGAGCCTAATACTATGTCAGTGTCAATATTTGGTTTTAATCCGGATAATTCCTTCTCAGATTATGTGGCTGTTGATGGATTAGGCTGAAGATATGTGCGAACTACACGTAGCTATCTACAACTTTGAACAAACATGTCAGCTTGTCAGACTAGAATCATGCATTGATTCAACAAAGGCCCGGTTTCTTTTGCGAAATACCTTCCACAATAAACTTTCCAAAGACTACCAGCTATTTCTGATTGACTGCTTCTGACAAAGACTAGTAACAAAGTGATTCACATCATCGTTGTTCTCAAATCACATACGCCACGCAACAAACGCCCTTTGCTGGTTGTGTACTGGACAGAGAGATGGTAACACTCTTGATGGAGCTGAGTATTTAAAACCTCAAGTCCTTCGTCATTCCAGATATTTCCTCCTCATACTAAAGAAATACAGACTTACAAAGAAATTTCAGACCTCACAACTGTATTCACTCATCTTTAGCAAAGCCCTCGACAACAAGATTTCGATTACGAAAACCCAACCACATCTCATCACTTCAAGCACTGAAGCTCGATCGGCCACTTATTACTGCACATTTGGAGGTAAGTAGCAATGTCTTTTCCCGACCCGAAGACTTACGTTCCCGCCACTGCTCCTTGCAAACGCGGGCCATCTCTTAACGTCCGTATCCCCCAGGAAATTCGATTCGATGCAGAGTTCAAGCGCACCATTGACATCCCAAACCTGAGCCTTGATGACCTCGTTGAAGAAGTCTCCAAGCAACCTCTTCCGCAATACGCTGCCTACTCCCGCGAACTCGCCCAAGTCTCTGGTTTCGCCATGGAACATTCAGGCGACCACGGCAAGATGGATTATCTCCACTGGGAGATGTGCCACGGTTCTCGGCCAGCCGGTCCTTGGGATCTGTGCCCCTGCGAAAACGTCATTTTCGAATTACCTGACCTGGACGAGGAGCCATTGACCATCGAGGAGTTGGAGCAACGAATGTACGGGCCGCAGGAGATGTTTGACGCCTCTTCAAACTATGGCCCAGTCACGGCTGAGATCAGCAGCGCTCTTTTGGAGGACTTCTTCAGCCCGTATCCTGACCTCCCCGAGGGTTTCGCTGAGGACGACACGTCGGTCGCTGCGAATACTAGAAACTCTGCAGCTTTGGACACAAACGTGCATTTACAATTCCCGACTCTGCGGATTCCGACCTCCAACGAAGCTTTGAACCCCGCTGCCCCGTCTTTTCAAATGACTGACATTTCTAACATACTGAGATCTCCGGTGCAGTTCGAACAGCCTGAACAGCAGCATAACGCTGGGCAATAGCCAGAAGCAAATCTGACGCCAAATGATGGATGTGGGTAGGGTTTTGCGTCGTTATTAGTTATAAACCGCACGACTTCACCTGATTCAGTCCAAAAGTTTTGTATTTTTACGTTTGTGTTTCTGCTTGTTAGTTGGAAAAGAAAGGGAGGGAATAGAGAAAGGTACACAATTCAATGACTGACAATAAGATCAAGGAGGTTGGACTTGGACCAAATTTACCTAAATGTAGTATGTCGGCATAGAATGACAATGTGCAAGATTACGATATAGAATAAGGGGTACGGGTTGAGCGAATGGATATGCTTTGCGAGAAAATATGGCTCGCATTCTCTCGTCAGTTGTGTAAAACTTCAACTTCATTCCCGGGGCTCACCCAAGCCCACCTCCCACAACCGATACCGGTCATTTAACTTATGAAAAGCTACATAACCCAGTATGTGATCATTTGCAGCCTGTAAATACGGGTCTCTGCCACCAAGGACAACACGAATCCGTCGAACTATGTCCTGAACGTCGACTATGATGTCCTGAAGAACCGAGACTGCGTCCTTGTCTTCGTACCAGCCACGACTATGTACATAGTTGTCTTTGTCACCATTTTTCTCCTCCTTGTAAAAGCTGTTGAACATCTCCATTAGTGATATGAACCGGGGAAAAGGAAGCTTGGGGGCTCACGATAGGATGTCATTCGTTAGAGCAATGTATGAAGACAAGTCCGGGATCATTTCCAAGTAGTTCGACATGTCATCATACGGAATCTTGGGAAACGTGAACCAAGCATAAGCTTCCGCAACGCCGTCTTTGTCGCGGAGAAACCAGGGCCAGCTCTTGCCGCCGCGAGTCGGCTCAAGCTTCTTGAATTCGTCTCGGGTCTCAAGAACATTTGCGTTCACAAAGTTCATCGAGGATGACACGATGAAGTTTGCAACGACGGGGTCCCAATACTTGAACGACAAACGCATGAGTTCTGCCCATCCTTCGAGAAGTGGCGTGGGCTGCCTTTCTCCGAGCGCAAAACACTGGACAAATCTCGAGAAGTCGTCGGGCGATTTTGCAGTTTCGTCGTCCAGGAGAAGTCCCAGCCAGGAGTACGTGCCGACGTAGACTTGAACCTCCAGAGGATGCTTGGGCAAGCAGACCTGGCTTATCTCAGTATTTCTGACATGGTTTACGAAGAACAGTCGAAATCGGTTAACTCTAAAAACTCACTGCCGCATATGATATTCCCACTCTGAAGCATTTCCACGAATGGGTCCCTTCGTCGTAGTTGACTCCTAGTTGATCTGCAAATGCGCGCATGGCGATCCATAGCTCGGCGCTGGGCTCTGGTGGAGATGATGTATAACCAATATTAGAGGCGAAGGAACTTATCATCGGGCGAAGAACTGCTCCCAGATCTTCTTCTGGACCCTCATGTTCTTTGAGAGACGTCGGAGGACATAGAAGATTGGCCGGCCGGTAGTTGGGAGATTGTAGGCTCCATTTCGAGTGCTGTAGAGCACTGAGCTGGTTCTGCAAAGTAGAAACGTGTTGGCCCATCGTGCTCCTGGAGGGTGACAAGAGAATATTTGATAGATTACTTCAACAAAAGGCCTCCTCGAAGATGGAGTCAAACTCATGCGTTTTATATCCTTCAACGAAGAAAACAATTCCATCCCTGGACTACTAGCGCGTCAGGGGCCTCCTGCGAGAAGATAACGCGACCCAGGCAGCGAAACCATCGGCACAACAGAACCACTGGTTCGGAAGGCCGGTGTAGCTTACGTACAAACTACAGACAAATGTGATTCCAGAAGGAAGAATGCAACTCTGACCTTATAATCCCATGTATGTTGGTGGATGATGCATCAGAGCTGAAGTCAGCAGGCCTCTCGTGTGTAGCAGCCTGTTCAAACCTGCTGGGGCTTAGCTATGAAGGATTCGACATGCTCTGACCTGCCTCAACTGTGGGATATGTGGAGTCTACTAATGCTGTCAGCGACAGGATGGGGGCCAGGGTGAAGTCGGAAATCAGGTCATTGAAGATTTCGCAGCAGGTCTGGGTGAGATTGTCCTTGTGGCGGTGAGGCGAGCATCGCAAGAAATGGCGATATCACTTTCAATTTTCAACGCGCTTTCTACAGAAGTTCTGGATGACAACCTTTATTTTCCGACTCGCTGCGCGCGCATTGGCAGAAGATCAACTTCATAGCCTACTGTTTATCCAGAAATAAATGTTGATATCCAGGGTACGCATGACAGCGTCTACGTGTACAAATTTACTACGCAGAATGTTCTTAATCTCAGTTCGACCATGATGCTCTCGAACAGACACGAAAGCCTTAGTGTCAAAACACTAAGTCCTCATCATCGTAAAGCATACGCCCGCGTCCAGTCCTAACTTAGGCAATGATGTTATCGCAACCATCAGTCTCCAAGTCACATTCGGCGAAATTACGGCAGTTCGTCCAGAAGTCAGAAAAAATCAATGCGTAACGGTAGCCAATCAATGGAATAAGCTTAAACTACGCGTCAGTCTGCGAATAGAATCATCAGATGAAACATCAGCCGGGAACTCTGGTCAACGTTTCAAGCTGTTTCATACCGTCCACTTCCCGTACATAAAGGCGGGAACAGTAATCGAGAATTAAAGCAAAGCCGCAGCATCAATCCTCATTCACGGTGGAATTAGGTGCAGTGTCGGTCGTTTAGTCAAATATCACGACAGAATTCTAAGTGTCGGCGAACATTCTGCTCAACGAAACCGCCATTGAAGTAAAGTTTGGTTTGTACCGCTTGTGAACATTTTTACGATGAGAACTGTGAGTATTTGAAAACTTAAACTACCACTTTTCACGGAATGAATACTAATCTGTAACAGGGAATCATTGTCTGTTACTCTGCCCTCGCGAGTGCTTGTGGCCTTACTGGGCGGCATGTGTTAAGCCAGCGAGATTCGGCAGTTCTGTGAGTTGGCAAAGATCGTGGCTAGCGGACGTATCCTAACAATCGTGAAGGGCCCAAAGGGCAAGGACAGGAGATCCTTTACAGTCTCTCCGAATCCTCAACCCCTACCCCGGCATCTTTGCGTACTACGATGGACGCACTGGGGAGCGCTTCCACTCAGATCAGCCCAACTGGTTAGACGATGGAGCGTTCACTCTCGGGGTGTCGACATACTCCATAATCGACGGCAACGAAGCCATCATCTTCGACGCGCACATCACTCCGGACCATGCGGGAGCAGTGATGCGCCACGTCCAGAGCCAGGGCGTCACCAAGATGTCCGTGGTCATCAGCCACTTCCACAACGACCACATCGCCGGGACAGACGTGTTCGCCAAGGGCGGCGCGACAATCGTCGGAAACGAAAAGACGAAGCGCACCGTCGACCGCAACTCCCAGCGTCTCGCAGCGGATGACCCGCCCATCACGGCCGTGGCCCCGACGGAGCTCTACGCCGACAAGAAGGAGATGAAGGTCGGCAACCTCACCGTCGAACTTCACAACTTCCAGGTCCACACGCCCGATGGAACAGTCCTGTATATCCCGTCTAAACAGCTTCTGTTTGCCGGCGATACGCTCGAGGACACGGCGACGTTCATCGCCCAGCCAAGGGATTTGCCCACGCACCAGAAGGAACTTCAGAGGATGGCAACCTTTCAAATATCCAAGATCCTACCGGCTCACGGGGAGCCGAATCGAATTGCCGCGGGCGGCTACAACTCAACTTTCATCAACGCGACTTTGAGGTATATCAGTGTCATGACGGAGGATGTGCCGCAACCAGCAGCATGGACTATGCCGTTATCACAAGTCGTTGCAGAGGACGTAGCAAAGGGTGACCTGATTTACTTTGCCCAGTATGAGGAAGTTCATAAGAGCAATGCCCAGTCGATTCAGGAGTCTCGACAGGGCCGATAATGGCTGACATCAGTATTGCGCGGTGGTGGGCGGGTTGGTTCTAGTATCATATCGTAAAGTTGCACTGGGTGAGGGAAACCCGACATGAGTTTGTAAATTATTGCCACACATTTGGAATACCAAACATTGCAAGTAAGATTCCACCACATCGCTCGTAACCCGCAAGTCCGCGCTTGCATTCCTCTATTGCTAGGAATGAGGATACCCTCAAAATAGCTCAGATCATTATTTCCAAACAATTTCACAAATCAGCCTTGGTCATTGATAACATCCACAGGCGCCTCTTGCCATTAAATCTTTCATACTCCACGGCAAGACCCAAAACTGAGCTGTTAATATCCTCCAAGTGTAAAGCGACCGACTTGGCACGGCATAGGGCGTGAAGCTGTATCCGAAAACGAGCTGAGACTAGACAACATGTCCAAGCTCGTTACCTAGTTCATTTCGACTGTTCGGAGTAACTCCGGACTCAGCCTAGAGACCATGTACATGATCATGTCCAAAGAAGCCCATGATCGTCTATCATGCGTCCTGATCCTGCATCTCAGTGGACCTCAACATCACCACCATCAATCATGGGCGCAAACTGGCGATAACACATATGCAATGCGATACCGAGCCTTGCAACCAATAAAAGCAACTTGTCTTACGATAAGGTCTCACTACGTCAGCACTCAGAAGTTGCGTCTCACCCGTCTCACATTTTCCCTTTAGTTGAACACCTTTCCCCTAGTATGAAACTCTAATCGTTGGGGAGGAACGTGCAACCTGCGGTATCCCGAACACAAGTACAGTGACGTCGGCGGTGTTTGTACGCGAGGGGTAAAACGCTACCAAGAAGCAACACCTACACTCGTTCCACAAAGGCTTTTCTCTACGGAAAAGCCTCCAAAGTAACACGTTCCAAACAGTCTGATCGTGTCTATACTTGCCAAGAAAGGGCCGCCGTCCCGTGGATAGGTACACACGCCAGACCCGTCAAGGTTTCTTCCATAGGACCGTCTTTACAGATTTGTTTAAACTTCCCGAAAACGAAGAAAAACCGAGAGCGAGCTCATTCGCTGCTAGCCAGGCGGAAGCTTCCTCCCACAATGCCGCCCTCCGAGCACCTCGCGTCCGACGTCCCGGACATGAACCTCTACAAGCTGAACCGTGTCCATCGCACGCTCGAGGGCCTCAAGGACAAAGACGTCTGGGACGCGGAGGACACCAAGGGTTTTGACTGCATGCACTACCTCGGCGATGCTGCCATCGAGAACGCCGCCAAGGAGCTCGGGCTGAGGGCCGGCGACAGGGTGCTCGACATCGGGTCCGGGTTCGGCGGCACGGGGAGGTATCTCCACCGGCGCTACGGCGCGCGCACCACCGGCATCGAGCTGCAGGGGGACATCCACGAGATCGCGCAGACCATCAACGCCAAGTCTGGCGCCGGCGGGGGCGCCGTCTCGGTCAACGGGGATTTCCTCGAGCTCGACGCGGAGACCATGGGCGGCGCGCCGGTGGACCACGTCGTCTCGTTCCTGTGCATCCTGCACATCCCCGCGCGACAGCAGCTTTTCGAGAAGGCGCATGACGTGACCAGGGCCGGTGGGAGGGTGTACATCGAGGACTTCTTCGCGCGGACGGCGGCGCTGGACGAGAAGACTCTGAAGGTGCTACGGGAATCGGTTTCCTGTCCCGGTTTGCCGGACAAACAGGAGTACGTGTCGGAACTGGAAAGGGCCGGATTCGAGGTCGTGAACTGGGTGGACATGTCGGACGTTTGGACCGATTTCGTACACCAGCGCGCCGCGGAGTACAAGAAGGACCCCTCTGTGGACGCCGACCTCACGGCATTCTACGACGCTGTCGACGAAGTCTTTACCGGTGGCCAAGTCGGCGGCGTCCGCATCACCTGTCAGAAGAAGTAGACCATCTATCTTGTCACGGCATGTGTTCTAGACCCGCGTTTGATCAACAAACTAGAAAAATAAAAAGCTTTCGGGACTCGTTGCCGAATGGAAACACCCGCCCTGGACTGGAGTCAAAGTAAGGAACATCTCTCGCGATTATTGATCTGGTCCGGGGTGGTAGTATTGCAGTACACTGGACCACGGAGGTCGGGCAAACTGGCGGCTCAGCTTCCGCTCGAAATATCGGCGCTCGGGTGCTGTTTGCCATGCGATCCGCGGAAAACGAACAACTCATGCCGCTTCATCCCCGCCCCCTCCCGACGGAACTCGTGACGAGCCCAGGCCAAGCCAAGTAATAATAGGCAAAAACGGCACGGCAGAGCTGTAGGTAGTGTACGGGTATGGCCGACTCGAATAGAAATAACCTTCAACTACAATAAGGTTCGCCGCACGTCGATGACAGCCCAAACACGACCTTTTCTTCCTATCCGGTAGTTGTAGAGCCGCGCGCAATGAAGCGCACGCAACATGGGACGAAGGCCGTTGCTGACAGTGTGTAAATCCATACCGCCCCATCCCGCTCGGCCGGGGACCTCCTCGGGGATGAGTTCGTTGCGACGTATCGTAGTAGGCAATTTTCTGCCGAGTCCTGTGGTATCTGCCCGCTGACTACTGTTGACATATTCCTTAACTCCCCCCGGAGCTATCCATGACCAAGGTTTCGAGACGGGTCTCAACTGCACGAATCAGGTAACTTGCTTCATGGGGAATAATGCCCAAGTTGGGAAAGTGTGTAAAAAGCTATCTTTCATCCCGTCGGCATCGTAGAGGAGCGCGTACCGGTATACGGTACGGTTGGTACGAAAGCCCCTTGCAATATAGCGAGGCTGAGTTTTCCTGTAAAGACGTTTCGGTATCGGTCCGAGATCATCGCATATACCGTACAGTTAATCTCCAGAGCTTGCCAGTGTTGGTCAGTAGGAGGATCACTTTCTGACTCAGCCATTACACGACAACCATCGGCGAAGGACAATAATGAGGGTCTTCTTGATGGCGCCCCCAGTCCTGCCTGCCCTGGAGAAACTTGGCGTTATGGACACTGTAGCTCGGTTGGATGAGGTGAACGGGCAAATAGGATAGGGATTAGTGATCTACGAACGAGGAACAGGGATCACGGTGATTTGGGAAAATTCCATGTCGGCTAAGTTGCGCGCGGAGGGCTCCGCATCGTCAGCATCGCCGCCATCGCCGCCATCGCCGTCAAAGTCCGGTGGTACTGGACGGAGGTTTGAAGAGGTTTGAGGAGGATTCCAGGAGGTCTTTATGGTGTGCCGGGAATGCTCTCCGATGGCACAGTGCAACGTGGGCTACTGCTCTTACTTCACCTGAAGCTGCAATAGCATGGAAGACGACATCGCCGAGGCGAGATGCGAAGAGTCGTCTCTTTCCCAGCAAACCTTCGTAAGATGTCGATAGCTGCAACAACACCTAAAACGGCAAAATATCTCGTCGATGTGATAACCAGGCTAGTGACTCATTGTTTACCCAGACAATTCGGATAGTGCGCATATTGGGGTTGATGGCGCGATGCCACCTTGATACCAAGTGGCGAATCCTGGACGTCTCTTACCCCAAGCTAGTAATAGGCGGTATCGATTACACGCTCGCGCGGCAAGAAGCTAATAGTAAAGGGCCAGATGAGATGAGATCGAGTAGATGCGCGCAAGCACAACAGTGTGTGGCGCGGCTTTCGTCACATGCGTGGCAGGCGGGGATTGGGCGGGAAAGGGAATAGTGCTCGTAAGACCGGGCTTGCATGGAGTGCGAGTTGGCTATCATGCGATAGCAGAGTGAGACTGAGATACAGGTTGAGAGGAAGTCAGAGGAGCCATGAAGGGAAGTGGGAGGATCGTCGACCGGGAACGATAAGACGACAAGAAGAACCCAAACACAGCGATGGATGATGATTTGGAAAGAAGCAGCCACGAGCTGGCGAGCGAGCGGCGGCATTACCCAAGTCCGCTCAGAAGGGCCATGCTCGCCGTGCATTCGACTTGACTGGCCGCGGGTGACATTTGGCCTTGACATTGGATCAGTTACAGATTGTTCGGTTTCGCAATGATGAACCCCTGATTGGACTCCGTATTGTGGGATACCGACATTTGAAGGGGACGGAAACACCACCACACTAACAATTGACATTGGAGTATCCGTCGGCTAAAAATCCTTGGGGTGGGTGGGTGCTCTTATTTTTTTTCTTGCGCGCGGTCCTGGTACGGCGCCCGGGTGGCCCGGTGGGCGGGTTCGGCGGGTTCGACGTTTTTGAGTTGTATTCTTTTTTAAATAAAGTGTCTTCTTTTCCATGACCCCGGGCAGAACTGCAGGTCGGACGACGGAGTGTTTAGATAATCGACAAATCTGGATGGCGTCATTTTTTTTCGCGGCCAAGCTTCACGTTTCCCATCCTTTACCCAAGGTACGTGGGCGAGGAATGCTTGTATTTCGACCTCGTACAGTATCAGTTAGAGTCAAATTCCTTCAGCTTCGTTCGTGTTAGTCGTGTTTAGTGGAACGGTATCCTTTGCGGCTTGCACATGATGACCGTAACACACACACGAGTAATGGAGGCAACACGAGGATACATTTTCACTGTGTATGGATCTCTGTCGGACAAGCCGCCGCCCCAAGGCTGAAGATTATAGTTGCAGCCGTGAAGGACAGGGTGGGTTTTGGGCAAAAGAGAAGGTACGCGTATTGCGCGGACGGTTTTTAGACTCTATGCTAGCGAACCGTTGCCTGTTGCAGCAAGAGACTTTCTGAGGCGGGTTTGGTGTTTGGACGTTGGGTTCGAGACGTGAGTGATCAGCGGGATGAGATGAAGGTGACTCTGATCAGTCTGATCATTATCAATAGAAAGAAGGAAAAAAAGGTTCTGGCTGGCTGTACCGCTGTGCCGCCGGTGAGTGGTGGTGACTGTAGGCTGTCTAGAGTGGTGCGTACAGTGACTAAAAAGGGGATAGCCTGGTCGTGGGATTTCTTTCCTTTTTCCGGAATACAATCAAGCATAGCGTTTTGTTTCCTGGTTGGCCGTTGGTACTCTGTACTTTTGTTTGCGTTATGGTGTACAGAGTACGATACCTAGGTATGGAGCGTCCCGTCGGGATATGGGTGCGACGCCAAGAGGAGGAAATGTATCAGTTGCTCCGCCCCCAGGCCGCCTGGGTTCGACGACATTTCAGTTGACGACGGCATCTACGAGTCGACGACGACGCACTGGGGCAGATGCGAGCAGAGGGTCCAGGCATGGTGGCATGGCATGGTTTGGGTTGAAGAGTGAGTGTGGTGGTGGGAATAAGACGGCGGGACACTGACGGCCGTGAAATAAGGTACAATTTGGATCCCAGTCTAGCTTGGGGCCAGCAAGAGTCCGATGCCGTGCCAGGACATCTCCGTCGTCTGGTCTTTTTCGGGTGCCCCTTGGAAGTTGGAGCAGAGCGCATCAACAGGCGTGACCAAGGCTGCGACTGCCGGTGGACTGTGGGAGAGTGAGTGATGAGAGAGCGAACCCGAAGGTGTGTGTGTTGGGGGTCCAACATGAATCAACAAAAGACTAAGTGAAAGTTGGGCCCGTGTCGGAATTGTAGTCCGCAGCAGACTGACTGGAGATGGCGACGGCATCTCTGATGTCAATCTGTGACATGGATGGAGGAGGGTGGTCTGTAATTATTGGCCGGTAGCAAAGTCTAGCGCTAAGAGAGCACGAACCGAGTACGCGGAATGAGAAACCGCCGCCGCCAGGCCAGTCTCCGTACAGCAAGCAATAGGGATGGGCAAGATGGATCGTATTTTCTTGCTGTGTTATTTCTCGGTAAGCAACAAGATGCCGATCTGCTGGACTCATCCGTCGTGATTGACAAGAGAGAGAGACCAATGAAATGACCCTTGCTAAATCAAAAAGGCTACTTACTGCTACCAAGTCCAAGTACGGCGCAGCGGGCAGTTCCAGTTGCCATTATGGAAGAAGGGGGGAAAATAGTTTGGCAGGGGTGTTGATGAATCGCGTGGGACGCGGGCGAAAATTGCCAGAACAGCAAACAGTGGCAGTTTCCAAGTGGCCAATCACAGGGTTAAGATGGTGACTGTATGACTGTATGATATACCCGTGCCCTACCTTTAAAGTGCCCGGGGATTGGAATTAGGACATGGGCCGCAAAGGGGATAAGACCGAAGTACCTGAGCATTGTCGCGGTACGAGAGAGGCATGTATCTTTTTCTTCTTACAGACGAGGGCCACACGAACCGGTGGGCGTGGTGGGCGTGGACTCTCGGATGGGATACGACGAGGCCGCACTTATTATGGTTCCGTCGCAATGGCATGGTCTGCTTGGCTGGTTGATGAAGCACGACGCATGATAGCCTACCCGGAATGTCTGAGAAGAGGAAAAGGAGGTACCCGTACGGATACACGGCGCCATATGCTATACGCACCCGAATAAACAAACATGCGTGTATTGACGTGTATGATTTGTCCTGCGGTGCCACGCCCGAACTAACGAATTGTACGTGTGATTTGGGTGTAAGCTATGCATAAGAGGCATCACAGATATGGCGTATTGGCAGCTATGGTGAGATCAAGATAAGGTACCGGTTTGGTCACTTGTGGCATCTCATTTATCACGGAGGCGCAGACCAAGAAAGACAACATGTGGCCACGTACCTTGGTAGGGCGTAGTAGAGGGCGTCCAACATGGCGCGGCATCCGAAGCCGAATCGACATTGACGTTGGCATTGACACACACACTCATACATGGCGGAGAGCTCCATCATCCCTTGGTACCTTGGATGCTTCTGGCTCTGGCTCTATTTCTGAGCCCGAGGGCGTGGTGGAGTATGAGGCACGAGGCACGAGGATGAATTGTAATTTCCAGCGAATGGAAAGTTTTGCTAAAAAGGGCTCGGCCTGCGATTCGAGGAGCAGAGAGATGCGATTGCGAAGATTCAAGGGAAGACGGAATGAAATGCCGTCTTCATACCAACGAGACCGGCACGGGTAATCGGAGAACTCTACACGATAAGTCAGCCGCCTTGGATTCAAACTGTGCAGAACAGGCTAAATTGGGCGTTGAGGTACCGTGCCAGATTCACAGCTGAAGACTGTACGTCATTAAGCTCATTCATGCCTGAGGCGCATGTCCCGGTGGATATATCCAGATCCAATGGCCAGGCATCCAGGTGTCCATCCATTCAGGATCTCGGGCTCGGGATTGCTGAGTTGGGTGGTGTCAGCCAGTGGCAGGTGCTGTCTTCCTTGCTCTTTCCTGAAGTGAGAGAAGGGCAGGTACCGCCGAGGAAGTACCTCTCTCGTGGGCAGGTACATGCTCTTACTTTATTACTTTTAGTACGGTAGGTACGCCTTCCTTTGTCTTGGCTCGCTTCTGCCTTTCTAGTACCGCAGTAGCAGTAGTAGGGCGGTAGAAACGCATCAATAGGCCGCTGATAAACCAACATGACCCAGCCCGGTCTTGTCTTGCTTGTCTTGTCTCTGGTCTATTCCGTAGTAGCCACCAAATGAGCATTTTCCCTACTGCTTGTATGGAATACTTGCGCATGCCTGTCATTTGATTGCTGGGTTGGTTGGGTAAAGTACCTTACTGCGTACTCCAGAGTCCTGCCACGCCTTATTGGCTTGCAATTACAATTTCGTTGCCATTTCTTATTCTCTACTGGTCTTTTCTCTCGTCCACTATCTTTTTTTCAGTGTTGTCTTCCTCTCCTTTCCATCCTTCCCTTCCAACTGCCTACATCTGCACAATCCATCCATCTTCAACCTCACCAAAGGCAAAGCCACGGCCGTAATCAGCTTAGAAAGGTACGTACGAGTCTTGCTTTCTGATTGCTTGTTACAACCCTTTTGACTGGATTCCCAACACGTTTTCCAAACCACCTGCACCTACACTACATCTACATCTACGCCTACGCCTACGCCTACGCCTACCTCGCTTTCCTTACGTGAGGTTCGGACTGTACTCGTCTTTCCCGAAACAATGGTTTAATTACCCCTGACACCCCTGCACCTTTCCTTTCCACTTCCATTGCCATTAATACCTTATTCACCTTCACATTCACCTTTACCCAACACAACAACCCCAGACTCACCCATCATCTGCCGTTGTTGCCAAACAAGCCCTTTCTTCCCTCTTCCAGGCAACATCCACTCTGCAAACTCCCTTTGTCAGACGGCAGCACCTTCTATTTTTGACAAACGGCACCAACGACGACTTCATCCACTCCTTTCTACTTCTGCCTGTTCGAGCACCCAATTGACCAACCTACCAGTCATCAATACCAGGCAGGCACCAATCGCTAGCCGCTTTCCCTCATCGGACGGACCAAAAGTCCCTTCTAGATCAACATCACATCATCACTTACTGCCTTACTCCCGGCCGCTATTTTTTCTGTACCATTCGACTTTCGTCTCTCATACACCACTCCATCTCGACAACTTCTTTTATCAGGTCGATTAACCAATCGCCCTGCGGCCAGGTTTTTACCACCATCATCGGCCGTTGATCTCGTCTTTGGGTAATTCTTTGGATGCGACTTTGGTTATCGCCTCCAGCCACATCCATCGTCGACAATCGGCCTGTTCCCGGACCATCCCACCTCATCAAGATCATTAATCCGGAAGGATATTTCGTCCGACGAGCCACCATCAACGCATTGATTTTTTCGGGGAGCTCGTCGTCCCTTCTTTGTTTTTTGCCATTTTTGGCCAAGTTCCACGATTCTGCGCATTCTGAATAGGTCGAGTGCTTATCACCGCCACCATCGACTGAATAGTAATTTCTACCTCGTTTTCAGCATTGGCAGGAAGCACAAATCATAGGCTTGGCAACTAACATTCTGATAGACGCGAAACTTGACGCGTATACCGGTTGGCATGGCTCGACAAGCCTGAGTCGGTCTATCAACTTCATCTCAAGAATCCAGGCCAACGACTAGGCTTCCTCATGGTCTTTTCCATCGCCGCCGACATGGCCAGTCAAGTCTCTGCCGCAGCTGCGGCCCAGGGCCATCACCAACCGCCTACCCTGGCCCAGGAACAAGAACAATGGTTCAAAACTCTTGACGCGTATAAGAGGCGCTTCGAGGCCCAGAAAGAGACGCTAAAGAAGTCAATGCTGCATGACCAACAGAACCTCTGCCACGATCTAGACGATCAAGCCCGTTATATCGAGTCACAAAGTCTCAGTCGGCACGCTTACGAAATTTTCCAGAGGAACCAAACTGAGATCCGGACCCACCGGCTCACCGAGCGCAAGCAAGCTTATGACCAGAAGCTACAGGACTTGGAAAAGCAGGAAAAGGACCTGTACTTTCAACACCACTTGATCTTCCCGGTGCCGGGGGGCTCATCGTCACGGAATGCTGCCAACGGACCCTCTGCCACAACGCTTGCGGCGTCAGCAAGCCGAGCTCAAACGCCGTCCACGCATCCGCAAGCCGCGGTGCCTCATCCTCAAAGACCGAATATCCAGGCCGCCAACAGCGCAAACTCCGCGCCAATGCCTTCGCAGCAAAACCACTCATGGCAAGGCTACAATCAACACCCTCAACATGCTTCTCCACACAGGCATGCGAGCATCAGCATGTATCAGCAGGCTAGGCCGATGGTTCAACCAGTCGAGGCCCCTCCTCGCATGTTGCCGTCGAACGGACGCGCACCAATCTTGGGCAACGGGATACCCGGAGCCTCCCAGGGCTCGACCGCAACGTCGGGCTATGGCCAACCCGGCGGAAGCCCTCATTTCGCCAGTGCTGTCGAAGCCGGCCGCGGAACGCGTGTCGCCATCCCGCCGATGACCCAGACAATTCAGACTGCTCGAGACGATAGAACGCACATGACTAGGAACGGTGTCAATATTCTTTTGGGTCGGCAAGACGACTTGGCGAGACAGCTCCAGCCTGATCCTCATCGACAGCTGAAGCGGAAATCCGAGGATCTGGGTTCTAATCCAGACGATCCTAACTTGAAGCGTGCGAGGACAGGCACTCCCCAGTCTATTGCACAGTACACCATTACATTCAACGAGGTCTACCAGGACGGAAAGGCCGAGTTCAAGCACACTATTGTCAAGTTTGAGGACATCTTCTATATCCTCAAGTAAGCCTGACCCATCACCTCCCTCGCTATGTAGAGAAGCAAGCTGCTCACAAATTCACAGATGCGACGAACACGGCGTTCATTTCAAGCAGAACGCATTGCCAGCAGCAGCTAAGCACCTGCACGGGGCTTCGCATAACCACCAGAAGAAGGAACACCGCATAGCGCTCCGCACTATCGGGTTCCACGTCGTTGACTGCACTGACGAGTTGATGAGGCTGAACAACGATGTCGTTAAGAAGGCTTTCGAAAATGGGTATAAGCCCCTCAACCAATTGCATGGCCCAAAATCCGGCGGCAAGCGTTACTCGGCCGGCGAAGCCTCCAAAGAGTCAACAGAAACTCCCTCGACCGCGGGAGCGAAGCTCACACAGAGCCCAGAGCTCGTGAGGCCAGACACGACGCAGTACATCACGAATCCCGAACCCGGACAGCTTTATCAGGCCAGGTGGGCCAACCACAAGATGTACGTAGTTGCCGCTGTCGGCTGGAAGGATTTGCAATGTTGTGGGTGGGGAGAGAAGTTCTGTGACCTCCTGCTGTACAAGGACAAGAACAGACCAGCCTGCTTCGTGTACGACGAAGAAGGCATTGCCGGCTGGGCTGAAGGGTATCGCGATGGCGAACCGGGCGTCTTAAAGAGAGAAGTCCCCGTTCTGTGGTTCGAGCCTAAGGGACCCAACCGTCTTGGGTGGGTGAGCGTCCAACAGCTGAAACCTTTCCTGCTAGACGACCCGACCCGACCGTCCAATCCCGACGCTTCGCAGAACAAGGCTCGGCAATTTTATGCGGAAGTCCGCGGGTACAGCTCGTTTGAGGACTTGTTGATGGCGGCGGATCAGGAAGGCCAGGCATCTAGGGGAGAGATACCGGCACCTCAACTGCCGTCTTCCGCATCGGATTCCGAGTCTTCCGCGCACGACGTCGACATGTACGATTTCGGCGACAATCCACCCAAGCTCGATGATTCGGATGATGAGGATTACGTGGAGAACAAGGGACGCGGCAAGGACTCTGATCACGAGATGGCCGACGCCAACTCTTCCAAGTCGCCGCAGCCTCTCAGACGGAGCACTCAAGAGGTGCGTCCTTCTTCAAGGCTGAGCGACAGTTCGGCGTTTGGCAGATCTGCCGCGGGTGCTAGGACGCGGTCGTCTGCGAAGAAGGACGCCCCCGTCAGAGACATCGAGGACGTGGAGATGGGCGATACGCAGCAGACGCCCTCAAAGACGCGTCATGTCGAAAATCTGGAAACGACAACACCTGGCAACGGTGCAATCGAGGTAGCGGTCCCTAAGATCGCACTTGGTACACCTGTCACTCCAAGACCCGAGAATGGCGGGACGCAAACAGCCCAGGGCGCCCAGGGAGACTTCAGTTCTACGGCGGCGGAGGGAGGAAACCCAGGCGCTTCTCAGAACGGTGGCCAGATCACCATCCCACGGGAGAAGTCACTCTCGGTCGCGGCAACCGGGAATGGAGAAGGAAGCAGTGCTTCAAAGTCACCTAGTTTGGAAAGAGAAGTGCCCAAGATCAGCCCCAAGCTGCAAGTGGCCAACCTTCTGAACAGTGCCGGCCCTGAGAAGGAGAAGACCAAGGAGCAGGTGTCATCTAGCGAGAAAGAATCCTCGGTTGATCAACGGCGGCCATCACCCTCACAAGGGCATGCTTCCACAGAGCCACCGCCTCTCAGGCACCCTTTACCGGCTAAGCCGCTCGTACATCCCTTGCCTGCAAAACCGCCCGTCCTGGTCGAACCGAAGCAACAGCATAACTCTCCAGCAACGACAACAAATGTGCCCCAGAAGCCCGAAGCAAGCAGGTCGACCGGTACTGTCGACGCCACCGTCAACTCGGATGCGGCGAAGGAGTTGAGCATTGAAGTGGCGTCTCGTACGTTGGAAGCTCTCAACGGCCAGAATGGTGACACGAGCAAGCAACCGTCGCCATTGGAAACCCCTCGCAGCGGAAGCGTAGAGAGCGCAACTCGTCGATCTGACCCGCGAATGAGCATTAGCAGTGCTCTCGACGATCAGAAGGCGACGACTGGCAACGGGGTTGCATCTGGTAGCAACACGCCTAGGATCCTGAATCTGGCAAACGACGACCGATGGCGGGCAGTTAGGAACTCAGAATCGCCCATGATCACACCAGCCACGATCAGATCTCCTCTGGACCGTAGCGCGGCGGCATCTCCGGTGGGCGGAGTCAGCAAGAGCGCGGAAACGTTTTCGATTGACGTGGCAAGCTTCTCTGAAGGCGATAAGAAGTGGGACGAGCAGGGCAGCAAGTTTCTTCACTTCTACATCGAAGACGATGCCCGGGGAGTTGCGCGTTCTCGAGCGGCAGACGGCGTTGAGGCAATTCTAGATGCGCAGCAAGTCAAGGCCGCGCAACAAGAGAAGACGATGGTCAAGCTGGTACTGAAGACGGGTGGTGAGCAGCTTTTCAAGTTTGCAACCAATTCGGTGACGGGAAGCATGCGGGGAGGATTGCCGCAAGCATCGAAGTTTTATCGTTGGGTAACTGGGAAGAACATGGAGATTGAGCATTTAGGGTAAATGCAAGGAAGTTTAGATGGGGTTGCAGCGAAGGACTCGCATGGGCACAGCATTTCATTTGTGAGGCGAATACGGAGTACGGCGCGACTGCGAAGTCCAGGGCGGCAATGAGGTTTTTTTGAGAGGACGGCGTTATGGACGGAAGGAAAACTTTTGCTGAGTTTGTCGGTTTGAGTAGCCGATGTGGTTGCTGTATAGGATTCCATTGAGAGAACAAGCCGCTGGAGGATTGAGGTAGCAAAAAGCAGCAATCAGTTGATACATTCATCTTCACTGGTGTGTTTAGATCATGGTAAAGAAGACTGCGTCTGCGAAGTTGTCAAGTCCCATGATGCCACATTTACTCAAGCTCGAATCCATGCTCTCTCGTCCGTGACAAGGACCAGCAAGGGTCGGAGTCGGAGTTGGTATCGGTGGATGCTGATGCTGCTGTGTGAGCTGGGGTTAGAAGCTGCCCGTCATTTTTGCATGTGATTGCTAGCCTCCATCGCATTGCCGGGGAATAACAAGGTGACGGGCAGCAAATAGCACTTTGTTCAGCGGGGAGGACATCGACTCACGTGGGCACAGGCGGCCTGGAGCTTCCCCACGATGAATGAGGACGGCCACTGGACCGCATGCAGTTCTAGTTCCAGTCTTGGTGCTGCTGCAGTCAGTCAGTGAGGTGAGGTCAGGTCCAAGGTGTCTTCTGACCCCCGAACAGTCCGTCGGGTCGCACTTTCTTCATTTTGAATCTTCCTTCCTTCCTTGTCTTGTCGACTCTTGCTTTTTTTCTCTTTTCCACTCTAAAACTTTACCAAAACCATTTCATAATCGCGACTTTGTCGCCGCTCCGAAACGAAACACACAAACACCACCAATGCCGACGACACGGACACCCGCGAGCTGAGCTGGGTGAATGCGACGACGACATTCTTCTCGACCATCGATCCGACCGAAACCGATGACGTTGCGATCCACCACGCGCGACTCGACACCGAAAGCGCATACGCGCGCCGAACGACGGTGAGCCAGAGACGGAGACGGAGACGGAGACGGAGGCAACAGACTGAGCCGGCATTCCGGTCGTCTTCTTTTTGTTGTTGTGTTTTCTTCTTCTCATCAGGCTCCCGGAGACTGGAAAGACGTGACCCCGAGGTCTGCACCCCCAAAAGACATCCGCAGCAAGCCGCAGCGGCGAGCAACCCCAGGAAAGATCAGCGGAATCCCGGACCATTGATTGATGGCTGCCTTTGTGAGTTCCAGGTCCCCTTCTCTCTCTCAAAATACGGATATTTCGCAATATCCATTTTCTATTCCCCGCCGTGCCGTGCCCTGCCCGCTCTCGGGCTCTTCCACTCTCCGTCCTAATACACCGTTGCATCGTCACATCCTTGCTCGGCTGCCTTGACCTGGCCCTCCGTCATCGTGGAGCACGCATTGCAAACAGAAGCGCAGACACCACCAAACCTACGGAGCTTACTTCAACACTACGACCAAATAGCTACCTACCACCTTGTCTTTTGCGCTCTGGCTTCTTCAACGCATCAGCCACGTCATAACATCAACTCGCCACTGCTCCTTCTCCTCATTCTCATTGCGCCTCACATAACTCTGCACTCTGTCTTCATTCATCCGATGGCCTTCGCCTTGCCCACCTGCTCCCAGCGTCACTGACCTGACGGCTGCACCGGCCGTCGCTCTCGCTGTCGCTGTCGCTGTCGCTGCGTCTCGTCGCCTCGCATTCCATCTCCATCCACAACCCCAGCCCGGCTAACCTCCCCTCCTTCGCGTAGGATACGCCCTGGCTAGTCCACATGTCGACCCCGAAAGCCCAGCGCGGCCCCGATGCCGACTCGATTAACGATCCCTCCCATGCCGACTCCGGCTTCGACGGCACCCCTTCCGGCGCTCCCCCCACATACGCGACTTTCTCCCCCGTCACCCTCTCTGCAAACACCCCGAGCCGATCCTCCCGCCGCTCGACCATCATCGTCCACCAAAAGTCGCCCTTGCTGCTGGCCACCCCGCCTCAAATAACACGAGCGCTCGCATACTCGCACCCCTTCTTGCTGCCGCTGAACAAGCTCGCCGGTCTGCTGACATGGACCACCGATGACCCCTGGGAGAGCTTCCTGCTGCTCGCGTCCTTCTGGGCGGTCGTTCTTTATGGCGACATCGTCGTCCGCGTCGCCGGGCCCATCGTTGTCGTCCTGACTTTGATAATGGGCATGTACGGCCGGCGCTTCAGTCCACTAAGCAGCAGCGGGTGGACGGAGCCGGCTTCGAAAGAGGTCGGCACGCAGAATGCGGCAGGTACGGCCGGTGGCAAAGCCCAGAAGCTCGCTCCCAAAAGTAATGCGACCGGCAACGCCGCCAAGGGACACCACCGGGGCGAGTCCGAAGTCACAAATACGAGACATCAGAAGACGTTGGACGAGATCGTCGAGACGCTCAAGGAGTTTACCGGGCGGTGTAACGTGCTACTCGAGCCGCTCCTCGAGTTGACGGATTTCCTGAGTACGCAGCGAACACCGACATCAGCTACGACAAGACCGGCTCTGACGACTCTGTTCGTGAG
Source organism: Colletotrichum karsti (assembly GCF_011947395.1). Lineage (NCBI taxonomy): Eukaryota > Fungi > Ascomycota > Sordariomycetes > Glomerellales > Glomerellaceae > Colletotrichum > Colletotrichum karsti. The sequence goes on from NW_024065905.1 coordinate 883,555, forward strand.
AATATTGTTCTGTACGCCCTTTTGGGTGGCCTTGACCCTGCCTCCACTACGAATCATCACGACGCGCAGGATAGCATTGCTGTTTGGCACGCTCGTTCTGACATGGCATGCCAGGGTCATGCGCGTAGCCCGAACGCTGCTCTGGCGCAGCGCCACGGTTCGCAAGACAGCCGCCCTCGTGACTGGCCTCACGTTTGAGAAGCCTGTAAAGGCCGTGCCTGTGACTCTGGGTACCGACGGCGAGGGCGGCAAGGTGGTAGCCAAGCGGCCGGCAACGTCGGAGCTAACCAAGGCCTTGCGCAAGCAATCTCACCGTCACAGCAATAACGCCACGAGCAAGGATGCAGGAGTGAAATTCACCTTCATCATTTATGAAAACCAGCGACGCTGGGTCGGTCTCGGCTGGACACAAAGCATGTTTGCGTACGAGCGATCAGCGTGGACCGACGAGCACAACAACCCCGTGCCGTCGCGTGACACGTTTGAACTTCCCGAGGTCGAGGATGGTAGCAACATGCGTTGGCGGTGGGTAGAAGGGAGTAAGTGGCGGGTTGACGGGGTGCCCGATGACGGCGCTGAGCCTGTTGACTACGACGGGGAGGCTGGTAGGAACGGCTGGATCTACTACGACAATAAGGTGAGCTTCATGAACGTCTGCTGGAAGTTTCGATCTGACAGGAATAGTGGCAAAACGGGCGCCGCGGCGTAGACGGCTGGGGTCGGTGGACGCGCCGGAGGAAGTGGTACCGCGACGCCGAACTGGTCGAGGTATCCGAGGACGAGATAGCACACGAACTGGACGCCGCGCAGGCACCACCAAGACCGGGATCACCTCTGGGCAACCCACCAGGACCGGCCCTGACGACGCAAAGATACAGTACTCTCCAGGAGAAAATGGTTTCCCCCACCCAGTCGACGCAAGATCTAACGGTTGCCGATAAGGATCTTGAACGCGAAAAGGACGACGCGGCGTCGACGCTATCGACGAGCTCCGGCAGCAGGTCGTTCTTCAAGACGCCCTCGCTCCGGCGGAAAGTTACGGACAAGAGCATCTCGAGCAAGGCCGACCGGGATCATCATCACGAACGCAGCAGGAGGGCGAGCGACGCCAAAAGCGAGGAGGAGGCCGCGGCGCTCGGGATGAAGCTCAACCTGGCCCTGCAGGGTAAGGACGGCGGGCAGTGGGGCATCGGCGACGAGGCCAGGATGAGCTTGGAGTAAGGGCGAATCCGATCGCGGCCGGTGCAAACGGTTGTTACTCTTTCTTTCGGGACTCAGGGATCACACACGGATGGATGGGGCATTAGCGGCGTTTTGCTGGTTGTAGAGTATGTCGGGGCTCGGGTAGGTAACCATGATTTGGAGTAATGACACAACGTGTACGAGTATCAGATTGGATATCGGACTGGCGTTGCTGCGTGTGCTAGTGTGTAGTTGAGACCCACGCCGGGGGTCAGCCTTGTGAAGGAATTTATCAGATATCGTCTGTGAAACCTCGAAACAAGGAGGCAGCTCTTCAAGTAGCGTCGATGGCCATCGCCATCGACGACGATCGCTGAAATGCCTAGGTGCTTGACCACCTAGTATAAGACTTCGGACATGCTTGTAGGCCATCTTTCACAATGCCGATTCCATCAGAATGAAGTATTAACTGAAATTCACACAACTATTCACCCATTCGGACCCCCCCAACTACCTCAAGATATTCCAAAGCCTATCCTCATGATACAGACCAACCTTCGCCCCCCCCCTTTCCTGAGAACAGCTTGATCTCCCTTCCCTCACACGTTGACTTCCCTCTCACATGTTGATGTTGACCCCCGCGTTGGCGCAGTCGTCCCCGCCGCGGACGACCACGTTCCAGCCGTCCTTGTGGAAGGCCTGCCCGCTGACGGTCATCCCGTCGCCCTGGTTCGCGTCGAGCTTGTCCTTGCAGCTGCTCACCACGCGCTGCGCGCCGTCGGCGATGTCGGCGAAGGAGTTGAGTTCCCTGGGGGTCGTGGCCTGTGGTGGAAACGTGACAATCAGCATCGAGTCGAGTCAAATCACACTTCTCTCTTTCTCTCTCATGAAGTTGAATTATGAGGGTTTGGAATGAATGTGTGTGGGGACGTACGTCGTTGCACCACCAGATTCCTATTTCACGCCATCGTCAGCACCTCATCTCTCACGTAGACTTCAGGCAAGGGGAGTTCACATACCAGTGTTATTCTGACAGCTCACGCGCCCGCAGTTCGCCGGTCCCGCACCGTTCATGGGTTTCATGGGGACTTTGCGGAGGGCCTCGATGCCGACCGCCACGGCGGACCGGTTGCCCTCGCGGAAGTTGTGGCAGAGCACGCCGTCGCCGTCGCCGAAGGCGGCGCGGGCCTCGAGGGACGCGTAGGCCTGGGGGTGGGTTGAATGTTAGAATGAGTGCTGGGAGAGAAAGGGTTGGGAGAAGGGGGGATTTACCGATGTAGCTAGGATTGCTGTCAGGAGTGTGTTGGCGATGTACATGGTGAATGTTGTCACTTATTCTGGTGTATTTGAAGAGGGGATATCACAAGTTTGGAGGGGCAGCTGGACAGCTGCGAACCGGCGCTTCCCCAGACTCTTTATCTGTAGAGGATCGAGTGAGGTGAGGTGGGTGGTGTTCAGCCGGTGAAAATTAGGATTCACGTCATGGATCAGATGAAAGGCTATGTTGGCAACTCTATCATGCGGACTCACGAACCCCCTCACCACAATGTTCTTCAAGGCAGCTCGGGCCTGACACCCTCTCGGTCATCGCCAAGACGGAGTCTGCCTAGAATGTTCTCTATCGTGAAAACTATCCTGGTGTACATTGGGGACGGGGCAGTGTTCTTGAATTCTGTTTAGAAGTTCTTTACTGGAGCAAACGTACATGAGCAGCTGCCGAAATTTTACGGGACTACGTTACTCTACGTACTGGAGTTTTGAAAGTTCAAAAGTGTCGAGCTTTCACATAATAAAGAGACAACGCCTGGTTCTTCATCCATAACGCTCCTGCCCCCTCCCGTGGCAGACGGTTCGACTACTTTAGTGACTTGGGACGCACGACAGCCTCGTCCATGCAATGCTCAACCGGGAGCAGATGGCATAGGTAATTAGCACGTCTGCTTCGCCTAGGCTGCTCAATACAAGCTTCCGACGATCCCGAAGTGCTGCCTGCGTGGTTCATGTTCGTACGGTTGATGATTTGCGGGTGTCGTCGATACATTAGAACAGAAGTGGTTCGTCTGAGCTTGTGGACTATGGCGGTAGTTCTTCTGCGGGAGTTCGTCAGGCGGGAGATTTGATTGAGGAGGCCGGGTTATTGTATAGAGCGAAATGTAGTAGAGTAGCATTGAACGTGAAGGTTCTTTAGGCTGCTTTTCGTGAGTCTTTGACCGCATCGTGACACGGCACTATCGAGTTGGCGAGTTGTGGGACAGTCGTGAACATATGCGTCCTGCCCCCATGAGTTTCATTCGTATAATTGGTTCATCTACATCCTTCAACATCTCTTGACCAAATTCTTCTTCTTCGGTCAAGGCTGGTTTCTCCTCATGCAGGTCTCTTGCGGCAATCGTACCAGAGCGTCTACCTGGAAACAACGGGGCTGAGGGACGGTCCAACGTCGAAACCTCTCCATCCGCTGATGTGGTCCTCTCCGGATCAATAGCCTCCATCGGTATCCACGTTGGGAAGAGCAGAGAGGAACAACTCTCGCTGGTGACGCCCTACGTGTTGTTGGTACTCTTCCCTAGAGCGAAATTCGGCCTGGCACAGTGGACAAGACGTTGTGGTCATGGTTGGCGCTGTTGCACTTTCACAGACCTGAAGAAGATACACAAAATGCGGTGCTCTGTAATTGTCAGGGTGAGACGACTTGACGTGGTCTTCAAAGTCCCTTAGACGGCGGAAGTCCTGTCGACAACCAAACTTGCATGTCCAGATTCGCCAATGGCTTCTCTGCATATGAAGGATTCAGTGGTGTCGTCTCCGGTACTCTTCGTGAGGTATCTCGCAGTCCGGCTGCAAACAGGCATAAGGTCGAAGGTCGGCGTAGATGTGTTTCCTTGAACCTCGCGTCAGCGTCATGCCGGAGACTTTCTCGTAGCAACCCCCCTGTCATACATACCTCCATGCTCTCTGATCGCTCACAGCCACCATTCTGTAGCAGAATGCACACTTAAACGGGCCATGCTGAGCCTTTCTGGGTAGCTTCGGAATCTTTCGTTGATGACCCGAACCTGCGGCAGAAGTGGCGGAAGAGGTCTCCGTCCTTGCAGCAACCGATTGCTCCAGTTCCTCATCCATCAAGCCGTGTGCTTCCAGCGCAACCACCGAATTCAGATGCCCTGGAAACGATGATACCCCTGTGCTCACAACGCCCGGCTCGTGGCCTTCAAGACACTGTGCGGACGTTTGTTGATGGCTTTCGCGGTACTTGAAATATCGCCGGCGCTGTGAGAGTGCCTTGCCTAACCGATCCACGACACTGTCGCTAGCCAGCGGGAATTTTTCCCGCACGTGCTGCATGAAGAATTGTTCATAATGCGAGCTGTCGGTCGACCCGGATTCAACGGATTCGTCATGCGACGACGGGTTGTCGAATGTAGTTAAAAGCCGGAAGAGGCTTTCAACATTCTCCGTGATGACAGCGATGGCGCGGGACATTTCAACAGCATCATAGGCAAACTCCCCTTGATCTGAATCACAAATCTCTCGGTCGTCGCCTTCGTTCCCATCATCATCCGGGTCGTCCGAGTCCGAGTCGTCGCCGGCCTCATCATCCAACGGCGGCATGACACCGTTGGTGACGCACATTGCTAGAATGAGTCAACAAGATGTGGAAGGCAGCTGGTGAGCTTACGTACCTTCTGCAATCGAATCTGCCAGGTCCTTTAAAAGGCGCACCACATCTTTGCGAAGGAGGGATGCATCTCTGACTCGGAGCCGATACTCGAGGGAGTTTCTCACGAAGCGGTGCGCCATAAATACCCCCGACCACTCCTTGAAGCGAGACTCTACGGTTCTCACCTTTTCGTTGTCATCAATATCACCATAGTCGCTGATTCCGTCAGAAGGCGAGACCAGAGAGCCGGATAGGTCTCTGAAGGCATCCAGGCACTTGATAACATTGTCTCTCATGGTTGACATAACGGTCGTCCTGGAGAAGTTTTCTCTCGCAAGACTTCGTTCGCTTTGGTTTCTTGATTCTGTAGCAATACTCTCTTGTCGCTGCTTCCTCGTGTCGACACGCACAAATGAGAGACGGGGTTTTTCATTCGCTACCATTTAACGCCCGAGCCACAGTTCATAATACGCAACCATCATCCCAACCTCCTTCCAAACTTCGTGGGAGTCCTCGAAGCCACCAGCACGCAGAAACTCGTGCGATGAAGGTGTAGCTGAATTTCGAGTTCATAAGGCTGTATAAGGAACCAGACGTCTAAGCTATTGGTCGACAGCGGCCTGTCGATACACTTGCTTGTCTTGGGGCGAGTCTGCTAGCTCAAAAGGATTTCAAGGCAACTTTGCCGTCCAGAACGAAGAATTGCTAGTTCTGGGGGCTTTGTCGGTCGACATCATACTTGGCGAAACCAAGAATACTATGCGAAAACCAGGAGAGCCATCAAACATCCTTCTCTACGAACGAGCATTGGATGTCCTTCGCCAAGTCAGGTCGGAGGGCAACCCGAACTGTGAGTGTGCAGTACGGAGGTGTCTGTAATACAAGTCGTTTTGCTCGAGCAGGAGCCTGGGGAAAGAAGAGTTCAGAGTCTATTTTCTGTTTTATTTTTGAAGACATCGTCGCTTTGTGGGAAGAAGACATGAACAACTCTGTAGTGCAATTACCGAATGATGGAGCGTGGCGTTTACAAACGTCGGGAGCTAAACTCGGAAGGGCGGCACAGTCAGGAACTAGGAAGACGAGCCAGCCATGGATCGTCATAAGTGATGGAGGCGATCCTGAATGGAAGATGGAAGATGACATCCCGCGATGGCGTTTAAGAATAAGCAATTACTGTCTCTCTGAGACGAGCGGCTGCGGTGAAATTGGCCCCTGAATATGCACTAACTTGGTCCTTTTTTCTGTGCTAGCGACGGGTGAGACCTAGGCAGCCACGAAAAGATGTTTGTGATCAGACGGTGCTTTGATGGCTCACCCCAATTTGGAGTAGTGCTGACCCTGGAAGAGGCCGTCAAGCTTTCATTGTGGCAGTGACATCCGAAGTTTTTCGGGGCTCAGGAAGCGTAAATAGAGAGAACTGCCCCCAACTGGGTCTTCGATAGGGAGGTTGAAGGAGATCGATCTTACTTGCCGATCAACTTGCATCTACACCACTGACTTTGCCGGCAGTGTAGTATTGGATTTCACCGCGATGGACCAGGGAGAGCATGGCGGGCGCAAGCCAACACCCTCATACGTCCCACCGCTGGGTTACGATGAAGCACTCCTGCTTGCTTCAGCCGAGCCGAATGCGTACGACTGGGATCCGGAAGGCAACAGGACAACATCTCCCGAAGACCGTCGCCAAGCGAACCGGGGAAACAAATCGAACGAGCTCAAATCGAATACTACTTTCGGAACACGCGAAAGTGAGTACGAATTAGTCAAGACTGCGAGCAACGACAAGAAAAAGCGCGCAACCGCCAAGAGACGACGACCAATATTCTCTATTCTCAAGGGATGGTGGCAAGAGATCGTGTGGTCCGTCATTAGTCTCATTTGTGTGATAGTATTGGTCGTGTTGCTGAACGCGTACGACGGCAAGCCCTTGCCGAATTGGCCGTCCGGACTCACACTCAACACGGTGATTGCGTTCATATCGACAGTATGTCGCACGGCATTCATTCTTCCTGTCATGGAAAGCTTGTCGCAATACAAGTGGAACTGGTACAAAAAGTCACCACGACCTTTGGCAGACTTCCGTGTCTTTGATGAGGCAAGTCGAGGACCATGGGGTAGCTTGAAGTTGCTGGTCACCACCAAGGGGAGGTAAGTAAACTGAAGCGCATTCTGTTCATAAGTCCTCTCATTTGCTAACTTCGCCATCAGAGTTGTTGGTATCCTGTCAGCCATAATTCTGGTGTCTGGAATTGCGACTTCGACTTTGACTCAGTCTGTCGTTACCTATCCAACATTGCAACGAGCTCTTCCAGGAAACGACACTGCCCTTACGCTCAGAAACGACGGGTATTATTGGGCAACTGCAAGCCAAAACTCAGTCCGTAAGTGATCCATTACGATTTGTGTCAAAAGCATCACTGGTTACACATGCTTAACAAGACACGTCTAGGTGATATTATGTTTCCCATCAACCAGGCCGTCCCAAGAGCACTCAACACCCCTCCAGATGAGCTCATGGCATACCATCAGGCAAGCTGTCAAACCAACAACTGCACGTGGCCGCTTTTCAGCTCACTCGCCGTGTGCGTTGACATGAAGAGTACGTCTTATTCTTGGGAAAAGCCCGCCCCCCTCTCCCTTAGTGATGAAGACTGATGAAGTTCCAGACGTCACAAATCTGCTGGCAACCGATGGCGACCCTGTCAAAGGCGGCACAAACGCCACGCTTCCCAACGGTGTTACTATGCAGAGGAGTGCTTACGGTTACCACAACATGAATATTTCCACAGGCTCAAGCCTCTCATACAACGACACCGATATCATGAAAGCAAAGCTGTTCAACTTCTTCGTCATCTATGGTCCCACGCCGCTGCGAGCAACAGAGATTATGCTGCACTGGTGCGTCAACACGTACAACGTCACGGTTCAAAACAACGTGCCCGTCACACAGCAAGTGGCATCGTACACCCATCCCAGCGAGGGAGAAGTGTTCGCTCAAATATACAATACCACTGTTAATGGTACCTACTTGACGTCTCCGGATAGCCCGGGCAAGCAGTACATCGCGAGTGGTATGGGCCCCGACTACATTGCTGAGATTCTTCAGCAAACAATGGTGGGGTACTATATCGATCTGGGGCAGTATACATTCAACAACGGCACCGAGATCTACGGCACCGCTTTATCACGAGCAAGCATTGGCATCAATACGCTCAACGAGTCCCAGAAGTTGGACGATGCGTATTTCACAACTCTGCAGAACGTCACCCAAAACGTAGCCAACGGCTTAACCAATGCGTAAGAAATTGACCCCAGAGAAGAAGGGACATGACTAACTTCGTTTGAATAGGCTGCTCAGTACAAACCAAAGCGGAAGTGCCTGGCAAGATGAGAGATATGTCTCTATTCGATGGCCATGGTTGACTTTGCTTGTGGCGCAAGTTGGACTCTCGATCTTGACGCTTCTGATCATCATGATCCAGACTGCAGGACTAGACATTGACATTGTTAAGGGATCGCCCCTCCCGGCGTTACTTGCAATGCATCCGGACGACAAAACGGCTCTGATGAGGGAGCATCGCGAGATTGACGTGGAGAAGAGAGACAAAGAGCTTCAGGTGCCCTATCTGAGGGCGCATGGTATTGTTGGTAACCTTGAGAGGCGCGGTGAAGAGTGGATTCTTCGAAACGATACGAGGTGACAGCAGTGCCGAGTAGACATTTTGATTTCCATATCAAAATAATTCCCAAGAAATACGATACCTGGTTATCTACCTCTCGTATTACGTGTTTCCATTTCATACCATGTGCCTGGTTATGCAAGGTGCGGCTCTGGCTTTTGCCTACGCGAAAGTTACTCCATTCTTCAGGGTTCCAATTTTCGTAATACTGACTTCCATCTTGGTTCCTGGAAGCAACCATCTGGGAGGGCTCAGGCTTCCTCCCACGCCTGTTTGAAAGTCTCACATCAGCGAATCGTTACCAAGTCTCGGCGCTTGGAGCGAAAAGTTATAAGTCTTACCTCCAGGAGTTCCCGTCATGATAATCGAGCCTTTCTGTAACGTTGTGCCTGAAGACAAGTATGAAACCAGATAGGCGCAGTCGAACAACAGGTCTGATACAAACTCCTTCTGCCTCTCTTCACCACCCACCGTGGTCCGAAGTAGAAGAGCTTTGGGATCACCCACGATATCAGGCCTGACCAGGCAGGGCCCCAGCGGCGCGTACGTGTCGAATCCCTTCGAAAACCCCCACTGAGGAACATTGCCAGCAAACGATGGATCACGCTGAAGTTTCCTCGATGACACGTCATTGCCGCAAGTGTAAGCGGCGATGTAATCGAAGGCCTCCGACTCGGGCACGTCTTTGGCGTCTTTTCCAATGACTATGCAGAGTTCGCCCTCGTAGTCCGCTTGGTCATTCTGGCAGATCTTGGGGATGATGACATCTGCCCCGTGATCGAAAATTGTGGTGTTCGGTTTGAAAAAGATGGAAGGAAAAGGAGGCGGCTTGCGGCCAGCTTCCTTGACTAGTACGGAAACACAAGTCAGCGTTGAGGTCTGTCTACGTGGGACGCATTCTAAAGGAATTGGACTCACTGTGAGTGGCGTAGTTCAATCCTACGCATCTTAAGATTGGGACGTCTTCCGGCGCCAACGGCCCGAGCAGCTTCTTGACAAAAGCGATCTCGTCGGTAACCTGCAGACTTCCTGAGGTGTCGTAGATATCGTTTCCTTGAATGACTTTTGCCTGTAATCTTGTTTCTTCCGTCGTGTCCCCAAGATCAAAGCCATCATGAGGCAAAATAGGCTCGCCTCGGAGTATCCTACCGTCATCGGCAACAAACCGAATCAGCCTTTGCCAGGGCACGTGCATGTTGAATAAAGTGAAGTCTTTCTTCTAGGATGATCAGAATGATGGGATGCCACAGTTGCGACATTTCCAATTCTAGTTTCTAGAGATACTTCAATGAATGGTGAATTTGGAGGCACTCCGAGGTTCCGGGGTTAGACCTAAGTCCCCGAGCGCCTCGTCTCAAGCGCGGGAGCACCAAGGCCTAGCTTTGGCTCTGGAATCAGGGCCAAATGAAATTTCACTTCAGCACGCGGGGTAGACTAGAGATACTGGCAATATCTACCGGGGACTTAAGAGCCTGCGGGAACGGCAGTTGATCTAAAGCTAGGGGCGATGATGTAGAGCTTTTTGGTGCATCAGCCGCGGCAGTGAGCTCGCCATATGAAACAACACACTCGGAATCACATCAAAGCCTAGATAATACTTACGACAAAGGATTACTCTCAGTGCTCTGTATTACCTACTACGATCATTCAGACCTCTCCGAATTCTATTTCGGGTGCTGGACTCTGCTATGCCTTCAGCCACGGAACTGTCTCCAGTGACTTCAAAAGCTACGACTTTGAAGTCACTGAATACGCAATCTGGTACTCCTGCCGCGGACACGCACATCAGCCATGACATAATTCAAATCGGCACAAATGGTTCCAGCAATCTGGCGATAACCTCAACGTCCTATCCTTCCAACTGTCTCCAATTCCTTCAGGCTGCAAGAGCTGAGACCCTCACTCATATGGAAGAGCCATTGAAAGCAAAAGTCACCTTAGACATTGTCATCGTCGGTGCTGGTTTAGGTGGGCTCGCAACGGCCGTAGCACTTGCCAGGAGAGGCCACAAAGTTACGATCTTAGAACAGGCCGCACATCTTTCGGAGGTGAGTGGCTTTGCTGAATTTGACCTACTCCACTATCATTTGCAATGGATATACTAACCATTCGGCTTAGGTGGGAGCAGGAATTCAGATACCTCCAAATTCCAGCAAGCTTCTCCAGCGCTGGGGTGTCATGGATGTCATGGCCGACCAAGCCGTCCGACCGGACAGCATTTCCTTCCGGCGATGGAAGAATGGTGAAAAGATCGGATATACTGACCTCTCGGAGACTTTCGTTGAAGCGTGCGGTGCGCCATACTACGTAGCGCATCGAGCTCATCTCCATTCAGCTTTGTATCGACGCGCTCTAGATCTTGGGATCGCGATCCGTCTAGATAGCAGAGTGTCTGGCTACAACTCTCTTTTACCCACTGCTACCTTGGTCAATGGGCAAGTTGTCGGGGCAGATCTGATCATCGCCGCTGATGGTAAGTAGTCTCACGGATCAAGGTTGATAATCGTTGATTGGGACGTTCTAACAATATGTCATCATAACAGGAGTAAAGTCCGTGGCTCGAGATTCTGTTTCCGGCAGTCGGAGTAGTGGCCCAAAGTATACGGGCTTTGCTGTCTACAGAGCGACTGTCAACGTCAGCAAGATGAGACAGATTCCAGAGATTGCATGGCTGTTAGAGAAACCCGGCTTGCATGTTTGGTATATCCCCTTCCGTTGACCTTATGACGTCCGTTGTACATATACTGACGGTCGGGAAACTCAGGATTGGCGAGGATCGCCACGTCATGACTTACACCATTGCAGCTGGTGAGTCCTTTAATATGGTGCTCTCTCACAGGGATGACCGAGATCCCTCGACCTGGCCGCAGAAGAGCCAAATGGATATCCTTCAAGATATGAGAGCCGAGTTTCAGGGTTGGGATAGCCAGTGAGTTTGAATTCGGGACATCGTCTCGACTTGTCCTGCTCGGTCGAAACTGACATTTACCTTTCAGGCTCACCAAGATTATCGAACTCGTCGATCAGACAATCAAATGGCCATTGATGACAGGCGACCTCCTTGAAAATTGGGTCGCTGAGTCGTCTAGGTTGGTGATTCTGGGCGATGCGGCACATGCTATGCTGCCATACATGTCTCAGGGCGCTGCGATGGCAGTGGAAGATGGCGCTGCACTCGCCGTTGTCCTCAGTAGCATTACTACCCAGGAGCAACTTGGTCTTGCGCTCGACGTGTTTCAGCAGGAAAGGAAACGGCGGACGTCGATGATGCAGGAAGCGAGTATGGTGAACGCATTCCTGTGGCACTTCAAGGATGGCCCAGAACAGAGAGCTCGAGACGCGGCGATGCGCCCTGAAGTCGAGGGACGGAGGTTTAGCAGCAGCCCCAACCAGTGGTCTGACCCTCTGACTCAGTCGTGGGCGTACGGGTATGATGCTGAAGATGTCATGAAACAGCGGTGGCAGGAGAGAATGGCGTCGAAGACTGAAGAGTGAAAAGTTAGATCATAGATACATTGGTCGAGAACTAGTTTTTTTGAAGCAAAGATTCAACATGTGTCACATTGTCTATCTATAACACGTATCAAGTCCGATAACAGGTCACCAGAAAAGATCTCCGGTAGAAAGATCATCCATCAGCTCGGACATCGCAAAAGGAATTCCATTGCCAGAAAAGTCGTTGAAATTTGGTGGAAGAAAGTTGGCCAAGTTTGTGAAAGCGTCATCCATCAGATTACCAGGCACCAAGTGTTGATTTGCTTCTCCATTTTCGGGTATGACATGGACTGGTGCTGTCAAAACAGTCCTGTTCTCGTTGTCTGCGAGTCGAAGTCCCTATATGTGAGTCACCATTCCCCATTAAGGTGTTGAAAGCACTCACCAGGCGAAAGACTCTGTACTAAGAACACCAAAGTCGCAGTGAACTTTGCGCATTTCTCTACCATTTGATTCTGTTTATCCAGGCGAGCAATGCAAGTCACAGCGTCCCTCAAAATGTCATCCAAGCTTCCGGTGGTGCTTGCATATCCTCTCTCGAAAGGGGATGGAACCGATCGTTCTTCAATAAGTTTGACAGCAACGATCGTCAAAGCAGCATTGAAAGCTGTATATCAGTGTTCAGCAATGTTCGGTGAGAAGCATGATGTGGCAAAAGGGGGTAACCAATACGTACTGAAGTAAAGACTAAACCACCATGCCCCCAGAAATGAGATGTTCGGCCGATTTTCACTGGCCAACTTGCAGGCTTCCACAAGCCGAATCATTTCTTTTGCGGATTGTAGGCACGCCTCCTTACTCAAGTACCAGCCTTGTTGTAGGGTAGCTGACTCTTGGGCGGAATGAGGACTCCCGTCCAGAGCTTGAAGGCATCGGTCTATGATGGGCCGATGAGACAGAATGCGAATGTTGTGGTAACGAAGGGTCAAGATGACTCGGAACTTGAGTGATACGGGGCTCTCCTCCGGGTTACATATTTCGGTCGGATCAACAAGCCTCATCGATCTCGGCAGGGACGCCTCCCATGTGACCAGTCTTTGTCCAACATGGATTACGGTTGAAACGATATTTGCCAGTGGTGTTTTTGCGCTGGATCCAATATTGCTTTCGTAGAGATCATCAATCACGGTAGCGGTAACTCCGTATAGGGTTCTGAGGGGATGAACTGTCAGCAGTCATTGCAGCGTTGGTGGATGTGGCCTGACATACATCGATCCGTTCCAAAAGAGGGTGCTGTCTTCATTGTGTGACCATCTTAGGACGCTCGAGCTCTGCAACTGGGGGATTGTATGATTTGGCAGTGGTGTTCGAATGTAGTTCTGTGGAATGATAGGCGGTCGTCCAAATGTCATACTCAATGTCCTGTCCAGGTATCCGAATAAGCGATTGCGAAAGGTTGAGGTTTTCGATGAAAGAAGCGTACCTGTCAAGAGCAACACATCCATACCACGTTCGAATTCTGATTTCTCTCTCCAGAGGATCAAACCTTCGAAGGGCAAGCTCGGAGTGAAAGCCCAATTCCAAGGCAGCTTTGACAGCGATCCCGTGGATAGCCCAGGTTTGTACAGATCTCTGGCTACCTTGCAGGTACTGAGACATTAAGAGCATTATCTGTACTGGAAATAGTCAGATGCGTGACATGTCCTATCTCCGCGCCGTTCTACTGGAAGTTTCAACAATACCTGCTTCGACACTAGCTCCCACCATCAGCTGAGCCATAGAAAGAGATTTAGCACGTTTGTAGTAAACCTCGGAGATGGCTTGTCTATCATTCAGCCCGAGACCGTCGGCGTTGGCAGTACTCGTTGCCATGGCAAGCATCATGTTCAACAATCCAAGCCAAGAGTGTCTCGCATTCTTCAAGCCAGTCTCTTTGAAATGCGAATACTGTTTCCAAAAGCTTTCTTCGTGGATGTATGGGAAGAGAAGTCCCGTGTCAGAGAAGAATTGTCGAACGAGACGGGAAACTTCAGGTTCGGGTGGCAGGCGACATGCTTCGGCTGGTCTTTCTAATTTTCTTGCATCGAATGAATCATCCACCGGTGATTGCGATCTAGACACGGCAAGTATGTTTTGGTGCGCATCTCGATCCAACGAAGCCTCTCCTTGAGAGTGGTCTTTAGTGGAATTACGGAGAAAGTGGCTCAACGTTCGGCGAATGATTCTGGTAAAAGCAATGTTTGATGACGGTCCTGCGAATAGACAAAGTCAGCAATTTTTTTGGTGTTCAAAATAAGATATGTTAATTCAAGTCGTGACATACCGAAGTAGGTCCATGTCTCTTCATTGCCGAATTCGATAGTGCCAACGCCATCCGTCGCGTCTGGTGACACGCCGGGCACGCTTCCTTCTTCAACACGAAGTGAACTTTCTGCGCAAGGACTTTCTGAAAGGTGCTCTCGTTGAGATGAGATACTTCGTGGGTAGATCACATGTTGCTTGCTGTTGAGACTAGTACTGGGGATCAGTCGCTTCAGTCGGCATATCTCTTCTTCAACATCTGCTAATCGGCTTTCCACCTGTTCGAGGTATCTGAACTAGGAGTCAGATTGAGGTCTTATCTATCAATGGACCAAGAAAATTTGCATACTGCTTGGGCACTAAAGCATTGCTCGCTCCCGAGTTCACCGCGTAGACGCAGTCAATGGCCTGTTCAACGCAAGCTGAACATGAAGGTCTCGCACCATCACACTACAGCACAATCTCCGGTCAGTCCCAGCGCACTGCAAGAGCACTACCTTAGCAAGAGCTTTTCTCGCTTGGTAGCAGAGACCAGGGCGGGTGACCCAATGGGAGTCAACTCACTCGTGATTTGCGGCCCCGACAAGCGCTGCAGGCGATCGGAATACGCTTCCGCTTCCGGGTTGTTGATGCTGGAGGAGTGCTGTTCTCCATCGGGACTGTCTTCCTGCCGGTCCAGCTTGCGGGATCTGGAGCACTGTAGAGCAGCAAGTGCGATGAAGGCGGGGATTTAGACAGGAAGAAATCGATATCCCCAGGATCGTGAGAAGTTGTCGGCGGGGAGTTAGGAGTTGAAAGAAGTTAATGTACGGCAAAGCCACTGTGAATGAGGTGTCTTGACACGCGTAGCGTATTTTTAGGCGCCGGAGCTACGAAACCCGCGAACGTTAAAGCCCGGAGTTAGGCCTAAGTCCCCGAGTTGACGAACATTTCGCCCTGGTGTCCCCTGTCATTAGCAGAAAGCTC
The DNA here is from genome assembly GCF_011947395.1 of Colletotrichum karsti. Classification (NCBI taxonomy): domain Eukaryota; kingdom Fungi; phylum Ascomycota; class Sordariomycetes; order Glomerellales; family Glomerellaceae; genus Colletotrichum; species Colletotrichum karsti. The sequence goes on from NW_024065905.1 coordinate 898,780, forward strand.
AGATGATCGCCATCTCAGTGTTATGCATTCAATACAGAACTTGAGGGGGCGTAAATATGAAGCACCATGTGTATGTTGAATTCTCTGAATTTCCGGTGATATACTACGTGAATCCTGGTTATCTTCAAGGCATACTCTTATCAAGAAGCAAATCACAGTGTCAAGCTACAACATGTCTTCCACAATTGTTGCGACCAACACCTTCACCGGAGCGGTGGAGGATGAGACTTCTCGAATGCTCCAAGCCGCGGAAGCCAACCATACCAAACCACTATGGCTTCAGATGTCCAGGTTGAATCCTCCTTTACCCAATCCTAAATGCACGCCTTTTCTTTGGAAATATTCGGACATCCGACCGACCCTTCTGCAAGCTGGACAGCTCGTGAACGAACACCAAGCTGAGCGGAGGGTATTGATGCTCGTCAACCCGGCTAGAGGTACGACAAGCGTGAATTCATCGCTGACCTGACCTGACCTGACCCAACATCAGATGCCCCTTTCACAACCGATACCATCTACGCCGGATTGCAGCTGGTCATGCCCAATGAAACGGCAAAGGCTCATCGGCACACAGCGTTTGCCATGCGCTTCATTATCGAAGGCCAAGGCGGTTTCACTGCTGTTCATGGTCGGCGCATCCAGATGAGTCGTGGGGACGTCATTTTGACTCCAACCTGGAACTGGCATGACCACGGCAAAGACGGTTCTGGGCCGATGATCTGGCTGGATGGCCTCGACTTACCAAACTTCACTCATTTCCCTGTTCATTTCGTTGAACATTTCAAGGAGCCTCGTTACCCAGCCGAGAACGTCGACACATCTCAGTCACCCATTGTCTTTCCGTGGAGCCGGATGAAGGCAGCCTTGGATTCCCAGAGCGGTGACTATGTCATGGAAAGATACCTTCACGCGGATGGCTCTGAAGGTAAACAACTCTCAGGGACCTTGGGAAGAACAGAAATCTAACTAACTCACGTCAGTGAGCAGAATCCTTGGTGGGAAGGCCGCCCGCATAAATCCGGGTGCCAAGTCGCCGGTCGTTCAGGAAACGGCATCTTCAGTTTATCACGTTGTGGAGGGCACTGGCCGAAGCCGCATTGGCGATCAAATCTTCAACTGGAAGAAGGGAGACACTTTCTGCGTCCCATCATGGTACTCTTACGAGCATTTTGCCGATGAGACGCTGTCAGAGCCAGCCTACCTCTATCGTTTCGATGACTCGCCCATGCTGAAAAGTCTTGGATTCTATCGATCGGCTGATATGGACGTGGAAAGTCTGGTGTCCAACTAAGCTTAGTTACTCATGAAGCATATCATGAGGCTTCAGTTCCCTGCGTAAGATACAGTGCTGAGCGAAAATATAAACAATTACACATTGGAAATCTAGACCGTCCATGATAGTACGGCATCCTACAATCTGAGTTACTTAATATCCTGAATATGTTTAGCTGCCGCTTATCTTTCGTATTTCGCGATGAAATTGACGGGTAGATCTATGTAGTTCTGCTTTCCCCGTATATTATGCTGTTGTGAATTTGATCTGCACTTGATGATTTTGATTTTGATGTTGAATGAAATGTATCGTTTCTAAACTATTCAACAGCCTTTCAGAGCAATAACATACTGGTTGATTTGAACGCAGTCAAACTGAATCGCAAGTTTGCTGCCAGTTCCCTTGGCCATAATACATCCCAATCAAACCAAATTCCTTACGCCAAGCCGGATGTTCCTCTGATTATCTTACCGCTGAGGAAGTACAAGGGATGACAAGTAAGTAGAGGGCCCAGAGGATGCCGGCCATGATGCCAAATTGCTTAATGGGGCCCATCTGTTCCATCCAGCTAATCGCAGCGTAAGAGACACCGAAACCGACGCAATTTTTGATCAAATTCACCAAAACCCCAATCTGACTGGCTCGGCAGGGCAAAGTGTCCACGGCGTATGTCAGCAGCACATTCGCCGAGCATGTCAAGCCCGTTGACAACATGCCCCAGCCAACACTGACTTGAATCCACTGCTCAGGAGATTGCAAGCCATATCCGATGAGCAAACACCCAGCAGGGCTGACCAGACCACCAACTACCACGGCAGGTAATCTGGACGCAGGGTCATGTTTGCCTTCATTGCGTTTGATTGCGGACGTGTAGAGAAAGTCCGCTAAAGCCCCACCGATAGGCAATCCAAGCACCAAACCCAGCAACGGACCGATGCTTAGCAGGCCGACAGGTCGGGCAGTCCACAACATTGGCGGCTGAGCGTAAACAACTGCGACCACGACCGAGACGAGAACGGTCCAGCCGATCGTCAAGCCGAATATGAGTGTCGTTATGAGAACTTGCGGTGCGACGAGGAGCTGGACTGGCTGATACAGACTGGAAACACCAAGACTCCAGTTCATATCGACGTAAGCACCGGAAAATGATCTCAGCCGCCACTGTTCGCTGATTGAGGACTTTGACCTGGTTCGGTGGCCATTTTCTTCAATCTCTGTACACTTTGAGGTGGAATCGGACCGTTTTAGGTTGTCTTCGTTTTCTGTGGGCTCACTCTCCGTTTGGATCGCGTCGAGTCGTGTCTCCGGAAGCATCATGAGAGAGCCCAGAAGTGTGATGAAGATGAGGACTGATAGAATGCGGAAGTACCACCTCCAATCACCCACACCATCAGCCACAAGTCCGGCCACGATGGGTCCGAGACTCGAGCCCGCTGCCAGGAGGCCAACATAAACAACCATGGCACTCGCAAGTTGGTTTTCTGGGAAGGTTTCCGCAACAATGCTGGGACCCAGGGCCTCAACGAGACCACCCGCCAGTCCGCCAAGAATCCTCGAGGTTCGAAGAGAGTTGAATGTCGAAGCTTCCGCGCCCCACAAACAGAAGGCGAGGAAGAAGACAAGGGATATCAAGATCGTGTATCGTTTTCCGATGAGTGAGGCTGCTGGCAAAGCGAACAGGTTCTGCCATTACTGTAAGCTCCTGTCTTGAATCATAGCAGAGCTTCGACACGTACCGACAGACCAAGGGTAAGGAGAACATATGTCGAAAGTTGCGATGCTTCTGTTGAAGTGCAATGAAGCTCTTTGATAATGAGAGAGAACAGAGGAGGCGCTCCCGCAGCGAACGCGTTTCCAAGTAGGTTGTAGAAGCTGACATTCAGGAGGATCCAGATCCTCCACGACAATGGCCAGTCCTATGGATGGGTTCGAGTCAGTTTCAGCTTAAAGAGCAGTCAGTCTATTTGGGAATCACAAACCATCACAGAAGAACTCATTGTAAGGTGATGTTTCTAGTTGAATGCAATGAACAAAATCTCAGAGTGGCTTTCCAGAAATAAGTTACTCAAACTTCAAAAACAAAACAGTTGGTTCATGATCTCTGAGCTCACGACCGACATCATCGAGCTGTAATATTTCAACATAGTCGGACATCTTGTTCAACGTGCAGTTTGCAATGGGACACAAGTCATTGGGGTATCCTTCCCTGTCACTCGGGGAGATAAAATCTGGGGTAGTGGTCGGGGAGAAATACCAAAACCCGGATGTCACCCCGCATCCGCGCCGGCCCGTGCCCACACATCAAACCGGCAGCTCGTCATCGGGCTCGGGGCTTGGGGAACTGCGGAGACGTGGGGTCGTTATGCAGACCATCACAGCGTTTTGACCCTTTATACAACCGGTTGCTGTGTCTTAAGACCGGAGGAGTTCATTGCAACGTAGTTCCATCTTCATCAAAGGTCGACGAGTTTGTTTGCAGTTGATTGCGAGTCTCCCTGTAACCTGCCAATCATACTCGAAGCCTTACATCTACAAAGCCTTCTCCCCACAAACCGTAAACAATGACCGCATCTCAGAAACTCAGCGTAGGGTTCAACCAGTACTTTCTTCCAGAGGAAGATCTGAAATACCTACCGCCATACTTTCGTGACGTCCCGGAGACGCCCCAAGAGACGGAGTGCAAGACTTCAGGATTGTGGCCCTCATGGCTCAAAGGTACCTTCGTAAGGTACGTTGCCTAAATACTTCTCTGTTGTCATCTTTGCTGATCGTCATCTCAGAGTTGGCCCGGGGCGGTGGACGATTCCCCTTTCTGAAGACGGATCGAAGCCCAAGGCAGTGATTCAGCACTTTTTCGACGGACTGGCTATGCTACACAAATTCCGGATGCAGGACGGACTCGTTTTCTACACAAGCCGATACACTTCCGAAGGCGTTGTGAGGAGGGCAAAGAAGGATGGCTATCTTTCTGCGAGTGTCTTCGGCCTGAACCCAAACACGCCCCTAAAATACGCCCAAGATCCCTGCTCTGCACTTCTTGGTGCTCAGGTACGTGACGAATACTTGATGCTGCGGCCACTCACTAAATATTTACCAAGCAATCCTTATATCTTCCCCAAGGACACATAGGACCCGATGATATCAGTGTCAACGTAGTCCCTCGGCGTGGAATGCATCTTTCATCGGATGACAACCCCCTCTCTAAAGGACCAGCAGCGGCAAATCCAGCAACTGAAGAGGCATGTTGAAGTATTTCATGTTCTTCAAACTAATAACCTACTCTAACCTTACTGTAGGTCCTGGTTCAAACGGACTTCAATTTGCTTCAAGTGTGCGATGCACGCACACTCGAGCCGAAAAGAATGTTAACCTACGCTCAAATCGACCCTCAACTCTCTGGTTTTGGCATCTGTTCTCATCCACCGAAGGATCGTAAGCGCGGTCTAACTTTCAACTACCTGATAGACCCGGCTACGGGTGTTATGTCAGTATTTGCTTTGAACATTGCAGCAAATCCAGCCTCTCTCGTCTGGAAGACACCACTTCCATGCGAGCCATGTTACATACATTCCCTTGCGATGACTGATAAATACGTCATCTTTATCAGAAATGTGAGTTCTTTGTTTCACGATGATGTCCGACCGGTTTGTATACTAACCAATGATCTTAGCCCGTCCATATGGACGTCAGTGATACTACGAAACCGTTGGTGGACATGCTTCTGTTCGAGGAAGGGACTCCAACACAGTTCTTCGTTCTGAACAAGAGTGATGGCCAACAGTAAGCTATATAGCGCTCTTATGCATACGTTGAGAGTCTTCCTGTACGTTGTGACTAACAACGTCTAAGTATCGCAACCTACGCCCAAAAAGATGGGTTCATGTTCTTTCACTCTGTCAACGCCTACGATTACGTCGACTCTAGCACCGGCGCCGTGAACATTCACGTGGATCTCTGCAGCTATGGAGGGGACTATCCGCCGTATAGCGAATACAGCCTGAGCAACATCGTCGACCCAGCACGTCCGTTCCAGAACGGGACGCTCATCCGCTACGAGATGGCCGCTGTAGACCACGCTGATCTCTCCAAGATTGGTCGTGTGACAGTCGCAGCGTCAATTCCGGGAATGCCTTGTGAGCTTCCCCGGATTGGTAAAAGCGCTTCCATGGATCCTGCATATCGCTATGTTTACTGCACCGCCGGCAATGGCGGGCCCTCTCCGGGAACGTCAGTGCCCATCGGTCGACTTGGGAATGGGCTGAAGATTGTCCAAGCGGCGATGTTCAATAGCTTGGCCAAATCCGACTGGAAGACTGGGACGTTTAAGCGATGGCAACCTGAGAATGGTGAGAGTTGTCCTTGCGAACCCGTGTTCGTCCAGAGGTCGGACGCGGGGGATGAGGATGACGGTGTGGTCTTGACGATTGTCATCAACCGAGAGGGAAGTCACAGCATCCTCGTGGCCCTCGACGGCAAGACCTTTGAAGAGGTTGCGAGGGCGGACATGCCGCAAGTGTATGGGCTTGGCCCTCATGGGTCATTCATCGAAGGCGACTTTGGTGTGTAGGAAACGTGTTGGTTCTTCTTGATAATAGGGTTTGTTTTTCTTGTGAATACTACATCTTTAGCTGATTAGAGACCTCCGCAATGGGTTTATTTCACTTCAAATTACTCTGACTTGAACACCACTTCTCCATGAATCGCGCAGTGTGGCTCGATTGCAGCCACACAGATAATCCGGGGAAACGAGACTCCGCGACACACGTGAGGATTTGAAAGAGCGAGACCGCCATCTTCCAAGATTATTTGATTTCGAATTACGTTTTCTTTCGCTAATGTCAGCTGGTGCGGGGGTCAGGGCATCCTGACAAGGGCGTACTTGCGACGCCAAAGTCAACCGGAAGTGGGGCCCGACCGTGTACGGGAAGCGGTCCCGAGAGAGTGGGGCCCGGAGGTCTCGAGTCGCGCCCGGAGCTCCATCGTCTTCCGTGTACGTTGAGTATAGCCGAGATGCAATGAAAAAGTTCCCATGCCGCCCGCGCACCGAATGATTTCAAAACTCTCGTTAGCCCAATCATTTGAGTCATTACTTGATTCTTTCGACACACTTCCGGCTTTGAAAGGGGTGTTTTGGTGTATTTAAAGTAGGCTGTCACCCATCTCCTCCACGCTCCGGGCTTCTTCCATATTCATCTCAACTCCAGATCCATCATCGCCTCCTCATATCATTGAAAATGTCAGAGAAGACCGCACGGCTTCCATCATCTGCAGACACATTCAGGTGTGCTCACCCTATCTCATCCCTCTTCCTACCAATCTTTGGTCACGACTCGTGGCCAGGTGTACCCAAGATGGGTTTCAACATCAACATCAACCACCACTACACATCCAAAGTCTACACAACTCGATCCACAATCTCGGGGAACGTTTCCGTTTGTCCAGAGAGAGATATCAGCTTCCGCTGCGTTCAGATCGCCCTCATTGGCACCTATCATGCCCGAATCGACATGCTGCCCGTGCCGAGGATCATAGACAACGATTTTCTGACGTTGGACATGCCAATCAACGAAGAACTTTACCCATCGGATCGAATCTTCAGGGCCGGGAAGACCTATCAGATCCCATTTCACTTCACATTGCCCTACGCGCTGTCCAAAGACGCCTGCGACAAGCTCTCAGAGTCGGGGCACATCCAAGAACTCCACATGCGATTGCCTCCAACGATGGGACAATGGGAGAGAGATGACATGTCTCCTGTTATGGCCAGAGTCGAGTATAACGTCGTGGCTCGTCTACTTAAGAGAAACACATCGGAGCTCGGCCAAACAATCGAGGCCAGCCAGCCGATCAGGGTCATGCCCGAGTTTTCCGAGGATCCTCCACTAGGAATCACCGAGCAAGACACACGATACTCTCTCAGCAAGACTAGGTTCATCCGCAAGAGCCTCCTATCGACGCAGAAAGACCAAGTCACACTAACCACGGCACAGCCTGGAGCTGTCCATCTGAGCACACAGGGACAAGCCTTCGCCGACTCGCCTGCCACTGTCATGTTGCATCTTCACTACAAGTCTGCGTCATCATTTTCTTCTCCTCCAGAAGTCAACGTTACTCAGGTCAAACTCGAGACCATCACATGGTTCAGCGGTACTCCTATGAAGACATTGCCTGAGCTTGGCGAGGCAAGAGACTCTAGTGGAACGCGACATGAGCTGAAGTACGTCGCATCCGTCAAGCTCCCGCCTACACAGCTCCAAGACATCGCATGGCATCAAGAGAGCAACACAACCGGGAGGGATTCATCCGCATGGACTGCTGCTATTGGCGTTCCAATCCATCTACCCACCGCTCACAAGATGTTTCTTCCAACCTTTCACAATTGCTTCCTTGCTCGGACATATGTCCTGCATCTGTCCGTGGGCATTGCGGGCGCGAAGACGACCCTCTCGGTGCCGCTACAGGTGGCGACTGAAGCCATTGAGAACCAAACGCCGAAGTCAGTGGGCGATGAGCTGCCAAACTTCCATGCAGCAATGGCTTGGGGCTAGTTGTTGTCAGGGAGGTCGAATTTGAGGTCTTGTTTATTGTCTTCCGATGGGATATTGGTGTACGGTATAACGAATTATGATATTACGCAATGGGTTCTGCTTGTTCTTGTCTTGTTTTCCTTCACTCATTTGTTTCTTGAAACCCTCGACTAGTTTGACTCAAAGTTGATTCTCTCTTTCAAGTCATCTGGCATGATTATGTTCGTGAAGCTCAGCACAAGCAAGCTGGTTGGCGCATCAAGCAAAACGGGATGCAGGGATAGCCTGAATCACAAGAAGGGTAAGGTAAAGAACGCGAGTGTTGAACTGATTAAGATTTGACTGAATGCAGCAGAGCCGCAGGGGGTATTCGGAACTATCGCTGACGAAAGAATTAAGTACATAATATTCGTGAATCCGGAGTCATGTGATTGATATGGGCAGGTGACTGATCAGTTTTAAGGATACTGATTGAGTCTTTCCTTGGAGACGGGATCATCGCCATCATCATTCACCGCGCGATGCATCTGGAACGTGGTGCTCACAGATATCACCCCTGGATTATCTTCCGTCGGCGTCAGATGGCCTCGTCCGGAGCCACTCAACCGGCCGCCGCTCTCCTTGAACAACTCTTCATCCGAGTCGTTATCCCGGTTGCGCGTTCCGCCTACCACCGTGGTGGTGATTCGGCTTTGCTGCGTTCTGCGGGTACGGTCGATGCCGGCTGATGAGAGTTCGTAGTGTCCGTAGTTCGAGTTGGTTCCGACCTTGGAAGTATGACCGAGGAGGAGCGTCCGAAGCGCTGCGAAACATGTCGTCAGTACGATGATACGAGGTGTGAGGAACTGGAGTACACGAACCTGGGAGGGATGCGGCGATGATTGCGACAGCGGTCTCGATCATCGAAACAGTGCACGTCAGCATCGTCTCGTTGCGCTTCGAGTAGTAGGCTCGGATGACTGTCGCTGTTAGTATCTTTGACGTTTCGATCATGTGCAATGGAAGGACATACTGCTCGCAACGATGACGAAGAATCCGAGTGCGAAGATCGCGGCAACGCCGAGCTTTTGCTTCATCCTCATCTGGAGCTTGAGGACCATCGCAATGGGCAAGCTGATGGCTTCTGTGTGTTAGAAATAAAGAAACACAGCAACGTTCAGGGTGATTCATTCAACTTACTGACGACGTCAGATCCAATGTTGACTGCGATTGTTAGCCAAGCGCAAGTGTTGTTAAGTGAGGATATTCTTACGGAGAATAGTCAACCAGTAGTTGATCTCGCCATCCCGGGGATCGCACTGGTCTTGATGGTGTTAGCGCAATGGCACTCGAATGTATCATGCACTCGTTGACTCACAACTTGGATCTTGAGACCATCTCTTGTCGTGGGGGTAGCATTGGAAGATGATGTGGAAGAAGATCGTCGCCCAGGAAGCCAGCAAGAGCCCGATCGCGACGTTGTAGACAATCTGCAGCTTCGATGCCGGTGCGGCAATCTTCTTGTAGAAAAGTACGAGTGCGACTTTGATGGCCCAAAGGGACGTCACGTAGAGGATCGACCCAGGCACAATCATCTATGTATCGGGTCTCGTCAGTTGGGCCTGTGAGGTATCACTGTCATAGAAAGACTCACCTGCATAATTTGAACAAACTCTTCTCTGCTAGCCTTGGGAATCTCGGCCATGCCCAGATTCCACATGTGTTGCTGGATGATCAAGTCCCCAGTGAGACAACATGCTGACAGTATGAGGAGGCCATCTTCGATTCCCAAAGACTTGAACCTGCGGATGCGGATCCACAGCCTCAACACCAAGAAGATGACCGCAGCGACGGTACATATGTACCACGAAACCTAGAAGGGCAGTCAGCACCATCAACGAACGGCTCGCCGGACCTCGCCGTCTCGCCGAGCCCTGGAGGTCAGTTGAGACACAACACTTACAACTTGGCCGAGACCTTCCGCCGCCATCGAGACGAGTTAGACTGAACAAGCGGTGTCTTCTTTGCACATGGCGAGACACAAGAGGAAGAGGCTGTGGATCCCCCTCAGGTCTTATCAAATTGCTTGGTCGATCTGCGACCAGACAGCCGGGCCACGCGACTTTGAGCTGGATACCCCTAGTGTATTAGACTTGTTTTCAATCCAGTCTAGCGATGGTTCGAGAAGGCAGGGTTCGTGCATTGCATGCAGAACTGCAGATGTCAATTATGTAGGGATGTGGCACACTGCACCGCTAGTCCAGGAGTTTTAGTCTCGTCACCTCGTGGAAAACACTGCATGTGGTCACGTCTTCTCCGAGCATCTGGCGGTAGTTGGGGGTAGCTCCGGCCCTGTTCTTCGGGAACGGCAACAGTCGCGAGCATCTTGGCCTCTTTGGTTAGGACTGGCATTCGGGTCCGGAATTCGCAACAGCTAGACCCAGCGGTGCTAGTCGTCCGGACCCAATGATGGCCGAGTACGTGGAGTGACTTTATCAGGATTCTCGTGATGTTCAGTGTTAGTGCCAACAGTAGTGTAGGCAGTCGTTGGCCGGTCCCGCATCTTCCGACGCCGGGGCAGGGGACGCGACAGGGAACCGGCAGGGAATCGGCCTGCGTCGCGGCATTATTGATTCCCAAAGTCCCCCTCCGTGTGGAGAGTCTCTTTGCCAAGGACGCTGCTAGGGCTGGTTGAGACTGCCCCGGGGTGGCTGAGCCTGCATTTCTGCAACGTGGGAGCCGGCAAGGTCGATAAAGTGCCTTGCAGATGGGAATCAGGATCTGGCGATTTCTTCAACCTCGTAGACCTCGTGGCGCCGGGGACAAGGCCGAGACCTCCGGCAGTGGAGCCGGACAGGGCCGAGGAGCGTGGGTTCTGCTCCGACGCAAGCTGTGGTTGCACGCGGTTGATGAGACCGCCCAGCTCAACATTAAATGAGATTTCCGGAGAATGCACCCTTTCGTTCTCGATAGCGCGAAAAGAAGCCAAGAGAAGTTAAGGATTCCCCTCTATGGGCGGAGTTGACATGGATGCGTACCCCTGGTGTTCTGTGGCTCCCTCTCCACCCCGACGAACCATCGCCATCTGTCTGCCCACATCTGCGCTCGATGGGGATCTCATCTCATTCTGAGCAAAAAGGAGTGTCGGTCTTTGTTGATATGAATCAGCCATGAACGCCCTCGGCAGCTTGGACTGGTAGCTGCCCTTCACTCCTTTCCACAACCTCACCGATCGGCATCAACAGTGCATCATGGGACTTGTCAACGTCTTCACCACCGGTGCCAACCTGGTCCTGGCCGTGTCCGCCGTCTTGCCTCTCGCGGTGACCGGTGCATGCACTAACATCACGAGGCCCACAAGCGTCGTTCTTCCTCAAGGAAGAATCACGGGTTTCCGCGATGAATCTCACAACTCCGTCTTCCTCGGTATTCCCTTTGCCGCGACGACGGGTGGAGAGAACAGGTTTGTCGATCGCTGCAGGTTTTTTTCAATAGAGTTTGACTAACTCTTCGGAAGGTGGCGGGCACCTCAGGATGTCCCGACGTCGAGCTCAACATTTGACGCGACTTCCTACGGGCCGACATGTCCTCAGGCCATCTCCGGGACGACCTTCAGCCAACAGGGGGAGGACTGTCTGAACCTCAACATCTGGTCTCCTTCGACCGGAGAGGATCTGCCTGTGAGTACTGACTATGACGTATAACTATTGGAGATCTGATCTAATCGATCTCACCGCCAGGTCTTTGTATACATGTACGGCGGTGCTATGGTCACGGGATCCAACAGCAACCCTCAACTGCAAGGCAACAACTTTGCTCGCAATGGAGTCGTCTACGTCAACTTCAACACCCGCGAGAGCATCTTCGCCTCCCCGCACTCTGCGGAGTTGAAGGATGCCAATCCTGAAGAGTCCCAGAACTTCAGCATCCTGGACGTCGAGAAGGCCCTTGATTGGATCCACGAGAACATCCGGGGTAAGAAATCTGAGATCTCATTTTAGTGTCGATCAAGGTGACGTGAAGCTAACATCACACTAAGCATTCGGAGGAAACCCTGACCACATCGTCTTCGGTGGTCATTCCTCGGGTTCCGTCCAGGTCGACCACTACCTCTGGAACCACCCGGACACTTGGCTCAAGGGCGCCGTGCAGATGAGCGCCAACGCCGTCTCCGGCCCCGGCTACGCACCCATCAACGAGGCCCTTGATGCCGTCGCCACCGAGGTCGGATGCCCTGCTGGCGGCGACGGCCAGCTCGACTGCCTGCGCAAGGTCGACCTCTACGCGTTCCAGACCGCCAACTTCAACTCGACCTTCAACACCTGGTTCACTCCCATCATCGACAACCTCACGCGCCACTCCGACTACGCCTCCCGCTTCGCCGCCGGCAAGTACGCCTCCCACGTCCCCCTCCTGACCGGCACCTCAAACGGCGAGGGCACCATCTTCAGCATCGTCTACGGCGCCGAGAACACCAACTTCAGCTCTTGGATCAACACCTTCGACGCCGACAGCGCCCACATCGAGGACTCCGTCCTGATCGAGGCCTACAACGCCTCCGACTTCGAGACCGAGTCTCTGCGCAGCGGTGCCCAGTATGGCGATGCCCGCTTCAACTGCGCCGTCGACTACCTCCAAGACCTCCGCAGCGCTGCCCAGGATACCTGGGTCTACCGCTTCTTCGGCGCCTACGACAACGTCGTCGGCCCTCCCAACACGGCGCCCACGCACGGCACCGAGGTTCCCTTCTTCCACGGCGGCAACGAGTGCTTCTCTGCGCTTTCGGGCGTGACCGAAGAGCAGCAAGCGCTCGCTGACTCCATCCACCAGTGGTTTGTCGAGTGGATCAAGGACCCCGCGGCCGGGCCCGGATGGGACAAGGTTGCCCCCGAGTCCGGTCCCCTAGTGAAGCTGGGAGTTCCCGGCGACGAGCTGTCTTTGATCAAGGCCTCCACGGATGAGTTCAATGCTCGCTGCCAAGCTGTAAGTCAATTCAGTCCTCAGACTTTGCTGCATCACACGCTAACATGTCGACAGGTTTACAAGCCTGCTTACCCTAAATATCCCGTGATTCAGTCTGTTGCGGATTTGGTGAAGAAGTTGCTTCAATAAGTGGATAGACAGGTCATGTAATTTTCGCGATGGCTGGGGTTGAAAAAACCAATACCAAGTTATCTTGCAAGTGAAGTGTGGAAATACAACTTTCTTTCAACTATGATCTACTCGCGTGTGAAGTGACTTCTTGATCACTGTTTTCGTAGCTTCAAAACTGATCTATTGGTCTGGCAGAAATCTCCGGCCAGCACGCTTACGTTGTTTTGATCAATTGGGTTTAATCATGATAAATCAGAACCAAGTACTTGATCCTAGTAAGCTGTGCGTTCGGCAGTGTTCAGGTCCTTCGGAATTTCTATACGGATCCATACATGAATTGAAGCATCGCACCAACGAGTGAGCACTGTGCCAGCCAACATCAATGGGGACAAGAAGTCAGAAGAAGCCAATCAATCGCCGGAACTCATGGGTAAGGGGAACATGGGTAGCTGACCCGGATTTCTGCCGAACGTTTTGTTCGAAGTTCGACCGTCCCCGCGCCTTTTTGACCCCAAATTTCCTCCCCAACTCTCACTTTCTCACCAGCATACAGCTGTCTGCTCAAGCACCGTGCCAAGTGGCATTCTCGCACTTATACGCAGATATGACTTCTATAAAACGCAGCAGATGGATTTTGCTACGCCATCAACACACGAAATGCATTATCACTATTCCCACGAAGAGCTTGGCTCTTACTGTTCTTTGTGTTTTGCGCTTGCGGGACTTTTAACTTGTGATTCATGGCAACGATACATGCTGCCTGCTCCTTGACCTTGGCGACTTACAGCAACAGCATATCCGTCATCATCTAGTGTTTTTATGCTACATTATGGAGCCTAAGTTCAAGCAAGAGATTCAGCAGGTTGGTCATCCCGTTTACTACTTATTAGTCCGTTTCTTCTTTCACCCACGAACGTGGAAGTCTCTTGCTCTCTCTTCACACGCCTGGACGGAATCACATAGCAAAGGATACTTGCAGGTCTCATCTGCTTACAACCGCGGACCTTCCAGATGATGTACATCGCAGGAGAGACACAAGATGTTTCAGTTGAGACCCTCAAGGTCATCGAGGACATCATCCGCGACCAAGTCGTTCACATGGTACTTCCTCCAAGCTCACCCTCCCTCCTTACCCCCTATGTAACAAGCCCATGGCGTAGTTGAAGACGGCAAACGACCTGGCTAGCCGCCGCGGCTCCCGCGTCTTCTCTAACAACGACCTCATCTTCCAGTTCCGCCACGACATCGCCCGCGTCGAACGCCTCCGCATCTTCCTCACCTGGAAGGCGATCCGCAAGACGGTCAAGGACTCGGACGACAAGGAAGGCGGCCTCCTCGACGACGCAGACATGGAAGAGGGCGGCGGCGGCGGCCCAGCCTACGACGCACCCGCCGCCGCCGCCGTCAAGGCCAGGTTCCCCACCATCACTCTGCCCTGGGACGTCTCGTCCTACTTCTCCGAGCAGGTGCCCGAGACGCAGGAGGACATGGCCGACGTCGTCAGCAGCGAGGCCGCGCTGGAGAAGCTGCGCCGCAACGACGAGAGGACGAGGGACATGAGCGTCGCCGAGTACGCGACCTGGTCCGAGTACCGGCACGCCTCGCTGACCTACCGCAAGGCGAAGAGGTTCCGGGAGTGGTGCGGGCTGGGTGTCGTCGCGGAGAACAGGCCGAACGACGACGTGATGGACATCTTGGGCTTCTTGACCTCGGAGATGGTGCAGAACCTGACGGCGGGGGCCTTGAAGGTGCAGATGCGGGAGCTGGCGCTGGTCGAGGGGTCTGGGAAAGAGACGGTGGAGAATGGGCACGGGGGTCTGTTTGCCGAGCCTGAGGGGGTGAGGAGGCCGGTTGATGTGAAGCATGTGAGGATTGCTTTTCAGCAGCTGCAAGGGCGGCCTAAGAAGAATAGGGCGTTGTTGAATGGGACGAAAACCCCATGGTCGTCGGAGCTGAAGCTGGTGGGTGTTGTTGGCTGTCTTCTCGTCAAGAGGTACGCGCTAATAAGGCTGATAGCTTTGACTGATGAATGGAAGGAGCATGATGGCTTCAACCTTCCAGAGTTGGAGATGCTTGGCAGAACTGCGGTCCAGATGTTTTCGGATAGCAGACATATGCGTCTTTGCCATGACAATGCTGCTATTGGCAACATAGACTTAATCTTCTCTGGTCTCACTCGAAGTCTTTGGTCGTCAAGCTGAAAACCTGCCTTCGTCTACTACGATGACTGAACTAAGTGTATGCAAAAGGTTCATAACATCAAGCCACGCTTCACTTACACTTTTTCATGGAGATGCGATCCTTCCTGTTTTCGTTGTTCGCCGAAATCTAAAGAATAACAACCGCGCTGGTTCTGCTCAGTTATGGATCTTGTCGGCATATACCGAGACCTGGACGAGACCTGTGTTACTTCCACATTCCAGCCATCTTCTGGCTGTGAGAGCTTCCAGCCTTTCTAGAACCGAGGGAGGCCATATCAGGCACATAAGCTGCCGTTGTCTACTCCAAAATCACGACGAGAACGGCACAGCCCGTTAGCCATGTCTGTTTGTCGCGATGCCAAGCTGAACAATGCCAAGAAACAGTTTTGAAACCACAGCCCCGGGACATCTTTGATCGCCACAGATTGAAGCTGTTCTCGACCTAGCCTGGAAGCCTCAGCCCCAGCTACCACTGCGCCTTGGAATTTTCCTCTCCGGTAATTCTAGACCCCGCACGTTCACTAGCGTAATCCGGGGAATTCGAAGTCTTTGTGAGAGATCTCAGCTTCCTCCATTGCACTAAGAAAACAAGCTTAGTTGATCGGAAGCCTCCAAAGCCACAGAGATGCTTATCCATACTGCCAACGAGAAAGACGGTCTAGATGGTCCGGATTAGGATTATGAGAGGGGATTCACGATGTCAACTTTGAGTATTTTAACCTCATGAATTTCCAGTTAACGAGATCTTGTCTTCCCAACTCACTCACCATCTCCAGCTTACAACAGCACCATCCAGCACCCAACCACTCAACACTCAACATGCTTTCTCAGTCTTTCAAGACCATCGGCCTGGCCCTCCTCGGCCTGAGCACCATCTCGACGGCCGCCTCCATCCCGAAGACCGAGGTCGCCGTCCGGGACACGCGCACGGAACTCGCAGAGCGCAACGGCGCCAGCCGCCCCTTCTACGCCATCGCCCACCGGGTCATCGTGACGGCCGGCATCGACGCGGCCCTCAAGCACGGGGCCAACGCCATCGAGATGGACTTCACGGCGTGGTGGACGGGCAAGAACTCGCCCAACTGGTGGGCGGACCACGACGGCACGGCGACGAGCTACGGCGACATGGCGGAGGTGATGTTCAAGTACCTCGCCGCCAAGCGCCAGGGCGGCGCCAACCTCATCTTCGTCTGGCTCGACATCAAGAACCCCAACTCGTGCGACCCGGCCGACAAGAAGTGGTACAAGTGCTCCGTCCACTACCTGCAGGACATGGCGCGGCAGTACCTGCTCCCGGCCGGCATCCACGTCGTGTACGGGACCAACAGCGACAGCGACATCAACAAGGGCGCGTACGACAAGCTCGTCTCGCGCGGGGCGCTGCACGCGGGCGAGGCGATCGACATCGACGGCGACGCGGACGGCGTCGCGGCGCTGTTCCGCAAGTACGGCGACAAGAACCACACGCCCGTGTCCCAGCGCGTCATGTCCCGCGGGCTCTTCGCGTGGACGCTGAAGCCGCAGACGATCCTGGACCAGTTGAAGAAGGCCAAGGCGTCGAACCTGTACGGCCGCGTGTTCGGGTGGACGGCGGTCAACTACGACAACGACTACGACATGATCAAGAGCTTGATCACTAACAAGATTGACGGCTTGATCTACGGTGGCATCCTGATGTACCAGGACGGGCCCATGTCCAAGGCGCCTATCGACCGCATCAAGAAGGTCATTTCTGAGAACCACGAGGTTCACCTTGCGACGGCCAACGAGTACCCTTGGTAGTGGTGGTGTGGTTGTCTGCGATTCATTGTAGTAGAGGAAGGGGTAATGACGAGTCGGCCCTTCCTTCAGTCAGTTCATCAATTGAATTGTTAATTCTATGCCATACGCTGATGCGATTGGAATGTTGAAGTCAACCATGAACCTCAAGTGAAGAAGATTGAATGGGCTGGTGACTTGAGAGCCAGCTGTCAGCTAACAACAATAATGGACGGGTGAGATGCACAGACGCATCTGTTTGTTGTAAGTAACGGCGCCTTAAATCTGCTAAGAGAATTTCAAAAGTATTGATATAAAAAAAACGATAGTACAGGTCTGTCGCAGTCATTCGAGCTTGATGTAGATAGAGTGAGTGCGTGGTCAAAAAGCAAAAAGAAGTCCGTCAAGGACAGGATTCGAACCTGCGCGACCGAAGCCACTGCCTGACTGAGATCAGAGAACTGATAGCAGGGCAGCCCATTAACCACTCTGGCACCTTGACCAATCACGGTTGGCAGTCGTTTGCTCAATCATGACCATTAAGGTAGTCAGCGGGGTCCGAATCTTGCTGTTCTCTTCCCACGCTCCGAACGTGTGATTCTTCCTGTCGGCCAAAAAATTCATTTTGTCAATCGGAATAATTCGATCTTTTTCTTTTGTATATTGAGGCAAGAGAAACTCCTGTTTGCTGCTGGTGGTTCTGTCGTGGCCGTTTGTATTGTAAGCTTGACGGCCAGGAAGGCAGCCGCATTCATCCTGATGGCAAGCATTGAACCTGATGATTCAAAGAAAAAACCTTCTCCCTTGTCCATGACCTTCAATAGTTGGTACTGCGCTCTCCCTTACCAGGCATTCTAATTTGCAATGTATTTCCTTCGGTTGACAGTCTCAAAATCTCGGGAAGCGGACAGAGGTACTAGTGGAGACAATGCCGGAACCCCGCCAAAACACCACACTGCGTCGGCAGCACCTCCCTCAGCTATCGGGAGCTCGACCCCGCGACGTCACATGACGATGACGTGAAGGTCTTAAAAGGCATCGACGACACAATCTCTCCCAATTGACACTCGCAACTTCTGAGCAGACCAGAAATTGATCAAATCCTTCATACGACCACTTTTATAACGCAAAGTCATCATCAAACCGTCACCGCCCACCGTCACCACCACCCGGAAGCCGGCATCCGACGTACAGGAAGCAATCACGATGGCCACGGCACAGAAGCTTAACCTCCCCGACAGACGAGTGCTGTCGTATCACCTGTCCAGCGAGGGCTCGGAGCCGGTCGTGCTGCTCGCCAACTCTCTGTCGGCGCCATTCGCGGCCTGGGACCACGTCGTCAAGTTCCTCACCGAGAACGGATTCCGCACGCTTCGCTTTGACCAGCCGGGCCACGGCCAGTCGTCAGCGCCCAAGAACCTCGACACGGAGTTTGAGTCGATAGCCGACGACGTGCACCACCTGCTGCAGTCCCTCAAGATCACGAAGCTCTACGCGTGGATCGGCGTCTCGATGGGCGCGGCGACGAGCTTCTACTTTGTGAACAAGTACCCCGGCGTCGTGCACAAGGTGGCCATTTGCGACACCATTTCTTCGTCGCCCAAGAAGGCCGGGGTGGAGGACGCATTTGGGCCGCGGGCCAAGGCGGCGCGGGAGGCTGGCAACATGCAGGAACAGGTCGAGGGCACGATGGAGCGCTGGTTCGGGGCGGACTGGGTCAAGGCTAACCCCGAAGAGGCGGCGCGGGTGCGCGCCATCATGAACCAGACGACGGTGGAGGGGTTCGCGACGTGCATCCACGCGCTGCAGAGCGACAAGTTCGACATCCGGCCGCTGTTCGAGAAGGTCGGGGCCTGCGTCGACGAGGCGCTGCTGATTGTGGGAGAGAAGGACGCCAACCTGCCGCAGGCCATGGGCGAGATGCGGGAGAAGGTCGAGCAGGGCTTCAAGGCGGCGGGCAAGAACCTGAAGATTGAGCTGAAGGTGATCAAGAACGCGGGTCACGTTTGCTTCATTGACGGGTTTGAGCAGTTCAAGGAGGTCATCCTCGCCTACCTGAAGGATTGATTGATTGCATAGATACTGGTCCTAGAGGTAATATGGACTGCAATCAGCTTCCGTTCCCAGCCTTTTGAGGCTTTGGTGGATGAAATAGCACAGCTATTAGCATAAATGCAAATGCCACCAAAAGAATGTCAACAAAGGACTGTAATTGGTATGTCGGTGAGGAAGCCAATCGGGATGATCCCAGTATTCTGCCACCTCCTACCGCTTCTCACCGAGGCTCGCCGAAATCCCCTTTCGGACTAGCGTCACCAACCTCTTTTTCCCGCAGATTTTCCCCAGCCGTCAGTGGAGGTCCCGGTCGCAGGCGCTGGTCAAAGGTCACAGTCACTGCTGCTGCTCATTTGCTCCCACAGCAACCGCCCGACAACCATCATCATCCACTTTCTATCCTCCATTCTCCATCCTCCCACCGCACCACACGCATTTCGCTCACACACAAACCCCATCCGTGCGGACGACAAAGAAGCGAACCAAGAATGCGATAGGACTCTTTGCTCTCTTCTCCCCCTTTCCCCCGCCACCTTTCATCTCCTATCGTCGCGTCTGGCCCTCTTCATATCTACTCCAACATCATCCGCCGGTCGCTCCATCAATCCTCTCCGCCTTGTTTCCATCGCTGACGTGGTGTTGCGCTCAACGCGACGCTTCTCCGCACCCGACCACGCCAACGTTGGAACTCGCAATTCGATACCACAGAGTCGCAGCTTTACCTACGTACTGTCCATACAATCGCGGTATTCTTAACGTCCACTCAACGTCCACGACTTCACCGCTCCTCTCATTCGTCGCCCGCTGTGTCACGATCCAGTATGGCTTCCGACGCTGCTGCCCAGCTGCCCAACGGCACCCCGACCGACGCCAGGTCCGTCGCCGATGAACCCACGACGCCCCAGGAAAGCCATGTTCTGGCATTGAACTCGTCACAAGTCACCCTGCCGTCGACTGAAGTCCCCGCGTCTCCGATCGATCCCAATCAATCATTCAAGACCGAAGTCAACGACGACCGCATGAGCTCTTCCGCCGTCATTCCCTCTTCTTTGACCCCGCCTCCCTCGTCCCAGGTCATCGCACACGCCGCAAACGCAGCTATGCAACCTACATATGGCGGCTCCCAGCGCTCTGCACTCTTCTCGCCGCCTGCCACGGGCCTTAACACGACGATTCGCCGAGACGGCGGGCTCGGTTCAGAATACGCTCCGCCAGCCCCTTCTCAGGTCGTCGAGGCCACCGCCGACGAGCTGCGAGCCATGATGCAGACGTGCATCGCAGAGCACGCCAAGCTGAAGATGGAGGCTGCACACCACAAGCTACAGTACAACTTGCTCAGCATTCAGGCCGACGAGGATGCGAAGCGAGCTGCCGTCGAGCACGAAATGACCCGCCGCGAGATCGAAGCCCTTAGGACCGCCGAGTACTCGAGGCAGGCTGTTCGCGAGCTGAGCGCAGCATCGGAATCGGCGCAGATGAAGTATCTCCAGATGAAGATGTGGTACGAGGAGGCCGTCGACGAGAACGAGGCCTTGGCGAAGCGGGTTAAATTGGCCAAGAAGGTCATCTCACAAAAAGAGGAGGATATCGCGAGTTTGACGGAGGAGCGGGACATGCTGCTTAACCGCATCCGGGAAAATCGGGAACACTTTCACATGCTATGCAGCCCGGGCGGCATCTTTCACGGCGCCCTGACGCCCAAACAGCAGCCGCTGCACCAGACCTCCGTCTCAACTCCCCAGCAGGCTCACCGAGCCACCCCAAAGCAGACACCGCGATCTGCACACCGCGATACACGCATCGATCGGGACCACGGCCCTGAGCCCATCGCGGCTCTTCTGCAGGCCCTCAGCCAGGACAACAACAGCGCGCCGTCGACACCGACGACGGCGGTCAGACCCGCGCCCCGCATGCCTCCCAAGCACACTCGAAACGCGCAGTCGTTGTCGTCTCTGCCGACGACGCCGCTCTCCCGCCCTACCCGTCACGAGCAGTCTGGTCTGCTGCCGTCTGTGAACCTGGTTCCCCAGAGCGAGCCTCGGCACAGGTACAGCACCCAAGTCATCCCGGGCACGCCGCCGCCCGCTGCACGAGAGTCTACCCGCAAGAGCCGCGAGAGCACGATTTCAGCTGACGACAACGAGGAGCTGGCTCGCCAGGCCCTCGAGTCGGTCGCAAAATCGGCGTCGTTCCTGTCACAAATGTCGCGTGGTGAGTCACGAGGGTCTCGCCGGCCTCTTCCGGGCGGCGACGGGGACGAGGATGTGTATGAGAGCCAAGCCAGCCAGGCAGCCTCGGAGATGCTGCGTCGCGACCCCCGCGAGAGTTTCGAGGTGGCTTCTTCGGCGGGCTCACGCGACGGCACTCCCGCCCCGGCGGAGAAGAGCGCTAGACTCCAGGCGAAGCTTTTCCCCGGCATCACCAAGGGTCACACGACATCAGATAAGCGCAAGTTTAGCGGGGGTGCGTCTACGGCGCAAGAGGCGCTCTCTACTCTTGCCAGCCAGTCGAAACGGATGCGCATGAGCGGTTCCGTTGAGGAGAATCCCTCCAAAGTCGGACTCGGGATTCAGTACAGCTACAGCTAAGGGGGCTACCGCGGCTCGTGTCTGAGATCTCGGGCTGTCTGTCGCCATCCATCATCTGTTTCTCCCTCCCGCGTCTGTCCGTCACCGCGGGAAAGGCAAAGGCGCGGGCGCGGATGGTTCATCCGGTGGCTGGGAAAAGACGCTTGAAGATGGGGCGCGCCCCCGTTTTTGGAGCGAAGCGGTGTGTGGGGATAGCACGGCGGCTGCGGCGTTGGACTGCAATTGCAGGGAATAACTGACGTGGCAATCTGCACATTTTATGGATACGGGAAGGAAGAGAAAAATTGCATTCATACATGATACCACTGGCATTGAAGAGAACTCGGCGCACGTACGCACTCTGTTGCTGTTGTCTGCAACAGAAGAGTCTGTACAGCGCAGCAGAGACATGAAAGAAGCACCGTGAGCTTCAGAGTCGACAGGAGACTCGGGACGAAGAATTCCTTATGACGATTTCATTCTCAGGGGCACGGATTGCCACCATCTGTAGGGACTTAAACGAAGGATTAAAATTCCAGGGTCACATTTCACAGCAGCTGGGAAAAAAAGATCCAGAACGCAGAAGCAGACTAAAATGTCGCTGCAGAATAGAACGAGAACGAACCCACACACACAGTCAATCACGCACCCGACGCCTAGACAATCGTGACCTCTCATGGCCCTCTTCGCGCCATCCTCGTGCCTTACACACTTATCCCCTTTTGCCTTGTTCATCGTCTCTGTCTCTCGCTTCCCCTCCCTTGGGATCCTCGCTGGGCAGGTCTCCGAGGTTTGCCCCCCCTCATGTTCGGAGTAGTTCGTCGCTTTGGAGCCAACAAACCCCATCTAGACCCTGGGCGAGATATTATGATCCCAGTCCTCCTCCGGCCAGGGCCCCCCCCTCCGTCCGTGCCCGAGGGTTCTCACTCAATACTGCTTCTTTCTTGCCGCCTTTGCTGCCGCATCTGCTGTTGTTCTTCTACACCGAAGTTTAACTTGACCGCCGATCGGAAACGCCTCTGATCTGCAAGGTCCCCGTGGCTATTCCTTATTTTATATATATATATATTCTTCGTGCATGCTTCGCATACCGTCGGGCAGAGAGAAGCGTTTCGTCTGAGGAATTCGCTGCATATCTGGATCTCCAATTCACCCATTCTTCCGTTGCGTCCCTTCTCTGTTGCGTATGTGTGGTGTGTACATCATCAGGCATAGCATACCAACAAACAAACAGACGTCTCGAAGGATCCCTCTCATATGTCCAAGTCGTTGACGACGTTCGAGAGTCAGTGCGAGTGAGGGGGCAACCAAACCGGGGGAAACAACACTTTTGCGGCACTTTTTTTTCTTTCTCCAAAAAACTCACCTTGCTACTTTTCTCAACTCACAACTCACTCACCGCTCCCCCGCGCCGCGCCGAGAACCGCCCAACCCAGCCCTTCCTGAAGAAGCTTCCCCTTGCAGGGATCATGCTCAATCCCTCCAATTCGAACTCGAACCCGCCTTGAACTCTCACTCTCACGTTCAAAACTCATTCTCACACTCTCACGCTCACATAACGACGACTTAACGTACAATTACGACTTTTCACGACACATTTTCTCATTTGTTTTATCATCATTCACGAAACGACCAACGACAGCAACGAATAACTCAGAGAAACTACGGTCGGTGAAGAAAAAATCATGAGGGATCACCCAAGCAGTCTCCGCCAGGGATCCCCCGGCCCACAGCAGCCCCCGCGGAACCTCTCCGACGAGCTGGGCGACTTCATGTCCTCGACGGACGAGGACGCCGACTACGATGACGAGGACGACAGCGAAGAGGACGAGCACGAGGGCGGCCTCGAGACGCCCATGTCCTCGCGCAAGTCGTCGCAGAGCGACAGCTTCTTCGACGAGGAGGAGGAGTACCACCCCTCGCAGTTCCCGCCTCTGAAACCGTTCCTCGCGGCGCCGCCGCCGCCGACGAGGAAGCTCGCGCGCATCGACTACGCCACCAGCGATGAGGAGTCCGCCGAGATCAGGAGTAGGAGAAGCAGCAGCAGCAGCAGCTACGGCTACAGCAGGCCCACGACGGCGACGTCGCCGACGTCGTTCCGCGCCAACCACCACCCCGCCAACCCCGCCCCGCCGCCGTTCCGGCGCTCCTCGACGTGTCCCGTGCTGACGCCCGACTTCCTGTCGAGCGCGGCGGACGAGGTCGTGAGGATGATGCCGGAGCAGGCGGAGTTCATGAGCCGCATGGTGGAGGGGTGGCGGGAGATCCAGCGGCGGTCGTCGGTGAGCGCGCTGGCGCCGTCGCCGTCCTCGTTGGGGGCGCCGTCGCCGGGGATGAAGAGGCCGAATACGGCGCCTGGCGGGCCGAGGTTTTCGCCGTCGGTGAATTTCTCGTCGTCGTTTCCGAGGACGTTGCCGGAGAGATTGGAGGAGGAGCCCGGGAGCACGACGGAGAGCGAGGCGGGTTTTGAGGCTGAGGTTGAGGTTGAGGTCGAGGAGGAGGAGGAGGAGGAGGAGGAGGAGGAGGAGGAGGAGGAGGAGACGGGAGAAGGGGTTGAGAGTACGCTTGACGAGTTGAGGGTCATGGCGAAGGAGAACGCGGAGAGGGCTATTGTGGGCGCGAACGGGAGGGAAGAGAGGGCGCGGTTCGAGGTCGTGGAAAAGTGTATAGACACCATCGGGAGGGTGTATCAGAGGAAGCCGGTGAGGGGGAGGAGGCGGAGGAGGTTGGGGATGAAATGCGTTGGCGCTTTGGTGAGGATTTGTGAAATGTTTGCGAGCGAGGGCGCAGATGGCGGGTCGTATCGATTTGAGTCTGGCTTTCTGGACGAGGTTACTGAAAGTACGGAGAGCGAGGCGGAGGATTATGCGGACGACGAGGCCGAGGACGAGATTGACGAGAAGGTACCGTTTCCGGATTTCGTGGACACCGACTTCTTCGCCCGCGGGCCGGCTATGGAGACCGACCTGATGCGCCCACCGCCATCACCGACCAAAGACCCCCTAGACGACCGCCGGCATGCCGAGTTGGTGGATCAAGCGAAGGAGGAGCTAGAAACGCTGCTTGTAAAGGCGGCCGAGGCCGAGACTCCCTTCGAGGAGCGGCACTCTCGCGTCGTGTACGCAGTAGAGGCATATCTCGCCAAGCTGTCTGAGATGGAGGCCTCGCACGACCGCGAGTTCAAATGGCACGCGGAGCTCAAGGCTTTCCACGTGGCCATGGGCTCGAGGAATATGCTGGGATCGGAACCGGGGACGGCCATGGCGCTCGTCGCGAGTTTGAGTTTCTGCTTTATCCCGATAGCGACGGTGCTGTGGTACGTCACGGAGCCGACGACGTCGTGGATGCTCTGGCGGATTTTGATACCGATCGGGTGTTATTTCTTGCTGCTTGCTGGGTTTTACATTGACCAGAAGGAGGCGAGGGAAGCGCTTTACGAGGAGCATCTGCCTCTGGAGGCGAGAGATATGAGGAGGCGGCACAAGAGGGAGAAGGACCTTCTACAGGCTGCACACGAGAGGGCTGTGCAGAGGGTTTATTCTCCTGATGCCTGAATTGATTGATGTATGAATAGAGTGTACTAGTAGGGTTACTCAAGAGACTACTTTTTCTCCCGCCCTGTGTGGACAACCGTCCACTTCGTCGTCCGTCCCGGCCTTGTCGTCCGTCAATGCGTCGGAGCTTCGCTTCGTGCGTGTTGGGCTTAATTGGTTGAGTCTGGATATTTGTAGAAATTTCCATTGAACCCCATGTTTTTTGGCACCGTTACTCCACATTTCATTTCTTGTCCTGCTTGCGGTTTGTCCGGTTTGTCCTGTTTATGGCCGTCGACCTGTGTCTGCACGGGCTGAGAAGTTAGCTAGGTGGTCCGGATCCAAGAGAGTCCGGCGGAAGGAAAGCCAGCGATTGTGAAGATGTGTAGAACGAGGTAAGGTCTTACCAATTTGGCATCCGACTTGGTATTCTGCCTATTCAAACCTCTGAACATTCTCCACGGGAGAATGACAGCCAGGGCAAGAACGCCGCAGACTAGTAGCAAAGGGCCCAGTAAGATGAATGCGAGGAGCAACCAGACGTCTGACGCTTTGAGATGCGTGCTTCGACACTCCGGATCTTTGCCGCTCGCACTTTGGTTCTTCATACGAGTCGTGTTCGCGTAGCGCAGGAAGACAAGCCATAAAATGATGGGTACGATGAAGAACCCGAGGGCCAATCCCCAAAATTCCAGCCAAAATTCAAAAGCTTGAGGGCCTGCCAGTAACGGTGGAGACTGCATGATTTCTCGGGGTGCCCTGGTACTCGGATGGTGTCGAGGTAGAGAGGAGAGTTAGCCTTGTTCTGGTGATGTCGGGTCGTATTTTTTGCGGTTGTGGGTTTCGACGAGGATGAAAGAGTCAAGTTGGGACTTGCGTCGTACCAAGGCAGCATTATATACTGATGGAAGAGATTGATTGAGAAACATCCTGGGAATGAGCGTGCTGCTGCTTTGGTTCGTGATTCTTTCTCCTTGATAGCAGTTCCTATCGTGGCTGGAAGGAAGTCAATACTCTTAACATTTCACGTTCCTTCCTCCAAGCAGTTCCGGAAGGAACACTTGCGCAGAGAATGGTGTCACCTTCCAAGTTGTTCGGCGTCGTCCTAGCTGAAATAGGTCCTGCCGTTGATTAGCTCGGAAGCCGGAGGTCTCTTCGTAATTGCCGGATCCGGAGTGGGGCCGAAAAGTCGGCCGGTGAGACGGAGCCTGGATCACTACAGTAACCACCATGATCATAGGAAAAGAGTCTAACAGTTTCAATGTTTGTGAATGGTGAATCATGAAGACCCATTCCACTTCATCTATTATACATACACATCGAAGGGCTGCACATGTGAAGACATTTTGATGGTGCAAGAACACCGCCTGTACCTAACCTCGCCATGGGCCCTTGTTGATGCAATGAACAAGTAATCAATCTCAGTTATCCTTACTTAATCCTGAACAAAATTTCCTTACCAGATATTCCGGCTAATTCTTAAGGCTCAAATGGGTTTAGAACGGATGGAGTTGGCAAGGTTGATGCGCTGTTTCCATGGGACAACCAACAGCCAAGCCCGCGGCTGCCTAATCAACACGAGTTGCGACTGATCGGTTACTTCGACAGACAGGACTTTAAATTGAAGACATTTCACCGATGAAAAGACTGATTTCTTGCTTTCTCGACTTCTCAACCGCAACATTTCCGTGTGGCCTGCCCTCGTCTCAGCCTCTCTGATCAAACCCCCAACCCTCCGCTCACTCCATCCCTGGTTCATCATGTGTGAAATCACTCAAAATGCCACCATGTCTTTGTCTCCTGACATGCAGACACTCTACACCCGGGCCATTGAGAACCCTTTCACTCTGAGTCCCGCCGAAAAGTACTTCGTCTTGAGGGGCGTCTCCAAGGAGGAAGACGACAAGTCCTGCCTCAGACGCTGCGGCCTCACGCGCAGAGAAGCGCTCGACAAAGCGCTCGCCACCCCCAACGACCTCACTCAAGAGGAGGTCGACTGCATCTTGGCGGGCACCGAACACGATCCCGACATGGCGGAGTTGACGGACGAACATGCCGAGCTACAGCTAAACGCCCGCGTCAAAGTAGAACATATGGGGGACGAGACGAAGGACTACGACGACTGGCTTGCAGTCATAGTGGCACACTGGCGCAGCACGCAGCTCCGCAACGAGCGCCTTTTCAACGAGGAAAACGAGATGTGGGATCTGTTGCGGGCCCGTGCCGAGGCTGCGCCGGAGCTCTCGCGGCCGGCCTGGATCCAGGAGGTCATAGACGCGGAGCCGAAGAGATGGGGGTTCGTTTGTTTCGCGACGGGACACGCGGTGAAGCCTCCAGGCGCGGAGGAATGGGACCAGAAGGAGGCGGATCTTGCTGCGATCGGCCGGTTCGCGGATATCATTGACACGTTCACGTACAAAGGGCTGCGGTACCAGTGGGCGGGTCTGGACGAGGGAAAGCTCTCGGAGACGTACGAGATGATGTTTCCCATGGCGCAGACGTTTCCGGATACGTCGTTTCCCACCATGCGGCTTGGGTTCAGGATGATGCGGGACATGGGCATGGTTCCCGAGGGTCTGCGGACAGACTGCTTTCTGGTGGTGGACTTGGCGGAGGTGCCGGACGGACTTGCGGCAGATGATTTGTACATTATGCAATTCGTTGGCACATCTTCGATGGATGTCACGGCCGTGTACGCCGACTACGACGAGGACTCGGCTGAGATCGAAGGTGGCTTCATGGGTCATATCACCGTGCCTTTGCCTAGGGTGTATGATTGGCTGCACTATAGCTTGTTTGCAGAAAAGGAGACTTGGGAGGAAAGGCACAAGATGACGACGACGCAGTCTTGGACTAAGGATATCTGGGAGAACGAGCGGCCACCTCAATTTCCTAGATACTAGACGGAGTCTTAGAGTCACGACGCAGCAAATTCACATAGTATGGAACCTTCAGGGCTTTCGTTGCAGGTTTCGTCCCGTCCAATGAAGACAGCAGCTTAATCTCTTATAAATAAAACACGCTTGGATGAAGTAATAACTCGCATGATGAACGCGAACAACCAACAGCCACAGACTACAAGGAGGGTTTACTGGTAGTCGGCTGTACGGTGAAGTGCTCCGGCAATCGGGTTCCTGGGTAGACATCCTGCATGTGCCGTAGTGAGTCCTCGATGATATCGTAATCAAAGTGGAAGTCGTAGAACTCTTCCGGCTTGGCTAAGCGGGAGTTAGCTCATACTCATGAGAGCCGAAGGTCGCAAAGCTTACTAGGAATCTTCTCAACAGGCTGAACAAATTCTGAAGCTGCCTCCTTGATCTTCTCCGCCTCGTCTTGCGCGGCGTTACTGAATATCGTTACGGCGCTAGCTCTGTTCCTGCGAATATTCTCGAAAATCTCAAGTCTTTCGGGCACAGCTGCCGATGATTCGGCGTTCAAGAGACATATTCCAAGTGCGACGCCATCCTCGATGGCCTGCGCACCTCCCTGTCCTTGATCTAAAGAAACGGTCAACGAGTTATCCTATGATATTGAGGCAACACATCTTACGTGGAAGCATGGGATGAGCAGCGTCTCCGATGAGAATGGTCCTGCCCTTTCGCCATGTTGGAATCGGGGCTCTGTAAAGCAACGGCCATTGCTTGACCTCGCTTGCTTTCCTGCTTCGTGTTAACACACCATTATGACCGCAAGTTAGTCTGCGACTGACTCTAGAAGCGCAAGAACGCTGTGGTGGAAGCCGCTAAATCTCTCCAGTAAATGTGACTTGTCGACGGAGTTATGCCAGTCTAGGGACAGGTCAACAATTTACTCCTCGACGACACGAGGTCCATCTACGAGTATCATGCAGAGAACGTACCTTCTTTCGTAGACGCTCCAACCTCGTTATGGAAGATGCCAATGCAGTTGAGCACCTCCCCGCTAATGCGTCGTCAGTCAGGGAACACCACGCGAGCGGGCGGCTACACAAACTCTCGGCAGGGATATGTCACTATCCGCTTGCCGTCCCCGAGGAACATCCTGACACTCCCGCTTGCGTTGTCGAACAGGTCGGCCGTGATAGGATCGGCCAGGACTTCCTCCATGGGAAGCAGAAAGCGGTAGCAAAAGTTGTCCTGCCCGGCCGGGAAAGCAGGATTCGGCGACCCCAAGACAGCTTCGACTCCGGCGCTGTGAATACCGTCCGCGACAACTACCAGATCCGGTGTGACGACTGTCCCGTCACTGAGCGTTATCGAAGCAGAATCCGTATCCTGTCCAGTCAGTCCAGCCCTTCTCCGTAGGGATTCCAGCTGCAGCACTCACGTAGCTGACAACCTCGCTCCTCAACTTAATGACTAATGGCATCCCACCATCCGCCTCCGTCGCCATGCGCTTCAACTCCTGATGCAAGTCGACACGATGAGCAAAGTACCACGGCGACCCGTACTTGTCGGCAATCGCCCCAAGCTCAAGCTCATGCACCAGCTCCAAAGTATCCCCCCGCAGCCGTTTGCTGCCCCTGGCCGGGACGAACCTGGCCCGCGCGGGGTCCATGCCGAGCGCGACGAGCGGGCGGGACGCGTTGGTCTGGACGTTGATGGCGGCGCCGATCTCGTTGTTCAGGGCCGACTTCTCGTAGATGGTGACGCGGTGTCCCGCGCGGCGGAGAGAGATTGCCGCCGTGAGGCCGGCGATCCCGCCGCCCACGATGGCGACGTCGAGCATGATGCGTCGCAGGACGAGGGCTTCTTGGGCGGATTACTGGTTGGCGCCGAAGGTGGTTGTCGCACGATGATGCATCCGGACAGCTTCGAATGCGGTGAATAGTGATCGTGGGCGGATGTGAAAGTAACCTTTTGAGGAGACGCGCGGGTGATGGAGGACCCCTCAACTTTAAACAAGAGGATTCAAGCCATCTTTTGCTGCGTCTGATGTTTTCTTCTTAGATTTACTATGATGCAACAGAGTGATAGTCTCGCGGCCGAGCGCTCCCAGTCCATCGAAGCCATGTCGCTAGAGCAGCAGCCACGCAAATCCATAAGGCGGCCGCGATCCAATGAGCTGCGCGATTCCAATGGAAATCTCCGGCGGTGTTCTAGAAGAGGCTTGAATTCTGTGCTACGGCGTCTAAAAGGCTTATTTAGCTATTCAGCTCTGTTCTGATGTTGGCTAGGTCGAGTCAACGGTGCCGAGCCGCGCCTTGGGTGTAGTTCAAGCTGACTTGCATCGGACCGGACCGATCGTGGGGAAGTCCTGACAAGACCCTTGAGCGGCCCCCGTCAAAAAAAATTCACCACGCCGCCAACAGGGCTTTGTTGTTGGTGCCAGGAAGACCGAGATCCCGGTAGTGTGGTCTGTTTGTTGGTTTCAATCAGGAAATTCTCCGAAATCCCGTTTAAGCGGAACATCACGTGGCCCGACTTGACCTGGGACGGTTATTGTTGTGGTCGTTATACAAACTCGGTGAATTTAGCTGCGATGGCTCAAGTTGTCGACTAAAACAAATGTGACTAGTGTCGAACAAGTGAGCCGGCTGGAATGCTAGAGAATTTGGGTCCTGACAATGATGACTGAGCGGCTTCGAAGAATCTCATGCATGATGCCAGTGACATTGACTGCTATCCCGTAAAGAGGGAGGAAAGGTGAATACGTCGGGTTCTTCAGTCTTGTATCAACAATTGATGAGCGGCCATGAGTTGCTGTGTAATTTCGTTGAATGTCACGCAACGTTCCGCTGCGACCCTGAGTATTACGGACACCGTTTCCTCGAACGTTGCCGAAACCGAGCTTCATCCAACAAATGACGCAATTGCGGGAGTTGGGAGTTCCTCATCTGATGTTGACTTGAGTCAACAGGATGGAATGTTCCCAGATGAGATGAAGAATGTGAAAGTCCGCCAGGAGATTGAACGTGTGAAGGAAAGAAATGCGATTTTATGCTGGATCCCGAGACCTTTGGCCTCAATAGCGCATTTCACAAACTCCCTTTCAGTCGATGGCATGAGTAGTAATAAGTACCTTAGCGTGAGTAGATAGCTCGTCAATGAAGAAAAACCAGAAAAGTTGGTCAATCGATCACAATATTCGTGTGCAAGAGACATTCGATGCCCTATGCACTTCGGTTTCTTATCGCCGGTGTTGAGTTGCAGCGGAGTTAGCATCCAATCTGAACAATCTCCTGGTTTCTCCAACCTCGGCGTCGCTTTCGGGATGTCGATGTCATCCAATATCCCGCCAAGTGTGGCGCGAATTTAGCGGTTCGTCCAGCTTCATGGGACGCGAGAAATGATCTGCGACCAGTTCCTGAAGCGCTGCCAAACCGACACCGGGTCGCCAATGACAAGCTCGCTTCCGTCTAATATCCCGTCACGTCTCCAGCCGAAAACCCCCACGACACGAGTAATGATCTGTCAAGGCAGGATTGTGGCACAGCTGCATACCTACCTACAGTATCCATACGTCGGCTTCCCAAACCCCCCTCCCTCCATTCAAACGGCGATAAACCCCGCGAAGATCTTCAACCCTCCAATGGCGACTCGCTCATTAGACTACTCGTCACTCCAAGTGCCGGCGGTAGTGAACCCCGTCTGGAGCAATCCGCATGGCGCCCTGGGCGGCGGCCTACCAGCTACGACGGCACATCCTAGTGCGAGACCGAACCCGAGACCGATTCCTCCTCCCTCTCTCCGCCGCCGTTCACCACTAGGCAGCGTGGCATTGCTAAAGAGAAAAGCATTGACGCTCACTTCACACCGGCTGCGGGCCGCGACAGCGTATGAGGAACGATGGCTGTCGGTAATTCTAGTGAAACGCCAACGGTGGAGTCCATCTCACACGAGTGAGAGAAGAGGTGGTGAAGAAGCAATGTCAGCTTAGCGGCAACTGGTTCGACAAAGGAAAACATGGGATGGCGGTGTCCAAGTCCCAAATACGCGCATATGGGAAATGGGACTTTTCCAGAACCCGAGAAAGCCAAGGATCTCGCTCTCCCCTTACCTCATGGAGCTCTCAGAAAGGACCATCCCCGCCTTTAAGGCTTAGACAGATGATGGCTGTCGTACTCGCTCTCGTCTGAAGTCAGGAATAAAACCAGCGCGATGGAACGCCCTGCCAGTCGAGTGGAAAGCTGAGGCCCTCAAGCTCTCTTTCGAACACCTCCTTTTCACTCATTCCGTTGCACCTCAGCCGCAAGAGGGGGAATACACACACATACGCATCATGGCGCTTTTGACATTCAGTCTGGTCAATACCCTTGGCCTGGCGGCCGGCCTCGTAAGTTCTCCCTTCCATCCATCCATCCATACATCCATCCTTCCTTCATGTCCGCACTTCCACCGACAAATCTGCCATCCCAATCTGACCAAACCTTACTCCAGCTCTTCGCCTACGTCTTCGGCCATGTCTTTTACAACCTCTACATCCACCCTCTCCGCAGGTTCCCCGGCCCCTTCTGGATGCGCGCAACATGGATCCCCTTCTGCTACAAGCTGTGCACCGGCACCCTCCCCTACGACACCCTCGAGCTGCACAGGAAGTACGGCATGGTGGTGCGCGTCGGCCCCGACGAGCTCGCGTTCCAGGACTCCCGCGCGTGGAAGGACATCATGGGCCACCGCCCCAACGGCGGCGCCGAGATGGACAAGTCGCAGAAGTTCTACCGCGCCGTCCCCGGCGCCCCGTCCGACATCGTCAACTCGGGCCGCGAGGAGCACTCGACCCTCCGCCGCTCCCTCGCCCACGGCTTCAGCGAGCGCAGCATGCGCGACCAGCAGCCCATCATCAAGCAGTACATCGACCTCCTCATGAAGCGCCTCCACGAGCACGGCGACAAGGGCAAGCCCCTCGACCTGTGCGCCTGGTACAACTACACCACGTTCGACATCATTGGCGACTTGGCTTTCGGCGAGTCTTTCGGGTGCCTTGACGGCTCGGATTACCACCCCTGGGTGCGATCGATCTTCCAGATGGCGCGTGTCGGTACCATCCTCCAAGTCGCTACTCACTACCCCTGGATTATGCCCATCATGATGGCCATGGTTCCCAAGAAGGTCATGGAGGAGAGGGAGAACCACGAGAACTTCACCAAGGCCAAGTTGCAGCGCCGCATGGAGCTGGGCCAGGAGCGACCCGATCTCATCGAGGGCCTGCTGAAGAAGAAGGATGACTGGGTAAGTCGGACTCGTATTGCTGAAGTTTTCAAAGTGACTAACGCCTAGACCAGAACATGACCTTCGACAAGCTCAAGGCCAACAGCAGCATCCTCATCATCGGCGGATCCGAGACGACCGCGACCCTCCTCTCCGGCGTGACCTACTTCCTCCTGACCAACCCCAAGGCGCTCCAGAAGCTCACCGACGAAGTCCGATCTTCCTTCAAGGACGAGAGCGAGATCGACTTCCAGTCCGTCAGCAACCTGCCCTACCTCCTCGCCTGCCTGGAAGAGGCCCTCCGCATGTACCCTCCCGTCCCCATCGGCCTTCCCCGTATCGTCCCCAAGGGCGGCGCCAGCATCGTCGACACCTACGTTCCCGAAGGCGTAAGCACCCAAGCCACGTCCTTTCTTTCTATCTGCAAGCATGGCAGACTAACTCATCGTCGCAGACCACCGTCTCCATCACGCAATGGGCCATGTACTACTCCGAGAAGAACTTCACCGACCCCAAGAACTACCACCCCGAGCGCTGGCTCGGCGACCCCGCCTTCGCCAACGACAACAAAGAAGCCTTCCAGCCCTTCCACCTGGGTCCGCGTAACTGCATCGGCAGAAAGTGAGTGTCCTCCCAATCCGATTCGCGCAGAATACGGTGACTAATACGGGCTATACGCGTTTAGCCTGGCCTACGTCGAGATGCGCATCATCCTCACCCGCATGCTGTGGAATTTCGACATGAAGATCGCCGACGACAGCCTCGACTGGGTCGGCAGGCAAAAGATCTACCTGCTCTGGGAGAAGGGACCTCTCAACGTCCACCTGACTCCGGTCAAGCGCTGATGAGATGGCGCTTGTCTCAGGATTGAGGCAACATCCCGAGGGACGTTTTCTTTAACGCAGGCAGCATCCGTTTTCCAATTCGATACATATCGCATCAGCATTTTCGAGCGTTGCGGCGAAGAGGTCTACAGCTTGCAGGCCTCTGAAGCCGTACAAATCTGGCGGGCAATGAACGGCGAGCATTTCCTTTTTGGGGGGGTCTGGATCGGGGATTCCTTTACAAGCGCGGTATAAACTTCACGAGCAGTATAGAACTCGGCATTTCCTAGTAAATTCAATTCATAGTTTCCAAACGTTCGGTTGTTTATCTTTCGAGGGCGCCGCAAATTTAATGATGGTCGGGATTCACTTTCCGCATCAATGAACGTGAGATCCCATTTGCCAACTACCCAATTTGTACCGTTTGGATGTGGATTCAAGTTCGACACGTTCCTACTTATTCAAGTTCAAGGCAGGTCTTTCAAATCGGAGCTTGCGGTGGTCATCCTTGAAGAGGCTCTTGAAACTGACATGCCACAGCCTCCCTCCCAGTCTCGACGACTACAATGTCTCTCTCTGTCTGAGGCTTGAGAGACAAGCTCACACAGCCCTGCCAAACCTCACAACGAAGCTGCAAGACAACGGAATCCGAGTATATCCACTGCGAATCACCACAGCAAAGCGCTTGGCGGACGCGGCATCACGAATCCCTCCGTTCAAAAAATGAGCAATCCGCCGCCATCTCTCCGCAGTTCCCGAGCCGTCAGCAGGAACCGTAATGATATTGGAACCAACTTCCATTACTAATTAGCTCGCTTTCACTGCAATATTAACCCTCCTCGAGGCTGTACCTAACTCAGCAAACCAGGTGATACCTGCAGCCAAGATCTATGCTGACTACCCTTCGTCAGTAGTTGGCCAACCAAACCTCGAAATGTACCTTCACGGGCAGCAGTTTATTCTCCATCCGTGGGCATGATTCCGCCGTTCCACAGCGCTGAAATATTACCCTCCCCCCTCGTTTTTAGCTGCAGCTCGGGAAACGTGGAGATATCTAGTTCTTACGTTGGCCACCGAAAAGTGAAACTTTGGCCTCGCCAGGCATCCACCCGCAGCGGCGCTTCACTGCATTTTACTCCCCACCCGAGGGCATCAATTCCATGTGCCATACCCCATTCCAAGAAGACGATCATTCTCTACCGCATTGTGTCAGACGGTCATACATTTTCACACCGGAGGCATCGGCAGCCATAAATTTGTTTTAGAACTTCTTCAGGATATCTATCACGAGTAAATAAAAAAGGGGGGATATATCATCTTTCTCCATGAGATCCCGGTAGGAGATGTAAGTACACGAAAAAAGGTGTTCACAGCCGCCATGCATCATACACAAATGAAGAGGCCCATTTTGCTTGGACCGATCTAGCCAGGCCTCCGCGCCTCGTCCTCCTCCTCCAGGTTTGCACCGGAGCTCTCCTCTCTAAACAGCTCGCTCGTACATGGTATAATCATATCTTCTCATATTCCATCACTTTGGTTTTTTCTTTCAGAAACTTTGGGGCTTGGGTCCTCTACTCCGTCTTCTTCTTGCCGAAAAGGCCGCCCTTCTTGGGCACTCTCGCCAGCCAGTAGAGGCCGAGCGCGGCGAAGACGTTGAAGATGATGTAGACCCAGGCGATGCCGAAGTTCCTCCAGCGGTCCGCGTAGTCGCTCTTGACGCCGGCCAAGAAGAAGTTGGTGTCCTGGATGGTGCAGAACTGGCAGTCGCTGGTGGCGTTCTCGTTCAGGAGGTAACCGCCCAGGCCCTGGATGTAGGGGCCCATGTACTGGATACAGGTCTCACCAGACGGAGGGTCGAAGTGCAGGTACTCGTTGGCGGCACATACGACTTCCGTGTTCGCGACGGCCGTCGACAGCATGCCTGACACGATGTACGTAAACGGCGATACGCGGTACATGAAGATCCAGAAGCGCGGGATGGTGTCGGGGTTGGCGAGGACACCGCAGAAGATGAGGCAGAGCATAAAGAGCAAGTTTGCAATGTTACCTCCGGCTTCGGCGGTTTCAAATCCGGCGATGATGAAGTCAGTGAAGGTCGAGGTGAAGAGGAGGAAGACGAGCAGGTACAGGAACATCAGGGCGCCACGTTCCGTAACCTGGTCGGCGGGGATGGCGTTCTGGTAGAGACCAACGGGGTAGTACCAGCAGAAATACATGATCGCAGCCATCAGAGTGTTCCACGGCAGTTCGACAATAATCTGGCTGAGCATAAAAACCTTCCAGCCGTACACCTTGGACGGACGCTCGCGCACTTCATACAAAGACCGTTGGATGACGAAGTGGGGCATGGTCTGCTGGACGAGCTGGCCGAAGACGGTGAGCAGGTTGAAAATGGCAAACATCTGGTTCTGGAGACCCTGTTGCGTGTTGGGAGCCTTGAAGAAGACGAATCCGATGAAAGCGGCAACCAGAGTGCAAAGAGCGGCCTTGGCGTAGATGTATGACGGGGTTCTCCAGTATTGCTGGAAGACGCGATGGGTAACCTCCCTCAGCTGGCCCATGAATGGGGCAGCGAACTCGCGGTAGCTGGCCTTGTCCTGGGTGGCGGGGGTCTGGGTGCCGCGGTCGTCCTTGAGGCGCTGCAACTCCTGCTTCACCTCGCGGAACTCTTGGCTGTTCCTCCAGGCCTGGTGCCAGTCGATGTCGGTGTGGGATCCGGGGGCGGCGCCGATAACTTCCAACATCCACTCAGCGGGGTTGGCATCAACCGGGCAGGGGAAACCGCCGTTGCGCTCGAAATAAGATGTCATGACCTTGGAGTTGTCGCCGATATCGCCGAAGTAGACAGTCTTGCCGCCCTTCGCAAGGAAGAGGAGACGATCGAAGCGCTGGAAGAGCATGGCAGAAGGCTGGTGAATAGTGCAAAGAATAGCCTGGCCACTCTTGGTAAGCTTCTCCAAAAGGTCGAGAATAGCCCATGACGTCTGCGAGTCGAGACCGGAGGTAGGCTCATCAACAAACAGCAGCAAAGGAGGCTTAGCAACCAGTTCGACACCAATAGTAAGACGTTTACGTTGTTCGACGTTGAGACCCTCGCCAGGAACACCGACGACGGCATCAGCGTACTCTTCCATATCCAGCAACTTAATAACTTCCTCAACATAGTCAAGCTTCTCTTGCTTAGGGACATGAGCGGGCTGGCGCAGAAGGGCGGAGAAGTTGAGGGCTTCGCGGACGGTAGTAGTTTGCAAGTGCAGATCCTGTTGCTGGACATAACCGGTCTTGCGTTGGAAAGAAGTATCGCGGTGGTAACCGTCGACCAACATCTCGCCGGTGATGACACCCATCGAGGTACGGTCGGCCAAACAGTCCAAAAGCGTAGTCTTGCCGGCGCCAGAGACACCCATAAGGGCAGTCAAAGTTCCAGGCTTGACCCAACCGCTCACGTTGTCCAGAATGCGTCGTGTCTCCTTCTTGATTTGAACCTCGTAGCAGACATCATCCCAGTGGAAGGTGGACTTTTGCTCCTCAATGAGACCGTCGTTCTTCTCAGAGATGTGTCGGCGCTCGGCGGTGGTGACGGGTCCAACGCGAATATCCTCAGGGTCGTCGGAGTGCTTCTCCTTGAGAGCCGCCGGCTTGTGGCCGCGACGGAAGACCAGAACCTCGCCCTTGGACTTCTTCTCGGAGACCAACTCTGCGGTAACCATGTAGGTCATCAGGAAGAACAGCATGAAGGCGATGAGGATACCGAAGTTGCGCCAGCGGTTGCCCCACTCGTAGCGGAAACCAGAGCCAACATAGTCGTCGCCGCTGACAACATCAAGGCCGGCAATTGAACCGATGGCACTGCACACTCTCTGGGTGGAAGTGACGTTCTGGTAGCCAGGGATGTCGGGGCGGGGAACGAAGCTTTCCGGCGAGCAGGTGAAGTTGCGGCCGTGGAACTCGTTGACGATAAGAGCCTCGAAGGAGTAGGCCAAAGGATCGAGGTAGTTGAGCCAGCGGCACCAATCCAGCATGTAATCGATGGGAATGACGAAACCGGTGAAGATGACGAGGTCCAAAATGAGAATGGCAGCCGGAACCATTGCCTGAGATAGCGTTCTGGATGACGATGCGATGGTCCGGAAAATCATGGACATTGTCAAGACGGTGAAGAACGAGATCAGGAGGAAGAAGAAGAAGCTCCCCGCCTCCCGGCGCAAATTCGTCATGAAATAGAGGACCAGGTTGAAGACGATCGTATTCGAGATTTTGTAAGGCATGTCGCACAACATTGATGCGACGGCCTCAGCCGAAGGGTGGTACAGAGCGTAGCGGGCGTGCTTTTCGACAATGGGACGTTGAGCGTACAGCGTAAGAATCTGGCGAAGTTAGCATAGGGTTACGCCAGGGGTGAGAGGGTACAAACCTCGAGGGCACTAGAGAAGGCGTTCATGAGCAGGGCGAAGAAGAGGAGGGCACCGCGTTGGAAGAAACTCTGGGTGTTGGGTTGCAGGTTGTAGAAGACACTTCCAATGATGAGACCCATGACGACGTTTCCGATGAGAGAGCCAACGGTGATACTGGGGTCACCGATCAAACGCCTCCACCCACGCCACAAGCAGAGCTGGATCTGCTGGACGTAGGACAGAGTGAAGGGAGACTTGGCACGCTGGCCCTTGGCTTGCTGAGCCTTCTTGGAAGCACGGAAAGCCTCGGCGTCGGGACCGTTGAGCGGGTGCGTCTGCTTGTACTCCTCGATCTCGGCCTGGAGGGCCTTGTAGTTGGCACTGTTCTTCCAGCAAGTGGCGAACTCGTCAGGGGTGCGGGGGGCGCGGTCTTCCCAGCCCTTGCGGACGTGACGCTCCTGGGGAGAGGTCATGGACGTCAGGAAATCGGGGGTAGTGGCACGGGGCGGGCAGTCGTAGCCAAGGTCGACAAAGTACTGCTTGGCCTCGGTGGCTCTGCCGTAGAAGATCTGGCGTCCCTCGTACAAGACGACGACCTTATCGAACAAGTCGTAGGCGCTCTGGGGAGCCTGGTAGATAGAAACACAGGCGGTGCTGTCGAAGAGCTCGGTTTGCAAGCGCAGGGTCTTGCAGAACTCGATGGCGTTGGCGGAATCCAGCCCACGGGTACTGTTGTCCCAGCATTGAAGAGGGGCACCAGACAGAGCAGCCTCTGCAATGGTGACACGCTTACGCTCACCACCGGAAACACCGCGGATGTACTCGTTACCGACGCGGGTGTTGACGGTGTGGGCAATACCGAACATGGCCATAACGACATCTCTCAAGTGGCCTGCGAAGGTGTTCTTGTCGATACCTTCGGGAAGCTGACGCGGCTGGCGGGCGCGGGCAGCGAAGGTGAGGGTGTCACCAACGGACAATTGGGGAAAGTGAACGTCAACCTCGGCGGTGTAGATGGCCTCACCACGGTGGTTGGTGTGCATCTCCTTGGCGGTCATTCCTGCGAGCTGTCAGCAAAGTCCGGCTTACACGCTACACAACATGGCTTCGTGTCTTGCTGCAAGCCAAAAATGGCGCCGCAAGCTTGCCGTCTGTGTGTAAAACAGTCCGCGACTTACCCTGGTAGTTGAAGTAGGAGCTGTCGTCGGTGTAGAGTCCGTTTGTTTCACCGGCAATGGTCTTGAGGAAGGTCGAGCAACCGGAACCGGGAGGGCCCAACACAACCAACATCTCGCCCTTGCGGACAAGACCATCGAAGTTGCGCAAAATGTCGATTCTGGTCTGTCCACCGCCCGTAAACTTGCGCACGACGCCGGCGGCACTCAGCCAGATGTTGCCAACATCCTTCTGGTAATCCGTCGCCTGACCGTAGCCGTAGACATTGAGGTTCTGGAAGGCGACTCCCGAAGTGCGGAAAGAAGCACCGTTCTGCTGAACAAGGTCGACCATGGCCCTGGCCCAGGCGCGGCCGTGGAAGTTTGGCGAGTTGGGGTTCAAAGGCGAGTTCTCGTCGGCGAAGAAGGGGTTTCCTCCGACGCTGCCCGTGGCGGAGGCATGGGAGTAGCGCTTGGCGAGGGATTGCACCAGGGATTGGCGGCGCTCCATCTCGGAATCCTCATCGTCCTCGGCGGAGATCTTGTCGCTGTCGGGCGGGGTGGAGGGCTTCTTGGGCCCGGAATCGGAGGCGGCGACCTCGGTGACGGAGGTTGCTGCGGTGTCGATGGTGTTCTGGTTTGCAGCGGCAATGTCCTCCTCCTCGTGGTGGCCGCTGCGGGCAGAGCTGATGGGGACTCCAGACGTCTGCGCCGTGCTGTCACAATTGGGGATGGACGCCATCCCGGCGAAGGCCATCTCCGTGGCAGATGTCAGGAGAATTTGCGCTTGTCAGGTGGGCCGATGTGAATAGCAGGTGTACAAGTACCACCCGCTCGGCGCCGAGATCGTGATGTTCGTGCGGTAGGTAGTCGCTTCTCGCTGGCGTGTATTCCGAATTATTCTTGAGTGATTAGGTACTAAAGCGAAGCGTCTGGCTAAAGACGACGCAGTTGTTAAAGTATTAAGGACCGTCGCGAAGAAGAATTAGGGAATAGTCTCCGAGAGCAGAAGGAGGTGAACAACGACGCCGTCGACGGTTGACGAAGTGGGAAGGAGAGGTAGAAGTAAGCCAGATGTCGAAGACGTGGGAGGGCTGCGAGAATAAAAAAGAAAGATCCCAGCAGCTCGGGGTGACCAGGATACCAGCAGCAGGCGGAGCTCGCAACACACAGAAAAAAAGATGGGACGGGAGCTGGGAGGTAAGGTACATAATTACAATAATAATCCCAGAGAAAAACAAAATAGAATAAAATATTCAGCAAAAAAGTCTCCAGACGGACGGCCCAATCTCGAAAAATGCACGTCGTTGCGTCCCGATTGGGATGTCCGCCATGTGTGACTTTGGCGACTTTTGGAGGCGAGGTACGTACCGATAGATACGGGCCCACTTAAAAGATCAAAAGATACGCAGCCTGCAGCAGCAAGCGAGGTACGTACTGCACTGGGGTCCGCAGTAGCGCCAATGACGCGCTCGACGGGCCCCACAAAGTCTCCAGAACCCCTAGCTCGCTGAAAAAGCGCGAAAGCCCACCGGGAAGAACCCACCTAGAAGATGCCGATTTACGCCAGAACCTGCGATAAACAGGGCCGACCAGGTGCGGATTCTGTCACTGTCACTGTTGGCACGATGACCTGCGGACTTTGTTGGTGATGATTGCAGCTTTGGAAATTGCCAAGAGGCAGTTCTGACCGTTTGAGCGGCCCCCCTGGACTTCGGGTGAGTCCCCAAAGTCCGCAAGCTAGTGGTGATACAGGCGGCTGAAGATGTTGTTATTCCGCCAGATTCTAATTTCTGCCACGTGGATTCGGTCGAAGAAGACGGTCGAAGAGGCCAGTCTTGATCAGCATCACCACTCGGTACACGAGACCTCCTTCGAGTCGTCCGAGCCAGGGACCTGCCTGCGATGTCCCAAGGTTAATACTGACGAACGCTTGCACACGGTTCACCTGATGAGGGGCGGCTTTCTCGAAAAGGGGGCTGCGAATAACCATATTCTCAGACCGTTGAACCTTTTTCCTTCGTGAACTTGGAAAGAATTCAGCACACGGGCGTAAGACAGCATCTCCGCGAATAAATAATATCCTTCGATCTAGTCCGGATGTAGCACTCGCAAGGTATACATCACGCCCTCAGATGCAGGCTGTACAGCCCGTATTACGGATACCTAACCGAGAAATAAGGAAATAAGGGCTCTCAGATCCAACAGCTTCGCAGGGGCTCGGAACAAAGCCCTGCGCGGCTCAATCCTATCGGCATCTTGACACTTCCCGAGCCCAGACAGGTTGGAGGTTCAACCGAGACGAATGATCAGCGGAAGAAGGAATCATCAGTTCCAACTCTCAGGAAGCCAGGCTCCAGACCAGGCCGCCAGCCGGCCGCGGGGACTGTCAACGCTGCGAAGCACCCTGCATCGACGTCCCATCATCCTGGCTCGTTGTGCCGCAGCCTCTTCGTCGTAAGAATCAGGACATCTCCAATCTCACCTCATCATGGGTGAGATCCACTGCGCCGGGTACTACGCGTACGTGTTAGAACTGCCGGTACAGAGTACGGGCATTGATTAGTCGTTCAGTGTCATTTACATTCGTTACCTACTACATTCTATGTAAGAGCAACCCTGCGGTACCCAGCCGTATTCAAACTCTGTACAGTTTCTGGTTTCTACTGGTTGCTATGAGTCTATCCCGCGCCCTCCATCACGCCTTACGCAGGTGTACTCTACCGGGTTACTCCCTCAATCCGCCTTATGAACAAACGCAGTAATCGTCGACCAATTGTAAGAGTCCCGCCGGGGGTTGTCCCGACAGAAGTGAAGAAACAAGTAAACATTGGCGACGGATGGATATCCCTCCGACGTCAAATGGTGATGGAACGACATCAGAATGTCGCCAGCAGAGCCCTGTTATCGGGAGCTATCAAAACTCCTATTCTGTACCTTGTCCTTGGAATTCTTGGCCATGCGGCTGCTCGATTTACGGATTTTCATACGGGCGGAGCACAAGATCCATTCAAGGTCGAGCACCTTCATCTCAAAAAGTAATTGGTGTTCCTTCATGCTGGTTGCTTGTATCCGTAGGAGGTCGCCTCCGTTGCTGTTTTTTGGAGGTGCCAGCGTTCAACGAGTTCCCGCTTCTTCGGGCGGCCCCACCACCCGCCCCACTAAAGAAGCAGTCGCCCCGCCGGGCGTCCAATTGGAAATTTGACAGGGCACCAGAGTCGGGCCAATCAAGAGGGAGAAAGCACGCGTGCCCCAGAAAAGGGGTAGGTGCACATCCAGTACGTACCCTCTACCGAGGACGCTAAGCAGCCGCAAGCGAGCTGCCTGCCAGTTCTCGGGTTCTTCGAGCACCCCGACAACCCGCAACTCACTTCCGTGAGGGCCCCACTTACTGGATCCAGTCTCCCGTCACCGAACTTCGATGTTCCAACTCCCAGGAGGCGTCAGCCAGCACCGTCACCGTCACCGTCACCGTCAGACCGCAATGCCGATGCTCACTTCATTCTCATTCGCCTACCGGCGCTGCTGAGCGCCGGCTCCTTGGCGGAGTGTCATTCTCATCACGAAATCACGGCATGAGCACCAAAATCTTACGCAATGTTGAGGTACAGATAGATATCTCATATCATCAATGAGGACATCAAGGAAACAGCGTACAGAGTACCAAACAGCATAGAAGTATGCTGCTCACGGATTATGGATTCCATCTCGGATTTCCCGCAATGACCCCAATCCTGGGCCATGTTGCACCCGTTCCAACTTGGCGATCACCACAGGGCCCCGATATACGACCCGATTTACGGCAAGCGCACAAACCCCCCTTTTAGTCTTTGCTTGCTGCTTGCATGCTGCGGCCCTGAGCTGCGTGTCGTCTGCTTTTACTGCCCTGCAACTCCATACAGGATTCCCACCCGGTCTGAACATCACTCAAGTCGCGTCAAACACCGCTGTTGATTACTCAATCTCCTCCCTTGAGGCCGCCCTTACGAATAAAACTCCTCCGAGATCTTGATAATCTGGCCTCGGCCGCCCACTCCAGAGAACCCCGACGCCGATGTGATATCGGGCGGGTTGTTCGCAACGTCCCGAAGAACCCACCGGCGCCTTACAATGTCTCTGAGGAGGACAAAAATGAGTGCTGACGTTGTCCAGTCACACAGCCTTCATGCCGAAGCATGACTTACCACCAGACTCTGTTGCCCTCGAGACAGAGACAGCCCGTCTTAGCGCGAGTCTCGGTCTCACCACTGAACGGGCATGCGTCTTGTGTCTTTCCCCCTTCTCACGTTGGGTCATGTTGGTCCAGTGGCGTCCAGCCCTCTGACTCGTCCCAACATCTCGACAATCTTCATCTTAAGCGACGTCTGGCGGCCGAGCATGCCCTAGCATGACACAGAGACAGGCAACTCAGTCACTAACTACTGGAGATCGGACGGGGACCAAAGAGGAATTCAGGACGTGGGTTTGGCTTTCTGCACGCTGAAAACATGCACGGCATGTCTGCTGGTTCACTGTCAACCGCCTGATCTCAAAAGAAGCCCAGAAGCAACCAACATCCCGCCATCGGGGACAAGAGCCGACCCCGACCCCGCCACCCGCCGGCCAGCAGCGAGTCGTCAACATCATCGCAGGCGCATTCTCATGCGGAAAAGCCGCCATCCCTCAATATCCCGGGTATCTTGTCTTCTTTTTCCGTGAAACATTCCGGCGGCAGGTCTGCCGATGTCCTGTGAAGGGCGGCTATATATCGGCAGCTGAAAAGATCGAACGCTACAACTCGTGTATCACGATCGACCGAGGCATTGCGTTTCTCGATCATTATCACGGCGGCATCGCGTTCGATCTTCTGATCGAGAACCGCGCAATATGTGATGCGACTCGACAACCCGGGACCACGGATCCGTCGCCACTTACTGCATCACAGTAGCCACTAAACCTTGTGTCCATGTGCAATCCAAACACCAAGAACTGCCACCTCACTCACTCGCAGTGTGCTCTAGAACGGGATAGAAGCACGGGATGGCAGGCCGCTCCAATCGCTTTTCACGCCATTCGCAGTTAATTATCTTCTCTCACTCGATCGGCTACCGCTGCGACCCTACATTGGCTGGCAGTCCGACCGAATACACCCGAAATCCTGTCTCACATCTTCACCCACCTCAACATCAACCCTTCCGGGCAGGCAAAACTCAGTTGCTTTTTACAGATTCAGAGTTGCTTGACAGCACAAACTGACGCGATAACATCCGCCGAAGCTTCCATCTTGCACCCGCATCCGCGGCGCAACAAGCTCTCCTCCAGCATGACCGGCAATAAGATTGCACGGGCTGCCCGTAATATATGAGTGCCCGCCCCCAAAAATACGCTTCCCCCGCAATACGAACCCGAACTCGAACGCGGTCTTGTGGGGAAACGCCAAAAGATCCTTCGTTACCCCATCGGGCAATTGTCCAAAATAATACTGCTCACCAAGCAAATTCTGGCAGAGCAG
Source organism: Colletotrichum karsti (assembly GCF_011947395.1). Taxonomy (NCBI): domain Eukaryota; kingdom Fungi; phylum Ascomycota; class Sordariomycetes; order Glomerellales; family Glomerellaceae; genus Colletotrichum; species Colletotrichum karsti. The sequence continues at coordinate 943,759 of NW_024065905.1, forward strand.
CCAAGCGCAACAAGTGACGAATCGCAGTCCCAGCTCACGCACCGCTCGTAAATCGCTATCCAGGTCCAGCCGAGCCCAGAACGCCGCAGCTCGGCCCTGGAACCCGCACCCGCTCACTTTCATTCTTATGTGCTGCTCCTTTACTGTACATAGTACTCACTCACACCGGGGCCAACAGGAACTCAAGAGGCAAAGCCTCGGAGGACATTGTCATCATGTGCTGTCCCTCTGAATGAACTCCCAATGGCAGCCAGTCCTGAAAATACCGGTTCTGGCCAGTCATTTTGTAGTATTTCGGACTCCGACCCCGCCGCCCCCGATCATATGCCTCTCAAGACTGGTTGCTGGCTCCGACCAAAAGTCGCCATCAAATGTCTCCGAGCCCCGTGATCTCCCGGCGTCTAGAAGCCCCTTCGACCCCCGATCGCGGGTCTTCACCCATCGGCCAAATCTTCCCCTTTACGGAGAGCGTCAGCATCATCAGAACCCGACGATGAGCCGGTCGTTTTTCGCGAAGGCGCTCGAATCGAGAGAAATACTGCTCTTTTCAGACACATTACCCTCTTAGGAATAGTCCAATCTTTCGTCCGACATCTTACTTACAGGACATGCCGTCCGCACCACCCACCCACCTTCAACTCCAACCTTCGGCCGAAGAGTACCGGCTGACAAGCACAATACGGGTCCATGCCAAACCTACCAAGACCGGAGGATGCAGGGCTCTCCCATCCCCCCAAATTCCGCGTTGACTGGCATTGCGACAGGCTCAGGCACGGCCTTAGCTGCGGGTGTGCTAAGTTTCCTCAGTGTTTGAAGTCGGGTCAAATGTGCATATGCCAGTGCAAACACCTCTGTATCTTCACATGCGGCTGGCCCTCCCTCCTCGGAGGTTCAGAGTCAGAAGCCACCAAACTCGGGGATTCTATAAACGACCGCCCATTATTTGATGAATTAACATCGACATCATCGAGATGCTGGAAAAGACTTTTGTCAGTTGCGCAATATCGCGACCCGTGGCCCGTCTCCACATATCCCCCCGTCCGGAGCTAAGACTGACGACGACCTCTCTTCCGTGATTCTGCGGACATAAGCCGCTCTCAACGGAGGTAGGACGTAGACATCACTCCCGATTTTCTTTGGTTGTTGTTTCCGCCGTCCGAACGGTTAGCTCATGGCCTGCTTGGAGTTCACCCCGCAAGGAAGACATTGACCCTGGCGGGGCTCATTCGGGCAAGAGCCAGTTGGGAGGGGAGGTTCAGACGGATTACGAGGGATGTGGGGAGGGGGGGAGCGTGCGGGAGGGAGTGAGTGAGCACGAATCAGGTGATGATGGCTTATGTTGTCTATCCGGATGACCCGGCTTTGCCGCTTCGAGATGTGGTTTTTCTGGGTAAGTCGGACTCAGAGTGGTTTACGTCTTGAACCTGTGCATGAATATGGTATCTGAGGTTGGCTGGGCTAGCTGGTAGGTAGGTAAGTGTCAGAATAGAAAGTATGGGCATGAGGTATCCATCTACGGGCCGCTCCCGGGGGGCAAAACCGTTGGGTTCTGTTTGGGGAGTGGCTCAGGTACGGTTTGGAAGTTACCGCGGTGGGTCGTGAGTTTGTGTTAAGCTTATTATCTAAGTTGTCATCGGAAGGGTCGGGGATTTGTTGATGTCTACAAGTGCGTATTCTAAGGGAATCGACAGTCGTCTAAGAACGTTAGCAAGCATTCGTCAGTATATAAAGTCGCGACAGACATTACCCGGGACAACAGACAGACCAGACCATTTCTCGGGGTCCGAGATCGATCGTTTTGGTGGGGGTAGCGTTGAACGTGTAGCATTCGTATTGCGTCTAAGCCAGACATATCAAGTAGCTGGATTTACATCCCGTTAATTTTCATACCTTGTTTATTCCTTTGAGATACTTAACAAGCGAAGGAGGCGATGGATGATATATTGATATTGAAACTACGCACACTATCTCGAGACCTCTTTCGATAATAGAAATGAGAATATGCCGCTTCCGACTATTGTACGTCTTTGCCCTGCCCCTATCCCTATCAGTCAATCACTACATCCCAGGACATTTATAGTAACAGCTGAAATCCTCTGGACGCAGTGTCGAGTGATCTCAAACGACGTGGCCAGGCTGTTTCAGCCGCATAATCTGCCTCGCAGCCTGATATGAGGTGCTCCATCGAGCCTAAATCTTATATAGAGGGTGTGCTTTCAATCACTCGGATAGGCCAGCGGTGTTATCATGAGCTACAGTAACAGACCGTCTGCAGAGCGTCAGCATCAGCCCCATAGCGTTCAACGAATAGGCTTCTATACCTCATCAGGCTGAGCCATACTGAATTCGGTTGGGTCATTGCAACACATACAGTTAGTGATAGCCAAGCTGCCTGCGTCAAGAAATAAAACTAGGCAAACAAGTCTAAAATCGCCTTACATATGGTTCTGACCGACTTCCCCTCTATAAGCTTTCTGAAGAGGTCTACCAGAATGACCGAAAAGTCGAATCTCCGAAGCCCAAGAGTATGGAAGCAACACCGTCAGGTAGGCAGCCCGTAGAGGAAGGCTGGCCTCTCAGACGAAGACTCCACGAGATGGATTCGACCCACGACCATCCCAAGCCCTCATCGAGCCAGCAAAGCTTGTCCACTATACAAGAGACAGGACCCCAAGATCACCAATCGCATCTTCCTTCCACCCAGCACAGCCGCAAAAGGACAAGTGCTCTATGGGAATATTGCAGGCTCTGGGTCTGGGAAGTCCTACTGCTATGTGTCGCCATAGGGGCGATGGCAGCCATCGTCGCCATTCTTCTGCGCCAAGACGGAAGGCCCGTCCAGGACTGGCCCTTTCCCATCACCCTCAACTCCACCGCAAACACCCTTTCCACCATCTGTCGCGGTATTCTCGTCAGTATTGCCGCCGAGATCATCTGCCAGACCAAGTGGGTGTGGTATTGGTCCGACAAAACTGCCAGTCGACGGATGATAGACCTCCAGCATTTCGATAGCGGCAGCCGGGGTCTTGTCGGAGCCGTGAAACTCGCGAAACTCGTCCTGTGGCACAGCCCTGCGACACTCCTGTCGGTCTTCATCATCGTCTTCTCGTTTGGCATGGGGCCGTTTGTACAGCAGGCGATCAAAACGGTCGGTGTCAACCAAGCCGACCCCCACGGGAGAGCATCGATCCCGGTCTCAACGGCACTCAGCAGCAAAAATGGAGGGGCCTTCTTCTTCACAACTCAAGATTTCAGTGATGGGGTTTCAACAGCCAAGCCTTTTGGCTCTGAGGACTACGCTCTTGACCCTAAGGTACGAGGTGTCGCATACGCAGCGACGCTCGGGACGTACAAAGGTAACGCGCAGATAGTGCCCAGTTGCACGACTGGAAACTGCAGCTTTACCGGGTTCCAGTCCGGGACGCCGCAGTTCACTGTCGGCAAGGAAGCCACCCACGCGTCCGCAGGCATCTGCAACATCTGTCTGGATGTCACCTCGCTCATACAGTCAGAGGACGATCCGAACGGTACCTTGCATAAGACATCATACAAGCTGTCCAACGGGATGGGACTCGAGAGAAAGGACGCTATGAAGATCAGTGACGGGGACCTTTCATGGGCAACCGCTGTCATGTCACCCGAAGTCCTGGACGTGTCAGAAATGGCATTGGCCAATGTCACTGTTCTTTCTCTGACCAGCATCAATGATACAACAAAAAAGGACGACCAAGACCGTCTACCTTCTATCGCCGTCTCCTGCAGCATATACACGTGCCTGAGAAGCTACTCGGGAAACGTGCTCCAAGGAGAGCTGTCAGAGACTGTCATCAGTACGAACCCGGTGTATGCAGACCCTGAAGAGCGCAAAGAAGACCCTGTGGAGTTTTTAAAGCCGAGTATACCGGGGGAAGCGGACACCTATTGGAACTATACCGCTCTGTAATCACCATGTCTCATCAATAACGAAATTTACAATGTGAACAACATGTCAGAGGGCCCGAACCTGACCACTATGAGGCACATCCGTAAAGCAGCAGCACCGGACTACCCTTCGATCAGAGCGCCTAGACAGTGCGTTTACGAGTTTGACAACATCTTGGCAAATGCCTTGAAGATTTTCATCCATCAAGAGCTCTTTAACGGGGAGTGCACTCATGGCATCAGAATTCTGGAGTTGGGGGGAGGGACCGACTTCTTCCCGGAATGCAAAGGCAACGATTGGATATCGGGCTTCTGGGAGGCGGGCAATGCCACCACGGAGAGCATCGAGCATCGCTTTGCGGACTTCACCAACACGTTCACAAACGAATTGCGGATGGGGCTTATGCCGGCGGACAATGGCGTTTCGGTTTTGGTGACGGGGGAGGCATACCAGCTGGTTTCGTTCACCTCTATCGAGAAGCAGTGGCTAGTGTTCCCCATCTTCATGGTGGTTCTGGAGGTTTTCTTGCTTGGTTGGATCATTGCTCGGGGTTGGTGGCGCAGGGACGACGAGGCCGTCTGGAAAAGTAACATACTTCCACTGTTGTACTACACGGAACGGTTCCGGTTCAGGGGCACCACCGGAGATGATTTTGCAGCCTGGCAGCGACTCATGACAACGAAAGAAATGGAGGATGGTGCCGAAGACGTGAAGGTGCAGTTTTCGCGCAGGGGATGGAGGCAGCACGATGATGTCAGCCTTGAGCAAATGCTCCCGCCGCAAAGAAACTCATAAGGTGGGAGGATAAGATTCTCTGACTTATCGAGTATTCTCTAAGATTTCGTCACTAAAGAGTATAATTTCTTGGTCAAACTGGCAAATACTACAACTTTCATATGCTACATTGTTTGTTCAAACACCGTGGAATCACATTGGACGAGGAAATAGATAAGTGAGTGAATGACTGAGCGGATGTGATATCTTCTTAACGAGACCCCACTTGAGCTGCACTGAGATTTCTGTTATTAGATATAACTTATACTTTGAAACCCTGAGGTACACCTTACTGTGAATAAGATCTATGTTTTATGAATCTACAAGCTGTAGAGATGCCTGGCTCACCCTGGTCGCTCGACCTTGCGGCGGCGGGTGATCTAGCCGCACCTAAAAGGCTGAGTAGCGGTGCTCCATCATGTTCTCCAGATTGCTTCACAACTAGTCTGTTAATCCAGTAGACTTGTGAACTAGGCCACGTTTAGATAGAGTATCCTAGTGACATAGTTGAACCAAGTCAACGGAGAACCCTATCATGCATACACCCGTTCATCGCAGAGGTACATCATTCTTCTCTGTGTGATGGTGATGCTGGTGAATCTCAGAAGTATGAAGCTTCTGCTGAGGTTATCAACGTTACAGGTTCTTGACATAGTAATGAAGATATGACTTGGGAAGTTAGGTGTTGGCTGGAAAATAGTGTGAGATAGAAAACGTTCTGTGCTCAGGTTTACGTTGACATTGAGTCACCACCAAGGATAGTATTGAAACAAGTGAGTCTGAACACAAAAGCATGGATCCTTGCAAGCAACATGTAAGTAGAATATCTCTAGGGGATACCAAGTGGAGAATCTCCTAGGAAATTGTTTTGTGCTGTGAGATTGAATGGCCCTGTTACTTACTGCGTGGTATCTCTCGGCTGTTCACTGGATGCATCTTCAAATTCACCACATGTCATCACGATAATCGCGTGTAACCAGCAGCATGCACTTGTCATGCAATGATTCACTCTTTATGAAACAGAGTAATATATAACCATGCAGCATGTAAGCTCCATGCCTCTTGTTTTCGACAATTTCAATTCCACGCCTATCAGGAAATAACTCCAAAGAACCTCTAAACCCCTCTCACCTTCATTATATCCTACCCTGATCTGCCCACTTCACCTACTACCAAAATGTCTAGCAACCCTCTCGACCCTCCTATCTACACCGCCGACCAGCCCATGGGTCCCAACGGTCCGACGAACACCGGTGCCCAGGCTTCAGGCCAGCGAGGTGGCCATCATGACAACACCGGCAATGCCTCCAACCGCGGCGGTCGCCAAGGCGGCGGCGGTTGGGGCAACCACTCTGGCAGCAAGAAGAAGTAGAGGTATCTACAAGTTTCATGCCTTTGGCATTATAGGTTCAAGTTGCTAGATATTAGTTGAGTAGCTGGCATTTTGGTAGTTCAATAGTCAATGCAAATGCAGCAAAATCAAGTGCGTTTCGTGACGTCCGATTGATTTTCTGCTTAGAGACAACACGGACTACGTTAATTCAATTTCATACTGATTTTTTCACGAATATCTGGAAACTTTGGATTTATGCGTTGGCTCTCTTCAACAGCCATTCTTCTTCTTGTACCGCGGTAGTTTACCTTAGAGTGACATTAATTACAACATGTAGCTTCCAGATCAAATCATACCAGCTTTCTTGGCGGTTTCCCTAACAATCTCTTCAATCTCCTCCTCAGTCAGAGTCTTAAGCCCGAGTTTCTCGTTCCAACTCATCTCCTGAAAACTCTCGCTCCCGCCGTACCCCTTACCATACATCATCTGGTAGTAAAACAGCATCATCACAGACTTATCACCCTTCTCGAACTTGGCCGTGGCCTCTTGATAGATCTTCTCCACATCCAACTCTTTCACTTCAAACTTCTGATCGGTGACTTTTTCGGCGATCTGCGTCAACTGCTTCTCACTCACGGCCGCGGAATGGATGTACACAGACTTGTTCTCCGCCTCTTTATACAGCCCATTCTCATCCCTAAGAATCTTGGAGATCGTCTCAGCGATATCAGGAAGCCGAGTCACGCCGACCAGGTTTCCACCGCCGTTGTGCCATTTGGCGGTCTTCTTGCGGAAGTCGGGTCCCAAACCACCGAAACTGAGAACGAGGTCGAAGAAAGGGCCGTTGTTGATGCTCGACCAACTCGATTTCCCGCCGGTTTTAGACACCTCTTCGTCGAGGTACCGACGGGTCCGGACCTTATCGGTCACGATGGGAAGTGTCTCAGCGAGGAGGGAGTCGAGGTTGGTGCTGTATTCTGAGGGGAAGATGCGCTTCACGCCGGCGGCGATGGCGGCATCAATCCAGGGCTTTTGAGCAGAAAAGGCGATTGGATCCGGAGCGGCGGAGATGACTGCGTCTTGTCCTTTGAAGGCAGAGCTGAGGGCCTCTGTGTCGGTGACGTCCAGCTTAACCGACTTGATACCCGACGGCACTGATGATTTGGAGTCGGATCGCTGGATGGCCGTGACGTTGAAGCCTGACTTGGTGAGATTCGCGGCGATCTGAGATCCCAGGAGGCCAGTTGCCTGTGAAAATCATTAGTGTCGATTGCAAGCGTCCATGGTTGCCACTGAGAACTTACTCCGATGATGGCGACGTTACGAATGGGTGAAGACATGGTGAGAGTTTCTGAAGGAAAGCTTGGTGATATTGAATGAGAAATGAGATGAATGAGATGGATGGAATACTTTTCAAACACAAAACGCATGGATTCTCGAAGCTTTTAAGATCGATGACTTCATGCAGCTCAGGCTTGCTTTTGGCGTACATGTGTTACATGAGCTTTGCGCGCGGGCCGTGCGCAATGGCTTACATCAGTTTGCGTCTTGTTTGTTCCTCCCTATCGCATTCCGCAACATTCAGAACCTTTCATTCTATTATGATGGAGTTGCTTGTAGATTGGATATGGTCCTGTTCTTATGATTCATGAGTGACGCCAGGATAACCCTCACCGCCAAATGTTCAATCGCGTGATGCCTAAAGAGACTCCAAGTGTTTGATCAGCTGCTTCGGCATGGGGATCACGACATTCATGACCAGCTTATTTCAAGAACGGAATGGTGAAGCATTGCGGTGCTGCAAGCGATGGTAACGCTTGCGATCTTCGACTCGAGGCGTAAGTTATGTGTTGGTGGCAGATTTTGCAGGCCTCCCTGAAGACTGAGTTGTTAACCGTGGGGCCAGGCCCGAGTGATCTGCTCCGCAAGTTCTGAACCGTTTGCCTGTTGTTGGCGTAATGTCAATCGGAGTTCATGGCATCTTCAATTGTAATAAGCGACGTTCGAACGTAAACTTCATCGATATCATCATGACTTCCAGCTGTCACGAACTGTGCAGGAGAAAGTTGTAGTTCTCGAAGTATACCAAGTTTATTTGCTTGATTTCCCTGCTCGATATGATCGTCAAACTGCCTTTGGTTTCCCTCTAGGATAACAACTCCTAGTACCCGTACAGGTTGACGTGCTCGGAGGTAGACGCCCTGATCCTCCTGTTCTCCCTAACCAACAAAATACGAATCCACCAAGCGCAGACGATAGAGAGCAGAGCAAAACCGGCCGATGCACCGAAGCCAATGGCATAGCGGGGTGAGTCAGTGCTGGGCCAAAGGTACGCGCCGTAGATGTAGCCGATCTTGAGGAAGGAAGTTAGACACGGCTGAGCCGAAGTTTGGGTTCAGAACATGGACTTACCTGACCACCAACATTGGTCATAGCGAGAACGACAGCCTTCTTCTCCTTGGTTTGTGAAAGAGTCGAGGATGCCCAACCGATGATAACTGGCCGGTGTTAGCTACGCTTATCCCCGTATCAAACCATCTCTGTTATATTGATAATAGACTTACCCGAGTTCACGGAATAGGCACCAGCAGCTAGAATGAAAGATGCCGTGTAGCGTGCTGCGGTATTCATAGTTGAGGCGGCAATGACAAAGCCAGCGATCGCAACGGCAAGACCGACGGTGATGTGCCAAGTGCGCTCATGAAGACGACCAGAGCTCCATCCAAACAAGATTCCGGCAGCACCAGCAAAGATGAAAGGTGGGCAAGTCATGACAAGGGTGATCGTCGTGTTGAAGCCCAAAGTCTTAATGACTCTATTGCAGAGGGGTTAGCTATCGGAGATATTGTGGTTGAAACATAAGAGAAGACTTACGTAGGGAAAAAGGAGTTGAAAGAGCACGCAGACAGATGGAAGTTCTGCATAAGACAGAACAGCCAAGTACGCTTATCGCGACATGCCTGTCTGAGACCCTCCATAGCCGACGCCTTCTCGTCAGACGCGTCTGAGACTCTGTCCTTCTCCATGCGGGAGTGAGCGAGCTGCTTCTCGCGCTCGTTGAGCCAGCGAGTCGTCAGGGGCGTGTTGGGAAGCAGCCAGAAACCAATGAGGGCGACGAAGCCAGTGATGGCGCCCTCAACGATGAAGAGCCATCTCCAGCCTGCGATTCCGTTGAGGCCGTCCATTCCGGCGAAGATGCCCGCGGCAATCAGACTCGACAGACCAGTGGCCAGGATCTGAGCGCAGTAAAGACCAGCGATACGAGTGGCGACCTCTATTACAGGGTTAGTTGAGCCGGTCAGACGGTTTGCTCCTTGCTTTGACGTACCTTTGCGAGTGTAGAAGATGGAGAGCATGTAGGTGGCACCAGGGTAGAACTTGATGCTATTAGCTGCTGCTTGTCCTTGAACTGAGATTCAAAGCGACTTACTGGTGCCTCGGTGATACCCAGGAAGAATCTGCACGCCACGAGACCACCGTAGTTCTGGACCAACGCCGTGCAGCCTAGGTAATTCTGTCAGAAGCTGTCGACAACAACAGAGTCGAAAAAGCGGACTCACCTGACACCACAGCCCAGACCAACATCCACGCGCTCATGTACAAGCCGGGTTGAATCCTTGTGATCAACATGTTCGAAGGGATTTGCATCAGGACGTAGCCGACGAACAGACTGCCCGACGATTAGCTGAGTCCGCTGCATAAGCTCTTGCTGAGGCCTTTCTCTTACATAGATACGGTGGTGTTAAACTGTGTTCCGGACATGTTCAAGTCCTCCTCCAAGTTATTGAGTCGCGCCTGAGCAATGGCATTTCGGTCGACGTAGTCTGGTACGATCAGCATGGAGTCGGTTTGTCGGGCATCGAGGAGTGTTTACTCAGAAAGTACATGACGCAAAGGCAGGGCTAGATACAGCTGTTAGCGACTTTGAATAAGCAGTTAAGATGGGTTGGCGAGTCGCCTCATACCATGATACGGTAGTCAAGCTTCCGAACTAGCCTGATCTCTTCGGGGTCCGTCTTCTTCGCTGTGCCGGTCCAGTCGCGCTCTTCATCTTGTTGAACATGCTTCTCATCGTCAACGATGCTGTTGACATGGTTGATAACGTTCTCCTCGCGCTCAACCGATGGCGAACGCTTCTCGCTCGTACCCATTTTGACTTTTGTGTGGCCGCTAGTCTCTCGTTGGTGATTGGTTATGTCGAGCGGAACGACTGGAGATAAGAAAAAAACCAAGGTGAGCCTAAAAAATAAGCATAAACTGGATGGAGCTGCAGATCAGACAGTGGTTCGTGGCAACACAGGACCCGAACTCAACGATCAGTCGCACAGGAAAGAGGCCTGGGTATTTATGACATTTCATGAGCTCTCGTGCAATTCTAAGCAAAATAATTAACGTGCAGACGGATCCGGGGTAAATGGATCTGCGGGGCCAATATCTGGCATCCGGAGCGTTGCGAAAGCTGGGGAAACGAGCTCCGCGGGTCTGAAGGGTTCACATTGCAGCAGTATTTTCGCCAAAGATGCGGGGTTCTCGGGGACAGATCTGGGATCCGAGCAATACAGTAGATGGCAAAAGGCGAGGGCAAGGGCATAATAACGGAAATCGTAAGCGGATAGTGTGCGAGGACGGGCGGCGGTCTGGGAAATGACTGAGGCGTGTGCCATTGGGGAGGTTGGAGTTGGTCAGCCTACTGATGGGGAAATGGGGGAATGGAGCCCCGCGTGCCAAGACCCGAGGGAATGGATACTACTAGGGTCATGTTGGGGTCAGTCCCTAGGCGATTGTTACGTTGGGACCGGGGCAGAGGATGGTGTCTCAAAGCATGCTTCCTGGTTCGCTCGAGAACGTGGCCGAGTGGGTGCGTCTTGGGGGAGGACTGGGCAACCAGAAGTGCCTGCGCGGAAGGTGGGAAGTGGAGTTGTGCCGGGGGTGGAAAGGTTTGATGCCATGGCGAGGGTGAATTGCAGGATCCTTCGGGGTTCGGGGGTCGTTTGTGATGTAGGAATGTGGGCATTCTGACTTGCGACATCGTGGTCCGTTGCAGCCACATGAGCCGGTGATCGGCGGCGAAGGGTGAGTTCCGCCATTTGAGAGACACTTCTCAATCAGCAGGCTGCAGTCTTGTTGAGATAACGCGGCTTACTGATATGACTGTTCCTCATATGAGCTGCATGCATATGCGTGCTACCCTGATTAGCCACGAGTATCTGAGGCATCATATATGCAACGGAGATGAGAACTTACTGAAGTGAATCTTGGGATCCAGGCCGGTGTGGACCTCCATCGCCTTAATCTCTTAGGGGTCCTAAAGGGAGTAACAAATCAGATCACCAAAACATGATAGAAATATGGGTGGAAAGGGGGTCACTTACAACGCCGCCAAAACATCCGTCGCCCTTGCAACGGACGCCACGCTTGTTTCCACTGACGTCTTCCGAGTTGTTGATGAAGAGCCTGCTCATTGCGTCCTTGCAGTCCGGCTCTCCGTTTAGGAAGAACCATCCCGTCGAGACCGAGCCGTCCACGGTAACGACTTCCTGCATGGTATACACCTGGAAATCAGCCATAGCGACTTGGCCAAGGGCGGCGAAAGCAGCAACAAGAGCGGTAGAGAACTGCATTTTGTGGTTGGGAATTGTGAGATTGTCTGGAGAGTTGATAGTGACTGGAGAGGCTGGAACGATGACGGTTGTTTTAATACGAGGTTTAGAAGATTGCTTGTAAGAATGATGCTGGATGAGGATGAGATGAGTCGGGTAGAATGGCGGGAACAGACCATATATTTATACCTCGAAGATGACGAGGAAGTTGAGCGTGTTCAAGCTAAACAAAGCTGATGATGGAACTTGCTGTCAACCTTGCCGTCGTGATCCACGATCCAACCAGGGCTCAAAAGAGGAAGCCATCCAGAACTAAGTACAAAAGTAGCCAACAGAGTCACAGTCTCGGTGGATTCAAGACGTTCCAAGACGTCCATATTTCGCTCAGTCCTTGGTGCGTATCGAATCCCGAGCTGTCTTCCGTATGTCAGTACCATATTATGACGTAGGTAAAATGATCTCGAAGTGTGGAATGTCTTGAGCCGTCTAGATTGAGGCTGAGGCCTTGGGGGCCAGGCCTCGAAATAGGCTTACATTTGCGGCTCGGGAGTGGGATCTACCCGCTCTTGGCCAGAAAACATGCATGGAAGCTCGGGGCTGAAAGATCATTCGCACCGAAGGCCAATGGAATCGTGATGCTACTCGCTACATAGCTTCGAACATATTCATCCCACAGTTGGTGAAGGAACTTTAGAACCATATGCTTGCCCATCAGCTGACTGCGGAATCCGCAAATAACGGACCAGGCATCATGTTCACAAAGTCTGAGAGATCATACGAGGAGCCACGCATTTAATGATATTCGCTTCCGTGACAGTATTCCAAGCTGCGCTTGCACATAAATGATGTCTGACTTGGAGACCACTTTAAAAAAAGACAAGTTGTGTTTGGGCAGTAACCGGTAGTTAAAAAGCCCTCGCAGCCCATACAACCAACAGTGCCGCTTCAGCCACGCCGGTCATATCTGTTGGGACACCGAAGTTCCAAACATAAAGCAATGAGGACCTTGGCTCGGCCGAAATTTCCCATAACAACCATGTAATCCATCTTTCAGAGCACCCAGAGGTTCTGATCGACGTCGTACTATGCTTCCTGGTAAAGTCTAGACCTGCTGGTCAACCTTTCGCCATGTGGTGGCCTGGAGCGACCCGCCGTGACCCCCAATAACCCTTCACATCTGAAAAGTCTCTACTTCTGATTGGTTCGTAGAACGCGTTTCTTGATTTGAGTTATCTCCGTATGTCGATCCGACGCACGGATATGGGGAGGAAACCGTTGGCAAGGCAGAGAGCCTCACGGGCGATGCAACATGAGGCACTCCATCGCTTTTCGCGTGTCACTGAATGTTTTATTTGGCAGACATGGGTATGCAACCTTCTGGGTGGTCATGTAAACTTCTCTTGGACCTTTCGATACTATGCTGGAAGTAAGAGACTGGTCACATTAGCGATTGTGCTTGCGACGACCTCCCCAGATCGAACACTAGATGGCTGATGATAGAGAGTCGGTTAGCATTGTCTGTTCCTTCCCCGGAAGAACCAAAAATTTGACAAGTTGAGCCGAAGACCACATTCCGGGCCAGCCGCCAAAGGACAGATGAGCTCCCCGAAGTTCCAGATTCATTCGTCTTCGTAGCACACGAGGGCATCGCCATTGTTTGAAGCGGAGGGAAATACGAGGTTCATTAAAGTGACCATTAAAAGTTTCCCAAAGCAATCTGATAGAATCTCTGGAAATATGTGTTAGACCTGCTCGGCCACTCGGTCGTCTACATTCAAACGACCGTAACTCTCGACAAGGCGTGCCAAAACGTGCGATTCCACATCTTCCTTTTTCTTCACGACACTGACCGGCCAGTGACTCTTTACTTTAACATCCTGCACCATATCTCGTTTCCTATCTTCTTCAATCTCATCTATCGTCATCGTGCTTCTCAGCAAAGAGAGCTCTTGCGGACGCATTCGACCTCGAATGACGCGGAAGAGCGCCTCCGCCAGGAAATGGTTTCTACGTTGGCAGTATAAGCCTTTGGCGATCAGAATGAGGGTCGATCTCAAAGTCTCTAGTTCCGATTCGGGCGTTCTCTCGTGAATGGCGTCAATGCAGTCATAGCCGGTGAGCATGAGTGGGATGACGATGAAGAGGTCCATGGCATCGAATCCGTGTCGAAGGTAGTAGAGGCGGACTAGAGTTTGGAGGTACTTCTTGGAATCGGCTACCACTTGTGCAGGAGACGGTTCTTGGCTTCTTTCGTTATCAAGCAACGGTTCAAACATCGTAAGTAGAAGGTGGTGGTAGTAGATACTGAAGATGGAGTCAGCAAGTCTGGCTAGCTTACATCCTTTGCATGACGAAAACATTCGACGTTCCGATTACTTACTGTAGTTGCAGATGCCCAGGAAGAACAATTGTTCGCGGCAATAATGGTCCTGGCAAGCCCCGATACCATGCTTCAAGCCGCTTACGAAACCCGTTCGCCTTGCCTAGAGTTACCGTTGAATCCGCGGAATAGGCTGCGTAACAAAACTCGTTCATGACAATTCTGAAACGTGATCTCGCTCGAAAGATGTGACCGAAGTAAGTCGGCGACAGGGTATGGCTTAACGGATATTTGACCCAAACTTCGCCATACCATCCGGAGTCCTTGGAAGGATCTGGTAGTGACCATATCGGCGGAATTGTGAGTAAAGGAGGAATCATAAAAGAGAAAGCGACCAGCCTACAGTACTTAGCGACAGTTGAGTTTCGAGGTCAGAGTGCTTACGTTTCCCAGTTGAACAGAGCCCATGCCGCGTAATCCCTCCCCCTCCGATTTCTGTTGCTCAGTCCCGGCGGAGTAATGTCAAAGATCCGCATTTTACTAGCCAGGCTCACAGCTTGAATTCTGTAGGGCTGCCCGAGCTCGTCTAGACCGCACAGGTTATGAAAGACACTGAAGAGTATGCCGGCTTGGATGGTTGTGATCCGCGGTTCGGTGGCTTCCAGCTCCCAAATGCGTTTCGCCTCGGCGAGAAAGCGGTAAACTAGTGTATGCGGGTTCCAGTACTCAACGCGGTTCTCGAAGCGTGGATAGCAAACCTGGGATTGGATCAGTTGTACTTCCTATGTTGGATGCATCGGGAGTGCCTTACACAGGAATAAGCAAGGACGATATTGACAAGAAGTGAAGAGCAAAAGTCCGTCCTGCCCGTTGCCATATCCTCCAAGAAGAGATCTTTCTGGAAAGCTGCAGTAAATTGATACTCGCAGCGGAATAGAAACTCAAGCAGATCCCGCATGAGCCCATCATCGTCGGATACGGTGGTCCACGCAGATGGCTTTGCGTCTGAGAGTCGAGGATCAATGACCCGTGCCGCATGGAAGGGCTTCATGTAGACACTCTGTTGCTCTTCTGAGCCTGGTCCGCCAACAGACCCGGGGCTACTGGAAGAGCTCGATTGCTGGCCTTGGGGATAAACTGACGCGATCTCGTAGACCATCGACTCTATGTAAGGATTGTTGTGCGTAAAAGCCGCCGGCATCTCCATTCGATAAGGAAACTCATACCGGAGCCGGGTTTCGGGCACAACTGCCATCTGCAGCAAGACATCGCCGGCCTTCACGTGGTTGAGGACTGCGTCAACATCCGTGCCCGAGCGGAGTCTCCGCAACACATCTTGCGCATCTTGATCCGGTAACGTTTTCAAGAGGTCGACGATCTCCTCGTGAATTGTGGCTCGTTTCTGTAAGTCACGATGACTTCTACTGACAGCTTGCCGACGGGTCTCTCCCGGTCGCGTGGTGTACTCGCAAGTCAGACGGCGCAGTACGCAACGGGAGCACGCAGGCCTTTCGCCAGGGCACTGCAGATATAGTCGATTAGCGCCGCGATCGCTGCGGAGATCTAGCCTCGGCGATAGCGTCAAAATACCTTGTACTTGTGCTTGCGACATGCAGCACAAGCGGCAGACACCTGGTGTGGTCTGGCTGGCCTCCTGGGCGGACCATTCTCCGGCGGCACCCATTCGCCCTGAGCCGGTAACAAGGGCCGTAGTTGTCGCGTCTTATCGGCTGGTGTCTGTTCGGACATCTGGACCTGAGATGGTGGTGATTGAAAATTGGTGAATCCTGGTGTCCAGGGACGATAGGGTATGTGTATGGCTTGCAGCCGCGGGCCAGTCAAACACGCGAGAAAGACGGGTTTCTGATGTCACCCGATGCGGAGAGGCGTCCGACGTTTGTCGACATGTCATTCGTTGGTACCTTAGTATGTACGTGCTATATCAGATCACGTGGTGCTTTGGATCGTTGGCTGTTAAACAACCAGATATCCCCTGGTGATGTCGACGTTGATCGTGTCGAGAGAGGAGCCTCATCTCACCTTGGTGCCTTTTACAGCACGTCAAGTGCTCATGCAGCTAGTCCTAGGCTATTCAGGGGTCAAGGGGCTTGGGTAGAGAACTAGTCAGAATCTGTGAAGGACCTCGATGGGACTTTGCCATTCAAAGGTTAACCGGGGATGAGCCGGCCGGAGCTCCGATGATCCTCGGTCGTTCTCGGTGAGTACCGGTGTGGAGTTCACCGAGACGAGGGACCGGGAAAACATTCAGCCCCGGAAGACCGAGCTGGTTCGTTGCCGAACCCAATTGCCATGGGGTGCGGGTCCCCCACTCGGCTTCGAGGATCAAGCTGGGGAAAAGAAGGGGGAAGAGCTATTCTCCCCGCCCCGGTACATCATTCGAAGCTCTCCCCGAGGCAAGCGACATCGCTCACGTTTATCCGACTTCTTTTCGTAAGTTTTCTCGTCTTCTTTTCTCTTTCAACTGTTTCCAAGCGTTCATACGATACCCGATACCCATCTATCTCCCTTCCTTACGATCCAATTGAGGTTGAGCTCCAAGTACTTGAAAGTAGCCTACCCATCATGTCGCTCCCCAAGGGTATCTCGAATGTGCTCAAGAAGGCTCCCTCCGATGTCGTTATTCTGTCCTCACTACGAACACCTGTCTGCCGATCGAACCGAGGACAGTTGAAGGATGCTTACCCCGAAGAGTTGCTCTCGACAGTCCTCAAGGCCACTCTCGAGGCCAACCCGAACCTCGACCCCTCCAAGATCGAAGATGTCGCCGTCGGTGTCGTTCTCTCCGAGCTCGGTGGCTCTAAGGCTGCCCGCATGGCCATGAACCACGTCGGCTACCCCAACACAACCTCCCTCTACACCGTCAACCGCGCCTGTTCCTCGTCGCTGCAATCAATTGCGCTCGTTGCGTCTCAGATCCGGACCGAGACGATATCCGTGGGCATTGGCGCTGGTATGGAGAGCATGACGCGCAACTACGGCAGCCGTGCCATTCCCGTCGACGTCTGGCCTGCGCTGAAGGATTCCCCCGTCAAGGACGCGAGAGATTGCATCATGGCCATGGGAACCACTTCTGAGAACGTTGCTGAGCGTTATGGCGTTTCCAGGGCTGACCAGGATGCCTTTGCTGTACGCAGCCACAAGAACGCCGCGCGCGCAAGAGAGGACGGCTCGTTTGCCAAGGAGATTGTGCCGGTCACCACAAGATTCCAAGAGACGGACAAGCAGGGCAACAAGGTTGGAGAGGAGAAGACCATCACCGTCACCCAGGACGACGGCATTCGCGCGACTGTGAACCTCGAGGCGCTGGCCAAGCTGAAGCCGGCTTTCAAGCCCGACGGTGCTAGCACGGCAGGCAACTCATCACAAGTCTCCGACGGTGCCGCCGCGACGCTGTTGATGCGCAGAAGCACTGCTACCGAGCTCGGCCTCACCGATAGCATCATCGGCAAGTTTGTGTCAGCGACCACTGTTGGCTGCAAACCCGATGAGATGGGTATCGGTCCGGCCCTTGCCATCCCCAAGCTTCTGAACCAACTCGGCTTGGAGAACAAGGACGTCAGCCGCTGGGAGATCAACGAGGCCTTTGCCAGTCAGGCCATTTACTGCTTGAGGGAGTTGGGCTTGGAGCAGGCATACGAGGACGGCAAGGTGAACCCCGATGGCGGTGCGATCGCCCTGGGTCACCCTCTTGGTGCCACCGGCGCCCGTATGACGAGCACCCTGTTGCACGGTCTGGGCAGGTCTGGAGGTGAGGTCGGCGTTGTCAGCATGTGTGTGGGAACTGGCATGGGCATGGCTGGCCTGTTCGTTAGGGAGTAGAGCTGCCGCGGCATATGTACTTCAATGTAATGTTCATGAAAAGCTTCTATCCGGAACCTGATGTGAAAAGTTTCCCCAGGGACATCCCACGCCGAAGTAAAGCACGAGATAAACCTACTGGTTCTGTAGCACATATTCATTTGGGGATCTGCATGCAACCTTTGTTGGTATGTAGCTTGCTAGAATGGCTACGTGGACTGTGATGGCTAGACGGTGTAAGGTTGCACCTCGCAACAGTAGCGCCAGGCTGACTGGCAGGTTTCTATCAGGCTGGGTTCCAGAACTGCAACTTCTCAGTCACTCGAGACTCGCCCTGTTTTCCAAAAGGCCAGCACTCCAGGCCCATTGCCTACTTTTCGAACCATAGCACTTCTGTCATTGAGAGTAGATCTCATGGAGGCCGTAGGCATCGCTGCAAGCTTTATTGCCATCGGCCAGGCAGTAGTTGCTGGCCGCAATGCTGTCAACTTACTGCAAAGCCTCCCCAAAGTGGGAACAGAGCTTACTCTACTGAACAACGAGGTGAGCAAATTTCCCAAAACACAGGTTTCCTAGGCTGCGTTTGTCACATACTAATTTTCTACCTTACACAGGTCGAAAGCCTCCGAGCCACGATAGAGGCCGCCGAGATGCAGGGAATGACTTCATTCAAAGATGAACCCGAACCACCACACCTCAAACTTGCCAGGCGACGACTTGAGAAGACTGTGAAAGGCCTCGAAGATATCTGCGGTCGCTGCACTCGGGCCGTTGACAAGGATGGCAATGTCAAGGCGAGAAGAGCAAAGTGGTTTCTCTTGCAGAAAGACCTGGCAGAATGCCGGAGCAAAGCTCGCAATGCTGGGGCAAATCTTCAGCTTGCTTTGACGGCCTTGCATCTGAAGCAAACCAGGTACACAGACCTCTCTCCGGAAACTTGTCATGATGACTTAGCTCACGCATAATCGTAACTATAGCCAGATTACCCTTCGAATTGAGAAACTTACAATCGAATCCGCTGCCGACAACAGCTCCAAGCCTCGAAGAATGTCAGATTCGAAGCACGGTACCACCGATGCTCCTCTAGCAATACTTTCAGATGTCAGAGACAGGTCATCACAGAACCTTACACAGCAAATGGCTGAACTCATGATCTCGGGCTCTGGAAATGAGGCAACAGGTTCACAGCCATTGCTTGGAACTGACGTCTTAGTTTTCAAGGCCAAGCTCGCCACAGCTGAGACATGCCCTAGTCCTTGTTGGTGCCGTTGCCATGCGTCTAGGCCGTCTACTTTCGAGCCACCAATGTGGGCACGGAAGATAGTAGGTTCGCTATTCGTAACATACAATCGACATGTATTGCTGGGAAGCCAAGCAGAATGCAGCAACGAGGGGTGCAAGGGCAATAGAAAACCAACGACAACCCTAATCTACAAGTTTCCGGTTTGGCTTTGTTCGCGATACATCTCTTTTCAGGCTTCAATGAGTAGCTTTTCCGGTTTGAGCGCGTCGCTGAGGCCTGTAAGAGTCTTGTCAGACTCAGCAGCAATATGGCACATCGTGCAGAAAAGATCGAGGATAGAGGTACAGCAATACATGCTGCACAACGGTACCGTCTTCCCCGAGGACTACCACAATAGTGGAGGCTACAGCCTTCTTGAGGTGAGAAATCAAGATTTTCTGACCATTATTTCTGTTGCCCGGGAGATTTATTATGCTAATATCATACAACACTATTCCAGTGCGCCATAGCCGCGGCAACACCTGATGTACTTGCATTTCTCGTGCAGTTTTGGACAAACGACCTCGGCAAGGATACGCATGACCAGTATGTCTATCCCAAAGATATTGAACTTGACTAACTAAGCTCCATCACACAGTTGGGCTATCGCAGTACAAGCTCAAAGAGAACTCGCCTACAGACCAAATTTGTCCCCCGGGGACTCGCAGATATACCGCAAAATCATCTCATTTGGCGAGGACACCACAAACTCGGTTCAGACACCATTGCACCAAGCGGCATGTCTTGCTAATGATAACCCTGATGTTCAACAAGCCGTCCAACGGGCTTTCGATCGGTACTCTTGGGCGATCAGTGAATGGAACCACGAAGGTCGAACACCTCTAGATGTGGCCGCCCACTGCGGTAACCTCAAAGCTGTCACAGAGCTCATTCGTCTGGGATGCAACATTAACCAAATCACCTTTTCTGGACGCACTGCACTCATGGGAGCGGTGCAGATGGGTCATCTCAATGTTGCTCGTCATTTGATTGAAGCTGGGTGCGCAGTGAATTCTACAGGAAGCAACGGTCGAACAGCGTTACACTTAGCAGCGTGCCCCATACAAGAGCCAGATAACGACCCGGTAGGCATGATTAGACTTTTGCTTGCAGCTGGAGCCTCAGCAAGAGCGAGAGATATGCTCGGAAACACAGCTCTTCATCTGTTGAACGATTCGGAGTACGGCGAGGCCGCTACACAGACCAAAGTCCGTCTGCTCGCAGACGCAGGTGCCGGAGTCAACGCACGTAATATCGATGGAAGCCCAGCTTTGTTTCGAGCAGTCCGTCGGAATCAACCAGATGTTGTGAGACACCTGATCGAGAAAGGTGCGCACACAAACAATTATCGGCAACTAGGCAGTAGTTTACTACACGACGCAGCCTTGTATGCTGGGTTAAAGGTCCTCGAGTGTTTAGAGTCTATGACGAATCTTCGGATGAATACCGATGCCTTAGACGCAGAAGGCGATACCGCGTGGGACTGCTTCATCTACGTCACGGAGCTTCCCGAGTGGGAGCTTGGGTCTTTAAGGAGACCCGGTAAAGATGAGAGAAAGGCGTTCGTTTCGTTGTATAAGAGAGCAAGGGATCGGAATATAGAGATTGATATCAATAGACTGCAGTGGACTCGTCGGTATCTAGTTGACAAAGATCAAAGAGGAGCTAGCGCCGCCCTGGAGTCTTTGATAAAAGAAAAGAAGGTCTGGAAAAGTTGGGATCTGTTATGTACTTATCAGACGGTTCTAGTTCAAGTTCGGGAGAGCATGTGGGAGGCAGCAATGGAGTCAGTAGATGAGAACATTGAGGTTCTGCGAGAGAAGATGGCCCAGCTGCCACTGGGGCAGGTGTCACATTATGATTATCTCAAGGAACAAATTGTATAGGAAACTGATATGGGAAGAGAGCTATCAGACTTATGGTTTATATTCAGTTATAAATTTGAAGATGAGAAGTCTGTGTGATCACATGCCTACGTGTAAAAGGATCATGGCAAGCAGATAGAGGCAGAGATGAATTGACATAACTTAGGTACCAGCCACAAACAAAAAGATTTGTCGTGCAAACAGAGAATGTAGCAGGGATTATCACAGGAAAGTTCTGTGAAGGAGATTGGTGTTCACAACGGTTTATTTCATGGTAACATTAGAAGAGAAGAGCTCAAGCAGGTATGGCGAAGTTAATTGCGAGGATCAAGTATCAACAACACCACAGATGTTGGCTTTGACACAAAAGGTGAATAATAATCAACTAAGTCTTCAACAATTTCTTAAGTTGAGGCTAAAGAATCTACGCAATTCAATGGCTTTGGAGTTAACTGCAAATCTTTGTAAGGCCGTGTGGCTCAAGGTAAATGCATATCATGTACTCAATAGTTTTATAATGGAGTTGTCAAAATACTTCCATGGAACGAGGAGCACACTCCGGTATGAACTCGGCTGGGTAGGAGCCAAGTTCTCACAAATTGGTTTCGACAAATACCCCAATTTCCGTTTTTTAAACGGTTATACTGTGGGCGGTGTTGGTGAGTGCGTGTCAACGTCACATGCAATCTCTTATCTGAGATCTACTTACTATTGATCCTGAAGCATCTTGGGAACGCTGTGTTCGGCTGCTGAGAATCCTTGTGCAAGTTTGGCTCTGCACTAGAGAATTAAAACACTGCTAATGTGCTGGTATCGAATTCGGGGACGTTTTGAGATTGCTAATTTACACACTTGTGGACTAGAAAATGGTCATGTATGTGTTCATTTCTCGCTTGAACCATTCCTGTCTGTTTTTGGACAGAACTTTCGAGTTTGAGTCCCGTTCAAAGAGGTATTGATGACTTCCGTTCGTCACTGAAATGCGGATCTTTCCAATGCCGTCCCAATTTCCAGACATGGCTGAGTCAACGGCGTTTTTCGGGGGAACGCTTGGAGATCCCATCCCAATAAGTAACGGATAGGGATTCAGCTTCTCAATTTTTCCGAGCTGATCTGAAACCTACAGTATTGTTGTTCTTGGGGTCTCAAATGCTATCAGGCCGATCATAAGCTCTCTCGAAGCTATTAATTAAGCCGGAGAGCTGGAGATATTTTCCTCAAACGAAAGACTTACCTTTACAACTTCTCATCCTATTGTAAATCTCTTCCACACTTTTCTTGACAAAATGTCTTACGACGACGACGATTTCGATCCTGCATCGCTTTATCGAACCTTTGCCGATGTGAAAAAGGCGCCCGCACCCAAACAGGACAATACTGGCTGGACCAAGAAATTCAATACTCTAAATTTCGAGCCACATGAGTCTACGGCGAAATTTCAATTCAAGCATTTCGAGCCACTCGAGATTATCCAACCCTCCCTCGAAAGATACACGTACACCACCGAGGCTGCCATCTCTGCCAAGCAAAGCGCTGTTAATCGGTTTGATAAGAGAGTTCAGCGCAAGCGGATTGTCATTTGCTGCGATGGAACCTGGCAATCATCAGTCACCGGGCTGAAGAATATTCCGTCCAACGTCACTCGATTGGCTCGATCTATTGCTCGATCGGCCGAAGACGAGGATGGTAACATCTGGCAACAAGTTGTATACTACGATGCCGGAATCGGCTCGGGTGAGATCAGTGTTTTCGAAAGCGCTCGCGCGGGAGGATTCGGTGTCGGTTTTGTTGGAAACGTGGTTGAGGCTTATAGCTTCATCGTTAATAACTACCGATGGGGAGACAAGATATACTGCTTCGGATTCTCCCGAGGTGCGTATACCGCCCGCGCCGTGGCAGGGCTTGTGACGGATATCGGCATCATCCGCCCCCAGGACCTCCACGACTTCCCTGATCTCTTTGAAGAGTACCAGAAGCACGACAACAGCTTTGCATTCCGTCAGTCCCATCACTATCGAGAGTGGATCACCGGAGTTCGCTCAGATTCTCCCGGAAAAGCTTGGATCAAACCTCCCCGAGAGGCTCCGCCAGAGAGCTCCAGAGTAGTTGAAGTTATTGGTGTCTTCGACACGGTGGGCAGCCTTGGTATCCCGGAGCTTACGTACACTCAAAGTGCTTTGAGATGGGTCGGCAAGCAGATGGGATGGAATCATGGTGATTTCCACAATATTGGATTGAGTCCATGTAAGTTCTGCGCCATACTAATCTTTCCCCAAGCGGACTCGTACTCGATGCTAATCCTCGGCCAACAAAAAATCAGTCATCAAGCACGCTTACCACGCATTAGCTCTCGATGAGCGGCGAAAGCCCTTTACACCTTCACTCTGGCAATACCCAACAGAGGAAGAGCTGTCACCACCCCAACCCGAAAAGCCTTCGAGCGAGCTCCAACAATTCTACGAATACGTACAGGAAAATCCAGACGGAACCGAAGAGGAGCATAAATCAGATCTGATGAAGGCTTGGGAGGCTCTTGTCAAAGCCGAGATGTATGATCAGCTGAAAGGAAGCATGAAGTTCCAGTTGAACGGAACTAGACCTGAGCTTCAGCAGGTTTGGTTTCCCGGTGTCCACATCAACGTCGGGGGCGGCGACAACTCTCCCCTGAATGGACAGGACTGCGACTACGAGCGTGAGTGTTCAAAAATGCTTGCCTGAGCCCCTTCTGACAATACTAGAAATCGCGCTCATCTCCTTTGCGTGGATGTGCGAGAGGATCGCACCTCATCTCCTGCTGAACAGCGAAGGCGGAGACTTAGGGGGTTTTGCAGCGGACGCCATGAGAGACAGGGCGAACATTATTCGAGCCGTAACGAGCGAGAAGGATTTTGGCCAGAATGCGTTCAGCAAGACCCTCTACAAGGGACTGGAAAAGGTCGGTGCCTACGCAGCCTCGATGAAAACCGTCTCTGACGTCGTCGAAAATGGCTGGGCGAGGGGGGTGATTGTCGACAGCTTCGCCGGAATGATGAAGCTCGGAAAGTCCCTGAACCGAACCCCAGGAGAATACAAATACGACAAGGCCGGAAACAAACCTGGAGTAACTTGCGAGACGATTCACCCAACGGTCACCTTCCGAAGGGACAAGGTTGATGGGTACAACCCGCCTGCTTTAGCTGGGTTCAAGAGATCAAACGGCCCAGTGCAGGATCCGGACACAAAGGAGTGGCGGTACGAGTGGAGAAAGGAGGAGGTCGTCATCCCTGAGTTTGTCATCAACAAGGAAGACATCTTCTCCCGTCGCCTTGCTGAACAAGACAAGATGGGTCTCCCTTTTCTGCGTTCGGTGGACGACGAGTTGAGAAAGTGTGCGACGGTTTGACAGGATGTTTTTGGTTAGATGTAGCTGCTTGTTTTGATGCTCATCATTTAGTAGCATACGCAACAAACCGTTGACAATAAAATCGTCTGATGCCATAATAACTTTGCACCAATATCCTACATTATCAACTTATGATGTATGTTTTACCGCCCTGATACACACTTCACCAACGGTTCTGAAGATCCGCAAGCAAAACTGACACACACATGAGGATATAGATAATAGAAATTACCTCCCTAGAGGGATGGTCCCATTCAACACGTCGAGTAGTGTCAACATGCGGCAATTCTTTGATGATTCGTATGTAAACATCATGTTTCTTGGTGAAGTAAGTTTGAGGTCGTCGACGTCGCGAACAGTGTTTTCCTTGTGCAGAACAAGACAGAGTCTTATTCTTTCGAATATCGAATGTCAACTGTGTACCCATTGGGTATGGCGAGCCAAAACAATGAGGGTGGTTGTATTGTACTTCGCAGAGAATTGCATTTGTCTGTGCATAACAAAGCATAAACATACTAGACGAGAATAAGTTTAAAGCTCAAAAACTTAGTACATTCGCCAAAGAAGGTGATAAAGAACAACCTGGGCTCGCTGTTCTTTGACGCAGATTCGATATAACTAGGTTCATTACTGGGACTTTGGGGAAAATGTCAGATTTACAACTCAGATCACTCGCCCAATACGAAACTACTCAATTTTGGTATCACGTTTTCGTCGCTGTAAAGCCTAGTCTTCGTCAATCAAACGCTCGTCAACATGTCACTGTCAACAAAGTCGTCCGAAAAGCCCCCGAAGTTCACCACTCTTCTTGAACTGGTCCACGATGCCAACAAATTCAGACCACAGAGAGACAATTGGACGTTCTGCTTGTATACATATGGAAGATATGGCTCCCAAAGGTGGAGACCATTCGGCGTCGTCTTGCCCGAAGTTGTGAATTGGTTGAAACTGGCCGATATCAAAGACCTCAAGTTCTTCGAGCGCGAAAAGAGGATTCATCTTCTACCGCCGATATACAGCGGAACAAACAACCTGGAAGAAGCTTGGAATGAGATCCTGCATAAGCTTGACGAAGCTGGCGAACATGAACGTGCCAAGGGTGCAGAGGTACCCGATTGGGTCAGCTTCAAGACGAAGTACACATACACAAAACATACCCCCGAGAACAAAGAGCTTTGGACGTTGATTGGAGCCGGCAGAGGCTACGAGTATGGTATCTTGGTCGACCTGGTTCCGATCTTTGGCGTGGCTACGTCTGGTGCACATCTCAACGTTTACACCAACACTGAGGAGGGCGTCAAGGTCTACGTGTCAACTCGCCCCGAAGTACACCCCAATTTCCCGGGCCTTCTCGACCAAATCGTGGCTGGTGGCTTTACCCCAGATCGTCACGGAACAATCAAGGACTGTATTTCACAGGAAAGCAAGCAAGAAGCAAAAGGCCTGCCAAAAGACTCAAACGCAAGGATCAAGGGCTACCCTTGTATTCAGTTCTTCGACATCCGTGACGACAGATGGGAAAAGGGTCATGCTTCTTTGCCCGAGCCTGGCATCAGAAAGCCGTATGATCTCGAAGTCACTCCGGACGAAGCTATCGCAATTAAGCCCAAAGAGGGACAGCAACGCTTCGAATTGATGACAATCGAAGAAATTGTTGCCACCCTCCGAAATGGGGACTGGAAACCCAACTGCGCCTTGATCATGATCGACTTCATGATTCGTCACAACTTGATGCCGGATCAAAAGGAGTCCGGAGATGTCGAGGAAATTAAGAGGTTGTTGAGACTCAAGGATCATTTCCAGGAGGAAGTGGAAATTCCCGTCATCGAGCTGGCCAGAATCACCAATCAACCACATCATCTGGAAGTCGACTAAGTCCGAATGAGGACACGTTATAGCACCACTGGACCAAAGAATTTCCATTGCCTTGGCCGCTTTACGTCACCGTGGCCTGTCGCTTTTAAGCGTAGGTATAGTAGGAGTTGCTCCATGTTGGTTTTGTCTTCCATGCTCTTATTGTCTGTCGCTTGGGTCTGTACATCTGCGTTCTGTTTAATAACAGCGAGTCACTTACATACATGTTGTCCTGTGCATCCGAATTAGACGTTTGTAAGTTGGCTTTTCGTTGCTGTCTACTTTACTTAGATTGAAATAGTCATTAGCTACTGGTCCTCAACCTGAAATACTGTCTTGTCTGTCCATGGCTACTGAACCCGTTCGCATTCATGTCTAAACATTACTCCTAGCCCGCCTCTCCTTTTCAGATGCTGTGCTCTGCACCAACAAAAGCGCATCGATTCTGGCCATGACACCTTCCAGAACAGAACGAGCCAAACCAGCCGGAGCCATAGCCTCTTCGGTGCACGCGTTGATCACCGTGTCGCCTCCAGCCATACCCGCGACATTGAACACAATTCCATGATATCCAACTCCGCCGTGAGGAGAAGCAGTAGAAAACTGCACGTCCTCAATCCTCACAGCCGGCTCCGTTCCACCAGAGGCAACAGATGTCGTCTTCAACGCTCCGAGGTTCGAGATAGAAAAGCTGTTTTGCATGATGGTGCCGAGCGAGGGAAGAGACTTCTCCGTGAACTCCTCAAGTGTTGGTCCCATCGAGTTGCCGCTGAGCCAAGACTTGTACACGGGCGACTTCTCACCTCCCTTGCGAAGCTTTTGCATGCGCCTGCCGTAATCCCGGACAAGACCCCATGTAAGCTTTGGGTTGAGGTAAGCTCTTGCTTGCTGAATACCATCACGGGAAAGCATTGTTGGCATCGCCTTGCGGTACTTCTTCAGCTTTTGCGGTTCCGGGACGCTTGCCGCCAAGCTCAGCATCTTCCCTTGACCCGCCGCCAAGTCTTCGAAATTACCAACGGGTCTCATGTCTACCGCGTAGCGAGTGAAGCCGACCTTCGCCTTGGGGTATTGGTCCGCTGCCAGGGTGGCGGTGATCAAGACCGTGAGCAGCGGGGTGAAAGTTGTCCCGTTGGAGCGGCAGGCGGCCAGAATGGCGTCCATCTTCTGAGCGGGGATGCGATAGTTGTACACCTTGGTGACGGTACGCTCCTGGGGCAGAGCTGAGCCCATTGCGTCGTTGAGGTAAGGTCGGGGTTTTGCGAAATCGGTGAAGAAGAGACGCTTGGAGTAGAAGTACCGGAAGAAGACGAACATGAGGAAGTTGTAGATGATGCCGAACACGGGTGGCTTCCTGCGCACTGCGATCTTGATTCTCTCATTCAGGCGCACTCGCTCGGGGTTCACGTGGACTTCCCGAGGAGCCCGCTGTCTCATGCTCGAAGCGGCCGCGGCGTTGAGAGAAGCGAGAAACTCGCGATGGAATGTCATTCCGAATGAGCCGTCGCAGACGAGATGATGGAACAAGAAGACAACATGTTTGCGCCCGAGAATGATGACCTTCCACCACGGCTGACCAGGCCTCACTTCTCCGTCGGCCCAGAGCCACTGGCTATGGAGCTGTTCGAAGTACTCTGCGCCCATACTCGGCACGTTCTCGTCGACGAACTCCACGCAGGACTCCAGATTGATGGAGTTCAGCGCCGCAAGGGTCAGGAAATGCTTGCCCTCCTCGGTGGGTTCCGTGACACCGACGAGACCGAGTTCCGGGCACTTGGTGACGACGGCATGAAGCGCAGCATATACCGTCTCATCCGAGAGATCGAGGTCGCCTGATTGTGCTGAGCCATAACGAGCTGCGACAAGGACATTTGCCTGGATTCCAAGACGGTGGTAGATGTAAAACATGCGATCAACCTGAGCTAGAAATCTTTTAGCAAAAGCTTTTGTGAACAACGAGGTCAGTCTGTTAAGCTTACTTGTCTTGCGAACTACCGTGTAGTAAGGAGCAGGCTGCGCTGCATCTTGGCCCTCCTTGGCGGCAATGGTCGTGGTAGCCATGATGATGACTTTGCTCGTCAACGGGAAACGCAGCACCCAATGCTGACCTCAAAAACGTTTGCGTATAAGCTGAACAGCAAAAACGAGAACCTTCAAGCTCACGCCGAGGCAAATACCCTCGATCTTATTTGACTAAGACACGAGGACACACTCCCCGTCGTCTACTCATTATCCTGTATATGAGCGTCGACTTGCACCAGAAGGGGGTTTGTCCTCACGATCCGCTTGGACGGTGTCACACGGAAACATTGCCAAGTGATCCAAGCTCCAAGCTTTCTCTATCGGTCTCGCGCTGCGCTCAGATCGTCGTCCCATCACCGCCAAACGTCCCAGACGACATTCAGTCGAACTGTGAGTTTGAATGAGTTCTGTGAAACCAATCAGTAAAGAGTGAGTCGCTGCGCTCATCTGATAATCGACCAATCAATTTCATAATATTCGCTCCCCAGCTTTTGAGCGCCGCAGCATGCAGGGGCATCCAGTCTGTTGTCCCCGGTCAAACAAATGAAGTCTCCAGCACGAGCCTCGGTCTGAGTAAGAGCTGCAGAATATCGGCCTTCAGGAACACTTCAATGGTCGAGACATAGAACTGGGCAGGAGGTTTTGTTTTGAGATATTCTCGACATCTGTTTGACACCCGGGCGGACTCTCTGTGCTCAATCACGTCTGCATAATTAGTCCAGACATCCGAGCAGCCCATCGTACAGCATTGTGCAGAATTCCACCAAGCGCCCCAAACTCAAGTTGGGACATGGCACGATGCATCGCATGTGATCGTTAGGTATTGAACGTGGGGAATGTTTCTTGTTTCTATGCCGGACGCGATTGAAGGGCATACGACCAGAACTTCCGGTGCACATTATTCGATGATGAGTTCATCTGTTGTCTTCCTCATGCGTCAGTTTGGAATCTCATCTATGCTTGCCACATGGACTTCCTTAACGCCATTCAGCTCACGGCGCAAACTGCTACTAGCTTGGTAGACTGCATCTGTCAGTCAGCACTCAAAGCCGTCAGGAGAACACAAAAGTCAGGGCAGAGAACCTACCGACGCGCCTGAGCCTATTCGGACTCCCTAGCGGCTGCAGACTCTTCAGTCCGTGCCAGGGATCAACTCGCATGTAATCCTCCCAGAACCTCTTTCTCTCAAAGTCAAAACTGTTTTGCCGTGGGATGACAAGCTTTGCGACGGTCTGCCAGGGGTACTTCTCCTCATCCCACTCCGTGCCCGCGTACTCGACCGGCTGCTCTTCTCGGTTCTCCAACAGCTGCACCTGGAAGAGGTACTCGGCGTCGTGGTTCGCGTGGAAGTTCTGCAGCCACTTGTGCAGGATGTCCTTGTCGTGCTCCGGCTTGACCGTTTCTTCGTACAGCTTGCGCTGCGTTTCGCTCGACGGGACTAGTGAGTATTTCATCACGTAGTCTCCGAAGCGATACGCCGTCTGCGAATACTGTCGAGTCGACTCGAGATGACAGTTGCGTAGCTTGTCACGGGCCATTTGCAGCTCAGCATCAGGCCGCGACTTAAGCTGCTTGTAGAGCTCGTCCTTGTCGTTCCCGTATTTGGCGCGCAGCTGGAAGATTTCTTTGGTCGTCTTGGCATCGGCGAGCTCAATTGCAGGAGCGCTATTGAACTCGATGTCTTGGGTCGGGCTGTCTCTGCCTGCGTCGAACATCTCGCCCTTGACGTTGAAAAGCTTCATTGCGAAGCCGCGGGGTTGCGGAATGCGGTCCTTGAGAGGTATTAGTGCGCAGCTCAGTGACGCGTGAGGATGAGAACTTACATCAAGACCAGGGTCGCCAGGCTCGGAGCTGTACCGGCAAGCAGCCGGGTACTCTCCTCCGTGACTGAAAAGCTCGGATTGTTGGAGATGTTTTGGCAGGTCATCCCGAACGATGAACTTGCCCTTGACAATACCTTGCGTTCTGGCATGAGTCGCGCCGTAGCCATGTCGTGTCTGATTCCAAGTGCGCCGTTGTAGCTCGTTGACCAGATCGGCAACGGCTTGAATGTCTTCCGCCTCATTCGCAGGTGGCTTTTCGACTCCTTCAGCATCCCATCGCACGTAGTTGCGCTTGGTCAGGTCCTCTGGTGAAGCCATGTTGCTTAAGTTGGTCTTAGCGCAGATAAAATGGTGGGTATGCAGTCAAGCCCTATGATTCTATTCACTCTTCTTCTTCTTCTTCTTCGTTTGAGTCCGCGGCCATGTTGGACGTTAAATCACTTTGCATCTCAATGACTTCAAAGACGATGCTGTCATCGTTACGATCAGAATTAAACACTCAGAAATGCGCGAAAGAGAGCTAATTCAGGCGCTATGAATCATTTGCTTGCGCTAAACAGCTGTGGCGCTCAGTCCGGCGAAGAGACCAACCCCGCAAAGCCATGACGGAGATGTGATTGAAGACAACGACGATATGAGACCCTCAGAAATGTCTTCAAAGACCGTGTCTTGTTCGAATCTTTGGATACGATATTTGATTGCCGGCAGAGTGAGTTGAAAAACAACTTGAGCTGAACTAACTAATGCAGTATTCTAGGTAAGGCGTGCAATACAATACAGCCACCTACCTTTATTGTTCTGGCTCGCTATACCCAACGAGTACACATTTAACATTCAATATTCTGAAAAAATAAAACTCTGGCTGAACCTTGGCTTCGGCTTCAGCTCTTCTCGCTCACATCAGCCCTTGGAGACTTTGGCTTTCCAGAATTGTTCTAGCTGGGAGGTGAGATGAGCTTACCCGCCTTGCCTGCTTACCGTTCTGATCCATCAGGGAATGATCAGAAAGCTAGCAAACCTACCGCCAATCGCCTCCTTGCTTCGCCGACCTTCCGCGTATTTGTTGGCCAGGAATAAGAGCGATCCGGAGAGAACACGGCCAATCGGCCCCACAGCCGGTGCGTGTCGGAGAGGCCGATCTCTGGTCGCCTCTTGGCCTCTCAGCTCCACAGGTTTTGGTAGACGATTCCCTGTTTCTGGGGTTACTCCAGGCACCATGTGCTCAGCAATCTTGGCTCGGAGGGGCATGCAAGCCTGCAAGGGCTCGCCAATGCGACCGACAGCTTGAGTGGCAGTGACAGGCCAGCGGTTCGTCTGAATGTTTGGTCACCCGGGGATATGCCCAGCCGTTACTGAGTGAAACATTTTAGCTGTGCAACCGGCATAATGTCGCTATCATCAAATATTCTTGCACGAAGAGAATTATCTTCACAGAGCAGAGTTCCGAGAGACACAGAGACGAGGAATGCTGGAACCCTGGAAGAATGAAAAGATGAGGACTAACGTGACCTTCCATTCCTGAGCCCACAATCCGGACCTCGCCAACTCGCACTCATGTTTGCCGCCTTCGGACCCGACGAGCCGAAAGCGAGTGGCTTTGCCCGTCGCGTCATTGTGAGGTGGCTAAGACTGGTATTTAGTAATAACAGACTGAACTGGACTGGTCGAAATCAGCTCTGCGGCCGTGGCTGACACCACCCAAAGTCTCCAAACATGGCTGGACAAACGATCACAGCTCCCCCGCGCAGTCACTGCGCCACTGCAAATGACGAAGTAAAATGACCCGGGAGGAGGAGGAAGAGGGGGCGGCGGGAACTAAGCGCTGCGCAGCGGAGAGTGAGATTCCCGTTCTGCAGGCGCATTTGGGTCCCTCCTTGGCAATTTCCGTAAGCTCCGTTTCTAGCTTGAGTTGGATCACGTCGTCTTACATTCGAGTCTCTTTTTAAGCTCCCGTCTTCCCCTCTTCTACTTCTCCCATCTACAGCATCACGCATTCGAGTCTTCAGAACCCATCGATCCAATTCGAATTCCACAATCCAAAACAACATCTCAACAGCCATCTCTGAACAGTAACATGTCATCAAACGACTACTACGGCAACAGTGGCCAGCAGGGCTACAACCAGGGCTACCAGCAGCAGCAGGGTTACGGTCAGCAGGGCGGTTATGCCCCTCAGCAGCCAACCTACGCTGGTGAGGTAAGAGACCATCGTCATTTACCAACACCGATCACTTCATTCTAACATCTTTCTCAATAGCAGCACCAGCAGCACGGCAACTATCCTCCTCAGTCACACTCCCCGTACCAGCAGGGCGGCGGCTACAACGCTCCCCAACAGCACGGATACGGCGGACCCCAACAGCCCACATACGCCCAGGGATCCCATAACCAGGGCTACTCCTCGGGTCACGACAACCGCAGCACATCTTCCTATCCTCAACAACAACAATACGGCCAGCAGCAGCATGGTCAACAAGGTTACGGACAGCAGGGGTACGGCCAGCAGGGTCCCTATGACCCCAATGCCCCTGTCGGCCCCGATGGTGAGCGCGGTCTCGGCGCGACACTAGTTGGCGGCGGAGCGGCCGGATGGGCCGCGCACAAGGCCGGCGGTGGTCTTCTCGGCACCCTCGGTGGTGCGGTCGCCGGCGCGATCGGCGCGAATCTTTTGGAGAACAGATTTGACAAGTGAGTCATTACAACAGCAATAACCTCGCAGGCTGAAGGCTAACCCATGGGCAGGAAGAAAGACAAGAAGGACAAGAAGCATAAGAAGGACAAGCACCACAAGCGTGGCCTGAGCGGTAGCTCCAGCTCGAGCAGCGACTGATTCATCTTCGCTTCAATTCCTTTGATAATGACTTGATTGGCATGCGATGTTTTCGCCAAACTACCGGTGCCGCAATTTGGACGATACCCCGATTCAAACCGTCAAGCGCACTGGGAGAATGATTATTGATGACTGCTTGGATTTCACGTGGTGCATATAGACGTTAATGTATTATTATTGGTCAATTGCTCAATTGAATCATGAATACTCACGCACACCTTGGCCCTACGTGCACGTTGAACTGGTCTTGTTTTACATTATTCTACTTGGTATCTTGGATTTATCTCATTTTTTTACATTTCATCGCTTACTCCATTGTCTTCAGATCCTTCGCAACTTCGAAGGTAGCATCTGTCTTAGACCTCACCTCCTCGACGTCGACGCCCGGTGCGACCTCGGTCAGTGTCAAGCCGCCGTTCTTGCGATCGACTTGGAACACACACTATTCTACTGTTAGCAGTCGTTATCGGCTTCATGTGATACGACAGTTCGACTCACCAAGTCAGTAATAATGGTGCTGACCACGCGAGCGCCGGTCAGAGGCAGACTGCAGTCCTGCACGATCTTGGAAGAACCATCCTTCGCCACGTGCTCTGTCGCGACGACGATTTTGGTGTTGTCCGGGTTGGAGACCAAGTCCATGGCACCACCCATGCCCTTGAAGACCTTGCCCGGAATCATGTAGTTGGCCAAGTCGCCCGTCGCGCTGACTTGGAGCGCTCCGAGGATCGAGACATCGACGTGTCCACCGCGGATCATGCCGAAAGATTCGGCGCTATCGAAGGTCGAGGCGCCGGGAACGAGGGTGACGGTCTCCTTGCCGGCGTTGACGATGTCGCTGAGAGATACTCGGTTAGACGACTGTATGTGCGACTGGAACGGGTCTGGTGATGACTTACGCGTCGACCTCATCCTTAGTTGGGTACGGACCCATGCCCAGGATACCGTTCTCAGATTGGATCCAGACATTGCGTCCGGCAGGCAGGAATGACGGAGCCAGCGTGGGGATGCCTACAATCATGAGTAAAACTCCCTCTTTCGCGAACGCGTGTGAACTTACCAACACCAAGGTTGACGTAGAAGCCCTCCTTGAGTTCCTGAGCGGAGCGTCTTGCGATGCGGTTGCGTCGCTCCTGGGCCTCGTTCTTCGCCTTGGCCAGGCTCTCGCCCTCAGTCTCCTCCGCCCTCAGCTTGAGGATCTCAATGTTCTTCTCGGCGGTCGCGGGAACGATTCGGTCGACAAAGATG
Organism: Colletotrichum karsti; assembly: GCF_011947395.1. Taxonomy (NCBI): domain Eukaryota; kingdom Fungi; phylum Ascomycota; class Sordariomycetes; order Glomerellales; family Glomerellaceae; genus Colletotrichum; species Colletotrichum karsti. The sequence continues at coordinate 977,833 of NW_024065905.1, forward strand.
CCGGGGAGGTCGACGTCATTCGGGTCGATGGCACCTGCCTCAACAATGTTCTCGGCTTCGACGATGGTCAGGGTCGCGGCCTTGGCCATGATGGGGCCGAATGCCTTGGTAGTGTATCTGTGAGGGATTCAAGTTAATTCGGGTTTCTCGATATTGCACAGGCATTCTGATATACCTAAAGACGCAGTTTCCTGCCGTGTCGACCTTCCAAGCTCTCAGAATAGCGACGTCTCCAGTCAGAGCAGTCTCCATGAGATAGGTCTTGCCATTAAACTCTCTCGTCTCCCTTGTCCTACCGCGCTCCTTGACCGCGCCAGAAGCATCAAGCCTAACAGGGATGTCGCCAGACTGAACCAGAGAGTCTGAGAGAGTCAGCGAAACTCAACCAAGCTATTGCGGAGTAGACTTACGAGCTCCGGTGGGCGTGAAGAACGCGGGGATGCCAGCACCACCAGCGCGGATTCTCTCAGCAAGAGTGCCTTGCGGGCACAACTCGATACCGATCGCCCCCGTGAGGTACGCCTTCTCGAGACCCTTGTTGGCTCCCAAGAATGAAAGAATGAGGTTGTTCACTTGGCCAGACTTTGTGAGAATAGCCAGCCCGCCCTTCCCCTCGATACCAGCGTTGTTTGAGACTGCCGTCAGCGAATGGAGATTCTCAGGTCCCCGTCGATTCAACGCGCCAATTAGTGTGTCTGTTAAGATCCAAGTCAGTCGTCTTCATATCACATCCACTTAAGTCTCGGGACGGCTGTCTACATACCCGCAACTCCGCAGAGGCCGAAGCCAGAGCTGAGAATTGTCGATCCGCTCTTGATGTCCGCGACAGCCTCATCCGCAGACGCGTACAGCTTAGAGCCCCCTCTCTTCACACTCGGCGCCTTCGCAGACCTGCGGATCTGCGTTGTCGAGAGGGCGCGACAGCTCACGACACCCAGAGCCTTTGCGCGCGGAAACCGCTGCGGCTGTGTGCAGATGGACGGGAGAGCTGTGAAGGTAGCGCGGACGAGCACCCTGGGGCGCAATTGGCGAGTGATTGAAGCCATTATGATCGTTTCTCTTGTCGCTACCGGACTCAAGAATGTCAGATCTGCGAAACACAGCTAAGAATAGGGAAAAGAAGCAAGTCCGATTGTCGGTATCATTCCTGGCCTCGGGTTAGGTGGGCGCGACCTGATCCTTTTGACAGACTCCTGGGCGGAGCCGTTCGGCCATTCTTCTGCACCCCGACGCCGTCCTGACTCCAACTTGACGTGAACCGGGGGGTTCGGCATGAGGGGGAGGGACCGGGGTGTCGCTGACGTCGGCGGGCGGGGTTATTCCCGGCTTTGTTGGGGTTCTCGGCGGCCAGAAGTAGACTCCGGGTCAGCGACTCAAACACTAGAGCCGTCATTGGCGCGATACGGCTAACGGCTTGTTGAACGCTACCTTCCTAGATGGATTATCTGGGGATAGTCAGCATGGGATTCCCGCTCCCGGAGAGTTCGTCCACCCCCGCAGGTTTGGGGGTCTCCCGTCTGGGGAAGACGGGCTTCAAAAACGGGGGAGGGACCCCAAGCTTTTGCCTATGCTTGGCAGATTTGTTGAGGGTCTCGTCGTTCTTGCTTCTTACCTTGTGTTTTTCTTCGGACTTGTTAGAGTTGTGCTTTCGTACTTCGATCTCTCTCTGTGTTTGATACGCTTGACTTCGAGATGGCTCGCGCTTCTAAAGACTACGACGAGATGGACCCCAAGGTCGAACATACGGAGAGCCAGGTGGCGGCTGACGCGGAGCGTAGAGCTCATCTGACGAAGACTCTGCTCTTCAAAGTCGACACTAGGTAAGAAGAAACTTCTTGAGGCTTTGATGATGAGGACGACATGTAAGGACGAGATGAACAGTCACTAACTCATCCGCGATCAACAGGGTCCTGCCGCTCCTGGCGCTGCTCTTCCTCTGCTCCTTTCTCGACCGAACCAACGTCGGCAACGCAAAGATTATCGGTATGGAAGAGGATCTCGGCATCACCAACAGCCAATACAACCAAGGCTTGGCCGTCTTTTACGCGACGTACATTGCCAGGTATGTTATTTCTGTCATCCGTGGTTACTCCAGATCTGCAAACCGATGCCAAGTCTCCACGTTCCAACGACTAATGCATGCCCAGCGAACTGCCAAGCAATCTGGTGCTGAAGAAGGTCTCACCCAGAATCTGGCTTCCGTTCCTGACGGTCGCATGGGGGATTGTCACCATGTGCCTCGGCTTCGTCCGTAGCTACGGGAGTTTTGTCGCCGTTCGTGCGATACTTGGTATGACTGAAGGAGGCCTACTCCCAGGAATGGTGCTCTATCTGTCTGGGCTCTACACTCGTGGCGAGTTGGCGTTGAGGATAGGTATCTTCTACACGGCTGCGTCTCTGAGCGGCGCCTTTGGCGGATTGCTTGCCAGAGGCTTGTCTGCTATTGGTCCCAGCGGCAATCTCGAGGGTTGGAGATGGATCTTCATCATTGAGGGTCTCATCGTAAGTGGCACCATCTTCGATGACTTGTTTTGGCATTGCTAACATCAGATCAAGACGGTGGCCTGTGGAATCATCGCAGCGATCGGCCTGCCAAACAACTTGGCCACAGCCAAGATCTTGACTCCCGAAGAGCGGGAGTGGGCTATGATGCGGCTCCAGAGTCAAGGCGGGGAGAGGTTCAAGTAAACAGACCCGCGGCTCAACTATTGGAAGCATTTACTGACAACGTTTTCAGTACTGCTAGCGAGCGAGAAGAGAAGTTTCGCTGGTCTGAAGTTGGCCGCGGCGTCCTCAACGTCCAAGTGTGGTTGAGCTCGACTGCCTACTTTGCGATTCTTTCTGGCCTGTACTCATTCGGTCTTTTTGTGAGTTCTTATTCCCGTATGAGTGAATCTAAGTCACATGAACTGATGTCGAATAACACAGCTCCCCACAATCATCAATGACCTTCACATCGCTTCCAACGCCAACCAATCCCAGCTTTGGTCCGTCATTCCCTACGCTGTTGCCACTCCTGTCACTGGTAAGCCCGTCTAGGTATCATATGATCAATACATCCAAACATCCATCTAACTTTGTTGTTCCAGTTCTCGTAGCCTTCTTGTCAGATCGTCTCCGGGTGCGCGGCCCTCTCATGCTCGCCGTCTTGCCAATTTCCATCATCGGCTACGCCGTCATCGCCAACGTCACCGCACCACAGACGAGGTTCGCAATGACATGTCTCATGGCCATCGGCATGTACAGTGCCGTTCCGTGCGTTTTGAGCTGGAACTCGAACAACTCCGCCGGCCATTACAAGCGAGCGACTACATCAGCGGTGCAGCTGGCTGTTGCCAACTGCGGAGGATTCGTTGCAAGTGAGTTGAGCAATACCCGTGAGAAAGATTCATGTGACTAACTTCCTCGACAGCTTTCGTATACCCCAGCTCTCAAGGCCCATTCTACCACCAGGGTCATTCCATTATCCTTGGTCTGCTCTGCTACGCCTGGGTCGCGTAAGTCTTGAATGACATCAATCTTTCATCGTCCCCATACTAACGGCGTTGCAGGACACTTTTGAATGTTCTCTGGTGCTCCAAGATCAACCGTGACAAGGCTGCGGGCAAGTACGATGAATACATCGGTACGGGCGATGATCGCGAGCCCGAGTTCAAGATGGTCTTGTAAGAAGGTTTTATGAGCTAGCCAACATGTTATAGGTTTTGGGATATAAGAACGGCGACGTTCAATGATAGACGGCACAAGGTTAGAATGATTATGATGTTATAACGGCCGAACTTTCAACTTGCAACTACTTTTCTACAATTTCGGGTAGATCTTGAGGTTTTTCATTCTCTTGTCTGGAGTTTCAACCCCACCAGTCACACGAATTCAACTCGGAGACATAGACAACTTCAATTCACTATTAGATAGATTATCCTACTTGAATGAAAACCATTGCAGCAAGTTGCTCTATCACCTCAACTCTAGTCGTGTATACCCGTTTATGCGAATGATCCAGTTTCCCAGTGTCGTCGTAGCGGCTACCATTTCCATAACGGCATTGAGATGTCGTCTATATACGTCCTGAGGCCGGAAGTCTAAATCATGAAGGCAGCAATACCTGCTGCGACAGAAAGAGCGAGGAGAGCGCCGGGAAACAGGCCGGTGGCTGTTCCGGTGGGAACTGCAACTGGCGGACGCGAGGTCGTGGCGGTGGCATTGCCAGAATGAGTCGGGGCGGCCGTGGGAGATGTGACGACGGCAGCATAGGTCTGCAGCAATAGGGGCGTCGTCGTGTAAACATCCAGGTCTCCAAGGAAAGTGACAGTCGACGGAGGCAAGCTGGAAACCGATGACGCACCGGGGAAAGCAACGCGATCAGATGCTGGCGCGGCCGGGGTCAGAGAAGCTCGGTCGAAGGTTCCTGGCATGAGTACACTGAAACATCGCCATATTAGCATTACTAGTTTATGATGACCCGCGATCGACTAACCTGTCAATGACATGTGCAATGCCGTTGTACAAAATCGTGTTGGGGAACGTGATTCTGGCGTTGTTGACCCAGGCAGAACCATCGGGCAAGACGGTGAAAGTCAGGTCGCTGCCTTGAAGAGACTTGACGGTAACGTTTCCCAGGGACGGGGAGAAGATGACATTGTTGGGGATGATGTGGTAGCTGAGCACCTCCCGGAGCGTCGCTTTATCCGCCGTCTGGACCACGGAACCGATGACCTCGAAGGCTTCGTCAGTAGGCACAAATATGGTGTAGTCAGAGATATTGGTGGTCGGAGTATCGGCTCCGGTGAGGCCAAACGAGAAGTTGAGCTCAGCGGCTTCAAGCGCGGCGTTAAAGGCGAGGTAGCCCGCCCTGAACGTGAATAGCTGGAGCGGAGCCGCAAATGCCATGACGGTGTCGACTTTGTGAATCGTGATACCTTCACCCAGCTTAATGTCCTGTTTATTTGATTAATACAGTGTAGAGTATCGTTGAGTGCGGAAATCACGTACAGGTTGGATGACGGTAGAGATGGTCAGCTCTCCGGACAAGATGCAGACATCGTTTCCATTCTTGACGAGTCCGTTGTAACCGCCGCCAGTGAAGTTGGAGAAAGGCTGCCTGTCGATGATGTACGAATCGTCCACCAAGGTCTGGGCATACGTGGGCGTGTTGGTGATCACGTTCGAAGGGTACACTCCCTTGAAGACGTGGTTGGCGAGAAGAGCTCCGATCGCGATGGTGTCGTTTTTGAACTCGATGGCCTCCCCCTCGGGGATGTTGCGTGGCACCTTCGCGAAGGCATCGTTGGTCGGCGCAATGATAGTGATGTTCGAGGATGAGGCGAGAGTCTCCGCGAGACCGTCAACGAGACTGACGAGCTCAAGGAGCGTGCTGAGATCGGGCTGAGAGGAAAGAAGCCCGACGATGTCGCCCTGAGCTAGGCAAGAGCTCGCCATCAACGCGAGGGACCAGAGTGGAGAACGCATGGTGGAAGGATGCGGAGGTTTAGCGGTGAGTGCCGAGATAGACGTTGGTGGCTTGTTGAGAGTGTGATGTGATGCTGTAGAGAAACCATTCCGCAAGTTGAAGAGCTTACTCTATGCTTCTTATACATCGTGGTCGACAGAACTTCACGAAGAAGCTTCAGCCTCCTTCGGACCATAAGACATGCGTTATGGGTGTACGAAATATCATGACGCTCACTTCAAAGAATCGAATCGAGAGAAAGCGAACCGATCTGGCGTTCGACTCGGATTCCAAAGACTCACGAGGCCGAGAAACTGCACAGCCGTTGCCCGAACTCCGAGGGCACCAATCGCTTGGGTAAAAGCAGTGAAATTTGTTGATCTCAATCTCATCCAAGGAAGCCATATTGCTCGAGGCCAACACCCAACCCATACTCCGCATACGAGTTGGGCAACTCTGACAATGTGGGGTTACGACCGTCCATTTAAGCTTAGTTCGTCGCGAGATTGGTGCTAAGCCGCCATGTGGCAAAGGGGAAGTCTTGGCTGCAGCTGTTTTTTTTGCAGTAGTTGCGTAGATGTCATGGAGGGTAAGATGATGGGGTTGCGTGCATTTTTATTCCGACGGAATATGCAAGAAATACGGAGGATCCTTGCCATGCTACGACCCAAGAACTTGCGGTCAACTTGTGGTCAACCCGGGGCCTGGAGAAGATTGGTCTTGGATGTCTGGTAGCCCGCAATGAGAACGCGGTCTAGTACCAGTATCATCCTGGTTTTCAGCGTTTAGTGATGATATGTGGTAGTCAAGTTAGCACGCTGATGCTTGCAGCTTAAGGTGACAGCTATTCGCGAGCTGATTGCCCAAACACCTTATATAGTTCTGGTCAGGTGTGTTCGAGAAAGATAGAAGGATTGGATCAATCATACGTCGGCTCCGGAGTAATAGACCATTCAAACAATCGGCCGCGATCCTGCGCATCCTCCACATGGTTCAGGGTTACTCGGACTTCGGATGCCGCAAACGATCCCGCACTACTCAACGGTTATTGTTCCTCGTCGAAAACCAGGATAATGACTGCAGATAAAGGCCAATCGTAATCGCAGTGGTAATGGAAGTAGTGGAAGTAGCAAGAGCAATTACAAAGGGGAACACGCGGAGGAGTGTGTTCCGTTGAGCTCATCTCGGGGTTGAGAAGTGTCCCGGCTTGGTGATCTACACTGACGGATAGATTTTGGTGATTCTAAACGGTGCCAATATTTACAATAAGCAACTGCCTCAAAAAGCAAATAACCCGAAAGGATCCAGGCCTGTGATCCTGTTAATTAGTTTACATTGTTACCCCATGATTGCTCTATAACTTGGACTCCCTTGCCGGAGCAAAATTGGAACCGCCAATCGCCTCCGTGATGCTGTCCACCGACTTCAGAATCCACTCGCTACCCTCGTCGCTCGCCAGCCATTGTGCGCCCTCAATATCCTCCTGCTTATCCGCCTTGAAAGTCCCATCCTCGAACGCCTTCCTCAGCCCAAACACGTGTGACAAGACCTGCGGGCCAACACCCGTCTGCGCCCTCAAGCAAGAAATGGCGACAACGGAAGTCAGCACGCGGCCGGTCGTAGCCAGGCCCCCGCGCTCCTTCGGGTCAGACAGCAGGCCGGCGTAGTGGCTGTTGAGGATGTGCACGGGCAGGTCGGGGTGCGACTGCGCGAGCTTCTCGTACAGCTTCACCTCGAAGGGCGCGTATACCGAGTCCCAGAGGGCCTGGCCGCGGGCGGTGACCTCGCCAAGGTTCTGCGCCGTGGGCGCGCGCGTCGGCTTCGTCTCGAGCTGGGCGGTCACGTCCTTCGGCAGGCCGGCGTAGAAGGCGTTGAGGCAGTTGATGGTGCGCGGGATGCCGTTGAAGCTGATGCACTTGAGGCCGATCTCGCGGATGAATTCGGCCGTCTCGCGCTTGTCGGGGCGGCCGCTGTCGGATGCGACGCGGTAGAGGGACTCGAGGGAGTCGGGCGAGTTCATCGTGAATGTAGCTGCGGCCTGAGATGTTGAGTTAGCCCGGGATTCCCTCCCCAATGTGTGAACTCAATTGCCGAGTTCAATTGAGTTGAAGTGGAATAAACATACCGAGAGAGCCAGCCATGGCTTCGGGCCAAGGTTCTTCTTCGCAGCATCGCCAGCGATGGTCTGATACACCTCACGAATATGCGCCGGCGCAGCCGATTGACCGGGCCGCGCGAATGGCGCGTTGATGAGAGCTTTCAGAGACGGAGAGAGCTTCGACATGGTGTTTTCCTCTTTGCGATTATCGGACTGTTGTGTTTTACTCGCATGCGCATCATCCATCGGGTAGATCACGACAAGCTCGCGGTGCCGGGCGTTAAAGTGCTTTTGTTTCGGTTCAAAGGCGGAATTGTTGGTGGGGGGAGGCTTTCCGCGGTCGGAAGACAGAAGATGTCCCGGCGCTTCGGAGGCAAAAAGAAGTGCCGACGGCGCGAATTCCATGTGATGTCAGCGAGTTCGGACCGTGGGTCAGGGCGACCAACATTGCGCCGAGCTGCCGAGAGGTGACCGGGGCTACTTTTGGGCCCCGATGAGGACCGGAGCTTGATTGAGGGGCCGCGGCGCGTGTCTTTGGTGTTTCCTATCGCGCGGGATGGCCTTGGGGGTCCTGGGCAGGGGTTGAGAGAGAGCTTGCATTGAGTCCTTTATCAAAAGAGCATATCCATGAATCGGATTTCTGAAAATGGATCTGGTGGAAACACTTTGGCTTGTTGCTGCTTGCATACGTTCTCACAATGGCTGGTAACAAGCAGAAGGAGCCTTTCTGGCTTGGGTGAGCTTTACTTTCACCTCTTGAATTGTCACAGGAGGGCAGAACTAATACGCAATATGCAGAGGTGCTGCGGCCTCGATGGCTGTTTGCTTCAGTAAGTCTGACGGAACACACTTCCTTGGCATACCAAGCTGATCGCGTGACCACAGCTCACCCTCTGGACCAAACGAAATAGTAAGAGCGATGACTAGCCTCGAGAAAATGGCCAGTATAACTGATGGTTTCAGTCGCATGCAGGTTTTAAAGTCTAGAGAATCCATGTTCCGGGCCATGTACCGCTTCGCGGCCCGCGATGGTAGGCTCATCATGCTGGCTTGGAAGCACGGCGAAGTGGCTAACATTAGCGACGACAGGCTTTTTTTCCCTCTGGTCTGGACTGTCGGCTTCAATATTCCGACAAACAACATACTCCACCGCTCGGTTCGGTCTCTATAACTACTTTGCGCAACAAGCCAAACAATACACCGGAACAGAAAAGCTATCAACAGCCCTTACGATAACATGCGCTGGCCTGGCGGGTGGCATGGCTGGTTTGGTTGGGAATCCCGCCGAGGTGAGCAACGTTGGGCCCCCGAAGATGATGCGACTATATTGACGACACCGCAGGTCGTTCTTGTTCGCATGTGCGCCGATGGCGCGAAGAACGTTAGCGAAAGATTTGCCTACTCCAACGCCCTGGAAGGTCTCTATCGGATCGGCAGGGAGGAAGGTATCAGCACCTTTGGAAGAGGCATTTCAGCAAACGTAGTACGCAGCGTTCTCATGAGTAAGTCGTCAAACCAAGATAAGCCAAACGAGTGTGTAGATTTGAGCTAACAGTGAGTAGACGTGGGACAGATTGCCACGTGAGTGCCTAACGAGTGGACGACCGCATGGAGCGGACTATGGAAACAGCGCGACTGAAGCAAAAAGCAGATATTCGACAGCGAAAAGATACCTCTTGGCCAAGACCGAAATGAAGGACGATATCAAAACCCACGCCGTGGCGTCCTTGTTCGCTGGAACCGCGGCGACGACAATTTGCGCCCCGGCAGACGTGCTCAAGAGCAGAATCCAAAGCGCCGCCGCCAGTGGCCCGGGAGGAAACGTGAGACTTCCTCATGATGCGTCCCTAGTGTGTTGCTAATGGCGCCGTAGTCCCTGCTCCAGATTGTCAAGACTGGACTCCGAGAAGAGGGCCCCAGGTTTCTCATGAAAGGATGGACCCCGGCGTGGTTGAGACTGACGTAAGTTCAATGAAAGGAAGATAGGAAACTGTCAAAGTGTTGGCTAATCGTGTATGGCAGGCCGAACACCGTATTGACATTTGTGTTTATGGAGCAGCTGCGCAAGCTGGCGCAATGGCAATTCGTGGCCCCCGTGGAGACGACCTTGAAAGCTTGAGGTGCTTGTTATTCGGCGTTTCTCAAACTTAGAAGCCAAATTCCGTCAGGTTGGGCCAGCTGAGCCAGTCGAAGTTATTCATGTCCTCCCAGGACAAGCCTGCGAAAGAGGGATCAAATTCATTGCCGGGTTGGTTGAGTACCTCGGCAATCTGATCGTCGGACATGGTGGAGAATTGTAGAGTCCCAGGCCACAGCTGGGATTCCATGTAAGGTGGCTGTGAGACAGGCGGGCCCATCGAGTTCATATGAGGCGAGGCAGCAACAGCAGAAGATGGCGTGCTAAGCTGGCTGTTTCGGCGAAGAGGGGTTTCCACGTGAACCTGGGGCTGAGGCTGGCCATCCATTGCGGTGGCAGCCTGCTTGACGATGTGTCGAAGGTATCTTCCATATAATGTAGACAGACCATTTCTATGCTTCGTTGCCGACCCAATGCGTTCCAAGACATCTGCCGTCTCTTCGATGAGGTTCCGAATGCTTGGCGCCAGGTTCGAGCTGCCTGTGGCGTAGGCGCTCAGAGTCAAGGCGAAGCAGGCGGCGAAGGAGACCATGATAGTGGTGTTATTCGGGATCGATTGTAGCTGGGCCTCTCCTTGAATGACTGCGCGCATCACCGTAACAGCGGATGAAAGGCCGGCGGTACGGAAGAACTGCCGGACCTCCATAGGGGCTGTTGGATGGTTAATGACGCCGCCGTAGGTGGATAGTCGTGTATGTGTGACCAGAATCTCAACGTAAGCGGGAAGGCGACGCTGAGGTCCTGTGCCGATAGAGAACCCCCATTCCGTGAGCCACTGGTCAAAGAATCTCTCGATGGCACTCTGAATGGACTGGGCAATGAGTCCTCCGTCAGTAGAAATGCCCTGTGATCCATCGCACAGAGCGCGGACTGTGGCGAGCAAGCCGTCGAGGTCTCGGCGAAGGACGGCCATCGATACGAGGTGGCCGTCCATGGGATCTGCGATGCTGGATCTGTGCCATTGATCGCAGTCCTTGATGACTCGGGTGACAGGGACAGTGTATGGTCGACCGCGCGCAAGGGACATGCCTCGTTCAAGGACAAACAGAGCAATCCAGCATCGCTCGCGTCGTCGAAGAAGTCGCTGGCCCAAGTCGGATGTATACTCGATGTGACTGAAGCCGTCCATGGCCAAGGCCGTACGCGGATCGAGGCAGTCTCCGCGCGTCAATGCCATGTTTGAGCCAGAGCCGATGATTTCCATCGGAACTAGGAGCTTGTGTAGAGACAGGTCTATGGCGATAGTAGCTGCCATGTTGACGAACCAACAAGTCTCGTCGTCAGTGCTGTGCTGGCCTGGGAACATCCAGGGGACGTTGACCATGAAGGCAAGAACAATTTCGACGGACTTGTGGCGCTTGGTCAGGACTCGCTGGGCAAGGGTCTTGCAGTGATTGTGAAGTCTCTTGGACAAGGCTCCGGCGGACGGGAGAAATAGCGCAGATGCTGCCATGATGGAAGTGCAGAGGAAGGCAGACCTTGCGCGGGTGAATCCTGGAGTGTAGATCTTTGGATCAAGACCCCAGCGGGTATGGGCGAGCTTGTTGTGAAAGCTGCGCGGGTGGTGAGTGGAATCCAAGTTGGATGTCATGAAGTCGACTTACAATGCGAACAGCGATTCCGCCTCTTCCTCGGTGACGAGACCCATCGTGATTGGGTCGATGTCGTCGCCGACGTCGAAGTTGACGCGGACGGAGGTGAAGAAAGATTGCATCTCCAGATCCTCATTGAGCTGCTCGGCCTGCTGCTGCTGCAGTGGCTGCTTCTTGCGACCGGAGCGCGGAGGAGGATGCTTCGGCGAGAGGCCACTGATGGGCTTGGGCGAGAGCTGCAAGTTGGAGGCTCGCGCCAGCAATTGAAGCGGGTTCTCGGCATCGTCGATGGCTAGGCTCTCTTCGTTGTGATGGTGCAGACTCATGTAAGCATTGCTGTCTGGAGTGTTATCCAGTTCATCATCATCGTCAGATGAGAGGTCGGGTTGTTGGTCGGGACTGTTGAACTGAGACGACCCCCGTCCTAAGTGAACGGAGGCGGTAGTCGACCGAGCATTTCGAGGACCCTCCAGGAGCGCCTGGAGATTGCCGATGGCCTTGTCATCTTCAGAGTTCTGTTCCCCGGTTCGGGCTCTCTTGATGGCCTGCTCTATCTGGTAGAGAGCTTTATCTAGACCCTTTCGCTTGCTGTTACGTGCGTCCACTAGTCAATAAGGCGGAACACGCATACATATGTATGGAGGCGGTGCTATGGGGAGGAGGGTAAGGTAAGGTGAGGTGAGGTGGGGGATGGATGGGGGCCGTGGTGTTTATTTCGGGATGTCTCGGTCGCGTCGCCAGGTGTCCATCAACCCGGGCAGACATGACCGACTGGAACGATAGACTGGGTGGCCGGCTTACTTTTTGATGCCTTTCTGCCTTCCAGCATGGAATGTAGGGCGAATGCACTCAGAGTCGAGCTGAATGCACCTCTTGCATTTGTTCTCATGCGGTGAGTAGTCGCACTTGATCTTGCTTCGGCGGCAGACCAGACAGGCGGCCTGCTTTGGACGTTGCGATTGAGGATCCTCCATCCAGGTGAGGGGGCTTTTGGAGGAGCCGGTTGCACTACGGCGAGTCGGATCTCGGTGAGGGACCAGCAAACGGGCAGACTGGAAGCACGCTATTCACGCTTGAAGTGAGGCGTTTGGTGGTTTCGGTCGAGATATTTGACGTTTGGTATCAACGGTCAGAGAGACTTGACGATTCGATATAGACACACTGGCCCCTACACTAGAGCAGACAGCTCCGCTGTTGAAGGAAGTGTTAGAACATTGGGACCTGCGATTGACGAGATGTCGACTTAATTGAGGGACCCGGGGACCCAGCCAGAGAGACGCAGGAGACGCGGACGCGGCGCAGGTCTGATGTGTGTGACTCGTGTGAATCCGGAATGATTGGGGAACATGAATGAGGGCACGAATCAGCATTCAGACATGGCTCCATTCAGCGGCAGAAGGATCTTAGTCATCCTTGGTACTCTCTTGGCAGATGAGAGATTACATAATTCCTTCGGTAATGTCTCTTGGAGGTCTCGCTTTCTCTTTCCAAGGGGGTTGATGGGGTCGAGATGGGGTTAAACCAGGGTTGAGATGGGGAAGCATGAAGGAACTCGGGCTGGCGTTGCAGTGTTGTGCCGGCTGAGTATCCTCCGATTCCAGCTGTGAAGTCACCGAGCAAACAAATCACGAGAGTCCGATGATGATAGAAGACCCAAAGACATATACAGATGGTGACCATGATTTACCTGGAATTTACCGATGATCGACATTGACGCCAGTGTTTTTGTGCAGCAGGAATCGCTGCCAACGGCATTTCAGCCAGGCAGAATCCCCATTTCACGTCAGGGCAGTGCTCAGCGGCCTCAGCTCCAACTTCGTATTGATTTTCGTATCGAATTGGCCTCAAACCCATCAAGAAGCGTATATAAAACTTGCTGGGCCTTCAGTCTGTTTGCACTTTCCTTGTTCTGTTTGTATTATCTAATCTTTTCCTCAGCTGAGGCCTCTTACTTTTTTCAATTCTGTCCCAGAGTCCTCGTTTACTGCTCCCAATTCCAACCTGCGGTGAAGTTCAAACCCTGCACATCCACCCACACGCCGAGCCTTCATCATGGCCTCCGTCTCCGTGGACCACGCCGTGATCCGCACCGGCACGCCGGCCGAGGTTGCCAAATACCTCCGTGACCTCCGGTTCAGCACCGCGGATCCGGCTCTCATCACCTCTGATCTACACGACGCAGTCGCACGAGGATCAATCCCTCATGCCGTCTTCACAATCTGGACTCCTCTCCATCGCAATGCCGAATCCACCATCGCCGGGCTTCGCCAATCGGAGAGCCTCCTCGAGAGGAAGACTGCCATCAAGGCCTTCATCAAGGCTGTGCGGTCGCCCAATGCGATGGCCGAAATGTGGGATGCCGCTGGCGGCGCTTCTGGAGTCGCCGCAATCATGAGCGACCTAAGTGTCAACGAAATCAGGCTGTTTTGCAATGGCCTGGCCAAGACCGCCTCGCTGCCTGGCAAGCGAGCCGAAAGGCATGTCATGTTGACCGAGCTAGTCGACCTTCTTTGTGCCGACGCCAATTCTCATGCGAAGAATCCAGATACCAGGCCGCTCGGGGTCTACTACAGGCGTATTCTACCAGCATGCACGACTGACAAGGTGGCCAAGCATGAAGAGACGCGTCCAACATGGTCGCAACGGCAGCAGTCCATCCTCTTCCGGACTCATCCATCCTTCTACGAAGCCAAGTTCCTCGACTCCATCTTCTCTCAGGACAGCCACGGTATCGACTTCAACACGTGGACGCATCTCATCAACAACGACTTCAGCTTTGCTAAAAAGCTGCTGTCAAGACTCAACGAGACCAAGGGACCTTTGCCTCTCAAGTCTCATGACTTCGTACAGTTGGCTGAGGCGATCGCGAAGCGTCTACGTCGCAGACGCTCAGCGGGCGACGAGAATCTCCCATTCGAGATCCTTGAGCTTCTCGTTGAGGCGTTCAAGAAGAACACCGACGCGGCAGAGTATCTCAATACCTCTCTAAACGGTGTGATCTTCTACGTCGTCAAGTTCTGGGAGCACACTCGCACCACACGGCCAAACGTTCAGCAGCATCTGGCGGAGCTGATTGGACTTGCTCCCGTCTCCAACTTCAAGTCTGCAAAGGACCTGGTCACGCTGCTTCGCATCGTCAACTCTTCAGTCTCCTACCGACTGTTCCGACTCATTATCCAGAGCTCCAAGGACTACCGCTTTGATGTCGAAGACGCTTCGGGCGAAGCTAATGATTCCTTGCGAAAGCTCAAGGGTCCTTGGCCCGCAGATGTCTTCACCATGTTCTCCGATGATGACCCCGACGCGTCGCTTAGGCTCTTCAGAAAACTCATGGCCGTTTTCCCCGATGCTCAATTCCTCCAAGCCTCGACTCTGCAGAGACAATCAATTGTGGAATGCCCTCGAGAACCAGAGACCAAGAAGGGCAACGTGGACATCCTTGAGGCGCTCCTGGTACGGGCATCGCCAACCTCGCCAGTTTTAGACTCCGATTTGATGGATCGTATCAAATCTAGGGTAGAAAGCTGTAAGGAAAAGGCTGCGATGTCTCGTGACTGGATCTTCCGCTTAGGGTGGACGAGGATTGCGATCGATCTCAGCGTTGCAGCTGGGTCTCTTGAGCTATTTGAAGGGGTCCTTCTATGGGCAAGGCGCTTCAACAAAGACCGCAACACCGTGGTGCAGCTCTACTCTGCCGACACCTTGCACAGAGTCGAGATTATCGACCTGCTCAGTGGCAATCCTTCCTTTGGTCGTCAGGACGGCCTCAAGTCTGACGTCCGCAGGAATATCGATTTAGGGAGCAAGATCTTGTTACAGTTACTGGAGACAGCCGCGATGGCCATCCGAGAGCCCAGTTTTCAACAATACGATTGGAACGACATTCTCAACTTTCCCTCCAAGGTGGTTGAGAGACGACTTGTGTCTGCGAACGACGTCCAAAGCAATCTTCGACTGAGCGACGACGAGACCTACGAGATCTTTTGGAAGCCAACTCTGGAGCTTCTTGTTGAAGCAGAAAAGTATCTCCTCAAGCCAGGCATGCAGCGACTCTACCCCCGAGATATCAAAGGCCTGTTCCACAACGTCGATTTCGATTTCGAGAAGTCTCTTCGTCCGCACTCCGCGAGGTTTCTGGACACTCTTTCTCGGGCCCGGGACGAACTATGGCGCGAACTCCGCCCTCAGCACTTCCCAGCAGTGCATGATCTGGGACCGGCTTGGCCAAGAGGATTGTCAGTGCAGTATTTGTGTCCTTCTGAGATGAAGGACGTAAGTCTCCTGCCTTTTGTTCGGTCAAGAGTTGAAGCCGTTGTCTTTGGCAACCCCGATGTGCTCCTTGAAGAATCGCCCAATGACCAGGAATTCCGAGCTACAATTGGTCCTTTCGTTGACGACTACGTCTATGCTCTCGGCATCTACACTGGCAGTGCAAGCAATAAAGAGGATCGAGACTATCGCATTCGGAAGGCGTGGAGACACGCCGTCGACAACCTTACTGGAGAACGGATGACAAGGACTGAGTCTCTCCGCTTCTGGCACGAGGTCTTTGTGGATCAGAGTCGTATTAAGCTGCTGCGAGACATCCAAGTCGAGTTGCCTCGACCTTCTGGACCTACAATCCCTTCTGCCGACAACCCAGATATACCAATAGAATGGATGCCAGAGCCGTGCTCTGAAGATGTCGACGCCGATTCGCGAGACATTCCTGCCACAGTCCTCGATCGCATGATTACCCACGGACATCCTTGGGCCAACACCACCGTGTTGGACGTTGAAGTCAGCTGGACCGACTCCGTTTGGATCTCCCCTGAGCATCCCACGAGTTTCTGGAGTATGGAGCGCCTTGGCAAGCCCGTCTCTTGGGGCTCAAAGGATGGCTTCTTTCTGGCTATCGTGCTGTACCTCAACACCTTGGAGGGCAGTGATACCTCGATATTGAAGGAAGCCTTTCCCTCAAAGACCGACACGCGCTATCCGGCACTCTACCTGGATCAGGAGTTCATGGATGCTGTCGACACCGATTACTTCGGCTATGGCTTTGCTCGTCAGACCAGCAACATGATCGCATCGGGACCTGCTTTACTCGTAGCCCGAGTCGCGAGATCTGTTCTGGGAACAGTCGAGAAGATCGAGAAATCCGGCTCTCACGACGTGGCGCCTGTAGCTCTAGCCATGCGACTGATTCGGCTGCTTGCGGGTAGCGATCAACCATCGCTGGCTTTCCCGCTGATCCGAGATGTCATTCTCGATCGGCCTAACGACAGCGCCTGGCATCGACAGCTTTTGAACAAGGGTCTGTTCAACAAGCTTCCTCCCAGTGAGACGAAGAAACTCCTGGGCACTATTGCAGACGGTATCCAGGAGAAGCTCGACATGCAGGATGCCAACAACAAAGCAGAAGCTGAAAAGGACTCGGCCGACTCTGCGGGCTCCCCTTCTCTGGTAAAGGTCTCGACAGTCAAGATGCTGGCCAAGCTCCTCAGCGATTCCCCTTTCCTTGACTTCAGATCTTCTCTTGGAATTCTCTCCCACCTCTTGGATAAGGCAAAGCACATCGACGTCCGGATTGCAATCATTGAGAGTTTGTACGGCACCTTAGGCGCCGAGTCTACTTCTACCGACATCAAGGACGAAATTCTTCTCCTGCTCGAGAAGCACGCCGTACCACTTGCAGCAGCCTTCAACGAGCGAGGACCTTCGTGGGCCACTTGGGAGCAAATAGAAGCTGGCGAAGACTTGCCTCAAGTGATCAATCGCAGTATGGGGGCCGAGACACCAGTCCGTCAGATGTTTATGACCTGGGACTCGAGGTTCCCGAAAGACAAACATCTGCGCCAGAAGCTTGCAGCCATGACTACTCGAGTCATCGAGCAATCTGCCGAAAACAACCGCCGGTGGACGGAGCTTTTCCTGAAGAGATACGAATTCTCTTTGAATCTCGGGGAAGATCTACCTCGCGTGCCTGTGGATGCGAGAATGCTCATACTGTTTGGTCGAAACCCAGAGTTCTTGACCGGTTCCGTGTTCGAGATAATGAGAGACAGCGTCCTGACGCAAATCTCACCACCACCCGGCATCGCATCCATCACGAAGCAAGTCCGGCGAAGCCCGGGGCTCTCCGACTCAGACGCCGGAAAGCATTGGCTCTCACTGTACGGCACAAGTGGACAATCGATCAACAACTGCGGCATAGATCAAGCCTTGCGACAGATGCACCGCCCCATTGGTCTGGAAGCGTGCGACTCTTCCGATCGCGTCACCATGGAAATGCTACAGCATCTCGGCAATGAGATCTTCGAAAAGCTGTTGCAGGGAGGAATGCCTCAAGTCGAGTCCCTCTTCAGAGCCATGACACCAAAAGATTACCTGGAGACCGACAGAGAAGTGCTGGCGAGGTGGAAGGCGGCCGCTCTCCCTGTTCTCGAGAACGTCATCGTTCGTGTTGAGCAGCTGCGCACGCCGCAATGGCAACGAGATCCCAGGCGGAAGCCTCATGTTCTGCCCGACGCGTTCCGACTGAAGGCTACCATGACTATCTTCGACTTCCCAGTTGAGATTGGTCACGATGATGTGTTCGTGAAAGAGGTTTTGGGTCTGATAAGCGTCTTAGCCGAGACCAGGGCTTCTTACCACGCGAACTGGGAATACGTCAAGCAGAAGGCTTTCTACGTCAATCAAGAACTCAGAATTCACCTCATGCGCCTCGGTATTCGCTTTGGCTCGCTCGATGACATAGACGTCGAAAATCCTACGCTGGCAGACTACCTTCGTGTTGATCTGGCGAAATTCTTGGTGGAAAGGGGTCATCCGCAGGCTCCTAAGGACAAGACTGAAATCTCGGACTTAAAGAAGATGCTGCGCTCATGGGCTGAGTCTCCGGTCGAGGACTTCAGAAACAGTGCCAGGGAGATGGTGTTGAATTTGAAGAGATCTAGGGATTGTGCAGGGTTTACACGAGGAGGGTATCTGAGAGGGGCCAGGACTGGAGCAGAAGATTCGGACAGTGACGAAGACTCAGATTAGTTTTAACCACGTTCAATGTAGAATCAGGCCACAGAGCTCCCAATCGTTTCCAGCACAGATCTTCGGACAAATTGCTACCAACAATAGTGGCAGTGTTATTGTGCCTTAACTCAGCCACCCGCAATCCTGTATTTGCACATGCTGTGCCGCTCAAGGCTTTCTATGGTCGCCTGCTGTCACACCTCTATTTAACTTTACGCATTCCTTTCGTTAATCAGGCTCGATCTCCATACCTTTTCTCACATACAACTAGGCCCAAGTACACGGTCGTCTAGCCTCGATCTCCAAAAATGCCGTCACAACACCAGCCAACGTCGTCTCATGCTGAACTCAACGGTTCACTCAACGACACCGAAGACGAAACATCCTCAACACCAAAGCCTTCAGACATCACAGAAAGTACGTGAAAAAGTCCCCGTTCTATGCGGACGATGTTTTCTAAGTTCCGGAAAGACGATATGAAGAAGAAAAGGCGTGCTCGACGGCGTGAGCGGTGGTTTACCATCGGGTTCTTTACAGTCCTCTCGGGCCTGCAAATTGGTTGGACTATCGTCGCCGTCCCCATTTTCCGGGACTTCGAAAGTTGGAATCAGCTAAGTAGCTCGGACAAGCGCTGGATTATTCAGGGAATCTTCCAGACGCTGATGTTTGTACTTGCTTCCTTTCTGCTGTTCTGCGAAGTCATGATCACGCGTGAAGAGAAGAAACAGGCAACAGGCAATGGCTTGTAGATGAGAAATATCGCACCGTTAGAATATACAACTATGTGTTCATTTTCCAAGTAAGGTGTGTCGTAGATGCCTCAGTTTCGAAGGTATTACCGTTGTACATGCATGTGCTCTATCCATTCATCTTCGCCAATGAGGATTCTGTTTGGCATCCGACGAAGTGATGGACATCTCGTGCGTGCGTTAAGACACAGTAGATCTCATTGGTCTCCGTGTAATCATCTGGCGAAGTCAACTTGAGATGCATCCGGTAAGCAAGAGCAGCAACTGTGAAACCTCAGATTATCGCCGATTCTTTGAACTAGCGACTCGTAGGCGCTCGGTTAATCTGATAATCAAGATATGCACAAGCCGCATCCATGCCATGAGCCCAGTTATCATAGAAACTAGACCGCAAAGACCCGGTTGATATGACCCATTACCGGCTAGTACGGATGTCTAGAACAACATTCCATGACATCCTAGAGGCTCGCTCGGACTTGAAACTGGGGAACCAATGGCTACGTCCCCTGTCGATGATGATGATGATGTTACACTAACTACTGCGGAGTCACGGTTTTCGTCCGAACAATCGAGGACGGTAAACTCTCGCGACAATAGCTGCGTATTATCACGTGTGGAAGCATCCCCTCGTTCGCCAAATACGTCACCTCTCTGAGTTGACAGCATCATCCTCATTAACTTTTTGTTCATCGAAGATTCCAGTATAACAGAATCAGGCTTGACAGTCTAATCCACTATAAACCTCTCCAAGCTCCGGTTCAATGGGTATCCCAGGTCTCAACGGTCACGCAGCCACTGCCCCGGGCGCCGGACCTAAAGTTGCTATCATCGGAGCGGGGTTGACGGGTCTTATCACCGCACACGGACTCAAGAAGGTACAGCCTATGCGCTCACTGCCAACATGTCAGGCTGACTTCCAGTAGCACGGATTCGATGTTACTGTCTTCGAGCGTGATGCAGGCATCGATGCGCGGCCGAGGGACTGGACGATCCTCATCCACTGGGGCATGTCAACTCTCACCGAGATGCTGCCCGAGCGCGTCCTCAAAAGCTTCCCCCAGGCCTTCTGCAACCCGTACCTGGAATTCAACGAGTGGGACGAGAGCATTCCCGGATACAATGGCAACAGCGGCGAGATCCTTTTCCGGAATCCTACTCCCGGCGCCCGGCGCGTCAGCCGTCGTCGGTTCCGGAAAGTCCTCGTGGAGGGACTCGATGTTCAGTGGGGCAAGGTTCTCAGCGCTCTAAATCAGATCGACGATGATACCATTCAACTTGAGTTTGCAGATGAGAGCAAATTTGATGCGAACTACGTCTTCGGAACCGACGGTGTGTCGTCAAAAGTTCGAGAACTTCTCCTAGGAATAGAAGCTGCTAAGCCTGTTCCCTCCGGATTCATGATTGCTAATTGCAACGTGAACTACGGCGATGAAGACAAGGTGAAAACTATCCTAAAGGCGCATTCGGTGTGTGCTTTGATGCTTGGCTCTGGGGTGATGGCCGGATGTGGTGGTGAGTTGACCCGGCTAACAGCATCGACAATTGTCTAATCTTAGATCACAGTGATGTCCGTGGATGACCCCAAAGACATCGCATCATGGGAAACATTCTGGGTCAGAGTCTGGAAGGGAGAGTCTATAACGTTGAGCGGTCAAAAAGCCGTCGACTACATCAAGAGCGATCTGAAAGGGCTCTGCGAGCCTTTCCGATCCGCGGTTGAATGGACACCCGAGGGAAGCCCCTGCTACATTGATGAGATGAAGTACTGGCTCCCGTCAGCTTGGAATACCTACGATGGAAAGATCACACTTGCAGGAGACGCTGCGCATCCGATGCTTCCATGTAAGTATCGCTCATTCCCAGCCGGTTGCTTCGTTAACTTTGTGATAGTTCGAGGTCAAGGTCTACAACATGCCATCATAGATGCCCACAAATATCTTCATGCGCTCGTCATGCTGAGAAATGCCGGAGACAACGCCATGAGGGAGGAAATGATGACACTGTACGGCGCTGATGTCGTTGCTCGTGGATGTACGGCCGTCGCACAATCGCTCAGTGAAGCCAAGAACGCACTCAACGAGGAGACTGTCGGGAATATGCTTATGGTAACTCAAGGCCATACGAGATCTGTTTGAGGAATCTAAATTTCATATCACAACAATTCTGTTTAATGTGACGACATGGATTGTCGACTATGACCAAGAAGTCTTAGAATGTACAAGATGCTTAGATATATCTACAGGGTAAGATTTGATGTAAATCCAGGAGATAATGAAAACTCCTGGGAGCTTGAAGATTCCCGGAACCTCCATGATCGATCCGACGAAGGAAGATCAATGTTTTTCATCCGCTTCAGCACTGCTTCTTGGAGCCGTCGGTGTAGAAGTAGTCCTCGTTGATCTTGATAGAGTCGGCATGCCAGGTCTTGCCATTATCAGTGGTCTTCACACCGCTGGAGGTGGCTCCGGTAAGCTGGAGAGTCTCGCCGAAAGCAGAGTCGGCCTCGCTGAGGGTAACGGTGAGGTTGCTCCAGGCTGTAGAAAGTCAGTCAGAAGTGATTCAGCCAAATGAATGAAGAAGTCAGCTTACTGTATGCGTCAAGGGTTCCGCAAGCGCCACTGTAACACTCGTTGCTGGAGTAGATCCAGGTAGGAGGCTTGCTGTTCTTGTCCTCTGCATTCGGTCATGAGCTTGTATTCAATGAAAATGATAGATTGGATGAGGGTATGGGGCATACTATCGGTTTGTTGGGAGACAAGAGCGCCGTTGATGTAGACCTTCTGGGTCACACCCTTCGAGGAATCGTAGGTGACTACGCGCATGTCAGTGCTTTCGGTACCTCAGTGAAACTCGTGCAGTCTTCTCTTACGTTCAAAGTCGACGTTGGACTTGTTAGGAATAGCAACATATTCCTGAGCCACCTGCTCAGCTTCTCGATTGTCAGCACTTCATCTCCTGCCATACGGTCTGTTTCGCAACTCACATCCAGTGAAAGTGCTCGCAGCGACGCACCAAGCGTCATTGGCAGCTGGGCATCCCCTGTAGTTCGCATTGTAAGCTACTTTGGAGTTGCGCAAAGAATAACAAGCACTGAATCCTCACTCTTGAGCGTTGTTCGGAGCCCAGTTCAGCAAAGGCTGGAACAGATCCGTGCCCTGGTCGCTCAGAGACTGAGAAATGCCAACCCAGATGGACATCCACGGCTGGCTGTTCTTGTTCGACACGACGGTTCCGCAGGGGATGGAAGGGGGAATCAGAGTGTAAGTCGCCTTGGTGATGGCGCTCTTGGCCGGGCCGAGGTTGAACATGTTGCCGAACTTCCAGTCGTCATATTGACCAGCAACGGCTCGCGCAGCGAGCGGGACAGTAACAGCGACAAGAGAAGATGAACGCATCTTGGCAAGTTTCAGACAAAAGAATGAATAGAAGTTGGTTGGTTTAGAGAAGCATGCTTAGAAGACGAGCCAAGAAACGACGGTTGCACTCATTTTTCTTATACTTCAACGCTATTGTAGCGATTGCCCATTTCGACGACCGCTGTTATTGGGCAATTCTCGCCGGCAAGAGATTAGAGGGGTGTCACTGGTTAAAGCGGGTTTTTGCAGCACACAAACGAGACAACTCGACAAGGGGTCGTATCCAGGACTAAGGCTGAGCGGATCATGGAAAAGACGGCACGTCTTTTCCACTAATCAACCGAGTCGAATACTGGAAGCTGTCAAGATCCGAGTTATCATTTGTCGGGATGCCCTGGCCACATTGTTAACTCCCGACTCGCTTGATGATTGAATTTCCAATCTCCTCCACCACGCCGGGTCTGATCGTTCGAACATCTCAAGAGCAACAGTCGCAATACGCGGAAGATTTTGCATCTTCATTTTTGCCCTTTACTAATACCATTGGCGCAGGTTTGGATGACAAGCAGGTGAGTTTGGACAGGTCTGTTGTTCTCGAGACTCATATCAATCCACGATTCATTCTGTTTGCTCCCGAGTTGGCTGTAATAGTTTACCAGTTTCTTGGGTCTTTTAAGATAGTCCAGTTCTATTAAGATACCTTAATGCTGGACCTTGTTGCAGTGACATTCGGTTGCTCTACCGGATATGTACCGTCGCCATCCCAGTCCCGGCTCTTCTCCCCCACCTTCCAACTCATAATATCAAGTTAAGTCCAAAACCGCTTTACCTCAACTCTCGAGATGAGTTATGAGAGCCAAGTAGAAAATCCTGGACGCTTTCAATGACAGTGTGAGCAGAGGAAGTTTCAGCGAAAGAAAACCGTGGAAACATGCGGGAGAGTCACAAGCGTAAGACGTCGTTGTGGCTGTGCATACGAGCGGCGAGGCATCCTGCTGTGCCTCTTTTCCACTTGCGTGTTCTGACAGCTGACGCTTCTTCCTGCCCGAAATACGACCAGGCAGCCCTCGTGTTGCTGTCAGTCTCATACAGTCAGCCAGGTCTTCATAATAGAGCTCAAGAACACCACGTCATGAGCTATGAGCCATCGGGCTGGTCTTCAACGACATTGACGCCGCGATCATGACCACGTTCTTGGCCATGCCAAATTTCGGGGAAGACCTTCTTTTAGCATGCGCTGAGCTTACGATTCGATCCCCCGTCGATGAGGTTTTCGCCATCCCGGAGTTGCTGGAGCGCATCATTTTACACTTGGATATCCGTACTATCTTAACCAGAGCCCAGCTCGTCAATAGGACTTGGAAAACAGTCATCGAAGAGTCCAACTGCATTCAACAAAAACTCTTCTTCAAGCCCATCGTCGCGAGGAGAGTCGAAGATGTCACTCAGAATCGTGTCAAGAACCCACTACTCAAATCAATATTCAGTGCGTGGTTCGAGGAACGGCGGGACTACAGCACAGAAAGCCCCTTCGAGTTTCTCCTTACGCCCAAGAGAGATGCCTTTCTTCGGAAAGGGGCAAGCTGGCGCAGGATGCTCGTTCAGCAGCCCGCGTGTCCGAAACTGGGGCTGATACAGAAATATCCCACGCACTTCCTCTCGAATATGAAATTCGCGAGCGCGGTTCTCGATTACTCCCGAGAAGACGGCAGTGTCGCCGGTGTGAGAATGGGCGCCATGTACGACCTCGTCTACCGCATCATGGCCCATCGAACAAGCAAGTGCGGTATGGGCATCCTTTGGCGCCAACCCGAGACGGAACCGGCCGAGCTCGAAAAGTATTATTACGTTAGGGGTCAGCACGAGGTCGTCATCAAGCAACATTACACAGATGATATTGGAATTGTCATTCTGCAAGATTCAAAGACGCCTGGTCTGGCTACAGGCGCAGGTGCTGGTCTTGGACATGCCTGGCGCATTTACGCAGAAGACTTCCTTGTGTGGAGGCTATTTGTGGGAAACTTCGAGACTGAGTATCGCAGTGAGGGGTATGAGGAAGTGGAAGTACGCTTTGAAACCAAGTTCGAGCAAGATCTTGCTGCGGGACTCGGATACTGAGCTCATGTTATCAAGGTGATTTACATATTTGATGAAACGATCGGGGCTCCTGGAACAAATAACACGAAGACATCTGCGCATATGTATCAAGAATAGAAAATTTGTTTTCCTCTTCGCTCTATAGAGATACAGGAGTAGCTTCCCGAGTTTCATCACATATGTGGCTTATGTGATGATTGCTCTCGGCGTAGTTATCTTTTATTTTATTTCTTCGGCCACCTAATATGGAGCAACTCTACTCGCAATATCGACTTTTCACCGCTAGCTATCTCTCGACGAGACCAGACTTGTTGTCTACGTTCCGCAAAGACACCAGCGGCTGAACGATGCGGTTGACGCTTTGCCGCTGCCGTCTTGGCACTATCGGTTAATTAACAGCTGTAAATAAAGTGTTTGCAGATGCGAGACCGAGATACGCATGGAAATGTTTGTCAGACAACTCAACGATCACAGGGTGAGAACGTCAGAATCTCCAGGAGATCAAAAGGTTTGCCACGAGTAAGTTACTTCACTTGCTCTCCATAGGCAGAGTATGTCGATATTGAAGGGGTAAGTTGCGAGATGAGGCGCTGATGGAGGTGAGTTACCATGACTCGAGGGAGCTGTTCGGCTGAGGCTATTTACGTATTGTGGTCCAGATTATCGCTGTGAGAGACCAACACTGAAGTTGATCACAGAGAGTTGGAAACAAATTTCTATCTAACAACAATTCATGGAGTGCCGCGGCGTACAAAAGCGATTCTAAACTAGCAGCATTTCCATACGAACGATAGCGCCGGGCAGAGACGATAGCGCAAAGCATTGGTAGCATACGGATACTACGGTGTCACGTCAGCGACCCCGGCTCAGCACATACGCCGCCACCGGGGTCGGGGAATTTTCGCCTCAGTACAGAATATATTACCAAGAACTCGGGAGTGTTGGATAAACTAAATCCCCCCAACATAGTCGGACGACTTCGCAATAAGGCTTTAAGCTCAGGGGAACTTTCCGAGCGTTTAAATTATTTACGGGGATAACACCGTCAATCGCCATGGGTGCTCTGCAAGGAAGCGTGTCAGGGAGTAGTGGGACCCCTGTGGGATCCTTTTGACTAACACCATCCGTCAGCGCTTAGCGAGGGTGGCACGGTACGGGGGAGGATGAGGCCATCGTCAGGTCTGGACGCGGACGGGGATTCTGTTGTGTGCTAGGCGAAGTCATCGTCATTTCGAACTGTGGGATTGTGCGGGTGCTGTAGATTGTCACAATTTGCAGTCGTCGAGACTTTGTTACCCGAGTCTCTGAGTTCGAGGTGAGCTTCTGGTTTCTCTAGTGATGACACCAACGTACAGAGAGATACACGAGAAGAGACACTGTGTTTGTTGCTGAGGCTTGACGTCATCAGATCTCTCCCATTTCATCCTTCTTCCCGCCTGGGGGTTGAAACCTGTCGACTCTTTTAGGAAGATCGGTGCAGGGAGGCAGACGCATAGGGCAAGCGAAGGGGGGGGGATACGAAGTGATGCGAAAACCACATGATTGGAGCGTTCTGCGCGCCGTTTCATCGCAAATTGCCTTCACTTTTTCGGAAACACTGGATGCGACCCCACGGCCCCGGGGGGGTGCTCCAACGCTCAACCCGCGCCAACTGATCAACGAACTCGTTCTCATTTTGCCAGAAACGACGATGGATGTCATAATCCTCCGGCACTTTTGGAGTGACCCTTACTAGACGGTCTTGGCGATGGAGGCGCCTCTGTTCTATTAAAAAGACGGCCTTGCCTCGATGGCCGCCTTGTCGATGGTTCTTTCTGATCAGCAGCAGGTCCTATCTCATCGTCTCTTGGTATCGTCCGTCCTTTCATTAAGAAAAGCATAGTTCTTTTCTTGCAAAAATCCATTCATTTCTCAGACTCTCTCAACCTTTCCATTCTTTTTCCCCAAAAAAGTACAACACTCTCTTTTCAAAATGGCCCGGTCCAACCAAGTTCTTCTCGCCGTCTTCCTCGCCCTCACCGGCGTCCAGGCCGCCCCCCAACCGGCGCGCTTCGGCACCCCCGTCCTCGCCGCCCGCGCCGACGCGCCCGCCGAGTTCGAGGCCCAGCCCTCGGCCGGCCCCGGCGGCAGCTCCTTCAAGGACTCGGCCCACTTCCGCGTCTACGGCGCCTCCGGCACCGCGGCCGACGACGCCCTCGGCATGCTCGAGGGCGCCTACGAGTGCTTCGTCAACACCCTCGGCTGGCGCAGCTCGGGCCTGTCCTTCAACGACGAGAGCGACGCGGGCCCCTACTACAAGACCAACGTCTACTCCGTCTCCAAGCTCGAGGGCGCCGCCGGCGTCATGCACTCCGAGTTCTCCACGGGCGCCGCCTGGCTCGAGGTCGTCGACACGTACCTCCAGACGCCCGGCGTCACCGTCCACGAGTGGGGCCACGGCCTGCACTACCACCAGAAGACCTGGGTCGACCAGAGCGCGACGGGCACGTGGTGGGAGACGGTCGCCAACTGGGTCGCCGACACCTACCAGACCTCGGACCTCTGCGCCGCCGCCCGCGAGAAGCACAACCAGCCCGAGGGCCGCACCGAGTTCGAGGTGAACAAGGTGCTGGGCGACTCGTTCCAGGTCATCGTCGACGGCACCGTCGACTCGGGCAACTACTACCAGGCCTGGCCGTTCCTGACCTACCTCACCAACAACCCGGACAACATCGGCGGGCTGGGCAAGGACACGCTGCACCAGATGATGAAGCAGTACAAGGCCGGCAGCAACGAGACGCCCCTCCACGTGCTGGACCGCGTCGCGTCCAACTCGACGGCCGGCGACATCGTGGGTCACTACTGGGCGCGCATGGCCTACGTCGACATCGGCCACAAGCAGGCGCAGGAGATCTTCCTGGCCGAGCAGAGCCGCATCAACTTCGCCAACGTCGAGGGCTCCGGGTCCGAGTACAAGGTCGTCTCCGCGCGCGCCCCCCGCTACATGGGCGCCAACATCATCCCCCTCAAGGTCACCGGCGACAAGGTCGACGTCAAGGTGACCTCCTCCGGCGAGTACACGGCGACGCTGTCCGTCTTCGACGCCAGCACCAAGAAGGGCCGCTACGTTCCCCTGGCCGGCGGCTCCGGCTCCGCGACGATCGCCTCGGGCGAGGAGGTCAGCCTGGTCATTGCCAACACCCCCAAGACGCCCATCCAGTACAACGGCTTCGAGCTCGCCAACAGCGAGGCAAACAAGGGCATGGACTACTCCTTCACCCTCACCGGTGCCACCGCTTAGATATGAGCGAGTGTGTGTGAACCTTTTTTGAGTAAATACTTCTTTTTCTCTGTATACTGTCAGCCGCTGGATGTAGGCATGTACATATTATTTTCAAGATACCAAGTATTGGAAACATTCCCAAAGCCATGTTGTGACGATGATTCACTATCCAGATAGCCTGTGCTTGATCTTCACGATGGTCATGTCCAGTGTAGACCTGAGGCCAAGCCAGCTAACTATGCTGTCGGTTCCATCGTGACCGCAGAGATTTGAGGAATCGCCGTGATGTACTCGCTGATGGCAGACGTTGCGATAGCTAGGGCGCCGCAAGCAACCAGAGTCATCGGGCGAGGAAGCCATCTCGCGGCCGGATGCTTGACCGAGCTCCCAAATAGCCGATCATGAAGCAGCTCTCCGATGGTCATGTCGACGAAGCCAAGTGTCTTCAGTTGCAGGAACGTCAAATGTGTGAGATACGCGCAGTACATCGCAACGCCTCCAACCAGATCTAGGCTCGTCTCCTCCATGTTCGCCAGGTAAACCACAATAGGAAAGATCCTCAACAGCACCATCAACACGACGTTGACCAGCAAGGCTCCACGGAACACGGCCGAGTTCGTCGCATTCCGACCGTGCAGCTTCAGTGTCGCGGCGGTGTTTTTGAAGATCTCTGTGACCAGGCCGGCGTAGATGAGGTAGATCGGCCGGCGAGGCATGTCTCGGAACACGACTATGAGTATCGAACCAAGGGCGAGGATGTGGTGCGTGAGGTATTCCGAGGAGTAGCTGAGAGGAGGCATCTCTGAAATCCAGAGGATACCACGGGAGGCGAGGCAGATGCTGCCGCTGGTTGTGTAGGACCGCTGGGTCCTGAAGGTGTCTGTCTCTGGGGGTGTTGAGGTGTATGCGGATAGACAGGCCGGGGTCGAGATGAGGAGGGTCAGGAGGGTGCCGAGTGGGAAGACGAGGCAGGGACGCAGTTTCTTTGGTTTGTCGAGTTCGAGACTGGCATAGAAGGACGGGTTGAGATGTCTGACTAGCATGCGCAGGAGGTGATTGAGGCATTGGTAGGCTGCTAGGCCCACCATGATGTAAATCGGGACAGGGAGAGTGAGATCCATGATGTTTGGAGAGTGGTTTGAAAAGTGCCGCTCAGAGCTTCGGTAGATGGCCTGGGCATGCCACGAGAACCAATTCATCGGTGTTGGATTCCTCGGGATATAAAGACATTGGCACTTGTCTCGGACAACCACTTGGCGCCGTTGGAATCATCGTTGAGGATGGTGGCGGTGATATGTCTTGGATGTCAGCGACGCAGTCATAAACGAAGCCATTCAGCTTGTCGGTATCGTGAGTATGGCCTCACGTAAGACGGATCTGAAATAAAGAAGAGACCCAGATTGGCAGATATCCGATGGTGTTATGCAACATGAGAGTGAGTGCATGGTATAGGCTATCGTATGGGATCGTATGATTTGATCAAGCTGGAGTGAGTTCCGAGACATGGAGCCAACAGAAGCCTGGAAGAGTAGACGTTGGCCGTGAAAATGTGCCGAGTGGCCGCTGGTGGCATTTGGACCGATGAAGTTTCAACGTCGGCGTCGTATCTACCGGCCGTCCGGACCTGTGCGGAGGCTTGGCCGAGTTAGCGGAGACCCGGGCTCTCGGTGGATAAGAAGTGACCGGAAGACAGAGCCGGGCATCTCTTGGCCGCGGGATTGTCGGCTGATGCAATCTCGGAAGACGAGAGGGTCAGCTGGACAAGGGATTGGAGGAACTCCAGTCGGGAGGATCAGGCACGGATAGGCGAGCTTCCTGTAGGAAGGATGGTTCGGAGTGGTGTATTCGTACACCGTGTATCGTGACAGCCGGTGATGATACGACGTTTCTCATGGGTGTCGTCCAGGTTCTTGTGCTCCTAGGGCTGAATATCCACGAGGATACTGGCTGCCTTGTATCCGTACTTGGCGATAAAGAGAGAACTCGACATCTCGTGCGTCTGCAGCATCCCAGCTTCCAGGACTGAAGAATCCAGAAACGCAGCTGCCAACCCACTTCAGTAATGATTCCCAAAAGGCAAGTTCCGGACAGCTCGGACGCCGCTGACAGGGAATTGATGAATGTCAAGGATGAATGTCAAGGGGAAGACCGAGAGGGTCACAGTGGAGGTGAAGGGATCCTCCGCAGTGCGCTAATTTTATGGAGTCTTGGCGCTGCAGGTCTCCGCCCACTGGAGGGCATCATCGTGATTGGCTGAGCGGTACAGTGCAAGCGACATGGCGATGCTGACGTCGACACGGTCAGACAGCCCCTGATTCGCGGCGAGGCGCTGGAAATTGGGCGTTCCATCCAAATCCCCGGTGGTCTTGGCACTCAGCGGCCACTGGTCTCGCTTGGTGAAAGGTGGGTCTCGTACAGTGCGGATGGGGTTCAAGGTTAATTGGTGTTCTCGACCAGGCAGGAACGAAGGAGGAACCACAGGGACTTTCCCTCTCTTGCCGTCTCTGGCAGTTGGGAAATCTGGAGAGTTGCACTTTCCCTCCGGATTTTCATTCTTTTTGGAGAAGGAACGAAAGAAGGGTCTTCAGGGTCGTTCCTTCCTCTGTGTTGCCTTCCCCAATCACACTCACACTCACACTCACCTCTCATCTCTCACCTCAAGCCTCATCTCTCACATCACCTCTCGTTTCAGTCTCACTCACCTTGTCGCCTCATCACTAAAACCTCTTGGCCGGCTTGCGTGATCCCGTCTTGTCACCAAGGGGTACGGATAATTGCAGTCGATCAACGCTTCGACGGCCGTTTGACCAACACCATCGCCCAGCTCGCACGGCAACCGGTCGTCCCGCCGCCTGTAGCCTGTCTGCCGTCGTGTGATCTGCCTTGGCCGAACCGATCGGTTTGCTTGGCGTACATAAACAACACAATGCCTTGGCTTTTTCTTCATCTGCACAAGAGGGATGCCTCAGTGCCTCTGTGCCTCTGTTTTGCCTCTGCCATGTTTTCCCCCCGTCCCTTCTGTCCTTCTGCAGTCATCCCGCGTTTTTGCGCGTATTTTTGGCTGCCGTATCTGCAGCCAGTACGCCATCTGATAATTCGTATTGGATGCTCACGGCCTCTGCCATCCAACCTTTTCCGCTGTAATTTGTAAGATGTGGCTGACTAAGGTGGGATGATGAGCCGCGGGCGCCAAACTTAATTGAAAAGGTTGTTGAGACGTGTTGCCTCGCTTCGTCTTTGTTTGTGCCGGTCCATTGTTGACACCCTTTCCGTCCCTGATTTCAACGGTTGTTAGGTTTTCGGGCTATTGAATAGCTCGTCGCAACTCATTATCGACGTCAATTCTTCCCATGAGTCTCAATCATTCAATCTCATCCCCAAGCCATCGCATCGCCAAGCCGCTGCTGAGTCTTAGCTCTGAGCAACCCCTGAAGTCCGTCCCTCACAGCATCCACAATGCAGGAGCCCATCTTCTCTCTTTGAAGCAAAGGCTGAGATGTCGCCCACTTCCCTTGACTCCTGTCTGGTCTGTGAGGCGTGACAGAAGAGGAGGCCCCCGCGTAGTGTACTCTGTATTTGGGCCTGGAATGAAAGTCTTGGCAATTCTCACGCGAGGGTAGGGATGGCTGGCCCTTTGCCGCCTGTCATGGCGATGGTGTGTGGTGGTTGCCTCCTTGCGTCCCAGCCCTCTTCGTCTCATGAGTTCATCCGTTGTCTTTACCTGTCACTCAAGTCAGTGAGTGAGTGAGGCTCTGCGACAATTGGAGTTTGTCTATGGATGGAAATGCAGCAGGCCCATCCCACGATGCCTCGCCTTACATCCACCTTACCGTAAACGCCATCTGTCAATCGGAACCTTGCTGCGTACAGAATACGGATACCGGAAAACCCAATCAGTCCGTGACATCCATCGCGCCTGTTCCCTTTGGTAACAAGAAGGGGTGCTTGTTCAACGTCGCGGGCGTCTCTCATTTGCTGCACAGCCCCGATGCCCAGAAGGCCAAGACTTTACCAAGAATACCAAGACTCTGGCGGCCACCAGCACAAATTCACCGCGTCATCTTGTTCCCTGTCCTGTCCTGCGAGGCCCAGTGTGTTGTGAAAACAAATGTATTCAGTACCTCTTTTTCCCTAAAAGTCTTGGTATTCGAGCAAAATCGAGAAAAAGAGTCTGGGCCCCCCCTTTTCTTCCCGACGCAGCGCTACTATTCCTGTTCCTGCTTTTCCTTGCCTCCATCCCCAGCTCATCCACTACCACCACCTCACTCTCACCTCACGAAAGCCAACACCGTCCACCGCCAAACGACAACCACAAGCACCTTGTGGCGGCTGCGTTTGATTTTTTACGACGACCCAAAAAGTTAATCTGGCGGTGCCGGTCATGAACACTCGCTTGACGTAACGAATTATTTTCTTCGACGACCTTCGCTGTCTCTATTCCTTCGCCATCAACGTCAATTCGACACACTCGCTAAATTCAACCAACGACGACAACCCGACGGCCACCCGACCGACCGATTGCATCGCCGATTTTTTTTCTCTTTCTCCTCGATCCGGATTAATCGGCCTTGATTTTTAAACTCGCGATTCACCGACCGGCTCATCGCCATGGTCACATCACTCGCTAAAGCCGCTTCGGCGGCCCTGCTCCTCGTCGGAAGCCTACCGGCCGCCAGCGCGCAGTACTACAAGATCGACACAAAAGGTAGGCCGACCACGAAATGCGACGAACAACCCGCGACACCAAACAAAACCAACCCCTACTAACACGACACCCCAGACAACATCAAGTCCGCCGCAAAAGACCTGGCCTACGACCTGATCAAGTTCTACAAGGGCAACCAGACGGGCGAGATCCCCGGTATCCTGCCCGGCCCGCCCACCGAGCACAAGGGCGACTACTACTGGTGGGAGGGAGGCGCCATGATGGGCACCTACATCGACTACTGGAAGCTGACCGGCGACTCGACCTATAACGACCTCGTCATGGAGGGCATGCTGCACCAGACCGGCCCCAACGCCGACTACATGCCCCCGAACCACACCGCGTCCCTCGGAAACGACGACCAGGGCTTCTGGGGCATGTCCGCCATGCTCGCCGCCGAGAACAAGTTCCCCAACCCGCCCGAGGACAAGCCCCAGTGGCTCGCCCTCGCCCAGGCCGTCTGGACCACCCAGGCGAGCCCCGATCGTCACGACGACACCTGCAACGGTGGTCTGAGATGGCAGGTGCCGTTCTCCAACGCCGGATACAACTACAAGAACAGTGCGCTCAGTCCCATGTGTTAAAGCTGGGGGAACAAGGATGCTGACATGTCACAGCCATCGCAAACGGTTGCTTCTTCAACATCGGCGCCCGCCTCGCCAGATACACCAACAACGAGACGTACGCGAAGCACGCCGAGAAGACCTGGGACTGGCTGTGGGGAGTCCAGTACATCGATCACGATACCTGGAACGTCTACGACGGAGGCCACGTCGAACACAACTGCACCGACATCAACAAGCAGCAGTTCTCCTACAACGCCGCCATCCTGACCCAGGGCGCGGCCTTCATGTACAACTACGTATGTCCCTTCCCTCCGTCTCACTCACCCACCAACCCCGCTAACAACCCCTCTCAGACCAACGGCTCCGACGTCTGGAAAGGCCGCGTCGAGAAGATGACCGAGTCCCTCTTCACCAACTTCTTCCCCAACGACACCGCCTACGAGCTCGCCTGCGAGGGCCGCAAGGGCCAGTGCACCCCCGACATGCTCTCCTTCAAGGGCTACGTCCACCGCTGGCTCTCCGTCGTCATGCAGGTCGCCCCCTTCATGCGCGACCGCATCGACTCGGTCCTCAAGACCTCCACCACCAAGGCCGTCAACCAGTGCACCGGCGGCGCCACCGGCCGCGTCTGCGGCTTCTACTGGAACGAGGGCGTCTTCACCGACCCGGGCGCCGACAAGACCACCGGCGCCGGCGAGGCCATGAACGTCCTCGCCGCCGTCTCCAGCCTGCTCATCCACGACTCGGCCCCGCCCGTCACCAACTCGACCGGCGGCATCTCGGCCGGCGACGTGAACGCCGGAAGCAATTCCAAGGACCGCGTCGAGCCGGAGCCGATCACCACGGCGGACAAGGCCGGCGCGGGTATCCTGACGTTCATGGTGCTCGCGGGCGGTCTGGGTACGTGGGGATGGATGAGCTTTGGCGAGTAAACGGGAAGAGAAGGAGGGGAATGGGACGGGAGACTTGGATGTTTGATTTGTTTTATGGGGAATTACATATCTGGATGCGCATGGCATGGCGTTCTGGACACCCGAAGGGGGAGGGGACTATTACTACTACCTCTACTACAGCAGTATTGCTAACTTTTCTTACTTTTTTCAACTTGCTCTCTGTGATTCATAAGGTGAATCGTCTCTATTATGTTATACCTGCGACTTGATTGGATATTTGCCATGCCGAGTCGAGGATATCTGGCCGTCCTTGATGTTTGGTCCGGTGTGGCGCTCGCGGCGTCGGTCTGATCTTGGATATGGCCTGCAGGGTTGAAGGTTGTCTGTCGAAGTTTACATGCGTCTGATCATAGACGAAGATGGGCCAACAAGACCATCCATTGATGAAGACGGTCGACAGTCACCGTCTCTCAACTGTTTCCGGGATTTGAACCAAAGAGTCAGCACTCGCAGGGCGTTTTTGAGAGGCTTGTATCATCCAAAACGCCCTCGTTTCTCTAGATATTCCGCCTAGATACCTTGGTTGAAACTTGAAAGATTGAGACCATAAACCGCACGCTTGTGGCTGACAATAGAGCATGATTTATAAGACGTCTGAACTTGATATTGCCTTCCATTGATATCACCCAAGTTATTCATAACTTTCGCAACTCGACGAAGTATATCAAGTTCTTTTATGATTTAAGTCTGACCATGAAGTCTTTCTTAATGACATAGTCCCTCGTCAATTGGCTACCCATATTTTGGTAACAAGCATTTGACGTGTAATGTGTTTTCTACGCTACTATTCTGATTCGAAGATCGGGAACGGCTAATAGTTTTAGGTGAAGTGACCTGAAAGACATGAAACCTCGTAGGTAGGTAGCATCTGCAAGCATGGATGGCCGCAGACATGAGGATTTACCGTTGCACTGTTCATTCTAGGTGAACAACTGTAATAGGGCAGGCACTTCTGATGAATTTCCCACATCCCAAGAAGACCAACAACGCCTAGTGATATTTGTGTCTTATCGAATCGGCGCGCAAGCCAAATGAACACATCTCAATACATCTTCTCGAGAGCTAAGATTCTCGTTCTCGTAACAGTCCACCTAATGCTTTCAGGGATCCCAAGTCCATGGCCCCATTTTTTAACAACGTCTGAATGACGAATTGCTGTCGTTCGTATTTTTCAGGAAAGTCAAACCACAGGTGTGGCCATCGAGGCGTGCACTCGCCAATTTCAGCTCTTGCGCCAGCACTGAGAAGCATTGCCATAACCTCATCAAGATTGTGCAAAGATGCGACGTGTACAGCGTTGCAGTAGTCGTCCTCTTCAGCTCCTGTATTTATAATTGGCTTGCTCTTCAGAAGCATCTCCAGAATACCTTTGTGCCGTCGACAGGCTGCTTCTAGGATAGCGTTGCCGAATTCGTAATTGTTGCTTGCTCTGTGGGGATCGGCACCTGCGTCGAGGAGCAGCTTGACTATCATTTCGTGGCCTTTTTCAACTGCGGCCGCAACAGACTTATTCAACACTTGCTTGGGTCTCTCCCCTTCAAGTAGTGTCTGAACAATGTCATAATGACCGTATCGAGAGGCGATCTGCAGTGGAACATACTCCCACACACATGCCACGTCGATATCCGCACCATGCTGCAGAAGCCTTTTGACAATGCTGACATAGCCTCCAGAAACTGCGACGCAAAGTGCGCGGCCATGGTAGTGACCTGGCGCATTAACATCAGCTCCATTCTGCAATAGTAGTTCCACGAGCGCATCAGAGCCCCGATGACATGCAATCTGAAGCGAGGTACCCCGACTGCCACTTTCTGCATTAACATCTGCTCCGTGTTGCAAAAGCAGCTCTACAACTGGCTTCGAGTTCGCTTCACACGCAGCTTGGAGTGCGGTACGATGATCCCCATGATGCTGGAAATTGGCGTCCATGCCTTGCGCCAACAGTATTCTGACTATCTCCTCTTTTCCAAAGATTGCGGCTCGTAAAAGGAAGGTTCCATAAATTGTGTCTTGAGCATGGATATCCGCTCCTCGTTCGAGCAAGAGTTTGGTAGTAGCGTCGTTGTGGCCATGCATCGATGCCTGTAGAGGCGTACATGGTGTGTTACTGTCCAGGTTGATGTTTGCTCCGTTATCAAGAAGTATCCGGACAACTTCGGTGTGACCTCGATAAGATGCAGTATGGAGAGCAGTGCCGTAGGTCTGATAGATGGCGTGGGCAGCGCTTGGGTCCTCCTTGAGAATCCGAAGTACTGCAAATGCCGAGCCGACACGTGCCATATAATGCAGAACGTGAGGGATCTCGGTACTCGAACCTGGACGACGGCGCATTGCGGGGTGACTCTGATAAGTTTCGTTCTCAAGCTGCCAGTAAGGGATGGTATGAAATTGAGAACAGATGTTGTAAGCGTCCTTTGATTCAATGAACTCTTCAATGAGATTTTGATCTGTGCTATTTCCAGTTCGCATGACATACTGCGTCCAGAATTTTGAGGCGTACGATGCGAATGGGTATTGTCTCAACGGCCTGCCTGGAACGTTGGGTTCGACCTCCAACAAGTATGCAAGACATACTTCGGCCATGGAGGCTGTGGCAGATGGTTCTCGGAAGATTTGAGAGTAGCTGTGCTTCCGTAGTCGATCTGACAGGAGGTATTCCTTGACAGAAAAATGCGCTAGCTGCAGCTGCTTTACCGTCCCTTTTGTGTACTTCTCTTTCTGTTCGACAACGACCACCAGACTGTGAAAATGTGTTGTGATTTCTTCGGGTATAGGCATCCTGTTCTTGGGATCGAATCTTGGCCTTGGTTGTTTGGGTTCGACTGCAACAATATCGACGGCTTCTTCGAGGAGGAGTGCACTCTCCGAAAACACTAGAAACTGTAGAAGCTTTATGGAGTCATGCTCATGCATTGGTGGGATCCTGTCCAGAATCGACTCATAGGTCTCGTCTAGTGTCCTTGGCAGCGACCTAAGTTGTTGTCGGAGTGTGGAATATTTATGGCAGTGTTTGAGAACGTCCAGCTGGCACGAGACCCAGCGAAACCTATGTGCACAAGGAGTCAGTGATTGCTTTGATATGAATCTTGGTAGCCATAGTCTCACATTCCTTGAGCCTTTTCTACAAGGTGGCTCTCTATTTCTCTTTGCACCTCTTCGTTCCCTTTCCATCTGGCTAGGGCGGCACTCTGTCGGACCTCTGAGTGAACATAGTTTTGAATGTCATCTGACACTAAATGGCTCTGCAGCGGAATTTGATAATTTATGTAACTTTCCAAACTCGATTTAATGTCATAGACAGGGCGGCTGGTCATGAAGATATGGGTGTCGATAGAATGAGAATCTGCCATGTTCTCCAACCAGGTGAGCAGACCATTCGTATTGTCATTCATATCCTCTCTTGTCTGGCATTCATCAAGAGCGTCGAGAACCATCCATATCTTACCAGTCTTCTGTGCCATCTTTTGAAAGATGTCGCAAAGCTGTGCGGTGGTAGGACTTTTTGAGTCCTTCTGATAGCTGTAAGCCGGTTCGAAAAGCGCAACAAGGTAGGTTGCTGCCTCCTGGCTTTTTGAGAACAGTTGTGCAATAAAGCATCGGATTGCCCCGTCCAACGACTGCTTGTACGCGTCTGCAAATGAGAAGTAGAAATAAAGAAGGGCTTCATCGTGGGCGATGCTGTGGGTCAAATTTTCGATCACCGTCGAGCTCAGGATAGTTTTGCCAGAGCCAGGGATCCCCTGAAGCCACAGCGAAGAGTTTGGGGTTCTCTTCCACTTGGTATACATCTCATTTCCGAGAAGCCATTGCCCTGTACCGTTTTGACGGGCTTCTAAGGCAGTTGTGTAGCTTGACGATGTATCCGGAGGTGAAAGCCACTTCATGATTTCCCGGTATTGATCACTATCGCATAGCTTTTGAATAGCTTCTTGTGTCAATCTTGTCGTCGTGGCAATTTTGGATGTGTCTCTGGCCACTAAAACAATTAAGACACATTCATCAACGTTATCATGTGTATTTACTGACCTCTTCCCATGAGCTCCTCAATTCCGTCAGCATTTTGGACATCTTCAGCTCTGATGTATCCCACGAGTAGTTCCTTTGCATACGCAGCGGCCGTTGCTGCTGCGTAGTTCTGCCACTGGTCGCTCTTGTGGTTGTTCGCGTAGTCGCAAATTCCCCTGACGACTAGGCAGGGAAAGTTGTCCATCAGTCCCGCCGCCTCCATTTCAAAGCAAATACACTCAGGCCCCAGCCGATCCAATATGGCATCTCGCGATAAGCTATCCTTGACAACTATATTCCCGGAAGCAATGACGCCATAATGGACCACTGGGTGGCTGTTTAGTCTGGCAGAACGTTGTATTTCCTTGGTAGGAT
Organism: Colletotrichum karsti; assembly: GCF_011947395.1. Taxonomy (NCBI): domain Eukaryota; kingdom Fungi; phylum Ascomycota; class Sordariomycetes; order Glomerellales; family Glomerellaceae; genus Colletotrichum; species Colletotrichum karsti. The sequence continues at coordinate 1,016,185 of NW_024065905.1, forward strand.
CGCAATGCGTGCAAGTCTCTGTGGCAGTAGCTTGAGGAGGAGCAGCTTTTGTTTGATCCGACAGAGCTGGGCCAGTACCGAGTGGACTTCGCGTAGGCTTCCACCGGGCTGTGCAGAGAAAAAGCAAGAGAGACCATAGCCAGCTCAGCATCAACTGTAGACGCATGTAGAACTGGGTATTTTGTGCCAAAGTGCGCTGGATTGCGTCGTTGTCCTCGACGTGCACCGAAGATGCTATGAACAACCGGTCATTCTGTGGACCTTGGTGAAAGTATCCGTGTTGTTGTGATCTCAGGAGAGGATAACGCTCGAGCATCGCGTCTAGGATGGACGGCACCTGAGAACCTTCCAACGGTTGTGTCGCTTTGAGGTTCGTCAACGCCGTAAGGAGAATCCGCGGCGGAGGAGCAAGCGAGCCGACGCGTTTGAAGCGACCATCGCTCTCCAACTTGCCCAAGTCGTACTGCACAACTCCCGGATGTTCGCCCGCAGGAGTACTAACGACTACGTCGCCGAGGCGGATATCCTTGCCCGGTCTGGGTATTCCGGCACCAATGCCGACCATCAGACCGAATCGAAGATGTGGAAGGGAGCTGATCATGAAACTGGCAGTTACCGCAGCGGAAACTAGGCCGTACTTTCCCTCCGGAAGTGATGCGATGACGATGTTGTGCTTGCCAATGCGTCCCCAGGTGTAGTTGTTCGTGTCGCTGAGGGTTTGTCGGAAGTTTGCAGGCTGGTCATGGTTCTCATCGAGCATCGCTTTCGCAGCGGTAAGCTCTTTGGAGAGAGCGGCGACCCATCCGATCGTGTAGAGCCTGAAGTCTTGGAGTTGCGTGGTTCCCATTGCGCTTTCGCGGAGCCTCGTTCGAGGATCGTGGGGTCGTCAGCGCGATCGCACAATCGTGAGACGCTCGATGTCCAGCGTCTTGCGGGCTGATTCTGATAACGACCTTTCGAAGGAAATTCGCTCAAAAGCTCGCTTCAAGCTTCGGGATGTGTTTTTGGGAGAAGGCTGGGTGATGACGAGGAAGCCCATCACGAACCTAGGATAGGTCCTGCTGACTTCTCCCGCATCTATTCCCGAGTTATTGTTGCCATACAAGACACCAGGGCTGACTGCATGCATGTAGTCGACCAATTAACGAAGCGGGGTGGGAGGGGACAGCGGCGCAGCCTGCCACTTTTGAGATACTGCATTCCTAGGCGTTCGCAGAGACTTGTGATTGATCGTTGAGCTGAGGGGGAAAGTGCCTTGTCTACCTACCCAGGCAGACTTCTTGGGCTGGGATATGTCGTGCGACTCTAGCCACCGTCCAGCCAGATCAGTTGCATCCATGTCAGATCTGAATGGCGCGTCTTCATGTCTACCTTTTTTTGTGGCATGTTGGAAAGCATTCTTTGGCGGATAAGTTGAAGCGGTGACGAAGATGAGGAGTGTTTGATGGCTACTGATCTCAAATGTGTACTTAAAATAGTAAATGGGAGTCTCTACGTTGAACTAATGTAAGGAGCGCGTTTGGTACCAAGTTTCGTCGATCCTTATGTTCCAGCTCTTCTAATCCCTACAAACTCCTAGCCAAAGACTCCATCATTCTTGGGTTCAAAGTCTACGTGAGGTCTGTTGGCAGCAGACAGGGGGAAGTTTGCCGGGTCATTGGGAAGTATGCCTTCCATAATGGGTGCCGACATGCCAAGCTGGTGAGGGTTCAGTGTCAGCAGCAGTTTCGCACAATTCGTGCTGGGAACGACAATCACTTACCGCAAAGTATCTGAGCTTTACCGCGTGAATCATTGTAGCTGCCTTGGTCGTGACCTTGAAGCGAAGGACACTCCATCCCAGAGGAGGCAAGTCATGGATAGTGACAAGTCCGGGATCTTGGAGGTTTAGCGCGGATGCAACGTCTCTGTCCGAAGCAACTGCCTCTTCAACGCTGGCATAAGGGAATCGCGCGTTCGAACTGACACCAAGAAGCCACGCAGGATCTGCGTGCTTGTAGAGAGGGATGGTGTCATTCAGTTGGTTCTCGATGATCAGGTCGACGACGCTTCCCATGGGAATCCCCTCGATGACAGGCTTGTCCAGCGACTTCCCGGAGCTGGCATTGAAGTCATGGAAGAGTAGCGGGGTCAACGAAGAACGGAAGAGTTGCCAGGGCTTCTCGTTGAGGAAGTACTCTGGGACGTGAGGCTCCGTGAGTGAAGGCTGAGATCCGGCTGCCAGACGGAAGGTGAAGTCGGCGGAGGCTGGGCGGGACTTCTTGGCCTTTGGTGGCGGGAACTCGGGGTAAGGAGGAAGGAAATGTGAGTTGGTAGTCTTGCATCCTTTCTTGGTGGAGCTGTCGGGTAGCACGCAGATATCGTCTGAATTCGAAGGTTGTGGCAACTCCATCGGCTGGCCATAGATGGGACGACGACTCGCCTACAGGAACAAGTTTGCGTTGTTAGTTCCCTGTGATGTCTGTTTCATGGAGCTGCTGTGATCGGTGCTTACCGGGTATCTGAGGATCGAGTAGCCCTGCAAGTTCTGCATTTGACTCGTGGACGACATGCGCAGGGCATAGTCACCAGGCTTCGCATCCAACTTCATCAGAACGGTAACCCTACCGGCACTGGGGACGTATACAACCTAAAACAATAGTCATAAGCTTCAAGGCTAGATGAAATGAGAAGAGCGATTTCGCTCACATCAGTCTCCTCCGGAGTGACGAAGCCGCCATTGTTCGCAACCACAATCATCTTGTGATTGTCGATGGAGGCCATGACTGAGTGCTCGAAACCAATGTTGATAAGGTTAAGCATGATGTAAGGTCGACCTTCAGTTTCAATGACCTGGCGACAAAGTAAGCATCGTCGCCGTCACTGGGATGAGAGATATCCTTCTCACCTCATAGTCAGCCTTGCTAGGCGTGCAAGTTTCTTGCGGAAGACCTGCTGGCTGAATGCAGCCGGTCTCGTCGATGTTTTGGCCATTCAACGTCTCGAAGCCGGGTTGGCGACAATGCACACGACCCTTGCCTGTTGTTGTTAGCGGAGATGCTACGAATTCGGCTTTCTCAAACCTTACCGTTGACGATGATGGAATTGTAGCAGTAGAACTCGGAACCCTCGGCCCTCATACGCAACATCTTCCAGCCGGTATCGCGGTGCTGGTGGTTCTTGATGGCCAAGTGGCGGGCTTCCCTCTCGGCTTCCATAATCTTGCGCAACTCAGTCTCATCGTTGGTGATCAACCTGTACGGTCTAGGTCTTGATGGACTGGGTGCTACGTAGACCATGCCATATAAACCCTGCGGGTGTGATCAGCGAGTCAATTCTGTGAGGAAAATGAGCGAGTGGGAAAGTACATCTGCTGATGCGGCCGATGTGTGTTCGGCGTACCAGTTCAGACCCCAGGAGCCAGCTGTGTCAATCACGCTGGTGAAGTTACCGCGGGGCAGAATTGGGAACTTTGATGCAGGATTAGCTTCGGTTTGAGTCACTGAAGAATTCTTTCAAACAAACCTGAGAGATTCCAGCCGTGCCATCATTCCAGCTGCCAGTTCTGAGAAAAGCTGTGAGACCAATGCAGAATTCGGAGGAATAGAATGACCTTCCTTACCCCTTGTGACCGATTCCAGACCTAATGTTGATCGTCAGCATCCCATCGTCCGAAGCGGAATCGATCCAATTCAAACTTACCAATGAATTGACGACTGTGCATAGATGTCGCTCTTGACCGTCAACTCGACGAGATCGCCCTCTTCGGCGTACAGTGTCGGGCAGGGCGACTGGCCATTACAGGTGAACATGACCCTCCAACGCCCGCCATCTTCATCCTGCGTCAGAGGTGCGCCAGAAGATCATGAAAAGTTTTGTTGTGCTTACCTTGGTTCATCCATCGGACTCCTGTCTGAAGGTTGTACTTGCGGATGAGTCTGTCTGACTTGCCCGGAAAGACGCGATCCCAACAGCCACGCACTGCTCGCTGCAGGGTATCGCCTCTCCAAGTTCCTGCCACGATGAAGAGACATAGAGCGGCCAAACCAGAGATCCAGAACACTGGCGACTTTCTTCTGTTCTTTCTCTTCGCCAACCCGAGCTGCGTTGACTCAATCTGTTGGTATTTTGACCCCATTTTCGCTGCTGTGTCGAGACGCCGGAGCAACTACGAGAGACTCGGTAGAGCCGGCGGGTGCAGCTTGGGCATGGAGACAATAAGTAAAAGAGTGCATGACAACGCGGGGACCGCGGAGGGGCGTCCCCTGGCCCCATCGTCTTTCTCTCACAGACAACTACCGGCCGCGCAGGTCTTCGCCCTTCACTGACTAGTCGATCATCACTGGTCAGAGACACTAGCCCGCCACCATTTTTGCTTCGGACCGCGGGGCCTGCGACGTTGTAGCTTTCCGGAGGTATCACAGCAACAGGAGCATTACCCTGTTTCGTTATGATGGCCCGTTGATCATGATTCGGTGGCGGCTGTGTTGTGCGTATCCATTCCGAAACCCGGCGGGAGGTCTGCGGTGATTGGGATTTCAGCTCCCCGGCCGCGTAGGGGTCCTGGGTCCGCGTCCACCGTCGAGTTGAGGCGAAATGCGCGTTGCAGAAAGGTTAAACGGCCGCTAGAAGAAACCCAGACAAATGACAGGCGGTCTAGAGTGCGGGAAAGCGGGTTGGTCCCCCTAACTCGGTAAACTCTAACGGTTGCATCGGACGGCGGTAGGGATGTCCTAGATATCGGTAAATGTGCCGTGGAGACTCTTGTAAGAAGAGGCAGTCGATGATAAATCCGCCCTTTGGGGGCCGAGGTCTTTTCTGTTTTATGAGGAAGGCCCCGGTTCCAGTCTGATTCTCTTGTCTCTGTGGGCGAGCGGGACAAACCATCAAGATGGCTGCTTTCACACGATGTGCGATTCTTTCTCTCCTCGCCAGCGCCAGTCTGGCAGCTCAGACGAGGAGATACAATTTCACCATCACTAACAAGTGGGACACTGGGGATGGTCATGGCAGGCCTGTCTTTGCCATCAACAACGAGACACCCGGCCCTCTCATCGTGGCAGATGAGGGTGATGAGATTGAAGTGTTTCTCGACAACCAGTTGGCTTTCGAGACAACTATGCACTGGTATGAGCCCAATTATTCTTTGTAAGATTCGCGACTAACATGAAAGAAATAGGCATGGGGTCTACCAAGTCGACAAGCCCTGGAATGACGGGGTTCCAGGCGTGACCCAGTACTCCATTCAACCACGCGATACCTACACATATCGCTTTACGGTCCAGCAACAATACGGAAGCTATTTCTATCACGGCCATTTCGGGCCTGCTTTCGCAGATGGCATGCGAGGCCCGATCTGGATTGCCCCCGCAGCGTGGCGACCGAGGCCATACGAGCTCATCTCATCTTTGCCTTCAGACATTGAGGGCATGAAGCAAGCAGAGAAGAACCCGCATCATGTGGTCATCAGCGATTGGAACGCCGAGCCCATGGACATTCTGCTCATCATGTATCGCGATACCGGTATCGTCCCGTGGTGCAGCAACTCAATCGTGCTCAATGGAAAGGGCAGAACGTTCTGTCATTCAAAGGAGTTGATTGAGTCTGTTGGCGGTCCGGGTAGAGACTCACTGGGCTGCGTTCTACAGGACGGCCAAGCAGAGTTCGCAAACCTACAGACTTGCCAAGAGACCTACGCTGATCTCGAGGTTTTCGAGGCGAAGGCCGGCGAGGAGTGGATGTGGATCAACTTCATCCACTCTGGCGCCCATCATGAATTGCAAATCAGCGTTGACGAACATGAGTTTTACGTCGTCGCGGCAGACGGAGAATTCGTCCACCCTCAGAAGGTCCACGCGGCCAACTGCAACCTCGGTGAACGAATCAGGTAAGTAAAAGACCGCAATGACAAAGACGTTTGACGTGACCGAGATAGCTGACCGTTTGACAGCATTCTGATTCGTCTGAACCAGAAGCCTAGGGACTATGCCATCAGAGTCACATCCCTCCGCAGAGAGCAGATCATTCAGGGGTTTGGCATCCTTCGGTACCCCGGCCAGAAGGTCGAGGGCAAGCAACAGGTGCCCGACACCAAGCCTTGGGTTCATCTCAACGGCACATTGCTCTCGCCGTCCTCCGTGGCCATGGACGAGACCAAACTTGCTCCGTACCCGGCCCGCCCACCGCCTGCTAAGGCCGATAACACCATCAAGTTCTTCGTCAACATGACCGGCCCCAGCAGCTGGGCTCTGAACATTGGTCCCCACCAAGCATTCCGTCAACAACTACCACCCCTACTCTGGGACGAGGAGTCCCGTGGTGTCACCACATATGGAGATGATGTTCACGGTGGCTCGTTGCACAACGGCACTGTTGTGGACATCATCTTCGAGAATGGTGCCAACGTGACCTCTCAACATCCCTTCCACAAGCACAACAACAAGGCGTTCATCATCGGCACCGGTAGCGGCAGCTTCCCCTGGCCCACGGTTGAGGACGCCATTCGAGAAGGAGGAATGGCGGACCACTTCAACTTGGTCGACCCGCCGAACCGTGATGGCTGCAGGCTGGGCAACAGCACCGGTGACTGGACCGTCATTCGATACGAGATATCTTTCCCTGCGGCAAGCATGCTTCACTGCCACATGATTCATCACTTTGCGGTAAGTCCTCTTGAGACCCATCATGATTCGCCGTTACTGACATCAAATAGGCCGGGCAACAGGTTGTACTGCTCGAGGGCGTTGAGAGCATGGCGAAGATTCCCGCGGACATGAAGGATCGTGTACACTCGGATTTCCGAGCTCCTCTTCGATATGGTCCGTTGGACTAGAGGCCTGGTTGGTGTCATTGTTGTAGTGGAGGTGTGTTGTCCAAGACAAACTTCTGTCAGCCAAAGAATGAATGAAATAAGCTTTCCACCCACGCGGAGTTTAACGTCGTGATGGCTGCTTCTCCAACTTGGCGCTACCAGGCAGCATGGGTTAGGTGATTGATGGTGGCTAGCGACGTATTCTCATGCCGAGCGGAACTTTGAGTTCGCGGTGGTTTCATCGGTGTGGCCAGCTAGCCGCGCTTGTCAGGGAAGAAGCCTGCCTGCACCCGGTGGAACGGGATGATTTTCCAATTTTCCGACCATCTCAAACGTGTGACCTGGCTTCTCGCCGGACTCTTTCCTGTTCTGCATTGTCCGAATCCGGGCCCGGGTTTATTTGAAGTTTGCAGAATAACCTCAGTTGAGTCAGACTGTCGGGAAGCTCCAGCGTACTACACCAAAAAATGCTGCACTAACTCGACATGCTTGGACAGCTGTCGTCGCCGTCTTTTCCGATCAAGCACTGTTTCTAAGATTGCCAAAATCTGATGTCAGACAGTTCTTTACCGACACCTGAAAGGTTCATTAAGCTACGAAGTGGTTTCGATTCGGAAGCTTGCTTTGCTTTCACCGACAATTGCTACTCATTTCTACAACCATATCCCTCAACATTAGCAACTCAAGTCTGGGAACCCTACTGTATGCCCCAGAACAACTGGCTTTAAGTTGATTTGAATTGCTACATCACTTAGAAACCAGAAAGTAAGTCCATTAAGCCAAATCTCAGCGTTCAAGCGCGACTCGGAAGTGACTATCAAAGTAAGGTTTCCACGGTATTCGTGACGGACATATGTGGCCGGTGCTTGTAAGAGACTAGCACACGAGAATTAGTCTTCGCCAGAGGACTTTGACGACAGGTATCCTTGCTACTTTGGTTTCAAAACGACAAATACGGTGGTCTCGGTTCAGAAGAGACTTACCCGACCTCTTCGGACCATGATCAAATTATTTCTTCAGCATCGAGCAGTACACAGACCCTTCACAATACGAAGTTTATGGCAATCCTCGTATATCTTTTGATCAAAGTCCGCTAAATCACACCCATCCCCGAGGATGTCCATACTCCGATGCCATAATACTATGGCTGGGAACGGATCCAACACACATCACGGTCATGGCAATAGCGATTCACGGTGTTGACTTGTCCCGGGATGGATGTGAATTGATTCATCTCTTAGACGGCCAGTAGTCCAGCACCGTAGGCCAGCAAGAATTACAGTTATCATATGGATGCCCTCAAACCTCTGAGTTGGCATGATGAGAACACCGGAATGCGCGACACAGTTACGCTGCAGGTCCGGAGATATCAGTCTTGTAGCGAAGAGTAAAATTGAATTAAAGGTCTTTCCCATGAAGGCTATATACAAAAGATGAAGACGACATAGTGCACGTTCTCGAGGAATCGAGCTTAGGAATGTGGTACACACAGATGAAGATCTCAAGCTTAGCTTGTCTTCAGTTGCAGATTGAGTTGACTAGCAAATAAAAGTCCGTGAAAGACTCATAAGACACCGTTTTAGGTAACCTCAACCTAGCGTTCATCCACTGAGCGCGTCCTACTTTCTCAACACAAAAGCAATTCGCTGCGCAATGTAAGACAGCAGCCCCTCTTCTCTCAATGAAGTTAGAATCTCACCATACCCAGCGATAATAAACATCACTCAACACTAATAGCAAAGGATCATTATCGACTCAATGACACTGAGGGTATGTAGCTTGACTACGAGTGGGTCTAGACATTGATGTAGTCTTATGCTGAAGGGCAAAGCTTCGCTGTAAAGTCATGGCAGTCTGGAAGCCTGTCAAGGAACTTATTAATATTGAATATCAAAAGGTTCTCACTGGTATAGCGAGATGTCAAGTAGAGTGGGGAAGACAGATAAGGGTGGCTTCATTGTATTGCGCGGCATATTGCATTTGTTGCGCGAGTATTGCAGTTCTTCGCCTTGATAGGTAAACCAACATTGCACTAATTGATATGTTTAGTTCTGAGCGTTATGAATCATACAAAGTATCCTCTATCAGCTCATTGTAGCAGCTTTCACGCACATGTTGTTGTATGCCCAGGGCTTCCTGTAGCTGAGGTGACAGAGAGTATGTACCCTTTGTGTTTCCAAAAAAGGCCGCATAAAATTCCTTAGAGACATTTCTTTCTCTCTCTTCCTTTAGAGGGGAGGGCTCGAGACCGTACTCCCTCAATGGGACACTGTTCCGAGTCCAACTTGGAATAGAGGTCTCTACCCACTGCCCAACCAAGGCATCATCCCAGCACGTCTCCCATGAAGGTTGGTCGATGTCGGAGTCGTCAATAGACAGATCCCAAGACTTGTCTCTCGAGCGTTCTTTTGCGCGTTCGTTTGCACGTTCTTCTTCACGTTCTTTGTCGCGTTCTTGGACTCGCTTTTGTTTGCGGTTTAGGGTTTCCTCTTGATGACTCATGTTACTCAGCGAAAGTAAGTAGTCGTTTGATGAGCCTGTAGAATCTGCGCTCGCTGCTAGGAGCACTCGCAAAGCCGTCTGGCAGTTGAGACGTTTCGCGGCAGAAACACCATGGATTAGAAGAGCATGCGGGAGACGTGCGCAGTCCAGATAAGAACCCCAAGCAGGTCCACCTTGTGCCTCCTTGTGAGATTTCCGGATGATGCGACTGAAGAAACTCGAAACCGAGTTTGGGATTGAGGAGATATCAATGGTTTCGTATTCGTGGTGTTTAGAAAACTGAGATCGGTCGCCGAAAATTCTTGCCAACCATGTTTTGAAGAACCACCATGACGTGCATGTAGATGACCATCGACGCTCAAAAGCTGCTTTCATGTCGCTCATGATCGACTGCAGGATACGGTCCCTGACAGGGCTATGCTGAGCGATTGGTTGGTTTAGAATACTTGGAAGGCTGTTCAAAACATATTCGAGCAGAGGGGCATTCTCCAAGTGGCGTACAAAGGTGTTCAGGCTCTCCTCAGCATCTCCCTCAGCTGGCATATGAGATGTTACCTTGAGGTAGTTAACACACGCTGAGCAAATGACGTCGAAACTGCACACGCTGCTGATGTGTAGGGAATCCGCAGTCGGGTAAAACAAGAGGAACTCCCTTGCAGTGTGATGGATAAGCTGAACAGAGTCTGCTGCATCGATATTCGAGGAAATCAGAAGCCGACCAACTGATGTAGTCGCCTTCGGTATGACTTCCACGAAATCACCACAGAGGTCGGCGAGGACTATCTCCATACGGTTCCACTGGCCCTGGGGGAAAATCAAACGATGATTTTGAAGATAATCCTCACCATGATCTTCGGAGTCTCCCCAGTCGAACATTGCTAGTGCATCTCTGATTTCGCAGATTCTGAGAGGTCTCCCAGCGAAGAGAAGCCATGAGAAGACGTAGCTGGCTTGCTGCATGTCGCTTAGAGGGCGAGCCCTTAGCCTGTGGAGAATGTCCGAATAGAGCTCATCGACGCTTGTTGGAATGTCGGAAAGCGCTTTTTTGAGGTTGGCAATGGTGCATCTGGTAGATTTTGCGATGTATTCAAGCCTTCGAAGGACCATGACTACCCATAAGATGACGCCGTCTGCATGTTTCTGAAGGTAGACTCGAACGAAGCCAAGGTCAGGGTTACTACTGTCCGAGATCCGGACTGTAGACGTATCGATCATCAAATAGTTCAAAAGCCGCCGTAGCCCATTTTCGATGATCTTATCGACGTCATTGTTATTCTCGTCCTTCATGTTGATAATGTATGTTGGCGCTATCGCACTTTTTATAGATACTTCGGGCCGGCTGAAAGCGATGACGTTGAAAGAGTCTGAGTGGTTACCATTGGTGTTGCACGGGCGGGAAAAAACCTGGAAAATTTCATGTTGGTTCCCAGAGGAGATTCGTGTCTCGTTTTCCGATGATTCGTCGAGACCGTCGAGAATAAAGAAGAATGTCCGTTGACTTCGACTCCTGAGGTCCTTTAGAGCCATCAAAATTCTTGCAAGCTCATCAGATTCCCAGATAGAAGCGTGCCGTTTTCGTCTTTCTCGAAAGAAGGCTCGATAAGCAGGATATAGTGAGTGATCCTGTGACAGAAGCTGGTGCAGGATAGACCGCAGCATCGAAGTATGATCCTTTTCGGTCGGGCCACCACGTGAACTATAGAAAAAGTCCGCCAGCAGGATTCCATCTGCGCCTTTCTTGACGTCAAGTAAGCGTTGTACCGAGAACGCTAGTGTCGATTTCCCGCTTCCAGGCTTACCACAAACCCAGAGTAGACTCGATCTGCCAGCCACCCAGCTTTTGTAATTATCGTGAGTTTGAATCCAATCGGTGGTGCCAACCTCTGACGTTTCAACACGCTCGCGTCGAGAATGAAGCTCCGGGTAGTACAAAATTGACAAACAGACTAGATACCATTAGCTCAGTCATTCTTGATTGGTTTACGCAGGTACCCATGCCTTGTTTCTCCGTTTCATCATTGATGTGAAACGAAGTGATATCAGAGTTGGACAGTCGACGACCAGATGTGGTCAACTCACGCTTTCCGACGACCAGGACCTTATGAGTCTGCATATTTTGCGTCTCCTCGAGAGCGGAGGATATCCCCCACCATTGCGGGTCCAAGTAATCAAGTGCTTCTTGCAGCGGTTCGCGTAGTTCGTCATCGAAGCCAACCAGTGAGAGAACAACAGGGCGACGATGAGACACTAATGCACATGCAAGAAGAACCCACTGCTGCTGCCAAGATGGATCTGGAGAGCAATACATGGCTTTCCAGGATGTTTCAAGGCCTGGACGATTCATAACCAGAAAATCATCCGCATGCAATGTTCGGACAGTGTCCTCCATCCTCTCCATACACATTCGGGAGAGGGAAAATATCTGTGCCATGAGCATTCGTGGCAAAAGGTATCTCCATGATCCGTCTTGTCGCTGTTTCTTATCGGAAGGAGGGAAGGCACATAGTACATCGGAGCGTTCGGGCCGAAGATGTTCACAGACGCTTTCTGACACTGCAATATGCCACTCCATCGGGGCATCATATTCCACGTACAATGTGCAGAGCTTTGCGGATGACTTCCACGAGACTGCTTGAGGCATCGTCGTTATCCATTGGCAATCCTCGGCTTTTGACTCTGTCGAGGTTCTCGTGTGTTTTTCGGCAGACGAAAGTCGAATGTATTTGTTCACGTGTTTCGTCACAGCTGCCAGTGTGATTATTAGCTCAACCAACGGCCTGACGAGTAGGGTGCCCACTGCTCATCGTGGGTCTGGATATTGCACATGTGTCCAATAATTACATACTCTCCGAGTTCACTGTGATGGCTCGCGTGATCATGTCCCCAAGAGCTACTCCAATAGTTGTATACTTTTGACTCTCCATCGAGTCAAATCTACACATCTGACGATGATTTGCACCTTGTATGGGCACTGATATTTCGTTGTTCGTACGAAGAGTAGCCGAGTCTTTATCGACAACCTGTTCCGCGATTATTAGCAAGCTCATGTCTACCAATTTCGACACAGCTGCTGCGCCGACATTGCAAGTCAGACTTACAATGCCGTTCCCCATTTTTTCCGTTTCATAAAACGTCCTGATTATCTTTAATCTTGAGCCAGGCTGAATGAACGCATTCGAAATTTTCGAAAACTCTTCTGAATTTCGCTTAAGCCCTTGAATGAAATCAAGGTTACCCACTATTCCAAGGCTTAAGCTCTTCACAATCCTTATGCTCAACTCAGCCCAATAGGCCATGTCTGTTCCGCGATGTGGCACGCCGAAGAACATGACGCTACTTATGCTGTTTCGAATGTCCATCCAGTGATCAGAGCGCTCATTGGACAGAATGAGAGCCTGGCTACAGATGAGATTTCTTTTCATTCAATTTAAGACAATTTACTTACGCGCTTGATGATGATTCCGCCAAGACTATGAGCGATGAAAATGATCGGCTTGGTGTTCGACGAGGTTTCCACACGTTGCCCTTGTAGAGAGTCAACAAGGGAGACTGCTGCGTCGTCGATATCTACCACGGAATGGCCCAGAATTGTTGAATCATATCCAAATGACCAAACCCTGGCATTTGGGAATCGAGCGGGGACGAAGTCTCTGAGCCACAGCTTCCCACCATCCGTCCACGTTTCTTCCCAGTCTCCGCCCAGGCCGTGAACGGCAACAATGCTGCCAAGGTGTCAACAGAAACCAGGTGATAACAAAATAAAGAATAAGTAGGCAGTAATACTCAATATCGAAAGCTGTCGACCCTGATCCAGGCGACAGAAGGAACAGCCCATACTTCTCCCGTTTCTGACTCTTGTCAATTATTGCAACCTTGATGCCTTTCGTCCAGCCACCAAATACTGGCATAAGCACTCACTGGTGTTGCAGAAACACCTGATGCAGATTGCTCTGAAAGATCAGATGATTCCGACTGCCCTTGTACTGCTCTCTTCTCGTGCAAAAGCATCGAGAGCCTTTTTCGAAATTTGCCCATTACGACCGTTTCCGCTGCACGACGGGGCTAGCCTGAGGTAAGCGGGAGGAGATCAAGTTCGAAGTATGAGAAATATTATTTACCGTAGCAGATTGATCACGAGTATTGCATGCATGGTTTCCTGAGGTTGGCAGAATTGTCTGGAGAATCATTGGTTCCTCTATCGAGGACTCGCCAATAAGCAGCTCTTTTATGACATCAGAGCTTGCTACGCAACAAAAAGGTCTTACATCTCACAGATTCTATCATCTCACCTGGTCAGCATGTGAGGATAACTCAGGAATAAAACGCTGTCATTGACAACAGCCTTGCAACACTTCGGGGCTCTGGGATTCTCCTACTCGAAAGATCCCGCCGTCCATAGAGCTAGATCTATAACTTTTAAGTACCAGCTGACCATCTACCTATAGCTCGAGATTAATGACGCTGTAATCGCGAAAGGTTAAGCCCAGGGGATGTGATGCAAACGGATCAAGATCTCAATGTTGGCTTAGCGTGATGTCGGTCGCAGTTACAGTTGCAGTTGATCAGCGAATGGAAGTCCGTGAAAGAGTCTTGGAATGACGGTTCAAGTAACCCTGCGATGATCGACTGAACGCATCCTAGTTTGTCAACCACCAATGGCCACAAATCTTCGCAACGGAATGCGACATCGTGGACTTAATGTGCCAACAACAGATCGATCTACACAATACTTGAGTGAGTGCGGATATTGTGCGATCAGCATTTTCCAGCCCTCCGGCGGGCAGGGCGCACCACCTTCCCAGCAACTAAACGCCCGCCGTGTGTGTCTTAGATAAGGAACTCGCGAGACAAGCCAATTCTTCTATACCGTAATGTTTTCGTTAGCCCATGAAAAGTGGATTCATTGTACGTCGGGAAACTTTGGGGGCCGTCGGTTGTGGTCATGCCGTCGCGTTGTCTTTGGTTCGACCCCACGCTGGACGATCGTGAGGCTTATGAATAACTTTGCATCACAAAACTGCCACATACGACCATACCCATTGGAAAACTCGGGATCCCGTCCGCTCTCCCATAGATAAGCCAATGAGGGCCGGATTAGTAGTTGGGTCGGTGACGACCAGCGAATACCTGGTGTTGTATGTTTTTTGTCTTTTTGACATCTTCTTTGCTCCACAGTACATTACAACTCGGGACCGAACATGCTTGAGGAGTGTTCTATTTCGTTCCCGTGACGCTGTCTTCGTCGGCCCGCGGTGTGGCAATCAGCTAGTATGATCGGGCCAGCTTTATTCACATTCCCGAGACATTTGGCTGGCACTAAGCTCGGCACAGTGGTCCCAAGATCGTCTAAAGAAGTCAATGCCAGGCTAACCGATGAACTGACCGTTTTCGAAGATCTATTACGTGTGTTTTGTAGTTTGTCACCTGTGAACCTCGCTTAACCTTAGTTGAACGACTAGAGCTTGGTGTGGAGATGCTCAGATTCGTTAATGCTTATTATCTTCAGCGTTGCAGTGATATCTGATGACGTATATGTCCTGCGATCTTGCTTCCGGGTTTATATACTGAAGCAGGCACCCATTCATTCCTGCTGAGAGATCTGATCATCTGATCGTGACACCCTCAAGCTGGACAATATGGAATCTCAACGAGTCAATGACGAACTTCTCAAACTCATCTTAACGAAGCTGCAACGCCTCGAGAGACACTTCACAGATATTGACAGTCGTCTCAGCGTTATCGAGTTTTCCATTGTACCTCCTCCCGAGAGCCTTGCCCCGGATGTTGCCTCCAGCAGCGCCGCCTCTCGACGTTGCTCTTGTCAAATCCCCCAACCAGTCTTCCAAAGCTTCCACGTTGACTGGGAACGACATGCCACGGCTTCAGCTTACAAAGCCTCTGTTGACAAGCTGCGCAACCAGTTCGAGTTCGACGACCAATCACTGTTTCCTTCTCAAGACATAGGGGTGGCCAGCACCTGCGATGTCAGGAGCGAAACGGGGGACGTGTTCGTCAACAACTACGACAACTACTCTATTTCCGTCTACCCGTCGCGTCCAGTCTCCAACTTTGGCTTCCACATCAACGACATGAGGCCAACTCTCAACAGTTCTGAACTGCCGTCCCTACGATACGAGGACATGCCTGTCGCCGAGGAAACTCTGACGTCCGTGTCCACCAGCAGCCGCAGACACAGCGTTGGGTTTCCGATACGAACGCGTTCTTCGAGGAGAAGATCTGCCAGTATTGCCAGAACGTCTCGGGTGTCTTCAGCCCCCGAGGTTCCGCCGATTCCTGCTTCATTCAGCAAGTTGAGGGGTTCCGTCAGACGCGCGAGATCGCTTAGTGTGCCGAGACGCAAGACACCTCCCGCCGACAGAGACGTTGCTGTGGCAAACGAAAAGGAGAACGCCATGTTGAAATCAGGGCAGACTCAACCCGCCGTTATACAAGAACAAGACACGGAGCGTTTTGTCCAGTTCATGCAGAAGGGGGCGAAGGCTTGCATTTTCTTCGTGCCAAACATGGTTTCCGGGCTTGGGAAAAAGATGATGAATCAACAGCTCAGAATGCTTGACGTCGGGGCTTGAGAGAATTTTCATTTGTTCGTGGTTGTGAACTCTTACTACACATTAATCCTCGTTGGTCTCAGGGTTGAACTCTTGGGCTACATTAATTCATGCCATGCTAGGCAAAACTATACTTCAATTACGAATAAGATTCATAGAATGTCTCTAATGGTTAGGCACTACAAATAAGAATACGTCTCCCACTGTTGACCCTAGTCTTCGCGGCATCCTGATCTCTCTCTCTGTGACCTATCATCCCATAACGCTCATCACGATGTCCGCTACTCTCTCGGGCATGCTCAAGAACGGGCTGTGAGAAGCCGGCAGCCGGAACTTGCTAACATCAATGCCTTGCTCTTCGACGTTCTTGATCATCATCTCTTGAACGAAACTCGGCAAGGCCTTGTCATTATCACAGATGATATAATTCAGAGGGATAACCCGCCATGCTACCTCTGGGCAGCTGATCGGTGTGTACTGAGCGGCATGGCCGTGGGCTACCATCTGCTTCTCGGCCCACTGGGCTTCTTCCTCGGGCATGTCGTTGTAAAGCAAGCTAATTGGGTCTGACCAGGTGATGGTGCCGTCGGGTTGTGATGTCAGGTACGGAGGCAGCGTTCCGCCGAAGATGCCTGCAAGTGAGGTGTTCTCTGCTGGTATGAATGCAGTCATCATGATGATGTCTGTCACGCCCCCTTTTACGGAATCTGGCGTAGTCGCGAAATCGGCCAGTGCTGCAGATGTAACGACACCGCCATAAGAGTGGGCAAGAACGACAAGATGCGTCCCGGCAGACGCTTCCTGTTCCACGATGTTTCTGACGAAGGCGACATCGTCGTCGATCGTGGTGTCGGGTGGCACAGCGTTATTGTTCGTCGGCAGTCGTTCGCAGATAACTCTCAGTCCGTTGGCTTGAAGTTGCTTGACGAGTTTGTCGTAATGCTGTGGAACATGCCATGCTCCCGTGACCAGAAGAATTGCCTTTGAAGGTTTCTGCATCTTGTTGGAGCGTTGGGTGGCGAGTTGGAGATCACCCAGGTTTGAGGTATTTGGTCGCAGCAACAGTCAAGTTCTTATGTTCGTACAATACCTTGGGTCGCTGCCTAGACATCAGATACAATACACTAGTCTCCAGTTACACCGCTTGATATGAATTAAGCAACACTAGGCTTGTAGGTGTGTTACGCTGAAACACTGTCTGAAAGATTCGCTAGCTTACTGGCCACCGATGGCAAGGCCGACAACGCCAAAAGCGCCATTGATCTCGCGTCAGCTTCCTAGTGCTGATTTCGCAACTAGGCGCGACTACTGAATTCTCTGCTGCATTGTTTAGATTTTGCTGCTATTTTCACTCATTTCTTCCAACTTTCTTTATCGCTAAGGATTACTCAAATACATTCAACGTCGCCCAATGAAGCGCTAGTTGCGTTGAAGCCACTGGAAACGTCGAAGATGCATAGAAAGTTTGATCTATTTGTTCTCTAGCATACAGATGCAAGTAGATTCTGCGTTTTGGTCTTGGGCTAGAATCACTCAACTCTTCAGTCGAAGGCTTCAATAAGCTATGACTTGTCGAGTTGTTCGCTGTGGGGTAGAGATCTTTGAGGTCTTAGATGTAATGCGAGCTAGAGAATGGGGATGTCATTTAAAGTCAACCCACAGCCTTCATGCTTCTCATTTCAACCCTGAAGTCTCCGAGCTGGTGTAGTACACTTTACTATTTGTTGTAAGAGTTCATACTCTGTATCGACTAGTCGAGACATGTTGAGGCATATATGCACACATGCCGCGAACTTCTCGTATGGCTTCGCTTGCTTTGGTGGATGGTTGGTTGTGATCTAATAGATTTACTTTATTGTTTACGACTTAGATTTGAGCCATGGTGCTCTCCGTGAAAACATGATCCTGTACATTACACTAGCCGTTCCCAGAAGCCCGTATTATGCCAAACGCCGAGCACCAGTTCTATTCCTCCAATTGGAACGTGTTGTATTTTGTGTACGCACGCTTGTTTGACGCCAATGGTTGGTTCGTAACAGCAGTCGACCGAGACTCTTCATCGGTGGACTGAGAAAGATCTCCGATGGCCACCGGATCGAATCCTGGAGCCCGGTCGCCGAAAAGTTCGTCCATCTGCTCCAATGTTCTTCCCTGCGTCTCGGGAAAGAATAGATAATAGCTTGCCGCTGCAATCAGGTTGAAAACGAAGAAAACGTAGAAGAACTTGAATCCAACTGCTGTAAGGGCCTGAGGTGAGAAGGATACCAAGATCAAGTTGATGGTCCAGTTGGTAAACGTTGTGAGGGCGTTTCCTAAGGCCCTAATCTCTAGTGGGAAGATTTCTGCAGGGTAGACCCAGCTTATGATTCCAAGAGGCGTAAAGAAAAAGCCAAAGACAAAGTTCATGGCGACCATGCTTCGGAGCTGATCGGCATTTGTTCTATCCAGATACTGGAACTGGATGGCGTTGACGAGTAGAGCCGCCGCGAGGCCAAGAGCAGAAACGATGAGCGGTCTAATCCGGCCCACCCGATCCAGCATCCAAAGACCAACCGAGTTGTAAATGATACCAAGAGCGCCGTTTATCCCGATGATCATGAGCGAGGTCTGGGTGCCGATACCCAGGAGCTCGTAAATGCGAGGCCCGAAATAGTTGATGACGTTGATTCCCGACAAGGGCGAAAAGGCTTGGAGAGCGCAGCCGAGAAGGAGTCTCTTGCGCCAGGACGGTCTAGTGAGAATCTCTTTCCACAGATTCCAATTCTTGTTCAACGCGGATTGCTCGCGAACGGCCAGGCGTATCTCGTTATACTCGACGTCGACAACCTTCTCATCAACGCCGATACGCAACTTATCCAGGCCTTGGCGCGCCTCGTCTGGTCGTCCCTTCTCCATGAGCCAACGAGGTGACTCTTGAAGGAAATAGATCCCCAGAGCCAGCACTATTCCAGGTATGCATTGGAACGCCAAAGGAAAGCGCCCTGTGAGTTGGTCAGCATGGTCCTCTCACATCACAAGGTCGACCGGTCTCACATGAGAAGTCATCTTTCACGAACGAACACCCATAGCCCAACCACTGCGCGACCAAGAAGCCCCAACTCAACATCCACTGCAGGAGCCCGGAAAGTTTACCCCGGTGCTTGGCTTCCGAGAGTTCCGAAGCATACATCGGGATTGTCGAGGTCAGGATTCCAACAGCGGCGCCGCCGATAAACCGCCCCAGTATGAGCGTAAAGAGGTTGTGAGCCCCGGCTTGAAGTGCTGAGCCCAATCCTGAGATGATCGATCCGAGGAACACCGTGTTTCGACGTCCCAGCCAGTCAGAAAACAACATGTTCACCATCGTCCCAAGGATCGCTCCGCCTTGGAACGACGACACGATTCCTCCGGCAATGGCATCGGACGGGTGAAAGTAGTCCTTGAACGTTTGAAGCGCAATGGTCGATGTGATGATCCCGGAGTCGAAGCCGAACAGAAAGCCTCCCGTAGCCAGGAAGGCGGCCGAGAAGAATGTCGCATGACGGCCCATCGGAGCTTTGTGTGATCGTCCACCGCCGGATGTTCTTTCTGAGTCGAGTGTTCTTATGCAGCTGTAAACGCAAATGCGGGACTTTGCAGTTGTTCTAAGTGCGAGGCAGTGAGATCAGCGCAACGGTCGTTCTGCCTCTATCTATCAACCGGACGTTGTTCGAAAAGACGGCGGAGAGGCGCGGAAAATGAGGAAAGAGGACCTCATGGTTTTCACATGCGTTCGGGACGGGCCTGTGCGATCAGGATTCCTTGGATAGAGAGTATGGGAACTCTTTTTTTCGCTGCGTGACGTGGACGTTTTAAGCATGAAACTTTGCGGCTCTGTGAGCCATTCACGGTTTCTCGTTTCGAGCGAGCGCCCGAATAGAGTTGCCGTCCGTGGTTCTAAATGCGGCCATTTCCCCCGCTTCCCGAAACTGTGACCGAAACGTTGTTTTTTCTTCCGATCATCTTCAGATGCATCACTATTCTCGGCGGCTCGAGTTGGCGTCATAGTTTCTGTCATCCGGTCCTTGCGCTGGGAATCCTCAAGGATGAACCGCTCCGTGTCGGGATTGCTGTGTATCGGTCTTTTTTGAGGATTTTCAGAGACGAGAGATGGAGCTTCGTGCTTCTCCAATTTCTTCTCCAAGGGGATGGCGGAACTCGAAACGCTTGACAATAAGATTGTTTTAGCGCGATTTGTGACACATGGCAGTTTAAAACGGTCGACGGGCGGTAATCTTGCCTTGATTGAGACTTCCCGGCATAGTGACGGCGAGGGACACATGGTTTCGCACTTCGCCAAGGTACTCCGTTATATGTCACCCTCTAAGTTATGTCTTCACATGTAGATCAACTGAGTTCACCGTCAGTCAAAAACTTCCACATACGGAAAAGATGTCAAGTAGAGCACTGGGATATAACCGCCCAACAGTCTGACAGATGACGGCCGATCTCTCCTTAAGCCGAGGTACATCTCCCGACGGTACTCGACTTATGATTGAGTTGTCTAAACTTCAATTAGTAAACCAAATCTAGACGACGCGTTACTATTTCGACAAGAGAGTTCATTGACTGCTATCTACCTTTGCTTACTGTCGAATTATGTTTGTAACAGTAATAGACCTCATAAACTCCTACGAAGAGACATCTCTCACGGCAGAGAGTTGCGTTGGTCGACGACTTTGCGGTGCTCACCATGAGGCCATCACGGGGTTACTTCGTATAAGCATATAAGACTCCAGTTAAATTCAGCAAGACCAAAAGTTGAAGGCTCCTCTAAAGCATTCTCTAGGTACATAAAGCCATGCTGTATTAAACATCACTCTGCCCCTGCATGCACGTGATTTTCCGTAGTGTTCGGATAAAACACATAGACAGGCCACTAGCCTACGACCATGCACTATATCCACAGTCTATATCTTGAAAAATAGTCAGCAGAGAGTGATCAATCAACGGGCCCCGTCATTGCACCTCCCGTCTCTGCTCCGGGATTCCGCCGGTGCGGCCCCACTCTCCCGAGCTCTGTCGGACACTAATTCCGACGGGTGGCCGCGGCGTGGGGTCATTGGCCGAGGGTCAAGAGTGCAGAATTCCTCAAAATTCTTTAACTGGCCATTCTGCTGGTGTTTCCGATGTTTTCTCCTGCTGCTGAAACTAGACAATTACACCTATCCAAATCCATACTCTTGTGGCGTTTTGCATGGCCGTCAATAATGCCATCTAATTCTCCGATCAAGATCCTTACAACCCACACAGTTCAATGTGCCGACAAAGATAGTCTCGGACAAGTGGCAAGCCACTTCTTACTCGGACCTTTTGATCATTTACTACCGCCCTTCGCTACAATCGCCATCGTCTTCGTATGGAGGCAAGCACCGCTAAGGGAAAGCACGACCGAGGACGGCCAGCTCATCCCGTTTGACTGTCTACACGCGGCTTTATCTCGTCTATTGGACTTCTATCCACATCTGACTGGCCGACTAAGTCTTAATGAGGAGGATGGCAGCACCGAGATCAATCGGCTGGGCACCGGCGCGGAGTTGCTTTCCGCGGTTTGCGACTCGAGACTGCCTCAAGACAGGGTGCAGTTGAACCTGGAGGATATGCCTGAGGAAGGAAGTACTCTTCTCCCAGAGTACGATGGCACGCCGGAGGAGTTCTCCAAACAGCCGATTCTGAGAATTCAGCATACACGGTTCGGCTGCGGCTCCGTCTCCCTGGGTGTTCGTGTTAGCCACAGCGTGTGCGACGCGCGGGGCTTCTTGCAACTCGTGGAAGACCTCGCTGAGATCTACCGGGGTCTGATTTCAGCTACTCCGTGGGAAACACCTCTGAGCGATGTCTTTCTACAGAAGCCCCCGTGCATTAACTCGTACTTGGCCGGTGTCAAGATGAGCACAGAAGAGGGGAAGAAGGCGTTGAACTTTCGTCCGGACGATTACGGAGTTGATCAACAGCCAAAACTGGAGACCTTTACGTCCGATAAGCCCGTGACTGGGAGGTTGCTGCTGTTTTCGAGGAAGGAACTCGACGCAATAAAGGCCGCGGCAAGTGATTCCCATCAACACCGATGGGCGTCGACATTTGAGGCGCTCTCGGCACACCTCTGGTTGAGTGTCCAACGAGCACGGAAGCGTTATGAGGAGTCAAACACGACAAACGGAACTGCTCGTCAATCTGAAGAGACGGCAGATCTTCTCACTTCACTGGATTGGAGATCATCAGAGCGCCTTGGCCTTCCCCCAAGATACTTCCCCAACGCGGTATCAGAGCCATACGTAACCGCATCGCTCAACAACCTTTCTGAAGCATCGCTGCCGAGGACTGCACAGATCATACATGATGGCTTGCGAGAAAGGATATTGGCAGACCAAAAGGATACTTTGCTATGGGTCGCAGCCCAGCCGGACAAGAGGAAAATTAGTCTCCGGTTCCGGTTCAATGACAAAAGCTTCATCGTCAGCCAGTGGAATAAACTCGAGATTTACGGTGTTTGTTTCGACACTGACGGGCAGGGACGACACATGTATCCAGACAGGGTGTGGCCGCCTTTTACCGTGGCTTCGCTAGCGGATGGTCTTGCTTATTTCCTACCGACGAGAACTCAAAACGACGGTGGTGCCGGAGGGGGTGACATCGAGGTTGCCTTGTCATTACACGAGCCACTCTGGGACATACTGGAGGAGGATGGATATCTCAGAAGATTCTCGTGAACAGAGTCCATCAGGAAGGAGTCTCGCCCTCTGACTGAGATGTCACGTTGAACACTCGGAACCGGTGGCGCTTGCCCAAACCAAGCGACTTCCATATATCTGTGATAATACTTTTTTGAATAGGGCAGGAACGTAGCTTAGGTTTTTTCCAAGCAATGCGACTTCCTCACAGTGTTGACTTAGGTAATGTAAAAAGAGAAAGAGCTTTACTGCAATTACGGTGATTAATTTGCTGGGTTTTAGGTGCAAAAGTTATCTCTTACCGCTTACCTAGCTTGCAGTTTCACTGGCAGGAGCAGCGCTCATCGTGCTTGCTTTTGGAGGAAGGACTGGTCTAATCACACGAGCTCATCACGCTTGTATTGTGTCTCGTGTTTTCCGTCAACTTTGCAAAATGGCATTATGTATTTTATTTTCGTATGTTTATGTACAGTTCAGTCATAATTCTAGTAACATTCCATTCACGCACTAGGCTCGGGCCACTCGTAGGTGGACGCCTGCGGGATGCCAAAGTTAGGCGTGCCGTCCGCGTTCGCAGTGATGGGCTGGACCATGACGTAACGGTTGTCGTCGCAGGCACCGTTGGCGTTGGCGGTGGCGTGGAACGTGATGTACGTCTCCGTCTCGTCGGGGCTGCGGAAGAAGCTGTTGTGGCCGGTGCCGAAGTTGCCGTTGGCGGCGGTCAGCTTGCAGCCGTCGCTCTTGGTCCAGGCCGAGGGCGAGGCCGGGTCCGTGACGCCGTCCCACTCGAGCAGGGCGACGCAGTAGTCCGGGGTCCAGCAGTAGTTGGCCGAGTAGGCGATGTAGGTCTTGCCGCCGAAGTAGAGGCCGTAGAAGCCCTCCTGCACGGGCACCTCGCTCCGCTCCCACGGCTGGTCCGGCTGCGAGATGATGGTGATGTTGGAGCCGGCCGAGACGTAGTCGTCGCCGAGTTTGCGCACGCAGGTGGACTGGTTCGGCACGCCGGTCATGCAGGAGTAGACGAAGTAGTTGCCCCAGTTGTTAAAGCGGACGACGGTGCCGTCGAGGGACCAGTCGTCGGTGACCTGGCCGGCGTAGGACCAGTCGTCCCAGGGAGAAGCGCCGCCTGTTTGATCTCGATATTAGCATTGAGTCTCTGGGTTTTGGGCGTGAGTGTGGGCTTACCTCGCAGAGCATGCATTCTCTGACCATCCAAATTCTCGGCGGTTCCGGCGGTGTAGTAGAGGTACCACCGTCCATCAAAGTAGTGGATCTCGGGGGCCCAGACGCTGCAGCATCGCGAAGGGTTCGAGTCGGAGTAGATGACCTTGGGGGTGGCTGTCTTCAGTCCCTCAATGGTGGTGGCGCGCGCGAGCTGGAGGTTGGTCCACTCGGTCGAGATGAAGTAGTAGTAACCGTCGAACCAAGAGATCTGAGGGTCGCCGCCGCCGGGGTTGCGGATGGGGTTGGTGTAGGCGGCAGCCGAGCCGAAGAGGCTGAAGGCACCCAAAGTGGCGGAGATGATCTTGGAGAGGTACATGGCTGCGATGTGCCAGAGGAGCTTGACGAGAGAGACTGGCCTGCTGGTGCTGGACTGAAGGGACACAGCAGAAGGAGTCTCATGGGACTTTATAGCCGTGCCGCCGGCAAACAACAAGACTACCGACATCATCAGTATTCTCCCGAGCCATCGCTACCCCTGAGCAGATCCGATGCGGACTGAAGTGGCATGTGGAAATGGCTGGGGTGGTTTTCGCGGTGGATATGGACCATTCTCGCAATGTAACTGGAGCGCTTTGGACCGAGTCAAGACGGACAATAAGGACGATCCGGAGCGACTCCGTCAGCATGGGACTCCATCAATCATGTGTTTTTGGCAATTGATTCGGGAGAGACAGAGCAATTTGGATGCGGAGAGGCCAAGACCAGGCTAGCGGGCGAGGGACACCCGATGTCGACGTCGACTGCCGGTACCTGCTTGACGAGGTTACACCGGATTGGTGCGCGAGAACGACGACACCGCCGCGATGGGTGGTGGTCGTGAATGAATTGGCGGGGTAGACGCGCCCGTGGGGAGACGGGGGCCGTTGTTACCTTAATCTGTGGAGTTCGTCCGGTCTTTACTGTGTGTTCTTGTCGTAGGCTAACCCTGTCCATGAGGTTACCCCGTGTTGTTATCCCTGGCGGACTTACAAGCATCCACTTCCAAGTTTCTCCGTGGGCGCGTGATGCGGTGGTGCCCCGCGTCGTGCCCCCGGCCTCTCGGGCGGTGCACATGCATGATGATTCTTCTCATTTTACGCTCATCTGAAGTTGACGTCAATGTTCAAATGCGATGGGTTTACGCGGCTTTAGCTTAGCCGCTTTTCTTCGGCAATATAATACTTTACTTAAGTAACTTCGATTCAACAGCCATGGCGTGTCTACTACACGTATAAAGTTTCACACTCGACCTGATCCCACAGACAAGACAAGCTCCATGCTTCTAATTACGGTTCCACAATAACATACTCTTTCGACAATCACTGCTGCTAACATCAGAAACATCAGGACCAGTCTACCATGCTTTCCATTGATATAGAACCGACTCTTGTATTGCTTGCGCTCTAATCAATCAGTGCCTGAAGAAAATACGGCGCATTAGATGGCTTTCGACGAACCTCGAAGTGAATATCCAAGATGGTGGACGATCCGCCCTCCCAGTTCGCACTTCGATGAAACATCGAATGTTGGTACCTTCGATGGTGATATGAACTGGAAGACGCGGGAAGGATATTGTTGTTTTGGAATGGTCCCAGAGCACGATGATGTGATTCCTATGTAGCACATGTGAGCTAGGAAATCGGCCGAGCAACGCTTCACATACAGAACTCGTTGCCTTCTCAGAAAGTCTAGCCCCGTGGATGATATGCTTCATACAACTCACGAGGACGAGAATTGTCGTGGGAAGTGACGCCAGTAAAGTCACGAGAGCAACGATGAACTCAGGCGAGGCTATCATGTCGGCGCGTGATGTTGATGTTTGATAAGTGAGAGAACTGAGTGTTGTTTATCAATAGCCACTTCGGCTTAGACTTGATGACACGCTTCTGATCTTCTTGATAGCTGAATGACGAAAGCCTACTTTATACATTGGGTTTCGTGAAGGGCACCTGATTTCTCCAATATCGCCTCCTCGCCGGAAAACCTGCTCATTTCTTGGTGTTCAAGGGCTCTCCAATTCTCGTCTCATCAACTGCCTCACCTACAGCATGCTGGTAGGTAGGATTCCCGCATACCGCCCACAATTTCTCCAAAAAAGACTTGTTTACAACTCCCAAATTAGCCGACAACATCGTGCCGATTTCAGCTCCTTCTTTGTAAGTTGTGTGCTACTCCGCACAAGTGTTTACTGGTGTCTGGCAGTAGTTGGTTGGGTTGAAATCCATCTCGTGTGCCACAAACACCGAAACTCCTCACGACGGTTTGCGGGGTCATCGCCTCACACTATGAATCTCCTCGACAGCTACCGTCGAGGTGCGGGGTCGATGTGCGGAGTTCGCATTTGCAAGAGCCGAGCCTCCTGGTCGGGCACAGGATCGTCCTTGCTGGCCGACGTTGATAGTGGTTCTCATGCATCAGCATGAGGCAGGGCAAGGCGACCAAATAAGAAACCACCAACGCGCAATCTGCTTACCTGACGCAAGTTGTGAGAGTTGCCTTGCTTTACTGTTGTACATAGCCACCGGCGCCGGCCGACCTCGGTATGAATGGCTTCTTCTTGGTAAATCATTGGGGCACTTTTGATGTTGTTGGCTCTGTCAATATCGTTGCCGCTGCATCAATCACCCGCTGATGTCTCACTCCAACGCCCATGTATCTAAGCGGCAAAGGACCTTTAAAACTGTCTTCGCCAAAAGATGTGGCTAGAGTTGCAATGCCGTAAGCGCCTTCAAAATAAATGAGAATGTGGGAATGTATTATTTCAGCTTCCTCCCAGACGTATCAAACGGATATCACGAAAAGGGGCTTGCCCGTTGTGCGTCGATGGAGGTTCCGCAACATCACCAGTGGACGATGTACAGCAAAAACAAGCAATAGAAAACAAGCCGACTCAATCAACATCCCTCTCAGCCATTTGTGGTGTCTTGATGATGAATTTGAAGATTCCTTCCCTTTTCAATAGTTGTGTTCAGGTACCCGGACATCGCCTGTCCTGCGCGCCAACCAAGTTCGAAGACTGATAAGCAGCTAATAAAATTGAGTGGAGTCTCTCATCGCAATGCTAGTGTTTGTAAGAGTTAGTGAATTGTCTCCATGGAGAAACCAAGGTGTGCCGAGAGAGAGGGGAAGGAATATACTGACTTCATAGCGGGAGTGATCAGATGTAGATGTCGTTGATCGAGAATGGTGTACATTACGGACTGAAACGAACTGCTCGTAGCTGTAGGCCCCTAGCCAACCATCGAGAGCCGGGATATTTGAGCGCGAACGAGCTCGTGGCTGCTTCCTTTTAGCTTTAAGCGTTATTGAAAGTCACAAACGAGATGTAACATACGTTATGAACCCGCATTGCTAGCTCCTGGGATTGACGGCAACGCTTGAAGAAACTGGCGAGAACTAGTATTATTGGCGGCAGCGATGCTACTAGCGCAACAAGCGCAATGATTGCCTCCGTGGATAGACTCATTAGAACACGGAATGCAACAACAAGGAGCGTGTTCTTTTTTGTTTTCTTTTATTTTCTTTATAAAGAGAAAAGCTTACAGGAAAGGATGTATCTTAAAAAAAAAATTGAAGGCAAGCATGAAGTTTTATTTCCATTTAGATCCAGATTTTTTGGGCGAGTAGTCAGGCTAAGGCAGAATTCCAAGTTGGCAGTGCACACCGACATTTATTACATAGTTTATACGGAGTATGTTTTTGTTAGAAAAGCAGCCAATGGATAGATAAGCTCAGATAAAGCGAAGTAGAACCTGGAAGGGTTCGTGCTTCCCTCTAGAGGTAGGGAGCTCCCGGGAACAAGTAGCTACAGCGAGCTATCCGCTATAACGGCCGCTAAAATACGGCGTGTAGTACCTACCTACCTACCTACCTTACAAGTACCTTAACCTCAAGGGTTCAGAAATCACAACGGCGACGTAGTTTACCTATCTCTTAGAACTTCAGACTGCTTAACCAGACTTGGCTCAGGAGACACATACAGCACGCTGAGAAGGATGACGTGATTTCCCAATGAATTAGTACATTGCATTAAACATATATCGAACATAAAGTCGTAACAGCTTTGTACAACGAGTATGGCACCTCCAACACCCCGCCATGAAGAATAAGCATGCAAGCAGCAGCTCCAATAAACGCTCATCGTGTCATTCGATACCGCGGCACCTCTACTCCAGCTTCTCCACGTTCTCATCCTCAGCATCGTCCTCAACGCTCCAATCCCTCCACCCCTCACCGCGCACCCAGCTGATGCCCTTCCTCCAGTTGCCCTCCTTGACAGCCCTCGCGTCCCTCTCGTAGACGACACCGGTGACCATCAGCGCCATGACGAACACCCACACGTCGCCGCCCTTCATCGCCCGCCACCACCTCCTCTTGACGCCGACCTTCCACAGCGAGTCGACGCTGACGCGCGCCGAGTAGAGGAATACGCCACGGCCGTTGCGCTTCTCGACCCAGGCCCAGAGGCCGGCGAGGAAGCCGCCGAGGAAGAAGCGCTGGGTGGGGAGGAAGGTGCCGGGGAACCACTGCTGGAAGAAGCAGATGCTGGCCCAGGCGGTGGAGATGGAGCCGGTGACGAAGGTGCTCATGCGCAGCGACTTGGCGAGGACGCGCTGGAGGGTGGTGACGGGGGCGTTGTAGAGGGAGCGGAAGCGCGGGAGAAAGGTGACGGCGGAGTAGATGATGAGGAAGAAGCGGGTGAGGCCCGGGAAGGAGCCGAGCCAGAAGTTGAGGTAGGTCCGGAGGCAGGAGGGGTCGGAGGGGTGCAGGGTCGCGCAGGAGAGGGAGTTGATGATCGGGTGGGCGGTTGATGTCAGCGGAGCGACGGCCGTGAGGGTTGGTGGGAGGGTCTCCTTGTTGGGGAAGAGAGTTGGTGAGATGTATGGCCTGCGCATGTTAGTAAGGTCGAGGTAGAGATAGGGGCGGACTTACGGCCAGTTGAGCTTGGCCATGCGGGCCAGGTTGTCCACGATCTCGTAGGCCTTGGGCCACTGGAGGTGAGCCGGGTAGTCCGCCGGCCTGGGGTGGATGTACGCCGTCGAGTTCTTGAAGATGAAGTTGCCGTACGTCTCGGGGAAGCAGTCCCGGTCAAACACGACGGCGTGCAACAACTGTCCGAACGCGAACGGCTGGATGAGCCAACTGCCCCACCACCACGGCCTCTCCCGCTTGACCTTGCCGCCGTTCTTGAAGCCCCAAATCATGCCTTCCTCCTCACACAGATTCCAGCCGAATTCCAGCGCCCGGAAGAGCGTGTAGATGGCAATCGTCACGCGCAGCTGCTGCGATGGGTACACGCCGAGGAACATACCCGCCAGCGAGGCGCCGATGGCCGGAGCGTACGGGGATGTTAGCGTCGCTGCTGTCCTCGGGTTTCGCTGGCGGAAGGGCGAAGCGGAAGGGTCGAGAAGGTGCGCTCGCAGGCGGGAGAGGAATCGGAAGAGGATGCGGTAGAGAAGAAGGATGGTCGAAAGGGATAGAGAGAGGCGAAGAGTTGGCGACTTGTGGAGGGGCTGCTTCTGGGTCGCGGCATTGGGACTGTTTGAATTAGCATTCCGTCGTTCGAAACGTCCGTTGAGACCACTTACTCCGGCTTCCCGCCCAGCAGCTTCGTCCAAATCAAAGCCCACCCCTTCATGGCCATGGCCGTCCCAATGAACACACGCATCGAATGCCTAACAGCGCGCGCATTGTAGTCGTCCACAGCCCTCCCCCCAGCACCGGGTCCGGCATTCTGCTTCGCTTTGTCGCCCTCGACGATGCGCTCGACGGCGCTCACGCTCGGCGCCGTCCTCTTGAGAATGCGCGATCGCGACAGGACGTACTTGTGCAGGGTCGCGTACTCCTTGGCGGAGATGGTGTATCGCAGGGTGTTCCGGAGGACGGGGTCGGTGATGCTGTTCCGCGACGGCGGCGCTCGCGAGGGACCGGTGCCGGCGGGGGCGGGAGACGATCGGGAGACGGCGGCTCCGGCGGGGCCTGGCCGCGACGATGAGGTCGCGGCGGAGGCCATTGGAGCAGCTGACTATCGCGGGGTGTGTCGGGTGTCGAAGGAATGTTCGTCGACGACGGCGGCGGCGGCGGAAGAGAGCGGTGTGTGTGTGTGTGTGGGTGTGAGGTGTCGTGACTTGTCGTGTGCTTTCGGGCTGGAAGGTTGGAGAAGAAGCAGGACCGGGAGGGTTTGGTCCGAACTGAGAGGAAGCAAGCAAGCTCCGTTAGCACGTGCCAATGCCGGAACTCCAGTCGGCTTTCCTGGATGACCTCGATGACGGAGCTAGAGACGTACTAAAATCCGGGGTTTGAGTTTGGGTTTGGCGCGTCAGTGGGAGTATTTGAGGCGTGGATTAAGTTGGGTATCGCGAGTAAAGAAAAAAGCAAAGAGTTCAAGCGGCTAGAAAGTGAAAAAGAAGGAAGGAATGAAGACGTGGTGGTTGTCGCGTCAGGTTGGTGGAATGTCGTCGGACAGGACGGCGACAGCGACCGCAATGTGAACCTGAACCTGAACCGCCCTGGCTCCCTAAAATCAGGAAAAGGCACATGCCTCGGCTCTCAGGCAAATGGAAATGAAATCACCCCTGCTGCGTCGGTCCACGAAAGCCCAGCTGATAGGCCCATGTTACCTCATCACTTCAACTAGGCTCCCCCCGCAGCAGGGGACTTCCCCACACTCTCTCACTGCAGATGCCAGTCCTGGCGACGGGCGAGGTTAGGTTTAATGACATGTTCATGCATCCTGCTGATTGTTATTGACGGATAGAATCTGAAAAGAGAACGACCAACAGTTTTGCGATTTTCTTCCGGTGTTGTTGGTCTGTGATGTACAAGTAAACACGCCTCTCGGACATCGAGCCTTTTGGAGCGCGTCTGTCGCGTTCATCAACTCAATCCTCACAGCATCCACAACTATCACTCATCACCTGAGGTAGGCACCAAGACCTCCAAAATCTTCATCGCACAGCAAGCACACCGTGATTTGTGCAGCACATACTATTACTACTAGCAGCAACCAAATATCGTCCGTGGTAATGGCAGTCGAACCTACTCAACCTTGGGCTTCTCTGTCGCGACTTTGGGCCCCTCCAATCGCATCCGCCTGCAAGACACTGACTACGCCTCGTTCCATCACCGCCAGTTACGACAGGCCTCACATCTTTCAAATCCCCTCACATCACCGGGTATACATCATCCTCACAATCTGCCCATTGGACCGTCCTTGCGCCTTTTTACACCCTTCGGTCCATCCACTTTTGTCCTCATCGCATACACCTACACTCGCCCAAGAGAACCTGCCCAAGCCGGAGCCAATTATCTTCTCAGCTACGTCTCACTCCCCAGAGGTCAACCGGCAGCCAGCTAAAAGTCTGACACGACTATCGACAAACACACATGCGCAAAAAAACATACAAACCGCGGCCCATGCCAATCCCAGCAAAATCCCCATTCGAAATGCCCACTCATTCCCTGCCTTTTGTCTCTCTGGCCCATCCGCTAAAAGCAAACACCTCGCCAAAACACCAGACGCAATGCCGAAACCATCGCCAAACCCTTGAGAAAAGGAAGTGCTTTTTTTCTTTGGTCATGATGCGAGTGCTGAACCCAGACCGCCCTAAATCATTGATTCTTTTTAGTTCCCGTGTCGTAACATCGTAATCCCGGCCCTCCATTGAATGCCTCAAGGATACGCCGGTCGGCCCATGCTCTCCATGTGACCGCCATTCTGCACCATCAGTGGAACCCACTGCCGGCCGAGAGACGGCGCGTCGCCATTGACGTACGACACCACCTCTTCGCGCCAGCCAAGGCCGTTCCACTCCTCGCTGACCCGCGGCTCCGCGCTCTGGAGGCCGTTGAAGATCAAGTCCGCGTGCGGCACCACTCCAGCTCTGACTGCCTCGACAGCCCGGGCACGTCGTGCCTCACGCTCTTTGACCACGTCAAGCATGACTTGGTGGCGCGCCTCCACATTGGCCCATCCATTCACGCTGCCGTAGCCCGAAGACTCGAGAGTCGGCTTGAGGAACGCAAAAGGGAGGTTGATGAGAATCGCAGACAACGTAGACCGGATGCTCCGCTGTTGGGGTGACTGGGGCGCTGTCTCGGATCCTTTCGACCCGTCTTGGTTCACAGACAGGTCGCCGAACTGAATGTGCATGGGGCGTGATCGACGATCTTTGCCAGACGTTCCGTGTGCGATAGTCGGAGTGCCCTCTCGGGCCGGCAGTGCGGAAGCGAACGGAATACGGGCGAACAGCTCGGGATCGGCAACAGATGTATCGAGAGTGAAGTCGGCCGGGAAGTTGTTGACGAGGAAGCTGATAATACCGTTGATCAGGATCTGGACGGCGTCACCGTACATGAACTGGGTGTGTCGGTCGGCGGAAGCCCGACCAGGCACATCGCCGAGAGCAAATCCAATGGCACGCTCAATGGTTGACCAGCTGAGGGTGTGCGAAGCAATATCTATGCCCCGGACAACCATGGGGTGCCACTCCAGAACGTGACCCGCCGCAGCATAGCCCAGAGCAAAGTCGAAACGATCATCAGCACTGCCAGCCATGCCAAGGCTCGCGCTGGCATTGGGGTCGGGCAGCACAAGCAGAGGGAAGGCATAAATGTGCTGAACAGCCATCCAGAAAGCATCGGAGCGTAGGTATCTGTCATCCGACTCAAGGCGAATGAGGCGGTTGGCGCCGGGCGAGCTTGATTCGTAACCTTCAGATTCTAGCTTCTTCGAGATCGCCGCGCTTCTGGCGAGCACCAGGCGGTGGCCGGGAATTCGGACAGGTGGGTAGCGGTCATCCGAGTATCGAAGCTCCAGAGTACAGTCAGCGAAAGAGGTATCACGGAACTGGGACCTCAGATAGGCGGAGAGATCATCCAGTGCCTGGCCATCGAGTCCGGGATGCATCAAGTGCGGGGGCGGCATGGGTCCAGACAACATTCGCTGGGGAGGCACGCCGAAGGCTCCGGCCGGAGGAGGGTGGGAGCGAGCGTCATCGACGGGGGCGTTGCCGTTGGGGATTCCGGGCGCGGGGTAAGGGTTGTAACCAAGGTCGTCCGCCTGGGCCGAAGAATGTGATCCTTGGAAGCTATGAGGGGTGGAAGGTCCGTAGCCGTTCATGTACGGATGGTACTGCTCCATGCCGGGAGGGGCCGGAATCGGTCTGCCAAACTGGTCGACGGCTGTGCCAGGAACGAATTCGGTGCCGTAGGGCATCTGGTGGGGGGGATAGCCGTTGGTAGCGACCGGGACTTGGTTGTGGAACTGACGTCCGTCGTGGGAAGGCGGGCCGGGAGGAGGCATGAATCCGCCAGAGTGAGGAGGGGCGGGCGAAGACGAGTTAGAGCCGAATCCGCCAAACTGAACAAGGCTTCCGTTGCTTGGGCGCGGGACATGCATGTGGGGAGGGCCGTTGTGGACTGATCGAGGGCCTCTGTGAGACGTGCCATTGATAACGACAGGCGCGGGACGAGGGCCGCTGTTGGATCCGGGAGGCATATTGTATCGCGTGGGAGGAATAACGGGAGGAGGTCGGAAAGTCGGAGGGAGCTGATGATTCTCTGCATTGTGTGAGTGAACTGTCTGTTGCAGCGGATGCCGACCCCAAGACTCCATGCTCATCTGAGGAACCCAGACTGCGGGCCAAGATACAATGATTGTGTGGCCGGCAGAAGAGGAGGGAGAGTCTTGGTATGTGCAAGGGCCAGTGGGCAGCGTACCTCGCGCAGATTCCATGACGGGCGGGGGCGCGTCTTGCTCGGTGGCTTTGTCGGTCGATTCGGACTGCTCGGTCTCGGAGGGGGTAGGTATGGCCAAAGAGGAGTCTCGCGAGTGGGAATCTAGTCGGGAATTAGCATTCGAAATGCGTTTGCCAGGTGTGGAAATCTTGTAGAGAATTTTGCACATACCGTCGGTGCCGTCTACATCATCACCGTTTGTGACAGGGGTAGGTGCAGAAGCAGCAGTTTTGTCGTCGGCGGTGTCGTCGGCGGTATCGTCGTCGCGGGGAGCAATTTCGAGCTCGACAGGCTTGGGGGTGGGAGGCGTAGAGTCGACGTCGTTTTGGATTTTCAGAGAGGAACCGTTGATGGTGGCGGCGGGCCGAGGAAGGGACACGACGGGGGCGGCTTGGGCGTGGGCTTGAGCTTGAGCAGCGGCGTGCTTCGCGGCGGCATTGGCCTTGAGTCGACGCTCGTAGGTGAGGGGAATGGCAGGCACGACACGCCTGGCGGGAGCAGACTTTCCGTGGGCGACACCGACACCGTTCCTCGCCTTCGGGTTGCCGTTGGGAGCCATGGTTGACGAGAAGGCGGAGGGAGGGAGGTGTTGGTGTTGAGGCGGCGTTGAGAACCCACGTCGCAGAGAAACTGAATTGGACGTGACCGGGGCCCTTCTTTTTTTTCTGTCGGGCGACTGGGAGTTGGGACCAGCAGAAGGAGCGGAGCCGGGGGGGTCTCAGTGGCAGTGGTCGGTCCAAGAGCGTTGTTTATCGGCGATAACAACACAACACCGCACAGTCGAAGGTGCAAGTGTAGGTGCAGTAGGTAGGTGGTGAGTGGATATTTCTAGAAGAAGGATCGTGGTTTGTCGTCGATGGACCTTCTTTTGGTGAGAAAGATAGCACCTGATGTTGCAGGTCCGGGCCTCAGTCGGGGCAACGAGCCTAAGGAGGGTAGGTGAGGTGCGGATAGGTAATAGGCAACCTATTTCAGTGGTGACTCTTTTCGTGCAGGAGTAGGTGAGCTTCTTGTTGGCAGGGGGTGCGCATGTTAGACGAAGACCCGCGGATGCCAATGCGCGCCACCGATGGCTCCAGAAAGATGCTGGTGATATGCAGGCAGGGGAAAGGGGGGAAAGGAGGGACGAACGAGAGAAGAAAGGGAGATATGATGGAAGGCGATGCAAGTTATGCCTGGGCGGCAGACGAAGACGTGGACGTGATGGACGACGTGGAGGAGGGAAAAGAGAGAGGTAGCTGTGACTCGTTGAGTCCTGAGGAGGTCCAAATCCCAAAGGAGGAGCCCAGAGGAGGGGGAAAGCGCAGGGAGTGGAGAGAGGGTCCGGCACGAGGACGACACTGGACGCGGTGAAGGAGAGGAGAGGAGAGGAGAGATGGGGTCCAAGTCGAAGTCGGAGTTGGAGAGATGACGATGGAGAAGAAAAAGACGATGGAAAGCAGTAGACGGGAGTTATGATGGAATTATGTCACAGTTCAAGGCAGCAGTTGCGACTTTCATCCGTTCGTTTGCTCTTTCTGTTTTCCTCCACTACCAATGACTTCCTTCCCATTAGATTAGGCAGATTACGGGAAGGTGCTTCTTGCTGTTTCCTTCCCGGCACGCTGCACCTCCTCCTATTCCTGCTGCTGCTGCTGCTCCTCCTCAAAAGAAAAAATAAAAAGAATTTAAAAAAAAATCCGATGATGACAAAAAACCGGGGCTGCGTCACAAAATTTTACCCCCGCAAAAAAAGAAAGGACGGTGCGCGGTGCGCTGCGATTACCATGCGCCGGTACGTGCCCGTCGAAGCTTGCGACCCCCGGCTTCTCATTGGGTCATGTTGGGCAGAGACGGGCAAACGGGGAAGCTTCCTGCTCGAAGCATCGGTACGTATCGTCCCTTCGCTTCTCCTTCCGCGCCGGCGGACCAAAAGGTTGACCCTGCACCTGCTCTTTTTCTCCTTTTTCTCCTCCTCCGGTGCTCTGGGCATCAACGGGCAACTGCATTTCTGGGGCTGCTCTCAGGTGATGATAATTCAGAATTAATGTCAATGGCAAATCAAGGTGGTCTTGCCGTTTGTCTGTTTGTCATCGACTCATCATCACCTGCAAACAAATCATCACTCTGATCCCGGCCCTGCATTTGCTGGTGCGCTGCAGCTGAACTTCCCTCTAGCGGACTTTCCACCTTCAATCACAGACTGCGCTCGGCGTAAAAATAACCAAGCCACAGAGCAGCCGGTACGCTACGAATAAGCTCGTCTTTGGTCTTATTGTTCGCCGATACGCCGCGTTGGTTGGCAAGGGACCGAAGGATAGTGTAAGATCTCGCTAGCCACTGCCGGATTACATCAGCATTGTTTTTGATGGAGCTCCGGCGTCAGGGGTTTTGGTCCGAGACAGGCCTGCCCGCTTTGTTCGACTCGGCTTAGCTAATTCACTCTACGGACTTCTTCGGTGCTCTCCGGCTTTTCGGACCGAACCGCATCCACCCGCTACCGATGTGGGGCCGATCATCAGCGTCGAGGCCTGGAGGACTCAGCGGAGTAAACCATAATGAGATGAGGCGGAATACTTCAACGACGACGGCGACGACAACAATGATGACAATACTAACGACAATAATAACGACAGTAATGACAGCAAGGATAACAACGATAACGACAACAACAAGATGGGTAGCAACGAAAGTAATACTAATGATACCAACAACGACAGCGGGAGTACTAATAATAGGGTTAACCTACCTAATGGTAGGCGTAATTCAGACCGTTTCTTTCATAATACATAGTAAAATCTTTCAATTTTCTCTGTCTACTGAGAGATTCATGAGGTCAAGGAATACCGCGCCCATGACGTCGTCGTGGTCTTGGCTTGGCACAAGGCTACCAGTGAACATCAGGAGAAGAACAAGCAGCACACCACCCCGTACAGCCTCTGCAGCTGCTGAGCCTCCCGACGACATGAAATCGCACCCAGCCCCAAAAAGCTGAAAAGATGTCTCAGAACCGCCCTCCAGAGCCTGAAAGCATATAGCCCGCTGGACATCCGCCCCAGGTTGTCAACTCAACCTCAGTCATCCTCCACTTCCTACGTCGCGGGCAACAGGTCCTTACT
This sequence comes from Colletotrichum karsti, assembly GCF_011947395.1. Taxonomy (NCBI): domain Eukaryota; kingdom Fungi; phylum Ascomycota; class Sordariomycetes; order Glomerellales; family Glomerellaceae; genus Colletotrichum; species Colletotrichum karsti. Next base: position 1,052,774 of record NW_024065905.1, read on the forward strand.
TTGAGCTCGTCATACTGGATCTACTTGTCACATATTCATAATGACGTCAGACTGGAAATCACGGTGCTTCGAGGATCCCGGCGATTTGGAGCCAAATCCTGACATAGGGGGCACTGGTGTAAGTGGCCGCGATCAGTCCAAAGCTCAAAGACTCACACCTCCCACAGGTTGCTGTTGGCTTTGTTGGCACAGCTTGGTTCTCTGTGCTGCTCGTCGTTCTGCACTTTTTCTTCGTTTTCGATCCGGAGAAGTATCCATTCGCTGACACGGGTCCCGATCAATCTGCAGCGCCCGACGATTGGAAGCCGAACCACATTGATGTCCTAGCACTCGAAAAGCTCAAAAAGCCTTTCCGGTTTCTCCTCAGGCGTTTTTCTCGAAATTCTAAGTTGCCCTCGCACTGCACTCCAGTGTCTGAGCCGGACACGTGGAAAAAGAAAATTTCCGGATGGTTTCACCAGCGCTCTGGGTTCCGTAACGGTGAAATCAGGTCGGATGTTTTGACGCGGGTAAGAGCAGCAACGGTCCGTCCCTCCCTCACAATTTCAAGCTCATCGCTTACCTAGGCCCTTCTCAATATATGTGATATTCAACTTCTCACCGGGCTTGGTATCATGCTCAGCGGATGGATCAACCTTGGGCAAAACTCCATATCCGCGTATCATTGGCAGCTCATCGTCCACTTCATATGGTTCTCCAACGTCACCCACTTATCGTGTCTCACGGCCTTGCGACAGCATTTCCACGTAAATCAGAGCGACCGGCGCTGGAGGCTTTTTCTCATGAGCATTCTGTGGCTAGGGCTTCTCGTGGCAATGGTGCCTACGTTTTACTTCAACTGGACTGCTGGAGAAGAAACAGCCAGCCGACCTGCTTCGAATGCGCGGTGCTTTTACGATCTCGGCACAGCCCGAAAGGCGTTTTATACCCAAGGCTGCATCAACATGCAAGACGAATATCGCGCCACGGTTCGAGATAAAGGGCAGGAGCCCGGAGCCGATCCTCTTTGCGCGGGCTTGCGTATAAACGACACGCAAGCATTTGGATCCGCATTTCTCTCGTTTCTTATTGCGGCTTTCAGCTTCCCATCGCGTGCCATCAAGCTCGTCAAAACGTGGTCTGTAGGCGCGAAACTCCACGTTAGAGACCGGTGCAGCGAAAGGACTCGTCCATTTATCAGCTGGTCCATAAGAAGAAGAAGCATGTTCATGGCGTTCTTGGTAACAAAACTCTATATCGTAGTTAAGATCTACGCAGACCTGCTATCCTCTGAGCTATCAGATGTGAGTCATTGAGGCCGCTCTGTGACCCAGTGTTTAAGGAAGGTATCAAGCCCTTCCAGTTCGTTGCTGATGACATGTTGCGTGCAGGTTTATTGGATCATAGTTTCTGCTATTTGGGGGACGATCCGTCTTCTAAACGTCAGCCACTCTCGTGGAACCAGCGCTCGAGAATCGGAAATGGAATGGCAATTTGGCCAAATTCTCCCTTCATTTCTTCTTTTAGGCCCCGTTCTCGCAGCTATCATCCCTATGCTAACTGAGACGGGTAAAACGACGAGGTCAATGAGTAAGTTGAAAGACGAGAAGTCAAGTCATCATAAACTGAAAAGTATAGCTCCCACGATGGGCCCACTGGGAGAAATGCCTATTGCGGCAGGGAGTCGCCACTCGACTCACTCCGTTCCTCCTGAGGACAGGGATCATCACAATGAAAGCCTCGAGATGACTCAAATACCAACGCCCAGCCCCCTCAGCAGCCCTCGAGGATCAGTTGTACAGGGCTCAATTGAGCCTCCTAGTCCCCTCGAGCATAGCGATGAAGAGTTGACCCCATCCCTAGTTTCTCAACGCAACAGCTTTTCATCAACACCCGGAGCCCATAGCCAGACTTCAAGGTCCCGGAATACATATGGTGTTTCTTTGGCTCAGTTTGAGGAATATGTTCGAAATACATTTGGTCTCACGCAATTGCAGACGCAACTGCCGGCGCAAGAAAACACTGAAGTTGACCCAGACAGCATCAAGAACTGCCTAGATGAGTATTATAAGAACTCAGAGGTGGCAAAAAGCGTTATGCTTTTGGCTTGTCTTCAGGTTCTTCCGGTATCTGTGTTTTTCTTTGTTCATATATCTGGGAGTCTGCCGCACACAAGCACCCGAACCGCACTTGCAGCGCTTCGCATATTCGCCCTGAACATCTTCGGGACGCAGCCGACAATTTCTTTTGTGGGAATACTTGTGTTCATACATGACGAAAAGTCTGGAAAATCACTTGCATGGTGGCGCAACCTTTACCTTGTGTTTCTTCTCATAATCGGTACTGTGCCAATGAGGTTCTCTCTGGGAGAGGATCGTTTAGGTATGGGGATTTGGTTCTCATTTGTCTCTGCTATCGGTATGCTTTTACTTATTATAGTTTTGGTTCCATCATGTGGTAGCAAAGATGAAGTAACTATGGAGGAAGCTGACGAGGCTGTATAATAACTACAATACCTCAAGCTTCTGACCATTTTCAACGCAACGGCAAAGAGCGGTTCATGACTCAACATAATGTGTTGTATGTAACTGTCGAGTCCACCACTAATGAAAGAGTTCGTAGTGACTTGGGGCCATGCTTCCAGTCGGAAGACTGATTTTTATGCAATTACTCCAGTCTCCAAGCAATACAGTTTGCCTACGTTGGCCAGGCTGAGCACGTCAATATCAGTTCAATTGTCAATTATATCCATTTTTTTCATTGGGAGATAGCACAGGCTAAAGTGCTGATACCTATTATGATAAATATATTGTGGAACCTTATATCGAGAAACCGCCATAAAGCTCATTTAGAGCCGGGCACCAGTTCATCTTCAAAGTTTGCCTACGTCCGCCATTGGGACGGGCTGTTGAAGTTGCCTTCAAAGAGTTACCTTCAAAATCGAACAGCTGAGTTTGAGAGTTTGCTTTCCACATGATGATTTAAATCGTGTCGCTCCAATTGTTCTGCTTTCATTCGAGGCTTTTCGTGTTCAATTGCTCTCTCTGGGCACGGAAATCGTGACCACAAGGTATAGCAAGAGCGCACCAAAGCGACGAGGTTAGTCCAAGTCGTAACGAATTTTCATTTGTTTGCGGTTCCATGTTACTTGAGGCGTCGATGAGATGGTATGGATCTACTGGTTGATCTATGCCAGGAATAAAGCGCTGCAGATGATACCGCCCCAGAGAGAACAGAGCAAAACAGCCCCCGGATTAAAGCCTATCTCCACGTCGATATCACGATATCCGGCCTCCTCATTAACCCACACTCTGTAGTGAAACCGTTTCTCGATCCACCATAGCCGCTCCCAAAACCGCGACCCGACAAGTCTAGAGCCCGACTCCCCTTGTCCACCCGACGCTTCCTCCAGCGCCATATTCTGTGCCTGGTTGATGTTGCTTTGGAGAATCAGGTCAGTGATGCTCAGGAATAGATGTTGTCGAAGTTCAGAGACTGCTTACAAATCTTCTTCGGGCAGAGGTGCCTGACGGTCGGCGGATGCCGGGCCCTGAGCGTGTCCCGCCATGGAATTGTGAGTGGTTGGTGTGGACGCGGCGATAACAGAGAAGATAGGGTCTTGGAGACGCTGGGCTTTGTATGGGTAGTCTTGACTATGCTGGTTGACAAGACCGAACGATGGAGAAAGATGCAGAAGATGGGGAGACGTTGGGGATGATGCGTGTTTTTGAGAAGGAGAAGGCGGTATCGGAGATGGGAGACGAAGGATATCGACCAGGAATAAGCTTTTTATGACGCGAGAGAATGAAAATACGGGCAGTTACAGATTCGGATTCGAGATGCACCATGATAATTTGGTGGGAGAAAGTCCGATCGCGTAGAGCATTCATAACCGCAGTTACGTATGGCTGTGCGTTTTAGAAGCGGGAACCTTCCCTAGTTCTCCCACCCAACTTCAAGAAACCCTCCCCACGTAAATTAGCTGATAACAGAAATTTGTGTGTTGGTTGCGTGTTAAGAAGAACAAAAAAACAAGCTCGCATCACGCAGCACCTTGAGGACTAACCTTCCACGTAGGACACTATTTAAGGGGGCGAACGCGCCTTCTCCGTCAGGTCGATCCTGTGACTTAACTTGGGAAGGACCGCTTCCAATCCTTGAAATTTTCTGTTCCTTCCTTTGCATCCATAGCAACCTCGGAAGTGCACTGGAAACTACGATATTCATCATGGACAGCTCCGGCGCATCTGACGAGCCGAATACGGCAGATAACATCCCTACTCCTGATGAGCCGCCTCGTTACGAAGATATTCAGCCTCGCCGTCGACCTAGGATCCAAAAGTTCGACTCTGCTCAGTGGCAGGGTGGTAAACCAAATCTTATTTTCATGCTGCTCTCGTCACCTTCGGAGAGCAGCATCACTGCGAGACAAAACATCGAGTGGGTAGCGCAGCTACATGTGAAGGCCAGAGACCTTCCTCGACTGATGCGAGAAGGTTTTTATTGGAACCTGGATAACTTCTGCCTCGAGTCTACCTACATCGAGGAGAAAATCGACAGCGGTGGTCCCGCCAACGTCGGCTTCACATGCACCCGCAACTACTATCTATCGGACATCGACCACGGCAACAACGCACAATGGGCTGCGAAGCTGAGTGTATACGCTCGGAACGTTGGCACCCTGTCGAGATTTCGACTCCCCAATCTCCAGCTGGGCCACGTGGCTTTGGTTACTGCTATAGATCCTCGCTGCACCGGCCGTAAACTCTACAAGTTCGACAGATTCCATCCTGACAAGAACTTCAACGCGATATATGACGATATGCCGATGGATGGTTGGTGGCCGTGGCCCAGGAGGGCTGCCAGCGATAACCAATCAATGGGCCAAGCACACGCCGAAAACCACTGAAAGCATCACTAACATGCTTTACTATAAAGATACTCATTATAAAACCCATTGTTTATCCTGTGATGCGGAGGGAGGAGGAAGCACCGCTGACAGCCCGAAGGACTACTTGTAATCAGTGCTTTCACATATGCATGTATGTATGTTTAACTCAATTTCTCGGCATTCATATAGTGATAGAAAGGCATCTTCCAGACCTCAGAATGGCATTCAACTAAGACTACTTTCTAACTCTCTTTAATGTCGTGATTGTCGTGGTCTTCGCCGTCTAGCATGCAGTCGTTTTCAATGTCTAATATCGCCCGGTCTCCGCAGATTTTACAGTTGATGCGAATACACACCATCGTGATAGTATTCTTTAATCTAGAAACGTCTTAACGCTAGGGTAGTACTTTGTGAATATTCTGCTCCGAGACTCCCCGCTCTAACAGAAGCCCTCGTCACCGCCTCCTACGAACTGGAGCCCACGCGCATTCCCAAAATCACATCGAATTTCACAGAATTCCAAAGAAGATATGAAGCTGTTTTCAGGCAGAGCAAGTGACTCTTATGATCAATCTAAACTATGAGTAGGCGAGCACCTCACGAGCTTTCACAAACCGGCTCAAGCACCAGGTGACGACTCAAAGAGGTCATCTGACTTTCTACATGATCTCCTACGCAAGAAATTCAGTGTATTATTGTTTCTTGCTTGATCACAAACGACATATGACATACACAGTACCTAGCTTGGACACCAAAAAGTCGTCCCATCTCATTGTCATATGCCATTCACAAGTCGGGTCTCCGCCCGCTTTGGCCACGGCCACCAACCCTCCAAAGGTGTGTCGTCGAGTATAGTGTTGTAGTTGGCCCTCGAATTATCCCACGAGTAATTATAAACAGCCTGTTTCCGAGAATTCCATGCCTGTGCGTTGTGAATGTGGTTCAAATTGAGGTCGTCTATCTTGAACAGTGAGAGGTCGTCTATTTTTCCGACGAAAACCTCCAACTTCGCGGTCCAAGAGTTAACAAGGCCTACATCATCCGACAAAAAGTAGACTCGGCTGGTTACTGGATGACGGGTGTTTTCGGTGAACACGTAGGATGCCTCTTTGTGGATGTTCTCCATGGACCAATGAAACCCGTGGTGCATGAGGCCGGTGAGGTCTCTCGTCTTCACCTGGAGCCTCGCAGACCACGGATTGTGTTCTCTTGTGGACCAATAGGGTCGTAACTTTGGCATGAACCCGATAACGAGTGCGACCGGGACATTTTCCCACGCTTTTGAATCGAAAGGTTGATTGGCTGCCATGCTAGGAAGGTCTTTTTTTTAAAAGACTTGAGATTTCAACTGGCTGGAGCCCGTGGAAGAAGAGAACATGAGAGGTCTTACGGGATTTAAATACTCATGCAGACCATCGACATTGAATGCTTCTCAATGATGAACTACGCTGCCGATGGATGCAAAGTCACCTGGAAATAACTTTTCCTGCAGCGGATTGGTAACTCAACCGTTCGCTTCTCATTTCTGATCAAGGCCTAGGCTCGCAAGCATCACCACATATGCCTGCCTGGTTCCCAAATATGCAGGAACAGTCATTCGATTGACTGCCTTTTGTCGGGGTAGAATATTCTTATAAGTTCGTTCTTGCTCTCGAATCTGCCCATTTTACAGGAGTAGTAGCGGGCACCAATTATGTGCTCAGATTATGAAGTTTGAATGGCTTGGGTTTTCGATATAAGTCATGTAATGCTGCAGGAGGCCCACCACGCATTTGTCGAACTTTGCTGACGGACTTGCACATTCTTGGCAGACGTAGAGTGTCAGGGCCCTTTGAAGACAGATCAGATACCGACACTAATTCTCAGAACACCTCCAACCCAGATCGGGAAAGAAACAGATAAAGAGAAGGAAAATGACAATTATACGCTCTTGCTGCAGGCTTGTGGCTTTTGCTATCTGTCTTCTGTGTTGATAACGGATACTGGGTGAGTATGATGTAGAAGGGAAGGTAAGCAAGGCCGATAGTGGTGATGGATGTCCGTAGGGGTCGGAATAAATCTTGTCGCAACAACGAAGGCTGAAGAAAAGTAGTAGGAATCGGTAGCGACAGGATTGATTATTCAAACGTTGATCTCTATTATCCGGACTACATGCCCCCAAGGGCGTGAAAGAAGAAGCGCTCGTAGTGCATGTCGTCTCGTCATTACCATTATACCCCTCCGAGGTTTAGACGGAGGCGCCGTCATCAAACACCTTTTCCTTTTCGGTCTGCTTGCTTTTCACGCTACCAGCTGTCCACTGCCGCATCTTCTTGCCCCAGAAGTACAGTATCGGCAGGCCAAGAGATAAGACGATGATGGCCTCGGCGTACAGGGCGAAGGTTGCAATCGGCCCCTTTTCGGCGATCCAGACGGTGGCTTTGGAGGCGAGGAAGAAGGCGATGACGATGCGCAGGGAGGAGACGTTGACAAGTACCGGTCTGGATTCAAGTCAACAATAACATCATGGTAAAAGTCTAAAGAAATGACATACCCTGCCCACTGCGGGTAACTCTCCACGAGGAAGACGCTGAGAATGGTCATGGTCGTCAAGAACGCAAACACGATCAAGAACGAGCCCACCAGCAGCACACTCCAGTGGAAGTTCTTCTCCCCGGCCGTCCCGAAGATGAAGCACCCGGCCACGCCGGAGACGAGCGGCAGGATGAGGTTGGCGAGGTGGTGCTCCGGCTCGCGGCTGCCCCCGTTCCACCTCGTCACCGCGTTGGAGATCTTGTCGGCCACGGGCCCGCCGAAGACGTACACGAGCGCCGAGGCCAGGAAGAAGGGCAGCACGGTGAGGCCGGTCCACTGGAACTGCCAGCCCTGCGCGAGCAGCGCGAAGGGGGTGATCTGCTGCGCGGCCTGGTTGTTGACGATCATGATGCTGTTGGCGAGGACGGCCCAGATGATGGCGGGGAAGTAGGTGGAGCGCAGGGCGTCGAACATGGACTTGGCGGCGCGCTTGAACTCGAAGCCGTTCTGGAAGACGCCGATGTTGGTCCAGGTTGTCCGGGGGGTGAAGGCTGTGTAGTCGAGCTCTGGGCGGTTCTTTCCTGGGAGCATGGGGAAGATCTTCTGGCCGCCTGCGAATTGTCAGCATCTGAGAGCAGCACGATGTATGAGATGATGAAGAAAGTCATACTCAGCTCTTCCTGCGATCGAGTCCATCGCGTCTCCGGGAGGAAAGCGATGAGCAGGGCCCACGCCAGGATGCCGAGGCCGGAGGTGATGTAGTACATCCATCTCCAGGTGTAGTTAGCCGACACCCAGGGCGCGGCGACGCCCAGCCCGATGATGATGATACCCTGGCTCGAAACCACAGCAGACATGGCCTTGTTTCTCTGGTGGATGAAGACCATGTCCTGAACAATCAAAGGAATCAACGCCTCCACGGCACCGGCACCCAGACCCATCAGCGCCCTAGCCATCAGATGCTGATTCAGGCTCGTGCTGAACGCCGCGAAGAGACCTCCGGCCCAGGCGCAGGTCGCGGCGAAGAGCATGACGGGTCGACGGCCGATCCAGATGGAGGTCGGCACGAGGAAGTAGCTCGCGATACCGTTCGCCAGGAGTGGTATCGTGGCCAGGAGGGAGACCTCTTCGAGGGGCGCGGGTTTGACGCCGGGCGGGACGACGGACATGGGGTTGATGTTGAGGCCGCTGCCCCCGCTCTGGGTCTTGAAGTCGATGGTGTTGAGGATGTGCGGGTCGACGCCGGAGTACTCGAGGATGAAAACGGGGAGGAGCCCGCCGATGACGACCTCTGCCGAGAGGGCGAGGGCGCCGACTGGACATGTTCAGTGTGTTATTCGGTCTTTGAGTTGTAAGTCGATAACTTACAAAAGCAAAGGCAGCCGATAGCCGTCCATTTGCGCCAAGCGGGAAGATTCAACGGATCTGGTGCGTGTTAGTCGCCGTCTATCATCATGGCGTGCTGGACCATCTCACCCTTCGGGTCAGGCGTGGGCATCTTGACAGACATCAGCAACATCTCAAGCATCAACCAGAAACACAACACTCACAGGAATCAGCCTCAACTGCCCATCTACGTAAAGATTCGTTGTACCGACGACCAGCGTCTCGCTCTTCTCCATTTCACTCATCCCGTCGTCGTCGAACTCAGACACTCCCACGGTCGGCCCACGCTTCCGGCCGGCCTGCTCTTCCTGGAGCGTCCAGTTCGAATTCGTCGCCATTGTCGATGTCCGTCGAGAGGCTGGAAAACAGGAGTCGCACAATCCCAGACCTCCCAAGAAAGACCAAGCTTTGGGGAAGGTCGGACGCTAACGCAGCCTTATACCAACCCGTCCCTTGCAGCAGATCCGGGATTTCCTAGGGGTGGCAGACGGGAAGGACGAGGGGAGGGACGAGGAGGAAAGGGAAGAAGCGAATGGTCGGTGATGGACAGCCGTGCGTATCTTTCCTGCCCCTGAAGATGTTCTCGAATCGGAGACTTCCCCTGGTGATCCCATGTACCCGTCCCATCAGGTCGTCCATCGCACGACATCCGCGACGACGATCAACGGCCACCGGGAGGCCGTGTACTACGGTATCGAATCAACTCATTCGTCCATCTTCGAAGTCCCTCTTCCCGGCGACCTCCCCTCCACTTCCCGCGCGCGACGACCAGGGCCAAGTCACTCCTATTTTCTTCACGACCAAGAAGAAATGCCCCAGCAGCACGGTCGTGTCATGTTTCCGCCTAACAAACGTTCATCGCCGCGGAACCAGGAACCGGGATGTTTAAGCTTCTCCTGCGCAAGGGGGGAGGGCAGGGAAAGGTCTGTGGTTGCTGCATTCCGGCAGTTGAGCCTGCGAGAGGGCTGGGCGGGCCGGGGACTTAGGACGGTCTCGTCTCCACGCAAGGCTATTCAATCTTCTTTAACCGTAACTCGTTACAGGGTAGAACGGTGTCGTTTGACAAAGATTGCTGATGCGCTGCTGTTCGATGTTGGAGCCCGTTCTTGTAGGGTTCGGCACGCTTGGTGGAGGTGGATATGAGAAAGTCTGGGGTGGGAATGCTGTTGGTTTGATCGGCGGGCGCTCGCGCAAGAGACCCTTGCTAGCCGTCAATTCTGCGTCTTGAAGTGAACCCCTTTCCTCGTGTGATTCGTCGATAGACTATGCCTTACGTACGGGTAGGCGAATGTGATGTACGGATACACGATGCATACGTAGTGTACGTTTGTGTCCCTTGCATCGACCCGCTGAAGGATCTGGATAACCCAGGGCCCCGAGCGCCGAGCTGTATTTAGAAAGAAGCAAAACCTAATAGAGACTTCTTCCAACGGTCGCTGGAAGATATTCACCGAGCACCGAGAAAGATGTGGTTATCGGCACGCTTCTCACGGAAGACGGGATGAGTTTGCCAGAGTCTAAGCTCCTTAGTCTCATGTCGTAAACAACCGCGCGCTAGACTGTCAAACAACCTCTTTCAGACAGTATAGCATCGCCAAAACTTCAGATCAGCACGTTTGTCTTTTGAAGATTTGCCAGTGTTGAGACGAAAAGCAAGAATGCTCCAAACAGCGACGCTCAAACGTGGCCACTCGTTCGCTGGAAAAAGACCCGGTGCTTGACTCGACGCATGAACGTCGCACCACCACCCTGTTACAGACCACCCCGGTCCGAGTGCCTCATCGCAAACACCATCAATAGACGTCCACCGTGTTCTCGACCGCGAATTCGTCCTTTTGTCTCTGGCCCCCTGTGCACAGACGCCAGTGCAACGACCTGCTGGGTGTTCAAGATTCATATCCTGCAGGTTGAGTTGTGTCCGAATAAAAAAGTATGAATGCATAAGACCTTATCACAACCGCGTTATTCCAACCCGCCAAGAGGATGGGAGGGTGTCATGTTGATAGCGTCTTCGAGCGACGATCGTCAAGTCAGCTCACCTTGAAGCCGCGACCTGTCTTTTCTTTCATCCCACAACTGCCGTCTGGTGTTTGTCGGGTCTCCATGCTGGCGACCATCGTGTTTCAACTTACCGATGAAGCAGGTCTTTCCACGTTCCTCAGTCACTATTCTGCCAAGCCCAGAGAACCGGCCGAAGCCACTCGTGATCGTCGTCGGCCGGCGCTCCAGTGTGTCAAGTCTGATGTTTCTTTCGGATGATGCCTGGCCGTCGGCTCATCCGTTGTGTGAATGTCCATCGTCCACTTTCCGGCCGACGTCGTTATGCGTCGTTGATTGCCGGCGTGACCGGCCTTGCTTACATATACATGCAGAGCGGCGGCTTGATCAGCGACGCACGTATCATGTACGGTTGCACCCAGCTTTGACTTCACCGTGAATACTAAACCAGGACTGTTACCACCTTCAATACGACGTGACGATTCCCCTGCTGTGTCGACGTTCGGCTGCCCTCTTAATCAGCGGCGCCTCGCACCTTGACAGCTTCGGTCTGGCCGTTGGTGGATTAGTATGGTGGTATGCTGATTATTGAGCCTCAAAACGCCACCCAGCCGCATCTCACATCATGTCATGATTTTCACGGGATCTGCGGGTGCTCAGGGTCGGTTGCAAGTATTGCTTCCGGAACGTGTTCCCATTGTCGAATCTAACGTACATTCGTCGTAAGCGTTTTGCCAAACCGAACCCACTGCTCCGTCCTCTATTAGTCAAAGACTCTCGATGTGTGTGTATCACTCTGGTCCCGTCGCCGGAAAAAAAAACCCATGAACGCCATGCTCGACCGCGTCATTCCCATGCGCACAATATTATCCGCTACCATCGTCGGTAAACGTGAGGCCACTTTTCTTGTTTTTGTTCTCCAAAATTGAACTCAGCTGTCGCTGCCGAGCATTCTGGCGAGAAGGACGTAGAAGAAGACGACACCACCGGCAACGAGGAGCTTGTTTTGGTTCAGCCACCCTGTGCCGGCGTCACGCTGCTGCACTACGGCGTCGACGACGGCCTGAGCCTGATGGCCACTGCCGGCGGCGATGCCAAGCTGAGGTCCGCATGAGGCCCCGGCTGCGCTGCCGATCTTGCGCCCTGTCGCGATGTCGATCTTGTTCTTCTCCATCCACTCCCAGTTGGCCTTGTCGACTTCGGGCCATTCGCCTCGGAACTTGGCGCCGCCGTCGCCGGCCTTGACGTTGCCTTTTTGCGTGTTGCATTTGTTGTGAGAGCCGCCACCGGTAGAGTTCCACCACTTTGTCCGGCCTGCCAGCATCTTTCGTTCGGCCTCGGTGCTAGAAACGGAACCCGTAGTCATCTCCTCGCTAGTCATGAAGGACAGCAGGCCGATCAGGATAGTCGAGACCTCCCATGCCGGGTTGAAAGACTTGGGGTGGAAATCGGAGATGGAGAGGCAGAGTCGTGTTGAGGGTTGGAAGCGACCTGATGGGGTGTGCATGCGGATGGCCGGGGGAGCGAAGGGGTAATTCGGAGGGAAGACGAGGGTTCCCCAGTACTGGCCGCCATGGTACGGTGTGTTTTCGGGACCGGTGATGATGTAGTGCCACCTGAGAATCGTTAGTGAGGCTCAGTACAAAGGAACGACAGGAGCATACTCAAGGATATTGGAGTCGGAGGGGTGGGCTTCGATGTATGGTGGAGGGTTCTCGGAGATGGTCTTGTACTCGCGCGTCAACTGCGAAGATGTTAGTATCGATCCCAAAGTACAAGTCGAAGGGTCATCGTACCCGCTTCTGCGCCGCTCGACTTGCTGACATGGCTGTAGAGACTGAAGGAAATCGCGGGGTGGTCGATAGAGGTGAGGTGTGTCTGGATGACGAAGTACGACGTAATTGAGGATCCGTACCAGGTAACGAACGGGCGACGAAATGCCGAAGAACGAAAACAATGTAGGCGAAGAAAATATGCACAGACTGAAGTTGCAAGTGACTTTGAAGCCGCAGTTGGAGCGATGGGTGATATATGGACGGCTGGCAACTGATCGCCGTTAGAAAGAAGTTTGGTGGTTGAGGAAGGATGGTTCGGAAACAACGTACCAAACGAACAGCGAGCAGTGGACGGGACAGTTGGGTTGGGGAATGCGGCGAGGCTGTGACAGGCGTAGGCGCAAGCGCAGACGGACCCGGGGACCGCGGAACGTACCTTCCTCAGCAAACGCGGCAGCACGGTAACTTCGGCCACCCAATGGAAATGAGCAGGTACGGGGATACCCCACTGATTATGTCACTGGGCCTGGTCTGAGCGTCGATGGCTCAGCGACTTCAGAGTGGTCCGTGCCAAGTGCCATTCAGAACCCACTCCAGCTTCCATCGGTGGAGACTCGAAATGTGGCTGTGCATTTAACACCCCGCTCCAGCCACATCAGGTCCCGGTTGGGCGCCCGTGCTCCGTGCTGCATCTCGAAATTCACCCGAAGCCTGCCGATATTCATCGCCGAAATCCTGCTCCGAAGCTCCCTTTACACAACCTAACATTACGGCCAGACGCCACGTCGCCTGCTCCAATGGCTTCAAAAGCAGGCTTGAGCGGAAGCTCCGTAAGTTCTGCTACTAACTGCTATTAACACTAGCTCAATCAACTAATCGGTACCTTCCCACCTCACAGGCTTCCAACCCGACCGACAAGCTCAAGGCCGGCCCCGATGCGCTGCGAAAGGAGGCCGAGTCCTCCGAACAGTACGAGAAGCTGCAGGAGGAGGCCAAGATCCGGAGACTGCAAGCATTGGCAAGCCACGACCATCATGCGACTTCCGTGACTCGGGCTAACACGGAATTCTAGCTTGCCGAGCAAAACTCACAGCCCATGACCATCAACCGTCTCCAGATCCACGGCGCCACGAACACCAGACGAGGATTCCTCGACCCCATCTTCGAGCCGCTCCTGAAGGAGGAGGTCAACAGCTCATCCACTCTCGGTGAGGTGGCTGCTCGCCTGGGCGACGCCAGAGGAAAGCTCGAGAGATTGGGTAAGAGAGAGTACAGCAACCTGGAAGGAGCTCGCGTGCTAACCACAGACAGGCATCTTCCAACCCGATCCCAAGGTTCACATCAACGGTTCCGACCCCGCCGACCCCTCCTCCACCCCCACCGACGTCGATGTCGACATCGTCGTCAAAGAGCTCCCCCGATACAAGTTCAACGCCGGCACCGATGTTGGCAACAGCGAGGGCTCCGCTTACACCTCTCTGCTCTGGCGCAACATCTTTGGCGGTGCCGAGCAGCTTACCGTCAATGCCAGCGCCGGAACGAGAACACGGTCCGCCTACAGCGCAAACCTGAGCGCCCCCGTCCAGAGCAACCCGGACACGAGGATCGCGATCGAGGCTCTGTCTTCCGCGACGGACAAGTCCTGGGCCGCCCACGAGGAGGCGCTCAAGGGCGGAAACCTGCGTTTCTCATGGCTCTCCGGCCCCAAGGACATGCACTCCGTCGAGTACTCCGGTGTGTGGCGTCAGGTCACCGGTCTCCGCGACAGCGCCAGCCCCACCGTCCGCGCCGATGCTGGAGACTCCGTCAAGAGCTCGATCAAGCACACATATCAGCGTGACCAGAGAGACAACCCCCAACTGCCTCAAAGCGGCTACATGCTCAAGTCCGTCTTTGAACTGGCTGGTGTCGGTCCTCTCGGCGGCGACGTCGCCTTCTCCAAGAGCGAGTGCGAGTTCGGTGGTGCCGTGCCCATCCCTATCCCCGGCGTCAAGGGCCGCTCCGGCGTTTCGATCGGTGGAGGTCTCCGCTTCGGCATGCTCTACCCTCTTCCCCTTGGCTTCGCCTCACAAGGCAAGTCGCAACCCAGTCGCATCAACGACAGGTTCCAACTTGGCGGCCCCACCGATGTCCGCGGCTTCCACTACGGCGGCCTCGGCCCCCACGACGGACAGGACGCCGTCGGAGGAGATGTCTTCGCTGCTGGTAGCGTCAACATGCTCTTCCCCCTGCCGTACAAGGGCCCCGAATCGTCCCTGCGTCTTCAAGTCTTTGCCAACGGTGGAAGACTCGTTGCGCTGAAGAACAAGAGCAAGGGCGGCGAGTCGAAGAGCACCGGCCTCGACGCCAGCAACGTCGCCAACGGCATGTGGAGAGCACTCAACGACCTGACGAACGGCTTGCCGACGACTGCCGCTGGTGTTGGTCTGGTCTACGCGCACCCCGTCGCCCGCTTCGAGTTGAACTTCAGTCTGCCTCTGGTTCTGAGGCGGGGCGAGCAGGGCACAAAGGGCTTCCAGGTCGGCGTTGGCATCAACTTCCTGTAGAAGTCGAATGGATAAAATCCATTCCACGATCTCCATGTTGCAGCCACACAGCGAGCCTTCCAGATTCTTGTACAACTAAAATACCATAGATGTTCACCAAACTCAATTTCAAAAGTTCAAAGTACAAATGCTCACGCGCCAAACTTCCAAGTGCCATATGCTGCCACGCCAGAATTATGTCAAAAAAACCTAGCTTTGGTATGTCCTCTTCGAGCCGGACAGCTAGATGCCTCGGCAGAACTGTTTCTATGATGCGAAGGAAATCACTCATCCACCCACATTATCATTCCCAGGCGGAGCCACCTCCGACAGACTCACTGAGGAAGCTCATGTCTCACAGTAGAATCCGGAGGCAACTCCATCGTCGCCGGGGCCTGATGTCCATACCCCGTCGACTGGGGCGTTTGCAGAAACCCTCCCGTGTATTCCTGCTTGGCCCACGCCTGCGAAGCGACCGATCCGCCATTACCCTGGCTTCGTCGATCAGGCGCAACACTCGCCGCCCGCGTCTTCCTCTTCTCCCGCAGAAGCAGAATCGTGAGCGCTCCCACGGCGATCGCCAACGGGACCCCGACCCCGACTCCGATCCCAGCCGCCGCGCCCACCGAGATGCTCCCGTCAGAAGAGTCCCCCGCGGCCGACGAACACACCGCGATCGAGGTACCGCTAGCCCCGACATTCGTAGTCACGGCCGCGATGCCCATGTCGGACTCCGCGGCAGCGTTGATCATGATCTTGCCCCTCGGTTTCGGCATCGTGAAGTTGCCCTGCTCGCAATTCTTCCGGCTTAGACACGTCCAGGTGGCGCCGTCCAGGCAGTAATTGACGCCGGTGTGGCTGCCCAGCGCTGGACGCGCGCGGTCTCATGTCAGCGGTTTTCCCATCTTCATTGCTTGCTTTCTTGCCTCCTCGCAGTCAACCAGGCTACTGATACGTACCGGTTTGGTGGCAGACGGTGGGACATCCGCTCGCGCGGAAGTTCTTGTCGGTGCAGGAGTTGCGGTACATCGTCCACGCGTTGGGTTCTATGCAGAGGCCGTTGGTGAGGCAGTAGTGGCTCGACTGGCGGCAGCACGCGACCACCTCGTTGGCGCCGACCCGGGGGCACGGGATGCCGCCGACGTCGACGGAGCCATCGGGGAAGTAGCACGTTTCGCCGTATGCCGCCGCGGCGAGGGAGAGGACTGCGAGAGTTTGCAGCCTGATGTGATGCATCATGATGGAAGCTCGGTAGGTCTTGTAGAAGAAAGAATGACGGGCCGTGAGCCACTGACGCAGACACGAACATACGTGAATTGAAGAATCGACGAAGCTACGTAGAGCGGGCTTTCTTCAGACTGGGTGTCTGATGGAATGTCTTGGCCTTGGGGGCGTTCCCGTCATCGACTGTCAAATTACCCGATTAGGAAGTATTGGGTATTTCGTTGTTCACGCAATGTGCTCAGACGATGTACCACAACGGCTGACACTTTGGGAGGCTGGTCTTACGGATCTACCTTGGAATCTGCCTGCCCAGCCTGTCTTCGATGATTACTCGCTGGTGGCACCTGCAGGCCAAGTCGCTACTATTGTCTTGGGTGTTGGTGTTCAAATTGGCAGCTGAACGCCGGGTTCGCGGGGGGTAGTAGGCGTGGTCCTCGATTGTTTGTCAGGAATCCAGGACTCAATGCTTGACAGAAAGCAGATAAATCGACGTTTCGAACTTGATTCCATTGGCGTATATACGCGCACGTTCAGATCTCGACCGCTCCACGCTGAATACCACCAGAAGCAATGAAGATTCAGTATCTCGATTTAAAGAAGTAGTCTATGAAGACGAGCTTTTTCAATAACTCCAATCAAACAGCGGCAGGATTGAAGCATCACAGCAGCATCAAAATGCCTTCATTAGTAGCCCTGTATACAGCCCAAACCCAATAACTTATGCGTATTCCACCCGAAATTTGCTAGCAGCAACTGGCAGTTACATCATCACTTCTATCCTCACACCGAAGCGACCTCTTCTATATTCATTAGTCTACTTCTTCGTTGTTCTCAATGAGGAAGCTCGTGCCTGATAGTCGAATCCAGGGGCATCTCTGTTGTTTGGTCTTGGTGTCGATAGTCCACCTTCCCCTGTGGCATGTTTTCCGCAATAGCACCTGTCGCTCTTCTCTTCTTCTTCTCTCGCGAAAGTAAGAAAGCAAGGATGCCCACGGCGATCAACAACGGGACGCCGATTCCCGCCCCGATTCCCGCTGCTGCACCAACAGATATCCCACTGCTCGCGGTCGATACATTGCTCGCGGTCGATACATTGAGTACAGACTTCAGAGCGTCGTTCATCATAAGTTTTCCCATACCCCTAAAGCCTGCACCGCTAAAGTCGTTGATTGAAAAGTTTTGAGTGGCGCACCGCTCCTTGTAGTCACAAGTCCATCGGTCGGATCGCGATGTCGATGATTCACAAAACCTCAGGAGTGAATATGTATCACGCGCTGGACGTAACCAAGTCAGCTCAACTCGTTCGAAAGAGAGTGTGCATCACGATCTCCTCGGAAACTCTGGCTTACATTCTCTTATGCAGGCTTTCGCACATCCAGGCGTAGAGACGTCCTTGCTGGTACATGAGGCCCTGTACGTCGTCCAGGCATTGGGCTCAAGACATAACCCGCTGGTCAAGCAGAAATCGTCTTCGTTGCAGCAGGCGGAAGCTTTACCTGGCTCCGGAGTGTAGCAGGGCTTCCTTGAGTAGTCTTCCTCGCCGTTTGGGAAGTAGCAGCTCTGAGAAACTGTTTGCGTGGCAAACATGAGGGCAGTTAAGCAACAAATCCATTGTCGCGACATGGTGGAAGGAATGAAAAAGGAGAGAAGTAGTTCTGCATGCAGTCGCGAATTTTTAATTGGGAAACTGGCCAAGAGGCACGACGCTGGCATTATATAGACTACATCCCTCCCTCTGAATCGCATGTTCCCAGAAGCACAAGCTAGCTTTGTGTTACCTCTCCGTCCAATTGTAAATGCTTTACATTATCGGGCCGAGTGTTACGAGGAAGCCACTTCCCGGATGTCTCATGCACACCGATTTGTGGAGGCGAAGACGTTGAGGAGGCGGAGACGCTGAGGCTGCTTCAATAGCAGCACGTACTTGGGGGTGGTCATCAAGTGCTAGCTGCATATAGACTGCGTAATATTCTATTCTTTTTCGTTTTGAAGGATTGCGGGCACTGAGCTGAAAGGTTGTGGCGGAACGAAGCCTTGGTTAGTTGACAACCTCGAGACACCCATCAACGGGCACGCAAAGTGGTAAGACATGGAGCAGTCACGTCTAATAATAGCAGAGGAATGTTCTTGTTGAAAACTTTTCCCGTCTGCATTGGCTTCTTTCGCGGGAAAAAGTCTGGGCACTTATTGAAGAGGGCTGGGAGGGTAAGGCTGCGAGTCAAGGGACTATTTAGGGGTAGCTGATGAACTGATTTTCCCCCAAATTTTCTATATGTAAAGGCCTCCCTAGAGGTACGTAGAGACCTTCGTATACTTAAAGAGGCATACGCGTCAAGATCTTTTTATAATTGCATGTGGCAGACTGAATCATATCTATTCCCAGGAAAGCCACATGTTCGCGCTAGGGAAGCAGGCTGGGAGAAGGGCCGCCAGATCTAAGATCAGGAGAAATACTACAATGACAACAATAGGGCGGCGATTACAACAATAACCATAATGAGGTGCCAGTTTCATCCAGTTGGGTGCGATTCAGCGCACAACACTCTCATACAAGTGTCATCTCCTCAAGTCTTGTATCCTCCCTAATAGCCTCTCCATCCATTATGCCATACACATAGCATTCTCCAACGAGCCTGAACTTTCCACCCTCAGCATCCCTCATCACAAACGGCACATGGCCTCCGTCCAGAACGTACAAATTATCACCAGCCTCGGCGTGCTGAGGAAAGAGTCCCAAGTACCCCTTCGTCGTGATGCCTAACCTGCGGTTCTTCACCGCATTAATCATGGCAGTGCGGGTCTCCTGGAAGGCCTCGCCAGCGGATCCCGACTTGCGCACTTTGAGTCTTTCTAACTCCAATCTTCCCTTGCCCTTGGGTCGTTTCTGCCGTGTGGTGTACGTTTGTCCTGCAATGGAGGGTGATTGGCCGGTTGACGCGTCAAGAAGCAGGCTGACAATCTCCTCGACAGAATCTGGACATTTCAATCTTCCTGCACCATCCTTGCCAGCCACGAGAGTATGCCAGAACGCAGAGAATACGCTGTGAGGTGCGGGGTATTCCGTCATCTGAGATACGAAATCCAGAAAATCCAGGAGAGTCTTGTTGGTACTTGGATATTCATACGTGAGATCGGGATCCTCGAAAACATCGCTAAGTTTGGCAATGCTATCGACGAGAACCCCACGCACGTGCAATTCGCCGTGGTTTTTATCGTCAACCTCTGCGTCTATCTTCAGCATCAAGGGTACAAATCTGCCATGAGCGCGATAGATGCCTTGCGAAGCGGTCGTGTATCCGAGAGCAACAGTCCGACGAGGCTTGCTCCAGTCCGGCACCCAAGACGGCAGATGAGGCGATTCGTGGTCGACGCAGGACAGAAGCTCATGCAGTGACCACGAGCGAGCATCCAGAGACAGGTGATGCACCACAACATCGTGGTACAGCCGGGAAGCCGTAAAGTCTTCGTCGTAGCTGACCTTCAGCGCCTCTTGGTGTTCCGCGTTGCACACTCCGAGGAGCCCGTAGACCTTGTCTCTCAGATCATAGCACTGGGCGCCTCTCGACTGAACGAGTAGCGAGAAGAGCGTGCTGTTGTTGTCCTGCGCGTGCTGTTTGAGCTGGTCGAGTTCCCAGGCCAGCTGGCAGACGTCTCGGTCCTCGTCCTTCTTCTCTTTGGGGAAGTTCTGCTGCATCCACTCCGATATGCCCGTCGTCCTGAGTTGCATGCAGGCACCTGCCAGGTTCTCCCACACCATGATCGAATCGCCACAGACCACCCATGGATCTCTTGAGAGGATGACCTCCTGTATGATCCAGACTCTGGTGAACCACGGCCGCGAGAGAAAGTCCCAGAGGGCTTTCCACTCCTCGGACTCGGGTTTTGGGAGCCTCAATCTCTCGAACTCCTCTGTATCAATGTCATCCTCGGTTGTGAATTGTAGACGAATGTTGATGTCGTCCAACAACTTCACCGCAGCGTCCGACCCGTCGCTCGTATCCCCCATCCAGATCGCCGTGTTCAAAGCTCGCTCGTAAATCCTTGACATGAGTGGAATCTGCTGACTCTTCTCCTCATTGTTGCTTTGGTCTATACAAATTTGGTCGATCCACATCACCACCGATCGATCTTCCCGGCGGAAGTGCAACAATGCCGATTCAAGCGACTTGGTGATTTTCTTCTGATGCCCGTCACACTCGAAGTCCGCATCGAAGACGGGCGGGCCCCAAGTGTAGCTGAGCGCTGTGTACGATACCGGCGTGGTGAGGTCGTTCATGGAGAGCGCATAGCGCATCCTGAAGTACGTCCTGTTGGAGGGTATGGGATCGATGTACTCGAGAGAACAGTGGTGAAGAGATCCGCGGAGCTTATCGCCTCTCTTCCCGGGCTTGACCTCAAGCACGCGAATTTCATATTTATCGGTGATCGGCTTGTACGGTGTTACCTGGGTATCGTTCTTCTGTTCACTTGGAGGCGTTTTCGTCTTGGCCCAGTCCCGAATTTGTTCTCTTGTTTCTTCTGGAATCCACTCATGGTCGTCGATGATCGCGAGCTCGAGCTTTCTGTCGATGTCATAGCCCGTCCAGTATTCACGAGCGCCCGCAAACTGGAAGAAATCTGCAGTGTCATCCGACATGCTGAAGTAATTACCAGAGGTCTTTCGTGCTTAACGTTTCAATAGAAAAGAGTCAAGCTGAATTGCAGTTTTGGTGAAGGGAAAACACGTAGCTTTAACCTCACCTGACAATACCCGCAATCGTGCAGCCACGTCTTACCACTGCAAGTGGGCGGTTTTGAGCGAATGGGAATCTCGTTTTCTGTCAGCCAAGACAGCGGATTATGCAGTCATCCTCGCCAGCAAGTTGTCGGAGACAAAACTATCTTAGCCTGATCTAGGCGCTCATTCGGGTCGGACCAGGATCGCCAGCCTGCCCTACGGCGCGATGACATGCAGTAACAAATATCTCTTTAGATAACAGCCTAGCTATTAAGCTGAGAAGGTTTGCAAGTTGTCGGTAGTTTGAAGCAATTCTATATTGAAGGATTCTGCGTCTGTTGTCTTTAACTTACATTGAGCTTAGATTGCTAAGGTCAAACTCTTAGTCTCTGAAGTGGTCCGGTGTGAACATTGGATCACAGTGAGATGCCAATCGACACTTATGCATTAAAACAAGGTACAGTTTCATATCATTATTAGAACGTGTAGAGAGGGTATAGATACAGGATAGGAGATGTCTATAATGCCAATGCCGATGCCAATGCCTTCTATCATAGGCCGTAAGTATTCATTCTTCCCCCGTTGCGCTTAGAAGGCAACGAAGACCTTCCAGTTGGTCCTCTTCATCCTAGCAAGCAAGATAAAAGTCGTCCCCGCAACACAAAACACGCCGGAAAACACCTTGATCCCGACCCAGCCGCTCGGCCCGGCCAGGATCGCGCCGTTGATGGGGTTCGTCGTCAGACCGCCGATGGAGTTGGTCAGGAACGTGATGCCGGTGCGGAACCCGATCTCCTGGAAGGGCGAGATGGCGGCCACGAGCGGCGCGATGAGCGAGACGTACGCGCCGGAGCAGAAGCCGAAGAGCACGGCGAAGGCGATCAGCGCGGCGTCGCTCTGGGCCGGGATCCACAGCGCCAGGATCCAGACGGCCGACAGGTAGCACACGACGACGAAGATGTTGTACTTGCCGATCTTGTCGCCCATGACGCCGGAGAAGATGCGGCCGAAGAGCGAGCCGGCGTTGAGGATCGCGACGAGGTACTGCGCCAGGTCCGGCGACATGCCGGCCTCGAGGGCCTGGACCTGGATGTAGTTGATGGGCACGAAGATGCCGTAGGTGAAGAGGAAGAAGCCGACGACGACCATGACGAACTCGGACTCCTTGAAGGGGCGGAGCAGCATCTCGCGCGTGACCTTCTGCGGGCGCGGCGGGTGGTAGGCCTTGACGGTGAGGTTGGCGATGATGAGGAGGCCGAGGATCATGAAGGCGCAGGTGCGCATGGCCCAGGCGTAGCCGACGGACTTGATGAGGCGGGTGACCATGATGGGGAAGACGATGCCGCCGATGGAGGAGCCGGTGGAGAGGATGCCGAAGGCGGCGCCGCGCTTGAGGTTGAACCAGCCGATGATGGTGTTGAGGGCGGGCTGCATGATGGCGGAGACGCCGATGGCGGAGCAGATGCCCTGGGCGAGGAGGATCTGGTAGTACTGCGTCGAGAGGGAGGTCATCATGAGGCCGAAGACGTGGAGGATCGTGCCGCCGAGGATGAGCCAGCGGGGGCCGTAGTTGTCGTAGAGCGTGCCGATGATGGGGCCCATGGCCATCATGAAGAAGATCTGCAGCGAGGGGATCCAGGAGATGGTGCTGGCCGAGTAGTTTCTGAGCAGGTCATTCTGGTAGTACTCCTGGAAAGCGCCGACACCTGGGTTTCTTTGTGTTAGTACGATGAGGCTCTAAGCAGGGTTACACGCGATGCGACGTACTGTTGACCCAGCCGAAACTGCAGAAACTGGTACACCAGGCGCCGAGGACGACGAGCCATGCCGTCAGACCGCCGTCCGGGGCGTCGCTTCCCGGATACGACGGCTTCGCGGCCTTCTCCGGGTCGGCGGACGGCTGGAAGGTGGAAGGGTGCTGATCGTCGGAGGAGTAATCGGTTCTGTCCTGGTCCTTCTCGGTCTTGCGTTCCGGGTTGAAGGGTTGCGGGTCTGCGACGGTCATCTGGGAGTCCGCTGGGGACGAGAGGTGTTCTCGGTTCGACATCTTGCTGTTGTGACTAAAGCCTGATTCCTCCAGGATCTTGACGGTGAAGAAGAGATGAGTCGTCTGATATTAGAAGAGTCCTATGTAGAAGTGAAAGCTTCTCGATGTTGATGATGGATCGTCTGATGCAACAATATCTCGATCCAAAACGGGACGGACGACGCGATTAAGTATTCCAAACACACCCTCCCTCAGAACAATGTAGACGACAAGAAGAAAAACAGAGATCGAAAAGAAGAATCAAAGGCGTCAGCGGTCCCCACGTCCTCAAGCCCGCGCCGTGATCTCCATCGGACCAGGCCCAAGTGGGCTCCGTCGCTACACCCCCTTTCCCATGGCGACGACGACGAACCCGTCAGACGGAATCCGATTACCACCGACCAGGGTGCATTATGAGCACTGAACAGAGCCAACGAGCGAATCGAGTCACACCGCGTGTGCGGCTCTCAGCCAGATCTCGTCTCGCGTAGCGAAGTTGCGCGGGTCCCGGCGTGATTGTTTGTTGGCGGAAGGGGGTCCGGAACGTGAGTCCTCTCGGCGGGCGGCGCTCTCATAACCGCCGAGGCCGAGAATGAAGTACTTCACCAGCCAACGTCTGCGTGTGAGGTACATGCGACCAACGCCGTCAGAAAACTTCGGCGCCGATGAGATCCACCGCGGCGACAAACTCGAGGGCCGTGGGCGACATCTCCTTGCGCCGAGATTGGTTGGCCTTATCGAGCTAAAGTGATCAGTGATCCATCACGCACGCCGGTGGGATTCTTAATGAGCTTGATTTTCCATGAAGTGGTTTTCTTATTAATCAGTGTGCCTCTTGGGCCACGCGCTAGCTACTACCACACGCTCTCGCCTGACAACCTGACTCGATCCGTCGGTTTGAGGTTGGTTCGTCTGCAGCTGTGCTTGCATCATCCATCAATCACGATGCTCCGAGCATTGCTAAGCTCTTCGACCGATAGCGCCGAGCATCTGATTAGATCCAACGACCTCGAGGCATGAAGCTTGTTGATGACGGCGTCGAACTAGCGCGGCCGTCCACCGATGCAACGGCGCCGTGACACACGGGACGGCCATACCGGAGATAGCGGAGCCACATGGACCGCCGACACCATGGACCTGATGGGCTGGTCTGACACATCGTCTCAGCCCGCTGTTTGTCCAACGACACAATGGTCTTCTTTCTGAAAAGGCCTGGTGGATGGTCAGCGCCGTGGATCTCGCATTCGCAGAGGTTTCGTCAACTTACCGGCTAATACCAGTCCTCCGCCACAGGTAAACATCAACGCCAACTGACCCCTGACAGGGAGCACGTCGCAGCAGACTCAGCCCGGCCTCTCACACGCCGGATGTCATCCAGAAAAGTTGTCAAATTTGATGGGTATAATGCGGAACGCAAAAGTTCCTCGCTTGCATACATGCTCACACCATCTCCGCCGCGTCAACGGGCTTCTGCGGCGTTTTCCGCTCCGACGATACACGATCCAGCGATATCCGGTCGTCGTCGGTGAAGTCATATGCCTCCTCGTTCTTCAAAGGCCAGTTTCTCGACGCGTGAATGTCATCGTCGGGCACTTCCTTAACGGCCTGCCTGCCAAGACTCTTTCTCCGTGCGGACTTGGGCACAGGTGGCAAGCTTGCCATGGCCGCGGCCCTGTCGAACACGGTTGGCGAATTCGGCTCCTCGTTCATGGCGAACTTCTTGGAAATGCCCGGAGCAACGTGCCTCATGAATGCCTTGAGGAATGGTAGGCAAGTGCAGATGATACCAACATTGGCCTCAACCACGCTGTTGACAATTAGTTACCACTCCAAAGACGGGCGCGGCAATTGGGTACGTACCACCAAATGATGCTGATCGATGCGGTCCAGGTAAAGTCTGTGTTGTTGAAGCCTATCGGGATCATGACCATTCGGACGATGCTGGGTCCCAGAACACTAATTAGACGCACCAGTCAGCATCAAGTTCCCATCACATCCCAAGAAGGGTCGGACTTACAATCCACCGGCCATCAGAAATATCGTCATCTCGATTTTCTTGACGAGTCGCAGGGACAGAGGAGAAAGAATCCAGATGGGAAGAAGTAGGATGGCGAGGTCCGTAGCCACGTTGCAGACGGAGAGCATCAACCACCACATTGCCCGGTCGACACATGACCCAGGGGTATCGGGCTCCCAAATCTTGGCCATTGGCGTGCAGAGATACACCCATCCCAGAGCGCCGGCAGCGGAGTACGCCACCGTTGCGAACATGACGACGTACACGACGATCCGCACGGCTTTTTTGAGAGGGAACCGCAGGTAGAAGACGAGGATCGAGGCTTTCGTAAAGAGGATCGATAAGCTGTAGGCGGCAAGGTCCGTCATGCTCAGCTTGTGGAAGGCAATGGCGTCCGCCCTGGACACGTCCCAGATATGGTGTCCCGCGCCATTTCGGGTCTCGTAAACTTGGATAACGGAGTACGCGGTGGCGAAGATGAGCGCGATGAAGATGAGGTCGTCGTCGAGCTGGTGGCGGTGGATGACGACCCGGACGGTGTAGAGGCGAATACCGCAGAAGATGATGGCCAGCAGGTTGAGCAGGATGGTGACCACAAGGACCTGAGGGACGAGGGACTCAGAGGGGTTTTCGAAGTTGGAAGTCACTCCCGGCGGTGGCGGCGCGGCGCTGATGAACTGGTCTTCGCTCATTGCTCACTTGTCATGATGAACCGGTTTGGTGTTGAAGGAAGGCGACGGGTTTGTCTACTGTTAGAATGGGTTGACGTGCAGATCGAAGGATCTGAAAGGTGCGTGGGGATATTTAGCAATCCTGAATCGCGTCTTCGGCTTTGCATCTCTCCCCCTGGCGTCACGGAAGCCCGTAGGAGCTCTTGAAACAGTCATGGTTGTGAAGCCGCACTGACTGGTTCGAACCGACATCGCCTGCTAGGCACGTTTCTCATCGGCAAATGCTACCAATCGTCGCTTCAGACTTGGAAGCTTATCAAGATTGAACCAGGGGTTGTTGGCTTCGGCAGTCGAGCATCTCTCGCGAGGTGGACGAGCTGTCGGGTGCCGGCAGGCGTCTAAGTCGGCATCTTGCCACGGTTCCTGGATCTGGTGTTCCTGTGCCTAGATGGCCCTGAAGATCTTCCGCCTCGCCAAGTGCTTGGTTGGATTAAGCTTGAGCTCTTGGCTGTACCGACGCGTCGGAGGGTGTTCTCGAAGAGACCCTGTCCGGAAGCTAGTACGGAGGAGGCGACGAGCCGCGTTGGGAGATGGTGCGGCGGGCAATGTTTGTTTCGAAAGTGTAAAACACGGCGCAGAGAACAGAGACGGTAGTCGATGGCCGCGCTAGCCATCTAAGTTTGCCGCGGACGGGTTGACTGCGATAGGATGTGAAGCTGCCGCCGGCACGTTGTCTGGTTCTGGTGTGCTCGGGAGGTGGGATGGCCAGAGAATAAACTCCCGCCGGCGAGTTACCAAGCTGTGGCTGCAGAGAGGGACCCTGTCGAGCCCTCAGGATAGAAACGTGGCCGATCATGTTTCACAGCCGTGGTGAAGTGAATCGACTCGATGGTCCTCCTACGGAAGATTTCTGAGACGGGTCGTTGAGCAATCATCCCGGATCTGGTGCACATCACCCCGAAGCTTAACTTAACTTCGGCCGTGAAATCAGGTGAGCCAGCCAATTCCAGTTAGCTGCCGTCCACCTCCCCCTTCTCCCCAAGGCCTAGCTGTGCCGTAGAGGCTGGCGAGAAGGGGCGGAGGAGCTGAGCTTCAAAGTTGACTTCCCCTCGTGCAGGTGGTGTGATTGGC
The DNA here is from genome assembly GCF_011947395.1 of Colletotrichum karsti. Lineage (NCBI taxonomy): Eukaryota > Fungi > Ascomycota > Sordariomycetes > Glomerellales > Glomerellaceae > Colletotrichum > Colletotrichum karsti. Next base: position 1,079,628 of record NW_024065905.1, read on the forward strand.
GGTGTCGCTTCTTGGCCAACCGGATAATTCACGATCATGGAGCCGTCTCAAGATTAACATTGAGAAAACGTAAGAGGGAAACGATATCGATGGGTTAGGGGAAGCAATGGCAACGCTTTTTGAGAAATTGCCTTCGAGGGGCGATGCCACAATTGCTAAGAATACGCCGCCAACGAGGAAGCTGGGGACGTTGCCGACGGGCGAGAGGGGGCCTTTCGGCTCTCGTCCCAAAGACCGATTCCGAGGGTGACGTCTGATGAGACTGGCCCGACGGCAAGATAAGCCGATTTGTCGACCGTTTCGGACCAAACTTCGAGTTCATGTCACGGGTTGCGGGGAACGTAGTCTCAGCCGAACTAAGCGCCGCAAGCACGGCAATGTCGCCATTGACGGATGCTGTCTGTCATCTGTCCGTGTCCGTGTGCACGTCTGTCCCATGTCCCAGAGACGAAAGACCAGCCTGCGAAACGGATATTCCGAGTCGATATAGTCTGGGAGGCAATAGATGTGCATCGAAACTGGGAATATCCGATGGCAGTAGTTGGCTGGTTCGCAGAAAGCGATATTGACAACCACCGAAATAGCAGCAGTGTGCAAACTGCATGTTCGTCCATCATCGACGGCCGTTCGGACGTCCCCGGGAGCCCGTCCGGAAGCTCGACCGGCTGCCAATTGGTGTCTTCCGGATGTGGGTCGCTGCTGCACTACCACCATTGCGGAGGAGCACGGGATCCTCGTTCCTGCAGGAGTGAGAAAGAAGAAGGTCGTGATAAGGTTACATTGACCAAGAATCATGCTAGGCCTGATAGCGAAGTTGGTTGTGAATCGGGCCATGCCGACACGAGAAACGGGCACCGTGGAGCCGACGTCGGCTTGGTGGTGAAAGGGTTGTTAAATGAGCTGCAGATAGGCGCGACTCTACTCCTGGGACTGTCGACATGATCCTGTGATGTGACGTGCTATCTTTCCATCTCGAGCGACTAGCACGATGTAGATAGGCGCAGGAACAGCACGCCAAGATGCTTAATGAATGCCCTTGTCGGCCACCCATGCTTCAATAGGGTCGCAACACCGAAATACGAACAACGAAGTGCATCGCCCTGCATTTCCAATGCAACAACACGCCGGTCGCGCTGAGCATCAAAATTTGACAACCGCGATATGAGTCGCTGTCTCTAGCTCGTCGTTGCGTTGTATATAACACGATGCCTCGACTAAGGGATATCACAGGTGCCTGTTTCGTCATCAGGTTTTCCTGCATTCCCTCGTTCATTCGTTGGGTAGATTGGTCAAGATGCAACTCACTCGTTTCCTCCTCGCGGTCTCCGGCGTGACCGGGGCCGTTGCCCTCCGTGATCATCCCCTGATGCGCCGGGCGGACGACAATGCACCGGAGACCGCCGCGAACAAGACGGCGGTTGAGCCGAAGCGCTTCATCGTCGAATTCAACGAGGTATGTTTTGCTGGCGCAAGCTTATTCAAACAGCCGCTCATATGGTCCAGGGAACCGATGCCTCTGCTATTGCCGAGGAGATCGCCAATCAGCGCGGTGCCAAGGTGGTCCGGGTATTCAAGAGCGACATCTTCTCTGGCGCGGCTGTTGAGACCGATGTCGAAAACATCGACTCGCTCCAAGCGCTCGAGCCTATTAAGCAAGCCTGGCAGGGACGAAAGTATAAGCTTGCGCCGAGCACGCCTCTGGCTTCGTTCAGTGAAAACGCGACGGCTATTGACTACGACATCCACCACATGACCGGCGTCGACAAGCTGCATGCTGCTGGTGTTTTGGGCAAAGGCGCCAAGGTTGCAGTCGTCGATACCGGCATTTGGTACACCCATGAGGCTGTGAGTGTCGATCATACATCTCAGGAAGGGAAACTCTCTGACAAGATTGCAGCTTGGTGGTGGCTTCGGCGATGGCTTCAAGGTTGCGGGAGGGTATGACTTTGTCGGTGATGGATGTGAGTCCCCTGATCGAGAAGTTGCTTTCCGATCGCGAGATTGACGAGAATCGTAGCGTGGCCGAATGAGGGTGAGGTCAAGAATCCAGACGCCGATCCGTTGGACCAGCAAGGCCACGGAACCCACGTCGCTGGTATCATAGCCGGCAACAGCAGCATGTAAGTTGACGCGAGAAGCGCCCTACCAACTTTGTCTTGGGCCCGATATCTGACACTCGACCCGCGAAGTATCACCGGAGTTGCTCCCGAAGCCACGCTGTATGCGTACAAGGTCTTTGGGTCCGTCGACGGCACCGATGAGGACACCCTCATCGAGGCTTTCCTCGCGGCGTATGATGCTGGTGTGAGTACCGCAGAGTTTCGGCGGTCGGCTTTTGCTGACAGACTTCAAGGTCGACATCATAACTTCGTCAATCGGTGGTATTTCTGGATTTCCAGATGGAGCTTGGGCTGTTTTGAGCAGTCGACTGGTTGATCAGGGTGTCGTTGTCACAATTTCTGCGGGCAACGACGGTCAGGCGGGTTCCTTTGCTGCCAGCAGCGGTTCGTCCGGTGAACACGTTGTTGCTGTGGCGTCTGTCGAGGCCGACGTGCTCGCGTCATCATCGTTCAGGGGCGTGCTCAACTTGGATGGGCAGTCTAACGAGACTCGTGTGGCGTACAGAGCCATCGAGGACTGGTACCCGTCTGAGGTCCAGGATTGGCCCATCGTCCCCCTCAGCCTCAACACGAGCACGGCTGACGAGGCTTGCAATCCTTTGCCCGCTGGCACTCCGGATCTGACCGGCGTTGTTGCTCTTGTCCGCCGTGGAGGCTGCAATTTTGATCAGAAGCAGCGCAACCTTGCCCCGTTCAATGCCTCTCATATCCTTTTTTACAGCAATGAGATGCCATTGGTGAGACCCACCACTGAAGATACCAGCAGTCGCATTGCCATGATCGAGGCTGGTGTAGGAGCGGCCATCATCGGAACCATCAGAGCCGGCGGAAACGTTACTGCCGACTTCACCGAGAGGCCCATCTTCCATATCGTCGGGGTCAAGAACGAGGAGAACGGCGGCGTTGCCAGCCAGTTCACATCCATCGGTGCCACCAATGACCTCTTCATCAAGTCCGACGTCGCGGCTCCGGGTGGTCAGATCCTAAGCTCTTACATTGGCGGCGGCTACTCGATTCTCAGCGGAACATCAATGTCGTGTCCATATGTTGCAGGAATCGCCGCCCTGTACGTCAGCAAATTCGGCGGTCGAAGCACTCATGGGCCTGAGTGGGCTAAGAGTCTTGCCATGCGACTCATCGCATCCGGCGAGGCCATTAAGTGGGACGACGGCCAGCTCGAGAACAATGAGTATCCGTTCCTTGCACCTGTTGCCCAAGTTGGTACTGGCCTCATCAACGCCAGCAAGGTTCTGGAGTACGAGACCACCTTGTCCTTCGCCAAGTTCGCACTTAACGACACGCACCACTTTAGCCGGTACCACACCGTCGACATCACCAACTCGGGCTCCGAGCCGGTAACGTACACCTTCGAGCAGCAGGAGTTTGGCGGCATGAACACCGTCAACCTGGACCCCAATGTCTGGGGAACACCCAAGATTGCGTGGTTCGAGGAAGTCATGGTCGCGCCACAGAAGATGACTGCTCAGATTTCGTTCCCAGGTGCTGTTACTGTCCAGCCGGGCGAGACCAAAACGGCCCAGTTCAACTTCAAATATCCCGAGAACCAGGACCTTGACCCAGCCAAGCTGCCTTTGTACAGCGGCAAGGTCCTAATCAAGGGTAGCAACGGCGAGACTCTCGGTGTACCGTACCTGGGCCTGGCTGCCGACCTCCACAAGGACGTTGGCATCATGTTCCAGTACCCGGTCGGCTGGCCGAAGATTACGTCCACCCGCAGTGACATTCCCATCGCCGAGAAGTCGAACTTCACATTCAACCTTGATCCCCAGATTCAGGATTTCCCCAACCTCTATGCGCGCATTCAGTACGCGACGCGTGAGCTGCGCTGGGACATATTCGAGGAGTCATGGACGGAGCGAGACTGGAAGTATCCCCCGGTTGTTGGCGAGGCGGGGTTCATCGGGGCAGCCACGAGCTGGTCCAAGGCGTCTGGCAAGACCTTCATTGACTCTAGTGTTGATGATCCCAAGGACGTCATCTCACTGCCCATGCGTGATGTGCCGAGAGATATCGTGGGCTTGTATGGCGTCGAGCTCTGGTGGTTGGGACAGCTGGCGAACGGCACCCAGATTGCCCCAGGAAAGTACAAGATGCGGTTTGCGGCTCTTTTCCCCTTTGGCAACCCTGAGGCTTCGGATAATTGGGATGTTTTCGAGACGCCCGCTTTCGAGGTTCTGCCTTTGGAGGGTTGACATCGTAGAGATGAGAGGGCCCTGTAATGTGTCAATCGTAATCAATAATCAAGAATAGCTTTGAAGCATCAGCGCAAGCTCTCATGAGTAACAGACCCTGTCGCGATCAGTGACGAGATGCACGTAGTGACCGTTTAGATGCGTCGTAAAAAAAGGTCCACGCGTGACTTCGTGAGACCGGGTAAGTAGATGCGACGTTTCTAAAGAATGTTGTCACCAGAAAGCAATTTGGAGCATCAAGCATGACGAAACAGCGGTTTCGCGTGTTGGATATTAGATTTCAACTTGAAGCCAGAGGCGGTCATTATGGCAACGACACGCCGCCAGGCATAGATGGCAATAAATGACAGACACCCTAGGTCAGGGCGGTTGGGGTATCTCGCATAGTATGTAGATCATCGCTTCTCCTCCCTCTGGCCGGGAACATCGTGTGTCTGCTCGGCCAAGAAAACTTCCTCCTGGGTAAGCTGGTACTTGGCCGAGTTGCGGGCGGACACGCCCTTCTGGAACATGACGTCCAACTCGCCAAAAGTGCGGCCCTTTGTCTCGAAAATGCGGAAGTATCCCCAAACGAAGGTGAGCGTAGCGAGTACCGACCAAAAGAAAGCCTAATACCGTATTAGCATATGATGTAGACAATCTTTCTAGGGATTGGATCACTTACAGTCTTGCCCTTGATGTTCCAGTCACCAGGAGCCAACATCTTTGGCTGAATCAAACCACCGCAGATGATGTTACCAACGTAGTACGTGCTACGAGCCAACACGACAGTCTGAGTGCGGAGACGGGTAGATCCAACTTCGGCGATGAGCGTGTAGACGATGGGGCCGAAAGACATTGAGTAGGCACCGAGCCAGACAATACAGAGCAACGACTGCGCCCAGATGATCGGTTCGGTCTGGTTGGGGGCAACAGACAAGAAGCCAATGATCCAGAGAATGACGGTGATAAAAGCGAAACCGCAGAGCCAGATGGTGCGGCGACCAAACTTGTAGATATAAAACCACGAGATGATGGTGCCGACGAATGCGATTCCAGTGCCTCCTAAGCTGATAGCGTATGAGGCCGAGGCAGAAATACCTGTCTGTTGGAAAAAGAAGGAGCCGGAGTAGCAGAGAGCACCACCGTTTGTGATTTGAGACAGGAAGGCCATGCAAGCAATCTCGGTACGGCGCAGGTTCGTGCCCTTGAAGCAGTCCAACAAGCTGGCGCCCTCCTGCTCTTGGAGCTCAAGCTTGTTGGTGTGGACCATCATGGCAATGGTGTTGTCGTGGTTCAAGTTGTGCTCGGGCTCCGAGAGCCGTTCCAACGACCTCTTAGCCTCATCGAGCTTACCAGCGCGCACCAGATGCCAGGGAGACTCGGGTGCCAGGTAGGCCGCGATGGCGAGGGGAATTGGCCACACCCATTGAACAGCGAATGGGATCTTGTAGCTCCACTCATCCTCTCGGTCGACCAGGCCCTTGAGAACACCAGCAGAGATGAACTGGCCAATGCACCAGCAAAGGTTGACATACGAGGTCAAGTAGCCACGGATAGCGAGGGGGGTGACTTCGGCGGCGTAGGCGGGACCGGTAGTGGCAAAGACACCCCAGGGAACGTTGCATAGGACCTGGCCGAGCAGCTGGATCTCGATGTTGTGGGCGAAGAAGACGACGAAGATGAAGGCGGCCAACCAGAAAAGTGATCCGATGAGGATCCAGCGGTGGCCGATCTTGGGTGTGAGGTATCCGTTTAGGAGAGCGCCGACGATGTTGGCCAGGGCACCGAGGCAGTTGAATCGTTGCTGCCACATGGAGGAAATTTGCCACTCATCCTTCGGGTTCAGCCATTCGCCGTACTTCTTTCGGAAGGCCGGGTAGCCGTAGAAGGATCCTATCAAGGTCACATCGTACCCTTCCATGATGACGGTGGTTGAGATGACTGGAAGCGGCTCATTAGTTTACCAGTTTGGCAACGTTAATGACAATGAGAATACTGACGGATGGACCAGAAAGCAGCTCGCTTGTAAGTCTTCAGACCCTCCCACACGCCGAAGCTGTGTTCGGTGTTGGTAGCCTGGGCGGCTTCCGAGTTGAGGACCTTGTCATCGAGGGCGACATCGTTGTACTGGCTGATGTGGGGGGCACCCTTCTCGAGGCGGACGTCCTCGTGCTGAGAGGCCGTGTTGATATCGCGAGACATGGCTGCTAGTTTTCCCGATTGCTTGAGGTAGTTGGCGGTTGTCAAGCTCCTGGAGCAGAGTCGTATCGAGAAAGAGAAGAGAGTGTGCGATGGGGGGCAGTTGGGGTATTTTAACGTCGCGTCAAGGCGAGATCAACACCGTGCCAGACAGTCGGCTTCTCGCGTCCCATACCATGGTTGCAGAACGCATGGGACAGAATTGCAACCACCCCATTCCTTCCCCAGCTTGGTCCCTGCCTGGCCATTTCCAAATCAGACCAGGTGGGAAATCCATCGCCAGACCATGCCGTTTGTGCCCAGACTGGCCATACTCACGGGACTGGAGACTGTGCCGGCAATAGAAAGGCAGACCATGTGCGAACCGCAACCCGCATTCAAGTGGAAATGCGATCGGGGACACATTGGTCTAGCGGCGGGATTGACGGTCTTGGAAGGCCATGACTGGCTGAGGAGGCCGGAGGGAGAAAACTGCGGAGGACATTGAAGGGGTTGACGGGATCTGAGTGGACAGGTAATGGCGGAGGACCAACCGGGGGGCGTGGAGAGAACGGCAACGGTACGAGACCGAGGGATTCAATGTCGTCTGGGATGGAGCAGAAGCAGCTTGGAGGCGTTGGTGAGGGCCAGGATGAGGAGACGGACGGACAGAGGCGGCGGGATAGGGACGTCGGACCGTCGACTCTGGGCCCTACGCGGTACTTTGGTTCGAGGGAAAGCGCGACTTGGAAGCTTGAAGCTTGAAGCTTGACTGAAATCGGCTTGCCAGAAACATGTTGTTTGGCGGGAGGAGAGGTCGATTGGTGGAACTTCTGGTCGAGTTGAAATTGATCGGAAGAGACGAGGTGCCTAGCTCTACCAAGGTGGGTCTAGCGAGTCCAGACACGGACTAGCGCCTACTAAGCGAAGCTCGGGGGATGATGTGGGGTAAGTCTGGGGATTTAGTGGCGTGATGGGCCGCAATGGAGCCTGGAGCCGCTGAGGAGTCGCTGGAGATGCCGCCTGGGCTGGACTTCAGCGAGGGAGAGGCGCTGAAGCATTGTCCAATGGCCCTGCTGGGTTCTCCAACTTCTGCACACCACCAACACCATCACCAAACACCAGACGGCATCTAGACCAGCACTGCTACCCTCCAACTTCCCCTCATTTTCCATTTGCAGTGCGGAGGGTGCTATTCTACAATTTGATGTTGGCTCTAAAAGATGTTGATTGGAAATATGTAGAACTGAAGATCAATGGCGAGGTATCAAAGACTTCAAAGTGCCAAATATCAGAGGTTCATGATATTGAAAGATACGTACCTCCTGTCTTATGTAATGAAATCCAGTCCCCGCTTACCTCGAATTCTGGGCTCCCGGCCTCTTCCATGCTTTTCCTGCGGCCATCGACTGACAAACATCGACACAAACTGCAACATTCATCCACATTCAACCATCGATCCATCGCCTCGCCATGCCCTGCCACTGCAGTAAGGCTATTCATGGTCATTTCTTTTTGACATCTTTCCCTTGGCTTTCAGTAAATCAATACCATCACAATGGCCATCATCAGCCTCCAGGTCCCGTCTCATGACTTCCAAAGGCTCTTCTTTTGGCAACATACATCTCAGCCAAGCCGTTCAAGTGGCCCAACCCCTCCCACCACCCGATCGCCCCAGCAAAGAAGCACCATCTCCATGCACGAATCCGCCCCGGCAGGGAATAGGCCCTGACCTTCGGCTCCAGACCTGCCCTCTTGCCGTTTGCCCCGGTACTCAGAGTGGTCCTCCTGGCTGTGGAGTTCCGCGCGAATCACCTCCCTGTCTTCTCCAACGGCCTCGGCCACCTTCGGCCGAACCGGTGCTCGTCCAATGTTTTGGCTTTTCGAGACGCTTCACATTGTAAGCTGACCATTCATTCATTTCGCCAATGAGCCAAGCAACTCGACTACGGGAAAAGCTGCTGATGATTCTTGTCAGGATTCACCATGGCTAGCTAAGCTTAGCCCAAGACCTGTCAATGGCGCGTCTCACGTCTACCGCGTACACTATTCTTTCACGAACCATGGCCCCGGGTTCTGGATGGAACTCCAGCATCTTTTTCGGTACAACGGCACGTCGCGCTAGGTCCCGGTGCCATCATTGGTATTGTCCTCGGCCGGCAGACATCCCGCAGGCCAATCACTTGGTGATAGAAGACGATCAGGTCACACTCCATTGACACTTCCCAAGGAGGGTGTACAGGGTCGGTGGTTCCACGCGCCTAGATATTGGTCACGCGCCAGACAAAACATCCGTACTCGATGAACCAACAGCTCCAACGGCCCTTTGACTTTGGAACTGGCATGTTGGTCCGCCTGGCGGAAGCATGAACAAGTGCGCACGCAAGGCTTGTCTAGTACGGACCATTGCCTCAAGCTCGAAATTGTTGATGGCCATTTCCCACCACCAACATGACAGGCTATCTCGGCGGTTTAGTCCTCCGTATTCGTCTCCTCCATCTGATTATTCCAGCTCAGCTTACCTTGAACGAAAATGGGGGATCATAGGAGTAGCAACTCGTTGGTTTGCATTGAAGCAGACGAAGCTACAGGAGGCGACCAGCCATGCCAGAGAGTCCATCGATCTGTTCAACATGTTCCAAAGCGGGATCGCCCAGAAACTTGCAGCTTCTAGCCCCTCGCCGGGCCGCCCGATCCAATCGTTCACCCGATCTGCACAACCAAATTTCCTCCTTCGCCTTGAGTTTTCGGGGCGTGCTGCAGAGCCAGGGCGAGGGTCGCTGAGACTTCCAGGTCAACTTGATGGACTGATGCCCAAGATGTTGGTCAGGACAAGCTGCAAACACACATACGAAGCAGGGAGGGTAGACAGTACCTGCGCATTCTTTCGTCGGCTTACATGCCGCTGACTGCCTCCGCGGTGCCCACAGCTGCCTCCGTCTCCTTGTCGGCCTCGGTAGCGTCCTGCGCGGAATCCTCGGCCTGCGTCTGGCCACCATTGGTGGCAGCTCTGGTATCGTTCTCGATTCGGGAATCTCCGTTGCTTTCTTGGTCGTCGCCGGAATAACGGTGTACGTAAGGCTTGCGTCCGGATGTCGGACAGAAACCATAGTCGTGGTGAGCCCACTCGCCCCAGTGGCAGGGACAGAAGCCGTCGTCATACAGCCAGTGGCAGTGCTCCCAGATCCAGTCCGCCGGGTCTCCTCCGGCCTTCTGCCACATGCATCGGTTGCAAGATGCCTAGACTCGCATGCCTTTGCCCTGAAGGTTTCGGGGGTCCCTTGCCGGGAACCGGTAGAACCAGACCTTGGTGCGCCACGCTCGGCAACGACTACAGTAATGCAGCTCCATTGCAGAGTTGGGTCCTGGGCGGTTGGCTAGCCAGCGGCGGCCGGCCTCGGTGCGGGGAGGAGACTCGGCCTCGTCCTCTTCGGTACCGGCAATGGCCTTCTTGGCGGCGTCGATGGTGGTCTCTTGATTCTTTTCGTCCATCCCGTTTCGAGTCGTTGCTTCCTATATGCTGTCTAAATCAGTATCTCGAAGGAATCATGAACAAGGATAATGATCAAGACTTACGCACAAAATGGTGGTTTGAGGGATGATGGGTGGGTAAGAAAATGTAAACAAATCCGGTCCCAAAAAGGTGAGGCTCCTTGACGACTAAGTATGATCCAACGTGTGAGTGTGCTTTTTTTTTTTTGCATCGTCACCCGCAAACCTACCTCCAGCAAGCGGCTTTATGCGACTGTCACCACAGCTAGATACATTTCCATCTCCTAAGTCTAGTTCTTTCTACATCCGCATCAAGACGAAAAAGACAAAATGCGTTGCTTTGAGACGGGTAGGTTTCAAGGACCATATATGTTTTTGATAGCCGACTTCTCTCAAAGACTAAAAGCCTGAACCAACGCGACTGTTATTCGGGCCTCTTCTGGAAAGATCGCAGCCGAAGACGAAATTCGTGGGTTCCTCCTCATACTATCGATATTCTGGCTGGTTCTTCGGGTGCAGGGAGACTGACTCTGTCACTAGACAAGAATGAGGCTGATCAGCTCACTGGGACCAAGAGTCCCTCAAATACTTTCACGACGGCCGCAAACACGAATACAGCTTTCTCAAATGATATGTTCTATTGTGATGGAATATTTACATCGAATTACAAAAGTCCCAGGTCGGCGCAACCCTGCTCGATGGACGACAGAGTACGCTTGCCAACGGTAACGTTGTTCTCGCCGTAGGTGCGGACCTCGCGGCCCTCGGCGGTGTAGACAGGCCAGCCGATGGCGTCAAGACCGGCGGTGGAGTCCTTGATGAAGGTGGTGAGGGCATCCTCCATGACGTAGCTGAGCTCGTACTCGAAGGGAGTCGAGTTGCCGCGGAAGTCGGCGTGGGTGCCGAAGATCATGGGGAGCTCGCTGCCGTGGTAGGCACCCATCCAGGGACGAGGAGAGGTGTTGTTGAAGACGGCGGCGTAGAAGAAGCGGTAGGTGGTTCTTCCGGCGGCAAGACGCTCGCTGGAGAGGTGTGTTAGTTTCTGGTGGTCTTTGGAGGGAGCGGTTCCACGGCGATACTCACTTGGTGGTCTTGGTCGCGGGGCACCAGAAGTACTGGTAGGAGAGGCTGTCGGCGACGCTCGGATCGGGGCCGTCGACGCTGTAGGGGGCGAGGAAGAGACCCTCGTCGTGGTTGAAGCCGATGATGGCGGGCTGTCTTGGGTCAGTATTGATGTCTCATGATTTCTGACGACACCGCTAAACTCACCAGGTCGGAGAACTCGCCGGCGGCGGCCTTCTCGGAGTAGTTGCCAAAGACAATCTTGTTGTCAATGACGGGGGAGAAGCCAATGCTGGGCGTGACGCCGGAGTCCTTGTAGGTGGCCACAAAGTTCTCGAGCTTCTCGGCGGGGATCTTGCGCATGCAAGCCAGCTCGGCCTTTGCGTCGGTCTGGTTGCCGCAGCCGAGCTGCTGCGCGACAAAGGTGAAGTTGGACTGGATGACGTCGTTGCTCATCAGCTGGTTCAGGTGCGAGGTGCCCGAGTCCATGACCAGGCCGCGGACGATGGGGTCCTCGGGGTACGCGAAGCTGTAGTAGTCGACGGCGATGGAGCCGGCCGAGTGGCCCCAGAGGGTCATGCGCGAGGCGTCACCGCCGAACTTGGCGATGTTGTCGCGGACCCACTCGACGGCGAAGCGCTGGTCCATCAGGCCCAGGTTCTGCTCCTCGAGCGCGGCCGAGTTGGGGAAGCCGAAGAGCTTCATGCGGTAGTTGAAGGTCACGAAGATGTGGCCCTGGGAGCGCTCGATCCACTTCTGCGGCATCTGGTACGGCACGTCGGTGCCGCCCGTCTCGAAGCCGCCGCCGTAGAACCAGATGATGACGGGGAGACCGCCCTCCGCGGCCTCGCTGCCGGAGGCCGGGACGGCGCCGGCGGGGGCCCAGACGCTGGCCGTGAGGCAGTCCTCGTCCATGCCGGCGGCGCCGATCATGAACTCGGGGACGTCGACGCGCTGGATGGCCGGGTGGACGGAGATGTACTGCCAGCACGAGGGGGGCAGGGCGGTGGCGTTGACGACGGTGCCGTTGGCGAAGGGGTTGCCCGAGTCCGGGACGACGTAGGGCTGGGGCGGCTCCCAGCGGAGGTCGTCGAGGGGCGGCGCGGCGTACGGGATGCCCAGGAATTCGGCGACGTTGGAGGCGTCCGGGGCGATGCGGCCCTGGACGGTGAGGCCGTTGTCGAGGCGGACGCTGGGGCCGGCGCTCGCGGAGGCGAGGAGGCCGGCGAAGGTGGCCACGAACTTGGCGTTGCACATCATGGCGGACTTGGGACCTGGACCTGGACCGTTGGAAGCTTGAAGGTGGTGGTGGTGGTGAGAAGAAGAGTCCGAGGTCTTGGCTTCCCGTCTGCCGCGCGGGCGTGGGCACGTTAAATTCTTCTCGACGGCATGCGGTTCCGTGCCGGAACTCGGGGGGGTTGACGATGTTCGCGAGGAGCCTGGTCGTCCCCTGAATAGCAATCCATCGGGATGGATCGATGCTCCACCGTCACCGCGACTCTGCGGTGCCTATTCGGGAAATCCACGAGTTGCACGGATCGCCTCATCGGAAATTGACTGGGTACGACCCCCACACTCTTCACCACTGACATCGGCAGTTCTCCAGCCCTCGGGCGCGTGCCATTGGGTGGCGAGCCCGTCTCGATGGAGGCCGGACGAGTCAAACCCCCTGGGAGTGGCATCCACCGGAGGTGCCTGTCGATCAGCAATCGGATGTCTTCAAAAGGCCTCACTTCGGATGAGGGCCGTGGGGAGGAAGAGGCGGTTCGGGCGAGTCCACTTCGGTGTTGACCGTTCGTCGTCAGCGATATGTCAGCGTGTACGGAGTTACGAATCCACGTGGATGCGATGCCGGGGAACGGCGGCTCTGCATGTCATTCAGGGGGGTTGCGATTGCGGAGCAACACGACTGATAGCATTAATTGCGATTTTGTCGATATTTGAAGCGAAAGGCGGTTTCTTCTAGTGGCGAAGAAGGATGAATCAACATGGCATCAAGGCGTGTCAGCTATAGAACATGCGCGTCTACAGACATACCTGAGGTGCGCTCAATTTGATGTCTAGATGGTTTTTATCAAGGTTGTATATTCAATTGATCCGTTGTTTCTGTGACAAATGGCATTGTTTCAATATCACATCTAATTGAAAATTGTAGCTAATGTGTTGTCAGTATAGCTGCATCTATTGATGTCATTCATGCCAGCCTCTCAGATGAAGTCGGTCTAATTCATGTATTGACTCAATGACCCTCAAAAGTCACTCTAATTCTTTTTGTGATATTGTTTATAAGAGCTTTGTCTTGTAGATGATGTGTTTGATTTAGGAGAGCAGCCAGTGTCAGCATTCTATAGTCTCTGTCACGATTTGACAGCAGTATCCCAGCACTCATATCGCACGGTTTGCTGGAGATATGTTTTCTAAACATGAGTTATGTACTGGGCATGTGTCCTTGGGACCTGAATACTCGGGATACAACGACGACAACGATGAGGAATACTAGCTGTGATGGACTACACGACCACCACGATCCCGGGCAATGAACTCCGTTCGTGCCACGATCAAGGGATCACACGACAGAGAAAGTATTTATCCAGCCCTCAGATTGAGAAAGCCTCTCTTCTTTCTTTCTTCCCTTGAAACAAGAAAGAAGCACATCGAAAGAAATGGATGCCAATCGAGTCCGCTATTTGGTATGTACAAAGACACATGGTCCCATAAGCCCTTTTTATATACGTCTCATTACTAAATCACCATAGCTGAGCTTACCCAAGGTCCGAGAGGAGCTGCAACGGCATGGTTACGTGTTTTCCGACAGTGGCAATTGGGTAGCGAACGATCCCGATAACGACCATCGCGGCGATATCAACAATCTCCCACCCGCCGCTCTGCATATCCTTAAGGCTTTCAAGATCGATAATGCCCACGTCCCTCAGCCTCCTGAGATTATCCCCCAGGAATACCAGCAGGATACCAGCGCCAAACAGAGCTTCTACGCGTACGACGAAATAAACCACGAACTTGACCTCATCGCTCGTTATACGTACGGCGATACCGAGCACACCACCCAAAACGCGAATCAGGCCCCAAGTATTCCTCAGGAATATCAGCAAGGCTGCGATGCCACTGATGCTGTCGCTGATAGCGGTATATATTACGATGTGAACGACGTCGACGCCGACGGCGAGGATGAGGGCGATACGTGGTATGATGAATCTCTGCGAGTTTGATTCTCCGGCTGACATCAGACGGTTACTACCCTAGGGGCGGGATTGATATGACGTTCTCTCAAGCTACGTCCGCGTCGTCTGTCATCGCAGCCCCGGCCTCGAACTCGGTCTCTCCGGCCCCGACTCCAACTCCATCTCCGGTTCCCACTTCGACTCCAGCTCCGGCTCCGAATCGGGCCGCCGTACGTCCTGACCAACCCGCACCGGCAACAGCCCCAGTCCCTCCCCCGGACTCGGGTCGACCTCCGCTGCCCCCGGGTTTCCGATACGCTGGTAACTGGACCTTGGGGCCCGGCTGGCCCTCTAATCGGCCGGTCAACCCTCCTCCTCGTAAGAACAAGACAACGAACAGAGATACCAAGGCCTCGCGAGAAGCCCACGCCGGCTGGAAGTACTGCGCCTTTTGTTCATCTTGGGTGTGGGACGTCTGCTTTGTGCGCGGATCGCCTCCGTTCTCTGGAACCGCCTGCAATCACTGCGAACGGAGGACCGCCAAGAGCGCCAAGCGGAGGCAACAGGCCAACTTCGATGCCCTGAACTGGCTGATTGAGTGGCAGCCGCTTGTGGTCAATGGAAAGCAGAGTGACCCGGGTCATATCCGCGAGGAGAAGCCTACCAAGCGAAGGAGGCCTGGTTAGAAACTCATGGGCAACAGGAGAGGATAACAGTGAGTTTACTCTTTTCTCAAGGTCTCTAATCCACCCCCGGGTCGACTTCGATCCTTCGGAACTCGACAACACATCACGACGAGTGAATAGTGGGCATCATTAAGCATAACGCTTTGAGGAGCTTGATACAAGCTCCGGCTTGGTGACACAAACAGTCCATATGGGTCTGCTGCTA
Organism: Colletotrichum karsti; assembly: GCF_011947395.1. Taxonomy (NCBI): domain Eukaryota; kingdom Fungi; phylum Ascomycota; class Sordariomycetes; order Glomerellales; family Glomerellaceae; genus Colletotrichum; species Colletotrichum karsti. The sequence goes on from NW_024065905.1 coordinate 1,094,745, forward strand.
TGACCATGCGTTGGGACCAACCCCTGGCAGCTCTGGGACGGGACGACGGTTCCCAGATCGTGTGGCCAGTGGCCTCGGTCTCTCGGGCCGGCTCAGGGACTTCCCCGGCTGTTGGATGTGCAGAGTATGGGGTTGAAACGTTTGATGAGATCGAATCAGTTTAGAGAATGAATACTGACTAAAGAGTACGGCAGATATCCCTCGGAAGACGGCAATATCATGCGAAGCCGAGACGAGACAGAGTACGAGAGACGAGAAAATAACGCAGAAAACAAGAAGAGAAGAGTCAAACTCAAGGGTTCGATTTGCTCACGAGAAAAGGAGAAGAAACACAATGGTAAGTTGGCGCTTCCGTCTCGTTGCATTCCAGTCAGGCCGGCTCCCCTCGCCGTCATTGTTTGATTGTCAAACAGACACCAGCAAGCATCGACCAACAGCAAGAAGGCGTTGACTTGTTTGGAGTTCCCTGTCTCCTTTTTCTGCAGTGGACAGGGAATGGAATGTTGGAAAAGGAAAGATATGCAGGAACCGATTTCTGACTGTTGGCGCTAGGATTCAGACGTTTGGCCCAATCGGGACACGAGCAGCTAAGCGAGGAGGATACGTGATCCGGTTGGTCATAAAGATTAAAGAAGAACGGGTGGGAAGCTTCTCTGGGTTCTCATTGGACAGTAGATAGATACGTACCGCGAATATTGGACCTGGCAGTTGGGCCGGGAGATTGCAAAACGTCGCTCATCCTTGTCACATCTTCATCTCTCTTCCCTGTTCACCACCGTCTGTTCGCTGCCGCCCGACAAGACCCCCCAGCACTTCAGGCGAAGGGTCCATCTCTCGTTTCCCTTCTCTCTGGGGGGGAAAAGAGGACATCTTGGTGAGCTGGCCCAACGTCGTGCATGCAAACACGGCATGAACTGACGGCTTTCTCATGCAGCTGCAGCTTGCCTCGAGTAGGACGACATTCGTTCGACATCACGACTCGACAGCTTTTGTTTCTGTTTGCATTGCCGGCGCAAACGCGAAGATTACATCACTCTAAATTGCCTTCACTAGCTCCCGACTCGACTAGGAGCAAACGGAACGCCTCCCGTCGCGACGGCCACACGCGCTAACGACTTCGACAAGAAATCCGTGCGTTCAATAATATAGAAAGTTGCCTCCCCTTATTTCCAGCTTTCGATCGACTCGAGCGACCGGAAGTTCTCTTCTCTGCATGCTTTCTTCGCAGTGAAGCATCCTCAACCCGCCGTCATGGACGAGAAGCAGGCGCCTGGGAGGCCTAGCGGGATCCCTCGATTTTCCCGCCTGCCCATGCCCAAACCAGCTCCTGTTACCAAACCGACCCCAGCTCCCACGCCTGCAGTTCGACCTGCTCCTTCGCGAGAAGGCCTGAACTCGGGCCTTCGAAACCCTCGTCTTCGACCAGCCGCCTCTCGAGACCAATTGGCACCGGCCCCCTCTCTTAAGAAGCCCGAGCCTCGTCCTGCTCCGAAAACGAGGCAAATACCACCACCGACAACTACTACCAGGAAGCTTCAACCCAGAGCTTCCACTAGCAACCTCAGGAGCGCCCGCAGTATCCCGAGACTCAATGCGAACGAGCCGACCTACAACAACCCCCCGACGCCCCCGGAAGACACCGATAATGTCACCACTTCGCAAGCATCGAGCTCGACTCGACACGTTTCTGAAGCCAGGATTGCCACGCCCGTGTCGGGCCCAACACCTGAAGTGCCGCCTCTACCCCAAGAGGCAAGCCCGCCAACCGTGAACGACGCTGAATCCAACATCCCGAGCTTCGATACCCCGAGAGACAAACTCAAACCTCGACCATCACTCGCCGAACGTACAATGGAGACGCTCTCCCAATTGCCCTCCTCGCCAGCCCTCAGCAAGAAACCATCATCCTTCTTCGATCCTGAGGGCGCGAACCGACCCCGTTCACGCTCTGGCAGTGGTAATTCCAGACCTGGCTCTAGCTACACTTCCGATGGCTCTTTGCGCCCGGCCTCGCGTCACAGCCGACCAGGATCGAGCTCTGGTGCTGACGAGAACCCCTTTGCGGGTGTCCGAAGCCCCGCGACTACATATAGGCCGTTGGGCACCATCGAGGGCACGCCATCGAGACGTGTGTCTGGTGTTAGGGCTTTGAAGGCACCGGCCGTGAGGGCGACTCCTCAATCTTCGCCCTCAGGCCGCCCCTCTTCCTCGGGCATACCAGTACACCAGAGTCCCAGTCCGACCAGACCGGCCAGTGTCATGCCTCCTCCACCCAAGACGGGAGCTGGCACCGCACCTGGCCGTTCCTTGAAGCCCAGAGCATCCGTCAATGGCCTGTACAAGAAGCCGTCCCTTCCAACGCTGAACCAGCCAGCACCGACATCAATGGCTTCTCCCTCCCCGAAACCTGCCTCCAAGTTGAAGTCGACCAAGTCCTATGGTTCGCTGCGAAGACCTACTCCGACCAAGCTGAATCTTCCTGCTCCTGCGCCCACTGAGTCGGCGCCAAACGAGTTCCGTAAAGCGTCTGCTTCCTTGCGAGATCAGATTGCCAAAGCCAAAGCAGCTAAGCGCGAGGCAGACCGTCAAGCTGCCGAGGCTGCGGAAGCTGTAGAGGCCGTGGAGGCCGAAGCTCAGACCTCTGCTCTGACTCCCGCTCCTGCCTTGGAACCAGCTGCAGTACTTGAGGAAGCTCCGGCTGTGGGCAATAAGTCTCCTCTTGTTCCGGCAGACGAAGGTTTTGATTTCGGCATTGGGGTCGCCATGTCCACCGATCCGTTCAAAACAAACGACCCATTCAATACTAAGCGGGACGAGAATGCCACTGGCAAGGTCATTCAGCAGCGAATTGGAGCCGGCCGGAGCACCGGAAGACTCAACGTTGCAGCATTGGGTTTGAAGGAGATTCCCGCGGAAGTTCTCAAGATGTACGACATGGAGTCCATGGGAACGTACGATGGCTCATGGGCCGAGAGTGTCGACCTCACCAGATTTGTGGCAGCCGACAACGAGCTCGAGACTATTGACGACTCCATCTTCCCGGATGTTGCACCCGAGGAGATGGCACAGGATGAGGACTCAAACGGCAACATTTTTGGTGGCCTTGAGGCAATGGACCTGCATGGCAACTGTCTGATTTCATTGCCGATGGGATTGAGACAATTGCGCCTTCTCACATCTCTGAACTTGGTAAGCTGAAGATCATCTGCTGGACACAACATTGGCTAAATATTTGCAGTCCCAGAACCGTCTTGCCAACAATTGCCTCGACGTGATCACTGAGGTCACCGCTCTTCGTGATTTGAAGCTTGCCAACAACCTTTTGTACGGACCCCTGGACCCAAGCTTCTCCAAGCTCGAGAACCTCGAGATCTTTGACCTCCACGGCAACAACGTGTCATCCCTCCCTGCCGGCATCGAAAACCTTTCAAGATTGCGTATCCTCAACCTGAGCAGCAACAGCTTCGAATCTCTTCCGTTCACCAATCTTTCTAAACTTCCCCTCACCGAGCTGCTCGCCCAGAAGAACAAGCTGTCGGGTACGCTTATCGAGGACGGCGTTGGAGCGCTGTCGAACCTGCAAATGCTGGATCTGTCTTCCAACCAGATTTCCTATCTGGTATCCCCGGGCGCCAGTATCAGCCTGCCTTCGGTTCACCAGCTTGTTCTGTCTATGAACCGCCTGAGGGAACTGCCAGACGTCAGCTCTTGGATCAGTCTTCTTACTTTGACAGCCAATGAGAACGCAATTCCCGAATTTCCTCCTGGCTTCACAAAACTCGAGAAGCTGAGGAATGTCGACTTCTCTGCCAACGACATCCGCGTTGTACCGCCTGAGATTAGCAGGATGGACAACCTGAGCATGATTCGTCTGAGCGGCAACCCATTGCGCGACAAGAAGTTCGTCTCCGCTACCACGGAAGAGCTGAAAGAAGTCCTGGCTGGACGACTCGAACCACCTCCGCCGTACCGGGATCCTACCCCTGAGGCTGAGACTGCTGCACCTGAGGTGGTCGACGTTGATGAGATTGCCAATGGCTTTGGTAAATTGACCATCAAGGAGGCCCCTCCGATGCCCCCGGTGCCTGCGGATGAGGACAACCGCTCTGATGGCGAAGACTTTGCTACGCCACCAACGTCGTCGCCCACTTCACCTGCACGCGCGCGTTCCCAAACACTCTCAAAAGAAACGTGGCCCGTCAAGCCGGGCGGCATCCTGGATCGCTCTAATACCAAATCATCGTCGCTTCACCCCGTCGTTTGCTCAAGAGTCGCTGCCGATAACAAGGTTCGCGAAATTCAGATCCACCACAATCTGTTCACTTGCTTCCCGAATTCGCTGTCTTTCTTTGCCGAGAGCCTTGGCGCACTGTCTCTTGCCCACAACCAGCTCGTTGGGGAGACCTATCTGACGGAGGAACTCGAGTTGCCAGTTCTGCGCGAGCTAAACCTGGTCAGCAACCACATTACGAGCCTTGCTCCACTGACGCTGCACTTGCGGGCTCCTCAGCTCGAGAAGGTGGACGTGTCTCTCAACCGTATCACCGCTTTGCCACTTGACTTGCGAGCTGTATTTCCCCGGTTAATGGTCCTACTTGCCGCGAACAACCACTTGATCGAACTTGATCCCGAAGCCATCAAGGGTCTGGAAGTGGTTGACGCTGGCAACAACGACATCGCTCATCTCAACCCCAGGATTGGTCTTCTCGCTGGTGCCGGTGGTCTCAAGCGCCTAGAAGTTTCCGGCAATCGCTTCAGAGTTCCTAGGTATAGCGTCCTTGAACGCGGTACGGAGGCCACGTTGCGTTGGCTCAGGGGACGAGTGCCCGTGGCAGAGATGGCATCATGGAAGGAGGGGCAAGGCGACGGCAACAGCTCTGACACCAGCTTGGCTGATGTTGACTAAGGAAGAATGGATGGGGCGGGTTATTAGATTATTGCTTTTGGGGTTCGGGGCTTTTTCATTCCTCTTCTTGCACATATTTGTTATTACCACTTGTGGACGCGTCCAGATACCACATTGTGCTTTGAGCCATCGGAGTTGAGGAATCTTTGCTATCAGTCGCCTGATATCCTGTACCATTGCTGTATAATACCAATAATATCGAAAGAGAAGGGGTCTCAAGGGTTACATAAAAATTCAGTGGCCATTGCTCGAAATTAGCCGGAGCCAAACAAGTACTGGTCTAACTTTGAAGCCGTGGATGCAAAGGTATTCACAACCAGGGTTCTCATTCCCAAAGTTTTCTCGCAAAGATGCCTAAAGCTGCGGATACTAAGTTGTTCGCATCCACGGTTCTTGGTTGTCTCGAAGGTACCCAAAACCGCGAACGCAAAGGTAGTCGTATCCTTTCTCCGGTTCCAGCTCTCGACAAGATAAGACCGGCTCCTTGCGAACATGAACTGCCTCCCTTCTCTGCATTCTGCATCCAAAATCTCGTTTAAAACCTTTCCACACAAGGCGAAACATTACAAAAGACACCTCCTGCAAGCAACTATCTCACTTCTACCTATTCCTCTCGACAAAGCCACAACTTTCACGGACACCATGGCTCCTGTTACTTCAAAAGACCCCAGCCCAAGTGGCACGAGTCCTCTTCTGGTCAAAACTTCGGCACAGAGACGCCTATACCCCCTCTTCTTCCACCCCCTTACCAGCGCCATACTCGTCGTCTTCATCATCTGCGAAGCCTTCGTCCTCGGCGGCCTCTACTTCGTACGCTCCGACCATCTCGTCAAGGTCGCCGCGGCGACGTACTTCCTCAACGGCATCGTCTGCCTGTTGGATTTAATCGCGTTGAGCACGTGGTTCATCGACGCCGCCGAGCGGATCTGCACGGGCGGGGAGCGGGACGCGAGCGTGAGGCGGCGGGTGCGGAGGTACTGCTACGGGTCCTCGTCGGCTAGCGATGTCACCATCTCAGGCATCGTCTTCGTGATGAGACTCGCGTTTTGGCCGGCTTTCTCGGTTTACGATGTACGGAACGGGTGCCGGAACGGGTTTGCCTGTATCGGCGGAAAGCTGAAGCTGGAGGACTACGTTGATCTGGAGCTTATGGAGGAGTTGGTGAGGAGGGATGAGAGAGTGAACGAAAGGGACGAGGGGCCTTTCCATGTCACTACGGAGACGAAACATGCCGATGCTTGCGTCACTAAGGATGAACATTAGGCTGGTGATGTGGACGGTGAACCCCGAACACCATTTGCTTACATGGCATTGGGCGAGGAGGCGAGTGATGGCGGTAGTAGAACGGTCTACATAGATGACCGAGGCTGCCCTTTTACTTAGAAGCTTTCAGCGTTAAATCGAGTATCAATATCTTTATAGTTGAGTAATACTACGAACAGACAAGTATAGACGGATATCGTGACCCATTTCCTGTCAGTAGCCCTTCTGAGCTGGTGCGAGTGATCGATTTGATTACTTCATCGTTCCTACGCAACGCGTTAAACTTTAGAACCTCTATCGCGCAAGAAATCTTACCACCATCGGCGACGCCGAGCTGGCGAAGAGGCTTTGCTGTATGTAAGGTTCCTCGCGAGGCTGGGGCATAACTCTGATATTCACCAGGCTCCCAAGGTCGTGGGAGCACATGAGGAACCACCGCATCTCCGATTCATAGTGTCCAAGATAAATTTTCTTCTTCATCCAAACCTGCCTGTGCGATCAACGATAAAAGGATGGAAAAGAAGACGACCCCATCTCCATACCTCTCTTCCCCCCTCTCTCAGCATCAAATTTCTCACACATCTCACAACCACCTATATCAACCAAAACACTACCATCATGGCGTCGATCTTACTGCCCCGAGTACTGGCAGGCCCCGCCTTCTCACATACGCCTTCCAAATACAACCTCGAAGACGGCCTCATCACAGCCTGCGTCGTCGGATACGTCATGCTTGGCGTGATCACCTACTTCATCCTCAACAACGGCCGCCTCGCGGGCCTGCCCGCCTGGTACAAGGACACCGACCGCGGCAAGACAGACAAGATACTCCTGGGACTGTGGTACGCGGGGATCCTGTGCTTCTGGCCGCTCGTCCTGCCGCCGTACCTGGCGAGCCGGTTCGCGTTCAGCTGCTGCCGGCGCTTCGCCACACGAGACAACGGCTATGACGAAGAGCGAGTGCGACCGCCGCCGCCGACGCAGAGACACGGTTTGGATCTGGGCAGGTGGCATGATATCCCCTTGGATGACCAGCCGACTACCCCGGCTCCCCGACCACGCGGCGAGGTTTCGTGGTGGCAGCTGCCTTCTTATTCGCGCGAGTTATTGCGACAGGTCTCTCCCAAGACGGTGGAAGAGGGTTACAACACGGCCGAGAGTGACAGCACCGGCGAGGGAAGCTCGAACGGGAAGGGGAGGTCTTTTTCAATGTTTTTGAACAGGTCGGAGGGGGGCGCACAACATATGGGACGCAGCCAGACTCGGTAAACGGAGGATGGGCTGCTGTTTGTTAAGCAATGGGTCGGCATACTCGCATTAGGAGCAAGCAAGCAAGGTGTTGGGCGTTTGAGTTATTGGGATGAACTGGCGGACTTGTTCGTTTCTACAACCACCAGATCTATAAACAGCTGTAAATATCTTCAAGTCTACGATGTCGTATTGTGTGGTTCTAATGGTCAAGTAGTCGAGCAAAAGGAACGTGTAGAGAGAAAGTAAGAAAACTCAAAGTAAGGGCTGAAGAATCAAAAAAGATGCGCCGAGGGGGAATCGAACCCCCGGCTCCCCGACGCTGCTGGATGGCAACGGAGAATTTTACCACTAAACCATCGGCGCTTCTTGATGCAGATCCTGAGTTGTTTTCGGCCCGAGTAGCCAAGAGAGAGGCGAGCTTGCCGGCGCGCGTGTTGAGGCATCGTGAGTTTTCGGGCCGGCGTGGTTTTTGAGTCGGTGCGGTCCTCAGGTTGGCGAGGGTTTTGAGCCCGTCCAATTCCCAGGTTCTCGAAGTTCTCAAGTCCCGAGCTCTCTCCAGTCTAGCTCTCAAGGTCTCAATTCTCGACGTTCGGCATCTCAGCGAATCGCGTGGAAGCCACTTCATTTCCGTCTCTTCTGTTGTGCATGTTGTTGAATATTGTGAGCACTTGCGGTGGTCTTTAATGACTTCTTTTCATGACATCCTGTGATACACGTTGCTGCTCTAAACGTAATTCAGCGCATTTCTTATTGTACACAATATTACTTAGACTCCCGTCTCTCAATCAAGACCTCCAAGCCTTCTTGAACCACAAAAAACGTGGCATTCGCTCTTAGTGGCCTCCCAGGATAGGCAAGCTCAAATTTGAAGTCCCTAAAGAGTCGCGGTACTACCTTGTTAATCTCCAGCAGCGCCAGGTTTCGTCCGATGCACACATGGCTACCTCCTCCAAACTATCGTCTTGTTAGTCAAGTGCCTTCAACTACAGCGTGTACGAACATACCTGGAACATGTATCTTTCCATTCTCTTTGCCTCATCAACGTCCACGAGCCACCGCTCTGGTCGGTACTCATCGGCGTCTTCTCCAAAGGTTCGCCTATCACGGTGCAGCACCCATCCGTTCACCGCGATCTCCGTTCCCCCAGGGTAGAACTGCCCGTCAAGCTCCGCACCTTCAGGCGGGACCACGCGAGTGATGTTCAAGCCTACGGCAGGTCTCACGCGCATGGCCTCCTTCAAACAAGCTTGAAAGTTATGCAGCCCCTGGGCTTCTGCCCACGAGATATTGCTCGTAGGCGGGATAGCCCCTGAGTCGACGGCATCCGTAATCTCCTTGACGAGCGCGGAGTGAACGTGTGGCGAGGACAGGACGTGCCAAAAGAGCGACTGCATAGTCGAGGCTGTTGAATCCGAGCCGGCGAAACTGTTCGACGTAAGCCATTGCCACAATCGCGAGCGGAATTCAGGCGCTCACATGGCTCCATGAGCAACCGCAAACACATCCCCCTCAGTAAACCTCTCAGGGTCCTTCAGATGCCCCTTTATCAGACTCGCCAACAAATCTTGTCTCCCGTCGTCATTTCTCAGCTTCCCTTCGCTCTCCTTGTCAAACGGTCGTCTCCTTTCCATCTCGCTCAACGCAATTCTCGTGATCGGCGCATTCTTCGTGTCCAAACTCGGAACCAGTTTCCACAGAGGATTCCTCCGCAGCAGAAAGTCCACCCACGGGATCTGTCCCACGATGCCGTTATACGCCTGCGAGCGGTCTATCGTTGCGATGGCGTCCTCCACATCCTTCCCTTCAGCCAAGAACCCAAAACTCCGAGAGAAAGCTACTTCCCCAAGCACATCAAAAGCGAAGTAGTGCAGCCAAGCGCCGAGATCAACGGACTTGTTCACTTTATAGTCCGTATGCTGCTGGCCGGTGAATTCACTCAGCTTCGTCACCAACAGATCAATAGTGTCATCGATAAAGGGGCTCAGGTGCTGCATCGCGGCCATGCTGTAGGGCACATTCGCAACCTTTTTCTTCCGGGCGTGAGCCTCTTCGTCGACTTCGGTGAAGATGTCCGGGTTCTCCGGCGGCGGGAACACGCCGTAGAACGCCGTCTTGTAGAACCGCTTCCCGGCGCTCAGAACATGCCTCGCGGCCTCGGGCGAAGCCACCGAGACCTCGTTCGGCGCGATGCGCACGACGGGGCCATACTTGCGGTGAAGGGTGATGTGCTTGAGGTGCGAGCGGCCGGAGGCGGTGGTGATCACTTTCCAAAGGCGGGTCGTCGATGCGACGAACGGGCCCGGGTAGCGGCGGAGCGGGGAGAGGTAGCGGGTGCGGAGGATGTTTCCGATCAGGACCAAAGGGACGATGATCGGCCAGTAGGTCCGAAGAAAGAGGCCGGCCGTTTCGGTGTAGGTGTGGCTGTGGTCGTCCGGGTCCAAGGCTTGGAGCGGAGAGTCCATGGTCGAGTCTCAGGCTGACTAGCAATCTTCTAGGATGGGCTTCCAACAGATCTCGAGAGCATAAACTTTGACAAAGAGAACGTCTGAAAGGCGACGTCACGAATCAGTGCTACAGAGACGAGGTCACAAACCGCGGGCTGTTGAGGACGGCGCGAGATAGATATTTCTTTGTCCATGGACTATTTGCGATCCCTTGGATCTGCTTCAAATACAGGAACCAGAGACCCAACACATATATGCGACTCCCATAGCCGTAACTCGTATCAGTTCAGAGACCATCGAAAGGCTATTGACATCACCGGCTCAGGATTTCGGAATAAGCAAACGGCATACTGGAAGATAAGTCCGGCGCAGCTGGTTCGGCGCCACAACTGGCATCCGAAAAGCTTAATGGCCAATAAAATAACTGCCGAAGGACTCCAAAGGCCATGGCGACGGCTGAAGATGGTGATGCGGGGAGGGCGGCGATGCGGAGAGGTTTCGTCACCGGGCCATCCTGGGGACGGAGGATCGCATGTCAGCATGAGATCGATCGACTTACCTAAGCCGTCGAATCTGCAACTGTTGCGAGAACGATATTCAGGCAGAATTGAATCTGGTACGTAATGTCAATGGAAGGTATAAGTATATGGTCTTGGTTTGAAAGTTGACGGCTGACACAGTGAAGGCAACATGCGCAAGAGTTATGAAAGGTGAAGCCCGGTATTAAGAGTAATGAGTATGGTAACAAGAGCATCACATGACAGTATTCCCGCCTCGACGGACGTGGGTATATGTCGACCTTAATTTTGATTAGATTTTCGGTTTCATCTACCAAGTACGGAGTTTTGTCGGCTCTTGTAATACCCCGAAGTTACCTATCAGACGGGATCCAAGATGGCGGGTAGGCAAAACTGAAAGCATGCGGCAACTCTCATCATCAGAACGCCCGTCAAGGCCTTAAACTCACCCGACAACGGGCCGTACCCTTCGTTCTTCGGATTGTGGGTTCGCTTTCGTACTTTGCTGTGCAGATGTTGAGCCATCCCCGACTTATCGTGAACTTTGGGACGGACTCAAATTGCGCCATCGTCATGAGGGCAGAAGTCGATATTACCGTGCAGTAACACCTCGACTCCGCATGTTCCCAACTACCGAGCCTCAATACTCTGTACGCCCGCACGTGGCGGACATTTGCGGAGATTCGCGGGGACCTTCTCACGGGAGACAAGGCAAGGCAGATCGGAAACTATCCGGAAACGATGAGGACGAACGGGGCCTCCCGCACGTTGGCAAGAAGCACGGATTTCTGGGAATAATTCACTGACAGGTCGGAAACCAGAGTGGAGCGGGTTGGTGAAAGAGGAAACAAGAGCCGCGCGACACAGACCGAGACGAGGACGATGCCGACGGGAAGGCGTTGGCGGGAGCATCGCAGGACCAGCCGCTGAGACCGGCCTGGTGTCCGGTCGTTAGCCCGTGAACCCGGGGACCGCGGGAGGGCCAGACAAAGCCGCGGATAACGTCGACCAGGACGGATTACCTACCTAGGACGAGTCCAAGCTCTTTTGTTAGTCTGGGCCTTGGGAACAAGTTTCCACGTTGCGGAGGAGACTAGGTAAGCCTAGCATCTCATAGCACCGACATGATACATGAGAGTTCTCAGCATAGCCTTGCCTGCGTTGCACGACGCAGAGGCTCTCTCGAGTCAGATCGCACGCGTGCTTCGTTTCCTTAACATAGTAATGCCAACACAAAGGTGCCCAGAATCGTCTGGTCTCGGTGATCTCGTCAGAAATGTGTACGAGGAAGGAATAGGTAAAGGCCAAAGCTGCTTGAGCTTCTTGACTCGACTTGTTTCCCAATACTCGTGCTGTGATTCGTCAGTTCGTATACAGTGTAGACCAATGCAACTGGAACCGAGTCACTCGGACTTTGCGTGGCTCTGAAGGCTCCGACCTCCGCCAAGCGCCGTTGTCGTCACGGGGGCAGACAAGAAGAGGGCTGACGACGATGACAGTTCGCGCCAACCCAACGGTCACAGCCCCAGGAGAACGGAAATGGTGGCTGCCATTAGGCCGGTCCAGAAGGACTGGGCGGTAACACTTCTGATTAGCCAGAATTCGAACAATCAACAGTCAATAAGGAACGGATAAAATCATGTTTTCAAACTCTGGTGGCGGTTCTCCTCGGAGTTCGGGCCAAGAGCACCATCTTCGAAGTTGGTTGTCACATTCATAGTCGATGGCGTTGGAAATGACAATGGAACATGGGGGACGGACTGCGGGACTGCAAGGGGACCCCGCTCCCAGAACGTCCGAGCTGCCCGGCTCAGCAAAAGCATGATGTCCAAAGAAGCAGGAGGATGGGTGATCTGTGCCAATTCCAGGGACTGGCTGAACCTTGATTTGTGAGGTGTTGTCAATTGAGGCCCTCGAGACCGTGTATGAGGGAGGGTATGATGGATTAGACAGATGTGAGAGGTTCTGCTGGTGAGCGGTAGCAAAAGAGGACGTACCCCGCCAACGAGGCGCGTCGGGTTTCGTGGGCTGCCAAGAGCTCCGGGATGCTCCCTCGCATATTCCGCCAGCAGAGGAGTGAAGGATGGCGAATTCTAGTTTGACCGAGTCCTACGTAGGGTTCACTGAATGGCATTTTACCTGGTTCTTTAATGATACTGTAGCTCCCTTCATATTCATTGCAGGGGGCGTATTTAAGGTAGAGCCCTAAAACCTAGGGTTGGAGGAGGTTCACTCACAGGTTATGTCTTTACACTAGGGTGGCTCCTATAAAAAAGCCTAGGGTAGCTCTTATAAAAAGGCCTAGTAGTTATTTAACTCTTATATTAATTATAAATTAGTATTAAACTTCTACTTATTTATTTACTCCTTTATTATTATAATATAACTATATCCTCTCTATATTTTATTATAATCTTTAGTATTTTTCCCCCTTTTTCTATTAATTTTTTCTTAAGGAGTTAATAAATAATAGGATATTAAGAATAATATTTCTATACTTAATATAGGTTTATATATAGGTATAATTAGTAAAGTAATAGTTATACTACTTATTACTAGCTTAAAAGTAATAATATATAGCTAATAAGATATTATAAATTAATTAGTTAATAGTATAATAAATAGTAATAATAATCTTTTAGAGCTATATATTATAGAAGAAAAGTTATATTAACTTACTTTTAAAATAATAAGACTTTTAGATCTTAATACCCTTATTTTTAAAAAAGAGCTTAAATTAATATATATATTACTTAGCTATTATTAAGGGGTTATAGCTATTTTTAAAGTTTTTATAGAGGGTATAAATTATTTCTATTATAATAATAATAAATATTATCTTAAAGTAAAAATTAAAGAGAAAAAAGAATAAAAGAGAAAGAGTTTAATTTATTTTTACTATTTAGTAACTCTATTAAATAGAGTATAAAAACCTTAATAGTTAAAGCTATTTATAACTATCTTTTAAGTAAACTTTATACTTAAAGTTTATATTACTCTAAATTTACTTTATAAGTTAAATAGAGTAATTCTATTTTTATATATAATACTAGGGCCTTTAGCTATTATATTGCGTTTAGAAACTATATATTTAACTAACTTTAAGTTTAGCCTAGCTAACTTAACTAATTAATAGCTATCTAGTTATATAACTATATATAAGCCCTAGCTTTCTATCTTAGCTACTATTTTATTACTTTATGCTTTAACTTCCCCTATTATAATAATAATAATAGACTTTTTTACTAAAATATCTCTAATACTTTAGAAGATATCTTTAATACTTTAGATCTCTTCCTTAATATTACTCCTTTCTACTATTTACTAATTAAACTTTTTAGAAGACTATTAGCTTACCCCTAGCACTTAAGACTATTATAGTTCTATTACTTACTATTAGTAATATTATTAATATTAATCTAGATTTATAGAACTTATAGATTTTTATAAGTTAATATTACTATATACTAAGAGTTAGCTTAACTAATACTTCTAGAGGACCTTAAGCTACTTAGCTAACTTTAGAAAGCCTATAAAGGGCTTATAAGTAGTAGGATTAATATCTATTACTATATCTTTTCTTTCTAAGTTATTATTACTATTACTATTACTATCTTTAGTATAGCTATAGAGATCTTAAGTATATATAATATAGCCCTTTATAATAAGGTTAAAACTAATAGCCTACTTTAAATATATTAAAGTAAAATAGATAATAATAAGTTAATTAATATAGTTTAGCTCTTTATATTTAGAGCCCTTAATCTTATAAATATTTATCTTAAGCTTTATATTATTAAGCTTATATTACTATAGCTTTTAGATATTATATTAAAGTATTATAAGAATATTAAAAGATAGAGAAGATATATTAGAAGATTTAAATATATTAAGAAAAAAGGATTATAAAAAGATAAGGAATAGGCTTTTAGCTTAAAATAGCTAGCTTTTTATACCTACTTAATAATATAATAGAGATACTCTATTAGCTACCCTTCTAGCTAAAGGACTATAAAGGTATTATAAAGAGGGATTTATAACTAAAAGGTTTAATACTATTATAATAGATTTAAGCTACTATTACTACTTATTAGTAATAAAGCTTATTACCCCCTTTTTCCTATAGCTCTTATAAACTTATATATACCTAAAGACCTTAACTAAGCTAAACTTATTAGTTAATATTAGTTTAACTATTATTTATATCTATTTATTATATTAAGAGATAGTATAAGCTAAAGTACTAGAATTATATTAAAGAATTAAGAAACTTATATTAATAAACTACTATAAAGCTCCCTTAGAGCTAGGCAATACTCCCTACCTATATATAATACTAGGAATAATATTAATCTTATTGCTAAATTAGGTTAGAATATTAGTTATATAGCGTATAAATACGCTTTGCTTATAACGTGGTTGATAAGCGAGCTGGCCGGATAAGCGAGCTAGCTACCTAACTATAACTATAGCATATTTATAATAGATATATAATACCTATAAAGTCAATTAAATTAAAACTAATTGAGGTCCTCTTCTTCAGACATTTCTTTAGCAAATTAACATATTTATGCATCATGACTGGTGTTCCTATAGACGCTATATCGCCGTTGGCCCGTCTCCATCCTCAGTCGGCGACCACTACTCTAGCGTGTTTCCTCCTCAATCTGAGCTATAGCCTCTCTCTGCGATTAAAGATCCTCTGCCTTAGCTATAGTAAGACTTCCTCCTTATCTAAGGCGTGTTTTCTTAGCCCTCTGGCGTCTACTAAGTAGGTTATTCTCCTCTTAAAGGATCTGGACCTCAGACCTTAATAAAGCAATCTAGTATATAAATCCACACGCCCCCTTTAATAGATGCTCTATAGCTTTAATAATTGAAGTTAGTGAGCTATTTTGATAGCGGGAGATTCTCCTCTTAATGAGTTTAGACTGAGAAGATACTTCTATTAGGTTGTTTAGCGTCTAAGAAGTCTATATAGGGGGTGTTGTTAGGAGGGACCCTAGAGGTGTTAGAGTGTGTAACTTGATATTAAGCTTTAATAGCATACTTTCTGCACTAAGAGGGATAAGCCTAGCCCCTCTGAAACCTCCCTAGATGTTTTTGACTGTAAGGGCTTATGTAAAAGCCTTATAAAACGTAGGGAAGAAGTCTTCCTTTATGATATAGGTATTACCCTAGCGTATCTTATCCTCAATTTGTTAACTATATGCCTTCTTTAGTAGTCTAAAATACCTAACGTCTAAGGGCTAAAGTAAGTGAGAGGAATAAGCTAGTATATAAAGTATAATAATATTGTTTTCCTTATAATATATCTTAAAGTTAGTAGCGTAGTGACTTTTATACCTATTAATAATAAAGAGGTAATATCTACTATTTATATATGGTTTTATATACTAATTAAAGTGCTAGAGCTAATCTAGGCCTCTTTTATTTGTTATCTATCTATTTTTAGACGTTGTGATAACCTAGTTGTGTGGGAGACCTATTTCTATATACTAGGTGGAGAGGTGATATTGCCCTAAAATGATGATATATGGCGGAACGCTATAGCCTGACGAACTGATGGCCTAAATAACTATAACCTATTTATAATTACTAGGCTATATTATTTTTATATTTAAATGCCTCTTAGCGCTCATTATGACTATTCTAGATATAATCTAGCCTATTATAAACCTAGTCTTATTAAAGTTATAGATATCTAAGTCTATAATGCTATATTTTGTAATTATATTTACTATAAGCTGAAACTATACGTTTATTACGTCTAGGTCTTTATATTAAGCCCTTTTATAGTTATACTTATAAAAAAAGTGCGTCTAGAGTTATAGTTATTACTTAATGAAGTTTGAGGCCTAATGCTTCCCAATAGGGGGCGCATTGCGGTTAGTAAGTAGTTAATTAGCTATATCTTCTATACTACTAATATAGGGAGGAAACAATTGGGAATCTAGGTTGAGAATATACTTAACTAGCTTCTCTTCTTCTAGCGTAGTTAAATTCCGCAAGTTGGGCATTATGTTGCGTTGTAGTAGGGTTCCCTTTATTTGCGCGCTAAGTATTAAACGGGGGACTAAATAGATCTTTATAGCAGCTTGGACGCTAAGATTTGGGTCTTTTTGGATAGCCTAGAGGGCTAAGTTTAATCTGTTTTCGCTATTTAGTGACTGCATTATTTGGTTGTAGTAGTGTGAGAGTTGGAAGGTAGGAGATAGGTTAGGCGCGGTTGGGTGGCCAGCTCGCTTATCCGGCCAGCTCGCTTATCAACCACGTTATACCTTAGTTGTGTCTTTATATAAGTTACTGCCTGACTAGACGGGAGCTAACACAAGCGGGCTGGACCTTCTTAGAGTTCACAGATGTACCCGAAGTTTCGGGGCGAGTCAACTTTGAGTGTCCCCAGCTTAGACGGGGCGGAAGAAGGATGAACTGGCTCGGAAGGATATCCGAGGACGTCTTCGTATCGTATCGGGAGTGAGGGTCTCGTACCTTCTTCCGCCAGAACGGGAAAATCCAACCCGCCGACCTTGTGTAGTACAGACACTGTTACACGAGTTTCTCTTTGAGAGTCTCATTTCGTGGTCAAAAGTTGCTTGACCAGGGGCGAGTAGTTGCGCAATCTCGATGACGGAGTTGCGCCAAGACACACAGCCGCCGCGTGATGGTGATATGTGCCAGCCTCATTGACGCACCAAGACGCATGATCTCAGAAGATGCCGTTGTCCGCCTGCCAAGAGAACGATTGAGCAAAAGTTCGACATACGCCTCCACTAGCGACCTGGGTGAGAGGTGAGCTAACGACGCCAAGAACTGACCATCCGCCGGTCATGGACATGTACAGAGTAGCAGTGGCAGCTTGGAGTGGAAACACGCGTCTCGCAGACGAAAGAAGAGGGCTAAGCGACATCGCCATCATTGACATGGCAGAATTGGGGATCTCGGTCCGCTTCAATCTGCTTGGTGCCAAGACATTGATGGGAAAGTTGTGAGGCTCGTTCGTCTTGATCAACGGGCGCAGAGCTAATGATGGGGGCTGGCAGAATTGATGGAATGGGGTCGTTTTTGTCCCGTGAGGCTTGATGCCTGTCTGTTCAGCACAGCATGTGGGCAGCTCCAAGGGCCATGCCGTGTAGGCCGGGAATACGACGATGAAGCTTTGCACAGTTCGTCAGTCAGTTGCATTTGATCCTAGCTTAGAGGCGTCTAGCGTCTTGAAAAATTGTTAAGCACACCGATGTACTATGTAGGGCCAGCAAAAGCTGTCAGGTCTAAGAATATGGCTAATGTCGATGTGCTAATCTGAACAGAACATCCGGGGGATGCGAAGTAAGGTATCGGATTGGCCAGTGCCAATAGGATTCAGTTTCAACTATGAGTTTGGGAACAGACGTTGCGCAGTGTTTCTTGAGTCTTTTCTAAATACAGCAACGTCGAGAAAAGGGGCAGATTATTTTTGGAGGATCAAGAACCTCTTTGGCCATGCAAAAGATGCAGCGCTGATCGAGATAAACAGACACAACGCCAAGAGGTCGGGAGCTGTATTTGGCCCTCCCACGTGGATTAATTAGAGGGAAGTAATTTGCTTCCGGGCGCGATGCGTGAGAGTACGACTCAGTTACAGCTTAGCAAGCATCACTCTACCTAGCATCGGCTTGTCTAGCGTTGTGCCATTGATCTTCTCATCCATGTGCCCATTTTGTTGCTGTCTAATCATCAGATCCTAAAACCAGTTAAGAGAATCATTGAGGGCTCGATGTAGCATCGGTTCATTAGACATTCTTCAGTAACAGTCGGTTGCTGCCCGCCTCGTCCTTGAACCCTGGAAGAATCAACTCCATAGCGGCGACATCCCTGCAGACGCATGCCCATATTGCGGACCGAAGGCCCTCTCGCACAGCTGCGACGAACCAGGACAAGCCAGGCGGCTAAAATGGGCATGGCTCTCAATGATGAACGTGACGGGAATTCTGAGAGAGACATCAAACGGCAAACAATGGCAGATTGTATCCGTAAGTCCGCGTATCGTGAGGAATGCAGGAGTATACATACACGATACTTCTGGTGACTATTCCAGACAGCGGAGAGTAAGGCACCTGCAGATGGGTGGATGGACAACGTGCTGACTGCAGGCTGCAACGCAATGCAGCGCAGCCACCTGCAGGAACTCTGAGCCGGTAACCCGCGACTCCAGCCCGCATGCTTGTGTCTCGGGATACATGATAGAAGGAAACCAAAGGGGACCAAGTCATATCAAATCAAATCATATCACCGACGCCTGGTTCCTTCATCCGCATCTCCGAGACATCGTTCTAGTCCCTGATGGCACATACGAGAGACAGAAAGACGGCGGAAAGGATTCCATGGACGGACCCGAACAGAGAGAACAGTCCAGACTCATTGATCACTTATCACTGCCACCACGCCACATTTCCGCCAAAGTAAGTACCGTACCGTATTGTTCACATAATACAAAGCAAGCACACCTGCGCCCTGCTCACCCTCCAGCCCAGTTCTGCCCCGGCTTCTGTCACTCTAACCCGGACGCGGGCCCGGGAGCTAGCCCCGAGGTGCCACGTCAGGGGTCTCGCTCACCTTTAGCCATGTGTTATGCCCAGCGAGGTGTGAGCCTGACAAGGAGCCCATGGAGCTCTCACATCGCGCTCACATCGAGGCCGCGCGCCACAGCTCGCGACCCATCTGAATAAGATTGTACCAGCGCGTTGGACAAGTCCCGTCGAAGATGTGTACTCAAGTACGAGCATGAATCGACACACCACACACGCAACAAACTAGCAGTAAGGAAACGAGTTTAAAAAGTTCGTGCCCTACATGCAATCGAGATGACATGACATCAAGCTGCCTCTGTGCCAACAGCAAACTGGGTGCCTCCCTGCTGAGGAAAAACGGCGCCCAGGCTCTACTTGTCTGCTCTGTACCAGTCTCGAGTCACACCGCCCTGGAGAAGCCCATTCTGCGTGGGCAGTCTTTTTGAAATCACCGTGGACAAAAAGGCCCTCCAAGCGGGACAGCGAGCCGCCCATCTGATCTTCATCAATCTCCAGGTCTCCCCCAGAAACCAGGGGCCCAAAATGCCTCCACCACATCGACGTTCGAGTCCCTTTCCCAGTCCCTTTTTCAGGGAATCAGAGAGCCCAATCCCAGTTCTTTCACGGGCTCTTCACTCTTCACCACTGCCCATATCCATCCACCCCAGGGCCCCCTCTCTGAGAGCGCAATGTTGCCCTCGCTTCTGGTCCCGTCTGCTCGAGGTGAACATCCGTGCGAGAGGCATGGGAAAAGTCAAAACAGGCCACTTTTCTTGCCCAACGGGCGTGCCCACATTGTGACTGCACCGCCGCGACGTTTCAGGGGGGCAGCAGTGTTGCAAGCAAGTTCGTTGGATGAAGGATGAAGCAAAGCAAAGCGTCCATGACCTCCTCTGCTGAAGAACACCTCGAGCTCGGAGAAGAGGGGCATCTTCTGGATGTACATACAGAGTACTAGTAGGATCCTTCTTGATGAGTGTCCTTTGCTCTGCTGTGGCTCTTCGTTGCTCTCCTTCAGAAAATGCACGGACGAGCGCATGTATTGCCCTTAACTACTTAGCATGGCGCTAGTTTCGATGTCCGCATGCGGTCTTCTACCCACCGACTCTCATGATGGACGAGGTGCGCCCTAGTGTAAAGAGAGTACCAGGGGAGCATAATGGAGGGGGAGGGAGGGGAATGGAGGCTGTTAGCTCGGGTACATGGACATGACCATTGGCAGCTTGTACTTCCCATACGTACATCCAGCATCTTATGTTGCAGTCGGGGACCCTTAGTTCTCTCGGACTTTCTTGCCTTTCTGTCGTCTTCATCATCCTTCTAGCTGAACGTCAAGCCGCCATTCAAGCCAAGCACTCCCATCAGCTCGCGGTGTCTTTGCCTAATTCAACTTTTGTACCCTATCCTACGTACATCCCGTCCCCAGCGCCCCAGTTCAATCCAATCCGTTCCTTGTCTCTTCACCCACATCAACTCATTGTTCGTTCCGTTCCCTGGAGCCTCGACACCTCTTTCTTTCTCTCACTCTGCTTCCCCGTCCCCTCCAAATCCAACCCCCGGTTCCCCCTCGTCAGGCTCTTTCTTCTCAAAAAGGGGTGCTGCAGGATGCATGTATCTGCACCTGCATACGGATACAGATACTTGACTTGAGCACCACCACCACCCCGACCAGACCAGACCAAACACCTCGAGTCTCCGTCCCGATACCGAACATCAATCTTTTCATGATCACCATGGATCAGACCGCTCCCACAGCCTAACAGCTCGATCAATCCATGCGCGCCATGCCCGAAGCTTATTTCCACCTCCCAGGCCCCCCTACAGTACTCCTTCGTACCCAGTGTTCAACCAGGACATAACATATCTTCTACATCCCACTTTCCTCCTTGCCTACTGCTTAACTCCTTCGGCATTTACGCTACTGATTAACGCTACCCGCGACGGTCCATACGTACACTCGTACTCGCCGTCCTACCGCACACACCACACATCTCCCTACTACGACTACGATCACGACGACGACGACGATACGAGCTAAGGAATTCGACTCCAGAAGGAAAGCAGAAAACGAGAGACAGCGATTCAAGCCCCGGACCAGAATATTAATCATCCCGACCCGCCAGCAGCCATCTCGACCCAGATTTCCGATCTTGTGTCACTGTGTTCCCCCACAGAACTCTGTCTGTTGGAGCACGTCGAATGGCCTACCCCACCTGACACTGATTCACAATGGTGAGTTGATCCTACGTGCGATTCCCGTCATCGCCTATCTCCGTCGGCCGCCCGTAAAGGCATGGTGATGTGATGTTTCTTCGAGCATCAAGGTCATTGATGTTGTCTTGTGTCAAGATCGTCGTGTCTCCTCACTCGATCTTGACCCTTGCATCACTCCTTCAGCATGGCACATGCCCAGCCCCTCCGTCGCGCCAGTACTAACCTCTGTTCAGCCCGTTGCAAAGGCTTGCGCGCCGTGCTACTACCAGAAATCAAAATGCACCTTCTCAGAAGGTAACCCGCAATGCGACCGCTGTCTCATGAACGGCCGGGATTGCGTCTTTGTACGCCCCGTGCCTCGCTCCGCCGTCAAGGGGCGCTCCAAGGTCGCCATTCGGAGCAAGATCATGGGCCTCAGCGGCAATGGCAACGCACCATGTCCGACATCTATTCCTAGAAAGCCCAGTATAGCATCGACGACAACGACGACGACAACAACGACAACGTCGCCGACGATACCGAGTACGTTACCGACATCGGCAGTCGCCCGTATGGGCCCGGCGCCGTTCCCGAAACAACTTCGAAAATCCAATGTAGCGTCCCTCTCGAACCGCGTAGGAAGCCCGCCCGATGACGCCTCCTCTGACTCTTCGTCCGACTCTGCTTCCAGCCCGCCGTCCAAGATTCTCGATTCCCTCAGTCCCTTCGGCAGCACGCTGGGCCGCCTGGACCACGTAGAGAGGAACTCGTTATCACGGCTGTTACACAAGGCCAACTTTATGCAGTACTTCATTGGGCCGACATTCGTGGACAGCATGCAGCTCGACATGACGGTGCACCTGTTCTCGATGTTCGACCAGGGCAAGGACGCCTACATTGCGATGTACAGTGCCTTCGCTGCGACGATGGGCTTGGAGACAGGCGAGTACGATCCGGAGGCGAATCTCCACCGAGGAGCGATGGCTGTCGAGCAGCTCAGGTCATGTCCGCTGCCCACACTCAAGCGAGAGGAATTACTGCCGTGGGCCGGTCTGGGGCTGGGCATCGTCTACTTCTCCAACATGGCCCTCGGCACAAGTGCGGCGCCCGTCCGCAGATACGTCCTCAGCCACATCCGTCATCTCCTCGGCACATCCTTGATCTCGAGCGAACGGACACACTACATCCTGGTGTTCATGACGGCCGTGGACATCAACGAATGTTTGATGCAGCGCGAGCTCCCGGTATGCGGCATTGCGCCCCCAGCGGAGGGCCACGTCGACGCGTATTTGGGTGTTTCCATGCCACTATTACAGCACATGTATGAACTGAGCAGGATCAGCTACAGCCTCTACCACGAGGTCGACGTCGATGATCAGAAGCAGGCGCTGGACGATGTGGAGCAGGAGATCGAGGCGTGGCAACCGCATATCCCACCGGATTTTACGAATAGGTTCACCACCGGCGAGGTCATCCACATGCTGGCCCAAAGCCGTATATACAAGACGGCCGCGCTTCTCTTCATCCACCGACTGAGATACAAGTTTGGCGAGAAGGACGACATGGCCTCGGCCATGGCCAAGAGCATCATGTCCGACCTGAAGATGACGTTGACCGTGTCGCAAGACACGCAGCGCTGCGCCAGCTTCCCCTATACCCTCGCAGCCATCGAGGCCCGGGACACGGGTGAGAAGGCTGTGGCGATGGAGGCCATGAAGTGCCTAATCGACAGCAGCAACACCAAGTACCGGAACAACATGGAGGCTTTCCTCAAGGCCATGTGGGATACCAGAGACGCCAACCCCGGCACTTCCTGGCTGGACCACGTGCCGAACCTCCCACCGATATCGGTGGGCGTATGAGCCCGACGGAACCAAGGGCATTGTTTTCGTTCAATTCAATCAGATGATTTTTTTCCCAAGACTACATGTTTTAAACCAGGCGAGAAGGGTCAGATATCACTTTGTTTATGGTAACGGCTGATGGGATTCGTCGAAGCAAGATGAGGATTACTTGCTATCGCACCGTTTTGTTCGTTTTGAAAACTTGAACCCCGGCACGAAACAGGGGGTCTACCCAGTGTGTTCATGTTATCTGCTAGGAGGTAAGCGAAAATGGGTTATGACGGGGTTTTCCGTCGTAGTGTTGAGAGCCGAAAACGGCGGTCTCTTTCTAGAGATCACGGATGGGAAGGTTTCACGTCTGGAATATCCGCTCGAGGGAGAGAGGATGAGCGAGCGGCGACGACTCAATCTGGGAGGAGGAAAATGTGATACCATTCTCTCGTTTCAACACTCAATCAAAGACTCAATTGTTCATACATCTATCTGGTCGACTCGCAACTGAATCCACACGTCAAGGACTCTGGCAAGCCACAGAAGTCAGCTCTGATGCCCAACTGTCACGATGCGCTTAGACGTAGAAGAAGCTTCCCGCACGTTGATATTGACTATGGTGGCACGTAAGTTTCATGCCAGCATCGGACCTTGGTCGCGCCCAGACTTCGCATGAAATCGGCCCATGTGCGGCGGGAAACTTTCTTCCTATGCTGCTCTGCTCACCCTTCCCACCACACGCGACTAAATGGAGGCATATGAGCGCCTTGGGAAGGTTCTTTCGCGGTGGGAAAGAGTGTGTAGAGCGACTCGAACCCGTCCCGCATTGGATGGCACCACATGGCACAAGCTGGGTAGACCTCGCGATTTGCGTCTCAGTTCACATGATGCCTATTCCCCGCTGACTGTCATCTGGTTGCTTAAACATTTCTTGAACAAACAAAAGGAGCAAGTTCGGTCAAAGAGTCCTCGTCTTCCTATTTCGCGGTTCATCTTCCGTGGCTGGGATCTACTGTGTTTGCGGTCGGTCCGACGGCAAAACCCGTGTACACAAGTTGCAGGAAATGGCGACTTTCTTTCTATCATCGCGGGTCATACCGGCTGAGGAGGGGGTTGATGCTACTGTGACCGTTTGGTTTTGTTTTTTACGTGATAACGTCGCAACATTAACCCCGTCGCTTAAGGGCAGGATGGCATCGCAATAGTCCAGGTAGCGATGAATACGTCCCTGACGCACGGGGTAGCCATCGGTAAGAGTTGGTCGCAGCTTTTGATGAAGAATCGACGATGCGCGGCCCGACAGTCATGTGCTGAGTTGGGGTGATCCCGTCCACTCGCGATGAGGCACGCTCCTGCTTCCGTATCTCCCCTCGGAGATTTGATAAAAGAGGCCTGCCGTGACATCTGGGTGTTCCTGGGAAGATGAACCTTAATTCGATTGCGAGGGCTCATCGTCGACAAGCCATGCTCGTTAGTGGCACGCATCTAGGTGGTGGGCAAGTGGTGCCGAGATGCCAGGCCTTTGCTCCGAGTCGTTTTTTGTTCACGGAATTGAAATCCCGCCGGAAGACAGAATGAACCGTTAAACCGTTGAACCAGGAATAGTCAATGGCAGTTCATTGCAACCCTTATCAAAAGACAAATTGGCCGGTGGGAGACAGCAAAGCGCGAGTTAACAGGTATCTTCCACCGCGGGACGAGAAGAAGGGTCCAGATTCTCGCCCATCAGCAGAAAAACCAAAATACTGTGAAGTACGCCAGACACGTGGAGGACCCGAGATGCAAGGTGTTCGACGCATTCGGTGACCACGGGGAAGCTTAATCCAGAGAGCAAAGCTTGTTGGCGCGGACGCAAGCGGACGGAGCGCGCTCCGAGCACGCTACGAGCAAGTCTTAGCGGGCATTCCAAGCGCTGACGACGAGTTCTCGCAGATCGCAAACAGCTTTATCCTCTCAGGGAAGAGGGATGGAGGGATCATCGAAGTGATGACTGATTCAGTCGACTCTTTCTCTGTTAAATCCGAAGACCCTGCGGCGGCGCGTGGGTCGGTACGTCGCGCTTTCGGCCTCGGCGGCGAAGATGACGCCGAGGCCGAAGGATGCTGGTCATGGACATAGTCTCAGTCCGCTCACCCTTCTTCCCAGCCGGACCACGATTTGCTGAAAGCCGTTCAGCCCCAGTCGGAATCTGGATTCGCAAGGAGGCCAAGACATATCGTCAAGTTTGTTCTGTTGGTGTGTGGAAGACAAAGCCCGCCATCACCAGCAAAGCAGTACTGCCAAAGGCCGAAGACATGGGCCCGGACTCCTCCTCCGCTCCGACGACAGGCTCGGGGCTCTCGCCGACAGAAGGCCCCGAGACGCCGCGGCCGGCGAGCCAATCACAGAACAATAACCCTACTACTACTACCACCAACAGTAACAACACCACCGCCAGCGGGAGCGGGATCGGGGCCGGGGCAGCCAGCGGCCGAAGGATAGAACGGTCATGTAACCTGTGCCACAGGCGCAAGATCCGGTGCGACAAGAAGTCGCCGTGCTCGTCCTGCGCCCGCGGCGGGTTCCCCTGCTTCTATCCGCAGGCGGGCCAGCCGATACGCCGGGTCCGAAAGACGACCATCGCCGACGTGGCGAGCCGGATCTCGGACCTGGAGAAGACGCTCGTCGCCGGGGTGGGTCAATCGCAGCAGCTCTTCCGCGGCCGAGAATCATCGGCCACCAGGGAGACTCCGGCGCCTGCGCCTGCTCCTTCTGCGTCAACTTGGACTCGGCCGTCGACGGCCCCGCCGTCCGGGTCGTATGCGAAGAGCCCTGGCGATGAGATCCTGGTGAGGAAAGGGACGTCGAGTCAGTACTTTGATGAGGTTCTCATCTCAAGGGTCATTGAAGAGGTAGGTTCTCATCCATCCTGATCATAACAGAACGATTTTAGCTGAGTCTTTGCTCCAGGAACATGATATCCAGTCAGTCTTGACAACACCCCGGAGCGAGCCCGCTCCGCAAGCGGCACCATCGCCGTTTAATCCCATGGGCATCCTCTCAACGCCGGACCTCAAACAAGACCTCACACAACTCTTGCCCCCGAAATGGGGCGCGATCGAGCTGTGGAGGAACTACACCGACAACATTGAGTCGTGCAATAAGATCATCCACCGCCCGACGGCCGAGGTCCTCATCTACACTGCAATAGACGATCCGGCCAACGCACACCTGGAGGCTCTGGCACTCATGTTCGCGGTGTTCTTCGTCTCGACGATTGTATTGGACGCGAACACGGTGCAGAGAATCGTCGGAGAAGATAAGCCCACGGCCCTCCTCCGCTTCAAGACCGGGTTGGAGCAAGCATTTGCCAAGGCCGACTTTCTCGAGCATCCTTCGGTGAAGCTGCTGGAGGCTTTGGCTATCTATCTCGTAAGTTCAGCTTGTTTCGGCCTCTCATCTGTATGTACTCATGTTCATGCTGTTTTAGGCAGCTCTTCGAATACACAACCCAGGCCGAGGTCTCTGGACCTTGAACGGCCTAGCCATCCGAGCCGCCCAGTCCATAGGTCTGCACCGCGACGGCGCACGATTCGGACTCTCCCCCTTCGAATCCGAGATCCGCCGCCGACTATGGTGGCACCTCGTCGCTCGCGATGGTAGGGCATCCGAGGATTACGGCATCCAGAACCCGACCAGCTTCAGCTTCCCCATCGGCGTGAACTACCCCTCCAACCTCGACGACAACGACCTCTATCCCGAGATGAAGGAACTCCCGCCGCCGCGGCCGGGCTGGACGCAGATCACGCTCGCCCTGATCAACATCCAGATCGCCCGGTCGTGGCACCAGCTCGCCGAGATCGCCTCCGAGTGGAAGGACAAGCCGGTCCCGGAATCCGTGCGCGAGAAAATCGTAAACGACCTGCGGGACTACGCCGAAGGGTTCCTGCGGCACTGCAACCCCGTGATCCCGCACCAGCGGCAGACGCTGCTCGTGGCGCGGTTCATCATCCGCAAGGTCGACCTCGTCACGAGGCAGCAGTGGCTCAACCTCGAACACCCGGAGGCGCGCGAGTCCTTCGCGACCGAGGAGAACCTGAACCAGGCGCTGGAGATACTCGAGGCCGGGATGAGCCTCGCGTCTGACGAGCTGCTGCGGCCGTACCGCTGGTCGATGCGCGCGTATCCGCAGTTCCACATGATTCTCTACGCCTTGTGGCATCTTTGCGTCAAACCGGAGGGGCCGAATGTTGAAAGGGCGTGGAGGGCGGTAGAGATTGCTTTGGATAACGCGAGGTATGTCGGCACGGGCTCCGGGCCTGCGGCGAAGATGACGGTGTTGGAGGCTTTGAGGGCCAAGGCTGTGGCGATTCGTCAAGGTGTGAATGCTGCTGGGGGCGGCGGTGAGAAGGAAAAGGAGGTGTATCCCACGCCTGGGGCTACTGACGAAAGGTCGGAGATCGAAGGGGTGGAAACTGGCCTGGATGGGATGAATGGCGTTGACAACATGGATTGGAACAGCGTCATGCAGGATTTCCCGGACTGGAGCACGTTGATGTCGGAGTTCCAGACGGATGGGTTGGCTTTTCCGAATTACCTCGACTAGAGGACATCGACTGCCGGAAGCAGCGATATGGTTGAGTTGCAATATATGAATTCTCGAATTTAGATGAAGTACATCGCAGTACCTTCAGCTTTTCGACGCGAAAGCCGCGATTCGTTCACTGGACCCTCACTTTCTCACCCCAAATGTCGGTGGATAACTAACGTACAGCATGAAATTGTCATAAATTACAAAGCAGGTTAGATGCAAGGAAGAATTATCATGGCTTCTGTGTGTTTGAAGCGTTGATCTAATTCTCAGATGATTGATAAGTAGTAAAATATCGAGGATGTTTCTCGCACATAGTCAAGTAACACTAGGTTGAGGGCATTGCCAAATTGTGAGGCTCATCCGATCCCAAGTCTGCAAGCATTAGGTTACCACGGATAACTCTGCTTACCACAAATAACCTTACGTCGGAACACGCCCGACAAAGATTTCTCCAAAGGGCGTGAAACATGCCACATTCGTGTCTTCATTGTGGATTGCGATGATGCGAGATCATACCCTGCTTCAGGATTGGCTGCGAGCGATTCTGCACATGCAGGTTTCTTATCTACAGTCCATCATCAGCGGGAAACAGGCTCGGCGTTGGTCGCCAGAGGGTTCGGTGCGGGGTGTCTGACACGGTATCACCATTCAAGGTCTAGATGGCGTCACGCCGGGTTCGGCCCCGACCCACCGAAGCGCAA
Organism: Colletotrichum karsti; assembly: GCF_011947395.1. Lineage (NCBI taxonomy): Eukaryota > Fungi > Ascomycota > Sordariomycetes > Glomerellales > Glomerellaceae > Colletotrichum > Colletotrichum karsti. Next base: position 1,122,978 of record NW_024065905.1, read on the forward strand.
GTCATCTCCAGCCGGAGCCGATGCGCCCCAGGGACTCCGGGGTGTTGATAAGGGAGTGAGGCCCATTTTGCGCGGGCGTGTCTTGCATTCGTGTGATGTGCTCTCTACAGCTGAAAGTTTATCAAAACCTTCACCATGGGAACTAGCCAGCAACTTCAGGTCGCCATCATCGGCGCGGGTATCGCCGGTTTGACGGCGGCTATCGCACTGAAGGACCATCCCAGCATCAACGTTCAGATCTATGACAAGGCCAAAGAGCTGCGAGAAGTCGGCGCATCGATTGCCCTGGGGCCAAATGGTTTAAGAACGTTGGAGAAACTCGGCATCAAGAATGCGCTTGATGATGAAATTGCTTTTCGCAATAAGTCAGGTTATCCCATGATCTATCGGTGAGTGAGTCTGTTTCTGATTTGCACAACATAATCTGATATGCGGTAGACACTACAAAACGGGCGAGATTGTCTCGACTGACGAGCATCATGGTGACGTTGAGCCCCGTCATAAGACGGCTCGCTTCCACAGGCCGCACTTGCAGCAGGCTCTGCTCAAGCACATCGAGCCTTCGCAAATTCATCTCAACAAAGCGTTCCGTGAGATCGAGAACGACCAGTCCACGCGGAAGCTGACAATCACTTTCACCGACGGCACCTTCATCGAGGCGGATGTCCTTCTCGGCGCGGACGGCATCCACTCCGGCGTGCGGAGCTTCTACGTGCCGTCGTCTCGGTCGAAGTGGACCGGATGGACGGCCTTCCGCGCCGTCTACCCCATCTCGCACCTTGCCCATATTCCCGACATCCCGGACGAGGCGGAACACTGGTGGGGCGTCGACCGGACGTGGTTCATGTCGAAGCTGGGTCGAGATTTGTTCTGCATCGTCGCCTCGCACCAGAGCGATCCGGATGCGAAGGACGCGTTGTACAAGGACACGGTGTGGAACACGGACAGCGATGTGAATCTGCTCAAGGAGCACTACAAGGACTGGCATCGGCTGGTGAGGGAGATCATCGATGCTACGCCGGCGGATTCCTTGAAGGTTTACCCTAATGCGAGCGCGCACGGGTTGGACAGCTGGGTCCTTGGAGAGGGTAGGGTGACGTTTGCTGGCGATGCGGCGCATGCTCACGGTGGTGCGTTTGCTGCGGGCGGCAGTCTTGCTATTGACGATGCGTGGGCTTTCGCGACGGCGATCAAGCATGTGTTCCCTACCGATGCGACGGAACTCCCATCAGCGGGTGACATTCAGAGGGTCTTGAGGCTGTACGAGAAGACGAGAAAGGCGCACACAGACCGAGTTCTCGACACAGTGCACTCGACGAATGCCAAGAAGGTGGAGAGGGTAGGAAAGACTGAGACGGATGAGGAGCTGCGGGCGCGGATGAAGAATCGTGTTGAGCCTGTTTGGATTCACGAGCATGATGTTGAGGCGGTTTTCAGACAGGTGCTGGCTGATGAGAAGGCGAGTGAGTTGAGGAAAGCGGAATCGACTTCGGTACAGATAGAGAGCCGACTCTAGACTCGTAGATGATCACCAGTAGAATACTCACACATGCTTACTGACGAAACCGATTGACCCATCATGTCCGTGTATTTTGTATAAGCTACTCTCACTGCGATAAGCAAGCGCATCTCAATTTCATCTTTCCTGAGTAAAGAGTAGTGAATGAGAAGAGCGTGGGTGATAGACAGCGGCGGTGCAAGAGGGTCGGTTGCATCAATTACAGCCGCATAAAGCTTAAATTAACCAGTAATTAAAGAAACCAGATTCTCCTCGCGAAAGATGATAAATAAGACTCATATCTCAATGAGTCTTCATGTTTGCTCAAGGATGAGCTGAGGTGTTGATGAGTGAGCGCTCATATGAGAATTCCAGGTAGTGAGTGGTCTGTGCTTAATCGCTGGGGTGGGGCTTCACATACCCCATTGATTGGCCAATGGCACATCATTTTTCCATCGCTCCGAGCTAACCGCCTCTCCCGCTGGGCCCGTGCTTTCCAGCCAATGAAAGAACTCGCGCAGCCCCCACCTGCGCCTTCCCGTCTGATGGTGCGCTTTCTGTCGTCCCTTCCCGCCGTTTCCTGCAAGCTGATAGCGGGATGTACCTTGTACCTTTGCTTCCCCAAGCTCCTTCTTGTCTCGTTTCGTCTCGTCACAGCCGCTCTTTTCCCCCTTGCGAGGCATCGGGAGGCTGCATTTCGAGCAGGAAATACTTGGATTGCTTTCTTCTTCCATATTTCGTCCAAGTCGCATCTTGTGTGACCATCCCGTGGCATTCGCGTCGGCTGCCAATTACCCCGCCGTTCTCCCGCCGTTGCGCCCGACGGCCAAACGTCCTCGTCTGTCGTTTGCGCCTCTCGATATGGCACAGCTTTCCTACCCTTTGGTGTCTCCAGGTCTGGCATCATGATCATTCGGGCTGCCTGGTATTTCCACAGCATACAAGGTATGTTCTCTAGCGTGCATGGGTCTTCAGGTCAAGTCGTAACATCTGCCTTACAGATCGCCAATCGCATCATGGCACCGCAAACCAAGACGGCACAGTCTGTCCCGAGGACGCCCAAGAAGTCGAAACAAAACGAGCGAGTGAACGAGACCATCGAGAAGCTGAATCGCGACTATAACCTTGCTATCGAAATCCCCGATGTCACCCTCACACCCCTCAAGATCTCGAACCGCCGCAAACACGATCCTGCCTTTGCCCGCAGTAGCAAGATCGTCAGCGACATCACATACCATTGCCGTCAGCCCAGCCCGATGATTGATAAGATATTGCACTCTTTCCACATGGAAGCTCGTGCCGCAAGCCAGAAATGGATCCGCTTGACCGATTGCTATGACGAATCTGGCCCAGCAACACCACAGCCACCCAAGGCTGCGTCCCCAGGCGAGGTGCTGGACCTGCAAGAAGTACTGCTTAGCGTCCTCGAGCGCGCGGACCCCAATGAAAGGCCAAGGACATTTGCACGCGCCAAAAGCGTTCCAGCCGTCTACCCTTCTATCGAGGGTCCGAAACCCAAGAAAAGACCGCAGGATGATGGCAAGAAGGACTCACCGAAGAGAGTCAAGGCCAGCCCTCCAGACGGCGAAGATGTCGACGAAGTCATTGCCGATGCTCTCGACAAGGTCCCAAGCCGTTCGAGATCCGCCAAGCCCAAGTTGCTCTCAGCCCAATTCTCGACGATCAACCAGGCTAGCCAGAGACATCCAACATCCTTCATCCCACCCCGTACCCTTCAATCAATGCGGCAAAGTGTTTACGGCAATCCTTCATTTGCAGGCCCTTCATTTGCAACGTCGGCCAGTACCAGTCACGCTTCGATCTTTTCCGTTGCGAAAGGGCCACTTCCAAGCACTCAGGACACAGTACCGGCCCCAAGCGCCGAGACAAAGAGAAGATTCGCGCCTTCGCAGGAGCCCAAGTCGTCCCAGTCGCAAGACCTCTTCCCGGCATCTTCGGGCCATCTTGATGCCCTCAACGTATCTTTCACTGAGCACGAAGCAGAAACTTCTTCGAGACTTTATACCCATCCTCCAGGCCTCACTCAACCTCTAGGCTACGTACCAACGCCGGCTGGCGGCAGCTCTCCTGGCCTGACCACCATCTATTCAGAGATCTCAGGCATTGATGATTCGGCACTGTATCAGCCTATATCGAGTCCACTCAAGCGATCCGAGCCGGTACTTCTTCTATCGCGGCTCGACGCTACCTGGCGTGAGTCTTTGGACCTCTTCCCCTAATTGCAGCCTCGTCTATGCCACGAGAATCATAGCCTCCTTGCTTTTATACTGATAAGTCACCAGCCAGATTTCCGGCCTGGCTCAATCGGGCTCCCTTCGCCATTGCGTGGGAGATCACACGTATTGCTCTTCACTGCGGCGTCGATCTTGGCGAGGTGGTCATGAAATATGACGAGGCTTGGATCAATTATAGCAATCTGTGGAAGACACTCCTAGCACATCCTTCTTTTGCCGGCAAGGCATTTCCCGAGCGACCTACCAATGATGCTTGGACTGCGGGTTTGAGCGGATTCAAGTCTCCTCGCGGTCAGCACGTTACTTTTACAGCCTCTCTCAGCCAGTCTAAGAAGAAATCAGGCCCGATGTTTTCTCTAACGATGAATCCGATCGCTCTAGACCAAGGCTGCCGTCTACACCGCCACTTTGGCTCTGATCGCTTCTTGGAGCTCGTGATTCCTTCACCAAACTCGTGGGAAAAGCCGATCAGTAGTCCTGAGGTGTCGCAGGAGGTCGTCAGCTGGTTTACCTCAAGGCTCCACTATCTCGCCGGCAGGCTGTGGCGAGCCTTTTACGCCAGAGATGCCGGGCACAAGAAGCCTCAGACCAACGTGAGCCTTGGCCCCGACCCGAAGCCCGTCTTCCAAGAAAGACTGAGTCTATTCGCGGAGAATGGAAACAACTTTCATGCAGCTCTTCCAATTGGCGCCGGGTCCCTGGATAACCCCCGCGAGCTAAGGGTCAAGTTGGAAGTCCGGGACATGCTGGACTGGCTTTTGCAACTGGACAGCAACGTCTCCCAACCATATCTGAAGCTGTTTGCTCGTATTCAGCTCGGTAGGGTGCAAAGATCCTTGATCGGCTTCGTATAGCTAACAACTCCAGGACTCAGTAAGACGACTCCGGTGGTCGTCCTTGACAGGACCCAGATACGACACCAGGACGAAGACATGTTGTCGCCCACAGGCAAAGTCATGAATGATGGCATCGGACGCATGTCGCGGCTACTTGCGCGAAAGATCAAAGATGTCTTGGGCCTTGCTGACGTCCCTTCCGCCATACAGGGACGATTAGGCCCGGCCAAAGGCATGTGGATTATAGATGTTCAAGACACGGTAGACGATCTTTGGATAGAAACTTGGCCATCTCAACGGAAATGGATCTGCGACTTCCTTGATCCAGAACATCGAACCCTTGAAGTCCGAGCTCACGCCGTAGAGCCCCGGTCCGCAAGTCTGAATGTGCAGTTCTTGCCTGTTCTTGAAGACCGTGCCATCGACAAACGCGCCATGAGGCAGGCTATTGCAGATAACCTTGTGGATGAACTCAACCGCGAACTGGAGGGCCAGAAAAGCGCCATGAAGTACCCGGTGCAATTCCGACTGTGGGTCAACGAAAACTCGCTGAGCAGAAGGCAGCGCCTCGCCAACAACCGGGTGCCCTTTTTAGCTGGCCTGCCTGACTCATCCGAAGAGACGATGAACGTTTTGATCGATGGTGGCTTCGAGCCTTCACAGCAAAAGTATTTGCAAGACATAGCATGGAACCTTCGACGGACAAAATGCGAGAATCTGAAGAAGAAGATGAGCATCAAAATCCCCAACTCGGCTTACTTCTTCATGGTGGTTGACTTTTCGGGCATCCTGGAAGAGAACGAAGTGCACCTGTGCTTTTCGTCCAAGTTCCAAACCGAATCCTTTTCTGATTCCATGCTTCATGCATGTGACGTCCTCGTTGCACGCTCTCCGGCGCACTTTGTGAGTGACGTCCAGCGAGTCAAAGCAGTGTTCAAGCCAGAGCTGCATGCGCTGAAGGACGTCATCGTCTTCTCGGCGAAAGGGAATGTCCCGCTCGCCGATAAGCTATCGGGCGGCGACTATGACGGAGACAAAGCTTGGGTTTGCTGGGAGCCTTCTATCGTCTCCAACTTCAAGAATCACGACGTGCCGCCGAGCCCGGACTTGTCCAAGTATCTCAGAAAAGACAAGTAGTTCTCTGATACACCCCCTATGTCTTTTCACAAAAGTCGCCCAGGCTACTGCCTGGGCGCTCCACTGTCCCTGAGGAGTTTCCGAGGCTGAAGCATCTCTGTTCTCTCATATGGAAAGGTGGATCAAATGATGGAATTTCCTTTTGAGCGTTTTGCGTGGATACCCTTTCGTTTTACTTCGGGCGAGATTTGGCACCATCGTGGTGTTGTGTGGGTGCTTGAGAATAGACTCTGGGTTTGCCCTTGACATTGATGGTCTTTACGAGTCCCTTTTGATCTGCTTGACCGTGTCTGTCCCAGTGGCAAATAAACCACGAGGGTTGATTTATGGAGCAGATGACCATTGAACAGAAAAGTCTTGAACTGTGTCCGCAAGGCGTCCAAAATGAAAAGCTTGATTTCTCAGAAACGATAAATGAGGCGGGCGGCGTTCAATAATTATAAAAGGTAGACGCTTGACACCCCATTCGCCCCCCCTCTCTCTCCTTTTTGTACATCTTCATCTTCTGATTTTGTATTTACGAGCTCAATCTAAGTACAATAAAAGATGCCTCTCCAAGACAAGCACACCTCGCGGGCGAACCTGCGACACCCGAATTTCCAACTCAGACCTACGTCAGCTCCAGTGACTGGGGTTACCAATACCGCGAACGCCTCTGCGTCCTCGTCAAGAGCCTCTCCCAATTCCACCATGGGGAACAAAAGCACGGTGGATCTTACCATCCCCGACGCCGTTTCGGCCCTCAAGGCGAGAATGGAAAGTGACGAGGAGGCCAGACTCGAGAAGCAGAAGCGTCCCATGGCGGAGTCTCGAGAGCTTAAGGAGATGCCCAAGGTTCGAACGGCCGTGAGCGACCGCCAGTTACAGCGCAAGCTAATTGAAAGCAGTTGAAAATTCCCAACCAGGAACCGACGCCCGTTGCCTCTTCGACAACAGCGCCTTTCGATGTCGGTTCGTCGTCCTCCCCGAACACGCAAGGAAACGAAAGCATCGCGCCCGTCGACAACGAGAGTTACAGGGGCAAGTACCTCCCGGAACAGGAGAAGTGGGTGCAGGATTGCTTGGCCAAACGGCGGCAACGGGAAGAGCTTCAGAAACTAAAGGAGAAAAATATCGAGCGCAAGCGTAAGCGTATGCTCGAAGAGAGCAGAAACACGAAGACCGGCCCGAAGCTATTCGCAGCAAGCATCCCGTCGATAAACGGCTCTTCGAACTCACCGCTCAATATGCCTAATCTGGGACGGGATATTTCGGCGAGCGCCGAATCCCGGATAGATAGGGCGCGCCGAATACGGCTTGCGAGAATAAGAGAGGACCGGAGGGACGCGCTCGAAGAACAGGCCGAGATCGAGAAGGCCGTCGAGACCGAGGTCCTCGCCCTCTTCCCCTGGCTGGGCCACGCCGCTAGGTTCGCCCTGAGCCCCACGGAAGGGATGAAGCTCAAGGCGCTGGACTGGTACAACAAGCAGCGTGAGAAGAGAAAGATGGGCTGGGAGCTCATCGATGATGATGAGGAGGAGCGTACGGCGCGGATGAAGAAGATTGAGAAGATGCTTACCGCTGCTGGTGTCTGGCCGCCTCAGGACCCCAAGAAGGACGTCGAGAAGAAGGCCGAGGAGGCTGGTGCTTCGGCACAGCCTGAGGAAGTGGAACTGCAAGATTTGCAGGCCGTCGTCCCTCCTGTCGACAATCGAGAGCCTGAGCGAAAGACGGATGCTCAGTCAAAGGCCGAGTCGAAGGCCGAGCCGGATCGATTCCAAGAACTGGACGCAAAGGAAGCAACCATAACCTACTTTCCGTTACTTCCTGAAGATCGACTCACGGCCGACGATGACGCTTTACCCGGGCCTCAGACTCCGCGGACCTCTGCCGCTTTTGAGCAATGGGAGAAGGACAATGTCACAACTGTCCGCCCTCTCCACCCCGTCGGCAGCACATTGCAACGTCCTCCGACCGGGTCGCCCAGGAATCTGGAAGCGTTTATCTTGCCGTCGGAGGAGGATCAGCAGCAACAGCAGCAGCGGGCAGAGGCTCGCAATATTGAGAGGGTGAAGAACTTCGACAAGATCGAGGCCGACGCCCGCATGCCGACCTCCATAACCTTCTTCCCCGACCAGGTCTTCTCAACGGACCGAAAGGCCAAGATCGAGACCGATCACTCGTCTGCCGGCGTCATCGCTGGTTGTGAGTGTTACGAGTGTTCACTACAATCCAGGCAGAGATTTGCGCCGAAGCCTATGAGCAAAGACACAAAGGGCGCATATGGATCTTTTGCAGAGTTCCGTGTTGATGACAATATGTACACCTTCAATACTCGACCCTACGATACTCAACCTTTAAAGCCCGAATCCTACAACACTCCCGCGACTTCCTACGACATTGAGCCCCTCGGCACTCAACCGTTCGACAGTCCTCAATCAATCAACGCCGAAACCCCCGGATCGCCAGTCGGAACCCTCATGGATATACCGTCGCTCGCTCGTGAATACCTCATGAGTCCTTACAACACGGTTCAACCCTACTCTCTTCTACCCTATTCCGCCCACGATTTACAGCCTCACTTTGCCGGCTCTTCGAACAATTCGAACAAGCGCACTACTCAAACCTACGTTTACAGTGCCAACCGTAACGACGATCGCAAGACATACCCACCGAGCCCGGTTCCCGGCTTGTCCGACACCCGGCCGACGCCCCTCCAGGAGCCGAAGAAGCCGCAGCCCGAGGCCAAGTTCGACTTGGACAAGGCGTACCGGGATCTGATCACCAAGGTGCGCGACTGGCACCTCTCCACCGCGGCGAGCGTCAAGGCCGTACAGGCGGACCTGGACAGGGCCTCGGCTACGGTGAACAGGTTGGAGAAGAAGGTAGAGGAGCAGACGCAGGCTTTTGATCTGGATGTCGTCGACACCGCTTGCAACTCCCCTTCTTCTGTTCCTGACCTTTCCCGCATGCCGGGCGATTCTACGGATTTGCCGCCCCGGCCCGCCCCTTTCTCTCCTCCTTCTCATGTTCTCACCCCTTCCTGTATATGGGACATGGACGACTGTTTGGGTTCGCCTGCCTCAGCCATCCATTGCTCTCCCCTTTCTTTTTCTCCTACCCCTTCGCCCTTTTGTCTGAATCCGTCGCCCCGGCCTGTCTCTCGCTCTCCCCCTCCTCGTTTCCCTACCCCTTACCCCCAGTGGTGGCACGATTCGCCGTCCTGGCCCGTTCCTCACGTGTATCTCCCGCCCGCCGAGCCTGCCACGGGTGTTTCGATCACTACGCCCGTCCCCGTCACTGCGAACGTGAAGGGCGACGAGGTGGAGTCTGCAAAGCCCGATGTGGAGAGCAACGTTGCGAACTTCGTCAAGGATGTCAAGGACGAGAAGGAGAAGACCGAGGAAGCCGATATTGAGAAGAAGATTGAGGAAACCGACGTGGAGAAGGTCGAGGAAGCTGACTCCGAGATCCAGGAAGGGCACTTCGCTCATCGCGAGAACGAGGAGTCGGACTTCGATGCCGACTTCGCCGATGACGAGGTGCCGAACTTGGATTTGTTTGACTACGAGACGGTTGAGCAATACCAGCTTGACGACGACGAGTATGACGATTGCTCGTGACATGGTGGTCGTCGACTTTTATGATGTGGCTGGAGAGGAGTTTATTGTCATGGAGGACTGGAGCATTTGAAATCCGGGAATGAGCCTTCGACGAGCTTACTCGGGAGACCAGTGATTCTCACCCCGAGGTTCCGCTCGGAGTATGTTCACATGCCTTTGTAGAAGTGTTTTATTGAATACGGGCTCGGGGATTTTGGTAGTGCGGTGTTGACACCAAGGATAGCTACGAACTTGTCGATGTAAATGCCGACAAGACTAGAGTTACCTGTAGGTAAAATTCATTCGATTAGTAAGTCTGAAGTGCCCTGAATTGTGATTTGTTTTACTGTTCTTCTACTTTCTGTTACTTTGGATTGAACTTTCTTCATTTTGCAAAACCAAGTATATTGAAGTGCCCTCGGCACCTCTAGACAGACGAAGACGGCAATCCCACAGCTGAAGTGCACAGATGTAACGCCCACCACCCTTAACGCCAGACCATGAACACGAAACCGTGAAACCTCAACCCATCTTGGCGGGATCCTGGAAGAAAATGACCTGCACCGTGACATCATCCCTGACGTTCCTCGCGATGGGGGGATACGCCAGCGCGGCGCCGGTGAACAGAGACCGCCGGGCGCCCCCGAGCGCGTTCTTGATCAGGTGGACGGCGGCGTTGTCCATGTCCTCGACGACGAAGTTCTCGGGCTTGGCCGCCCAGTTGGGCCAGCCGTACTGCATGTCGAGCTCGCTCTTCTGGCCGGGGCCGGCGGCGAGCTTGTCCTTGGGCGTCGTCTTGCCGGCCTTCTTCGCCGCGATCCACCGCGAGACGCACTCGACGGCGTTCGCGGACGAGATGTGGTCCCAGAGGCCGTCCGAGGCGAGGATGACGAAGGAGGGGCCCTCGATCTTGGTCGTCGTGACGACGGGCGCCGCCGTCATGTACGGTCCCGTCTTGGTCTTGGGGCGCGGGCTCGAGCCCCAGAAGTGGTCGTGGACGTGCGTGATGAAGTCGTTGTCCCACTTCCAGCGGTGGTCGCCGAAGGCGCGGGTGACGGCGATGCCGAACAGGCGTCCCGACTTGGGATCGATCATGTCGGCCTCCTCGCCGGGGTGCTCCTTGGCGAGCCTTTCGAACTCGTCCTGGTTGCGGCCGTTCTGGTCCTTGGAGAGCTCGAGGGCCGTGAAGTTGGCGGCGCCGGCGGGCATGGATCCGAGAACGGCGCGGGAGTCGCCGGTGCAGGCGACGCGGAGGGTCGAGGTCGCGGGGTCGAAGATGGAGAGGAGGGCGCAGGAGCCGGCGATGACGGGGGCGAGGGCGGCGGTCACGCGAGAGTCGGCGGTCTCGTAGATGCCGGCTTTGAGGCCGTCGACCGCCTTTTTGGCGCGGGAGAAGATGAGATCGTCAAGATTGGTGAAGGCCTTGATGATGGTCTCATCGATTGTGCTTTCTGGGGCGCCCTTGGGAAGTTGTCGAATGGCGGCTGATACGGCGGGAATCAAGGCCTCTTTGAGAAGAACTGAGGTCGCCCATCCGCTATTTGAGAGTCAGAAACAATGAAGTAGAGAATTTCACAAGTAGACTCACGCATGGCCGTCGTAGACGCCGTTGAGAAGCGTCTCGGATTTACCGACACCAGGAGCCAGGCCATACGCCATCATGTCTTCAACGGGGTGGTTGCTGGCGACTCTGGCAGCGTGGACGTGGGTTTTCTTTCCCTCGGCCGTGAAAGAGCCGACAAAGACATCTTGGCGAAGCTTCGCGTCAGCTTCTCCAAAGCTGCCGGCGCCAACAGGAGATACGGTGAGAGCGTCCAAATCAACAGGCCCGGATCCGAGTCTCGGGATGACGCCGGAGCCGTCGTCAAGCCAGTGAGCCAGCCCAAAGCCACCCGCGACAGAAACCAAGGCCAGGATAGTCTGTGGCGCACGGGAAGGCTTCTCACTCGGACCGGGTGGACGGACGGAGGGACGAGCGGTCGAGTTGTGACGCGCCCAACGCGGTACTGTGCGGGCTTGGACAGCACCCTGACAGAGGCGGAGGCCGGCTCCGATGGGTCGGCATGCAGCGCGCTGCATCATGATTGCAGCGCAGCTCTCTGGTTGTGGAAAAAAGGCAAGGATCTCTCTCTCTCCCTTTGGCGAACGGCTTGGCGAGGGATGGAACTTGAAGTGGTGATGAAGCTGGAAGTGGTGCACGGCGACGTGAGAAGTCGAAGGAGACGTCGTAGGTTTAAGGATAAGCGGCAGAAGAACCTGGCGGTAAGCCGTTTGGAAAGAAAACAAAGCGAAGTCGACCCCTTGCTCAAGCAGAACGAAACGGTGTTTTCATGCGTCTGAGGTAAGACGGGAGATTCAAAGGTGAGATTTTGTGGCAGGTGATCGCGTGTTACCGCCCCGGCGGTTACGGGGCACTTTCCCCAGCCACATTTAGGTGCCGGGCTACGGCACGGACCGCTAGGTAGCGAATCATTCATCACTCATCTCACTCATCTCACTTGGTGAATGAGGGGAAATCATGAGAGGTGAATTGCTCAGTCAAGGACAGAGGCACGGCTGTGAATGAATTCTTATTTTTCCATCGTTGATGAAATTAGATGTCAAATTTGATGGTTGGTGACGCGGAAATGGGGTTATCCGCTGTGAAACCTCACAACGGCGCCTTGTGTAACAACTGGCGCTATGGCAACAGCCACCGAGTAAATAGGTCGACCTTACGAGTGAATTCACATTCACTTTTATTCTACCCATGAAACGGACAGATACGACATGTTTCTAAGTCATGATAAATCTTATTAAAGCCCGTAGCTATGCGTGGCTTACAGCATGATCCATCATTCTGCCAGAGGTGCGGTTCCTCGATAACTGATCCGTCGGCGCTTCCTGAATTCACGATGAACTGCTATGTCATTTAAGTCCTAAATCCTGATAACTCTTTCATGTAGCCATCGTGCTTATCGTCATGGTACCCCAGGATTTCTAATGCACTGCTTGGCTTGTGTTGATGTATACGATACAAATAGTAATATGCGCTGGAGTGTGATCACGGTTGCGTATTCGTAATCAATCAGAGTGAATACCCTTGAATAGCTTGAGTTCTGGATACTAGAATTCAGGGTGGGAGTAAGTGAGAGGTGAAGTAGGCGTGGAAGTAAGGGCGGAGGCGGCTTCATATTGCCATTCACATCAGCATTGAGCACGTACTTGGCCGATCTTGGACAAATCGAAGGACCTACGCTAGACACCAAAGAATTAGAAGAGTTCTCAAATAAATATGACAAATGGATTGTTCTCTAAGAGGTACCAAATTCCCCAGACATTACGCGCAGCCAAACCCCGCCCCCATGTCGGCTACAGTCGGATAGGCCTACCTGTTTTGGCCACGGATACAGCTTGACGGCTTCGAAGTCTATATAACTGCCAGAACTAACCTTCTTATTCCCAGCAGAAGTCTTCGCAAATCAGTGTTCAATGAGAAATCCAGCCTCTTCTCCTCACGCTATTATTCAACCACAAACCGCAAGCCTCTTCCATCACAATGTCCCAGACTATCACCAAGACGCAAACTCCGTTGACCGGCGTTGAACTGATAGAGATTCGACCAGGCTTTGGTGCAGAGATAACTGGTCTCAACTTCGCCCAAGGCGTGACGGACGATGCCTTTCGGCTCCTCGAAGAAGCAGTGACCAAGGTAAAAACCTCCACCGCTTGCTTGCTATCAATGTCAACTAACACCCACCTAACAGTATGGAGTGGTGGTCTTGCGAAGCACCGGCTTGACCGATGAGACGCATATTGAGTTGGCCCGCAAGTTCGGCGAGCTGGACGATGTGAAGCCGTACATTTCTGCTGGCCGGAAGAACCGACTCAAGTACGATGAGCTCTTCGATGTCGGCAACGTCGAGGAGGATGGCTCTATTGTCGATCTTGATAGCCCCCGAGGCCAGGCAAACAAGGTAAGCTGGAATCAGTATCAGCGACTCCTCAAAAAGCTTGAGCTCACATTGCGATTTTCTCAGGGCAACGCTCTTTTCCATGTCGACTCAAGCTTCAATCCTCGCCGTGCTGGTTTGTCACTGTTGCTCTCGCACGAGCTGCCTCCCCCAGGTACGGGTGGCAGCACCGCTTTCGCAGACTCTCGGACTGCGTTCGACGAGCTTGATCAAGAGACCAAGGACCATCTGCTCAAGAACGACTACATCGCCGCCCATTCCATCTTACACTCGAAGAAGATGGCCGCGCCAGAGTTCTTCGCGAACGTAGAACCTGCAGACCACCCAATGGGCCGGCACAAGCTGGTCCAACTGCACGAGAGATCAGGCCGAATGAATCTATACCTCGCAGCGCACATTCACCATATCGAAGGCCTCGAGCCCACCGAGTCGAAGGAGCTCTTTGACAGGCTCTTCAAGCATGCGACTCAGGATAAGTACATCATAGAGATCGAGTGGAAGCAGCCGGGCGATCTTGTTGTCTGGGACAACACGTGCACGATGCATCGGGCTGTTGGAGGAAGGTTCACGACCAAGTATAAGCGGGATATGAGGAGGGCTACTGTTCACGATTCGAGCAGCACGGCATGGGGCCTGAATGAGCATACCAACGTCCGGCAAGGTCTGCCATAGAAGGGGCATGTTGATCTTCTATCTAGCAGTATTTACTTCCATGAAATAGGCAACATAAACCATAATAGACGCGCTGAAGAAAACACCCACCATCCTCTCAATATCCGTGTGATGTATTAATTGCGTGTCCGCGGGGTAGTCTACGGGTATCTGTCGGAGTTCCATTTCGGGCAATTCATTGCCGACTGCAGCCGATGGGACTGCCGAGGGACGAAACATCTCTTCTTCAACCTCCACTACTCCATCATCGAACCATCGACAGCTGAATTACTTCCAGAGAAGCCGAATGAGCTCTTGGTTTAATTACGGAAAACATGACATTGCCGAAAGGCAAGAGATCATACCGGGCGTGTATCCGTTGCCGACAACGGAAAACCCGATGCGACTTGTAAGCATCCATGTCCCTTCATCTGTAGGGGCACCAGGTCATAGAATGCTCATGAATTCTCATCGCAGAGACGGCATCGGTGACCCAAAAAAGCCTCCGTGTGTCTCATGTCACCGTTCAGGGGAAGAATGCGTGCTTGCTAGGTCTTCTCGTGGAGGGAATTTCAGAGCCTACCGACCACCGGGGCGGCTGGGCTCAAATATTGGGTCTGTTGAGACGACCAGTAGATCCCAGATTTCCGTGCCCGATGATATGGAAAGCGCTGCTGTATCATCAACTATCGGCTTTGCCGATCAAAGCGATGATGACATGTCGGATGACTCGTTTGGCGTTGAACTGAGGAACCCGTCTGATGCTCTGCACATACTGGCAAAATCCGACAAGTGTGAGCGGCAAGAAAATCAAACGGAATTTTCAGACGCAGGAACAACAACCCACGAAGCAAGTCTGAGCTCCTCAAATACTACTAAGACAGCTATTCATGGATACGAACTGGTTGAAAAGGGACTGTTAAACTTCGATGATGTCCGGGATTTGATATCAAGGTGAGCGGCGCTAATTTGTAGTGGTTCAAGGATGCTCACATGTACAGATACTCACAACTCTACCATCCATTCTGTCCTGTCGCACCGGCCTATATACTTCAGCAATCAGAACTAGAGAAGGCACATAAGTCAGATCACTTTCTTCTCACTGTAATTCTGGCTGTTGCATCGAGGGACTCTGTCCAGTACTCAGTTGTTCATCGCCATTGTTGGGCATATATCCGGCGACTTCTACTCGACGTGCTACTTGCGCGCACCTGGACTCATGCACCTCAAACTGTAGAGGGATTACTGCTTTTGTCTGAGTGGTTGCCTCACATCCGGGTAGACGATGACGGAGCTCAAGACGAAGAGCCGGAGAGCTTTTTCAGCGAAGACAGGACAGCCTGGTCACTCATAGGTCTTGCAGTGAGACAGGGCTATCTGCTCCACCTAGACCAGGCAGCTTTTCGCAACAATAAGTCCCATGAGGCATCAAAACAGGCTGAGAGGAGGCGACTGATTTGGACGTGTGAGTTGAACACTTGAAACATATATCTAATTGCATTTCTAACAAGTAATCTTTGTAGTTGTTTACATCGCCGATCGTCAAATATCTGTCCGCTTAGGACAGTCCTTCTGGTCCCGGGGGCCTACCCTTTCAGCGCACTTCACAGCCAAGGACTTTTCCAGTCTCAAGCCGCCGCCCGGAAATGACCAAGAAGACTACGCCTCTGTGGTTCAAGCAACTATTGAGTTGACACAGATCTTACACAACACACACGCCATTCTCTACTCTTCACGCGAAAGAACACTGAGCATGGTCAAGAACGGAGACTACGCTCGATGCATTGACGACTGTACCAACTCTGCTTCGGCATGGCAGTCAACCTGGAGGAACGTCTTCGTGACAAAGAGAATCAAGAACACACTCTCTCTTCTATATGAATATCTCTGTCTATATGCTAATGCCTTTTCCTTCCAAGCTGTGTTGACTCGAATGTCCGCAGGCTCGTGGCGGGCGTCTGACAAACAGCGGGCAGGAGAAAGAGTGGCTAGAAGGTCGTTTCCACGGGGGGTTATGTCTTCTCCTGACGGACGCTATGTTTTCGATGCTATCACCGCTGCTATGAACAGCCTCAGGATTCTCAGCACCCTGGACCCAAAGAATGAGCTTTGTTATCTGCCTTCGCGCTATTACCTGTAAGTCAGTTTGAATTATAATGAGTGTGCTCACAAAACTGATGGCTACTATGAAACAGGTACGGCGTATATGCGGCAGTGTTTCTTCACAAAGCCAACAGTGCCGACGCTATTCAGCCCGAGAGCCAGCGGGAGGAGGCCAGACGTTTAGCAATCAGCTTTGCAGACGCCATGGAAGAGGCCGCGTCAACAGAATCGCACATTGGTTCCAGATGCAGTCGTATGCTGAAGGCGCTCTGGTGCCCGCGAGATCGAGGTGTCTCCGGAGACATACACGTGTGTCTGAGTTCTTCGAACACCAAGCGACCTCCTACCCGCGAGCCAAGTCGCAATGCGAATGACTCTGTCCAGATCTCTCAAAGCTTCGAAGAAAGCAACATAATTGATCTGGGCTCTCTTAGAGACACAAATTCAAACGTATTCAATACTCCCGGTCTGGGGCAAGGGTTATCGACAATGGATGAATACATGTTCGCTCCGTTCATGCCCGATTTCAATGACCTGGAATTGGGCAACATCGATGATATCTTGGGGGAGCATTTCAGTGAGAAGCGATGGGAAATGGGCCAAGATGAAGCGGGAACCGGAGAATGTCTGTAGAAGCAGCAGCAACAAGACAGCATTTAACCTCGGAGGTTGTGGACCAGGTTCGGATATTTGGCCACGGACTTTGTGAGCCTGAGCCTCATGCTCATAATGTGAGCATGAGCGAATCAAGATTTACAGTTTGTCGATATAACATATTATCCATAGCCCTTGTCCAAAGAGCTCGAGTGGCTCGTTGTCATGAGAAAGCTTGCTGTTATTTCATTTTCCTCTTTCTCCCTGAACATTGTGCTCTTGATGAGAAATCTATTGCGGCCCACTACATCAGCCAAAGACCGTGCTGTTTCGAACACCGATAAACAATTGCTTCACATCCCAGCAAACGAAAACGACGCGGGGTATGTCGTGTGTTCTGTACGGACTTCGGCTGTCATCGACCCCTCTCTTGTCCAACCACCACAATAACTCGACAGGCATCTACGCGTTTCCGAACCGGCATTCCGTGAAGGTACAGCCGAGTAGTAAGACAGTCAGGAGACATGAGGTAGCAGCGACGCGCAATCTTTGCTACCTGCGGGCGGATGCAAAGTACACTCTATCCGCATGGTCCCAAGCCGTAGCGCACCGGCTTCAACGGCCACCGAGCTTCGAACACTAACGCGAGAAAGACCGCTCCGGGACTTTTCTTACGTTACAACGTGGCTAATATTCATTTTTAATTTGCCGTGGAATGAGTTGCAACCGACTTTGGTGGCGCTCAACGTGTGTTAACCCCGCTTGACTTGCATGCAGTATCAAACCCACGCAGTGATCATGAAATTGACGGGAGGAGATTCTGAAGTAAATTCAGATACTTAGCTCATATGCAGATTCTTCGACAGACTCTTCGAAAATGCCATAGTGTTTGTGGGATCCGTAAGAGCTCATATGATACCTTGCCCCCTACATTGAATAGAACACATATGGGACATGAAAACACCACAGCAGGAGGAGTCAGGACAAAGTGATAGACTCAATTAAGCATTGTCGATCCGTCTGTGCATTGAGTTCGTCCCATTCTCCGCTGATTGGCTATAAATACAAAATGACGGAAAAACACCTTGGCATCTTTGCTGAAAATTGATCAAAGTTTCGCTCAGACAAACGCCGACAGGAGACAGAGTTTCAACCGAACCACCTTCTTTTTCAGTGATTGGGCAACTTAAGCATAGACAGGACAAAAATGGTATCGTTCCAGACATTTGCCACGCCACCAACGGGAGTTTAAACTTTACCTTGAGACTGCAGTGTGATGGCATGCTCCCTCTGCAGGCGTTGGACATAAATTCACGGCGGGAACGAACTGCTCAGGTTGACGTGGCGTTAATCACACCTCGGAAGTTCTTAGTACAGAATGAGCAACACCTGTAGAATTACAACTTCCAGCTATCTGCTATCGTACATAACACCCCATTAAGATACATTAGGAAATAGGTCAGGTTTACAATCTTGTCTGAATGGGTTTCGAGTCGTCAAATCATGCCCTCTTCTATCTTTTGGCGACGGCGTTTGCGCCTCCGCCATAGAGCCAGCCCGATCATCACCAAGATCCACGTCGCCACTATAAGTCCCATGTCAGTGAATGATCATCTTTGGAGAGGAAAATACTGTTTGATATTCTTTTTGTAGTAGAATCAAACAGCGGGCAGTGGCGCGGCAATAAGTATAACACAGAGAAGCTTACCTATTCCTGCCAGGAAGCCAAATACCCCTTCCATAGAGATGACAAAGACGTTTTGCCCAAGCCCAAGCTCAGGTGCCGTTGGCTGGAGCCTTCTTGGACCGCCATCGGTCCTGAGATCGGGGGCTGCGGTGGGAATCACCGCGGCCGTAATGGTCACAGGCGGGGGAGTGACTGTGACGAAGACGGTGGTTTGGGCTTGTGGCAATGAAGTACTCGTGCTCATTCCGGGGAATACGGTCGTAGTAACGACAACTGTTGTCGGGACTGGCGGCGGAGGTGGAGGAGGAGGAGGAGGAGGTGGTCCTGGTGGTGGTGGAGGCGGCGGCGGCGGTGGCCCAGGAGGTCCAGGTGGCCCAGGGGGTCCTGGAGGCCCTGGAGGTCCTGGTGGCGGCGGAGGTGGTGGTGGTGGCCCTGGATAACCAGGCGGAGGAGGTGGTGGAGGAGGTGGCGGTCCTGGTGGCCCCGGTGGAGGAGGCGGAGGCGGCGGCGGCGGCGATGGTGGTGGAGGCGGTGGCGGTGGTGTTCCCGGAGGCGGCGGTGGTGGTGTTCCCGGAGGTGGCGGTGGTGTCCCGGGGGGAGGAGGTGGTGTCCCCGGGGGAGGCGGAGGCGGACCAGGCTCGAACGGAGGTGGCGGAGGAGGGCCGCCAGGAGGTGGAGGAGGAGCGTTCGGAGGAGGCGGCGGTGGACCAGGTGGCCTCTGCCGTCTTTGGTGTTGATGGTCGATGCTGAGATCTAGCTTCGCTGGAGGTGACCTCCTACGAGCCATGGAGAGACCGGCCATGTTGGCAACGTGCTTTCTTCGAACACACTAGTTCCGTCTCAATATCAGCCGTTGTTGCTCCAAGTAATGCCTTGTCAAAGAACGGTGGAGAGCATGAAGACAGCACAGCCATCCTCGACCAGCATCCAGGGTGCAGATTAGTCCATCTTTTGAATCATCACGTACCGTGTTCTGCTACTACCGATGATCCGAGTTGTCAAGTGTCATCCGTTTCTTGTCCAACACCTTGACTGTTGGAAAATGACCGGTCTCGTCGGCTCATGAAGCGTTAGCGAGACCGCTAAACAGGTCGAGCACCGAGACTAGCGACGGATCACGGATGGCGGTAGTAAACCGAGACGGGAATACCGCCATAAATATTGGCCGTTGTTGAGAGTTCCCAGCTTGCGGATCTATTCTTGGCACACACATGGCGGATGGAACGACGTCTGAAGTTCGGTGCGTCCACCTTGCGAATGGTTTCACCTGCACGGGTCCCGAGCCACTCGCACCGCATGACCAGCATCATGTCGAACTTAATGTCGACTTCCGATGAGCGACAGAAACCTAGTGCGAGGCTAAAAACAGGATAAGTTCCTGCGTTGCTATGGAATAATTGAATCTGGCAGACCGGAGACATTCGTCTTTGGCAACCCACTTGCAGGAAGCTCGTCGCAGTGAGCGGGGTATCTCGACAGAGCTCACTCGCTCTCGAGAATAAAGACCGAGCTTGCCTGTGAATCCCGCGATGGTTTGCTCATCCGAACTCGGCAGTCAACGCTCAAGAAGCGTAGACAAACGATCGACAGCGGACGCTGACGGGTAGGTCAGAAACCAAAATAGCTCAACATGCACGTCTTGACATTAAAGCGACCACGACTCATCATCGACTGCCCGCTCCGGCAATGAAAGCGTTTATGACTCTGCGCTGTTTGATACGGGTATATGTGTTTGCCGGATTTGCGGCCGCTGATACGGAGAAGACGAAACAACATGGAATGCCTGTGATTGAACCTCACCAGATGTTTATCCGCACACGACGACGTTTATCCACACCGGAGAAAACTTTGTTCCTGCATATGGCGAACGGGTCTGAGTCGCTTAAGGATCGCTGTTGAACTCAGTCGAAAAACCATGACTAGGAAGACTAATCCCCTCCGATCGGTTTGTGGAAAGCTCCAGGGGGCATGAGCTGCTGATTCACAGAAGTTCAGTATGGATAACCTTCAACTTTGAATGAAGCTTGTAAGCAGAGCTTTCTACACGTTTTAGCTCTGAGATAGCTGGCTGTATTGGCGGGGAAACAATTGGAATTGCTCGGTGTTTATATGAGCGACTGCCGAGATGATGTCGGGACCTCATTATCCTTGATGCTATGTTTTTACTGGCAAGGAGTCTCCCTTTGTGGAGGGGCTCGTTGCCAGCTGATCCATGGGAGAGAGACGGAATGCGAAGTTTCCTTGTGGGTACCCTGTCACGGTTGTTTACATTTATAATGGCGAAATCGCGAACGGGTGGACGGCAGTGATACTCACAAACCTTCGGAATTGCCGTTGACCGATACAGAAGCCGGTTCTGGATTAGCTAGGAAACCGACAATTCTGTGATGCCGCGGGACCATTACAGATCATTATCTTTCGGATTCCCAGCAGAGAATGTTGTCACCGAACATGTGCAATTGCATGCTACTACCGCCTTTGAAAGCTTGTGGCCACTTCAACGAGGGTATACCTGCGCTACCTAGCGGGGGCCATAATAATGATTAATGACAGCTGGAAGCTTTTGCCTCCCAGTACAGTCCTCTACATCCGTTCTCTCGACACGAGCAAAGTTCTCAGCCCCAGAATGACAATGCTGTTACAGTACAATCTCGTTAATATGCAAGAACACCTGCTGGAGAAACTTCATTCCCGTCGAGATCTCAATCTGGCTGACGGCGTTCCCGCCGTTGCCTACGTCATCGTTTTCCCCGTCCAGGCAGCCCAAGCATGTCAAGACAACTTGCGAGTACTTCTCCCCTGTTAACTGTGGTAGTCGACTGCACGCTAGATGCTCAAAGTAGTCTTTGAGGTATTGTGCAAAGCCCCAAGTCGTGCTGTGGCCTGACCTCTGCAACCAAGTGCTGACATCTGTGAATCTGGGGCTGGGCTGAGGGGTTCTTGCCGCATCGTACGTCACAAAAGACTCTTGGAGACCCAAATCGAGAAGACAAACACCTAGGCTGTAGATATCATGTTGCATCTTGTACTTCTCCTCGGGGTAGTCGCTCTGAAGGGAAGAGTGGCAGTCCACGTTGCGTTCCCAGTCCCTAATGTCTGCCAGTTTTCGAGGGCGTCGAAACCAGTCCTATTTCTGCCGGTAAATTCGTAAGTGAAAAAGGATTGATGGCCGGATACATCAATGCCCGTCCGTGGCTCATATGCTTACCACACGTGCTTGGAGATGGTGAAGTGCTTACCCTCGGCTACGGGCATTATGAGGGAAGCCTTGAAGACAGTCGTAAAAGCTTAAATGAGGGAATTGATCAATATAGCCTGCGGTAAGTCCGGCAGCGGCTTCCTTGGTGCGGTAAACAATTGTCGAGATAGCCGCAAGGCAACCGGCAGCCAGTAGGCTACATTGATGTACTCAGAATCTCCACCCACGAAAGCTGCCAAATTCCTTGCACCCCGCTGCCATCCTCATGATGGCATCTTTCTCTTCTTGTCAGGTATTTGTCTCGGATTTGAGCGATCCGGGCTGTTCATGTGCAGCGTGCTGTCACTTGTGGTTCTAGCTGAGATGTTGCCTGAGCCTGAGAACAGCGGCACATCTGTGGTCATTTTCATCGGCCCGGTGCGCTTGCTGTGTCAGAATTCGCGACTATCGATCTGTCGTCGATTTAAACGTCATTTCCGGTGGTTTTGCTACGTTGGAACTCTCTGGCCCCTGATTTGGAAGTCTGGCTGCGTCCCTCCCGTCTGGTGAAAGGAAACGAAAGCTCTGATGCTCCGTGATGAAACAGATCCTCAAAAAGGAAATTAATTCAGAGCTACAGTCTTTACAGCCGCGGGAGAAAGAATCAAAAGGAGTGCCTAACTGTGTCGCCGATATTGAAGTCCCTCGGGGACAGAATGGCGATGTTCATGGGGCGAGCATTAACAAAGATTAAAGACACATTATCTGTAACGTACCCGGCGACATGGATAAGCAATAGGGCGTAAAACGTAGTGCAGTAGGTAGTGATGAATGATATCAACGATAAGCCGATGAGCCGAGATCGGTAAGCTTGAACTCTTGAAGTAGAAAACGGAGAGAAAGAAGGCAAGGACTGAGGCAGGCGGCACGTGAGAGGGCTGATGCTGACGAGGTGGGGGTAGGGAGGAAGAGGGGAGAAATGAGGGGAACCGGGAACTTATGTTGCGCCTAACGCATTGAGATTTTGAAGATCAATCGATCAAAGCCGTCATTCAACACTAAGAACATCCCGCGATGGAAGCCGTGCAACACGAGATGGAGCACGAAGTTGACGTGTTCTCTGATGAATACCTTGAGCGACTCAGCATTTCCATCAGGGGCGACAATAATGATGATCAACGCATTGCGAAAGCCAGCGACGAAGAACACAGGAAGCATAGGCAGTAAAAACACCAGTATTTTGCCGATACTTGGCGGCCTTTCTCCCCAGACGCGCCATTGGACGATGAGTGGTTTATCGTGAACCCAGATATCCTCCCCGAGGACGACCTGGGGTATCTGTGCGAGATGTGTCGACACCTCAACTTTGACGTTTTGTTCACGCGACATGGAGTCTCTGGGAACAACCTGCCCTCGCTTCCCACCCAAATCATTTCCAAAGGTCTGTGGAAGGTGATGGAGCAAACGAATGGCTGCGCTTTTTGCGGACTGATGAGGCGGAAAATACTGGATGATGGATTACTGTCTCAACTTACGGAGAGTGATATACAGCAGGGGGGACTCAACATCAGCGTCATAGACGAAGGACTTGGTTATGCTATAAGGCTGGAAATTGAGCTTGAATGGGACATGGAGACCATTGGGAGATTTGTGGTGCAGCGAGTTGAGGAAGAGGCGCACCAGCCTCTGGCGGGAAGGTTTGTGCAGCAAAATCACGCCAACATGAATCGATTGAGGGAATGGCTGGAGATTTGCAAGAGAACTCATCAATCGTCTGACCAAAGTCTCGAAGTTGTAGTCGATCTGGCCTCACTGCGCGTCATCGATACAGTGACATCATGCGTCCGGGAGGTCGACATGCCCTTTCGGTACGCCTGCTTGTCTTATGTTTGGGGAAAAGGCAGCCAGATACAGTACACCAACTCGACAAGAAACAAACTGGAGATGCCGCAAGGACTGCAGAATGTCGATCTACCTCAGACAATTGCGGACGCGATCAAAGTCACCAAAGAAGCCGGCTTGCGATATTTATGGGTCGACGCTCTCTGTATCCTCCAGGATGAGCCCGAAGACAAAGCAAAGATCATATCGAAGATGGGTCTGATTTACGGCAGTGCAACAATGACCATCGTCGCCTCCACAAACATCGATCCGCATGATGGCCTGCCTGGCATGGGCACCGCAAATCGCCCCGTCGCACAGAACGCAGTTAAGGTCCAGGGCATAACGCTAGCTATCGGGCTTCACGATCCGCGTCAGTCGATTTACGACATCGAGAGCTCAGTGTGGAATTCACGTGCGTGGACATTCCAGGAGCGGGCATTGTCGAAGCGATCCGTTTACTTTACACGCTCACAGATGATCTTCGAGTGTGCCCACGGCGCACTGATGCTCGAGGAGATCGTTCCCGCTACGGACCCTGCGTTTCAACACTCGACATTAGAAGATCATCGGGTTCAGCCGGATCTATTAGCCTTGGTATGGTGCCATACATCGTTAAGGCGCTTCAAAAACAAGGGATTCACAATACGGGACGCGGATCAAGTTATGATGATGTCTGAGGACCTTGACCTAGACAATATGAATCCCGAAGAGCGAGCAAAGAGAGCGCCCGTATTCAATATCACGGTAGACGCAGCTCTCAATTTTATGAACACGCTCGGCGATACCAACGGATCGACGCCATGGGATTTATTTCGCCGTGCAGTGTGCGACTACACTAAGCGGAAGCTGAGCTGGGAATCAGACGCCGTGATGGCTTTCTCAGGCGTAGAGCACATTATTCAGCGGGGTACCAACACCAAGTTCTGGTATGGACAGCCCTCATTCGCATTCGAACAGGCGCTACTATGGCAGGCTGGGGAGCCTCTTCAGCTGCGACTCAAGAACGGCAAGGCGATTTTCCCAAGCTGGTCGTGGGCTGCATGGCAGGGTCACGTATTCTATCGCGGCAGAGGGTGGAAGAATTCCGTGGTCTGGGATCCTGTATCCGTGGTACGTTGGTATGTGAAGGAGAAGCCTCAGTGGGTTATTGATAGGTTTATCGAGGAAGGAAACAAGACAGAAGATGAGGTAGAAGAGTACAGGAAGAAAGTGGGTGAAGCCACCGTGCTTTTGAGAGAGTTGGATGCCCGCTCCCTACATCACTTGGATGCTGTGGGCAAAGATGGTTGGGTCATGGAGCAGGACGCGCAGCATAACCGCCACATCTACACTCACAACACTTACAAAGGGGTAAAGTTCACCTACCCTGTGAGTCTCTTGGGCCAGAGCATCGAAGATCGCCCAGACAGCAACGGTATTCTGTTCTTCGACGCCCACGTAGTCCCCATCATTTCATGCGACATGCAGCAAGCATCTTTTAAGATGAAAATCGAAGATCGTTTCTTTCAGCTCGGCGTCAACGACGAGTCCCGGTCTGCCAACGGCCGCGCGCCGTGGCAGCGGATTGTCTATCACCAAGGGTATCGGGCCGGATATCTTAGCCTCAACACAAGCTCTCTCCCAGCAGAAGACGACGGCTACGAGTACCACCTAGCTGCTATCTCGCGCGGAAGTCTCTCCTGGGTCCCGCCGCCACCACCAGGGTGGGACCTGTATTGGAGCACGGGGCCGTGCGATGTCCAGAAATTCCTCTTTGAAGAGGAGTGGCACACCGGGCTTGGAAATGTTGAAGTGCCGAATGAGACGGTGGAACCGGCGACGGATAGCATGGTGGAGGCGTCGATGAGGAAGCACAACGAGAACGGCGACCCGCACTGGGACATCTCCAGGTTCGGCGGGATAACCGTGTGGGATGTTTATGAGGTGCTTCTTTTGAAGACGCAAAATGAGGTGTCGTGGAGAATCGGTGCCGGGAAGGTCAATCTTCGCGCTTTTGTGGCAGCGCATCCGAAGGAGATGATGGTTCAGCTTGCGTGATGGTATTCATCTTTGTGGATTTATGCACGAAGAAGTACTCAAGCTAATATTCAATTTGCTCAACGAGGAGACCTCCTAAAAGTCAAAGTACTTATTCTCCTGAAAATTAATTCATAGTCTCTTTGAATTATACTATGACTTATATGCAGATAGGTCTATTTAGGGGTTTTGATATCCCTAAATTGCCCGTCTACCTCTACTTCTAGCTTTATATGCTACCCTTTTTATACGTTTATATACGTCACTCACTATAAATCATGTTTAGGTAGACGCCTTATTAGTAAACCGGATATCTTCCTGGAGCTAGGCATATTCTACATGCCGAGACAGTCAAGCGAGTGCTTTAAGAGTGAGATTCCTGATCATTCCATGGAACCCTCGCCCAATCTCTTTCAACGGAGCTTCAAAGGCAATGGGCTTCCAGATCACCATCACGCCAGCGGCGCTTGCGACGCCGTTGGCCTCGATCTTTGACAGAAATTCCATCGTCCTAGTTCGTGATCCATCGTCTTCTAAAACGCTTAGAAAAGTAGATTCTCCAACACCAGATACGGTGACGTGTGTCCACGTGTGTAGTGGTAGAGAATAGTTGAGGGGGAACGCAGTTCCGGCCGCAATGAAGGTGATGTTTGTATGTGAACCGTTTCCAGAAACGAGAGCGGAATCCTCGCTGTAAAACAGCACTCCAGGCGCGTTAGAAGTTGGGTAAACGGAAAAGGAGAGGGCGTAGTCTCGGCCTTTACTCTCCAAAGACGTCTCAACGAAGCAGTTGCCATCTAAAACCAACGTGGAGTTTGGCATGATGCAGCCGCGGGATGCTCCATCATACCCGTTCCCGGACAGGTCCTCGATCATGTCGCTACTGTTTTTCAGAGGAGAGAACTGGTAGTCCAAGATGACCTCTGATATGGACTTGATCCTGCGATCTAGGTTCTGGCCTGGTGCAGCAGCAACCAGCGACTCCAGGACGGCGGAATAATCGTCCTCCTGGAGAGAACCGCCCCACTGCTTGTCTGCTAGAGCTGGAAGTCCACTGCGCCAGCCGCGATATGCCTCGAGGTACGTCGAAGTTGCCGGACCGTAGTCATTCCATTGCGCGGCGATATGACCAACGACTCTTGGATCGTCTCGACTAGGATTATTCGTGGCGTTTTTGACATCAAAGATGTGTGGTGCAAAACCGCCCCCTAGGGGATTTCCATTGAAGATCGTTGTTGTGTTCAACGTTGGCGGAAAGTAACCGTTCCATTTGACGTTGGTGTAGAATTTCATGTCAGAGTTGAGAACATCGTAGCCGTTCTGAATGAAGTCGAAGTACGCGTTGTCCTCATATGGTGCCCAGTGCTGTATGACAACCTCCTTCGAGACGTTGGCCCCGGCATCAGGGGTAAAGGTTCCCCAGATACGCGTCTTCCTACCAGCCTCATTCCACACAAACATGCTCAGTTCGTTGACCAAGTGAGTGTACTCTTGAATCAGATCTTTCTTGTACTCATCTGCTCCGATATGTACTGTCTTGGAGCTGAACCAAGGAAGAAATGTTCGCCAAATGCTCTCCAGCGTAGGCATTGTCTCAGAGTGCGAAATGTTCAGGAGCGTCGGGTCTTCGTCAAGTGCTAAGTGCGGCTTCCATTTGCTGATAGCCAAGGCGTGAGCTGGAGCTTCAATCTCGGGGATGATTGTAACCCCTCGTGCGGCGCATTGTTGTTGAATTTGGCGGAATTGAGTTTGGTCGTATGATTCGTTCCGGAGTTGCGCGAGACCTCTCAGATCTTCATCGTCGGACCAGAGGCGGAAGCTGCTATACAAGGCCCATACTTGCTGAGGAGTGTATAATTCATCGTTGACAAAGAGGTTGTCGCTGAGGTGCAGGTGGAATTCGTTTTGTTTAAAGAAAGAGAGGTAGGCGCACATCTCGATAAGAAATTCCGGGGGGTAATAATGACGGCCACAGTCTAACTACTGAATGATTAGATCTATAAACAAAAGGCGCCGAAGGCCAAAGGCCTGAGATGACATGACTTACCATAGCACCTCGTGTTGCCCAGCCAGGTGCATCATTGCCCCGACCATGCGGAATATTGCCATCGTTGAGCACCACAACCTGCAAAAGAGTTCGAGTGCCCCACCATGCTCCGAGAGCACTGGCACCGCTGATGACGATACCTGCTTCGCTGCTTACCAATGAATAGCCTTCCGAAGTGTTGCGTCCGGCTGCGTCGAGGTAGCTTCTGTTTGGATCAACCGTGATGAAAATAGTGTCTGCCACTGAGAAATTGCTCGCGGTAACAGGAAGGTCTATTCCTGTGACCGACAACAAATCTTCACGGAAGGTTTGAGCAAACTCCTCCAAGGTTGGGGGAATCAATGTTTGGCCGTTTTCGTTGACTGAGTCCGCGTAAGGGGCATGGACTATGATGCCATGAAGCCTCTGCATGGAATATGCGCCAGACCCTTCGTGTTCAAATGGAAAGGTCGGGACAGTCACGAGTCGAGCGGAGACTGGCAAAACGTAAGCTCCTGGAATATAGAAGAATCTATATGAATAGAATACTTACTGCTGACTGTGAACAAAACAATAGCGATGAGCATGATTGCGAAAATTTGTTTCATGATGTTGAAGGTAGTCCACAAAACGTTGCGCACTCGATCTGCGAGGTTATGTATCCATTTGAACGTCGCAAGGCGCATTCAAGCTGAGGAGACGACCGGCTGCTCTCTTTGACAATTTGGAGGTATTTCGGGTGCGCTAGTTCGCCTGAATTCTTGACAGCACCAAAGTACGTTGCCGAAACGTTCAAATGGATAGCCGCTGTCTCGTCAACGACTTGCTTGCGATGACTGATTACTCATGTCACGTTGCTATGGGAGTATCAGTCAAGTCGCGAGAAAACGTGGTAAACCCCCCATGATATTACATACCTTGACTCTAGTATCAGTTTGTCACGTTTCATAATATGTTGATTCTTCGGTTGCGATCTTGAGAGCACAATGTTGTAACGTTGCTTTCCGACAGACCCGATGACCCTTCACTATCTTGTGTGGGGTCATGAGCTGATCCAGGGACTGGGTCAATAACTCTGAGAAAAGTAGTTTAAGCGCACTTGCCAGCCGTGTTGCCTTGCTATTGCCCATAATCTTTGCAGCTTTTTTAGACTTCGCCTTGTTTCCTAGTAGTTCAGTTCCAAAGTAGCTATGTTCTTAAGGCTGTGTTTAACGTTCTGGTCACAGTGGTTGAGACTACAATCCGTTCTATGACCTGATTTGGGTAGGGTTACGTCCGGACTGGTATCAGGACCTGTGAATGTTGGAACTTGCTGTACCTGAATCTTGTGTTTGAATTGAATGTCACTTTGGGTAGGCAGGGACTGAAATCAAGCAGAATGAGCGCTGCTGTGGTGGAGCCGCGTTGGCTTACTGAGTCTGTTAAATAAAGCAGAAAATATCTATATGAGCTATGTAGGCTATCCTGTTAAGTCTCACTACTTAGAAGATGATGTGATTACTCAAGAATTTGTGACTCCTAGACTATGAAACGAGTGTCCCATCCTAGATGGTTCTCATTCAAGGGAAGAACTCGCGGTTGTTCTTTTGGCTCAAGACTCTTGGGTCAGTGAACCTCGCCTGCTCTGTCTGGTTATGACGGAACGATTTCCCGAGCTCGTTCATGACAGTCGGGCTCGTGATATTCCCCCACGACCCCGTCTCTAAACGAAAGAGGAGAGCTTGAAGAGATGCCATCATCTCCAGCGTATTCCATGTGCAATGACCGGGATAATCAACCACGGCTTGGCGGTAGAGCTCACCTTTGCCGTTCTTCTCGACTCCGGCCGCATAAGCTGCGAGCAGCGCGGACGACCTTGTAGCGTCCCCGACAGTAGTAACTTGCAGAACAGGCACGAGCGGGTTTCCGGTGAGGGCGCGTTCCGTCCAATAGGCGATGGCTGTCTCGTTTCGAGGCACTCGGGGGTAGGTTTCAATGGCTTGAAGGTCAGCCGCAAGATCTAGTCCGGCTTCTTTGTAAATGCGTGCGGTGAGTTCGCGCTGCGTAGCATCAGCGGTCTCGAAAAGGCTGGTGTAGTTGATACCGGTATTCCACGACATGACCCCGGCGGGACTGTCGTAGAGGTATCGCACACTGACAGCCGCAGCCGCGCTGTCGGTTGTAGAACGCAGCATCGCCTCCAGGACGGCATCTTCGTCGTTCGGGTCCGGCTTGGCCAGGTACGGTTCCGCAGCTCCGCCCCATTTCGGCACCTGCGCAATGGACGCGGCGACCAAGATCCGAGCCCGGCCTGCGGTTGTGTTGAGTGCCTTGTCGAGGGTCTCGATCCAAGCCTGACCGGCGCTCTCCCGCTCCTCATAACTAATCCCCACCAACGGCAAGCTGCTGTTCGGGGCAATCAGAGCCTTCAGCGTGAAGAGGAGATCCAGGCGCTGGTTTGCCATGACGAGTCCCTCTCCGCCGTTGGCGGATATGGCTCCGTCGACAAGGTCCGGGTACGCCTCGGCCACGCCTAGAGCGACGCCCCCGCCGCCGGAACACCCGAATTGGATGGTCGTCTTTGGGCAGCCGAACTCTTCGGCGAATAGTTCAATCACTTGCGCCTGTTGGTTTCTCTCGGCGCGAGGGTCGAACTTGGTGATCCGGTCGGCGCGGCGACTCGTGCCCGAGAAGGCGTAGCCATTTTCGGTCCAGATGGCAGCCTGAGAGGTGTTGTAGTGGAGGTAGATGCCGGCGTCGAGGTCGTTTAAGAGCACGCCATTCCAGTTAGCCGGAACGCGAATCCAGTACTCCATGCCGTCCGGGAGGAGGCCATGGCGATTGACGATGCCGTCCGTGCTGTTCGACATCCCCGACCATGTGCAGACTAGCGATGCCAAACAGATCAGAGTTGAGATTATGGTGCAAAGGCTCCGCGAAGCGTCCATTAGTTGGTACATATCGGATCATACGACTGACGTCTGTTCTGGCTGAAAAGGACAGGAAAGTGGATCAAACCTATGGCTCAGTAGGGCCTCCAGACTTCTTCAGTGAATCCATCCCGCTTTTGTATCGCTTGGCTGACGTAGGGTTGGAGACCGGGGCGTCAAGTCTTCCTTTTGACAGGGATCCAATATGAGAGAGGAAGTGGCAACGTTACTCAGACGTTGAACAGTTGGCATGGCGAGGTTACCATACCTGTTCGTGAATGCACATATTAGTACGGGATTATCCTCCGACCCTAGGTCAGTATGCCTATCTTGCAATTATGAACCCCGATGATGATATCCAGACGCAGCACTCAATACGCGTATACAGCGATTGGCAATTGGAGTGGAATACGAGACACGAGGGCGATGGACCATCATTCAGGTTGTCAAATGAATTGGACGAACTACCTTCACATCGCGGGATGTTTATGCTTTTTAAAAGACATTTTACTCACCCTGATATCTAAGCTTTCAAGCTTTTATAGTTCTATCACTCATAATTAATAATATTATTTATATTCATCTACATGACTTAAATATTCTTAATCTAAAGCTACTTTGGTGAGTTTCAAAAGCTTACAAGAGACTTAATAGTAGTATATATCAATGATTATGAAATATATTCAATGACTGCTAGGGCAGCTCTTACCGACATCAGCCAGTCAAATGAATGTTCTATCCAGATAACACTTTGTTTGTTGCTGCCTTAAACGTGGCAACCGGGAGCCCTGGACGATCAGTCACATCTGCGAGGGTTTCCGGTTGCAGGAGGATCGGAAGTCTCAGCGATTAGCACTCACATCTTTGGGCAGGCTCTGTGCGGTTGATGTACAACTTAAAAGCAATTCGCAGTAGCGCTCATGCGTTTAACGCCTGAGTGACACATCTTAAGCGCAAGATGTTAAGACAGAGGCTGACGGGGTGGTCAGCTTCACAGATTCGGCATTTCGTAGCAGCCGTGTAATATATACGGGGGGATTAAGAAGTGAGTGTGGTTTTACAAGACGAAGATGTGCTTTGGCGTGCGGCTTCAGCAGAGCATGTACAGTTGAACATGTACAAGAGGGGAAATGTATAGGTCAATGTGGAACATGCGTAGTTCAACGGGAGAGCGCACGCTCGTCCACGTTTGAGAACTCGTGATCTGATGTTTCTTGGAAGCAGCTAACTTATTGGGCTGTGGCGAGACAATTGTGTTGACCGGGCACAAGTGCACCTGCAACAGCTCGGCCATGGCGCTGGTGTCCAGTTCACAGTCACTTGCTTATTTCCTTCTGAACACCCAACGACCCATTCCATTGCCATGATACTTCATGATGCCGAAAACGGACGTTTCTCTCGTTTAGCTGCGTTGCATGTCGGGTAGCACCACTTCAACCTGCGCAACTATACCATTTGATTGAAGAACGACAACTACGTATTGTGACGTGTCCAGAAATAGCCGGATCAAAGTTCAAGATCTTTCATTATAAGACAAGACGCTTCTGACTCTGTCATCTTGAATCTGAAGTGGCAAGTTCAGGACATCAATAGAGCCGCCAGTCATATTCATTATTTGGACCGCCCAGCTTCAACAATGTTCACGATGAAACTCATTAGTCTGCTATCAGTGATAACTGGCGGCAACGCTATGGTTCTCTCTACGGTTCTACCTACGCCCCTCGCTACCCTGTCGCCACGACTCTCGCTAATTATCGGATCTCTGATCTTTGCATCGGCGCCGGCCCTATACCCTCCAAAGTAAATCACATACTCGTTATATGGGGTTCTTTTATACTATTCATTCATTCGTCGAACTGAACAACATAGGCTTGTGACTTTATACCTTTTAATCATGTTTGATTTTAAAGATCTATCGAAGACATTGTAAATTATCAGTATCTTTCGTATCAACCAGCACGATGGCGCAGAACGGAAAAGAGAATCACAGACGAAACATATATCCAATAGGTCGCTGACCACAAACCAAGCAGGAGAGAAGCGCACGAGACGCATAAGGCTAAGTCGGAATGCCTTTTACCACTTTACAACAACACTTAACCCCAAACAAAAAGATGACATGCAACACCGGGCATTCGCCGGTCGTCACCGACCCGACTACTACTCCGGCCCTCACTGGTTTATCGATGGGAGAGCGGACGGGATCCCGAGTTCTCCAATGGGTATGGTCGCATGTGCTGGTTTTAACGAGAGAGGCCTCTCTTATTGTGACGGGGGTGACACTCATCGTGACTTGTTGACGGCGTCGTGTTCTTCTACGTAAGAGTCTACAGGTAGAGCCTTTCATAACATAACTCTATGTATCCTGTCTCACACACCATCTCTCTACTGGTTTCAACTTACAACTTCAAGACACACCACTATTATCAGAATGACTGTTCCACGTCGCTGCCAATGTTTTCAGGTGACATCGAATGCCATCTCGCCTGCCGTGGATCCGGGGAGGTACTTGTGCGGTGTCCACTCGTGATGGGTCCGAAGATGAGCGGCGGACATAGCTCAGTTGGGAGAGCGTCAGACTGAAGCGGATCTCGATCCGAGAAACTTCATTCTATCAATCTGAAGGTCGTGTGTTCAATCCACACTGGCCGCATCTTCATTTTTTGCCATCGTGCTCATTGAAGGTGGTCACGATGAGTTTGTGTTGTGGTTGAGGCCGTTTCCCTTCTTCTCGGTTCAAGGTTCCCATGTGCTGCAATTTTTTCTTCGGGTAACAGCGCTCTTCGAGACACGTAATTAAAAGCATGTTCTTGCCCTTATTTGTCTTTTGCTACCAATATCCATTATGCTGCCCTCTATTTCTCTGTTTTTGTAGGGAGTTCCGAGAGCACATATCAGTTGTGATGTCTGGTCGGAGACGTGACAACCAAGAAAAAAACAAAAAATCGTCGGCCCGCTCGCCACTGCTCGCACCTGGCAGGACCCGGCAGGGCCGGCGCCGATTGACGCCGACCTCTGACGTATCAACTCATCTGCTCGCTCGCCCATTCGATCCTTCTGGCCTTCTCAACCAGACCACACTGCCCATAACCGGGAAGCTTCAATACGGCCAAATAGAACTTTATTCTGAGCCCAACGATCCCGTGGCGCCGTATTCGACTATTGTGAAACCGACAGAAACCCTTCCAACTGTTAGATAATCTACCTAATGCTTTTGATCTCAAGCGACGCTTACTTGACTCAAACTCGGGTGGTTTTGTGCACAAGACTTCGCCTGTAGAGTGTCTCTTTCTCGTCTTCCAAGTGCAACTTGTGTACAAAAGAAGAGGTTTACGCTCATAATTGTGAATGTCTCGGTCACCTTGTGTCATTACAGAACGCCATAACTCTCTGAACTACCAATTGCTACTTTTGAAGGCCATTCACAATTTGTAACTTCACGTCATGCGCGTAGTGAGAGTCTCGGATCAGTGATTCATGTCAGCTTATCAAGCTGACATGCTACGCCTGAGTGCAACATTCTATCGTGTAACTCGAATAGGGGAGGGAACCTGGGACAAATCTCACGATCTGTCGACACAGTCAATTCACAGAAAAGCGTACTTCGCGTGAAACGTTGAAATATTTGATTGGTATTGGGGCTCTGCGTGAAGAATTGGCTATAAAAGCCGCGCTCTATATCCAGTCCGATTTCAAAATCAAATCATCCAAACTCAAGTCATCAGTTTATTTAACATAACTCATTCAACAGCCAGCTCTTCTCCCATAAACACCATATACCTCTTGACACTCAAGATGTACCTTTCCATCTACCTCGTTTCTGCCCTAGTCGCGGTCTCAGCCGCCTTCACTCTCCCCGAGGGCACCACCGACGGCTTCTATCTCGCTTACTACAACGAGAGCGGCCACGAGGTCCACGTCAAGGCTCCGGACATGTCCTATTCCCCGGCCGACCTCGCTCCCAGTAAGCCGGCGATCCGTCAGCTTCGCAGCTCCGACAACCAGCTTCTCCCGCGCGGTGGAGGTACTATCTGGTGTGGCTGCGATTTAACGATGGTCAGCCAAGACTGCGATGCGGCCGTGGAGGACCTCAAATCTCAACTGACCAAGTCAATCGTGCCCCTCATCGGAGCCGGCAAGGCGTGGTACTCGATTCGTGGGGGCGTTGTCGCCTTCATGTGCAACAAAAACCTCATCTTTCCCGCTGGGGTCGGTGCCTCCCACTACGGTGGAGATCTGGCAGAGATCACGAAAGCCTGCGGGTTGTACGTTCCAGGGACGAGGGAGAGGGACGAGGGCCTGGATGTGGGGTACATGAAGATGCATGAGGGCCTGGACTTTTGCGGCGTTGCTCGGAGAGGGGCCGCGCACCACTGCTGATATGTTGGTTTCTATTGCCTACTGTGGGAAGAACTCGAGCTGGAGACTTTCATTGAATTGGAGGACATGGTCTTATGAAAGGACATAGACGGATGATGCAGTAATAGCAACATGGTCTACCAGGAAGAAGACTTGGGAGCTTGCAGACGCATGGTAGATGTATTCACTAAGACGCTCATTCAATCGAAATTTCAAAGTACTCAAGATTCCGGGAAGTCCTCATGAGAGCGTGAATCTGGTTTGCATCATGGGATTTTAACACACAAAGACTAGGGATACATTCTGTTATAAGTGTAGACTCTGCACGCGTTTGACGCGCATACAACAAAATAAAGAGTTAACTTAACTCGTAAACATAGCACACATAGAAGACCCAGGTTCAGTCAGAACCTAGAGCCTATCTCTTCCCTTAAAGTGTCAAAACCTTCCCAACTAGTCTAGTATCAAGAAGCATACTTCCTAAGTCAGGAAGTACTAAGTAGGCAACTCTACCTCATAATGAAAGTTCGTAAATGGTCTAATCTATATTAGTAAGTCCTCCCTATTGTCTATTACTTATTCATAAGACTTCTCCTCTTAGAATTAAATGCTCTGTTAGGAAGGGAACGCTTATGAAGGGAATTAACTCCACTTTAGGAGGAAATTAAAGCTGACTTCCCCAGCATTTCGAACACGATCTTTACCTAGTTAAGAGCGTTTACATCAAAGATTCAAAAGAGTTCTGGTTGAGTGGCGGCGCTTTGTTGTCATTATCATTATCGTCCTAATTGCGATGCCGCTGGTTCAGCTGAACCCTCTTCTGTACGGACCGATATCAGCCCTCTCCGCTCTGTTTTCATCTGGGTTTCTTGCTCGCATGGAAGGGTTCGTGTCCAGCGGAGCGTCTCCTGCCAACGGCTAGGCTCAGGCGGGTTCTTACTCAAGTCAAGGGGTAAAGACAAAACAGCGGCTAAATTAGGAAGGTTAGGCTTATCTAGGTACCTCGTAGGATAATGGTATAGAGCCCGCGGATCCCTCTTCTCGGCACGAAAGTGCATATTCTGCATCTCTAGTTTGTTCAAGTTATGACCGCAAGTAGCGGCGCAGCATATGTAGGAATGACATGAAGGAGGTATAAGAAGCAGCGAAACCGAGAGTCGACACTTCCCAAGACCCTGATTTCTGAACCAGGAAAGGGTCGCCGTCGGAATAGGCATTCTTCGCCTGCAGTGAAATATGGTCCGGTTCGCAGAAACCTTGTGGAGGCTATCATTTATCTGGAGCCGAGATCCGGGGTTGCCCCGCCTTGTGGCATGGATTGAGCCGGCCGTCCTCAGTTGCTGAGATTGGTTCGGCCGTTGAATCGTCCCGGCCCTGGGTTACTCGGTCTTTGAGCGGGTTGAATATGCGCCGGTCCAGTTTCCGAGTTGCTGATCGCGGGTCGACTATTGATCAAGACGATGGGTACCTTAGGCTCGTGCTCACTTGTCCATCTTAGAGGCTGAGCGGTGGCATTGTCTGTTACTTTGCAAAGATCATGGCTTTGCATTCTTATCAGAAAAGATGGTTTGATTGTGGTGTGGCATCGAATGTACAAGACTTTGGTTTGCAATTGTATTTTATCGACTCTTGCGTTGCGGAAAAAACTAGTCTTGAGTCTTCAGCCTTCATGAAACGAACAATCCATTCGATCAAATAGGTAGGAAGAAAGTTGATCTGCATCCAGGCCTTTTACTACATTCCCTGTCATTGAAAGTCTACGGGCATCCGGGAGCGCCGCTGCCGGTGTTCGCACCGGCCGGGTCGCAGCAGCCCTCGTCCATCTGGAACATGCCGCATCGTCAGCAAACGTGTCCTGCGTAGAGCCTTGATGCGGTACAGAGGCCTCGGGGTTACTCACGTTTCCAGGGCCTAGATAGTTGCAGCACAAAAAGTATTCACCCCACTGGGTTGCGAACGGGTAGGGGTGATCGAGGGAGCCCCATTTCTCGCACTCGGGGCTGACCTGGCGCTCTTGAATGGCGGCGCCGGCGACGAGGGTGGTGAGCAGGGCGGCTGCGATTGACAACTTCATTGTGAATGTGTCGATGGATGCGGTCTGAGGCGGTGAGTTTAGGAAAGAGCGAAGTGATTGGAATTTGTTCATTGAAAAGTCCCGAGCGGATTGAGCTTTCTTATGTACCCGCGAGGCAGATAGAGTGTTTTCTTCTTCCTCATCCCCTGGATCATCTCCTGTTCGGATGAACGGCTGCCACCGAACATGCGTCGCCGTGCAGGCCGTACCCGTGGAGGTTGACCTTCGGCCGGTAATCAGGTGCCCCGGGGCTAATTGCCCGAATCGGACGCTCCACGGAGGCGGATCCGTCGCATAACGTGCGAATAGATCACCCACGTTCACCTCTTCTCAGAAAACAAATGCAACATCGACACTCCTCCATTCTTGTGGTTAAGCGAGATCTTGGTATCCCAGCAGACCACTAGCACTGGATGTCGCGGCGCCTTGGAGTAATATCCCCAAATCTAATGACGCACGGCAGGCCGATCCTGGCCAGTTCATACCTTACAGGGGCCAACAAGTAGACTTGGATATTTGGTTCTAACAACTTCTTCTTGCTGAACAGCCTTTCTCATAGGTTCTTCGTGACCTTGCATTTGGCGACCCACATCTCCTGGATACGGACTTGCCAAACTGAAGGATCCAGAGCAACTCGCAACGGCTCTGGAACTCGCTACCAAAGTTTGATTAGTCCTGCACGCCATTTCTGAGTTGCATCGTGCTGTTTCCCGGAACCAGCTAACTAGCGGTTGCGGCCGGACCGAGGGAATGGATACCGAGTTCTTACGCAGTCTTCCGAATCAGGTCCTCTAGCTCGTCTCCTGAGCACTCGAAGACCCCCAAGACAGCTCCCAGAAGTCCATGCCGCCGTATCCCTCGCCGTACATCATCTTGAAGTGGTACGTGATCAGCGCCGACATGTCGCCCCTGGCCAGCTTCTCGTCGGCCTCCTTGATCATGTCGTCGACCTTAGATAAATGAACAGTGGCAGAAATAGTGAAGTGTACGTTGAGAAAACTCTCACTGGCCCCCTTAGGATTTGAGATTGATGATTTGTATACTTGAATACAACGCCGGGGCAGTATTGAAT
This sequence comes from Colletotrichum karsti, assembly GCF_011947395.1. Lineage (NCBI taxonomy): Eukaryota > Fungi > Ascomycota > Sordariomycetes > Glomerellales > Glomerellaceae > Colletotrichum > Colletotrichum karsti. The sequence goes on from NW_024065905.1 coordinate 1,160,791, forward strand.
GACCAAAGTCCGCAATGGCCCGCAGGTAAAATCGGGCGGGTGATTAAGAGAAGAGCCGCATCGCGCCGTGAAATACCGTACTTGTCCGGGAATTCTGCCCCCGCCCGTGGATCGGCTACCAAAAAGTGCCGGAAAGTGAATCAACCCCGTCCCGCCCTTTCCGGCGACGGGACGGCCCCACATTCGGCATCGGTCGGAGCCAGGTAGCTGTGTCAGCCAGGAGGCCCGTTAGTCATTCCTTCGGTCTCCGTACGATATCATACAATGATGTCACCAAGACGACAGAAGTTGGTTCACTTTCTTCTACAGCTGAAGAGCCGTATCACTCAGCTCTCGCGGTGTGTGATCCATCGCTGAATGAAGACAAAACGTTCTAACTACCTACTTTGTTTAGCAAGTTTAAAGCGCTAGCCCGGCGATGTGAGCTTCTATCTACGTTGGAGTGAAATATTCACAAAATTCGTCCTCTACTTGGCTTGAACTTTTCCTTGAAACTAGGTGAACTTGAGTCATTTTATGAGGGGGTTCCTTAATACCGTCTGGGGCAGTGGCTGCTCGAAGTGGGAGACGAAGATCGAGCGAGTTTGTCTTCGCAGGTATCGGGTTACCAGGATAAGAAGGTGTAAGAATGCAAGCGTGGGAACGACCCAGCGGCTACGCCAACTATTGGCGTGAATATGCAGCTCGCATTCGCATTTGCGGGGAAACGTGCCGAATTCGCTGGCTGCTGTTATACATGTATTGGGAGGGAGCTTTGGGTGGCTGCATTCGATCAGGCTCACATACATATTGGGGTTCTTTCACAATTTTATTCATTCGTCACACTCAACAACACGTCAGGGACCTAATGCCTCTTAACTGTGCTTAGTACTTTAGTAGTTTTAAAGATCTGCTGATAATATTCAACACCGTAAGTGTTGTTGCGAACGCGGCTAGCAATAACTTCGAATTGACTCGCTTTTCATTAACCTGAACGATGGCATATAGTAAGGAATAGTGTCAAAGATGGTATTTAATAGGTTGCTTACTGATAAGTTGGGAAATATGTAAGTAGAGAAGAGCGCATAGAGACATATAAGACTGTTTTGGAATATTTCTTTAACACTTTACAACAGTACGTTCAACTCCTCCTCCGCCAAGAGCCTATCAATTGATGCAATCAGCCTTGGCAACCCAAGTTGGGTAGGACTCTGCATAAGTTATAGGGGCGCTCCGAAGGCCTACATGTAGTCAGCTAAGTCCGAGGCGTCAGCTGACAATGACTTCGAATCTAATTAGCCTAAGCGATCTGAGAAAGGCATTGGCTCTCCTCCACTGAGAAGGTGTTATAAGTGCATGAGTCCGAGGCGTCATGTCTGCGCCAAGGGCCGTGCCCACGATGGCTTCACCTCGACTTCTTCCGCCGAGAGACCATGAATGCAATCGACCTTAGCGACGCAAGCAAAGGAACGCATTGTAACCTCGTGTCTATGGCATTGCAACATCGTGCTTATGGTATTGCAACATCGTGCCTCATCTTCACATTCAAAGGAAGTTGGTACATACATGCACTCTCGCTTTCAGCCCCTCAAGCCTTGGAAACAATGGATTACACGAGAAGCTAACCGAGGAGAGTAGCAGCAGACGAGACTGGGCGAGAGGGCGAGATGAGACGACGAGATGTCGAAGACTCTGTGATGGGAGTCTCCCAGAAATGCATAAAAGGCTCGCTCCTGCCTCTGTCTGGAAGCTCTTGAACCCATCTCCATCCACCTCATCATCTTCGGCCTCTCAGCAAAGAAACCAGTCCAGCATCAAGCAACCTGCACAACTTCACTCTCGAGATCAAGTTCTCCGTCTTTACCAAGCAAAATGAAGTTCTTCGCCGCCGCCACCCTCGTCTCGGGCCTCTTCGCCACCGCCGCCTCGGCCATCGACCTGCACCTCGAGTTTGCGGGCGGCTGCAGCACCAGCGGCGGCGGGTATATCTGCCGGGGATGGAACCCCAACACTTGCTGCAGCGTCAACGCGGGCACCTATTTCGGCAGCGGCTCGTTCAGAGCCATCCCGCGCAACTGGAACATCCAGGCGCGTGGCCACGCCGGGCCCAACTGCGGCTCCATCCGCGAGCAGCAGGACAGCGCCGGCCGCGACTACGTCTGCCTCGGCAACGGGCCCTTTGGCGGGCTGGGTTACGGCTTCAACAACAAGAAGATGATCCGCGGCGCGACCCTGGACGCCCGCGATGACGAGGAGACCGAAGGCTGCGCCCAGCCGGACATCCTGTACCTCGCCGACGGCACCCAGTACAACTACACCGCCATTGCCGAGACTGGCCAGGCCACCGAGGAGGTCGTCTCGCTTATTGAGGCCGGTGCATCGGCCGACGACATCCCCAGCTTTGAAGCGTTCAAGCTTGAGGAAAAGCTCGTTCTGTGAACATCAGACGTAACCTCAGGACGCTTCCCGCTGTCACGCCGTCCCCAAGCCTTGCCCGGATACCCTATGGCGAGTGCTTCAGCTGTCTATCCAGGTTACGATGCGGAGTATTGAGCCGGTTCATACGTCTCTTATCCTGTGATTCGTCCTTTTTTGTTGGGGGGTGTCTTTCTTCTTCTTCTTTATATACTCGGCTTGTCCGGGTATACTTAAACACTCTTTTTGAAAATTGCGGTAGATTAAACTTAGGTACCTAGGTAGTAAAAGACAAGACCTTCATTGCTGCAAGTACATGGCGTATGTTGACTATTGGTTTATTAAATATGCCTTGATGCATCTTCTAGCTATAAATACCATTAGTGGCAAGCTGCTGCAATAAGCACTGAATGAGGTGAAAGGGAGATTGGAGAGTGACTTCTCAACCTAGAATGACCGCAACCAACTCTGCTCCTCTTCCCTCGTCGAAAGTTGAAACCTCTTAAAGCTAGTTAGCCAGTCAGCTCCTAGATACAGTCTTACTACTGCTGCAGGGACACCAAAGAGCGGCCGTTGCTTGCGGAGAACTCATCGACGTTGCTGATCGGCCGCTAATACGGACGGCTAGCTTCCCGTGCTGCTGGAGAGACACAACACCAACGCGTTCGCTTGCGCCAAGCGCCGCTGCTAGCACATGTCTTACCCAACGATACACTAGGAATGTTTATCGTGCAGATCTACGGAGACATTTCTCCCTTAGGATTGTTGGTCAAGGGAGATAACATCTATGTCAAACGCGGCAACACTCCAGGTCACCATCCAGCGACTTCAAGTTATGCTTTGGAGAACTCAGCATGCAATTTGTATGGACTCTAGTAAGTTAAGTATGTTCGTCAAAGAGCATCGTTAGATTCCAAGCGGAGAAGATATCTCCAGGTGAGAAGAATTGGCTATGCTGGCATGTGCTCGTACACATGTTAGACAGCATAAGGTAATTAGCACTTCATCCAGCTTGTGTCTGACCCTGTAAGACATGGCTATCTCGCAAGCATGAAAAAGAGAGGAGACGACCAAGTTCACGTCCAATTACAACGGCCGAGTATTCGATTACGGGCCGTCGCGGCTGCACGATGCTGTGGCCGGTAAGACAAACAACAGCTAGCCTGAGACAGTTGACGCGAGAACGGATGGACGAGGAATCCGACAGAGACATGGGGTCTCGATATTTTCTCGCCGGCATCTATGCCTCTATTTCCTATATAAGTAGCAATATTCTTTCCTTTTATCAGCCAATACTTCGACCGTCAACTTCCAATTGTCCGGCACCGTGTCACTTCAGAACATCAGGATGTCGCTTGTGGGGATTCCCAGAGCACCACCAACCTTCCTTCTGGGAAACTTTCCGGATCTGGTACCCTCAAACCCCTGGCCGTCTTTCAAAAAGCTCCAGGAGAAGAACGGTGAAATCTTCTACATCAAGGTCCCATTCAAGCCTCCCGTTGTCTTCGTTGCCAGCGCCGCCTTGCTCGGAGAGCTATGCGACGAGAAGCGCTTCCGCAAGCAGGTCACGAAGCCTATCCTTGAGATCCGCGGGGCCGTACACGTCGCGCTCTTCACGGCCGGCTATGAGGGCTGCGAGCAAATGGATTGGGGCATCGCCCACAGGATTATCCGGCCCCAGCTTACGCCTCAGGTCATCGCCGAGAGCTTCGGTGATTTCCTCAGCACCGCCGATGATCTGTTTGATATATGGCGAAAGAAGGGCCCCGGTGCCGAGATCTTCCCCATCACCGAGCTTGACCGGCTCAACCTTGAGGCGACTACCCTGGCGCTCTTCGGCAAGAGGCTCGACTGCTTGGAGAGATCCCACGAGATGTTGGGGGCGATGGCTACAGGAACTGGCGAGGCCACGCAGCGGCCAAACAGACCCTTGCCCTTTCAGAACTGGTGGACTAAAGGGGACTGGAAAAAGTCCATCCAAGTCATGAGGAAGTACGCCCAGGATCTCGTCGACTACAGACGCAGCAACCCGACAGACCGGAAGGACCTCCTCGACGCCATGATGAACGGCACGGACCCGAAATCCGGCGCGAAGCTGGACGACGAGCAGGTCGTGGACGAGATCGTCTCGATGCCCATCGGCAGCAGCACCGCGCCGTGCGTCATCGCCGCGGCCATCTACTTCCTCCTCCGCAACAAGGAGGCCGTCGCCAAGGCCCGCGAGGAGATCGACGCCGTCGTCGGCGACGACGAGCTGGCGTACGAGCACGTCGCGCAGCTCAAGTACGTCGAGGGAATCATCCGGGAGGCTCTGCGTCTCTCCTTCGCGGCGCCGGGCTTCAACATCGAGCCGATCCACGAGAAGGACCAGGACACGGGGCCCGTTCAGCTCGCCGGTGGCAAGTACCAGATTCCCTACAACCAGGGCATGATCGTTCTCTTGGCGGGCGCGAACAGAGATCCGGCGGTGTTCGATAAGCCCAACGAGTTTAGGCCCGAGCGTATGGTGGGCGAGAAGTATGAGCAGCTGCCGTTGGGTGCTAGGAGGTACTATGGCAACGGCAAGAGGGTGTGTGTTGGCAAAGATTATGCTTGGCTTTGGAAGATGGTTGTGATGACCAAGTTGATCAAGGAGTTCGACTTCGAGGCTGTCGATAAGAACTACGAGCTGGAACAAGAGGGCTGGTTCAACATGAGGCCAAAGAATTTCCGGGCCAAGATCAAGCCGAGGACCGGCACGAAGGGCTACCCGGTGTAATGAGGTTCCATGTCATCACAAGATATCTCAGTTCAAATCGCATTACTGTTCGTCATGAAATTACGTTATTATTCATTAATGTGATCCACCAACTATCGATCATGCGATGGTGAGAGACAGCGAGGCCTCATCAGGCTTGCTTCCCCTCTTGGAAACACCGCCCTGGGCCAGGGCGATCTCGTTCGCAGCATCATCCGCCGCGAAGAAGGTAGCAGTGGCAAAGGGCGCACCAAGCATGCAGCCGCCAGTGTCGATGTTGAGCGCGCAGAACTGGGCTTCCGCGTCCGCGTTGTTACGGACGTAGTTGCGCAGGGGGATCTTGATTGTGACCTTCTCGTCACCAACACCAGCGAACTCGAGGTCGATTGTCAGGTCCTTGGGAATCGAGTCGCAGGTACCGTTCCAGGCGGTGTGGCCGATGGAATCGCGGGCGAGACCGGCGGCGCCGTAGAAGGCATCAATAGCGTCGGAGCTGATGGGAAGGTCATCAATCTGCGTGCCCGAGTCGATCATACACGCGTGGGAGCTCAGGTCCTTGTTGTCGAGGGTGACGTTCTTGACCTTGACGGTGGGAGGAGCAACGAAGTAACCGACGGAGGCACCGAGGCGGTCGTTCTTGATGGGGGGAACCTTGACGAGGTCGCCCGTGTACTTGGAGTGGTCGATGGCACCGAAGACGGCGTTACCGGTAAAAGTGCCGTCCCAGTTGGCCGGAGCCTCGTCAAACCAGATGCTCTGGACTGGGGCGCTGATCTCGCCGCGCTCGAGAAGATCCTGACGGACGTGCGGCCCGGTGGTGTTCCACTCCTCGGTGCGGTAGAACGGAGCAACGCCGAGAATGCCGAGATCGTACGCCGCCGGGGTGCAGGTTCCGCCGTCGGGCAGGCGCTGCTGCATGTAATCGGCGATGGCGACGCGAGCGGCTACGGTCGAGGTCAGGCCGGAGTCGGAGGCGAACAAGAAGGTGTCGTTGACGGTCTCGTGGCCCTGGACGATCTTGGTGTAGGCGCCGTAGGCGAACTGCGAGGGGAACGACTCGGGCTTCTTGGCCGTCGGGCTGTTGGGGTAGTCGTAGAAGGGCTCGGCCGTGGCGTTGCACTGGCCCTGGCAGAAGAAGCCGGTGCATCCCCAGTTGTTGATGGCGTTGGGGCCGAAGACCCAGAAGTTCTCGGAGCCCTGGTCGAAGACGACCTCGACGGACTTGTTGGAGTTGGGGTTGACCAGGTTGGTCGCGATCTTGTGGCCGCCGCCATAGTAGTAGTGCAGCGGGATGTTGACGGTAGGGATCGCGGCGAGGGCGCCGTTGGCCAGAGCCATCATGGCGAGGGACTGTGTGCGCATCCTGTCGGTTGGTGGTGGGAGTTGAACGAGTGAAGGACGGGTGCGTGAAGAGAAGGGAAAGCCTCTCCATTACGTTGCGGACTTGGAGATGTTCTTATTGTTGATTTGCGCCGGGGGCCGAGGTGCCCAGTCCGCGCCCTACATGATCGCGGCCGGGATTCGAAAACCGGGGAATGATCATGCTATTTTCAGATGAACATCCATGGATGTGTACGGAACCGAGGCGGAGATGCTGTTATCATCTGATCTTTTCTCCTCTCGTCGACCTGCCCGTTGTGGGTGCTTGATTCCTCGTAACTTGGTCGGTTTACCTAACACCGCCGTCGACCAACCTTGACAGTTCGCATGCAAAAGAACCTTCTTCGTATTAAGATTGTGACAGCTCTCAAATAAAGTGCTTCGATGGGGTTGCAGTGAGGTCAGTGGTGGATATCAACACCCTTCCTAGCGGCGGTCCAAAGCGAAATTGGCTCAATGCGCCGGTCCGTCCAGCAAGAAACTTGGGGCGAGATTCGAGAAGAACAAGGGCCGGCAGGGCCGACCGGTGGTCCCCCCGGATGGCCCCCCCTTTCTTTTTCTTTTTCTCCCGGGTTCGGCAGTCGTCCGATCTCTTGGATACGAGATTTTTGATGGAGGACTGGGGCGACCCGGCCATGGGACCCCGGGATGTTGGAGCAGTCCATCGTGATGCCAAAATTTTGAAGATGATGCTGTTGTTAGTCGGGTATGCGTGCCGAAAAGCTTGTCTTGGCCCCCCTGGATCTTGGTATTAGACGGCAGACGTCTGCAATTCCAGTATCAGCGCCATCCTCGCTCTCAATCGGCCGAACCAGACGAGATCCCGATCAAGATGAGACTGTCGTTGGTTGCAAACGTCGGCGCTCTGCTTTTGAGCGGTCCTGCTCTCAGTCACCCGACAAAGAGCGGACAGGCCGTACACGAGTCCGTCTCTCAGCTCCCTCCAGGCTGGCGACATGTCGCACCGGGCCACGAGTTCCTCACCGTCCGGCTCTCCGTCGCGTTGAAGCAGCCCGGCCTGTCTGAGCTGAAGAAGCGCCTCGAGGATGTCAGCGACCCTGCTCACCCCGAATATGGCGCCCACGTCTCTCGGGACGTCATGAAGGCCTTCCAGGAGCCTTCAGAGGATGCATACGCCGTCGTTTCTTCCTGGCTTCAGGCATATGAGATTCACGACTTCAAGCAGGACGGACCTTGGGTTCGCCTGAACACCACCGTCGGCAAGGCGAACCGTCTTCTGGACTGCAAGTTCTCCAAGTACCAGTACAACACCGACAAGCCTGTTCTCCGTGCAAAGGAGTACACCATCCCTGCCCGTCTGGCAGAGCACGTTGACTTCGTGTTTCCGGTCAGTCAATTTGTCTCTAAACCGCCCAGGCAACAAGACTCGGTACAAGATGTGACCAAGGCAAAGAGAGCAAGCACCAGTAAGTCTAATTGAGTTATGGCTTTGATGGAAACGAAGCGACTAACACATCATAGTGCCGGAGAGCTGCTGGTCATACACGACCCCTCAGTGCATCGTTGATCTCTACAACATCAACTACAGCCTGCCCGATGGCCCATCGCCGACGGATTTTGGCATCGCCGGCTTCTTGGAAGAGTACCCCAACGTGCCCACGCTCCAAGCCTTCCTCGCGTCGTACAGCCCGCGCAGAAACGCCACCAACTTCTCGCCCAGGTACAACCTCACCGTCGAGTCCATCAACGGGGGTAACACCACGACGGAAGGCGGCGGTGTCGAGGCCCTCCTCGACATTCAGTACAGCATGCCCTTCATCCAGCCGATGAACGTAACCTACTTCTCCACCGGCGGTCGCGGCCCCGAGATCGGCCTCGACGGCAAAGAGAAGACCCCGGAAGAGAGCGGCAACGAGCCCTGGATCGAGTTCCTCGAGGCGCTCCTCGCCCGCGAGTCGATCCCCCACGTCATCTCCATCTCGTACACAGACGACGAGCAGGCCATCCCCCAGCCGTACGCCCGTCGCGTCTGCGATCTCTTCATGCAAGTCGCGGCTCGCGGCGTGTCCGTCCTCGTCGCGACCGGTGACGGCGGCGCCGCGGGTATCAGATCTGGTAACTGCGTCTCCAACGACGGGAAGAACACGACCAAGTTCATCCCCACGTTCCCCGTGGACTGTCCCTACGTCACCGGCGTGGGCGCGACGGGCAACTATGCACCTGCTGAGCCGGCGTGGTACAGCTCCGGCGGCTTCAGCGAGTACTTTGAGCGTCCGGCCTGGCAGGAGTCCGCGGCCAAGGCGTACATTGACGGCATCAACGGGTCTCATGCCGGTTGGTATGCGACCGGCGGCCGTGGCAGCCCGGACATCTCTGCCATCGGCTCTCGGTTCTTGATGCAGCCCGGCTGGACGCAGAAGGGGACCTCCGCCAGCACGCCCGTGGTCGCCGCGATGATTGCGCTTGCCAACGACAAGCGGATGAGGGAGGGGAAGCCTGCTTTGGGCTTCCTCAACCCTCTTCTCTACTCCGACAAGGTCCGCGCTGCTATTGATGATGTGACCAGCGGATCTAGCGGCAGCTGTCCGATTGGGGATCAGGTTGAGAGTGGATGGTCGGCTACTGCTGGATGGGATCCGGCAACAGGACTTGGAACGTTGAACTTTGCCAAGTTCATCGAAGCATTGGCTTAATGTGTAATAAGAAGTCATATTATGAGATATTGATAAAAGTTTTCTTTGAGCACGTTCTGTAACCAATTCTTCTCTACTTCAGGGCTGATTAATCTGCACCAGACTGTGAGTCTAAGCCGTGCAACATTGGCAACCCTATGAGCAGAACGGCTCTCAGGGCAACCAAGAAACCTCCAAGTAGCTTTCATATTCTCCTCCCAGGTGCAAGATTTGAGGCGCAGCCTTCGCTGGTTCCGACTTGAGCATTTCAAACTCAGGCAAACTCATGTCATGACCCGAAATCTTGAGCACCAGCTGTTCGCCCGCATCAAACTGGATAGCGGTTGGCCAGATCCACACGTTAAGCTTGAGAATCTCTCCCGGCGCAACGGGATTGTCGGAATCATGAGCCAGCGTCTCCCAGTACTGCTGCGACAGCTCCGGCGCCACCTTCCTTTTCGACGCTCGTAGTCGGCCTGTAGGCCCGAGATACTTCAGCGGGTTGATGTTCGGGACCTCCTTTGCGGTGGCGACTCCGAGAGCCTCCAGGGGCATGTTCACATGTTCCAAGTCGTTGCCGTTCTTGTCACGCTTCCGGAGTTGCGCGTAGATGTCAAAGTCTGACTGCGATGGGCAGGATGTGTGGATCACCAGCTTCGAGGGACCGGCTAGCTTTGTCGGTTGCTGGAAGGTGTATGCGAACTCGGCCCGTTCGACATCTCTGTACTCAAGAGTCTTGTACTCGCTGCCGTTGGTATGTTGCAGAGACTTGTCTGAAGCCAGGAAGAGCTTTTGTGAATTGGGATTCGACAGCCACGGAAGGTGATCGAAAGGAAGGTCTAGAATGGGCGGCTTGTTGTAGCCGAGCACAGCTAGCCTCACCGCAGGAGTCTTCTCCCAGTCATTCTCGATGCCTTTGAGATAGCGGTCGAAGAACTTTCGCAGGTCATTTGTTCGTGCCTCGCTGTAAAGATCATACCACTCCTGTGTCGCGTGGACGGCGATCCTGTTGCAAGTCAGCTCCCATCACCACTTTGTTGCATGCGTGCGTAAACCTACCATTTGTTACCATGTGGTATCTCTTCAAACCCCCTGAAGCTCCCCAAGGTATGAAGCATCGTCGAGAAGCTTGCGAGGATGTACGCCGGGACCTCGATTTTGTTCATCTGGGCTCTTTTGTCGTCCCAGTATTCCCTGCAATTGGGGTATTTTTCGAGCATCCCAATGCTGTCTTCTTGCTCATTGCGGCCTGTAACAATTGCATGAGTACTCCGTGAAGAATGTCAGGTACAGGATTAAGAGGTGACAAGACATACCCACGAGGAGATTCTGCAACATCTTCATGAAAGGAGGTGCCGGTATTCCTCCTCTAGATAACGACTCACGTAGATTATCGCTGGCACCTTCGAACGGTGCAATGCATGCCAAATGAGGAGGCCTCTCGACGGCGATGTACCATTGGCAAATGGCGAGCCATGAGTTACCTGCTAGAGAGATTTTGCCGGTACACCACGGAAGCTTGGCGATCTCCTCGACGGCGTCGTGGCCGTCTTTGCCCTCGCCGGTTCCGAAAGCTCTCACGTCTCCCTCAGAGTCGTTGATTCCTCTGGCATCGATGTTGACCAGAGCATAACCATGCGGAATCCATTCAGCAGGGTCGAGCCTAGACCGATCTGACGGTCAGCCTCAATCACAACCACTCGTCAGTCATGTGGATGAAAACATACCCTTCGAAGGACTCGTATCCAGAAAGTTGGCTCAAAGGAACACCAGCCCTCAAAGGAACCTTGTCAAGGTTGAGATTGCCTCAAAAGCCCCATGTTAGCTGCCGTCCAACTTGATTCAGTCGATGGCGGTCGGCCCACCTTCGCCGCTCTTCCCGTATGGCGACCACATGAGGACGGCCGGGACCTTCTCCTCCGTCTTCGGCCGATAGATGTCGGCTCGGATGCGGACGCCATCGCGCAAAGTCAAGAAGTGATCCTTTTCAAGGATGATGTCGCAAGGCAGGGGACGAGCCTCTGGGGTCTTTCTGCTGCCGGCGGGTAGATCCACGCGGGATGGCTCCTTGGGATGGTCCCATGCCGGGCGGTTTATGGGGCATTGGAGCACTTTGATAGAGTTGACATAGTATGGCGCCATTGTGAGAACGCACGTATCTCCTCAATCACTCTTTCAAAACCTAATGAGTAGATTGAACAGACGACGGCCGTAATCTGACGTTGATTTCGCTTTTATACAATTCTTGACGTTTGACAAGTGATCCACCTCCTCTCCGGCTCGCATCACCAAGATCTACAGACACATGAGCGGCGCGGCCCCTCTCAACGGCAAACTACCGCGGCATACCTCTGGACCATTCAGAAAACGCAGCCTCGATGCAAAATTCCCTCATTTGGAAAAGGGGACGAGGCATTCGTTCGAACCGACCCTCCCAAAACATCAGCTGAAGTCTGAGCGGCATGGAAAGAAAGTCAGCGGTTCTCCAGATTACTATTCATCCCCGCTGACAAAGTGCGTGGTTGGGCCCACGTTGCGAGGGCCTTGGGGTGTTTCGGAGTCTTGTTGTTCGCCGTTCGCCGATTACTTCTCTAGCAAGATCTGAGAGGAAGTCCATCATCTCCAGTGAACATGCCACGCGATGATGTTCATCCCCTCGTTTAGACTCCATCTCGTCGACGGATTTATGTTGGACGGATTTATGCCCCGGAAGATGGAGTCGGTATTCGGGGACGTGGACACTAAATAATTCGGGCATTTTTGCCGACACACTGTTTGATCGACCATACAGTCGAATGGCAGCGTTTATTTGAAGTACCGCTGCGCATCTCTGGCGGCATTGAATGGCAGTTGTTTTTGCTCTTCAATTGGCGTGAAGTCGTCATTTCACCTGTCGTGTTTCTGTACAAAACCATTCGCGATTAGCCCGATCACATAGCACCGTCATGTCTTTACCATCAGTCTCCAACGCGCCAGCCCTCTTCGTCGACGATGACTGCAACTTCAAAGTCATCCGCTCCGTCCCAATCCCCGAGCTCGCCCCGGGTGAGGTCATCGTCAAAGTCTCGTTCTCGGGCGTCAATCCCGCCGACGTGAAACACGGCCTGCACCTCGGCGTTCGGAACACGGTGATGGGCTACGACTTCAGCGGTCGCGTCGTGCGTGCGAACCCCGACTCCGCCTTCAAAGTCGGCGAGGTCGTAGCCGGCCACGTCCCGACGGGTGTCGGGAAGCCGTGGAAGCACGGCGCTCACCAGGAGTATCTCTCCTGTCCCGAGGAGATTGTGTTCAAAGTCCCAGACAACCTGCCGCGTGACCACGCCGCGTGCCTGACCACGGTTTTGACAACGGCTGCTGATGGATTGTACAACATCTTTGGATACCCTCTCCCCGGCGAACAACCCAGCAAAGGGTTCAAGCCCGGTCCGTTGCTGATTTGGGGCGCGTCGACGAGCGTGGGGTTGTGCATGCTCCAACTAGCACGGGCGAGCGGCGCGTTTCCCATCTTCGTCACGGCATCGCTGAGACGGCATGAGCTGTTGGAGAAGCTCGGAGCGACGCGCTGTTTCGACTACGCTTCTCCCGACGTGGAGTCCCGGATCCAGGCCTCCGTGGCCGAGGCTGAGGCGGGGCCCATCGCGTACGCCGCCGATTGTGCCGGAACGATGGGGGAAGTTAGCTCTGCGGACCAGATGTTGAAGTGTGTCGGCGCCGATGCGAAGTTGCTATCTGTGGTTGGTGGGAGGGATCGGCGGTTCAAGATGCCGTTGGCTTCGGCGCACGCTCCGGTCAAGTTGGCACTCGGTGGTCGTGTGATTGAGTTCCCGGCGAGACCAGAGGACTTTGGGCGGATGTGGAAGTCAGTCATATGGGCCGTTGAGAACTACGGCGATGCGTTCTCATTGCCGGTTGTTGATGTCTTCAAGGGCGACGCGGAAAAGGCTCTCGAGGAGGTAAAGAAGGTTGCTGACCAGGGCAAGTTCGGGAAATTGGTATTGGAGCACCCGCTACAATGAGATCGGCTTCCGTCCTTGCTTATCATTTGGAAAGATAGCGAAACAACAAGCGATAGTACTCAATAGGTATCCCGCGGCGCATCATGCATACCGTGGTTTTCCGAGGATAGCTCATCACATGTTTATGCAAATCATGTATCCAGTACATCAGCAACAACACCCAATATCAGAACGAGAACATAAACGATAACATCACAACACAACCAGCACGACTGCATGTCTTAGACACTGCCCTCCATTTTGTACAAACCATTCCGGGATCGGGCCCTCCCGCGGCGGGGCACCATCCTGCCGGGCCCCTCGGCAGCGGCAGGCCGACGATAAGCAGCCATTCCCGGACAAGCTCCGGTCCATCGCCGGTTTTGTCTCCGGCTCCTTTATCTTGGACCTATCGGCGTCTTCCATTGTCATGAAATACCCACAAATTCGTTCCCGGTCGGCAACATTGAACGCCGCGCTCGGCTCCAGCTTTGCCTGCATCGGCTTTCTTCCTCCTCGTCCCACACGCCCGCCACCAACAGAAGCACGCAGAAAAATTGCAGCAAAGAAGACAGAAGGAGGAGAGACGGTTGGTTCGTTCGTTCAAAGTCGGTCAGTGGCGCTCCACCACGAACGAGTTCACTCCAAAGCAACCAAGCAAGACAGAGGACACACCCAAAGGCGGAAGGTCCATTTCTTTTCTGACGCAACAGCGGGGATTCCGCACGTCTTTTTTGCAACGGTGCTGGTCTCTCGTTATCCGGGGAGAGCCAGAGGGGAAAACAGTCGAGGAACGATACCGATTTTCATCCTTTAACCGCCTTTCTTCCTCTCATCCTTCACCGTTTGCTTCCCCTTCCCCCTCCCTCCTCCACACCCCTCTCCCGTTTGAACGACGACCTTCCCGGTTCAGTCAAACTCTACTTGAGCCTCTCTTGCGTCATTGGCGCACCGTAGATCGTTGGAAATCTTGCTACCGTTATATATCGGGGAGGAAAGAAATCAGAAATGGCCGCAGATGAACGGACGCCTCTCCTCAAATCCGGCGCCGGGGCCGTGAAGCGGGTCGGCCGCGGCCTGTGGTCGCCCGCGAACCGCATCCTCTTCGCCGGATTCCTCGTGTCGCTCACCCTCGGTCTCACACAGGTCCCGTACGTAACATCATATCCCAACTAGACTCAGGTCGCTCGAGTTATGTGAACATGGAATTGACATGAGAGCCCCCCCCCGGGGTGCACGCAGCATCATCTATGTCTTCCGCGTGATGGCTTGTGAGGACTTCTACAGCACGCATCCGCCCTTCGACGGCCCCGCTTCGGAGCAGTGCATGCGTCGCGAGATCGACGCCAACACGGCGAGGCAGGTGTCGATCCTCGGCATGACGACCTCGATATGCGGCATCTTCAACCTCTTCATCTGCGGCGACCTCATCAAGCGCTGGGGCACGAGATGGGCCCTCATCAGCCAGACCGGTCTGCTCGGCATTCGTGTGTCGTGCCAGATTCTCGCCGTAGGGACCGGTGGTAAGAGGGGGATTGATCTGATGCAGTACACCCAGCTGATCGGCATTCTCGGAGGGCCTCGTGGCTACATGTGAGTTTTGAAGTTCAGTTTCGCCAGAGACGCGGGCGCTAATGCGACTTATCTGTAGGTTGGTCTTGAACACTGCCGTCGCTGAGGTTGTCGAAAGAAGAAAACATACGGGCGTCTTTGGTCGGCTGCAGGGTGCGGTCATGATCGGAACGGCCATTGGCTACCTACGTAAGTGGAAAATCAAGACCATGATGAGCTGTGACTGACGAGACATCTAGTGGGAGGAATCATTGGTGATGTTTTCGGCATCGTCAGCCCATTCGTCTCCGCCGTCGGCTGCTTCATCGTCGCAACGACCTACGGTGCCATCTTCTGGCCGTCATCTCCTGCAGAGGGCAACGAAGCAGACGGAAAGACGACTTCAGGAGCCTCTGGCTTCCTGGCCCCGATCAAGGTCCTCATGCCGCAGAAGTACCGACTGGACAACGGAAAGGTGATCAGGAACTACGGCCTAGTCTTCCTCGCTCTGGGTATCTTCTTTGGTGTAGTAAGTGTCTCCAAGTCTCTCATCTGAGCATGGTTTTGCTGACGGTGAATCGCAGTTCGCTACTGGCTACGCCCCGATCCTCATCCAGATGTACGCCACCTCCCGCTTCCACTTCGGCACCACCGAGAACGGTATCCTCATGTCCGGCAACGCATGGATCCGCGGCATCTTCTTGATGTTCATCTTCCCCGAAATCATCGATGGAGGCCGACGGTGGTTTGCCTCGACGACTCACGCCGGGCCACTCCACAAGACTCTCACCGAGGAGGAGCGGAATCTGATCCCGACCCACGCCGAGGACATGGACCCTGCCCCTGGCCTCATGAACGCGATCGAGCCGACAAAGGCGCCCCCTGAGGAGGAAGATGAGGACAGTACCTTTGACCTGTTCTTTCTGCGCTGGAGTTTGGTTGTCGACGGCATCGTTACCTCTCTCGCCGCGTGGGCGACTGAGGGCTGGCACGTTTATCTCGGTAAGTAAACCCGATCTCATGACATGTCCATGGTCAAGGACTAACCCTCAACGACAGCCGCCTTCTTGTTGCCTTTCGCATCCGGCTCGGCTCCGGCCGCGAAGGGTGTGATTACGGAAATGTGCCCTCCTCACCAGCGGCAAGACGCCCTGAGTGCCATCACTCTCGTCGAAAGTGCTGCGACTCTGACGACTCAGGGTATCTTCGGACTCATCTTTGCCAGTCTTTCAGAGATTGGCAAGCCGAATTTGACGTTTTTCTGTAACGCGGTGAGTATCGATGCACACAGAATCGAATCGTTCATTGACTAATTCCCGCCTAGGCTCTGGCTGTGATTGCCGTTGGCGTCTTACTACTCGCACATTACCCCCCTTCCAACAGTACTCGAGTCGACGAAGAAGTTGAAGAAACGAGTACACAAGAGTAAGCTTTCACGGGTGACAAAGAAAGAAATATTCGAGCCTGAAAGGGCGTCTTGATCAATATGCTGGTCGTCCGGCGCCAGAATGAGTCTATCACTACTCGCAATGAAGAAGCGAGCGCTCTTCTCACAAACTCCACCCTGTACTCTCACCCACAGCATCTCAATAGTCATCATCCAAGCATTGGCCAGTTGAGCAAGTTGTCGGTGAGTTGGGAGTCTTGTACATTGGAATAACTCACCATGGCATGTGTGGATTAGATGTATCTCTAGATGGGCACATAGGAAAAGTAAAAACTGATTTCAAATTTCACAATGCGACCCCGGTACCCAGCGTCCGGTCAATTACGTGTAGAAGTCGATGTCCGAACGGTCTGGACCGACAAGTATCACCAAAGAAACCCATCCCGCTGATAACATTGCCGATGCCACTCCGGAGGGGTTACGGCGGGGGTGGGGCCTGCCGTCGGTCTTGGCTCGGGCTTCGAGTCCATGACATCAGCGGCCGGTGGCCAAATGTTCGCATTCATCATCGACTGAGTTCATGCAGATCGGTGCTTTTGCCCCGAATCTGGGGTTTTGAAGTATGTCGGCCAAGCTTGGACATGGGATTTGGAAATGTCGATGAAGAAAGATGGATATTCTGGAGCTGCAGCTGAGCAACCGCGCTCAAGATTCCGAGCCGTTCCAATGCCACTCCCGGTCTAGCCAGCGTTCATCTCACAGTCCCCAGCCCAGCCCAGCCAGCTTGACAGTCGGACAATATTTGCCCCCCGCAAGAGTCAATGGATCTCTTGATCAACTATGCTCTTCACCGGGTCAACCAGGTTGTGCTGAATGCCGATCTTCTATCCGACAGTCCAATTCCAAGCTAGAGCCGAGCACCAAACACCCGAATTGTCGAGCCTCCGTTCCCAGCGTCATTGACTTCATGGATCCGCTTGATCTGTGGCGTACCCTAGAGCTACTCTGGGGAAAGCCGCCACGCCTTTGCAACACAATGACAGCAGTCCTGTCTCACCGCGGAGACGTTGATGTAGTAATCTCCCACCTCTGATTCGTCCCGGTTGTCGAAGTGTTCGGACCGTACTCGCCTGCGTCATGCCATTGAGTTCCTAAATTCCATCCATTTGGTGCCTGCATAAGATGAGGCCCGGCCCAGTGGCGACCCGCGTCTTTCCCAATCTCTTGATATAAGACCTCAAAGCTCACCTCCAAATGGATACAGTCCAAAGAATCGTCAAACATCCCATCGAAACCGCCCAGAAGACACTCAACATGGGTTCCTCCGACACCTCATTCGCGGCCCACACGGCCAACCAGTTCAGCACATACGAGAAGGACAGAACAATGGCATCCAAGCACGCCGTCTACACGACGAGCAACGGCGTGCCCATGCCCCATCCATACGAGACGCAGCGGTGCGGCGAAAACGGGCCTCTCTTGCTCCAGGACTTCCACTTGATCGACTTGCTCTCGCACTTCGACAGAGAGCGCATCCCGGAGCGCGTGGTGCATGCTAAGGGAGCCGGAGCCCACGGTTTCTTCGAGTGCACGAATCCCATTCCGGAGCTCTCCCAGGCCGACATCTTCTCGACCAAGGGAAAAAGGTGCCCGATCACCGTCCGCTTCTCGACAGTTGGTGGAGAGTCGGGCTCGCCTGATCTCCAGCGTGATCCGAGAGGTTTCTCGGTGAAATTCCGCACGGAGGATGGAAACTGGGACATGGTTGCGAACAATACGCCCGTGTTCTTTTTGAGAGATCCCGCGAAGTTTCCTCACTTCATTCACACGCAGAAGAGAGACCCAGTAAGCAACCTTTTGACTTATTTCAAGACCATCGTCTGATTTGCCCTGCAGCAAACCCACTTGAATCACAACGATGATTCATTTATGTTCTGGGACTACCTCTCTCAAAATCCAGAGTCCATCCATCAAGTCATGATCTTGATGGGAGACCGCGGCATTCCCGACGGATATCGCTTCATGCACGGCTACGCTGGGCACACCCTCAAGCTCGTCAACAAGGACGGCGACTGGGTTTACGCCCAGATCCACATGAAGTCCCAGCAGGGCACCAAGTTCATCACACAAGAGGACTCCCTCACCATGTCCGCCGACTACTCCACGAACGACCTCTTCCAGGCCATCAAGAAGGGAGACTACCCCAAGTGGACCGTCGAGGTCCAGACGATGACGCCAAAGGAGGCCGAACAGGCGTGGGAGAACGACAAGATCAACGTCTTCGACCTGACGCATGTCTGGCCCCAGGGCAAGTATCCATTGAAGAAGATCGGAGAGTTCACCCTGAACGAGAATCCCATCAACTACTTCGCCGAAGTTGAGCAGGTCGCGTTCAATCCGGCGCATATGCCACCTGGCATTGAGCCCTCAGCCGATCCCGTGCTGCAGTCGCGTCTGTTCTCATACCCAGACACTCATCGCCACCGCATCGGCGTGAACTACCAACAGCTCCCCGTCAACGCCCCGCGAAATGGCTTCAACGCTGGCAGCTTCCAGCGCGACGGCCAAATGGCCTTCTTCAACCAAGGAGCGCGACCGAACTACCTCAGCTCCATCGACCCCATCAAGTTCAAGAACCGCACTGTCGATCTCGACAAGGCCCACGGGCACTTCACCGGTGAGGCCATTACCTTCCTCTCGGAGATCCGACCGGAGGATTTCAACGCGCCTCGCGCGTTGTGGCAGAAGGTCTGGGACGAGCCCGCTCGTGAGCGCTTCATCAAGAATGTGACGGGCAAGATGGAGCTTTGCAAGGACCAGGAGCCCTTGAAGCGGCAGATTGCCATCTTCAGAGAGGTCGACCCAGAGATTGCGCAGAGAATTGAGAAGAGCACTGGAATCAAGGGATATGATGGCATTGCCAACATGAGGTTCAACGGCACTCACAATGGGTTCGCCAAGGATGAGAAGAACAAGTACGCCAACGGTATCAATGTGTCGCAGGGGAAGAGTGTGACAGCCAACAACGGGGCCCCGGTAAACGGCACACACAAGAGCGCCAGGTAGATAAGGCTGTCATTCAGAGTCATATTAAAAACATTTTCTACTTCGACTTGGAATTATTGTGCCGGCCAGCCTGTCATGTGTGAAGGCGGAGCTCATGGTTGCCTGGGCCTGCATATTTGATGCATGTAATGAGGCAGTGCACATTGTGAGTGATGATTGGCGCTTGTAAGCTGCGCCGGTCCGCCTTCAGTCCGCCTTGCAGTTTTCGCTGCCCGTTGGACATAGGGTAAGGTATGAGAACAAACATTCTACCGCCAAGAGTAAGTTGTACTTTCAGGCCCAGAACACGTTCTTTGAGCGGTTTTTGTTGTACTCTTGGGCCAAGCGGTTAGACAAAATATGGGTAAAAGGGGGTAAAGATACATATAGTACTTTTGCTCCGAAATAAAGAACGCTGTTCTACCAAGGTATGCTCACAAAGGTCTGCCAAAAGTACGTATTTTCTCGTACCCTAGTTGAACATCATCCCCGAACTTTCAAACTCGTACTTAAGACGCTGATATTGCGATCAGTTTCAGAAGATTGACATTAAGACTTCACTTCAAACTTGAACATCATCCTCAGACATCTCACTTCTATCACCACCTCTCAACTTCTCATATCCCTAGGAATCATGCAAATCTCACAAGCTTCGATCTTGAAAAGCCTCCAGGGTGTAGCCGAGGTAACCAAGTCTCCTCAAGAAGACATTGGTCCCATTGAACAGTTGTTCAAGTCACAGGGCATCACAGCGAAAGATGGCTTTCCATTCGACAAGTGGCAGAGAATCATCCAAGAGACTCTCGAAGAGTCGGATGAAACAAAGTTTCATATCGCCAGCCTAGCCCTCTCCGTCTCCTTTCTCCGCGAAACATGCCGCCAGGAACAGCAAGCTTCCCCGCAAGACCTCGACCGAATTTGGACCATCGTCCACAAGGCACTCACAAGCAAGAACCTGTCACCCAGCCTGTTCACTGCGAACCGTAGCGCGCAAGGCCTTCTAGCCGTACCTCTCTGCAGCCTGCTCCGAGACGGTAATATCGACGAGCTCTTCCGTCTGCACGTATGGATGCCCAATGACAAGCGCGCGAACCCGGACTTCGCAATCCACTCTCACCAGCCGTTCGCTCAAAGCTGGATCCTCGCCGGCAAGGGGGTCGACCATGCCTACCAAGTCGACCCGGTCGACAACGTGGACAAGGCGACTCACGCCGGGTACGCGCTGGCCTGGAACGACGGCAAGGGGCAGAACGCGGATTACAAGACGCACCAGTCCTATTCGGTCGTTCAGAACACGGGGAAGCTGTTCAACGCGGCCGAGACGTCTACGGAGAAGCATGTTAGGAACGATACGTATTCGATCGCGGCGGCGGCGTTTCATACTTCAGAGGTTGAACCGGGTCAGCTGCACGCTACGCTGTTCTTCTTCGACGCTCATCGTGGGTTCGTAAAGGATGCTGGAGTTCTTGGGCCGAGGGATGGGGAGTCTTATCAACAGTCCCGTGATCCGGCGGGGATCACGCCTGCTGAACTGGCTGAGGCTGTTGAAGCTGAGAGAGTTGAGGAAGCTAAGAGAGTTGAGGAGTTGTCGTGATGGCTTCACTCGTCGCTGCAGCCTCCTGGTGGATCACGATCCCACGTGACTACTCGCGTAATGGCTCGTATGTTACGCTGCGCGTCCCACGCCTATTCCAGATAGCTTCGTACACTTGAATATACACTTTTGTTTCCCTGGTCCTGCGCGCTCTAACTCACCAGAGGAGTTAACAGCTGAGAATGACACGGTCCAGTGATGAGAGGGTGCCGAGACTTTTCCGAGGACTGAGTTGACGTTTCCTTGTGCTAAACAAGACAAGCAAGCAACTGAATTTCGTATGCATCGAGTATGCGTTTTAGGGAGTTTTGATACCATATGAAAGAACATGATATTTCTTAAGATTTAGGGATTGCGAACTCTTGACCATTTCCCACCCTTTACTTCTACTACGATACCTGATCTAACTCAATGAAAAAGACATCCTTGCTTTTAATAATTCCAGAAGTCAGCAGTGATTAGCTACTCGTTGACCACCTCAACAGAAAGATCCTTTGGCCAAAATGGCTGATCAACACCGTTTCCTCTGGTTCCGACGTTGAACTTGGGCTCAACCGCGCCGTCATTGTACTGAGCGATAGGCTTGACGACCATGAAAGTTCCATTCACGGCCTCAGACCTGCGGGTCTCGAAGAAGTGCTGTTGGAACAGGGTCGTCACGTCGTGAGCGTAGAGAAGCTTGGAGACTGTTGGAACGGTATACGGCATGGCATGATAGTGCCTGAAGACCGGCGAGCCGTGACGATCCCAGAGTTCCTTCCACACCGGATCCGGATACATGCCGCACGAGCGGATGAGCCATTGGGTGTAATAGTTGAGGGCGACCTATTTTGATCAGCAAGACGAACCGTATTCTCGAGGAGAAACTCACATCAACGCCGTAACTGCCTCCGTTCTCTGCTCTCTTCATCAATGCGTCCAGGACACCGACGCTGCCACAGATACTCGCACTACCTGACTGTCAGCTGTATCATCCAGGACAGAAACATGGTGCTTCTCACCCATAGTCAGCAACGGGGAATGGAGGCGTCACGGCCTCGTTGTGGCCCATGGCCTGACCGTAAGCCATGGAAACTCCGCAGCACTTAAGATAATGAATTAGCACGATCCTGCGCCGAAGGAGTCACCTCGTCTTACCGCGTCGCTAACCTGCTGCCAACCGCCGCGGTTCTTCCACGGTCCGTGCCAGCCGTAGCAATTCTCTCGGACGTGAACGATACCCCGATCGCGCGTCTTCACCAACTCAAAGATATCCTCACGTCCGAAACCATGCTTCTGCATGACGCCGGGGCGGTAGCCATCAACAACGACGTCCGCATCCCGAATGAGTGCTCTGAGTTTCTCCTTGTCCGCCTCGTCGTTGAGGTCCAGGTGACAGTTCCATTTGCCCCAGTTCAGATCCTGATGCAGGACAGACATGTCGGTGACGTTGGGGGAAGTGACGCGCATCACGCTGGCGCCGAGCTCTGCGAGACCTCGGGATATCGCGGGCCCGGCGATGATGCGGGATAGATCAACGACTCGGAGGCCTGCAAGGGGTCTCTGGGGAGATGAGGGGAGCGCCTCGTTTTCTGGCCACCATGATGCTGGCTGAGCGTTATTGTTCGCTTGGTTGAGCTCGTAAAGCCCGATGTTCTGCACCGCCTTGCCTTGCTCGCTCGCAAAATACTCGTCTGAAGACCATGCAATCACACCGGACTGGCGATGCTTCTCGTTTAGGAGCTCGTCCAGGTCTTTCCAATTATACTGACCCACGACCTTCGCGAACCGCTCTACCACCGCGTCGTAGGTGTCGATGGGCTCTCCGTCGGCCGGCAAGCCCAATGCCTTGAGAATGGGGTCCGGGTTGATGCCTCCTGTCCGAATGTTAAAGCTGTCTTAGTACGTCTGGTGGAGAACGACATACCATGCATCTGGTAAAGTTTTCCATCCTTGGTCTTGTAGATATTTGTCGGGAGCTGGCGGTGAAGGCTTGCTGAGCACCTGTGCAAGTCCGTGTCGGGAAACATCTTCATCGCGTCGGGAAGGAAGCTTGCCACAGCCATTGGCGTAATCTTGCCATCGTCTCCGATCAGGGAGGCCACTAGAGGTGAGAAGCAGAACAAGGCCGCGTGGTCCCTAACCCAATTCCCGATTAGCCTCGAACTCAATATCGTGATCTTTCATAGTGAGAAGACTTCTCAGCTTACGTGTTGATAGTAACGTCTGCTGGCTGAGCATTGTACTTCTTCATGATCAGGCGGTTGATCAGAGTGGCTTCGAGAGCCTTCAGAGCCGCGATGCTCTCGGCGAACTTCCAGTTGACAGGAACGCTCGGCTTGGTTGAACCCTCGAATTTCACCTTCTGTCCAAGAGATTTGAGGTCGCTGGGCAGGTGGTTCATGAGCGGATTTTCCAGAATACCGGTGATGAAAGCGGCCTTGGCTTCTTGAGGCACCGAATAGTCGGAGAGAGAGCCCATGATGTCCGAACTTTCGCGTATTCTATTATCACAGGTCTTGGGGGTTGGATACGGCGGTTTATGGCGTTCGGTCTGATTCAAGTGATAAGCGAAGTAGCAGGTTGAACAGCGTTCAACGGGGATGTCATCTGGTATTAATCCTACTATGCCGCTCCCTCCACGTGTAGAGGCAAGGAACACATCGAGAAATTTCGATTCGTCTCATCTACGGCGCTAGATACAACAGGGTGCCGTGTGTCGGAAAGCCAGTTTCTGGGTTTCTGCTGTCGTGAGATTAGTTTCACGGGCCCTGTGAGATGCCTCAAGAGACCCTCAGTACTTACTGCAATGCTTCGGAATGAGACATGCAGCGTTGGGCTTTGCAACATGTCATCCTATGATGGGAGCAGCTTCTCTGCAAGGAAATGAAGCAACCAGAGGTTTGGTCTTCAATTCGCGTCGCACGGCGACATTCGCATGCAAACATCTGCTCGCCTTTCACTTTCACGTCTGTAGGGCAAGTTAGCCATGTGAGTCCAGTCATTGCGAGAAAAGGTCATTATTCAGAGATTCAATCCAACATCGGGAACTTTGTCGAGCCCGTGATCCGTTCACGCGGAGTGAAGGATCAGAATCCCGCCCGTGCAGAACCGTTTAGGCTGATGCACAGCTCGGTGATGGCGTGTCAGCTCGTGCATCATTGTCAGATGAAACCTAAAAGGCACTCGAACTCTTATCGAAACACCTTGGCCTTCTACTTCAATAGGTGACGACCAATTCAGAGGCGCTCATGGGGACGTCAGCGGTGCCCCATCGTCAAGAGTGGCACCGCGTGCGCATGCGCGAGGTGGCAGTCGTGCTTGCATATGTGCTGCCCATGTGATCAAACCTTGCTCTTGATTGTATGTTCATACGTTTTTCAATGTTATTCTTTATAATCCAAACTCGGCGGCAGGCTTCTCCGACTTCTCGAAGCTCTTCATCGGCTCCAAACCCCAGCGTCCAAACATGGCACCGTCCTCGTCCCAGTTGTTGCAGTCCGTCGTCAACATCTTCTCTCCCGTGAAAATAGCATTGGCGCCAGCCATGAAGCAAAGAGCCTGCTTCTCTTCCGACATCGTCTTCCTTCCGGCGGCGATGCGAATGATGGTCGACGGCATGATGATCCGCGCGGTCGCGATGGTCCGCAGCATGCTCGTGAACTGAATCGGCGTCCTGTCGCCCAGCGGCGTACCCTTGATAGGCACCAACGCGTTGACGGGGAAGCTCTCGGGATGCGACGGCAGCGTGGAAACGGTGTGCAGCAGACCGATGCGGTCGTCCGACGACTCTCCGAGTCCGAGGATGCCACCGGAGCAGACGTTAATACCGGCGTCACGGACGTGGCTCAGCGTCTTGAGACGCTCGTCGTAGCTGCGAGTGGAAATAATGGACGGGTAGAACTCGCGGCTGGTGTCGACGTTGTGGTTGTAGGCCGTCAAGCCGGCCTCCTTGAGCTCCTTGGCCTGCTCCGAATCAATCATGCCGAGGGTGACGCACACCTCCATGCCCATCTCCCGAACACCAGTCACCATGGCCTTGATGTTTTTCAAGCTGTTTTTGCGGCCGCGCATGTCGCGCCACGCGGCGCCCATGCAAAATCGCGTGCTGCCATTGTCCCTGGCGGTGCGGGCCGCCGCCAGGACGGACTCGACGCTCTCGACCTTCTTCGCCTTCAGGCCGGTGCCGTCCTGGTATCGGGTAGACTGCGCGCAGTAAGAGCAGTCCTCGGTGCAGCCGCCCGTTTTGATGTTCATGAGCGTGCAGAGTTGGACCTCGGCCGGGTTGTGGAATCGGCGATGGACGGAGCCCTGGACGGCGGGTTGTTAGCCGGGATCCTGTTTCCGAGTTTTTGGGCGTAGCGAACTTACGGCTTGGAAGGCCAGCTCCATCAGGGGTTGGTAGTAGATGGCGGAGATCTCCTCTCTTGTCCAGTCATGCCTGACTCCAGTCGCGTTGACTGCTTTTTGGAGAATCTGCTTGGCCTCGAGGGCTCTTTGGGTGGTGCGGATGTTCGGGTCCTCAACCGGCGGAGGCGGAGCGGGGGCGACCACGACGGCCTCCGCGACCGATGACATGTGCGCCCGTGACACGGCCGGGAATACATTTCGGTTGATTTGGGAGTAAAAGGTACCGCGTTCAAGGGCAGTTCGTCGGAGACTCCGAGAGGCAGCACTTCTAGCCACCGCCATCGCGTTGGCCCTCATTTTGATAATATACTTTCGTCAGGTACGGGGCACCTTGTTGACGCGGCGAGACTGATGGCGGATCAAGGGTCTGGAGGTCGATGTTGAGCAATTGATTTCTTCAATAGCTAATTCCGCCAGTTCTGAGTTCTTCGAATCTTTTTCAGCTTGTGTAAATAACGCCGCATACGCTCAAAGAAAGCTCGAAATCAGAAAGAACATTCGTCAAGACCTCCGACTCAACACTGAGATGAGGGGTGAGGGGTTTTGTAGCTTGCTTCAGGGTTCACGCCTCGGGGTTCGGTCCATCAGCAAGCTCAGTCACTCACTGATTGAGCCCCTTGCCAATTTCACTTCACATCACATCCCGAGTAACCGGCCAGCCAGCCGACCGCTGGAAAGCTAAACTGGCGGTTACCTACGGTTGCCGCATATGCGCGCATGTCTGAGTCAACTCAAGAAACACCTTCAGCTTCGGCCAAGCGGATGTGGCTCCGGGGATTGGTGGAATCGGGGTGGAGAGGTTGAGGTAGTGTACATACATGTAGTAATGTGAGGGGCAGGGAGGACAGGGGAAGTTGCAGATGCAGGCAAGGCAGGTCATCCCGAAAAGAAACGTTTCCATAGGGTAATTCCGCTCTCACAAGCTCATTTTCACCATGTTCCGTCGGCCTGTTGATGTGAGGGGTGGAGCTGCGACTCGGTGAGGTGTTACTGTTGACTTGGTCGCCGCCCCCAAACCCCAACAAAACTCCCGAGCCCCCGCGGATCCCGCGAACTAAATACTGGCTGCTGCTGTTGCTAAAGCTGCCTGCTCATTTCGATCGTCAAGCTGATCTTGGTTGGGTAAACATACGGGTCATTTCTCAATGGTGAGGTGAAAAGCACAGCTTCCGCAGTGAGCCACGACGCCCGCGTACGTCATTTTCATCCATCAGTAATGGAGACTTGGAGAAGCTGGATCCTTGCACGGGAGAGAGCTTCACTAACAACACGTGGGGCACTTCAAACGATTTGGGCACTTGGCTCAATGTTTTAAAACGCTCATCGCCGGGAGCTGATAGCTGGTTTTCTATTCTTAATCCAGTGGAAATGTCCCAGTCCTACCTTACGAGACGTTCCAACTCCACGTTATGAATAGAATTCAACAGAACATAAGTGGGTAGAACCGCAATTTCCTTCGCGATATTTCCTTTGCTAAACACAGCCCGCTGCCCTTTTGCCAGCTGTAGAGTAGTAGTATCGCGCATCCAAGAGACACCAGCCGTGTTATTATTCAATCAGTCAGCGTGTTTTTGTTAACTTCTGCAGCTTAGATATTCTCTCTTCTTATTTACGCAAACGAAATTTCACGACACCAGAAGGAGTTCCATCGGCAGGTCATGATACATCTGATAATCCAACTCCTGACTCCATTCCAGCACAACAAACTTAGTCAGAGCAACGATGACGTCCACCGATAGCCCAGACTCCGAGACCTCCTCAGATTCCCAGTATTTTCCATCAACATCACCCCAGAAATCAGTCTTATCCAGGTCATGCTTCCCGCGCACAAGTATGAAGGCGGCCTCCGTGAAAGCTCGGACAACATCGCCACTGTCGCCGGACCCTGCCATCACCGTGGCGTGAACGATATCCGGCATGCTTCCTTTCACCATACTACTCTTCCATCCTCGAGATTGAAGAAGACGGCCGTTGTCTGACACCGACTTTCGAAGCACGTCCGCAAGGGCGGACCTATGCGAATCCATGCGCGGTTTTCCGTAGGCCAGCAGGATGTCACGCATGCCGCGATGCATGGACCACGAAAGAGTTGTCCACGGCAGATTGTCCAATACGTTGCAGATGATGTCGATTTCCGGCTGACGCGCGTACAGCGGTACTGACTGGTCGTCGGTGGGACTTGGGAGGTCCAGTCTCAGGGTGCCCGATTCCGATCGTACCAACTCCAAGGCATCGTCATCAAGAGCTCTTCGATGCAGGAGATCAACATCGTGGACGCAACCGCCCACCATGTTGTACAGGTGACGGCTTCCATGAGAACCCGCAAACCCCCTACTTTGAAATTCAAGAACTGCCGGTTTGTCTTTGCGCCCGGGGAAGGCGACCAGAAGGCTGTCCTCCCCCTTTTCGCGGCTGTTGCAGATTCCGCAGAGCATTTCGATGCATCTGTCAACGCGCTGGTGAATCGATGCGGGGTACACGTCGGATCCAGGCGCCTTCAGAATATCGTGAGGCGACAGCTTGACGATTGCCGGCGTGCCGATGGCCCATTCGATTGTCCAGAGTCCTGCGTACGAGGGGTATGATGCTCGATAACCAGCATCGCCAGAATACCGGAAGACCGACCGCGCATTTGTGACGCTGAGAAGAGTGATCAGAGACGCCCTGGAAATGCGCACGCAGATAGCTGCTCCATGGCGAACCAGCGGCTGCACATTGATGTGAGCCCACCTGCGAGCCTTTGCATGGTCTGGTATCCCTCGATCAGTCGAGATGGCTCGACCATCTGCGCCGAACTGCGGCGCGGGATTTTGAGATTCTTGGTTCAGGATGTCCATCAGCACCGCCCATGACGCTTTCCCGGATTCTTCTCTCGCTTTTCTGGTTAGGTGAACATCGTTGACGCGGCAGAAGCCTGCGAGCGAGGCGATGATTACAGGTCCAAGAGGTGTCGGCTTCCAGAGTTGATTCCACGATCGCTTTGGCTGTCGTTTCGCCCAAGGACCGAGGAGTTCCGGGTCCCTGAAAATGAAGAAAGGGTCCAGCTGCTCCTGGATGACCGTACCCTGAGCGATTAAAGAGCCGAGGCCGACTGCAGTTGCAAGGGCCCCGATCCAGGAAGCAACCGCACTAGATGCTTCCATTGATGGACAGTCTGATAAGAGTTGGATGATGGGTTAGCAGACTCGAAAAAGCACAACCAGAAGGTCGACGTCTCAAGAGGCGTTCACAAACAGGATATCTCAGAGCAACATAACGACGAAGGTCATGGCGACTCGCACTTTAAAATAATACAGGAGGCTTCGCAGCCATCCCTGAGGGTGTGTCGCGTAAGACATGCTTATCGGCTGTGCATCGCCAAGTATGAAGCATCCTGTATTATGGCAGGCTGAGCAACGATCGAAGTCGGTAAGCCAGGCAGCCCCGAGTTTCTCCTTTGGTGAAGGCTCGGGGCGACTTGGGGCAACATGCTGCAGTGTTCGGACACGTGCATGCACACATGTTCATGATGATTGCGAGAACAACCTCATAAAAGTCAAGTACTTCTGAAGAGACTCTAATCGGAAGACCTGAGGGCTAAGTTACATCTCTTCGGCAGGCTGAGAGACCGTATGTCCACAGCTTCCTTGACAGAGTCAGCGGTGCGATACCGGCAGCCCGGTCTTCAAGTTGAGACTCCGGGCAATTGTGGCGGAAATGTGTATAGCGAACACACTGTTAGAGCGGGTGGAAACGTACGACAGTTGCATGAAGCACGCCCAATGACTGATGTTGAATGACTTGTGGCTGCATCTTCATGGCGCAGCCTGCTCTCCCAGCTGAGCATCGCCCACCACATCGACATCCGATGGTCCGACGCCAATCTTGGCTAGAACACTCGACAACCATTTCAGGGCTTATCAGATCTAGCCCCAGTTCTGAGGGCCACTGATGAAGAATACGACTCATGATAGTTATTGGAGACATCCCATCAGGTTCTGCGGCGCGAAAGCTCAGCAGACACTAGCACTCGCTGGTCTTTGTAAAATCCAGCACATACTGAAAAAGTCTGCGTACTTATTCATACAGATTGCCACTCAAATACTTCAGCCCAGTATCACAAGCAACCGTAACAACCGTCTTTCCAGGGCCCAGCTCCTTCGCTAGCTGAATCGCGGCAACTACGTTGAGCCCCGTTGACGTTCCGGTCAACAAACCCTCCTCCCTGGCCAGCCTACGGCACATATCGCGGCCCTCCTTTTCCGATATCGCGCGAGCCTCATCGTAGAGCGTGTCATCTAGCAGGGGTGGCAGGAACCCGGGGCTGATGCCTTCAACGCTGTGCGTTCCTCCTTTCCCTGTCGTAATAAGAGGCGAAGATTCGGGTTCCAGCACAACCACGCGTGTGTCCGGCTTCGACGCCTTGAGCACCTTGGCCGTTCCCATGATCATGCCGGCCCCGCCAGCAGCGCCGCAGAAAGTGTCGATGCCTTGGGGGAACTGGGCCAGGAGCTCTTCGCCGAGCGTCTTATACCCGACCACCCCATCCGTGTTCCTGAACTGGTTGGCCGGGTAGTAGGTGTTGTCGCTCTCAGCAAGCGTCTTCGCTCGCTCAACCATCTTTGGAAACAAGTCCGGCGTGATCTTTCCACTAGGACTGTGGACGATGTCGACAACAGCGCCGAAGGCTGCCATTGAGCGCCGCTTCTCAGCAGCGATCGCGTTGGAGCAGACGGCGCGGAATCCGTATCCCTTGAGACTACAGATCATAGCGAGGGATGAGCCGGTGCTGCCACCAGTGGCCTCAATGACAGTCATGCCGGGCTTGAGATCTCCCCTTTTCTCGGCCTCCTCGACGATGGCTTTTGCCAGACGGTCTTTGTACGAACCCGTCGGGTTCATGTACTCGAGTTTGATGTAGACGTCGGCGCTACCCTCTGGGACAACATTGCGTAAGCGGACGCATGGTGTGTTGCCGATGATGTCGAGCACGCCGTCCACCGGAGGCTGGGGGGCAGATGAGTTGGACATGTCGGTGTTTGAGGGCGTTGATAATGACAGTGGAGATATAGGTAGCGCAAACAACAGGATAGAAACCAGTGCAGATGATGTAGACTTCTACCCAGGTATTTACCAGGTTTTATACTCCGCTGTGTTACTTCATGAGAAATGTGAGCAACAATGCATCAGTGGATTCAAGTGTGACTCTTACCAACCTCAACTCCACATTGGTGGCTTGCGACGGTTGCATGGTTCGCCCATTACCCCGAGCTTCTCGGAGAGACGGTCTTATTACAACACCGGCCAAATGTGACACACGAGATTGAGTCACTCAAAACACCTAACCAGGACTCCAGCCATACGGTCATTCTGAATACAAGAAAGACTCGAGGCTTGTGTAAGTCGATCATCAGTGACATGAGCATGCTATTCATGTTTCTTCCATTTGTAAGGATTGTCTGAAGACTGGCCTTGCGCAAGAGATACGGGCTTCAATATCTGATTCAATGATACTTAGTTTTATATCAACGATGCAAGCTCTGCTCAGCATGAGTCGGCTAGAGGGGCCAGCCTATGGGAGCTCCAGTCCAACATAGGATGAAAAACACAAAGCTTCCGCCGTTGGATGCCGAAAACGATCAAGGTTTGATTGCAACTTCGAACGAATGGTAGAGTGTAAATGTCATAATTTTGTATCGTCTTACATGTACCAAGTAAATAATACAACGAATGCTGTTCGACTGCTAACACAAAACTGCTTGCTCAATGCTTACTGCTCCCTGCCTGGTGCCATACGCTCAAACTCCAATTATACCAAAAGAATGTCTATAAATGCGGGAAAAGACATTGCGTTTTTCTCACATAACTCATGAATTCAAAAAGTCGAGGCTCATCTTCAAGGAGTCTGGAGCTGCGAGGTAGAGTCGTCCTGAGACGGCTTGTGAACTTGGGAGGGCCTCTGGTTAGGCTGCCACTTCTCAGAGTCTCCAAGGCGATCAACTGTGATTCCGGCTCTACCGGCGGGGTTCATGCCGGCTTCCAACTGTCTCTTGTACGACACATTGCGAAGTCTCTCGGCCTCGGCTGGTGTGAGTCTCAACTATGATGACAGAGTCAGTGCTAGAATCTCATGAGGAAAAAAGTGCGACTTACGTAAATCTCTACACCGACAGCATGAATAGTAAGAGCAATCCAGAGAGCCGTTCCAAATGAATTGCCGAGGGCAGCTGCAGCTTCGGCTGCTGATGTGGCGCCGTTCAGGTTGGCATGGACGACCACTTGCTGCGCCGGGTTCTCTCCAGAAAAGAAGGAGGCACATTCGGGGTACAATTGCAGGGTTCGGTTCTGGTCATCGATCATGAACGCAACCTGGTCGCATGGGCGTGCGACAAAGTATGTGCCCATGCTGCTCGTGATAGTGACTGAGATGATTTGAATGATACGAAGGGTAATGATAGACCCGGCCTGGGGAGGAAATCAGTCAGCACCGCGACTTTTTGTCAAGTTCAGTGTCAACTCAACTCACATAGAACCATGCTCGCAACATCCAAGCTCTGTGCTGCTCGATTTGCAGTCTCTTGATGTTGATGTAGGCCATGATCATGGACCCAATGAACGCGATCGACATCACGCCGACACCTGCTTGAGTGTCGATTCCGCCTCCAAACGCGGTGCGCAGGAACATGAAGACTCCAGCCGTGCTGAGCAGTGAGAGAAGGACGATGATGTAACCATTGATGCGATGGAAAAGCAGGACTTTGTGGCGGATGACAGGGACGAACTGAAAGCATGCCAGGAAGGAAGCTGGCAGGATAGTTCCGAGATGCATCTTGATGCCAATTTGCTCGACGGTCCTTTGGTAATAAAAGCATTCTCCCGGCCCTGCGTGACCAGGTGAGCAGAAGAGGTTGAAGTTGAGATATTGGAATCTGGCGAGTGTGAAGCCCATCAGAGCACCGAAGAAAATGAAGAAAAGGATAAAGTTGTAGCCCTTGGAGAATCCGAGGGGATTGTAGACTTTTCGTGCTACTGCAACGAAACCGTTGGCGGGAGGGCGAGTTGGTTGGACCATGTTCGCGATTCTGAGTCGAAAGTTGTCAAATTGAGTCTGTTGTTCTGATAGAACTTGGAGAGTCTGAGTGAGACTTGATGATGTTAAGCTGTTGTTTGAGTTTGTTTGAGTGGTTATGGTTCGAAACATCAGTATATCACGGACAGAAAAGCCAATCTTATATCTGCTGGCTCTCTTGAATTGTCATCGCGATCCGGTCCATAGCTGTGACATAGCCTTGCACATTCTTAGAGCGTACATGGGAGGATCAGCACGTACGCGTCTCTAGGGCTGCGAGGCGCCTGAACGGTTTGGGAAACAAGACGCGCGATAACGTCTCGTGCGGTAGATGCCGCGCCTCAAGACAAGCAGAAATGAAGAACAGTTCTGCCGCCCTGGCGCCCGTCTTGGCATCTAAGTTTCCCCCCAACCGCGCATCACGAAGATCACTGAGCTTTTGCAGACGACAATTGTGTCCACGGCGCGCGGAATGGTTCCTGAAGAAGCTTAGTGGTGGCTTGGATCCCAGCTGTCTAGTGGATCGTTTAAAGAGGCTTGAATCCTTCGAGCGTTTGCAGGGCTGGACTTGGACCAATCCTTCGTCCTCAGCAACAGCGCGGAACGCTTTTCTTAGTAATGAATCTCACTCAAATGTCGTCGTCATGGATCTCGCGTGGCATTCTGCTTGCATAGCCCAACTGTCGGTCTAATGATCCTCTTGAGCATTCGCTGCGTCACTCGTTCAATGTTGTCAGCCTCCAGGATCTACCGCTGCATCTTTGTTCTTTAGACAAGGCTTGGCCCGAGATCCGATCAAAAGTTACCGCGCCGCCGGGAGATATACGTTTTCCCCGATCGCTGTCAAACCCCCCGATGCTCCGCAGTTATAAACGGCTCTGGCGCCCGTGGTCTTAACCATTCCCGAATCAGCAACATCTCGCGCCAGGTGGAAACCCTCACAGGGCTGTGCTAGCATAGGGCCCTTTGGCGGTTTCCAATCTCGTTGACAACATGGTTGGGGTTCCCGGACGGTCCAAGGGCTGCAACACATGTCGAAAACGCAAGAAGGGAGTAAGTGCGCCGTAACCAGAGTATTTTTACATCCACTCCAGTATCCGCAGAGCGGTTGACCTCGTCTTAGTGCGACCTTCAACGTCCGTCATGCGGGCAGTGCCTGAAGGCTGGAATTAAGTGTGCGGGATATGAGCGGAAACGCATCTTTGTCATCGTCTCGCCCGACAAGAGCTCAAAGAGTGGTGTCTATATCCCGGCGGCGACCTCCATCATCCAGGCGCCGTCCCTCTCACGAACTGCGTATGAAGAGAAGATATTGGACATGTTTTGGGATGGATACATGCCCGAAGCTCCTCTGTGCTCTACGGGAAGTCCTATCGTGAGGTTTTCGCACTCAGATTGGGCGACGACAGTTCAAGGTCTTTATCGAACCGACCCCGCGCTGCGGCAAGGGTTATTGGCCATCAGTCTGGGAACCGTGGGCCGTCGAGACAGAAAGCAGTGGATGATAGACGACGGGCTCAAATTCTACTGTCAAGCATTGGGCGAGCTCAACTCGGGCCTGCGACACCCTACGAGATGGAGGTCTGACGCATTGTTGGTGGCTTCGAGGATCCTTGGCTTGTATGAGGTACGCCACAACTCCCGTGCATCCACTGCATCTGCAGTCAAACCAGCTAACTTTCCACAGCTACTCTACGGCGCAGACGACAGAGAAAGACGAGGTATCTCTCAGGCCCAGAGCTGGGAAGGTCATGCCATGGGAGAGATGGCCTTGATGGTGCAGCGGGCCCCAGAGAACCATCTCTATGGCGATGCGCATCAGTTGTTCTGCTCTGGACGAGTTCACTTGGTACAGATGATGCTTCCACTGGATAATCTTCATGCTAACTCTGACTTTCAGGCGATTTCTCACATCAAACAACGACGGAGATGTCCCCTGAGTCATCCTATCTGGAAAACGGTACCGTGGAGCGTCATCCCAAAATCTTCCAAAGACGCGTTGGTTGATGTTTTTGTGGATATCCCGGGTCTTCTAGAAGACCTCGATCGGTTGCGTGACTGCGAGCCCGGAAAGGAGAAGGAAGCAAGACGCAGGAGGCTTGTCGATGAATGTTGGCGTCTCGACAGAGAACTAAAATGGTGGCTGGACAACTTGGGTCCGACGCAGGAACTCAGGGATCTCCAGGCGAAGGGATTCGATAACCCGACAACCTGCGACGTCGTTGTGACTTCAATCATGACACTATTCTGGACGACTTGTATCTTGTCGTATAGCACTCTCCGTCTCGCCCTTGGCCCGAAACCAGACTTAGAACTTCCCGAAAGGACAAACCCACGGATATACTGCACCAAAATCGCCAATTCGGTTGAGGTTTTATTCCACCCGATGGCAGGGACTTTCGGTATTTCGAACGCCCCATTGCCGATTGGCATGTCGCTGGTGTACTTGAACTCGACAGAGGAGGGTTTCCACTCTGCAGATAAGTGGAAGCTAGTGAGCTTCTTCGGTAGACAGGCAAATAACGGCATCGGAATTGGGAAATTTCTAATAAGCACACAGAGCGATGGAATAGTACCAAGAGGCTCTGTTCAGATTCCATCACCCGAAGTCATTAAGGCCAAGGCGAAGAGGTGGATGGGGGCTGTGGAGTAGAATATGGTTACAATATTGATTTTCAACTTGGCTTCCAGGTTCGCATCAATTCCAAGCCATATCTCACAACTTCATCAGCATAGTTTAACAACTTAAACAACGTTTTTCCTCCTCCTATAAATCCATTCAATCACTGTGCTCTTTCGTCCACCAACTGGTGTGCCGATATGTGTTAGTCAGGGCTTCAATAATACTCCACATGTCAGCCCACAACCCACACACAACCTGAACCCTACCTTCATATTTCTGAACTCCGACTGGATCTCGCAACAACAACAAGGCATCGCCTCGTTCTTCCTCATCGCCCTGATGGTCTAGCGGTATGATTCTCCCTTAGGGTTGTCTATAAGACAATTCATTCTGGGAGAGGTCCCAGGTTCAATCCCTGGTTAGGGCCCATTTCACGCGTCGGCGCGTGTGTCTTTTGCTATTTTTCTTTTTAACCCTAAATCGTTTGTAATAACCCGTGTTCATGCTGTTATTTGGTATTGGTTGTGTGTTTGGAAACAAGCAATGTTGACGCTTTGTCTGCATTAAGCCGTACGATACTAGAATGACGCGATCTACCTGGATCGGCTGGCTGGCTTCAACATCTTGAGCCAGATCAGCTGTGGAGAAACTCAGTCTCACAATGTCATGCACAACTAATTTCAATCTAAACCTGAGAGGCGTAATATCTGACATGGTGGCTTTTGACGCTGTGAAGTGGCAGAGAGAAAGCATTTTGGCGTTAAGCCCTGGTCAAGTAAGCGCAACGACTTGTCCGACCTCACCAATCACGACACGATCTACGACCCTAAACAGACGGCCCGTTGCACTACTTTCAGCCCAGCGACGTGCCTGCCAAGGCGAGAATGATAAGGATCAGTTAGGCACCAGAATTAAGGATTCTCTTGCAGGGAATACTAATGCGGTGACGCTGGGTAGTGCATGTTAGACGGGCAGCCTCCTCGTCAGTATCCGTCCAGGGAGGTTGTGGCTGGATGCCACAAAACCGCTGCCGTTCCTTCGAACGCGAGCTGCAGCGTGTTGATGTCCTGAATATCAATCTTTGGATGGGGAGCGGGGTTGTTGTTCTCTTATTATGGCATCCAAGGTTGAATACAGTTCTCTTCAAAGGGATGTCGACGAAACACCGACACCGCACAGCGGCCTTCCGCCGCACGACGGCCACCGACAATACCCATACTCCGGCTCGACGGCCAACCGAATGTTCGAGTTCCGCGATTTCAAATTTCTCAAGATTTACATCGCATGCATCTCGATCTACGTCGTCGCCGCCATCGCCGCGGTGGTCTGGACATACCAGGGCCCCGTCGTCGTCAGCAGCGAGTACACGAGAAGCAGAGTCTTCCGCACCCCGGACGAGCTGAAAGTCAACCAGCTGTACTCCGGTCTGGCTCTCTCTGCACTGCTCGCGCCTGCGGGCATGCTCGTGCAGTGGATCATGCACGATTTCCGACAGTTGCGGCTGTTTGCCCTCACAGCTCAGAGACCTGTTCCGCTGGCGGATTTGGACAGCATCGGAGACGATTCGAGCGCGTGGACGCTCCGCGTTCTGGGGAAGTATTCGTGGTGGTACGCGGTTATGCAGGCGGCGCTCATTGTCATCCGGACGAGCATCGTCCCCGTGGGCACTTTGATGCTCACCACCGGGGTTCACCATGAGAACAGAGATGGGACCGGTGTCGTTGGCTTACCCATCCTGCCATCCGAGGACTCGACTGTTCGAAGGCTGGCCAACGCCATGGGGTGGGATGGGCAGGGCGCTTTCTCCCAGACACTTGATGGAAATGACACATTTCTTTCTCAAGCTGTTTACACGTTTGTCGGCAACATCGTTAGCCAAAGCGCCCTGGTCGACGTTTTCTCCGGCGTCATCGGCCCCATCCCGACGCACAACCTTACCTTCAACACCAACACAACGTACGAGGGTCTCGTGCTGTATCACTGGGACGCGAAGTGTGAGGCTGCGCTCGACGTGCCTTACACGACGTCTCTGAACGGATCGAGCGCGACGTACGTCTTCACGATGCCCGACTCAAGCACCGAAACCATCGACCTCGGGCGCCTGAAGCGGGATTCTCAGTCCCTGCGGTTGTGGAATAACAGAGCCAATAACTCCATCAACGGCATTCCCATCGGCGGCACGACCTACTTCATCTCGGGTACCTATGCCTCTTCCCTAAAGAACGACTCGGCCGTGGGGCGAAACGACAGCAGCTTGACCAAGACCGAAGAAGGACATTGGATTTCCCGCACCCGGTGTACTCCGGAGTTCAGGTGGGAAGTAGGTTCCTGCACTTTCAACGGCACGCTTATGACGGCTTGTGAGGGCAAGCCGGGTACCAACACCACGGCCTTGGACACCGCCGCGCTGGACAGGTTGAATGACTACATGACGGCAATTCCGCTGTGGATCTCGAAAGAAAAGCTCTCAAGTGAGATCATCGACAGAACCCTCGACACGCTGTATTCCATCCCGACGTCCCAAGACTGGGGACACTTTTACGGAAATATCGCGCAGTCGATCGCGGCAATCTCGACTGCTGGATACTTTGGAACGGCCTCGGTGCCTGTGGTAGAAGTTGTCACGGAGCAGGTTTACATTATGAGGACGGTGGTGTTGTGGGTAGTTTTGGCCATGTTGTTAACCGTTCTCATCTTGAGTTGCCTCGATATCTACCGAAGCAAGTCCCGAGGCTTGCCTTTCAGGACGGCCACGTTCTTGGCCATAGCAAACGCCGTCAGTGGCCCATGGTGGGATCAGGAATTATACGGGAGCTGTGCAGCTACGGAGATGGCCATGCAGAAGCGAAGTTCGTCGTCCGTCATGTTTGGTGTGGACGCGAATAACCCGTACCATATTGGGCTTCTGCCAGCAGTCTTGCCGATTCAACGCGACAAGTCGTATTTTGGATATGAGGAACGCGGAGTGGCCAAAGTTGAAAAGAACGTTGTCAAGTTAGAGAACTAGCGCAGCCAAAATGCTGGATACAAAATCTGTAAGCCTGGATGGGTCTTCTGCCTCAACTCATGAACTGGTGCAAACTCCATGGGTAGTTAGAAGAAGGTCTACGAAAGCCTGTTCTAGTCTGTTTCTTTCGGGATTTGACTCGGAGATCGAAGCTCGGCGTCCGTTCGTTTGATATCTAGATTTACCCCGACTATCGACATCATCAACGCCTTACGCAGGCGCCTTATGAAAGCGCCCTATACCAAAGTCAATACGGGTGGATTAATACAGCCATTTACGACAATAAAGACGAATGTCTTTGTAATTATGGATTTTTCTGATGTCATCGCATCAGAGCTTGTCGTTGTATCTGGGTCGATCAGAAGCAATTGAAAAAAGCGGCAGAACGCCTGCATCCAACTGTCCACAGGAATTCGCTTCACCTACAATATCGTCTATTTTCACCCATTTTAATTATTCTCTTTAGCAATGGCCACTGCAATTGTTACTGGCGCGACGGGTATGTATTCAGCTGGCCACTTTCACATTGGTGTCACTAATAACCAACCCAGGCATTCTCGGCCGCGAAATTGTCAGAGAACTGAGTAGCATGCCGGACGAATGGTCCAAAATCTACGCTTTGTCGCGTTCCAGGAAAGAAGTGTTTCCTGATCATGTCGTCCAAAGCCATCTAGACTTGTGCGGCAAGCCTTCGGAGATGGCAAACGAGCTTCGGGATATCGAGGCAGAGTATGTCTTCTTCGCAGCTTACTTGGAGCAAGATACGGAGGCAAAGAGCGCCAAAGTCAACGGTCAGTTTTTGTCACCCAGCCGGCATCTTTCGTCACACTGACAAGACTTCACGTTAGGCGACATGCTCGATTCGTTCCTCCAAGCGCTCGAGATTAACGGCAGCGTTTCCAAAGTCAAACGGATCATCCTGATGTGCGGCGCAAAACAGTACGGCGTCCAGCATGGTCGGGTGAAGATCCCCATGGAAGAAACTGACCCCTGGTAAGTATCATGCCGAGCCCATCTCAGCCAGCTACTGTTCTGATCATTCCGTCTAAGGCTTCCGGAAGAAGAGCTGTTCGCTCCCAACTTCTATTACCGCCAGCAACGCATCCTCCACGACTTCTGCGCCAAGCACGCCCACGTCTCCTGGGTCGTAACTTGCCCCAGCGAAGTGATTGGCTTCGCGAAAGGCAACTTCATGAACATCGCAACAGCAGCAGCTATATACGCGGCCGTCCAACGCGAACTCGGGTCAGCTGATCTCGTCTTCCCCGGCGCCGAAGACGCCTACACCAGGGTCACCATGTTCACAGACGCCCGCCTCCACGGTCAGTTCTGCCGCTGGGCAGCTCTCGAGCCCCGCGCCGGCAATAACGTCTTCAACATGGTCAACGGCGACCCGACCTCGTGGCAGGCCCTCTGGCCGCGCGTCG